>NC_132839.1:88115797-89524547 GCF_048164855.1 Canis lupus baileyi | reverse complement strand
GCCTAAGATTGGGATGAAAAGGCAACTGTTGGCAGTCTCAAATTTTACTCTTGCTAGCTAGTCTATTCTTCTTAACTGGGTTGAACTGATTGTAATTTGCACACATTAACTCATTAACCTGATTCTTTACTTCCTTGGATTTCTGACATCAAGACCCTTAATCGCTGTTGAGTGACACGAGCCCCCTATTCCTATTCCAGTTTATAATTTTCTTTAATACAGTTTTCCCTCCAAGTTCTGCTTTATATTCTGCATCTGTGATGATGAATTTGTTTCTTTGTTTTATACCATCAGCATTTCCTGGGCTCAATTCACTAGTCTCCTCATCCTGACATCTTCTTTTGTCCTGAATGTGTTCATATTGTTGCATAATAGAGACATTCAGAACATAAAGAAGAGATAGCAAATTACTGGGGGGACAAAAAAAAAACTATAAAAGACAAGCAAACATCCTCAGAAATGCCCCTGCAGAATTCATAACTTTTGAGAATATCACACAACTGTACCAAATGACTCTAAGCCTTCGATAAAGGAAAAATGTATACTTTACTCGAGAAGAGGGGAAAATAGGAACAATTACTTAGAATTCCATTTCATCTTTTTCTTAGGGAACTTATAAAACTTGAAGGGATAAGCTCTGGTTATGTGAAAAATATACTTATTTAAAATACCACCTTACTCAAATATTTATTATCCTATTTGTATTTATACCTATTAGGTTGGGTCATATAAAACTGCTATTTTTTACACCCAAACACTGACAATTACATATTCAATTCTAGCAACAGTAAGAAGTTCCTAAACACAAGAAAAACACTTATTACAGACTAGCAGAGTCTCCTTCAAAAGCAAGCATATTTAAAATTTCATAAAAAGAATTCATGTTTTCTTTACTAACATTTGATGAATGCCTTCTTCTTACATGGATAGCCTTATGATCACAGGAACCCAAGAACGTTAACTCTAAATGGTGCACATTTAAAACAGTGTGAGGAATCACTCTAAAAGACAAGACCACATCACCAAAACTGGACAGTAAGAGAACTGATTATTTTAATGAGCAAACCTACTTGCAGAGGACCTCTCCTGGCTCCTCAGATTTCTGTTTTGCCAAGGTTGGTGCATTTTAATTTTAGCTGTCCAAATCTGCACTTTTCAGATCCTAATCTCTTGCAGCATAATGAATCACGTCCATTGCATTTGTCATCTTTAAGATGACAGCTCTCAGCAACAAACAACAAAACAATCCAAAGACACACATTAGGCTTTAGAACACAACCGCTACCCTGAGAAGCGATTGATAAAGAAGTAATCTCTGCACGGTTGCTAATCATTGATGGTACCTAATGTTGGAAATGAATAAGAGATCCGCGTCTTCAACACATGAGATGTGAGACAGAAAGTCAAAGAAGAGAAGGAAGAGAGACACAGGGAAAACTAATTATATTAGATACCCAGGAACTCTGAAATGAGCTCCATTCATCTCAGGAACATAAAGAAATATAAGAGAGTCAATTTAAATTTATTATCTGCCTGCTGCTGCTTCAGCTGCTGCTAACAGACACCCCATAGAGAACCTTTGGGGAGAAAAGCATTCTTGTATGTTCTCTTCATATGAACCCAGGGTGATGATGTTGAGAATAAATGTAAATGTGAAAAAATGGTGCTTCGTCAGGGTCAAGTTTTATGCTACCAGCTCAATGAAGCTAGGCAGAGCAAAAGTTCAACAAACATTTGTTGAGTTTATTTATGAGACCATTTGTGAGCCATGTAGAAATCCATGGTACAATAGACCATGACCTCTCATCAGCAGTGGAGAAAAGAACCTTTTGTGTCAGGCAAAGGAAGAAACAATAGTGGGAGGACTGGTTACTTGATACCTTTCCTACATCTATTCACACCAGTTTATCTACCAGCTGGTGATGAAAATTCTCTTTTAATCTTTAGGGCCCAATTTAGACAGGATTCCATTTCTTGTTTATGCTCAAGAAATGTGCATTAGACCAGCTGCATTTAATATCACAGAAGTACTTTCCATGGCAAGTACAGTACATGCTTTTTTCCAATTTTTCCATAGAGAAAATAAGTAGAGAAAAAGGATTAAGAGAAGAAAATATTCAAACATCTGAAGACAAACGAAGCCTTACAACTGATGGATGTCAAAACATCAAGCTAGACTCTACTGTCAATTTTCCTATCCAAATTCTGGCAAGTTTTTGTTTGTTCGTTTAGTGTGGAGAATCCATCCATGATTACCAAGCTGTTCTCACAGACCTAAATGACCATACTTTACAGTAAAAGGAAATGATTCAAAGCTTTGGGGCCTTAATCCAAACTTCTGTTAAACCATTCAGTGAGCTAACTCCAATGTTTATGTCTAAAGTCATTTTTCAGGGAAGGCGGTATAGTGTGATGATTTAAAGCATGGGTGGATGCCTCAGTTTGCATCCTAGCTCCATCTTTAGTAGTAGAGATAAGCACGTAGCCTTGTTGGCTATGTCACTTTAAATTCTCTGCACCAAAACCTTATGTACAATTATTTCTGCAGTTGGGTGATCCATAGTAATTTATATTTTCCTCCTTTGTGTTTTTGGTTCTCAGTTTTCCAAGATTCTAACAATGAACAAACTTTTAAAAAGAAAGAAACTCTATAAGTCAATCGGAGAAGGACAAACATTATATGTTCTCATTTATTTGGGGAATATAAATAATAGTGAAAGGGAATAGAAGGGAAGGGAGAAGAAATGGGTAGGAAATATCAGAAAGGGAGACAGAACATAAAGACTCCTAACTCTGGGAAACGAACTAGGGGTGGTGGAAGGGGAGGAGGGCGGGGAGTGGGGGTGAATGGGTGATGGGCACTGAGGGGGGCACTTGACGGGATGAGCACTGGGTGTTATTCTGTATGTTGGCAAATTGAACACCAATAAAAATAAATTTATTATAAAAAAAAGAAAGAAAGAAACTCTAAGTGGTGACAAGTTGTCCAATAAAAGGGAAGCACCTGTGGTGTTATTCTTTACAAAGTTCAGTGTCAGTTATAATCAACATAGCTTCCATCCTTTAATCAGTTAATAGAAAGCCTAACTTGGCTACTCAGGTTTTGCAAATAATAATCTCTGGGCAAGCACATGTCTGAGCTGAAGTTTTTGTTCAACTAACAAAATATCACATAAAAATTTGGCCACTCTCTCATTATCATACACTTTTTGGTTTTCATCACTGCGATGTTAAGCTCCAGCCTACAGATAATGCTCTAACACATCCACTAACACACTCTTGCTGCCACACCAATAAAGCATGGCTATAAACTCAGCACTTACTATTCACATGGCCTACGCAATTCTTTCCTTCTTCCATAGTAACAAACCAACATTAAATCACCCTCATGACCATATTAAAGTTAATTTCCTCCAAAGTGCATGTCATATTTATAAGACATGACTCTGCATTTAGACAGTGCTCATCTCGTAAGGTGCTCTAAGCACTGTCTATGTGCTTTATTTATGTGAATACATCACTGGTGTAAAAAGAGACAGACTATTTTATTTCAAAGGTATCCATTTTCCGATTTGCACTAAAAACTTAGAGTCCTCAGTACCATAAATGTCATATTCAGTCAAATTATTATCCATAGAGCTCATTATTCAGTCTTTTACCAATAAAAACAAGAGATATTTTATGAAAAACCATTCATTTATTCGATCTACTGCTAGGTGCTGAAGAAAGCTGTAAAAATGAATCTATGCCAGCCTTGAAGTTTTTTGGCTTCCACAGCCCAGTTAGGAAGAGAGATAGGAAAACAATCCCAGTATATCACAGGGTTGTTATAGCCAAGCTTTGGGCGTGTGAGTGGGGATGGAGGGAGAGAAGGGAAGAATGTGTTCAGGGGAGGCATTACTAAAAGGAGTTTGCTGTAAGTTTTAGGAAGTGAGTAGGTCTTTTGCAAGTGGCTGGGGGAGAACACAAGGAAGCCTCACATTCTAAGGAAAGAAAGAGCAGTACCTGAGGAGCACTAAATCAGGAATGGGCCCAAAGAGGGAAGGAAATGATGACACGTGCTCCCTCCAGGCCCAAAGTGTTCTTCTTATTTTTAGTTAGTATATGCAGATCTAATTCCACACACCATTTGGGCAACTGCGAGAATTTTTCAGTTGGGAGGAGAGAAATCACAAGTCAATTCAAATTATAAAAGCAAATTTGGCAAGACCGCATGGTTGCTGCCGTGCTGTTTCTCTGACTAGAGAGAACGGATGGACTTCTGGCTCCCTTGCCACTTGCTCCCCGTGAAGCCTGTTACATTTGAGAAATCTTGCTAATGCGTCAGTGTTGCCAATTTACTGCGCACATTACATTTTATATTTCCGCACACCATGGTAATATTTTCGTGCCACTCTATGATTAAACATAATTTTAAGTAGTGTGACTAGATATACGTTGGCAGGCAATATGTCTAGTGTTCAAGACAGTAAGCTGTTAAAGGATTCCTAGTGTTAGCAACACGGTAAAGAAAGTAGCATCTTCAGATGGAAAAAAACAAAACAAAACAAAACAGGCAGACTAGACTGTTCCTATCTATATATCTACATATCTACAAATCCACCTATCTACCTATCTACTTGCCTACATATTTCTTTTTCACATATTTAATATAATAAAAGCAAACAATATAGAAAAACCTAATGGGTCACTTGCTGCCTACACCCCCAATCCCATTTATTTTCCATGGGACATGATTTCACATTGATGGTGCATGTTGACTCAAGCCCACTTATTAAAAAACAAACGACAATATATATTTTTTCTATCTGGTGATGTTAAAATTCATGTTTTTCCCCAAATCTAAAGAAATTCCTTTGAGTTGACAGGCTCTATAACAGGGAACAAGGGACACTAAAAAAAAAAAATTGTGCTAATGCTCACTGCTGCTTCTCCTTTTCTGCATAGTAAAAGAGATAACTTCTCTCAAGTTTGTAAACGCATGGCTAGCTAAATCATATGCCAGGCTTTTACCTGGATTTCTGTGTTTTCTCTTTCTAGTAATGTATAACCTACCTGAAATGCTATAGAGAGTAAATGTTGAGGTTAACACAGCTAGTGGAGAAGTGGCGTGATAGAAAATGGAGAAAACGAGGCTAACAATAACAATAAATCACAAAAAGCTTATGACACACCACTCAGGAAGTTTGGTACCCTTCAGGAGCCCTAATATAGAATTAGAGATTACACAAATGTAAACAGTTGGCTATATCCATAATCTATCCTCTAAAACTAATTGCAAGCCTTCCCTCCTAAACCTTATACCAACTTTAATATAACAGATTCCCTAGGGGAATTATTTGGTTGCCATTCTTTTGACATAAATGAGTCTGGGCTATGAAATCCACAATATTCCTTGAGTTTCCTTTGTTTAGGGCTTTTTCTCTATGAGAGTGCTAAGGCCTCAATGGGCCATGATCCTATGATGATCCTGAAGAAAAGAGCCAAGGACATCACTCAACCACTTTTATATACATGTATGTATTACACTGAAAGACCTGAAACAATGGTGCAATTTGCAGAGGATCCAGGGCAAATTGTCAGGACAGATGAACACCCAACAGGTTAGAGAAGGCTCAAAGGAAGTCCTGAATTGGGACAGAATCCACATGCATGATTGTAAATGGTTAAGTATTTGAAAATTGGGGATCTCTATCTCTTTGATCAGACAAAACTGAATGGACATTACAGAGCCCTGGTAATAACAGACATCCCATAAGTGGTTCCTGAGAGCCAATGAGATACAGAAGTATGACAGTGGGTTGTAGAGTCTTGTGAGCCAGAGTTTGAACTCCACCTTCCCATTTTACTAATTATTCACCCACAGAACATTTTCTTGGCCTTTCTCAGTCTCGGGATCATCTATATAACCCCACAGTGTTGTGAAAAGACTTATAAATAATGTATGTGAGATATCCAGCACATTCTTGACATTCAATATGCATGAATTATCATTATATAAACAGCATCGAAGAACTTAGGTGAATTGTATCTACAAAATGAAGTGCTGCATATCTGAGTATAGTTGGTAGGACAACTCAACAATCTGGTTTTGCCCCCTCTCGCCCCCGCCCTGACGGCCTAAACTCTGTGAGGGTCTTTTTTAGGCAGTTGTCCTCAAACCTTTAGAGTTCTAGGACAAATACAGCATATTTTCTTCGGCTGGCCTAAAAACAATTAAATTATTGAATTTAACATACAAGTTCATGTTCATTTAGTAAATCTAGACACTTTACATGTAACATTTCATAGTATTTTCACTCCCAAGTAGAGGGAATGGAGACTTTATGGTGTCCATTAAATTTCTACTTCTCAATGAAGAGTATAAATAAGATGGCAAGTGAGCCTTGCCTAAGAGACCCAAGGAGAGCTCATGACACAGCCAGCCCCAATAGACACCTCAGCATACAGACTGACTGTCCATCACATCACAACCAGAAGGTCTTTGGGTTTCTGGCCTGATGTTCTATTCTCTGCATTATCTTTTAAGCTTCCTCTCCTCAGTACTCACTCCTTTCTTTCTCGAGTCACTTTATAAATATTTTAGCTTCGTAAAAGTTCCTGAGGGATGTCATAATATTCCAGCTCTGTCCTTCCTCAGCCTGACTCAGCCTCTACACCTGGTAAGACTTGGATATCATTTGTTTGACACCTCTGCCTTCAGTACCTTACGATTCCCAATGTTATTGTTAAGGAACTGCAGGTTTCTTCTAAGTGATTCCCTCATCAAAACACAAATTAAGAAAAATCAGACTTCTTCGAAAATATTTCAAAAGTATATTCTAGTAAAAAGCCCCAGTTCTCTTTTGCTCTTAGATTCCCTGTCACAATATGCATACCATTTATGAATAATAATCTGGAGCTGGCATTTGGAGTATGGCTGAAAAATTGGATACCTCAGATTCATACTTGAAAGTCATCTTAAAATACTCAATGTAGAAAGGCGGGGGGGGTGGTGGGAAACATCAGCTACAAAGCCAGAAGAATGAAATCAGGCCACTACCAGTGGACCACTTGACAGACGGGAGGCAAAGATATAATTGTTCTCTCTGGCGTGCTTCTTTCTGGAAGAGTGATAGACACAGCCTTCAACTTACTGCTTGGTATGGAGGATTACCCAGTAATCACTGCATGATCAGTAGTGAAGAGATGATAGGTACACCTGAAACAACTTTATCATTGTGATATTTTATCTTGCCATCTCTAATCTAAAGTAGATGATACCAAGACAAGTTTATCTTGTAATATTTTTCTTCTTCATAAGCATCTAAAAACAGTTCAATATTCATCATTAAATTCTGACAAAGATTGTCAAGTTCCTAACTTGCTGATTTCCTGTTAGTAGCAAAAGCACCTGGCATATAGCAGGTATAGTAAATTATATAAAATTAATTTACTAATTAGCCAGACAGCTTCCATACTCAAAGAGAGATCTGTATTTAAAGGGAAGAAAATAAATTCTAGTCTGAATATTTCTGGAAGGAACAAAATGAAAGTAGACCTATCACTGGCCTGTACTGCTTTGGCAATGTGTGTTTTTTTAATTTGGTGGGGAAAAAAAAAGAAAAGAAAGAAAAGAAAAGAAAAGAAAAGAAAAAAGAAAAGAAAAGAAAAGAAAAGAAAGAAAAGAAAAGAAAAGAAAAAGAAAAGAAAAGAGAAAATGCTGTGTGGGTAAAAGTACACATTTTGAAATTGCTTGATTCTTATCAAGTTCATCTGCATAAAATCTGCCAACTATACGATAGGAAGTCTATGGATGACAATGTTATGTCTCATAACTTCATTAATTCTGATGCTTAGTTCCAGAGCAGCTAGGGCATCAGTAAACATTAGCCTGAAGATATTTACTTCTCCTTCCAGACTCCTCACGGATAAATAACAGAACAGCACTGCTGGAACTGACTTGTTTCTGGGGCAAGCAATACAGTAGTTGCTACCTCAACAGCTAGACTCAACAGCCTTTACATTCTCTCAAAGAAGCAGAAAACTGTATTTTAAGGAACTCAAAGAAGCAGCTAACCATGAAACACTAACCATAAAAGTGTCTAGGCATAAAGATGAGCCTCACATAGCAGAAGAGATTGAGTAATATTTTCACCCAACTATGGAATAGCCTCAATGCATAACTTAGGAAAACACATTATCAGGAGCCAGGAATTCAGAAACCAGGAATGGGTGCGTCCAAGTAGTCCCAAGTGCCAGTATTGGGAGTACTGATTCTGGAAGTTTTTGCTTAGACCCTATGATTAGATTCCATGTCCCTAATATGAACACCTTGAATTCCCTATGGTTTTGCAAACAGGTTACTTTTTATGCTACACTGTGATTGCTTGTTCAAAGGGTCTTTTCCTCTCCTTGAGCATTTGCTAAGAAACTATCCCATTCACCACTCTTCATACAGTGGCTAGCACAGTGCCTGACACAAAACAGATAATAAATATACAGTTATTCAATCAATGAGAAACTCAATCCTGACTTGTGTCAATCATACATTAGAATGCTGCTACTAAATCCTCAATTCTCTTTTGTAAGGTTGGGGAAAATCCATTCTTTCATTATTTAGAAGTAAAAGTTGATTCCCTCAAGCCACAGTCTGAATCTATCTAGGGAAGGAGGAATATATATATATATTGCATCTGGTGCTACACAGTGCAACAAATATGGTTAGCTCCCAACTTATTAACTTACTCCTCGAATTTGTTGTTAATCGATACTCTCTACTATTGGAGCATATAAAATGAGTCACAGGCTATATTAAAAATAAGTGGTCATTTGTCTTTGTTCAGCATGCTTTGCAGAATGGCAGACTACAGAAAGCTGCATGGCGTGTAACCAGTGAAGAGGCTGGGCAGGCTCCTCACACCACTTTGCTGGGAGTCTGTGATCCTATACTCGACTGGTGTTGCTCCTACTCAGTAGCCATTCCTTCTCAGTTTCCCAGATTCTTGTCTTTCAAGTCTCAGTCTAGACCTCCTCTCCTCTGTCCCACACTCACTTTCCACATAATCTTTTCCCAGTTGATGTCAATGACTTTCAAATATAAACCTCCAACCTGAGTCTCTTCCCTGAACTTCAGACTCATACGTTAACATAGCTACCTGGATGTAACTGACATCTTAAAAGCAACTAAAAACAAACTCCAAATCTCCCTTTGCCTCCAAGCTTTTCCACACAGAGGCTTTCCTGTCTCTGTAAAATGGCAAAATCATATTTCTAGGTGCTCAGGTTAAGACAAAACCAAACCTTGCCCCAACCACCCCACATCCAATCCTTCAGGGATCATGTTGGCTCAGTGTTCAAAATCAAAAAGCTTCCTACTGACCCCCCAGGCACACGTGCGTGCGCGCGCGTGCACACACACACACACACACACACACACACATCATATCTTTGGTTCAAGATGGCATGACTTATTACTTCTTAACTGGCATCTCTGTATCTGTGCCCCTGATGTCTACAGTGTATTCTTAGCCCAACTGCTGGAGTGATCATTTTATAACAAGTCCAAATCACATGACACCTTTGCTCGAGTTTCTCCAATGACTTCCCATCCCATTCAGAGTAAAATTCTGAAACTACCCATATCTCTGTCTCCCTGACTTCTCTCTGGCCTCATCTACCTACTGAGCCCTGTTCCCTCTGGTTCATATAGACCTGATGTTCCTTTATAAGAACCAACATGTGTGCCTCAAAGATATTGCCCTTTCCACTCTGTCTGCCTGGAATCTCTATTTAAGGACATGTATAGGTCTCATTGCCTTACCCCTCCCCGCCCCCCGGATCTGTGTTCAAGAGTTAACTTTTCAATGATGCTTTCCTGGACCATCCTATTAAAATTTAATTCCTGACACTGCATATCCCTTATGCCTTCTGCTGCTTTATTTTACTCTATGGCTTATTGCAATATAACACCAAACACACAAGACACTCTCTCTCTTGTATTTATTTGTTTGCTGTTTGTCTCTCTCCTCTAGAACCTATGATCCATGAGTGTACACACTTTGACCTTTATGCTGAGAGCTACATGCTGGGCACTTCGTACAGTGCCAGGGCCTCAAAAATACTTTTAAAATAAATAAAGAATTGAAGAGTTACGTCTGGATAGGAACCATTTGCCGTCCAGGCTGCTGTTTGCCTAGTCACATACTTTCAACTAATGGCATCCTAATAGACACACAATCTTTTTTTTTATTTCATTATTAGAGACATTTTCACATTTAATTTGCCAGGCTTAACCTAAATTAAAAAGTAACAAGGAATATGCCAGAGATTACTTGGAAGAGATGCGGCTGTAAATCTTTTGATCCCAGTGCTAATCTAGAGAAGATAATTTGTTAGAAGCATATTAGTCCACAAGCAATTCTTATAGGCAAAAAGTAAGACTTTTTTGACAAGAATTTCACCATGCCTCTTTCATATTAATGAAGAGTAAAGACTTTTGTTATATTCTACAAAGCCACAAGAGCAGCTTTACATAAGTAAATGGATGATTCTAATTAATGAATTAAATAAATATTAAGAGTGCTGTGAATGAAGATAATTAATGAAACGGTTTTTAAAGCAAAGGTATAGCTATGGCTCATTCCACTGAATATTGCCTAGCAGTTCACAGGGAAATCAGAAGGCTTAGCAAACTTTGATCTTAATTAAGAAATTATTTTAAATGGCAGGAATTGTATTAATAAATGAAATCCCTCACACACTAATACTTTCCTACTTTCATTTGAATCTGTTACAAAATGCTGTTAATACATAAACACGTATTCACACTATGTGGTACATTATAAAAGTATTGCTTGAAAAGTATTTAATGTACAAAACTTATAAAACCATAAACCAGACACAATGTAAAGTTCATTAACATCATCATTTCAAGAAAACTGCCTGAAGCAGCCTTAGCTTGCTCCCCACCTCACAGGATCACTGCCCTTCATTGCCTGATTCCCAATGTTTTGAAAACATTTATTGTATGTGTTTGCTTGTGTTTCATTTGTTTCAGGTAGGAGGTAAATCTAGGCCCTATTACTCTGTTTTTATTGGAAGTGGATGTCAAAAACATTCAATTCCATAATATGAGCATAAGATTATTTAGAAACAGATACAGTACGTGGCTTGATGAAGATCACCTAGCTACTAAATTGAGGAAGGAGGAGCCAACCTAAGTCCTGGGGTGCTTGGGTATCTCAGTCGGTTAAGCATCCGACTCCTGACTTCGGCTCAGATCCTGATCTCAGGATTGTAAGATTAAGCCCCATGTTGGGTTCTGCCTCCAGTAGTGAATCTGCTTAAAATTCTTTCTCTCACATTCTGTCCCTTGCCCCCCAAATAAATAAATCAATCTAAAAAAATAAATAAATAAACCCTAAGTCCCAAACCCTGAACCCAAACCTCTCCCGCTTCTTAACTCTTCATCAACATTTGCCACTTCGTATTACAACTTGTCAACTTAAAATCTTTTTCCAACTATGGTCTCCTTGAAGGAAATAATTTCATGTTAGGCTTAACTTTATGGCCACGCAGCAGTGGTGGCCCGGTTGACATTCCATGCATACTTAGGAATGAATGAATATATATGAATAAGTAGCTTATGGAACTGGTTAGAGTAAAACACTGAGCCACACAGGTGACAGCAAGACAGGAAATTTTTCAGTGCTTCGGGTCTTTTCAAGGAAGGTTATGAGGCTTAGAAATAGTAACATACCTCAAGAAAAAAATTTCACAAGAACTAGTATATTAAATAAAACATGGGGATGACCCTCTGGGCAAAGATGATGTAAGAGAGTCAGAACTGCCAAGAACTTTGCCTAGTTACCTACTGAGCTGAAATTTTATTTTGACTCTGATTTGCTCTGAAATAAGCATCTGTTCAAAATCACGAATTCATAAGTGGAAAGTATGACATAGGCCATATGGGTCTTGCGCCTATGCCGCCTGGGAATCTATCCTGATGATGGACATCAAACTCACGACTGAGTCCTCCCAATGAGACAGAAGCCCATTATTTATGAGACAGGCTGTCCCACTATGAGACAATATTGTTACAAATCCTCCTCCTAGTGCAATCCAGCGTCTTCACGTGGAGAGAAAGCACAAATGTGCGCACGCGTACAAGTACACACTCAAGCACACACACAGGGCTACGTAGAAGGGATACAGATCTCTGTCAGTATGTTTAGACATACAGAAATACACTTTCGACATGATGATGAGGGTGGAGGTGGAGGAGGTAAAGTGAAGTGTTGAACGTGAAGTGTTTATATGAGGAATAATTTATTGCTAACCACGTTGTATTTTAGACAAGTAGCAGGTTCAAAGACTATATCGTAAAATACTGCACCACAAATTCCATCCTCATTTTCATCTCCTTGTTATTCTTGAATCAAGACATTTTTTATCACTCCTCACCCCGACATCCTAAAGCTAAGAAACTTAAAATTCTACTGATAATTCAAAATCTAAAAATGGAAGCGCTTGGATGGCTCAGTGGTTGAGCATCTCTGCTTTTGTCTCAGGTCATGATCCCGGGGTCCCAGGATCGAGTCCCACATCGGGCTCCCCGCAGGGAGCCTGCTTCTCCCCCTGCTTGTGCCTCTGCCTCTCTCTGTCCCCCATGAATAAATAAAATCTTTTTAAAAAATCTAAAAATGCGCACTGCTAGGCCTTTATAGGAACAAGTCTTTAGCTGGCAACACTTTGCATAGTCTTCTGGTATCTAAGTCCTAACTCATGATTAATTTAATGATGCAATCATCTACACAATACTATCACAATAGTATCATCTTATTCTGTTGAAAAATGAACCTGCTCTTTTTTGAAGTCTCTAAAAGTGTTCAAAAGATCAGAAAATCTCTCTGGATAGATATGAATCTCCATAGAAAAACAGAACCAATTTGTTTGTGCCAGTACACCTCAGAGGCAGGGCAGACCCTGGTATTCAATACGAAACTCTGAAATTAGGAGCTGATGGTAGTCCTTATTTCTTATGTATACACCAATTATTCCAATTATTCCTTATACACATACATTTAACTGAATATCCTTGATTATAGAATCTTGACTTAGTTCTTAGTTATAGCATAAGCTGATTACTCATTTATTTGGTTTACCATTTTGTAAAATTTGTAAAATGGGTGTACTATACCAGAAAATGAGATTTATTAGAAAACTGACTAGCAAAATTATTCTACCTTGACTCAGTTCCTTTCATACACTTTTCTAGATTATGCTTGAAGACCTTTCCACATTATAGGATGAAATTATATATGATAGACAAAATTAAAAAAAAATTATCAACACAATAGCCCCAGACCTGAGAGTATATTTCAAAGCATACAAAGTGATTGATCTGTCTTTCCTTAATCACAGAACTCGGTTCCAGAGAAGTGAGAAAGAGAAGTAATACTGGCTGTCACCTGATATGTTCTTTCTGGCTACTCTGAAGGTTGGTATTTTTTAATGCATCAGTCACAATAACTCTAAGATCTCTAACGTTGCCCGAAGCAAGCTAGCTATTTAATAGTGGGCAGGAGTCTATCCCAGCGGTGCAATGAGAACAGACTTAGCAGCGTCCACCCAGCCAGGGGAGACCCACCAGAGCTGATGCCTCCAGAAATGCTCCTGCCTCCTCTCTGCTCCTTTCCCACCAGCACTGATCCAGGCCCTTGAGCTCCTGCCTCAGCAATGATACCTCGAATGTAGTCACCTCTCAAGGTGGAGCAAGGGAGGGGGGCACGAGCCTTGAAAGTGATAGCCTGTGCACCGGTGTCTGCTCAGACTCAGGCTCCGAATCCTAGGACACCACATGGGAGAAAAGAAATAGAAACAAAAAGGTTTCAAAATACTGCTTTTTTTATTCCTATTCTATTCCTATACAATTCCACTTACCCCAAAATACTAAAAGTATATGTTGATATTAAAGATAACACACTTGTGGGGCACCTGTGTGGCTCAGTGAATGAAGCGTCTGCCTTTGACTCAGGTCATGATCCCAGGGCCCTAGGGTTGAACCCTACATTGAGTTCTCTGCTCAGCAGAGAGTCTGCTTCTCCCTCTCCCTCTGCTGCTCCCCTCCCTGCTCATGCTTTCTCTCTTTAAAATAAATATCTGAAAGAAATAAAGATAACATGTTTTAATCAGAAGTGCTTAACTTTCAACAGTTGTGCCGTCTCCAATGAGAGTTGGATCTCCATGCTGAGAGGGAGGGTGAGGCATTCCCTGGGCACTCTCATCTCTGGGGCAATGGCAGCTTCTCATATCTGCAAAGTCCATATTCTTGGCAGTTCTCTATTTTTTTTTTACAAGTCAGTCCAATTTTTATTTCAATCTTGTTATAATAAATAATTTTTTCTTTCTCTTTTTTTTAAAGTAGGCTCCACGCCCAGCATGGAGCCCAACATGCGGCTTGACCCCACAACCCTGATACCAAGACCTGAGCTGAGATCAAGAGTCAGATGCTTAACCAACTAAGCCACCCAAGTGCCCCAATAAAGCATTCTTTACGCTAAAATTCCCTAGTTTGAATTGCTGTAGGGTTTCTGCCTCCTGAGTGTACCTTGATTGATATGCACAGTGAACTTTATGTGGGAAACAGTGGACTGAGTAAACACACACACACACACACACACACACACACCTTTTACTGGAGGAGGTCTAAAGTATATTAATATGTGAAATTTGAAAAGAAAATAAATTACATGTGGAATTCCATAAGCTTGTGTTCTTATAGATACCCCCCCCCACTGCACACACATACCATGACAACAAAACAGTGTTTGGTGGGGCATCAATGGAGACACAGACGTTTTCATCTACACCATAGCTGAATCCTCCCTGGTAGGAATCTGAAACCAATACATATTCATGGAGAATAACTGGTACAAATGACAAATCGATGAATTTTACTTTTACTCTTTTGATAAAAGAAGCAATGGAATAATGTTTTTGGCATTCCCTTGTCATTGAGTACCTAAGACAATACTTGCTCATGAATAACCATGGATTTGGGGCACCTGGGTGGCTCAGTGGTTGAGCATCTGCCTTCAGCTTAGGCTGGGATCCTGGGGTCCTGGGATCGAGTCACCCAATGGGCTCCCCATAAGGAGTCTGCTTTTCCCTCAGCCTGTGTCTCTGTCTCTCTCTCTGTGTGTCTCTCATGAATAAATAAATAAAATCTTTAAAAAAGAAAAAAAAGAATAACCATGGATTTCAATAGCAAGGAGCATAGAAACTGTCAGTCAGGAGAGGCGAAAATAGACAACTCTCATGGGGTGGGGGTGGGTAGGGTAGGATTTAACAGTACCTTGAGAGGAGCAGAAAGGTGGAAAAAGTCCCCTCTCCACTTTGTAGAGATTTCATTTCATATTCTCCCACATGATAATTCCTGATTCAGGACATTCGGGCTTTCCCATAAATGTGTATGACATCCATGCAAAGTTGCAGATATAATCGGATTTTCGACTACAGCTTGAGACAGTATCATTTGGGAAAAGACCTTGCAGAGGCCTCTGCTTTTAGAAATATATGACTTAAGTAATAAGTGTCAGACACTATCAGAATCTGGAGCCGTGACATGCTGCAGGACAGCATGCTGGTGGAAGCTATTATTACCTTTTATGTACATTCACCAAAATGTTGTTAAGGAAATGTAATTACCAATGGGGAGTCTCATTTATCCAAATTATTCTGGGCTACCAAAGAAACCTGACATGTAAACAATTTAGATAAGGATTCTAATAAGCTAGCTATACCAAGTACCTGCAATTTGTCACACAGCACACTCAGGACCAGTCTGTTGTCCTTCAAGTGCTATTTCAGCTGAATGTACATTAGGAAGACAACTTTTAAGTCAGTGTCAAGACAGGGTTTTAATTAAGGTTGAAAAAGAAACCCACAATACAATGCAATTTTCACCTACTAATTTCAAAGTAGAATGCAGTGACACTCCAATAATAAAGACCCAGCTAACTCATTAAAGTGGAAAATATTTTTTTAAAATACACAGGAGGCTTTAGAAAATAATCTTGGATTTATTATACCTGGGTTTTTTTTTTTGGGGGGGGGAAGCAAAACAGTCAAATCTTTGATGTTCTGAGTCACTATGATAGGACCAGTAGTACGTAAGGTAGGAGGTATATGAATAAAGTATAAGACACAACTGCTGTCCTTAATAACTTACCTCATTTGGGAGACAAAACATTTTAGAAATGGTTCTATTCAGAATAGTCACCAAAGAATAAAATCTAATGATGAAACTACAAATGAACAATAGTATTTTCTAATGGACAGTCTAGGTCGTGAATACACACTTCTGTTGAGATGTTTTCTAGAGAAATGGGCATTAACCCCAGGAACCAAGCCAGGCTGTATAAAATATTTTTTTTAAACTGCTGAGTATTTGCAGGTAGGGGGAGTTTGACATAAGAGCAATTGTGTGGAGTGGCTCTTCCATAATGAAATGGGATGACATGGCCCCTGCAAATAAGGATTTGAGGGAAGAAAAAACATTTATTTGCTTATTTCATGAAAAAAAAATACATTTTCATTAATCCATCATCTCGAATGACATTTGCGCAGTTGCTTCTGTGCTCTTTGCACCATGTTAAGCACTAAAGAATTCAGCAGTGAGACAATGCTCTTTTCCTTGAGGAGCTCATTGTCCAGTAGGGAAGAAAGAAGGGTAAATGAATAATTAAAATAAAGTCTGATAAGAGCTATAATAGGAACAAGTACAGAGTGTTGTGGGAGCACAGAGAAGAAGGTGGTACTGGCGGGGGCGGGCATGGGAGCCAGCCTACAGAGCCAATTGCTAACCCAGGGAATTTTGTAAGCTCGTCATTGAATATAGCCATTATTAAAAATTAAGTTAGACAAAGTTTCAATTAGGTAAATTGGGTTTAATACCAAGGTTATAAATATCTTAAGCTCCATCACTTCCTAATGATTTTATTACATTTCACTATTATCTATGCCCTTGAGGTCATTCAGTTCTATTGCACATACGTGGTGGAAACACCATAGGACGGTATGCTACTGTGCATCTATTACCAACTTTGTTCAGTGGCATCATGTTGGTAACTTGAACTTTGCCATGAAGAAAGTATTTATACAAGGGAATCCAACAAATGCTACCAAACCGAGTTGTTTGGATATTTTTTGTGTGTCTTCATTTTTGCTTTTGTTTTATTTTCCATAGACAACCAATTATTAAGCATGTACCAGCATACTGCTGAAAACATCTAACCCAGGTCCCCACCTAGTCATGGTCAGGGAGAGCTTCCTGTAAGAGAATCAATAAAGATGCAGTCTTAATTAAAATCAGAATCAAAGACCTCCAAGTTCATTCATGTTGTCACATGATACATGATTTGCTTTTTGTTTTTTTTTTTACAAAGCTGCATGGTAATTCATTTTAGGTATACATCCCATTTTATTCCATTTATCCATCAATGGACATTTAGGTTGTTTCCACATCTTGGTTATTATGAATAGATAATGTGTAGAAATGTAATTACCAATGGGGAGGCTCACTTATTCAAATGTGCATTCTCTTAGTATCTTAGATACTAAATAAAGAAATAAGGCTAGTTACATAATTTGTCAAAGAAAACATCATTAGTAAGTGGAAGATCAAGGGTTTGAACCCATAGTAGTCTGGATCAAAAATTGTGTTACATGCACACACACACACAGAGGAATATTACTTAGCCATAAAAATGATAAGATCTTGCCATTGGTGACAACATGGATAGACCTGGAGGATATTATGCTCAAGTGACATAAGTCAGAAAGAGAAAGACAAATACCATATAACTTCATTTATATGTGGGATCTAAATAGCAAATAAAGAAACAAAAAGCAGAATCAGACCTATGACAGCCAAAGGGGAAAGGTGGGCTGTGATGGGAAAAAAAAAAAACAAATGAAAGGGAGTGGAAGAGGCTTCCAGTAATGGAATGAATAAGTCAAAGGGTAAACGGTACAGTATAGGGAGTGTAGTCTATGGTACTGTAATAGTGCTGTATGGGGACAGATGGTGGTCACAGGTGGTCAGCATAACATAACATATAGAGTTGATGAGTCAATACATTCCACACCTGAAACTAATGTAATATTGTATGTCAACCATACTGATTTAAAAAAATAATGTATTCTAAAGCTCCTTGGTGGTTCAGTCAGTTAAGCATCAACTCTTGATTTTGGCTCATATCATGATCTCAAGATTGTGAGATCGAGTCCCACATTGTCCTCTGCACATGGAGCCTGCTTAAAATTCTCTCTCTCCCTTTCCCTGCCCCCTACCTCTCACTCTTACTCTATCTCAAAAAAAAAAAAATATGTTCTTATTCAATATACTATTCCTCGGGGCACCTGGGTGGCTCTGCGGTTGAGCGTCTGCCTTTGGCTCAGGTTGTGATCCTGGGGTCCTGGGATTGAGTCCCACATCAGGCTCCCCTTAGGGAGCCTGCTTCTCCCTGTGCCTGTGTCTTTGCCTCTCCCTGTGTATCTCTCATGAATAAATAAAATCTTTAAATATATATATATATACACAAACATATATATAAATATATATATACACACACATACACTACTTCTCTCATGCTTTTGCAATATATTTTTTCACTTTCTCTTGATGCAACAAAATTTTAAAATGCTCTAAAATTCATTTTAAATATATATTATGTTTATGTATATAAATAGATAAAATGTATAATGCATTTAAAGTAAAATATAAACTCTAAAAGCTATCTTCAAGACTTGCATCTTAAATCAATGTTTTAAAAAGGACAATTATCAAGCTTACACCTCTTAATTGCTTCATCCATATTTTTCTCAAAATAATTTAGGCAGAATTATTTACAGAATAGCTGCAAAATGACTGCTTTCAAAGAAGTATCAGGGAAATTTATATGGAAAAATTTGCTTTGCCAAAAACATATATGACAGCTTATAATTGTTTCAAGTGAATTTCTATGTCATAAAAGAACTATTGTTTCGTGAAATAAACAATTTATATCTGCATAGAAAACTCCCAATGCTATCCACATCATTATAGTATGGGAAAAATTATATTTGTTAAAATATGGTTGTGTCCAAAAAATATTTCCCTCGTTATTTTGAATAGCTCCTTTGAAGTAGATCCTTTATGTCAAAGACAATTTTCAGTTTCTCTCATTAAAATCTAACTAGCATTATGACAAAGAAGAAAAAAAGTGAATAAACAAAATGGTCAAACAAAAGTATCCAATAGTTGATTCATAGCAAAACCAAAAAAAAAAAAAAGGTATCTACAAGGAAGCAGGGATTTCTGAATTAATTTGCTTTCATATTCATTCAGTCATTAAAGCAAATGGTTCTAATCTCTGCATATGGACCCAGCCCAAAAGTATTTTAAAAATGTGGATGACATTGCATACATTGAAGCAACCGCCATCAAGCATAAAATTCTATGTACATAAAGCTACATGTACACAAAGCTATATATATGTGGCCTTAAGTATTTGAAAATTTGTTTGACAGTGGTTATTCAAGTGCATGCGAAGTCAGGCATAGTTTATGTCATCTAATTTATATATATATGATATCACACACACGTATATGTATTTTATGTCATCCAATTATACATATATACACTACATTTATATATATATATATACACATATATACATATAGTGATGCTCTTCAGTAATTAAATATTTACACAGATACTCTAAGCAAGTATGCAAATTCATTATATTCTATATAAGAGATGCTTGAGCTACCTAAAGAAAAGCAATATTTTCATAGAACTATCTTCTTCCCATTAGCATCTCCCCTCACTCTATTTTCCATCAATTTCTTCTTTCTTTCCACAAGTAATTTTTAACCCTATCACAGATGCTAGAAAGTGGCTAGTATGGAAGGTCCAATCATGAAATACTAAAAAGGACCTTCATGGAACTTTAATTGTACTGGGTTTAAATTTGTTGAAAGATGAAATCAGAAGATTTTAAATCAGATAGACTTTCATTCAAATCTTGATGATATCACTTACATACATTAGAAAATTATTTACCTTTCCAAAGCTTCCATTTTCTCCGAAAGAAAATGACATCAATTTTAATCACATCACATATCTTGTGGATCATATAAAATAATGAATGGGAAAAGATGAGTGGAGAATCTGATATAAAGTAGGTACTTAATAAATGCTACATATCTTTTCTTCCCACCTACATTTAAACAGCAATTTGCTATTAAACCCAAGTTTCACTGTTGCAGGTTTATAGATAGTCATGAAAAGAAAATATGCCCAGCGTTTTCATAGTTCTGAAACAAAGAGGTGCTTAGTTGGAAAATATGTTGGCTACTGCCAAAGAGAAAATTTGAGAGGCAGTGACCCAGAGAGACAGTATGGAAAAATAAATAAGCCCATGGTAGATATCAAGACAGTAGTTTAAAAGATTAATAGTACATCCTTTCTTATTTGCATGGTAGCATCATTTTGTAAAACTGACTCACATTTCCCATCTCAATTCTATTTCTCTTCTTTCACAGAGGTGCTTTTAATTCACTGGCAGGGCATCTCAGGTAAGTAGGACTCCAGACTGGTGGTCAATATTCTAGGTGTCCATGAAATAAGTCACTACATGAAAAAACAGACAAGTGAGAGAGAGAGAGAAGTAGGACTGCTGGACACTCAAATTGAGTGGTGGAAACAACTAACAAAATGAATGTTCTCAACAGGAAACTGCCTAACATCTGGGAACACACTGAGTATTTCAGAAATTCAAGGCATGTCCTGCTTCCATCCTACTGCCAAATCCTTCATCTCTGGGATGGGTGGGATGATTCTAAATGAGATCTGAAAACGGTGGGCTCCAGTGGAGTCCAGCATTCTTTGGACCTTGAGCCTCATCACTGCCCTCTACACAATTTCAGAAACTTTGACTGAACTCAGACTGTCAACCAGTGGTCTTAGTTTTAAATATATCTCATGAAAAAGCAACAGAGGTAGGAGCAGATTAATGGTTAGAAGAAAAGCACTTTCAAACCTCTAAAAGTGAAAATGTAAAATGAACTCCTAATCTAGAGGCATCTTAGAGAAAACTCTTCTCTGTGAATAAGACATTCAAGGGCAGTATTAAAATGGCATTATTGTACCTAATGAAAGATATTAAGTAAAAAAAAAAAAAAAAGAGTTCTTAGCAGGGTTGTGCTAAGTTGGAGCATGTTTCTGGGGTTCCACCAAGCACTTCACAGAAGAGGGTGCCAAGATTAAGGACCCACTTAGGAAACAGGGAGCATCCCCTGTTACAGGTGAATGTTCCAACCACTCAGGTCGGCCCCTGAGCATCAAACACTAGCAATTAATTCCATTTAGACTGATTCCATGTTTGCCAAACAACTTTCTTGATTATGACTTGGTTCCCTAAGGGGCAGTTCTACAGATGGAAACCTTGATCCATCTGACTAGATTTCTCACTGTAAAATAGGAAGTTGGTATTTTCTACTTCATCTTCCTCAGTCTCTTGTGAGTTATCTAAATATGAATCAGTATCACAAAGTCCAATTACCCACAATACTAAGGAGATAGCATGCGACTGTCCAGCTTTCCCAATACCAATCATTGGAGGCTATCTTTTCCCCAGGGTATATTATTGGTTTCTTTGTCATGAATTAATTGACCACACATGAGTGGATTTATTCCTGGGCTGCCTATTCTGTTCCACTGATCATCGTGTCTGTTTTTAAAGGTCAATATCATACCTTTTTAATTACTACGGCTTTGTAATAGAGTTTGAGATAAAGGCACATGATGCCTCCAGCTTTGTTGCTCTTTCTTAAGATTACTTTTGCTATTCAGGATTGTGTGTGTGTGTGTGTGTGTGTGTGTGTGTGTGTGTGTGGTTCCATACAGATTTTAGGGATTTTCTTGAAAAATATTATTGGGATTTTGATAAGAATTGTACTGAATCTGTAGATTGCTTTGGGCAGTATGGGCATCTTAACAATATTGATTCTTCCAATCTACAAGAATGAAATTGATTTTCACTTGTCTGTGTCTTCATAAATTTACTTCATTAATGTCTTACAGCTTTCAAAATACAGGTTTTCGGCTTGATTAAATTTATTCCTAGGTAATTTTTGATGTAATTGTAATTAATTATTTTCAATGAAAGTTATTAATGTACAGACAGATTTTGGCATATTGATGTTGTATATCCTGCAACTTCACTGTATTATTTTTAACTTTTTTGATAGAGTCTTTCTATATATAATATCATGTCATCTGCAAGTAGTGACAGTTTTACTTCTTCTATACTGACTTAGATGCCTTTATTTTTCTTAACTAATTGCTCTGGCTAGGGCTTCCAACATTATGTTGAACAAAAATAGTGAGACGGGGCATTCTTTTCTTGTTCCTAATCTTAGAAGAAAAGCTTTCAGCTTTTCACCATTGAGTGTGATGTTAGCTGTGGGCTCTTTAGATATAGTCTCTATAATGTTGAAGTCTTCTCCCTCTACAGCTACTGTGTTGAGCATTTTTATCATAAATGGATGTTGGATTTTGTCAAATGATTTTTTTCTTTTTCTTTTGAGATGATCATATGATTTTTATACATCATTTTGTGGTATATTATCCTTGAGTGATTCGCAGATGTTGAATCACCCGGGTATCCATGGAATAAATCCCACTTGATCATGGCACATGATCCTGTTAATGTATTGTTGAAATTGGTTTGCTAATATTTTGTTAAGGATTTTTTCCTCTATGTTCATCAGGGATGTTGGCCTGTAATTTTCCTTTGGTGTCCTGGCCTGGTTTCAGCATCAGGGTAGTCCTGGCCTTACAAAAGGAGTTTGGAAGAGTCCCCTCCTCTTCCATTTTGTGGAAGTGTTTCAGAAGAACTTGTATTAATTCTTCTTCGAATGTTTGGTAGACTTTGCCATAAAACTGTCTGGCTCTGGACTTTTGATTGTTGGGAGGTGTTTGATTACTGATTAAACTCCTAACTGAGTAATTGGATTGTTTTTCATTATATCATGATTCAATCTTGGAAGGTTATATGAGTTTTAAGGAACTATCCATTTTTTCTAGGGTATCCAATTTCTTGCATATAATTGCTCATATTAGTCTTTTATGGCCCTTTGCATTGCTGTGGTATTAGCTGCAACATCTCTTTCATGTCTGATTTTATTTGAATCCTCTCCATCTTTCTCTTTGTGAGTAGTTATAGGTTTGTTAATTTTATCTTTCCAAAGAACCAGCTCTTAGTTTCACTGATCTTATCTATTCTCTATGTAGTCTCTATTTCATTTATTTCTGTTGCAAGCTTTGTTATTTCCTTCCTTTTATTAGCTTTAGGCTTTGCTTTCTTTTTTTTTTTCCTTTTGCTTAGTTCCTTGAAGTGATAAAGTTAGGTTGTTTGAGACTTTTTCTTGCTGCTTATATTTTCTTTTATAATAAAAAAATATTTAAAATGGTTTCTGTAGAGTCTAAATGATTACCATGGGTTGAAGTAGGGGGCAAGATCTACACTAGGACTATAGAGACATAATCAGTATTTACCAATTAACATGAAAAGTACTTGTATTAGTTTCCTATTTGATACTATAAAATATAACCACAGATTTGGTGGTAATAAAACAACCCAATTTATTATATCACAGTTCAGATGTCAGAACTCCACAAAGGGTCTCATTGGGATAAAATAAAAATGTTTGAGGCTGGCTCAGTCAATGGAGCATGTGACTCTTGATCTCAGGGTTGTGAGTTTGAGCCTTATGTTGGGGGTAGAGATTACTTAATCAATAAATTTTAAAACTTTTTTTAAAAAGTGCTTGAGAACTGCATTCTGCTCGAATGCTCTGGAAATAATTCATTTCTTGGTCTCTTTCGATTCAGAGAGGTCCCTTTCATTCCTTGATTCATGGTCTTTTTTAATCTTCAGAACAACAATGGCTGGTAGAGTCTTTCTCAGACTATGTCACTTTGACATTGATAGTCTTGTGTTCCTCTTTCACCTAAAGGGCTCTTGTTATTACATTAGGCCCATACAAATAATCCCAGTAAATATCCCTAAATCAGGATTCTTATTCACAGTTTCAAAGTGCCTTTTGCCATGTAAGGTCACATAAGTATAGTTATGTGAACCTCTTTGTTGGGAGCAATTATTTTGTCTACTATGGTAATATTAAGAATAACCACCAAAAAAAATAATAACCACATTTCTTGACACAACTCCGTTTTTTAGGGGGGCATGAACACTTTCTTTTTCTCCATCTCTCTTAAAAAATATAATTCAACTGAATATTCTAAGAAAATCAGCAATGTCAAATGTGTACTTTACCACCAAAATGACAAGAGAGCAGAGACAGAGGTTATTCTGAGGAAAAAAAAAAAAAGCAACCTTCTTCTTAGCTACAGCAACAATCTTGATGAAAAATTATGCCCTTCATTCATAGTTAATGGAATGCTGAAAATGTGAGGGGGCACAGTCACGGGAATTGATGTTACAAGCTCATGCTTACTTATGCTTATGCTTTGCTTGATTATCCCTGGAGTTGGTTTTGACTGAAACTATACTAGAAATAAATCCTGGGGAGCAGAAAATCTAGATGACAACATTCTTGAAAACCAAATATTGGAGAAGACTTCTTTTAGTCAACAATCAAGCTTAACTGCTGTTAATGAGATACTACTGTAACCTCGAACAATGAGAGTAGGGGGCTGGCTTTTATAAGAAAGATTTTTTCAGACCTGTCCACATTAAAGCTGATGATAAATCCCATGAGTACAGTCTACAAAATTAAGACTTAGTCTTGGCTCTTGATTCTCCCTCTGCCTACAACCCCTCGACAAACAATTGTTTATCTTCCAAAACTTAGCAAGGTCATCTCCCCCATAAAGTCTTTTCTCACTGTGATCCAACCTTCATTTTCAAACAGCAGTGACTTTTGCTTTGTTTGGGATTCTGCTAGAATTACTTAAGTTATGACATCCATGACTTCCTTCATACCTGTCTGGCTTCCCACATTTACCCATTAATAGAGGTGAAGAACTGTTTAATTCATTTTCATTAATCTTAAAGGTAACAATGATAGTTATCAAAGGGGAGGTTGGTGGGGGGGGGGTGGGCTAAATAGGTGATGAGGATTAAGGAGTTCACTTGATGGGATGAGCCCTGGATGTTGTAGGAAAGTATTGAATCATTATATTGTATACCTGAAACTAATATTATACTGTATGTTAACTAACTGGAATTAAAATAAAAACTGGGGGGGGGGGGGAATCCCTGGGTGGCTCAGCGGTTGGGCGCCTGCCTTCTGCTCAGGGCGTGATCCTGGAGACCCTGGATCGAGTCCTACATCGGGCTCCCTTCATGGAGCCTGCTTCTCCCTCTGTCTGTCTCTGCCTCTCTCTCTCTCTCTCTCTCTCTCTCTCTCTCTCATGAATAAATAAATAAAATCTTTAAAAAAATAAAATTAAATAAAAACTGGGGAAAAAGGGATCCCTGGGTGGCGCAGCGGTTTGGCGCCTGCCTTTGGCCCAGGGCGCGATCCTGGAGACCCGGGATCGAATCCCACGTCGGGCTCCCGGTGCATGGAGCCTGCTTCTCCCTCTGCCTATGTCTCTGCCTCTCTCTCTCTCTCTGTGTGACTATCATAAATAAATAAAAAATTTAAAAAAAAATAAAAAAAAAATCAAATGACTTTAAAAAAAAAAAAAAACTGGGGAAAAAGGTAACAATGAAACCAGCGATAACTTTATAGTCTGATATGGGTATACTACGTGCTAAAATATTGAAACACTTCAATAAACAGCTACTTCTCTGAGCCTTCCCTTGGAACTCAATCCAGCAGCTAAAGCTTCAGCCAGGAACTTCTAGAACTCTGCTACAGAACAGCTGCCAGCAACTTTTCTGATTGGTCATTATCCATGCTCTATAAATTCTTATTCTTTTTCTAAAGATTTATTTATTTATTTGAGAGGGAGAGAGAAAAACAGTATGAGTGGGAAGGGGAGAGGGAGAGAGAAAAACCCAAGTGGACTCTGCACTGATCATGGAGCCTGATATGAGGCTCAGTCTCATGACTCCCAGATCAGCTGAAACCAAGAGTCAGACACTTAACCAACTGTACCATGCAAGCGCCCCATGCTTTTCAAAATCTGACTGCAATCCTCAAACTTCAGGATAGTGCCTGGCATATAATGGGAGCTCGGTAAATATTTGTTGAATGGATAAACCTTACCAATATGCCTGTACAACAGAAACTTTGTTAAATTTTTTTTGAAAGGAAAGGAAAGATAAATATTGGGAAGGATGTGGAGGAAAGGGACCCATTGTGTACTATTGGTAGGACTGTAAACTGGTACAAACACTAGGAAAATAGTATGGAGGGTCTTCAAAAAATTAAAAATGGAATTATCCTATGATCTAGCAATCCCACTTCTGGGTATATATCCAAGAAATGGAAACAGGTTATCCAACAGATATACACATTCCCATGTTTAATGCAGCATTACTCCCACAATAGCCAAGATATGGAAACAACATGTGTCTACCAATAAATGAATAGATTTTTTAAAAAGATGAGAATATTATGTACATAAGAATAGTGAAGGGAGTTGCCTCAGGCCAGACAGCTAAGACTTAAGCCTTCTTACTTCCTTTTTTCATCTCTTGAACTAGCTCTCCCTTTCTGGCTTCAGGTAAGCCCTCTGCTCCCTCACAAATAAAAACACGCCTACATGCATAAACATCTATGTACCTACCTACCTACGTATATACATGGCAAGCTGTTAACACTTAACAACCAGCTCTGTGAGAGGGACACAAATTTGTAGCACACACTCAACCAATTTTTCTGATCTAATTTCTCCCATCATGTCTGATGTCAGACTACAAACATGATGTCACTGAATGGAGAATTTTGGAAGAGATGTGCAGTAGAACACCACTTATAGTTTTTTCACCATATAGATATCGTAGATGAAAATAGCCTCAAGAGCACAGATTAGTAGTAAAATGTAGTAAAATAATTAGGAAAAGACGAGTTTTAAGTGTTTACTCTCTTTGGTTTTAATTTAATTTATTTAACCATAAGTCTGCATAATTTGATATTTACTAATGGTATGCTTGTCAACTGGCTCACAAAATTTCCTATAATTTTAATGATTGACCGTCACCAGCTGCTTTGAGCTGGTGGTGTAGCTGGCTGTAGCTACCACTGCTGCATAAATACATTTAAACTTTGGTGTGGGGCAGCCCCAGTGGTGCAGCGGTTTAGTGCCACCTGCAGCCTGGGGTGTGATCCTGGAGACCCGGGATCGAGTCCCATGTCAGGCTCCCTGCATGGAGCCTGCTTCTCCCTCTGCCTGTGTCTCTGCCTCTCTCTCTCTGTCTCTATGAATAAATAAATAAAATCTTTAAAAAAATAAAAAATAAACTTTGGCGTGTGCTTCAAAAAATGTACATACACATATACCTTTATGTATATGTGATATATATATATATATATATATATATATATATATATATATATATTCTTTAAGGGTACATACTCACAACTAGCAGATAAATATATAAATAAGTGCTAGAGACCTAATACACAGTACAGTGATTACAGACAACAAATCATTAAACTTGCTAAGAGACTAGATCTTAACTGCTCCTAATACAAGAAGCAGTGATAATTATATGACTAGATCCAGGTATTAGCTAAGGCTTTAATATATTGTACATCTTAAACTTCTATAATGTTACATGTCAAATATACCTCATTTAAAAAAGAAAAATAAATGCACTTGTTAGAAGGTCATTCAAATCTTTATTTAAAATAATCTTACAGATGATATTTTCTACTATTTGGTACTGATACAAGGTGGTTCAATTCAGGAGAAATTCCAGAATGGTCAGATAATTTCTTAAGTAAAGACAGTTTTGGGATCCCTAGGTGGCGCAGCGGTTTGGCGCCTGCCTTCGGCCTAGGGCGCGATCCTGGAGACCCGGGATCGAATCCCACATCGGGCTCCCAGTGCATGGAGCCTGCTTCTCCCTCTGCCTGTATCTCTGCCTCTCTCTCTCTCTGTGTGACTATCATAAATAAATAAAAATTAAAAAAAAAAAAGACAGTTTTATATTTTGCAATGAACATTACCAACAAAGAATGAAAAAGGATGGCTTTTAGAGATCGCCTATTGATGGACCTGAGTGCAAAACTAAATAAAATAAACAGAGAGCTGTAAAAGAGAAACATTTCTAAATAAATTCTAAAATAATCTTTAAATAAAAAAAGTAGAAAAAAAAAAAAGTAGAAACTCTGGATAAAATGATCATACAAGAAGATGTGAAATTTTTTCTTAGCTCAAGAACCACAAGTGAAAACAGGGAAGAACAGAGGGGAATGTTTCTTTCATCTTGCAAGACAACATGTCCTTCGACTGCAATAAGATTCCATAGAATTTCAAAGACATTTAGAATAAGTTTCAGAGAGCTCAAGCTATTCTCTACCTTTAGATTCTTGGTTTTTATAGACATTTTATTAATAAAAATAAAGATTTTAAAAATGAGGTTATTGTTTCCTTTTTAAAATGCAGGTTTTCACAATGAAGTAACAGCCACTGAAAATAACTTAGTCAATGCAAATAAATATGATTTTATATTGGTCAGGGCATAAAAACCTTAATGAAAACTTTGCTCTGTAAATCTGAAATTCACCTACTTTCATGAGTTTGCCTTCTCAAACCATGGAGAATAGTTATATTGTACAGGTCAACATCAAACCACAGAAAAACTAACAAAAAATAGAACTGACAGTGTGTCCAATCTCTCAAGGGAGAAGGACTTTCTAAGCTTTGAAGTGCCGGGGCGGGGGGAAGTACAAAAGAAATAATGAAAAATATTACAAAAATAATAAATATATACATGTTGCCAGCTAAGAATATAAATATTAAAAAAGCAAATAATCATTTTGTAACAAATGGAGAAAAGAAATAAGTGTTTAACATTTAAAAAAAAGCTTGTACAAATTACTAAGAAAAGCTCTAAGACTTAATAAATGCATTGGCAAGGAACGTTGTATTTTTTTTTTTTTTTTTTTTTTTTGCTAGAGACACCATAACAAATTATAGACTGAGTGGTTTAAGCACGAGAAATGTATTTATTTTCTCACAGTTACAGAAGGCAGAAAATGCTGGCAGGTTTGGTTTCTCTCTCCTCTGCTTTCAGATGGCCACTTTCTCTCTATGCCCTCGTCTTTGTGTCTTAGTCTTTGTGTTGTTGGCCTACTACCTCCTCTTAGGTACAGCAGTCATATTGGATTAGATTCATCCATAGGACCTCATTTTACTTTAATATCTCTTTAAAAAACCCATCTTCAAGTACAGTCACATCCTGAGGTTAGGAGGTCAACACAGGAATTTGGGGGTGACACAATCCAGCTTATTGCGGAGAGATAAACAATTCAAAAAAGGACATTGTCTCTAAAAAGTATATTAAAATGTTACCTTTACTACATAAAGGAATGTTAACTAAAATATGATCACATTTTTTTTATTTATCAAGCTATTGATGATCAAAAATCATTTTTATGCTGTCAAGGTTCAGTTCCATGTGTGAAGTGAAATCCACTGAGAGCAGTGTAGACTGGCAACACTTTGGATGGTAAACTTGCAATACTTGCAGGATTATAAAAAAAAATTAAACTCTCAATATAGATCAACATAATTGAGAAATGATAATAAAAAATACATCTAGAGATCAGGATATTTGCTTCTGGGGAGAGATCTTTACTGAAATATTATGCATCCAGGTATTATTTATAATGCCAAAAATACTTGGAACAATTTAAATGCCCACAATGGAGGAACTCTTGGGTATATTCTACACATGATGAGCTATTACACAGCCACAGAAATATTTATGAAGACTATAAAAAACATAAAATACCTAGAATTTTATCTTTAAAAATAAAGTATGATGTAAAGATATATGTTAAAAAGGTACGTAGAATAAAAGGAAGCAAAGGACAAACATACAGCCTTTTCTAGAAGATAACAGAACTGTGGATTTGTTTGTTCTTTCTGGTATTACTTATTCTCAATTTCCAAAAAGCAACCCATATTGGTTTTTATAATTTAAAACAATAATTTCAACTTAAGTAAAATTGGATTGAATTAGAAATGTTTAGTTTACATTCAATAAGCTTAGGTTACCATGTCAGCTGCTTATTTAGAAGCTTTGCTTTCATCCTGCCAGAACCAGCCTCTGTGTTGAGCGCTACCTTCACTCAACACCCATTGCCAACCCCACCTTCATTCTATCCCCGTCACTGCAGACATAATAAAAATGAAAGGAGATCACTCTATGGAATTGCTATGAGATTCCCATCATAAATATTTGACAATTAATGGTTGATCAAGCTCACCTTCCAGGAAGCCCTGATGAGATCACTCCCTAGGACTGTCCATTGTGTAGACCTGAAGATCAGAGTCATGTTTCACAAGGTCTGTAGACATCTTAATAGCAGGAGACACTTTACATCTGCTGTCTTTTTCTATGACTCCGAGGGAAATATACCAAGTTATAGTGAGTTCTGACATATGGGTACCAACGCTTAGTGAATGCAGACTGTAGAATACTTGATCATCAGAATTGGCAAAATGGTATATTTTACTCTTTGGTAAAATGAGAGATTCAAAGTACACACAATCTGGGGGCACCAGGGTGGCTCAGTCGAGTAAGCATCTGACTTTTGATCTCAGCTCAGATCTTGATCTCAGGCTTGTAAGTTCAAGCCCCACATTGGGCTCCACAGTGAGCATGGAGGCCACTTTAAAAAAGTACACACAATCCTAGAGTTCATGAAGAGCCCCAAACTGTAAATGTGGTGCAATCAACTCCTAATCAAAAATATCAGGACTCAAACCATATCCATTTACTTGACATTAACATTAACCAGAACTCTAATTTCCCAACTAGAACAGAAATAAGAAACATAGTTGTAATGTTTTAAACAGTGTTTCCCAAAATTCACATCCACTTAGGACCTTAGAACATGACCTTATATGGGGAAGTAGATGTAATTAAGGTAAAGATAAAGATGACATCATACTGGAGTAGGGCAGCCTCTAAATCCAATGTGAGTGTCTTTAGAAGAAATAGAAGAGAGAATTATGCTACCACAAGTCAAAGAATACCAGAAGCTACTAGAAGCTGGAAGAAGTGAGGAAGAATTATCCCCTTAGAAACTTCAGAGGTACCATGAGCCTACTGACACTTTGATTTTGAACTTCCAGCCCACATATCTAAAAGAGAATAAATTTCTGTTAAGTCACCTAGTTTGTAGTAATTTGTGATGGAAGCCCTAAAAAATGAATTCAGTGGTTTACAGGGAGAATAAATGTCACAGTTCATAAAAAAAAACAACTCTTTTTTTTTAATTTAGATTCAATTAATCAACATATACTGTATTATAGGTTTCAGAGGGAGAGGTCAGTGATTCATCTGTCTTATATAATGCCCATGCTCATTACATAATACGCCCTCCTTAATGTCCATCACCCAGTTATCACATCCCTCCACCCCTCCAGCAACTCTATTTGTTTCCTATGATTAAGAGTCTCTTATGATTTGTCTCCCTCTCTGATTTCGTCTTGTTTTATTTTCCCTCCCTTCCCCTATGATCCTGTCTTGTTTCTTAAATTGCAAATATGAGTAAGATCATATGATAATTGGCTTTCTCTGATTGACTTATTTTGCTTATCATAATATCATCCAGTGCCATTCATATCATTACAAATGCAAGATTTCATCCTTTTGATGGCTGAGTAATATTCCACTGTGTGTGTATACCACCTCTTCTTTATCCATCCATCTGTTGATGGGCACCTGGGCTCTTTACGTAGTTTGACTTTTGTAAACATTGGGGTGCAAGTACCCCTTTGGATAACAATGTTTGTAACCTTTGGGATAGATACCTAACAGTGCAATTGCTGGGTCATAGGGTAGCTCTAAGCTCTATTTTCAACCTTTTGAGGAGGCTCTTCAAAAGGTTGAAAATAGAGCTTAGAGCTACCAGTACAGAGTGGCTGTACCAGCTTGCACTCCCACCCACAGTGCAAGAGGGTTCCCCTTTCTCCACATACTCGCCAACATCTGTCGTTTCCCGACTTGTTAACTTCAGCCATTCTCACTGGTGTGAGGTGATACCTCATTGTGGGTTTGATTTCTATTTCCCCGATGCCAAGTGATGTGGAGCATTTTTTCATGGTTCTGTTGGTCATTTGTTGGTCTTTTTCAGAGAAACGTCTGTTCATGTCTTCTGCTCATTTCTTGACTGGATTATTTGTTTTTTGGGTGTTGAGTTTGATAAGTTCTTTATAGATCTTGGATACCAGCCCTTTATCTGACAAGGTATTTGCAAGTATCTTCTCCCATTCTGTAGGTTGTCTTTTGGTTTTGCCGACTGTTTCCTTTGCTGTGCAAAAGCTTTTTATCTTGATGAAGTCCCAATAGTTCATTTTTGCTTTTGTTTCCCTTGCCTTTGGGGACGTGTCTAGCAAGAGGTTGCTGTGGTTGAGGTCACAGGAGCTGCTGTCTGTGTTTCCTCTAGGATTCTGATGGATTCCTGTCTCATAATTAGGTCTTTCACCCATTTTGAGTCTATTTTTAATATGAACACCATCTCTTTAAATATTGGAAGCAGAATGGTATGGTAAAAAGAGCTATAGACAAAGGGTGCTGGCTCCCTTTTGCAGCTCTTCATTGGGCAAGCCAGTTAGCCTTTACAAATACCCACTGAACTGTCTCTAGAAGCTACACATGATTATAATATCAATGGCACAGGATTTTTGACAAGATTAAGTAAGATAATGTATGTCGTAAGCATTGAAAAGTTGTAAAGTGGACAGAAATGACTTTTTTTGTTGTTGATGGTTCAGAGTAAATGCCAATTATGCACTAGATGTCTATTCATGACATATGAAAACTGAAATATGGAAGAAATTTATACAAATACATGTTTTTTGTCTCTAACTTCTTTCTCTATTACAGAATCTTTTGGCCTGAAGTGTGGGTTTATATCCTGAAGATTGACTTTGAATCCTGATATGAGTCATTTATCACATAGACAGGTGAATTATTAGCAATGTTGCAGGAGGGGAGTGACCCAGGGCTAAGTTATTTTTAGCATTGTTGTGCAGTCATTAATAATCATTTGTTGTACTTTTAGTCATCCAAACTGGAATAAGAAAATAAGTAGATGGTTAGACAGTTTTAGTGTTACTGATTGAAGAAATAAAAAGTCAGGGACAAAGAACCCAGCTGTTAATGTCCAGATCCTGGGTTTTTATGGCATTCTTCCTATCTGAGGAGAGCAGCAGATAGAAGGTATCAAAGACAAGAAAACCAACTGTAGCTATTTCAGTGATAAAAAGTTCAATAATGCTATTAAAAAATTCAAGGGATACCTGGGTGGTGCAGTTGGTTGAGCATCCAACTCTTGGTTTTGGCTCAGGTCGTGATCTCGGGGCTGTGAGATTAAGGCCCACATTGGGCTCAGTTCTTAGCATGGAGTCTATTTCAGAGTCTCTTTCCCTCTCCCTCTGTCCCTCCTGCTCATGCTTGCTCTCTCGCTCTCTCTTTCTCTAAAATAAATAAATAAATCTTTTAAAAAATTAAAAGAATTCAAGACTGTAATAACTACTAGAATTAATTATTCAATTCTTAAAGTAACAGGTTAGATGTACCATTCAAAAACCTGAATTTATGGTTTGGTTGCTAATCTTTCTATGCAACAAAAATATTATCAATATTTGATAATGATTACAAACCCTGTCTCACTAAATCAATGTAATCTAAATATGTTTTCAAAATTAAATGGAAGATATGGTTGCGGTTCCTGGTATTCTTGTTTTCTACCTCCAGAGAGCAGAAAGGAAGATTCATTGCTCTGTGCTCATTCTCAGTGAGCAATCAATGGTGAACCTAGTTGATGATTGGGAAACATTGGTAGTCCTATCAAAACAATCGGACAACAAATTATTTTCCCAAAACCCACCTCCTCAAAGAGCATTTTATCAAGATTGGGTCATCAGCTCTGTGATCACTGCTGGCTTTCAGTGGGATCACTATCTGTGGCTGTCACTCACTATTCCCCAGTTCTCTTTGATATTCAAATAGAGAATCAATGTGGCGAGGGCCATTCCCTCCTGACTGGGACCTTATTGCCCTCTCCCACTCAATACCACCCACCAAACATGAAAGTGTAAAGTAATCGTGATAGAAAGGAACTTGAACTCCTCCAGAATTTCTCTCCATCCTCACCCATTATTTCAGACCATCACCCACCGCTGGGTAGTCACTGTCATATTCACCCATAATGAGGGCCTTCCTTCATCACCTGACTTCCGTTTACTTCTGCACCTACATCTCCCACACTGCCGCCACACATGTTATGCTGCTGTCGCAAGGAGGGCCCACGGCCCTCTCACTCTCTGGGACTTGAACAGCAGGGAAGGCCTTCATGGAGCATACATAGTTAAGAGTCTTCCTGGCCATCCCTCCCTGCTGAATCTCCTGCCATTTTCTATGTACCCTTAGATTATACTTCTTATTGCTTCATATTTCCTATTTAGAGTTTAAGTTTCCTAAGGCTAAGACACTATATTCCACCCTGATGCTCCTATTTAAGCAAAAAACCAGCACAAAGAAAGTATATGAAATAGTTTTATTTATTTATTAATTTTTTTATTTTATTTATTTTAGAGGGAGAGTGAGTGAGCATGCCCTTGAGGTAGGGGATAGGCAAAGGAAGAGGGAGACAAGCAGATTCCCTCACAGACCAGGGAGCCCAACACGGCGTTCGATCCCAACCCTGAGATCATGACTTGAGTTGAAATCAAGAGTCAGATGCTTAACCAACTGAGCCACCCAGGCGCCCCTATTTTTTTTTTTTTTTTAGAAAGAAAGAGCATATGTGTGCATGAGCTATTGCAGGGGGCGCAGAGGGAGAGAGAATATCTAAGCAGGCTCCAGGCTCCATGCCCAGTGTGGAGCACTACACAGGGCTTGACCTCACAACCCTGAGATCTTGACCTGAAATTAAGAGTTGGATGCTTAACTGACTGAGCCCAGTATCCCTGAAATAGCTTTAAATAAGCTAATGGAATTAAAACCTGAGCTAATTTCCTATTCCTTAACATAAGACAAGTTGTTTAAATTTTCCATGCTTCATTGTTTACTGCATGTAAAACTGTTTAGAGCAGAATTAAGGATCAAATGATATGGAGTATATGAATATGTTTCATAAACTCTAAACTGTCTTATAAATGAAATGACTATGATCATTTTATTTAAAGAAAATCTATTGACTCACTAAAGTACATCCAATTTATTGATGCTTTATGGGAGTAGACACAGAAATCACCTTGAACATATTCCAGGGCTTTGTGATCCAATCTGACCGAGGAAAGGAGGAGGGAAAGAAGCCGAAATAAAGAGGTGTGAGGCTCATGTGAAGGAAATTTTCCATAACGACTGCAGAGCCCAAAGATTTCCATCACCATACTGAGAGTTGCCACCAGAACTCTGGTTCCCTCAGATGAACTTCCTTACCTCTAGGTCTGAGACGGTGCTGGGAATCAGGATGCATGATGGTTTTACCATCAATTAAGTAAGGCACTGGCATCCTTTGAGAAAAGTGGCTAATTATAAATATACTTTCACAATAAATGCTACCATTTACTCAGCATTCACTAAGGATCAAGTATTATGCAAGCCAAAGGTTTCATATACATTATTCTTGTCTAATCTTGTGTACTTGTGAGGTGCAAGCCTGAGTCAGGAAAGTGTGGTTCCCCTGAGAAGAACAGTAATCTAAAACTATGTTTTTCAGATGCCCTATACTGATTTGTAATTGAAACAGTGGGCTGAAGAGCAGAAGGATGGAGAAGGCAGATTGCTGATGTCAGCACCTCAAATTTGGCCCATGGACTCGGGTGGGGTCCCCACACCTCCTAGTTCCACAAGACTTCAGGCTTGTACTGCTACTTAAGACCACCCCTCTGGAGGGATGGAGGGTCTTACCTTACCCACAGAGAGCATTCTCCTGGATGGCAGTGCTGGGGAATACACTGGATTTCATTTTCCTCACGCTCTACTGCTGTCTGGTTGATGACCCAAGCCTTTCAGACTGAACAGAACCTAATCGAACTGAGCCTCTACAGGCACAGGCTGGCCAGAGGGGATGTGAGCCAAATACAATAAAAGGACTTTTGGGGGGACTCTGATGTAAACAAACAGACTACTAAAGAATTCTTGAGATGATGCGACAAAATGTAAATAGGAAAATACAGGTAGAGTAATAAATTTTTAAAATTAAGTACATAAGGGCATGAGCTTTATGTATAAACATATTAAGTATATGTATTAAATATATAAGGGCATGAGCTTTATATATAAACCTGTTCTTATCAGCTGGAGATGCAGATGTAGAATGCGAAGGAGGTAAGCATCATGTCTAGCAGTTTAAAAAAAAAAAAAAATATGGTCGGCATCAGCCCTAAATAAATTAACAGATAGACCAAGTTGGGAAAATTGTTGATAACTGTCAGAGCTACGTAAAGGATACATGTGATTTATTGTACTATATTCATTTTCATTTATGTTTGAAATTTTCATAATAAAAAGTTTCAGGTAAGTTAATCCATTCTTTTTATCTCAAAAAGGACATTTGCACCTGCCAGGTGGTGTGTCCAAGCTTTGTAAATGTCCAGATCCACTTAGATTCATATGAAATCATAACTGGGGTGAACATAGGAGTAGAAAAAATAAGTACAGCCATGAGAATAAGGAGCCGGAGGGAGGGAGGGTATTCATAGAACATCAGATGGAACAATCAATAATTATAGGCACAATACAAAAGATGTTAATAAACTCCAAGTAAGAGAAGTTCAAGGAAAACATGACAAAGCTACTAATAGAAAAGCACACTCTGGTGGTGTAATCCCCTTCTTGCTTTAAGATCTGTCTCAAAAGTTATAGATCTGTGTGGCTTTTGCTAACTCCCAAAGGCTGTAAACTGCTTCCTGCCTGAGATTCCACAAAGCTTTATTCATGATTTTCTGGGTTTTTTCCACTTTACAAAGGAAAAGATACTGACTAGCGCAAGCCTTGGAATTCGGTACGTGGATCTGCTTAAGAAATATTAGCATACGTGTGTGTGTGTGTGTGTGTGTGTGTGTTCCTTGTGGTTTTCTACAAGCAAGATCATGTTTCCTGTAAATAAACTTTTATTTATGGTCTCCCCACCCCTTCAAAACAAGGAAATATTAGTGGAAGGAATGGATGGATGGATGGATGGATGGATGGATGGATGGATGGGCACTAGAAAAGGAGGAAGAAAAGGAGAGGAGGAAAGAAATGCTAATCCCTCCTAAAGAGAAAAACCACTGGCCTCAGAGTGTGGGGACTCAGGTTGAAGAGAAGACTTCATTTGAATAATCCCAAACCAATCAGAATCAGATGCATGACTTTCCTTAGCAGCCTACTACCAGGAATTTGTTTGCTCTGTTTTGTTTTAGCTAGACTAAGTCCACACATTCTCTTTGTGCAAGCAATTCATCAAATCTGCCAGGCTAGAAGCAGCTGAGATTTTCTCTCTCTCTCTGAGAAAGGAAACTTTACATTGAGCTATCACATGCATAGTTATTTTTATTTGACTCTCAGTTGAAATACCCCTGCTGCACAGCATATTGAATACTTTATTGACCATAAAATGTGCTGCTGCAATTAGAGGTTTTTATTATTTTTTTTTTCCTAAGCATTTTGCCGTTCTGGAGGCATTTGGAGCTCATTCCCGTTCATCAGTTTTTCTAGGATGTTTGCAATTTAGCAACACTGAGTTGGATATTTAGTTAAATATCTAGCATCTTTGAGGGAGTGTTTCCAAGATCTGCAATTAAACAGTGCAGGGTAAAGTATGGTGAAGTTCCTAAAACTTACATAATCGACAAAGGTCCTCCACACTAGCTAAGACACTAAGATCCTACGAAATGTACATTATGCAAATCAGAAGCAAATCCACCTAAGAGACTGCCTCATAAATCATTCAGCTATGTTGAGCAGTCTAAGATGCTAGTTAATCCTCAAGTTATTTTCGAAGTGAGCATTTCTTTTTGGCATCATCAGAGAAAACAGCCTAGATCTCATGGCAGAAACCAGGTTTAAACAGCATGGACTTTCTCAGATCTCATACCTTAAACACAGAGTTTGCAACTAGGAGCTGAGGACACACACACACACACACACACACACACACAAATCCTATATTCTGCAAGTCAAAGGGCTGGACCCATGCATTCACCAACACATATTCATTAAATATATAAAGGAAGGAGAGTCCTTTCTGGTCTCCAGGGAATGTGGGTAGACTGCTCTCTGCAAGCTAACGGCAAATCAGAATGGAATCCTAGAGCTAGGACAGAACTGAAACCCATGACCCTTATATCTCCCACTGTACATTTCCGTCCCTGAGCCCCCAACCCGGCTAGTGGGGGGACCAGCACTCGTCCTCAGCTCTCTGGATCTACCCGTGTTGTTTTCAGTAGATTACATGGCTGCTTTTCAGGAACCTTTTTACTGGCACACCGTATCTTTTCTGAAACCAAAGTCAAGCTCATGCTCGGAGCCTTCAGATCTGTACCTCTGATGACATTCTGATGGGGTGGGACAGGTGTCATGGGGACGGCCCTACTACAGGGCTTCCTAATCCACTCTCAGGCTAGTTCCTACATCTCCTGACACCCTCATTCCCCCATGATGATCAGGAAAACAGAGACTCCACAAACTATTGCTTAGTTGCACAGAGAACCTACTGAGGCACTGTGCCTCCTGGCTTAAAATGAGCATCAATGGATATGCAATTTCAATTACACAAGATTAATAAGTCATAGATATCCGCTATGCAACATAATGCCGATAATTAACAACATTGTACCGTACACTCAAAAATTTGTTAAAGGCGGATCTCATGTTGTACTTATCAAAATAAAATATGTGCATACACCCACACAATTAAACGAGCACCCAGTAGGGCTTGCACCTGCCCACAGCACTCATCTTGCAAAGTACCCTAGATGCAGTGTTTTTTTCCCCCACATTCTCCCAAAAATCTTTCTCTCAAGTTTTTGCTCAACTAATAACTAATAAGGGAAGCTGTCCCTTGTCACCTTTTAAAAAATGTCCCTCCCTGCTTCATTGTTCTTCTATTCCTCCACTATCTCTATTACTCTAACTCTGTTTTATTTTTCTACAGAGCCCTTACTTCTACCTGACACAACTTTACTTATTTCTTAGTTTATTACCTGCCCCCCCCCCTTGCTAGAACATAAACTCTCAGGGCAGGAAACTTAGCCAATTCACTACCAGGTCTGTGGCACATTATTAAGCTCAATAAACATTTGTTGAAAGAATGAAAGCATGAATAACCATGAGCATTGGTAGGACTTTTATTCCAGTTTGTTCCACTGAGAAAAAGACATTTGCCCAACATCATTCTACTGATAAATACTGAAACCAGGGCTCAGACCAGGTCTTGCAGAATAGAAAACCTGTCCTTTGATCATTGCTCCACAACATCCTGTTCACGTCACCATTTCCTCCTTACATACCTACTACCCAAAGCTTCCCAAAGCCTCAGCTTCCCAGGATGGATGAAAACACTAAAGAGAAGAAAGGCCACTAAATAATACATAGGATAAGGCAACCACAAAAGGGCAAATATCATCTGGGAAAACCTCTGAATCAAATGGAAGCCACTATCAGCTCGGACAGAGTTAACAGAAAAATAAGTACTATCAAGGAAAAATGGAAAGAATGAAAATGTTCTAAAAGTCAAGAATGGGCGTTAATATGCTCACTTTCTCAACCTTGGTTTTCAGGTTTTCATATCAATAAAGTGAGGATAATGTCTACCTCCCCCTGACCCAAGGCTGTTGGCAGAAGGAAGTGAGATAATGAATGTTAAAACTTTCTATCACAACGCTAACTTTTTGGTCTATTAAAGACTCACTAAAAAACAAATAAAATGAGACAAACAAACAAAAAACCTAGCAGAGAACACAGTGCTGAGCATCTCAAGAGAACAGAGCCTTTCTCCCAAGCCCCTGCAACTGGATGACAAGGGACATGCCGCAATCACAAGCACTGTTCTCTAACCCCACACGAGATGCTCCAAATTTGTTTATTTGCTGAAATCAATTGATCAGGCTGGTGTAGTAGCATCCAAATATTTATTTGGATATAATAAATAAACTTCTCAAACACTCTTAGGGAAATCACCTAATCACCTACTAGTCAAATATCTGGGTGAAACATTCAGAGTTAATGAAAGGTCTTTGGTAAAAGTATTGGTAGGAGCGCCTGGGTGGCTCAGTTGGTTAAGTGTCTGTGATTTAAGCTCAGTCATGATCTCAGGGTCAGGAGATGGAGCCATGAGTCGGGCTCTGTGCTCAGTGCAGAATCTGCCTAAGACTCTCTCTTCAGCCCCCAGAAACAAACAAACAAACAAACAAACAAACAAACAAACAAACATATTGGTAACATTCAGTACATATTCACCAGAAACTCTGCATTTTAACTTGTATTAACACAATTCTCAGGAAAAAAAAAATTGCTAATTCTCTAGCTCTGATGTAGTCTTAGAAATTTATTTTCTCACAATTTCTATAGATGTTGATAGCAGAATAATGGTCTTATGTTATGGTTGAATTGATACAATAAATTGTGTTTTTTCCTTAGATTGTATTAGAAGCTATAAATGGCTCTAACACCTCTAAAACAGTCTTGGGAATACATCACATTTTTAATTTTATGGGCCTTTCTTTTTAGAATGAGATTATTTGCTTGACAACCTACAAATTCGGTCTACCTTAAAGGGATACCCACTAACATACTGTAGCTAAAAACATGAGTTTCTCTCTATTTCTTTCTCAATTCCTAGAGAAGTAAAAAAAAATATATATATATATATATATTTCTCCTTCTATTTGGTCAGTTTGGAATCTTCAGACTGTTGGTCTTAGTTTTTGTTTCAAATTTTTTATTTTATTTTATTTTTATTTATTCATGATACACATAGAGAGGGAGAGAGAGGCAGAGACACAGGCAGAAGGAGAAGCAGGCTCCACACAGGGAGCCCGACACGGGACTCGATCCCAGGACTCCAGGATCGCGCCCTGGGCCAAAGGCAGGTGCCAAACCGCTGAGCCACCCAGGGATTCCCCCTTAGTTTTTGTTTTATGTTATGTTTAACACCTCCAAGTATATAGCATCTAAAATAGTTGAGCTAAGTATTATGAGGAATATCTTTCATTTTTGCATTTTCTCTCTCTCATTTGGAGGAAGCCCAAAAGCATATTTATTAGTTTCGTAACTATCTGACCACTTTGAGAGGGACACAAATCTGACCACTTTGAGAGGGACACAAATCTGCTTTCTGAACTACTCTTCAAATTACTCTTTACCATGAATGCAAATTAACGAGAGCTTCAGAAATCTTCAACTGCTCTTCAGGGATATTGAAGCGCAAATGTAAACTCACCTTGAGAGGAAGGAAATTACAAGAAAATCATCCAGGACATTTCTTTGTGTAGATTAGATCTCTGCCAAAGAAGAAAATCAGCTCACGCATGGATGCGAAGCAAATAACCATCAAGAACTTATATTCAAATATTATCTTCCCTAAGAGAGTGCTTTACAATGGAATCACATTTACCATGACATACATCTCCCTCTCCACATACAGTTTGAATACCATGGTTAGGAAGTGCACAGCTACACGGTGGATGATGTCATCTCCCTTTAGTGGAGGAGACTCAGCTGCTTTATAACAGAATAGGCAGGGACTTGGAACCAGCCATTGTGGGTTTGTATTCTGGCTCCATCAATTGCCAGCAATACCCATATCTCTTATCTAAACTTCCCTTTTTTACCTTGTAAAGTGATACTAATGATCTTAGTCACGTAAGCTATCACTGTGTTGAATAAATGTTAGTTGAATTTAAGTCTAGTCTACAAGCGAAACCACATAAATGGCTTCTTAGGAAAAAAAAAAAAAAACAACCAAGGAATGGATCAAACTGTTGAGGACTTTTTTGTAGTCACAAGTGAGGTCAGTATTGGGTCCCTATGGGTTGGCTTAGGACTCCTAACCACTATGTGTATGTCCTTGCACAAATAATTTGACAACAGCATGCTATATTTTCTTCCTCTGCAAAATTAAGCCGAGCGGACCAGCTGCCTAATTTTACCATTAGAAATAAATTCAGAGGGATCCCTGGGTGGCGCAGCGGTTTGGCGCCTGCCTTTGGCCCAGGGCGCGATCCTGGAGACCCGGGATCGAATCCCACGTCGGGCTCCCGGTGCATGGAGCCTGCTTCTCCCTCTGCCTATGTCTCTGCCTCTCTCTCTTTCTCTCTCTGTGACTATCATAGATAAATAAAAATTAAAAAAAAAAAGAAAGAAATTCAGAAAATGTATACTTCACGTAAAACAAGGTATATAGGAAACCAGTCAATAAAAATGTGCTGCTATTGATATTTTAAATACAAAAAAATAAGGAAAATGCCTTCAATAAAAATTTTAGGATGCACTTCGGGTCCCAGATACCATCCTAGGAACTGGGGATTGAGTGATCAATAAAACCAGCAAGTTCTCTGCTCTCATGAAACTACTTCCTAGTAAAGAATGATAGGATAATGTCCCTGGTGACAACATCAATAGTGCTCTGAAGACTATTAAACAAAGCAGTGCAAAGAGAAATTAACGGTGAAGGTGTGCGTGCACAGTCATATTGGAGAGTGCATTTGGGAGGTACTTTCAAAATAGGGACACCTGGGTGACTCAGTGGTTGAGTGTCTAACTTTGGCCCAGGTCATGACCCCGGGGTCCTGGGATTTAGTCCTGCACCAGGATCCCCACAGGAAGCCTACTTCTCCCTCTCCCTGTGTCTCTGCCTCTTTGTCTCTCATGAATAAATAAATAAAATCTTTAAAAAAAATAGGGTGATTACAGAATGTCTAAGACAAATAAGGTCTGAGCCCTGGCCTAAAGGCTAAGTAACCAGCCTACATCATGCTGGTGTCTGTAGGACTCTAGCATGTGATTATTCAAGATGCATTCTCAGACCTTCTACAATCTACCCATTCTGAAAATCCCAGTGCAAAACAGGATCTGGATTTCAACATGTGGATTTTATTCACTTTGCTTTAACAGAAGGAATATCCACAGCTGCGTAACAATCAACAAAGGGAGGCCTTTACCATGGTGAACCCATCATGTTCTTGGGAATTGCAGGTTCCCAGCCACCAGACTGATCAGCTGGGTAACAATGGCCTCGTTACTGAAGCAACCTAAGCCTCAGTTTTTTAATCTATAAAACAGACCTGAAACAAAATCAGTTATGGAATCCCTGGTGCAGAAGAGACCCTCAAAATGGAATTATTATTGCTTTCTAGTGAAGAACTAACTGCCTACTAGCGATGTGATCTTGGGTAAGTTGTATAATTTTCCTATGCCTCAGTTTCCCTATTTGTAAGATGGGACTGATGGTAATAATAATAATAATCCCCCCTCATTAGGCTTGTGTGAGAAATGAATGGAGTTGTGTACAGCACTTTGAGTGGGTCCCAGCACAGGGTAAAACTCAGTAAGTGCAAGACACCTGGCGGGCTTTAGCCCAGGGTGTGATCCTGGGGTCCTGAGATCAAGTCCCACATCGGACTCCCCCGCAGAGAGCCTGTGTCTCCCTCTGCCTGTGTCTCTGCCTCTCTGTGTCTCTCATGAATAAATAAACAAAACATTAAAAAAAAAACTCAGTAAGTGCTCTTTATTATTGCCACCCATGACTTTGCATCTGGCCTAATAATTATAACCACTGGCTCACAGACCACTGTGAAATAAAAGTCGCTGGTGTTGACTTAAAAAATATGATGCACTAAGCTTTCTGTGTGCAAATTTTACCAACACTAAAAACAATCACTTGCCCCATTCTTGCATCTTTTAGAGATTTGAAAATATTAATTAAATTTCTCAGCACAATGATGTGGTCAGTGAGTAAGAACCCCTGCTTTAGATAATCCCCCCCCCCTTTTGGTGCACTTACACATTGCCCTAAGACTGAGTCCTATTCTCCCCACACAGCTCTTCAATCAACACCGGCTGTATTTTATGTGATATTCACAAATCACAGAAATGATTTTAAACATTAGAGTTTTTTTTTTTTAATGAAAGCATTCAACTGACTCCTCTTAGTTTTACATTATCGAGGAACACAGATCTTCTACAGAGTATTATAGAATATTTCATTTAGAAGATCAACTGACATGGTTTCACCCAAGGAGAGGTATCACGCTACTTTTCACGGGTATCAGTAATTGATCAGGATACCTTATCCCTGAGCCCACCCAGAGTGTGGTGTCCACACTGAGATCCAGGATGTCGTTCCTAAGCAAATACACTGTAGAAGAGGAGACGTACTGACCAGCCCTAATCTGGCCTCAAACTCTTACATGAGAGTTGACCTCTGAGAAGTCTGAACTCTTCCTGCCACCACGCCCTGTAGCCTGCTATTAAAGGGCTGCCCAGGGCAACCCAGGTGGCTCAGCAGTTTAGCGCCGCCTTCAGGCAGGGTGTGATCCTGGAGACCCAGGATCGAGTCCCATGTCGGGCTCCCTTCATGGATCCTGCTTCTCCCTCTGCCTGTGTCTGTTCCTCTCTCTCTCTCTCTCTCTCTCTCTCTCTCTCTCATAAATAAATAAGTTAAATAAATAAATAATAAAAAAATAAATAGATGATTGATAGATGATAGACAGATAAATAGATAGATGATAGATAGATAGATAGATAGATAGATAGATGATAGATAGATAGATAGATAGATAATAAATGGCTGCCTGGATAGGGCCTTGGATGTGGGAGCCATGAAATTACAACACAGGTTCATATCTTCATCCTTCACCTTGGCTTGACTTTAACATGCTGTTCCTCGAAACTCCTCTTCTTCATTCTTTGCTCTCCTTTCTAACGATGTTCATGTTCACCAACATAAATACCCTATTATGTCTAACCTGAAAAAGAGAAGACTACACACAGGCCTTAAGCAAATCTACTCAGCTATCTGCACCCAGACTCAAGAAGAGCCTCCTACCAGCCGCAATGTTGAATATCAACAACATGAAGACACTCTCACCCCTCACCTTGCTCCTCATCTCCATGACTCATGGTTTTCTTTGCTGAAAATGTAGCTCACCTGCCCCCATGCTTCCTGCCTTAATAGTTCACGTGCATAGCCCAAACTTCACCAATGCCAGTGACTGGAATCTAGCGGCTGGATGAATGAGTGTGAAGAAGTTTCGTGTTCTGCTAATGCTCAAAATAAAGCATAGCAGCACAGGGAAAATTCTAGTAGCAACTGTTCTATTAAAATGGGTGAAAAGGGGAGATCCCTGGGTGGCTCAGTGGTTTAGCACCTGCCTTCAGCCCAGGGCATGATCCTGGAGTCCCGAGATCTAGTCCCACATCAGGCTCCCTGCATGGAGCCTGCTTCTCCCTCTGCCTGTCTCTGCCTCTCTCTCTCTCTCTCTCTCTCTCTCTCTGTGTGTCTCTCATGAATAAATAAAATCTTTAAAAACAAAATAAAATGGGAGAAAAAACAAAAATAATATGGGTGAAAACATACCACACCTACACACTAATGCTATAAATTATTAACAATGTAAAAAAAAACTAGCTTAAATTCGAGCTTCCAGTCATACATGTCTTTATTAAAGGAATATTCTAAATTTGTTAAACAAATAGGAAAATGATGGGCTTTTGAGATTGACTTTATTAATATATATAGGTTATTAATATATATAGGTTTTTCTGGCAGCATGTATAGTGAAATAAAGAAGTAGGTAGGAAGCATGAGATCTTAAGTATTTTAGTTGTTAAGAGCACCCTATAAGCTGTCAAAAATATAACATCTAAATGGAAGCAAGGCAGTTACTAGGATATGACACATCACCTCTCTTTGCATAGTTTTCTTAAATGCCCAAATGAGGCTTGTTCAGTGAACAAATGAAAATAATCTAAATATCAGAAAGGGAGACAGAACATAAAGACTGCTAACTCTGGGAAACGAACTAGGGGTGGTAGAAGGGGAGGAGGGCGGGGGGTGGGAGTGAATGGGTGACGGGCACTGGGTGTTATTCTGTATGTTAGTAAATTGAACACCAATAAAAAAAAAAATAAAAATAAAAAATAAAAAAAAAAAAGAAAGATGAAAAAAAAAATAAAAATAAAATAAATTTTGGAGAAAAAAAATATATGCATTGTTGAAAATTGGATTCAACCTATATAAAGCCAAGGAAAATGATATATTCACTCAGTAGAACACTGTACAACCATTACAATGATCTCTCTTCTTTTTGCAGCAAGCTTATAAGAAAATGGAAAACATAAAATTCTTATGTTCAAATAAAAATGAAAATTTGATGTATATAGTAAAATAAACTTGTATAACAAAAAAATACAAAAAAACACACATACACACATATAAATACATCACATTAAAATTGAATGTGTCCTATAATGAGGCTATATAATTTTTAACTATTTCTTCCAGGTTTATTTTTTCCAAATTTACTCCATGGTGGAAATGGGGAGAAAATAGTATTAGTTAAAAAACAAAGTCACTTAAAAAAAAATACCTTACTTCCTAAATTGGAAGTCACCCAAATGGCTAAACGGGAGAACAGGATGTTGTGGTTATACATACAAGTGGCTATTCATATGATGGATAATTACGAAGCTATTTTAAAATCATGACTTGGGAAAAGTGTTTAATGATGTAATCTTAAATGTAAAAATAGATTATAAATCTTTATATACAATAATTCTCAAAATGACTGGTGGAAATACACTGGAGCCACACTAACAGAAATATAACATGTACCACATAGGTAATATTAATTCTTCCAGTAGCCACACTTTTAAGGTAAAAAGAAACATTTATCTTTTCTTCTCCTGCTGGGTTTAGGCTTTATTTGCTGTTCTTTCTCCAGCTCCTTTAGGTGTCAGGTTAGCTTGTGTATTTGAGATTTTTCACGTTTCTTGAGAAAGGTATATGACCCAGCAATTGCACTACTAGGTATTCACCCAAAGGATACACACATTGTGATCTGAAGTGGCGTCTGCACCCCAAGTTTATAGCAGCAATGTCCACAAACTACGGAAAGGGCCCATAAATCCATCAACAGATGAATGGATAAAGACAATGTGGTGTCTATATACAATGGAAGAGTACTCAGCCATTAGAAAGGATGAAATCTTACCATTTACAGTGATGTGGATGGAACTAGAGGGTATTATGCTAAACAAAATAAGTCAATCAGAGAAAGACAATTATCGTATGGTTTCACTCATATGTAGAATTTAAGAAACAAAGCAGAAGATCATAGGGGAAGGGAGGGAAAGGTAAACGGAGATGAAATCAGAGAGGGAGGCAAACCATAAGAGACTCTAACTATAGAACAAGCTGAGGGTTGCTGGAGGGGAGGTGGATGGGGAGCTAGGGTAACTGGGCAATGGGCATGAAGGAGGGCACGTGATGTGATGAGGCACTGGGTGTTATATGCAACTGATGAATCAATGAACTCTGCATCTGAAAGTAGTGAGAGACTATATGTTAATTAATTGAATTTTAAAAAGTTTAAAAAATAAAAAAAAAGATGACACTAATTTTAATAATGTTTTATTTAGCCCCATATACTCAGAATACTATTTCAACATGGAATCAGAAAGAAAAAATTATTAGTGAGATATATAACATTTTTTTCTACAGTCTTTGAAACCAGCACGTGTATTTTATATTTATAGCACCTCTCAATTCAGACCAAGCATATTTCTGAAAAAAAAAAAATTATTTATTTATTTATTTATTTATTTATTTATTTATTTATTTATTTATGAGAGACACAGAGAGAGAGGCAGAGACACAGGGAGAGGGAGAAGCAGACTCCATGCAGGGAGCCCAGTGCAAGACTAGATCCCAGGACTCCGGGATCATGCCCTGAGCTAAAGGCAGACGCTCAACTGCTGAGCCACCCAGGCGTCCCACACCAAGTACATTTCAAGTGCTCCTTAGCCATGGACCCTCCCATGCAGCATCACAGCAGAGTGAGCAGAGAAGGTTAGAAATTGTTGACTTTTCTTATTAAGTTTAATCTCTGGGCATGTGCATTGTGTTTCTTCAAAGTCTTACCAATTTACTCAGTCAACAGCATTGAATCAATCCATCTACCTATCTAAATACACAAAGTAATGAAATATTTATTTTATATTATTTGGATTCACATATAAATATATGTACATGACCATACAACCTTTACAATTAATTGCCCATTTTTTTATGAACTGTTTTCCTTGTCTCATGCCCCCAGAGGCTAATACAATGCTAGACTCAGTAAATCTTGACTGGAATCCACTTAAAGAATACTAATGCAAGATAATTTTTTGAACAGAACTGGCTGTTCTTGGTGAGAAGAGTCTCGGGGCAGAGCCTCCCGTACGGTTCTTCAACCACAAACAGAAAACAAACAAGCAAGGACACCCCTATTTTATTTTGTTCTGAAGTGGTAAAGCCTACCATCACAGTTTATTATAAATAAAGATGGCATCCTCTGGCCAACATTTAAACATTTGGTCGGAGTTATTAGTGGACGGGGCAGTGAAATTCTTCTACTCGTAATCAAAACTTATTCCCAGTCCTGATTCTTCTTCCCTAGAATGAATGCTCACAAAGTCCTTACAAGAGTGACGCGAGGGGAACCTCGGAAAGCTGAGGAGGGGTCTAGAGAAGATGGAACTGGAAAGAGAGGATTCACACGGTGATTTGCGGTGTAGTCAAGGTCTATTATCTCCAGTTGATCGACTGGATAGAAGTCTTCCCGTCTAGGACAGTGCCTGGTACACAGTGAACGCCTAATAATGCTTCTAGAATGTATGCACAGATGCACCATTGATCTAGTGCCCTTACTTGTCAGGGCACTCAGGAAAATGCATCTCTAACAAAAACTTAAGTTTTCCCCCGGATAACAATTCCTGAATTATGGTTGAATTCACACAAGTGATATGAGAAGAACATGGCCCAAATTATCTGCCTGTTTCTATCATCACCATAACTACCATGGTTGACTGTGTGTCATGATAAACAAAGCCCACGGCTGCGTAGTTCTCTGACACAGCAGCACACACCATCCGGTGCTTACTGTATACACAGGTGCAGGTGCGTATGGGCCCACCTAGAACCAAAATGGACTGCTCTACTCGCTCAGCCTCATTGGAACTAAAAAATACACTTGGCTTCTTTGCTCTCTTACTGCAATAAAGGTTTATATTTTTTTTTCTTTAACTGAATAAAAAGAGCTGGTTTAAATATTGAACACCAGCCACCGAACATATTCTGTTGGCTACCAAAAGCAACAGTCCATTAAAAAGTTTGGAGTAGAAGCTTGAGGCAGTCTCAAAAACCAAATTCACAACTTTTTGAAGTGTTTACTCAGGGCCAGATTATTAGTTGGAAGTGATAGGGACAGAAAGGCTTGGGCTTGGCCCCCGAGCCGATTAACCTTGGTAAATTCTCTCTCTGCTCTGAATCTCAATTTTCTCAGCAAAAGGGACTAGTGGAAACTAAACTTGCACACTTGGTTATCCCAAGGATTAAATCACATAAGTCGAGTGCTTTTCCTCCAGGAGATGCTAAATTTTTCATTTCGGCTTTGATGCGCTCACCCTTCTTTTTGTCAAAAAGCGAAGGCAGCAGAAAGGAAGAAAAACAATCCGATTTATCTCGAATTGTAAAAATTCTCAAGTTTGCTTTTTGCGGCTTGAAAAAAAGAACCTTGAGCCAAACACAGAGAATTTGGAAGCAGCCTGTGAGTTATAATAGGTTTGCAAGGAAATGGTTCGAGTGCCAGGAACTCTGGATCAGAGGGAAATTTATGCAATTAGATCATTTGGTCTAAATGAGATTATACATTTTAGTAATGAACAGTCTGATTCTTTAGGTAAAGCCAGGGTAACGGGAGGAAAACAGTAAGAAGAGATTCGATTTATTATAGAAACTTCACAGCCCTGCAGACATGGAAATCCTACATGTACGACAAGCAGGCATCTTCCATAATGGCTGCAGATAAGTAAATTATTTCAGGCAATTGTGTGGATTATAGGGAGGGGGCAGACTGGGAATTTTAGGAACATGGCTATCACACCAGCCTGGAAGACAAACCTTGAAGTTCAGGAGAAGAGAAAAGGCAAAGAGGCTCAAGATGGCAATACCGAATGAGTGCCAATTAATGTGCCAGGCGTGCACCTCGGGACAGAAATAGGAAGAGTCCAATGCGGACGCTCATAAGCGAGCCAGTCTGACTTGGAGAGCAAGCGGAAGAGCCTTGGGCTGTATCATGACACTAAGGCTTCTGTCTCCAGTGATTTATTTATATAAAAATGAAATAAAGTGTGTCACATTTGTACCCACAGTTGGGGATGATCAATTATATGTGGCCAGGATCAGAACCACGGTTCCATCAGCCACTGCCAACTCCTGCCCTGGTTCCCAGAAGACACTAGAAGGCAGTTGAATTTGCTCTTTCAAACCAGCGAAGGCTTTCGCTCCTCATCCCTTACTTGGTGGAGGCAAAGAAAGCACAGCTGCCCTTTCCACCCAAGCTCAGATGACCAGGAGACGGAAAGACCTGTTGGGCCCTGTGCTTCCTGGGACCAAGGACAGCCCAGGCCTCCACCAGCCAGCCTCACTGGGCGGGGATGAGCCGAGAGCCGAGGCACTGCAGAATGGCATTAGCAAGGGTCTGGGAGGAAGAGTTTGCTCTACCAGTCCCACCTGTAGCCCCTTTGTTCCTAACATTAGAAGTTTCCCACTGAAACTGTGACTCTGGAAGGTCCCCATCGCAGCTGGGCCTGCGGCTGACAGCCTACTGTTTCCTCCTCACTTAAGCGGAGCTACTAACTGGGAATATGCGCTATCATTAGGACAGTCAACATCATAACAATATTAATGCAGTTTCAAGATGGGGCATGTTGTTGTTTCTGTTGTTTTACTATCAAGGGACTCTAATCTCTTTTGCCTTGTAAATTTATTTGAGTGGCCTTATTCATTATGCAAATGAATGCCCACTGCTCTGGGAAAAGGCAATAAAGATTGTGTGTGTCTGTGGGGAAGGGTCTGGGTGTGTGCGAGTGCAACTGTGTATGAGCTCACAGCAGCACGCTTGCGTCGCTCAACAAGAGCTCTTTCATCCCTCATTCTGCAGCTGATCCCAGTGGAGAAAGTGGGCAACTTCTGAGTGAGGGGCTGCTCCACAGAGGAACTGCTCCCGCAGCCGGGGTGGCATCAGGATGGTTCGGACCCGGCCTCGGGGAAGGGCTCCCTCAGCAGCGGAGCAGGTGGTTGACTCAGAGACCTTCCCACTGTGCGTGTGAGGACCCAGAGCAGGTCCCCGGGGCCCAAGCACCAGGGTGCTAGTTCAAGGAGCTCGCTGGCCAGGACCAGGCACGAAGCAAAGGAGCTGCTGTGGGTCTTCCAGGAGCCATTGGCACCAGCGCCACCACGTGGCACAATGTGTACACGCAGCAGTGCTCTAGGGTTGTCTGCATGGGCTCTAACCGCCTTAGGGCCAGGGCTCTAACCCCGGGCGGGTGAGGGCTCTAACCCCCTTAAGGCGAGGGCTCTAACCCTCTGAGGGTGAGGGCTCTAACACCGCGAGGGCGAGGGCTCCAACCCCCTTGTGGGTGAAGGCTCCAACCCCCTAAGGGCAAGGGCTCCAACCCCCTAAGGGCGAGGGTTCCAACCCCGTGAGGGCGAGGACTCTAACCCCCTTGTGGGCGAGGGCTCCAACCCCCTAAGGGCGAGGGCTCTAACCCCCTTGTGGGCGAGGGCTCTAACCCCCTTGTGGTGGAGGGCTCCAACCCCTTTGTGGGCAAGGGCTCTAACCCTGGGCGGCAAGGGCTCTAACCCTGTGATGAGGAGGGCTCTAACCCCTTGCGGTCGAGGGTTCATGGATCCTCTGGGGATGAGAGGAGGAAGGGGAAGGACCTGAAACTCCCTGAAGCGGGGGCCGGTGGCAGGGAAGCAATACGTCCGGTAAAAACAGAAGGTGATGGTTGCCTGCTGCCAGGTTTGTTGGCGGCCCTCCCTCCCTCTTGCAACAAAAACAAAGCACCGGGCTTGGTAGGCGTCAACCCCATAGAATACCTCCCATAATAACACTCAAGGTGGTTTCAGTTACACTATTTTACAGACGCAAAGCTGAGGCCCAGGGAGTTTGAAGAATTTACCCCAAAGTCACCCGAGGGTGCAAGAGGCAAGATCCTTTTTGATCTTCCCGCAGCTTAATAAGTTGGATAATGACTCTTCCGGCCTCATTCTAAAAGTGAGGAACAGAGACAGAGTAGGGCTCCCTGACTGACCCTAGTGCAAAGAACTCACAAGTCCCATATCCCTTAGCAAAAGTCTTATTTTACCCCATGGTGACCCACTCTGCACAAAGTGCAGGTTTCACCGATTCATTCATTTCGCTTGTGTAAATAAAAGTCCTGGAGCGCCTGCCATCTACGGGGCCTTATCGGGGTGCTGAGATAAAGCAGCGATCCTAACACAGCATCTGCCCTCCTGGGACTGGATTCTAGGGAAAGAGGCAGAAAATAAGCAAGGGCACAAATGTGGGGATCGAGTGTCAGGTAGTGATCATTGTGATAAAGAAACACAAAGCCAAGTAAATGGACGAAGAGCCCGGGGGCTGGAGAAGGGGGGGGGGGACACTCTGTCCTCAGTGTGACACCTGAGAAAAGGCAGCAAGGGGATCAGGGACAAGAATCCAAGAGTCAAAGCTCTGAGGGGAGTGAGTGTGCTTCACGACGGAAGGAGGCGGCCAGGGTAGCAGCCCCGGCCCGGGGAGCCAGCTAGGGGATGACCCAGGGCGGCCGGGGAGCCAGGTCACGCAGGGCTTGGCAGGCCCTGGAGAGAAGGCGCGACTTGCATCTCAAGAATGGTAGGGACCACGGAAGGGGTTGGAGCCTGGCGTGACAGGGCTGACCTCCATTTCCGAGGCTGGCCCTTTGGCTGCCTGGGGATTAGAGAGAGCTGTGGGGAGGGACGCGGTGCCAGGGAGAAATCAGGGAGATGGGATGAGGACCCAGACGGACGTCCAGGCGACAGAGGGTGATGTCTCAGAATAGGGTGGCGACTATGGCTGGGTTTATTTCCAACTTTCAATGCTTGTAAATTCTGTGACCCTGAGTTTAATGAAGCCCTGAGTCTCGGCTTTTTTTCATTTTTTTTTTTGAATTTTAAAATATAGTTATTAAAGACCTCAGAAGTTGGGACTGAGAGCATACCTGCAAAATAAAATGATAGATCCCCAAATATATGTAACATTCATCATCGCTTTTCACCTGCCATAGAAAAAAGGTATACGGAAGGAGCTGAGCAAACAGAGAATTTGATTCAGAAATTGATCTGAAATAAACTCATGATTTAATCAAAGCAAGCACCAACTTACTCTAAGTGCCAAAGCAAGCAATATATCATGGACTTGCCTGTTTTAGTTTGTAGAGGGCTCTTGGTTCAGGTCAAGGAAATTAAAAGTGATCACTGAAAAAGCCAAAACTTCCAAGAATTTGCTCTTATTATATATACACATGGTTCCCTAAAGGGAATTTGAAACACATGGCATCACATAGGAAAACAATCCTAGTTACATGATTCACTGCCTACAAACCTCCAAGAAACCTCTGAGTTGCCCTCATCATAAGCAAATAATCTGGATTAGAAACGGAATATAAAATAATAGTAACTCTACACTGAAGTGTGTAATTTTTTTTTAGATTTTCTAAAAGCCTGGGGCTTAAAAAAAAAAAAGGAGCTTCTTGCTAGATTTTATGATTTGAGATTAAAAAGAATACTTAAGCAAAATATTTTGACTTTAAAGCATATTTAGGCAGCTTCTAAGACCTGGGAGTTTTAATTTGGTTTTCGCTTTTAACACAGCTTAACAATAACCCACAACCCTTGGACCAACTGGTTTTCGCTTTTAACACAAAAGTAATTTATTCTGTAATCATAATACAATAAGTACGTAAAATATAGATTGTGCTCTTCCTCTGCATAATACTAGAAATGCCTCCACAGATATTTTAATTCTTTAGACCCTAAGTACATTTAATTTCAAATATAAATTCTGATTTAAGTACATGAATGCTTAAAAAGCAGAGTATCACCCTGGTTTTATTGTTAAAATTCACAACTAAGAAACATCTCAATCTTGCGCACTTCTTGTTTGCTACTGCCACCTGCTGGTGGAGCCCTAACATGTGCATGTGAGCACCCTACACACATCCATTAGGTTTTAGGAAAGTTTATTGCAATTGGAAATTATTAAGTAACATACTTCTCATTGTAAAATGTACATATATTTATTAAAATGTAGAAGGACACAAAAAAGGAAATTATTCCTGCATTCCCACCTCCCGCAGACTATACCTAGTATATATAGCCTTTAAAAACTTGTAATCTTGTTTTCTTTCTGTTTTGTAATCTTGTGTTTTTCTTATAATCTTATAATCTTGTACTTTTATGTTTTTTGCCTAAAATAGGTTGTCAAAATTTGTGTCATTCAGGGCACCTGGCTGGCTCGGTCAGTACAGCAGGAGACTCTTGGTCTTGGGTGTAGAGTTTACTCAAAAAAAAAAAACCTTTAACAATGTATGTCATTTAATACTCTTATAGTGACTACATTACATTCAATCACATAATGTATAATTTTATTTTTGAACATTTGGCTTCTTCAATTTTATTTATGTACATATGTATATGTGTGTGTATATACATATAGGTATGGACATACACATATATATTATTTTTTAGTAGAGCAATATATTGGCTTAAAAATCTGCATTCTAGGGAATATTCCATTCTATATATACAATGGAATATTCCTCAGCCATTAGAAACGACAAATACCCACCATTTGCTTCAACATGGATGGAACTGGAGGGTATTATGCTGAGTGAAGTAAGTCAATCGGAGAAGGACAAACATCATATGCTCTCATTCATTAGGGGAATATAAAAAATAGTGAGAGGGAATAAAGGGGAAAGGAGAAAAAATGAGTGGGAAATATCAGGGAAGGAGACAACATGAGAGACCCTTAACTCTGGGAAACGAACTAGGGGTGGTAGAAGAGGAGGAAGGCGGGGACTGGGGGTGACTGGGTGACGGGCACTGAGGGGGGCACTTGATGGGATGAGCACTGGGTGTTATTTTATATGTTGGCAAAATGAACACCAAGAAAAAATAAATTTAAAAAATCTGGACTCAGCTCTATTTTTTTATATAAAACATTGCTAGAAATATAGTTCCTTGTCAAAGAATACTAAAACATGAAGGCTTTCAATCAATATATATGGCCAAGCTCATATCCAGAAGCCTATACTAATTCACACTCCTAAGAAACTACTCTCTCCATATCTTTTCATCCACACTTCCTTTTACATACTTTAAAAAGCTACTAAAGACTCCTAACTCTGGGAAACGAACTAGGGGTGATGGAAAGGGAGGAGGGCGGGGGGTGGGGGTGAATGGGTGATGGGCACTGAGGGGGGCACTTGACGGGATGAGCACTGGGTGTTATTCTGTATGTTGGTAAATTGAACACAATAAAAAATAAATTTATTGTTTAAAAAAATAAAAAATAAAAAGCTACTCCAGTAGCATCAGGAAGGAAACTGAGATGCTGCTTTCTATTTCTAATTATTCAATTTGTGAATGTTCTCACATGTCTACTGGCCATTTCTATTTCCTCATTTCTAAAATTCCTTAGGCTTTCACATCAGGTTTCTGTTTTAGTGTTTGTACCACAATAGAAGAAAATCAACAAAATTGACCCTGCTTTGGGTGTGTGTGGCAAATATTTCCCCCTGTCATATATCACTTGATTTCATCCACGGTATCTTTCTATTATGTAACTATTTTAAATTTTTATTTAGTCAAATGTATGTCTTCTCCTTCATGTTTTCAACCCTGTGGTTTTACGCTTAGAAATTACTTCTCTGCTCTTGAAATCTGCCTTTATTTTACTTCAGAGAAAATTGTTCACATTTCCTTTTCTATGCCAGAAAGGTTGATCTAGATGGTTCCCTATGAAAGTTCATAAAGTCACCTGGCATAAGAAGGAAGGTGAACCTGTAAATCATTATCACATCGTGGCCCCTGTCTTGCCTGCACCTGTGTGAATTAGGACGCTGATGTGCAAAATATTTTGAGGACATTTATAAGGAAGCTCTTAATGTAAATGGGCTAGCTCTGTTCCACAGGTGTCCTCATTCATGCTCACAAGCTATGTTCAAATAAAAGTCATATCTTATGTCAAATAAAAACCCACCCTAAAATTCAACCACAAACAAATGCAAGTTTCTATTATTGTGAGACTAATAAAATGAGAAGGGACCCTAGGCAGAGAGCAGATTGACTCATACTTCAAGAATGTGCTTTAACAAGCATCTCGCATGATAGGAAATTCCTGCATTGATCACACAGTGAAGGAGAAAGGGTAGTGAACAACAAGAAATATCACAAACTGAGGCTCTAGCAACACTGTGACCTACCAAAAAAAAAAAAAATCATCTAATTTTTCCCTCCCTGAGTCTCCTTTCCTTCTGCAAAAACTGAAGTAATTCACATTGGTGATTTCAAAATTGTCTGCACTCTGACTCACCATGAATTTCTATTTCTCACACACACTTGGATAATATCTCATCCCGTGTAATAACAGCAATCAATAATCAGTCACCACCATAATACACAACAATCACTTAAGTGCCCTCACACCCCACAAAGCATACAATTTTGAAGAAACAGAATTAAAATGGGAATTGTCACATGCATGTCATACAACCTATGACTACACTGTACTAGTTCTACACTAGGATGCAATGTTGGATGCCTGACATCACCGAACACACCAGTGAATAGAACCGGAATGCCTATTACTTCTGATCACATTTACATATAGACAGATGCTCAGTCTTCAGATACTCACAATCTTACATATGTCAAGACTCATATTATGGACCCTGCCACTAGCAAATGACTGATAATGTATAGGCAGGGAAATATATACTCTATCACTCTGGTATCTTAATGAGTCCTCTACAAACTCAGGACTTTCCTGGATTATGTTTTTTTTTTTTTTTTTTTTTAGCATTTCGTGCGTCTTATTCTTGAATGATCTTATCACATACAGATACTTTTTAGGACTTCCTTCTTTCATTCAGCACTATTGACTACATGTGAGTACCCCCCTCGCCCAAATTCATGTTAAATCCTAACTCCCCATGTGATGGTGGTAGGAGGCACCTCCAGGTGGTAGGAGGAGGTGATCAAGCTGTGAGAATGGGGTTCTCATGAAGGGGATTAGTGTCCCTATAAGAAGAGACTCCAGAGAGGTCCATCCCCACTCCACCATGTGAGGACACAGTAAGAAGATGGCCATCGATGAACCAGGAGGCGAATGCTCGCCGGACACCAAATCTGGCAGTGTCCTTGACCTTGCACTTCCCAACCACCAGACTGTAAGAAATAAACTTCTGTTTCTGAGCCAACCAGCCTGTGGTATTTTGTTATAGCAATTTGATGGCCTAAGATATGTATCCATTAATAAAAGTTGAAGTTATTCTTTAAATGTCCAAATCAAGAGGAAGATGTGCCTATAAAATTTGTAACTTTAGATTGTAATCATGGTCAGACTGAAACCCTCAATTTGGGAAAGATAAATGATGGTTTGGTTATTATGATTATGCATAATCCTTTAAAGACAAGTCTAGGACAACGGTCCTGGGCTTACCAGGTTGATTTCTCCGTCCTCTCTCTGAGACCAGGTTGCAGGGCAGAAAAGAATGCAAGATTTTTATGACTCTTATAATTAAAAAAAGAAGCCATAAAGCAACTCCTCAAAAAGAATATGTTTATATGTTTTTTTAAAGATTTTATTTATTTATTCATGAGAGAGAGAGGCAGAGACACAGGCAGAGGGAGAAGCAGGCTCCACGCAGGGAGCCTGATGTGGGACTCAATCCCAGGACCCTGGGGTCACCCCCTGAGCCAAAGGCAGACGCTCCACTGCTGAGCCACCCAGGCATCCCTGCTTATATGGTTTTATCTGTTTATCTTTCTCGAAACTAAAGTCTCAAAGTTATTCTCATGTCTTGCTTTACAGAAGAGACTCTGCATGTAGATTCTGTATCAGAAAATATTTTTTTTTGTGTGTGTGTGTAACAGAAAATATTACAAACAGCATGTTTTGGAGCAAATGGAGAAGCGCATTGAACATATTCCTGAAGTATCCCTTGATAAAAATTAAGGTAGGGGCACACCTGCATGGCTCAGTTGGTTAAGCGACCGACTCTTGATTTTGGTTCAGGGTCATGAGGTTGAGCCCTGCGTCCAGCTCCATGCTAGGCGTGGACTCTGCTTAAGAGTTTCCCTCTCCCTCTGTCCCTCCTCCACCTGCTTACATGCACACTCTCTCTCTCAAAAAAAAAAATTATAGCATAATGTAAAAATAATAAGACTTGGGATGCCTAGGTGGCTCAGTGGTTGAGTGTCTGCCTTTGGCTCAGGTCATAATCCCGGGGTCCTGAGATCGAGTCCCACATCGGGCTCCCTGCATGGAGCCTGGTTCTCCCTCTGCCTGTGTCTCTGCCTCTCTCTGTGTCTCTCATGAATAAATAAATAAAATCTTTAAAAATAATAGTAATAGGGCATCCCGGGTGGCTCAGTGGTTTGGCGCCTGCCTTCGGTCCAGGGTGTGATCCTGGAGTCCTGGGATCGAGTCCCGCATGGTGCTCCCTGCGTGAGTCTGCTTCTCCCTCCACCTGTGTCTCTGCTCTCCCTCTCTCTCTCTCTCTGTGTCTCTCATGAATAAATAAATAAAATCTTTTAAAAAATAATAATAATAAGACTTCTTGAGGAACTAAGCTCATATGACCGAAATATACTCAAATGTAGTAGTAGTAGTAGTAGTAGTAGTAGTAGTAGTAGTAGTAGTAATATCAACTAAACTGATTGACTTCTCACTCTGCACCAGCTGCCCCCCAGTCAGGCTGCCCGTGTGCAAATCCCAGCTCAATCACTTACTGGCTATACGACCTTGGATTAAGTTTTGTGTGTTTATTTTGTGTATATCTGTGGCAGATACTAGAACCTGCTGTTATTATACAATTGATGCTTGGCTCTTCCACATCGTCTGTCTCATTAATTTCTCGACAAAAAGAGTTTCTGTGATGAAAAACAAAACACGGCATTCCCCCCAGCAAGATATTTAGATATGTTTAAGCATTCTGCTTTCATCTTTATATGTATGGCCATTGTAAGGCTATTATAAACCTGCAGCCATAATGCCGAAGTGTAATCTAGAGCGAGGGTCACAAAACACAGCAAACAAGGATGGTAACTCTGTTAGCATTTCAAAAGCGTAACAATACTTCGAGCCCAGATTTTCCTGCCACGGTAACTATAAAGCCTGAAGAATATAAATATAAAAAGATGGGAGATGTTATTGCTGAAAAGTGAAGCCTGTAAGAAAGTGCATGTCACAACTGCTGAAAGACATAGTGATTTCAGAAGAGACGCATACTTAGTAAATATTGTGAAAACAGATCTGAGATTCTAGTTAAAGATAGCAGGCCAAATACAGACATTCCCTCCACAAATAGCCACGAAAATGAAAACACAGTAGTTTTTAAATAGTATGTACAGAGACTGGCAGAGAACAGAAGAGAATAAAATTTCTGAAGCTGGAAATGTGAGGATGTGTGGAATCTGATTTTTGTCACTTGAGGAAATGGAATCTTTACCAAGCAGTGCAACAGGATTTGCTTGCTTAACTCCCAAAGGGTTCAGTAATTCTTCTCCCTACCTACAGATGGCAGTAAAAAGGGACTTAAAAAAAAAAAAAATCAGTGAGACCTTCCCCTGGACTTTCATACTCTTGGGAGCTGGGTAATCCACCACCTACTTCTATCACCCTCATCCGCCAAAGACTCGCCATTTAATTTTTTGAGTAGGGTGAAACTGATGGCTCTGGCACTAGATGAAACCACATGCAATTGAAATAAGGGTACCATATTAAACAGAGGAGAGATTCAGAGGAAGAGCTTATAATTAATATTGAGACCCTGCAGCCTCTCTACTACCCACCCACAGGAGCTGACAGATTAAAATAAAAGAAATTTATTCTCTCACAGAGGGCTCTTCCAGGCCCAGAAGTCCAAAAATTAAGAAGTGGGTAGGGTTGGTTCCTTCAAAGGGAGAATCCATCCCATGTCTCCTCCTGAGCTTTTAGAGTTGGTTACTCACAATCCTTGGTGCTCCTTAGCTAGCGGTTGTTCTCCAATCATTGCCTCTATCTTCACATGCCCTCTTCTGTGTATGCCTCTCTGTCTTCTCCTTTTTTGTGTCTTAAAAGATAATCTCGTTGAATTTAGGACCCATCCTAATCCACAAGGACTTCATCTCTACCCTTAACCTTAAATCCATCTGCAAAGATCTTCATCCCAAATAAAGTTAATATTGAGAAGTTCCAGGTACACTGAAGTTTAAAGTGATATTATCCAACCCAGAACATACCCCCAAGAGAAAAGGCCAAAAAAGGTTATTATTGGAGTTGCCCAATGAAATAGCACAGCTGTATTCCCTCTACAGTGAAACTCAGAGGCTTTAATCTCCTCTTCTCCCTCCCCACAGGCCCAGAGCTTTCAATTTGTTGTTGAGTGGCCCACTCTTAAATAGAAATTATGCAGAGATGGAATCTACAAAAATATTCGTGAAATAAGAGAACTTTTTCAAACAGGAACATGCTATTATAAAAAGGGAAAACCATAAGATAAAATTCAATTAAAATTACTATGAAAGTAGAAGGAAAACTCAGTGGAAGTATTAGAAGACAGAACTGAATAAATCTTAGGAAGTGAATGAGATGATGAATAGGATACATAGAAAGGTAAGAAAATTAAAGGATGAGATGAAGAGAGATGATATTTGAGTAGGAGTTCCAGAAAATAGAAAAAAAATAAAAGAGGAAAATAAATAAGAAATAATCCAGTAGGACTTCCCAAGATATAAAAGATATGAAGTCCTAGATTCAAAGTAGAGCAAAGTACAACAAAATGATGAAACTGGACCTCCATTGAGAAACATGGTCATGAAATCTCAAAACACAGGAAATAAAAGAAAATCCTCAGAGATGGGGAAAATAGACTTGAACACAGACAACCAAGCATCAAAATGCAAATAGGCTTCACTAAGGCTAGAAACTAGAGAGTTTGAAGTCTCTTTACATTTCTAAGGAACAAGATTTCTGTGTAAGCCAGGGAAAATCAATGTTGTATGAGGCTCTGAAGCTTACATAATTTGGGAAGGTTCTCTTTAAGAAAAATAATTCAAAATTATAAACACAAAATTAGACACAAGGGTCTTGAAAGTGACCCATGCATATGAAAGGTCCTAAAGCATAGCTTCTTTCAATTTTGCAGCATATCTGCTTTCAGATCCAGAATCCTATAAACATTCAGACTATCAGAAAGTAAGAAGGTAGAAAGTCTAAAAATTGACAACACTAAGTCCCGAGTACCCATTCACAAAAGCCTCCTGAAGGAAATCCTTCACTAAATATCCTGTTGGGATGGAATCATTAGGGATCGTAATGGTGATGGTGGTTACGTGAATCTACACCTGTAATAAAGTGACAGGGAACTACATGTTCACATCATTACAATGTCAGTTTCCTGGTTTTAATATTTTGCTGAAGTTACATAAAATGTAACAACTGGGGGAAACGGTGAGGGTACCTCTCAGCCCTATCTTGGAAAATTCCTGTTACATTATAATTGATTCAAATTAAAAGAGTCAGACAAATGCAAAAAGAAAGAAATCCAAGAGATAGGAATCCAACACAAGAGAGAGGCAAAGGGAAGTGCAGGATCAACCTTTATAACAGAACTAAATGCGAATAAATGTGGATGAAAAATTCTTTGAAAGATAGCTCCAAAAAGGTGAAATTGATAAAAGAAAATGTGAAGTGTTTGATCACTTTGAAAGAGTGGTTAGAAAACTGACAGAGTTTAAAGATGAATTAATATCAAATGCATATAAAACTAAAACAAACCAAAAATAGGAGACATCTTCAGAAAAAAAGGAAAGGATGTAACAGGCAGGAAACACAGGTATAATTATATAGGTTCAGATATCAGTGTTTACAACCATAATAATGTAAACACTGAAAACTTGTTTATCCAAAACAAAATTATAGTAGAAATATGAAAGTATAATAAATGCACATATTGGAGGCGTAGGTAAAGAGCTAAATTCCTATCTTCCACCGAGGTAATTCAAGAGATAACATTCAAGACCAGACAAGTAGTAACAGCAGAACTACACCACGTGACCAAAGAGACAATATGTTGAAAGCACTGGGAGAAGAGGCTGTTGCTTCTCATAATGAACTTTATGTATTTATCCAAAGCTCTAAATGCATATAAAAGCCACTGCGTGGCTCAGTTGGTTAAGTGTCTGACTTCAGGTCCGGTCATGACCTCAGGGTCCTGGAATCAGCCCCGCGTTGGGCTCCCTGCTTAACGGGGAGTCTGCTAAAGAAATAAATTGAATCTCAAAAACAAACAAACATACCATGGCTCCAACAAATTCTGTACCCTACCATTGTATATATAATAGCAACTTAAAAACCTTTCAAATGACCACAAACTTTCATCTTAAACTTACAGAAAATTTGCTGATTTTTGAAAAATAGATGTTTATATTTTAAATAAAAATGAAGAGTTATTTTTAAAGAAAACTTACAGAAAATTTGCTGATTTTTGAAAAATAGATGTTTATATTTTAAATAAAAATGAAGAGTTATTTTTAAAGACGCTGTGGAAGTCAGTAATGTCTTCAGTGTCCCAATATTCTAAGAGGTCAACCTGCCGAACACTGAAACGTCTGCCCGGAATGTCTTCTGGAAACCACACAACATGACGTATTTTTTAATGTAAGACGCAAATTATAAGGAGATGTCAAAAACCTCAAGGATGTAATGATTAAGCTAAACCCTGTATCCCCATACATTTTCATTTGGAACAATCTGATGGAAATCCAACCACGTCAAATGGAAATGGAGAATTTATCATCAACAAGTACAACTGCTGGCTCCTTCCCACAGCAGCATTTTCATTTATCTTATCGTGATCGTGTCCTAAATTTAGTTTCTTCTTTACTCTTTACCAGAGTAAATTTGATCAACTATCTCGGAGTCAACGTTGAGTTGATGTTAATTTAATAATTCCCAACCCTTCATGACCAAGTGTCATTTCTTGCATCCAAATGGTCTTTTAAGCTAACTCAGCTGAATGTAAAGCAGGAATAAAGTTGCTTGGGAACTATAAAGATCCATTATTGACTGCCCCCACTCCTACTCTACCCCTCCCTAACAACGGGTCATTTAAACTGTATGTTTGCACAACAGTGGAGTTGGATTAATTTGGTCATCTAAATTTGCAGTGTTCAATTCCTACCATGTATCAGAATCAGTTGGAGAGCTTGTTAAAAACAAAACAAAACAAAACAAAACAAAACAAAAAATGGATGCACAGAGCACTTACCCAGAGACCTTTGGTGTTGTTAGTAGCAGCTTTACTAAAATACAGTTCCTATCCCATGGAAACTGACCATTTTATAGTGTCCCATTCATTGGATTTTAGTATACACACAGGGCTGTGCAACTCTCATCACAATACATTTTAGAATATTTTTTATCATTCAGAAAAATCCCCCACAGCAATTACCTATCATCCTAACCTTCCCCTCTCCAAGCCCTATGTAAGCACTAATCTACTTTCCAACTCTATGGATTTGCTTGTTTTGGACACTTCATACACATGGAACCAAAAAAACACGTAGCCTTTTGTGTCCAGATTCCTTAATGTAGCAGAAAGTTCATCACAGTTATAGAATGAATCAGAATCTCATTCCCTTTTATTGCCAAAGAATACTCAATCACATGGATGTATCAAATTGTATTTATCCATTCATTAGTCACTAAGTTCTTAGTCACTAGGTCACATTAGTTACTAAGAGCTCTATGTTTTCTCTGTCATTTCTTTCTCACAACTCTATGAAAAAGGTGTTATTAACCCAATTTTACAGATGAGAAGTTGACGATCTAAATGGTTAACTTGTGCAGGATCCTTGCACAAGATGTGTTCCCAAAACCATCTGTCTCCTAAATTTCTGATCTTCTCATTAATCCTCTTGCCTTCCCATTACAACACTTCCCATGACAACCTCCAGAGCTGAAACTATATTGGAGAGGTACCATACTTTAAAATCTGAAAGAAAATTTGCATGTTTTCCAGCCACTACTAATTATTCATTTTTTAATGTATTTATTCATTCAATATTCAGTGTTGATTCTGCACCAAGCACCATACTGAGCATTGGGCATATAACTGCAGAGCTATCTTCTGAGAGCTGATATTCCACTAGAGGAAGCAGGTATTTAATGCAATAATCCCAGATATAAATTCATATATAAAAACTCTAATAAAAAAAATCTGGTGCCAATTAGAGTATCCAGGGTTTGCATTTTTATAGACATTTACCTGTATGCCATCATGTCCATCAGGAACTGTCCCTCCTCACCGGTGATGTGCTGGGAAGGGCAGGCCAATCACAGTATCCCAAATCTAGCCAAGGAACTGGTATCCTGACTCAGCTTGGTTTCTCATAGTATATATAACACATACCTGGCCACAGTCAATATATAAAGGACAGGCATAAGACCGGAGCTGCAGAGACCAATATCCTTCCATAGTCTACCACCAGCCAGGGAAGGCTAAGTTATGTCATGGTAAGAACAAACCAGAAAATCAGAGCAGCTTAAACCAGCAAAGTATGGTTTTCCCTCACATGACACCTCCATCACAGTCAACATGGAGACTCTGCTTACTGCAGCCCCTTAGAAGCCTGGATGGAAGAAGTTGCATATGCTTCCCTGATCCCAGAGGGGGGGGGAAAGGAAAAGAAAAGAAGAGGAGAGGAGAGGAGAGGAGAGGAGAGGAGAGGAGAGGAGAAGAGAAGAGAAGAGAAGAGAAGAGAAGAGAAGAGAAGAGAAAGAAGAGAAAGAAGAGAAGAGAAGAGAGGAAAGAGAAGAGAAGAGAGAAGAGAAGAGAAGAGAAGAGAAGAGAAGAGAAGAGAAGAGAAGAGAAGAGAAGAGAGGAGAGGAGAGGAGAGGAGAGGAGAGGAGAGGAGAGGAGAGGAGAAGAGAAGAGAAGAGAAGAGAAGAGAAGAGAAGAGAAGAGAAGAGAAGAGAAGAGAAGAGAAAGAAAAGAGGAGAGGAGAAGAGAAGAGAAGAGAAAGAAGAGAAGAGAAGAGAAGAGAAGAGAAGAGAAGAGAAGAGAAGAGAGAGAAGAGAAGAGAAGAGAAGAGAAGAGAAGAGAAGAGAAGAGAAGAGAAAGAAGAGAAGAGAGAAAAGAGAAGAGAAGAGAAGAGGAGAAGAGAAGAGAAGAGAAGAGAAGAGAAGAGAAGAGAAGAGAAGAGAAGGAAGAGAAGAGAGAAAAGAGAAGAGAAGAGAGAGAAGAGAAGAGAAGAGAAGAGGAGAAGAGAAGAGAAGAAGAGAAGAGAAAGAAAAGAGGAGAGGAGAGGAGAGGAGAGGAGAGGAGAGGAGAGGAGAGGAGAGGAGAGGAGAGGGGAGGGGAGGGGAGGGGAGGGGAGGAGGGAGGGAGGGGGGAGGGAAGGGAAGGGAAGGGAAGGGAAGGGAAGGGAAGGGAAGGGAAGGGAAGGGAAGGGAAGGGAAGGGAAGGGAAGGGAAGGGAAGGGAAGGGAAGGGAAGGGAAGGGAAAAAAGAAGAAAAGAGCACCATAAACCATACACTGGAGAAACACTCTACTTCTTTGGTCAAAGCAAGTCATCTGCCATGGCTGAGCTCAAAAGGAAGCAGCGTAAATTCTGCTTGTGAGAAGAGACACAAAATTCCTCTGGGGTTCCTATTTTCTTTTCCATTTGTTACATCGAGATGACCTAAGCATAGAAGTGTCGATAGTTAAGTTCTTCCATTACCACATGAAGGAACCCACCTATCCAATGAGGCCAAATGTAAAAACACAAAGCCTGAGAGACGGAGTTCAGGAGAGCCATGGGAGCCGCAGGCCAGCTGTAACCCCAGACTTCCCTGTTGTGTGAGACAACAGCATCCGTGATGTCTTGTCTCTTAACCCAGTTAGAAGTGGGTGCCTAGGGGCACCTGGGTGGCTCGGTTGGTTAAGTGTCTACCTTCAGCTCAAGTCATGGTCCTTAGGTGCCCATGGTGGGATGAGGTCCGGAGCTGAGCTCCCTGCTCAGCTGGGAGTCTGCTTCTCCCTCTGCCCCTCCCCCTGCTCATGTGCACATGCTCTCTCTCACTCTCTCATACACACATGCTCTCTCTAATAAATAGATAAAATCTTAAAAAAAAAAAAGAAAGAAAGAAATGAGTTTCTATTACTTGTAACCAACAGTGCTCACTCACATCAAGCTTGTCTGGATGGTCAGGACATGATAAACTGCGAACCGAGACAATCAAAGATGATACAGGATCACCAAGTGACTGTATGAGTGCCAACCTTCATCATCCTCCTATCCACATCGGCACAAAAGGATTATGACATCTACCTTGTAAGTTCTTATGAGGATAAAAAGAGTTCTTACATTAAGCAATGCCAGTCGCCATCTGCCACCTAGCAGGTGTTCCTTAAAATCTATGTCTCTGTTGCTTCCTTGCTTCTGTCTTTCTGCTCTTATTCCTTCCTCCTGCCTTCCCAAGGCTAAAAACCACAAAGTATTTCATCTTTATGTTGCTGTCACCCAATTGTGTTTAAACCGGGTTTAAGAAGTACCGATGAAATGAAGGGGGGTGCCCAGGACTGAGGGGGCTGAGAGCAGAAATATTGTAAGCACAAGGAAAATCCAAACAAACTGAAGCCTGGGCTCTGACCCCTGAAGCCACAAGCGGTGAGGGTGCATCATCCTTTCACCGAACGGGGGAGAGGTGATTCCTGCTGTGTGTGCTGGCTGCACACCCCGCTAGACCGCAGTAAGAAACGCTGGATAACTGTCTGCATCTCTGCAAATACTTCTCTGGTTTGTCCAGGATAATCTCATCGCTCAGGCCAAAGGCAGAGCAGAGCGTGGGACTGGGGAATCTAGCATCGACTTCAATGCATCATTGTCTCTTACTGTCTTTTTTATTTATAACTTTGCAATAAATTAACTGCCACATATACCATGCAGTTCAGGGCAGAAGATGCACAGTTTGTATCAAATCCATCTTTAGGTGCCCTGAGATGACTCCATCCCAGCAAGAAGTGACGAACAACAAAGCATTTGGTCAGCATTAAGACTAAAAGTAAAAAGCATTAAATACGTATTTCTTCCACAAAAACATATTGAAGCTCTGATTGTCTTATAAGCGTGTTCTATGAACCTTTACATCCATTGTAAAGCTTTTCATCTACTACTAAAATTACTCGCCATACGTTTTAAGGAGGTCAAATTTATAGTATACTTGTTTTGCTCACCTCAAAGCTTAAAACAAAGAAGGGGACTCTATGTTACACATTTATTATACATTCATTTGTGTGTTTTTGACTTATTTATTTAGTGAGGGATTATAGAAACAGTAATAGGTTTATTCTGTAAACATGTATTTTTATGTATATTGCATCAATTTGTATACTGTCAAGGATTAAGAATAACAGTAATAAGTGGTTATACTTCATTGGCCTTATAAATCTAGAAAACACTGGAATGAACATGTTTTCTTTCTCACGGACAGCTTATAAAGAGGATAGAACAAATAAGATCATCAACTTACGAAGGAAGAAACCGAGACCTGGCTTTATCAAGCAGTTGGCCAGCAACTGCCTACTAGTAAGTGCCCCTGCTAAGACTGGAACCCGGGTCTTTGACTGGTCATCACCATTGTGAAGACGACAGAGCCAGCCTGGGCCTGAATCTTGGTGCCACTTCTCGCTAACCACGAGACCTGGGCTAAGCCACTTCACCCCCTGTGCTTGGGCTTCTCCACTTGTACGATGAGGTTAATAATAATGACTCCCTGTGAGCATGAAATGAGCCTCTGGACATGGTGAGCTCTGGAATATTCTCTGGTTCTACCCATTCAGAACCCTTCTCACTACATCACAGTGCCTCATGGGCCAGTGATTTATTTTCAAATATTTTATAGATTTGAGATACAAATAAACCTGGATTTGAGTTTTGTCTTTGATACTTACCATTATCATGATAAGTCATTATTATAATGACTTTGGGCATTTTACAAAAGTTCACGGAACCCACTGCCTCATCAACAAATAATCATCTCTTCATACAAATGTTATCTGTGTTAAACAACGTAATCTTCTAACTCATTTAGCATGTGCTCAGCGGGGGCCAAGCACACTGTTAATGGGAATGACCGTCACCTAACACATATTAACTAACATCTAACAATATTTCTACAGCTGAAGGTCTTACCTGTGGTGACAGGGCCTTTAACCTCATGAAAAGCCAGCCCTCTCGGAGGATTCCTTGAAAATCCGAAGGAATGTTGAACAAGGCAAGTTGCCTCATCAACCGTTGCCATGGCCTCCGCTCCCATCTTTCTTCCTCCCTGGTGGCAACCGTTTTGGGCAATAGAGGAATCCCGTGAAAGACTCTTCATGGAGGGGCAGGGGTCAAGGAGTCCTGCTGATGTAGTTTTGGAATGTAGGTGAGGTTTGATGGGATGGGGTCTGGAGCTGACGACCAAGAAAGAATTCTTGAGATGTCTTTGGTGCAAAATGGTGGTTTTATTAAAGCACGAAGACAGGACTGCTGCCCCAGGGTTGTGAGGGGCAGCTCATTATATCCCGGGAGTTGAAGGAGATAAGGAAAAGGGAGATTTTTAAAGAAATTTCATATGCTAAGGAGGACCTACAAGATACTGGAGGCCTCGTCTTTCTGAAAGTTAAGGTTGTTCATTCCTCTAGTAAAGCATTGACATTAAGATAGTTGGGAGGTGCCTTCTGGAAGTTAGGTTATTGACAAGAATGCTTTTTTCTTGTAAATCCCTAAGATGTTTGGTAACCTGAGGGAGACTCATGTCTACAGGACTATAATCTCAATAAATTAACTATTTGTTTTTCCTTTCCCTTAGCTTTAGGGCAGCCAAGAGTGTCTGAGGAATGTCACACACATCCCACCGGGTAGGTGGGTGGGGTCATTTGTGGGGTGTCAGCTTGTGGTTTGTCCTCAGCTAGCCTTCTGTTCCCTCATCAGTGTTACTGGACGCTCAGCGTGGGTCAAACCAATCATGACCATACAACTGAAGGAAGGAAGAAAACCTCTGATGATCATAATACGGTTATTAATGCAAACTGGAATGCTTCTACTGTTGGGGGACCAGGGCTAGCTGAAGACAAGGCACGAGCCTGGGGGAGCACATGGACAAGTCCTCGAAACAGGCAGAGGGACCTTCCTCTACAGACTCAACCGCCTCGATGTTCATACTTCACTAAGGACAGAAGTCATTCTTAGCTGCCCCCCAAGAGCCTGTAAGTCTACTTTAACATACAATATTCCCTTTAGAAAATTCCCTCCATCTCTAAACCCCCGAGGTACATGTTGGCAATCACCCCCCAACACATAGCCCATGATATACATCTGAAGGGTCTCATGACTCATTTTATTAGATGGTAATAAGTGGCCTATTCCCGACAAGAGCCAGCCCCTCAAGGTCCTGGAAACCTTGCTTCCAAAATCCCTTAGAGAGCATGCTATCCTCAAACCCCTCCCAACTCCCGGGTATAAAATCAGTCACCCCTCACAGGCCTGGGGCAGCAGCTCTTCCTGCCCATGGGTCCTGTCCCCGGGCTTTAATAAAACCACCATTTTGCACCAAAGACATCTCAAGGCTTCTTCCTTGGTCATCAGCTCTGGACCTCGCCTATATTCCAAAACTTCATCCCTGCTACCAATACGGATGGCACCAGGCCATTTACTGAATGCCCACTGTTGCCAAGTTCTGCTCTCAGGGAACAATGACTGGAGGACTTACGAACTTTGATTATTCCCATGAGATGAGATGTGGGGAGGTTAAGCAGCTGTCCAAGCTGAGGAGCAGCCGCATTGGAGTTTAAGCCTGCACAGCCGGATGCCAGGAATGAAGGTTAATGATTAGCATCACTTTCTGCTCTACAGCTAACTCTTAGCGTCCCAATTTCGTTAACAGAGGTGCATTCACTGTACAACTTCAAAGCCTCAGCAAATCAGTTTCTAAGACTCTGTGCTTTGCTGAGATGACGTATCCGCTGGTGTCAGAAACGTAAGGCCCTTGTGTCCTGCGTCTTCGCAGTGTCTGATACTCCAAAGCATTTCCAAAAGAAAGCCAAGCTCGAAATATTAAAGGCTGGACTCTGAGTTTATAGTACCTGCTTCCCACAGAATCCCTAAATAACCAGAGGTTGCTTATTTACCTGACAAGCCCTAGGCAACTCTGACAAGTATGACTTGTAAAGCGACAGAGAAGAAATGAGTAATGAGGAGGGGTCCCTGTGGAGCATCACGGCTGTTCAGCAGGGCATGCAGGTTGTCAGGAAGCGGGGTTTCTGCTGCTGACAATGCCCTGAACTGGGCCACAAACTTCGACACAATTCCCTCCTTCTTCATTCTTATACTGAATTTTAGAATTCCACTTTCAAAGACAGGGAAGGACTCGCTCACCAACTGTGCCACGGGAACTTCCTTCAGATCACGTCTCCTACTCCGGGTGGGACAGACAGCAAAGGAGCAAAGGAGAAAACAAATCTATGGGTTCGAAGGCAGGCCACCTACAGATTCCCCAAAAGAAATTTAGAGTGAAGCCCCAGAAGGCGACAGCAGGCCCTGTCGGTCTAATATCTACTGGGACACATTCACCCTTTGGCATAAACCACACAGGACATTTCAAAATCTGGGGACCAAAGCAGCCAAAACCCCCCTAAAAACAACAAAAACTCTATTTTCTGTTTTCTTTATTTTTTCTTAAGATTTTATTTATTTATTCTTGAGAGACACAGAGAGAGGCAGAGACACAGGCAGAGGGAGAAGCAGGCTCCCTGCGGGACCCGACGTGGGACTTGATTCAGGGACCCCGAGGTCACACCCTGAGCCAAATGCAGATGCGCAATCGCTGAGCCACCCAGGCGTCCCCATTATCAGTTTTCACTGATGAATTTCACATCAATCTAAGAGTAATCCTATTAGTGATGATTAAGTAACTTACTATATAAATAAGGAGATGAAATTTTAAGAGAAATGATGGAAAAAAAAAAAAACAGAGTGCTGTTGAATACAGGCTGAAGTGGAACTCAGTTAATTAGCCGAATGACAATGTGGAAGGCGCACAGTTTTTGCCATGTCAATCAAAGACACATCATTCACGTACTAATTAACTACTCAAAGCTCTATGCTAGGAATTGTGAAGAATACAAAGCAGCCTCAGCCCCAGCCCCTAAGCTCCAGAAACCACATCCTCCTTTGCAAGATGGAACCAGATGCATTCACTCTACAACACCTACCCTGTGCCAGGCATGTGACTCAACACCCGAGATATAAAAAAAAGACTAAAGCAGCTTCTTCCCTCAATGACCACACAGCTGGTTTGGAGGAAAAGCCCCACAAATACTGGTGTCTTAGTTCTTTAGTAAGAGTGAGTGCAAAAGTCACCACAAAAGTAGCTACCACTCATGGATGGTTACCACCCCTCCCCACCTCACACAAGCCCTTGGCATCTTCACGGCAACCCGTTACCGTGGATAAGGTCGCATCTTCATCATTGTAGCAAACAAAGTAGCGGAAGTTCAGAGGAGTCAGGAGCTTGCCTGTGGTCACAGAGCTGTAGCAGATATTACAACCTGCTGACCCATTGGTTCCTAAGCTCAGGATTTTCTCCCTGGTTGTGTTACCCCCAGAGGAATCCCATACAATGACAGCCAAGAACAGGGAATGACTGGCTGTGCTGGAGGAATCGGGAGGGCTTCACCGAGGAAGTGACTCCAGGAGATGACAAATCATGACCTGTAGTACTATGAGAAATGTTAAATCCAAATCCATCCTGGCTTAGCATAAATTCTCATTTACTTTTTGAAAGAATGTACCTTTTGAACTTTAATTTTAAAAAAGAGAAAGATAGGACACCTGGGGGGCTCAGTGGTTAAGCACCTGCCTTTGGCTCAGGGCATGACCCCAGGGTCCTGGGATCGAGTCCTGCATTGGGCTCCCTGCATGGAGCCCGCTTCTCCCTCAGCCTGTGTCTCTGCCTCTCTTATGTGTCTCTCGTGAATAAATAAATAAATAACATCTTTTAAAAAACAACAAAAATTTAAAAAAATTAAAAAAGAGAAAGAAACGACTTTTGCAATATTTCCTCTGAGCTAACCATTTATTTTAGGAACTAATAATGAAAGGGCTCCCTCTGGCTGGAAAGCTTCCGTCCTGCGCTCCACACACGACCACTAGATGGGGGTAGCCGCACACCCATTCACAGGCCAGCCTGCCACCCGTCACCACCCTTTCAGCAGCTTGTTTCACAATTTAGATTTTCTTTTAAAAATCTAAATTTCCATATTATTATTAGGCACAGCAAGTGGGTCACGGAGGATGGATATGTACGACGATGTGATGTCTTCGCTATATCTGTCTAGGAACTGGATGTGCCTTTCACAGAGAGCTCACGTCTTCCCGACTTGAAAAAGTTTTGTAGGTAGCTTCCTAAAAATCCCCGAAAGTCAAAAACTTTAACTCTGTCTGTGTAGACCACTGCTTTTATGTGCAAGAGGAGCTATTCTATGTGTGCTTACTTTTCCTTTTAAAGTAGGGGTGGCCAAAGATACAGATGCAGTGAAATGCCGGGACACCTGCACCCTAATGTTCACAGCAGCAATGTCCACAACAGCCAAACTGTGGAAGGAGCCTCGGTGTCCATCAACAGATGATGGATAAAGAAGCTGTGGTCTCTGTATACAATGGAATATTACTCAGCCATTAGAAACGATGAATACCCACCATTTGCTTCAACGTGGATGGAACTGGAGGGGATTATGCTGAGGGAAATAACTCAATCGGAGGAGGACAAACATTATATGGCCTCATTCATTTGGGGAGTATAAAAATTAGTGAAGGGGAATAAAGGGAAAGGAGAGAAAATGAGTGAAAATATCAGAGAGGGAGACGGAACATGAGAGACTCCTAACTGGGAAACAAACAAGGGGTAGTGGAAGGGGAGGTGGGTGGGGGGATTGGGGTGACTGGGTGATGGGTACAGAGGGGGGCACTTGGCGGGATGAGCACTGAGTGTTAAGCTAAATGTTGGCAAATTGAACTCCAATAAAAAAATTTAAAAAACAAAACAAAAACCAGGAAAAAAAAAAAAGCAGGGGTGGGAGAGAATCACATTATGGGAGCCCGATGCTGTTACTCCTTCTATTTAAATAAATAACAGTTTTTAAGGCAATCTGCCCAAATGTTTGCTTTTCGACAATTACTTGCGAAAATGAACGTCAGATTCAGCTTGTGTTTGGTTTAAAGTTAAATTGATTTGAACGCAAGCCCAGAACTGAAAGTTGATTCCTTCACATTTTCAGTCTCGATATCCATTCAACCCTGGGAAGAGCATGGGAATGTTCTTTTGGTGATGAAACCACCATGGAAAGAAGCTCAGGGCATAGGTTCATGGAAAGGGCTCCAGGCAAAGCCATCACGTGGAGGGGCAAATAAAGGAGGCGGGGAAGAAGGCCCAGACAGCAGGTATCAGGTGTGAGTGACGGAAGACAGGACGAGAGGCTTGGGTGAAAGATGAAGATGATCCAAAGTAAGCACCATGCTCCTAGTCTCAGGAAGTGACCTCGCTGCACAACCACTTCCTGATATGCAAGCCCAGACCTTAAGACATTTTCAAAATCACTTAGGGATGAAAAACCAATGTCATCAATGCTGGAAATATTTATAAGCAACGATTTTTAATACTAAGCCTCTACTCACACTCACTTTATCTTGTTTTTTAGAGCATTGTACGCAGTCCAGTCACATCTCAGAGAGGAATTTAGGAGATTTTAGGAGAGGAATTCACCTTACTGGAACACGGTGATAATTTATATTCCATCGCTCAACTTGAGATTTTTAAGATTCTGATTTCCGCAGCAAGTTTTGTATTATGATTTCATTTGAATAGAACACAGAAAATAGATTTAGGGGGAAAAAAGGTGCTCCTATTTGCCAGAAGAGGGCTCTGTCCTCAAACTTAAAAATATTCCATACCATAGCTAAAGCACCTTTGCTCTCCGGAATACTTGAGCATAATCTGGTTTGAACCTAACTGTATCTTTCAAGGGTGGAATTACTGCCTTGCAGGATGTCATCATTCACAACGCAAAGAGTAGTCATTATTTACCAAAGTTAATGACAAAAAGCTAAAAGGATGCTATTCTGTGGCATCACAAAGTTCATAATTCATAACTTTAACGCTCAGCTCTTGCATTCATCCAGCTGAAATGTGTGACTCCTTTATTTACCTGCATATTCCGCAAAACTATCCCTATGGGAATGCATTATTTTATGAGGCCTACTATTTTTCATGCTTACCTGGAAAGTAAGACAAACATAAGATAAATCAAAGAAGAAGAAAAAAGGCAAAAGATTGCAAAGTTTTCCAAATTTTTTTAAAGATTTTATTTATTCATGAGAGACACAGAGTGGGAGGCAGAGACACAGGCAGAGGGAGAAGCAGGCCCTGGGATGATGCCCTGAGCCACAGGCAGATGCTCAACCACTGAGCCACTCAGGCATCCTCCATATATTTCTTTTAGTAATTTTGGCTTCTTCCAGAAAATGAGACAAGAGCAAAAAATTTTTTAGGCTAATACAATGAGAGCGATATGTGATTCTCTCTGGTAAATGGAATGTCCATGTCTACTCCAACTAGTTAGAGAAAGCTCGGCTCCATTGTTTACTACTCATACGACTGTGGGTAGGTGACTTAACATACTTGTTTACTCTCCTCAATTGCAGAAAACAAATAATAATGCCACCTGTGACATTTCACTCTTTATCCCCGTATCTTTTTTTTTTAAGGCACTTACTAATTTCTGATGGTGGGAGAGGGAAGTGCTCAGTTATTTAACTTATTTATCTATTTTGTTTCTCTCCCTCAGTAGACCATAAGCTCCAAGCACATAGACCTTATCTTGGCTTTTGCATCATTCCTACTTTATGGAACATGTTGGCTCCCAACAAATGCTAGCTGAAGGAATCAGTGAGGATCTGTTGTAAACCTACAAGGTACTAAGCCAGATCTCAGTTCACAGTAAGCTCTAAGAATTTCTGTAACACTTCCTTCACATTATATTAATTTTTATATTTACTTTCCACTAATGGTTCAATAGTATAGATTTTTAAATGTGTGCTAGTGACATAAACTTGCTTTCCTAAGTAAATAAAGTCAAAGCATAATGATTTAAAGAAAACTACTAAGCAAATAATAGTATAGGTGAAGTGTGCAAATGGCAATCATCGTGGAAGCGGTCACAGATAACCGAAGTTTGGCAGACCTCACTGCCTGGAGAATAAGTATGTTAGTACTTGAAGTTGAAGTCAAGAGTGAGGATGAAGCCCTGGGGTAATCAGGAAGGTCTTAATTTTATAGCTGTGCTGAAGTCGGCAGAGGAAAGAGCAAAGACTCTCTACCTTGGGGGAACCCATGACTTAACATGGCTGCAGACACACAGTTGAATCCAAAGGCACAAAACAACACCTCTAGGTTCATAGAGGCAAATCCTTGGAAGTGGAGGCCTGTGACTTATAAAATTACCCATTGGGCTGTCATCCTGTGAAGAGATAAGCATCCACGGTTCCCGATTTCTTTATAAACACCAAACCTAGAAAACTGGACGTGAAGAGTAAGGGCATCACTCTAAGTGCTAAAAGTATGGGAAAGGAATTTGGAAAGAATCATCTGGCTCAGAGTCAACAGATGAGAGAGGAAAGGCTCCTATCTTAAGTACTTGGGAGCAGAGACTTTCTATTCCACAAAGCAAAGTAAGAAAGGCCATGGGGCGTGTGAGATCCCAGGCTTTGCTGGACTGTTACAGGTAACAAAGCATAAAATGGGTTCCTGAAAAACTAATCTGCACCAAATATAAATGGAAATCTATCCATATACATACAACACTATCCATTCTCCTGCAGGAAGCATGATAGTAATTATCCAACGATGTTCCTGATTTTCAAAAGAGACAAGCCTTTATTTAATCACAGAAAATTACAAAATGTAGAACTCATAATTCAAGAGCTTGGGGGAAGAATAGAATCAACACACCTCGAATCCTTCCTTTATGTGGAAATATTTACTTCCACTTAATCATATAAAATCCCCCTAAACAAATCATTGTCCAGGCCTGAGCCTGATCTCTACTTGAGAGGGGGAAAAATGGTGCAACTGAGGAAAATGGCCTTTTTGGTTCACCTGAGATGTTACTTAATTCCATCCTATGTCAAGAGCTACATAAATTGTTTTGACTAAATGGTTTACTTTTCAATTTTTGTCATGAAAATATACACCTGGTAAACAATGAGCATTAGCAACTTCTTGATGGCGTCTGAGTAGAATTACAATTACCACAGGAGGGATGCTGGACATACAGAGTGCTGTCATCCGAGGAGGCTTTTAACCTTAAACTCTGGGGAAGTTCAGAGAGTATGAGACCCTGGCTTAAAAAATATTGCTGAGACCAGAAGTTCTCTTTGTTTCTCCAATCAAGTTCATCATGACTCTCAAGTTACCTTAAGTAAATGTGCCTTTGGCTCCTGTGATGAACTGAATTGTGTCCCCCTCCCCCCAAATTCAAATGTTGAAGCCCTAACCCACAGTATCTCAGAATGTGACTATATTTGGAGACAGAACCTTTCAAGAGGCGGTTAAGTCCGAGGCCTGAGGACTAACCTGACTGGTGTCCTTATATGTAATGAGGACTCAGGGATAAGACATCAGGGATGGGCACGGAGGAAAGACCATGTGAGGACACAGCAGGAAGGTGGCCCCCTGCAAGCCAAGGAGAGAGCCCTCGGTGAAAACCAACCAGCTGGCGTTTTGATCTTGGACTTCTAGGCTTTAGAACAGTGAGACAATAAATTTCTGTTCCTGTTTCTGTGGTATTGTTACAGTAGTCCCAGCAGTCTAGTTCGGTTCTCAGGAAAAAATCCCCTTTGATCAACTCTGTGCAATAGTCCTGACCTGAAGTAAAATGATGTTTACTATCCATCAGCTTTCAGGAAGGAACAACTTTAAAACAAATGGTTTACTTAAAAATGTGATCCAAGTTAGTGAAAACTCCAAATAAATCTTATTGTCCCCATTCAAATAATCTGAAGTGGTTGTAGATGCCATTTATCAGTGTATATTTCATACAATATATTTTATGTTGCTGTTCCCCTTAAAAATAGATGAATAAAAGAGATGCAAGTATATATTATACGATCTTGGGTAAAATTCTGCAACATACCCTTCTTTTAAAACATATTTAAAGCTCAATAAACATGGGGATCACTGTGGTTTATTCCTGTGCAAAATAACATTAAAATATTTTTAAAGATTTTATTTATTTATTTATTTATTTATTTATTTATTTATGAGAGACACACAGAGAGAGGCAGAGACACAGGCAGGGGGAGAAGCAGGCCCCATGCAGGGAGCCTCATGTGGGACTTGATCCCGGGTCTCCAGGATCACACTCTGAGCCAAAGGCAGACGCTCAACTGCTGAGCCACCCAGGCATCCCAACATTAAAATATTTTAAAGCAAGTTTTATTCTTTACTCCTGTTTCTCATAGGATGTTAAAGGATTTGGTTCATACCACCCATAACACGTTCCATACCCACTTTTCTCTTTGTCCATTATCTGGAGCATGGGTTCTCTGTAGCTTTTTATTCTCCATGAAACAGGTAAATTATATACCTGAGAAATGTACTGTTATAGATAAGATCTTTTATATGTTCTTTTAAAAGCTTCCCTTCCTCGTTTTTGAAAGGAAGCAACCATCTCTAAGCAATTGACTAATGTGTGTGCTCCTCTTATTTTTTAAATAATATATCCATATGTTAGAGATGATGATGGTTTTAAAATAATACATCTATATATTATCTAATAATATGAGTTGGGGATTTTATTTTTTATGTCTGAATAATAAACATTCAGAGTGTGAATATGGGAATGGTGTATCTAACAATAATTTCATCCTGTGGTTCTCAAGTGGCAAGGATATATATTCTAGAAAAGCCCAAGTTTTGTGGACACGGTGCCCTCTAGGTGATTGGGTGCTCTACTGTAAAATAATAGGCAGCAACAGTTTATGCTTATCATTTCCATTTAGATTGAACTCTTGACATTGGCAAAGCTTCCACATGCTCTGAGCAAAAGGCTCCATTTTCCTATTTGCATGAACGTGCTATAGGGTTTCCTACAAACACTGATCACAGAGACCATTCAGTTTTCCCATTTTCTCAACAGCCATCTTTGATCCTTACAACTCAGAATTTTATTACTGTCCCATCTTGGCTGCCTGCTTCACTCACTTTTTCAGACTGATTTGTTCATTCTACTTTAGTCTGTTTGTGCTTCTTATCCAATGGTTTTATCCAAGTAGTCTTTGTGCTTGCTAGAGATTTCCACATGTGAACATTTACATTTTCTCTTCCTTGTAGCACTAGCAGGGTTTCATTATTGTGTTTGGTTTCATTACTGTATCTCATTATTTACTTTATTTAGTTTTTATTGGGTTATCTTCTCCGTACTATGATTATTTATCCCAGGCACAATGAATTTTACCTGGGCCTCCTATGTTATACCAAAAAACCCCCCATATAATATTAAAATATCTATTGATTTCTGACCTTGGAGAGTAAAGTGAGATTCCAAAAAAAAAACTAGTTAACACTAGTTTTTTTTTTTTTTTGACACTAGTTAAATGGTTCAATAGAATATTTACTAGCTTTATATGATATTCTGGTAAGCTTCATGCATTCCTAATATCTCACTATGTGTATGAAACCTAATGGAGATAAAAAAAAATAGTGTAAGAAAAAAGGCAGTGCCAATATATAAACACTTTTATGACATAAAAATGTAAAGCTTTTTATAAGAGAGCTACTTAGTGAATTCTCCTCTACTCCTGGCCCACCAAAAATTATCTTGTGATTACAATTTTCCTCTTATTTTTCTCCTTTTAAGATGTTATACTTGAATATATAAAATATGAAAATATATATACACATTACACATACATATTAACATTTGATTCTAGGAGATTAGTGACAGACTTATACAGGTAAATGCCAGATTATCTATCTATCTATCTATCTATCTATCTATCTATCTATCTATCTACACATACACACACACACACACACACACACACACAATTTAGCTAAAGTATAGTGTACAAGATTAAAAATGAAAATCCAAAGAGCCATCCTGCTAAGGTATTATCCAGTGAAAAGAGAAAAAAATGCTTAAGTTCTTTGGAGGCTGTGTAGTTTAAAAGTAATGAAAAATCTACTTTCAATGATCATTTCATTTCAAAGCTTACACAAAATTTCAGTTTTATGCTTGTACATCCCTTAAAAACTAATTTAATGTCCTATATTGCCAAATGCTTAGGAGGCACATAAAATAAATCGGATGTTTTGGATGGATGAAAACTACCCTGCTTCAAAATAATCAGTTCTTTAGGTAAGTTAAGGAGCACTAATACATTTGACTTGTTATTTGGCTCATCAATACTTTCTACCCACAAATGAAATTCTGTTGCAATCTTTGACAACATGATCAGGAATTTTTAATTAGTTGACTATAAGCTGACATTTTCCTTGAAGATTGATTTTATATAACAATCCATCCAGAAAAAAAAAAAAACAACAACTATCATTTCAAACTGTTATATTCTTGGAGGCATGAACATACCAAGGTTAGTCCATTTAGTACTTTGACAATATACCACTGGTAATGATCATAGGTGACATTTACTGGGCTCTTCTTACATACCAGGCACTTGCTGAGCACTTTCCAAGAATCATGGAGTAACTGAACTTTGTAAAGGAGAAGGAACGTGGTCAAGGTCTTATTTCTATTAAGTGGCAGAGCCAGGAATTGAATGCAGGTATGGGTAACTCCAAACTCCACACCCTTAAAGGTTTCTCTATAGATTACTAAAACTGCAAGACTTCTGCAAATACTAATCAGTATTTTATTTGTTTCGATAATCTTTGATACTAACACTGTTTAAAAGTATTGTTGCTAGAGTTAAAAGGTATATGATTGTAGGAGGAAGGCAAAGGCAGTGGCTAACAAATCATATGAGTACCCACTTCAGTATGAACTCTCAGATTCCTTGGCATCTCCTAGTAAAGGGGTGGATCTTGACTTGAACATGTTAAAATAGGAAAGTAAATGTTTGCTGGATGATACAGACCTAATAAAAGAAAGGTTGGGAACTGGAGAAGGCATAAGGCATAATTCAATGTCTAGGCAGAACACCATCGAAGAAAACTCCTGAACTCTGGAATTGTGACTATGACTTGTACGTCAAATATCAACCATGTCACAGAAGTGAGTGAGTGACCTCCCTTCCCTGTTTATATGACAGAAATTAGCAAATACAATTTATGGGCAAAATTTGACACCCTTTTGAAAATAAAGTGTATTGGAATGTAGCCACACATATTCATTTCTGTATTGTCTATATTTGCTTTCATCTTCCCAAGCCAGTTGTGATAGAGACATTATGGCCACAAATTCAAAAATATTTACTATCTAGCCCATGACAAAAAATATGCTGACCCATCAGGAGACAAACCATGAGAGACTCTTAACTCTAGGAAACAAACTGAGGATTGCTGGAGAGGAGGGGAGTGGGGGGATGGGGTACCTGGGTGATGGGCATTAAGGAGGGCACGTGATGTGATGAGCACTGGGTGTTCTATGCAATTGATGAATCACTGAAGACTACATCTGGAACTAATGATGTACTATATGTTGACTAATTTAATACAAATAAAAAATAAAATAAAATAAAATAAAATAAAATAAGAAAATATATGCTGTATTTGTATTACTTTGCATGAATTAATATCTACCAAAGTCAAGGAACATGAATCCAAAGCCATATACACAGGAAAATAAGGTTTCTCCAAATACACAATCCCATGATTTCCCTGGTTGCTTTGTTCCTATTCTTTCCTTTCCTAAACATTATAACACCTATTAATTTCTTTATTAACACACACACATACACATCCCAAACAAGACCTCAGAATATAATGCTGAATAAGAGAGTATGTATCATCTAGAAACTTCCTGTGAGGAAAGACAAACATTTTAGCAAATAATAAAAATGCAATTCTACGAGCTGTAAGAGATGCCAGAACAAATTTCTATGGGAACTTGTACCAGGATTGGAAAGCCCTGTCTCAAAGTCTGAGGAGTCATTTCCCTTGCCACAGCCATCTTCTATCACTGAAGAAAATTCTGCTTGATATGATGTAACTTTGAAAATTTGGTACTAAAAGCCTTAGATCATGTCATTACCAAGATACTGATGATGTAAAGTTACAAGGAAAAGAAATTGAAGGATGGGATATTCTTAAAGTCTTTCTATCCTGTTTTAAGTCATGGAAAATTTTGCATGTCTGCTACTTTGTGATATTCATGTTAGTAGCACACACACACAAACACACAATATTTATATAAGTCTCTCCCTCTCACACACACACACACACACACACACACACGCACACATTCTTAGGACTCCAAATGAGAAAAAGTTGTAATTGGAGGTCAATTTGTCAATCATCTAGATATAGAAGAGATGAAGGAAGTAGGTCTTCTATTCTCAAGAAGGCAGTGACCAGTGGTGTCCATGGACTTCGACTATATACCAACTTGTCTCTGACCTCACCTCCTAAGACAGGGATCAGCAAATTATAGTGTCTGCTCAATTCTAGCCCATGGACTGCTTTTGCATAGACCATCAGCTAAGAATGGGTTTGACTTTTTTTAACTTTATTAATTGATAAATATGATTGTATATATTTAAAGTGTACAATATGATGATCTGGTATATATTGTACAGGTTTTAAGAGAACAAAGAATAGCATGTGACAGATTATATGTCTATGCCTAAAATATTTACAGAATGTTACAAACTTATAACAAAGATAGGGAGAGCTGAATCATTTAGACTTTTAAATAACTACAGAAAAGAAATAGAGTCAAAAATAAATAATAAATAGAAGTAATAATTAATAATATTATTGTCAAGTAAAAAATGTGTGTTGAAAGCCCCTTTTGACTTATATCTATTATAATTCAGAATGTTTAACTAATAATTTAGTATTGAACTAATAAGGAAAGAAAACTCTCCCCTTCTTTTCAAATGTAGACACTCTCTACTTAAACAGACATGTTTAGATTCTCTTAGTCTATCCTTCCATTTCTTATCTTTCATGTTCTCCATTCTGTTGTCTTTCTGTACTGGTCTGGACAATTTGCTCAGTTTTTTCCACCCTGATTGTTAATACTCTCTTTAATTGTATCGAATGTGCAATGTAGATTCACCTTTATACTTTTATTTTCAACTATTATATATTTGATTTCTATAAATTCTACTCTTAACTCATTTAGAAAATATTTATTGAAAACCTCCTATGTATCAGGCACTATTCTAAACACCCATGATAACACAGTGATGGAAAGACACTAAACACAGCCCTCTTGAAACAGAGATTTCAGTAAGGACAACATATAAATATAGAAGCAACATGTATATCAGATGGTATTAAGTGCAAAATAAAACCAAGAGAGGAGAGTGCTGTAGGGGAAGAACATCTCCGCCCATGTAGCCTACACTGGATGAGGAATGACTCGGGACATCTGAGTTGCTATGGCTCTGGCTTAAACACAATGAATGCCACCACAGAATCTCCTCATTCTTGCCTGTGACAATAAGGCAAGAGGAGACCGGGGAGAGGCAGTCCTATCTGGCACCCCGAGACTGTCTCCTGGACTCCTTTAGGTTTTTTTTTTTAATGAGAGTTGAGCTTCTTGAAGTATCTTGGGAAAGATAAGTATTAGTCTTGAGATTCATCAGGACCCACAATTACTATAGATTTGACCTGTTAAACCATCGGAGGGCTGAAATATGATTACAAATTCCAAAGGGAAATTTATTTTTTTTCCTTTATTCATTGCAAAATTTTAAGACAAATAACTTTTCTTGAAGCCTGTTCTCTGCATACCTTGAAGGTCCCACAGCTTTATGTGTGTGTGTATACACGGAAAATATTGTCACATGCCCTGCCTAGCAGAGGTTCTGAGTTTTGTTCCTGTTCCTTATGACCCTATTGCCATCAAAACAGAGGTTCACAGATATCCATGACCAGAAGATATCATGAGACAGACAGCAGCTTTAGTTGTGCATTATTTCATCTCTGGATTTTGGCTTCTTTTTTACTTTTGGCCTCTGACACTCTCCCCTGCATTCTTGCCAGCCTAAGGAATGCTTTTCAAAAGATGCTTTACCTATGTCATCCAGTGTTTTTGACTATTTTGTCGTAAAACACAAAAATTCTGTATGGAATATAGTCTTTCTCTTTTCTCTACTTAATTTTGGACAAAAATTCTCCTTTAAAATAGTCTCTACATAAAGCACAAAATTTTGACTGCTGAGTTAAGAGAAAGCTCTTGAACTTCTTCCAGTCCCATAACTAGAAATGAGTTCCTTCTCCTAAAAGTGTTCTTCCTACAGCTCCTTAAAAAATTAAGTCAGCAAAGAGGAGATCAATTGAATCAGGATGGTTACTATACAAGTTCAAGACCAACAGAAATTTTGGCTTAGCTCTAATATTCTAATTAGTGGTATTTGGTTTCGTTTTTACAGTTTTCAACTATAATCACAAGAGAGTTGCTGCATCTCATTTCTTATGTATAATCTTCAATTTACTAGTGTTAGATTTGTTTTAACAATGTTTACCAAATGGTCTTTTATCACCCTTTTTACCCCTTTTTGGTCAAAGAAGGGATTACAAGATGGACCAGACCAGCTCAATTAACATTGTGATCATATCATTTCTAAAGAAACACACATCCACACACAATAAAACAGTGACTCCCAAGGCAACATACTTTCAAACAAAATAGAAGTTTACAATGAAAAGAAATAAATTAATTCTTTGCCTTGAGACAACAGCCTACAACCCAGACATCTGCATTCTATTCTCAATAAATGGTTCTTACTCTCATCATTGTTCACATGATGATCTGGGAAAAAAAGCCAATAATAAAACAAGGCCTAAAGGAATTGAAGAAAAAAATTCAATATTGCTTACTTTATTATAGAACTCCTCATACAAACTCTTTCCCAAAATAAATTGAAAATATAGCAAAATGCAATATACTGCCAAACATAACATGCAATGGTGTGATGGAGAACATAAACTGTCCCCCTAATACCTCAGGTAATCAAGCGTACTATGGCTTCTAAGAGGAATTTCAATAATAACATCTGCCAACATTTCTCATAAGAAAGCTCTCCTGCTTTCTCTCGTCAACCTGGGGCAACCACTTCCATTGCATTCATTCTCTAAATTAGGAACTTTGCAAGACACAGTGCAAGATTCTTTCCAGGATATCCTCTCATTATTTCTCAGAAAAATTCAGTGAAGCATTATGTCCATTTTTCAGAAAGCTGAAGTCATAGAATTGTATATACTTTCCTCATATGACTTAACTAGTAAGTAGAAGAAGCTATATTCTAACAGAGATTGTCACAGCCTCGTGTCCAAAGCACTTTACCATTATATTGGTAATAGAAGGTGTTTTGACATGTGGACTTTTTCTAGTTTATGAAAAAATGAATATATGTAGTTAAGGGGGAAAAGAGAAAAAAACTCTAAAACGGGTAGATAAATGTACAACAGTAGGTAAGTCCTAGATAAGTAATAGGTCAGTAGTAGATAAGACCAGTGGGTTTTAAGCTGACTTGAAAATGAGAGCAGTGACCGCCTACTATTTCCCAAGAGTTTGCTTTTTATTTTGTACCTGGAATGAAAGAGAGAAGGGGCCAGAGATTAAAATGGTGGTTCTAGAAACTGCACCATGGAATGCTTCAGGCCACTATGAAGACATTGTGGCCAAAGCAACACTACTTTGGGACACAAATGATAAAGTGCACCTGCCTATAATAAGCACTGGTTGGGAAGTGGTGATAATTACCATGAAGGTTTGGGGGGGGGGTTGGTTTGGTTTTGTCTTATTTTTATTCGCTGAATGAAACCAGGATATAAATACTGGACCAGGAAGAAGCACTCTCTCAGAGGCAGCAATGATGAGACACCACTTTGAAAAACTATACAGGCAGAAATCATTAAAAAAAAAAAGTAGGAAAAGGATAGAGAACATAAGCAGAATTTAATTAATCAAAAAATTATTTTAGATGGGATGAGTAAGGTACAGAAGAGGTGGAGTTCCTGAAGTTTTTCCTGAAATAGAGAATGTCTAATCAAAGTGGACATTACTGTTACTCTATTTTTTCTTAATCCTATGCTACTAAGACTTAGAGACACCTGTTTTACAAATCAAAATTACATATTTGTCCAGTGGGTCAGAAATGCTAAGATGCATGACTTTTGGGATGTCTGGGTGCTCATTCAGTTAATGGACCATCTCTTGATTTCAGCTCAGGTCATGATCTCAAGTTCCTGAGATCAAGGCCTGTGAGGGGCTTCTGCTGAGCATGGAATCTGCTTAAGATTCTCTCTTCCTCTCCCTCCGCCCTTTCCCTCCCCTTACACACATTTTCTTTAAAAAAAAAAAAAGACTTCCTTCAATAACAAATATTTGAGTTTTTTAGTGTTTCAATATTTAGTATCACTAGTATTTATTATTTGGAATGTTCAGTATTTAGTAGATGCCTTAGGTCATTTATTTATCCTGCAACCTTAGGTAAGCAGTAGTATTTTCCCCATTTTATAAGAAATCAAAGCTCATAGGATATTACTGTCTTCCTGATATTATGCATGTTTGGGAGACATCTTTTTGTTGTTGTTTTTGTTTCCTCAAACAAAAGTTGATACTTATGAAACAATAAAGATATAGTTTTTATAGTACCATATTGCCAATAAGATGAAGAATAAATTATTTAAAGAAACCTACGTAAAAACAGAAACAGAGCTAGGACCAAAACTAGGTTTCCTGACCCCTGGACCGTGTTCTACATTACATAACAATTACTCACTGTTGTTTATCTTCTACTTCCAGTAGAGGACATGGGAATTAATCACTCTCTGAAAATGTTTTTAAATGGAGATAATAGTTGAGTGATGGATGGAAGAATGACTCATTAATAAAAATAAAAAAGAAAGACCCAATTCAAATTGGGTATCATCATCTAAGATAAAGATGATTTTCATACATATAATCCATTCCCTCAACCTCATTCTCTCCCCGACATCCTACCTCCACCTCCAGTCCTAGAAAACCACCTTTCTGGTCATGAAAATTTGAATCAGCTTTAAATGATTGATCTTGGAATTTAAAAACCGTTTCAAAAATGATTATTACCACATGATGCCATTCACCCTATTTCAAGATAGGGTCTCAGCTTGCTGTACTCCCATCCCTGAACCTATTCTGAAATTCTTCTGGTTCCATGTCTTCCCTTATATTTCACTTTATAATACAAAAAAGGGCTGAATGTAAAAGAAAGAAAGGCCTCCTCCAGAAAACAGAAGATGTGAGTGTTAGCTCCGATACTTAGTAGTAGTCCGGTGACTTTAATGAAGTCAGGATATGTAATACATTCATCAAACCAATCAATGACACTACCATCTCTTTAGTTGCTCAAGCCACATCTCCCCTCTCCCCTATTACCTTGCTCAGAACCCATTACCCCATCCATTTAATTTTACAATAAAATGTATCCCAAATGATCTACATCCCTCCACCTCTACTTTCTCTGCTGCAATCCATGCTTTCCTCATTTCTGACCTGAATAAGCTTCCTACACAGTTTCCCCACATCCACTGTGAATCCTCACCAATATCTTCTCCACCCAACATCCAAAAATCTTTGCACAATGTACCATGATATGGTAACATCATTATCCTCCTTAGACCTTCAATGGCCCCCTTCTGCTTTTTGGGAAAAAAGAAATATATACATATATATGAAAATATCCAACATCCAGAACCTCTAACAACCCACCTCAGCCCCCATAATTCCTTCTTGCCCTCTATTCCTCCTGGTCGTCTCTCTGGTCTTCCAGGACACCACATTTTCTCCAGTCTCATGTCCTTTCCCTTGGCCCTTCACACCGTTCCCTTATTAACTCTTTTCACCTCTCAGCTCAAGAGACATTTCTGCAGTGAAGCTTCCAGACTCTTGCTGCACATATTCACTGCTTAATTCCTTTCCACAAAGCACGGATTTCACAGGTAGTTATCCACTAACTAGTAAATTATGTCATTAACATCTGTCTCTCTGACAAGAATGAAAGCTCAATCTGAGCTGAGACAACATCTGTTTTACCTCCAGTGTTAATGTAGATAGCCTCCAGCCAAAGACCATCAGGGACAGATCAGTAGTTGAGTAAGGTAGAGCTTATTATCTCACCACAACAAGGAAGGTGGCAACAAGGTGGAGGTATGGGGGTGGGCATCCCACAGACGGTGCCGAGGGAGGCTTGTTATAGGGTATGTGCTTTCACAGAAGGGTCCAGAAAATATAATTTTACTTTGGATTGGGTGCTGTTAGAAAGTAAGGCCATTCTATGAATGGATATGTTCACTGTTTAGTAAAAACTAAAGGCAAGAGTGGTAAATTAGGAGGCAAGAATGGTAACATGAAGCTAAAGCTTTCATTGGTGAAGAAGCCACAGCACTCATGTTAGCTGGGAGGGAAGCAAGGTTGATCTGTGGTTTGGGCTCTGTTTTGTCTGTGTTCAGACGTGATTATGGACTGGTCATGCTTTTATCTTCCTCTATAATGATCATATAGGACCTTGTGTCACGTACATATTCTGTGCAATTGCATATATTCAATGGGTGAACACCATGGGTTTGCAGTTAGAGCCAGGGCAGCTCAGCTGACTGCCACGGGGGGGGGGGGGGGGGCTGTTTTGCTGTTTTTTGTTTTTGTTTCTAATTCTCACTAACAACTAATCCTGGGACTTGGATGTTGAATTCATTTAACAAACAATTGGTGAGTGACCCCTGGGTGGCTCAGTGGCTGAGCATCTGTCCTTGGTTCAGAGCGTGATCCTGGATCCCAGGATCAAGTCCCACATAGGATTCTCTGCAGGGAGTCTGCTTCCCTCTCCCTCTGCCTATGTCTCTGACTCTGTCTCTCATAAATAAATACATACATACATACATACATACATACATAAACAAACCTTGAAAAAATAATGGTGAAAAAGTAAATGAATAAATTTAGCCCCTCTAAATGTCAACAGAAATGTTATTGAAGAATAATATTTCAGAATCCAAAAACAGAAGAGAGGATTATTTTAGTCTGCAGCCACTTTAAAAATCTATAATTTTAAAGACTTTTAAAATGTTTTTCTACGCTTATAACACCATATATAACACCCAGTTATAAGAAATAAAACTAAATTACAGAATTTTCTGATGAAAAATACTTTTTCTCTCAGCACACTAGCACTTACTTCCTAAACATACAACCATTCTTGCCCATTCTAACCCTATCCCATGCAGAAATAAACAATATGTTGAAATCTGAAATGTAGAAAGCCAAGAAAAGATTTAGAATTTTTACTTGAAAATAGAGGAATGAATACAACTTAATGGAGAAGGTTAAAGGACAAATTAAAAATATTCTTTCACTGGCTTAAGTGGTAGAGATTAAAATCTCACTTTGAGAATGTTCCCTACCCTAGCACAGTGGGCTGAAGAAAGGAGGATACAGCCTTTTGAACTTATACTAATTAATGGTTGTACTACTCTATAAATCTATTAGGAATCATTTGAATAATACACTTATGATGGGTGAATTTCATAGTATTAAATTACACCTCAGTAAAGCTCTAAAAAACATAAGTTGATGGAATCATATCTAAATTTGTGGTTCACCCAGCCTGGGTTCAAGATTTTTTACCCTTTGTCCTGTCATCTTACTAGTTAAAAAGCTTCATCTATGACATCTTTACACTATCTGCCACCACAAAGTCCCCCCCTGTAAAGAGGATTCTTTTGCGGTATATGGGAAGCAGAACATTTTCTCCTTCTAGCCACACTGATCCTAAGCCCTCACCATTTAGGAAGCACATCCCAGTTAGGAAGAACACCAACAGTGTACACTTGGTGTCTTGAGGGACATGGGCTTGATCCCAACTCTAGCATTTACTAGCTGAGCTAATGGCTCACCTCTAACATTTACCCATAAAATAATGGTGATATCACCACCTCCTGGGACATCATGAACTTATGTTCAATACACAGAAAAAAGCACTATGCAAAGTGTGCCATGGGTTAAGTATTCTATAACTAGTGGTAGCAGTATTAAGAATTAAGCACTATTTAACGAATATCTTAAGAATGTAGGTTATGAATGAAGCTGCTTTCCTTCCAGGAGATTCTCCTTTCTTGATAAATACATCACACTATACCTTGGTTGTCTTGATATATAGAATGAGAGACAAATGACAGATTTGTCCAAGAAAAGAACATTTCAGAAGAGACTTTTCCCCTGCTTTTATTATGCTTAAATGTCACCAAAACATTATACTTTTGACCTCTTCCAAATGAAACTGCAACGGGTGAATATTTTCTAGGTAGGGACACACAGAATTTGGGGTGCTAAAACAAAATACGTGTGTCACATTGTGAAACATCACGGAGTGTCAAGTAGAGCTTTTTCAACCTTATAACCTTCATTTACTACTCCCCGAAAAAAAAAATTGTGTCCTTCTGGTTTACCAGCTGGAATTTGGAATTAACTGAAGCTTTCAATAGTAATATGCAGTTATTTTTATTAATGCCACTTACATGCTCAGAAATCTAGAAAACTGAAACAACAGTAGTTAAAAACTGTCCCCAGGGCCAACAGCAAAGCAACTCCTTTTGCATCAACTACTTTTATATAGAAGGATCTTCTATAGTACATGTAAATGATGAAGATGACTGGTTCTGTTTATTTTAGTCATATTCATTTAGTAACTATGCGCTGACTACCTGTCATATTTCAGGGTCTACTTAGCATTGGGACACATCTATAAATAAATGCATAGTTTAAAAGTACAGTGGTACTTTTTCTCATGAAGTTCATGACCTAATGGGTTAGACAGACACTTAACAAATAATTATTTTTTTAAAAAATCAGAATTGGGGGTGGGGGGCACCTGGCTGGCTCAGTTGGTAGAGCATGCAGGACTCCTGATCTCAGGGTCATAAGTCCAAGCCCCACATTGGGCATGGAGCCTACTAAAAAAAAATTAATAAATTAAAAAAAATAGTGATCCTGGGTGGTGTAGTCAGTTAATCGCCAACTCTTGGTTTCAGCTCAGGTCATGATCTCAGGGTCATGGAGTGGAGCCCTGTGACAGGCTCCATGCTCAGCACAGAGTCTGCTTGAGATTCTCTCTCCTTCTCCCTCTGCCACCACTCCCACTTGTGGTCTCTCTCTCTTGCTCTCTCAAAATAAATAGATAAATCTTTTTAAAAAGTAAAACTAATAAAATTTTAAAAAGTAAAATAAAAATCAAAATTGGAATCTGAAGGGGGGAAATGAAAAATATCAAATTTACAGGCTAAAGTATTTTTCTACAAAGAGGAATAGAAATCTACAGACATTTATTTTATTTTTATTTTTTTTTATTTTTATTTATTTATGATAGTCACAGAGAGAGAGAGAGAGAGAGAGAGGCAGAGACACAGGCAGAGGGAGAAGCAGGCTCCATGCACCGGGAGCCCGACGTGGGACTCGATCCCGGGTCCAGGATCGCGCCCTGGGCCAAAGGCAGGCGCCAAACCGCTGCGCCACCCAGGGATCCCAGAAATCTACAGACATTTAAAAACTGCTTAGGGATCCCTGGGTGGCGCAGCGGTTTGGCGCCTGCCTTTGGCCCAGGGCGTGATCCTGGAGACCCGGGATCGAATCCCACATCGGGCTCCCTGCATGGAGCTTGTTTCTCTCTACCTGTGTCTCTGCCTCTCTGTCTCTCTGTGTGTGACTATCATGAATAAATAAATAAAATCTTAAAAAAATAAAAATAAAAACTGCTTATCCTAAAACTGATAACCTACACATCTCCATGAAACTTAAGACTTACTTTACAGCTATATTGGTATGTGGCTCTGGTACATGAGTCCACGAGAAGGATAACAGGTCATCAATTCTAAGGCAGCTTGTCACACAATAAATCACATTAAGATCACCTATATAATTAATACAAGTTGGTTACAAATCAATTCAGCAACAACTTATTCTTTCAAATTCTAGAAATATATGAGAGGTTTCCAGAAAATGTTAATAAACCATGGCTCCAAGTTGAACATGAAACTATGTGTCATGTCATTATTATATTTGCACAAAGCTTCCTCTATTGGCCAACTGGGGTTAAAATTCTCTGTTATTCAGTGGTCCACTTAATGGGCCAAAATTGCTGACCTCACTATTCCTCATTACACATACAACTAATTGCATCTATGAGCTGCTCACTGAAATGAAAATTGGCTGCTGGGTCACCCTCAATTAAGGGAAAATATAGCAAATTGGAGCCTTGCCTTGATATTACTTCTATAAGTTATTTGCATGTAGAACTTTGCATAAAATTTAGGAATAAACCTGGCAGGATAAAGTATTACATTGTTCTGAAAGCTAGCTTTAGATTTAATATGACTGTCCAAAATGTTTTTGTAAGATAAAAAATTATAGTCAAGTCCACTCACAGGCATATATTCAATCACAATGAAAAAAAAATCCACTTACTATGTATATTTTGGTATATTTATATATATCATGGAGTAGAAGGTTTGATAATCAATGGTTTTGGGGTGTGAGGTCCAGTTCTGATGTTGTCACACCCAACATGCAACAGGACTTGTCTTCATTGCTTATCTTCCCTAGGTTGTAGATAGTTAACATGTGAAATGGATGCTGAGTCAAATGATCTGAAAGGTCTATTTTAAGGGAAATATTGACATTCTAGAATGCCCTCTAGATTTTATTCTCTTTCATAAACATGATTCTATTATCTCCAAGTCTGTAATTTTGTGGATAGCTCTCTGGACTGACCTTCACTCCACCCTAGAAGAACAGAAGAGTCACAAAAGCCCTGCTTGGAGCTTCTCAAGGGGAAAGCTGGCCTGAAAAGAAACTCTAAGACAGAGAATTCCTGACTTACCCACCTGGTCTTCACAGCTCAAACATTTCAAGAAATATGTTTCTTCGATGGAGCAATAAAGTCCAGAATAAATGCCTCTGGATAAAAAAGCTTGGGTTTACCTAACACATTTTTAATTTAGGGCTCTGACCATCCTGAGCTTCCTGGGCATGCCTGGGCATTCATTTAATATATCTCAGGATATAAGAAACTCATGGTACTATTTTGCATCTCCATAAGAGGTTTACAGTGTCTATACTATTTAAATCACAGGAAGTTTCCAATCCTTTCATTTTATAGACTAAAGATCACTACACTGATGATCCTACCTTAATGATCTGCACCTTCAGTCATGAGTTTAATTTGTAGAACGCTTTTTTTTTTTTTTGGTAGACCACTTCGGATGGGTCAAACACTGTGTTAGGCTTTTGCAATTAGAAAAGGAAATAATTTATGGGACCCAGGCCCTGCCTGTTTGGAGCTGGCATCCCAGAGAGAAGTGAGACATTAGTCAAGGAATCTTATGGACCATGTAACTGCCTACTATGCTTAGAACTTGTGCCGTTGGGTTAAGGCAACTTAGATGGGTACAACCTTTAACGATTCAATGGGGAGCACTCCACAGCCTCCATTTAGACAGCTCGCTGTGAGGACTGGGACTAGACAGAGACACCATGAAGGGTACCCTGAGGGGATCAGCCCAATGGAGACTGGAGCATAGATAGGCAAAGAGTTCAGGGAAAGGAGGATGAAGACAAGAGAAATAAAAATAATAAAACTACCATTGACTTAACCCCAAATGTGTACCACATATCTTATGCACATGATCTCTTGTCATCCTGTAAGGTACATAAAACACAGACTCCTCGATTTCATAAATGACGAAGTGACACATGGAAAGACTAACTTGCACATGACGACAAGCTGCTAAGTCTCATAGCAGGTAGGACTCCCAGGAGTGCACACTCCCTAAATCTTTATCCATTCTTTCCCCCACATCCCTCCACCTGTTGTTCCCCCAAACATTATACCAATCAGAGAATTCTCGCTGACACTTAAGAGTTTTGAGAAGAAAAACAGGACTGCTATTAAAGACGGTTGACCAACTGAATTCTCGAAAGAGAGATAACAAACTCCATTATACTTCAAATGTCAAGTGACAGGAAAGCCTTGAGTAAGATTCTGAGGAAAATAAATCCAGAGAGCTGTGATCAGAACAAAACAGTGCAGGGCAACAAAGGGTTTGCCATCATCCAATACCAACCTTTGAGTTGAACATTAACATAGCCTTTATCTTCCCAGTATATTCCCTTCCCACTCTGCTCTTAGAGGATAGGGCAGGGTAGGGGAATAGGGAGGAGGAAGTACTCGTACCCTTGGTATTAAGCAGAGAAAGATATTTATGACATGCTTAACCTGAGCCCTGTGGCCCAAAAACATGGGGAGAAAGGTAACATGGAATGTGAGAGTTGGAAATTCCTTAATAAATAGCAACAAATTTCACATTTATAATAGTTTAAAAACTGAAGCTCTGACGTGCCATTTCACCCTACGAAGATAAGCTGCTTGAGTTACCAAAGTTAGAGAAAGGTGGTGAAAAGTCAAACCCAGCATCTGATTATTACATGAATCCTCCACCTACTGTTCATCATGGCGGTACAGGGTCCTTTAAGAGAAGGGTGTGAGTGAAATGGTGAAGTAATATGTTAGACTAATTAAACCCCAGTTCACCTCTTAAAGAAAACTTCCAAACAGATTAAGGAGATAGATCATAAAACACTATCCAGGTGTTTTCAACAAAACCTGTCCTCTTATAATCTTGCTTTACAATTGGGGTAAGTACACCTGTAGCAAAACTCTGGGGAAGCGGGTAGGATTCTCTGGGCCTTTCACTTACGTGGGGATGGGAGCTACTAGTGCTTGCCCACTAAATTTCCAAATAGAAAAGCTATAGAAAGAAGAGATTAAAATAGCTGTAGGGACAGGTCTGAGTGGATTTTTTTTCCTTTTTCTTCCTCTAAGACTGAATAAATGTAGTATGCATGGTTTGACCCAGAAAAGGAGTGTGTGACATGGCCAGATAAGGATACAAAAGCATGAAGCTTGGAGGAATTTTAAATAGGCACATTCAAGGGTGTTTCCAAGAAAGCTGCAAAATGTGTCTCAGGCAACACCAGCAAGGCCTCCAGGGGAGCTCTTGTCAGAGTTGCTAGTGAGACAAAATGGCAATTATTAGTGGAGACTGTCCAGAAATTTCTTATATCCAGAAATACTGTTAGCCTTTGATAGGAGTTATTCCTATTTTTCAGTTAAGCAATCATCAGGAAATAAAGTAGGCCAAAATACTTGAAAGCAATGATATGTCAGATAAATGCATGTTATCTGGCTCAATAAAATAAATACCCTGAGGTATCCCATATACCAGACAAACTGGTATATTCATAATACCATAATCCAGGCCTCTTGATAGCTGTGCTTAGCATAGATGCTATGCAGCTGTACATATATAAAATAATTTTTATTCCTTATTTTTCTCAGAAAGAAATGCATTCATTTCTAGAAAAAAAAGAGTCTTCTTTATTTTATACTCATCCTTTTTTTTTTTTTTTCTTATTTTTCCCCCTCAGGATGAGGACTGTCAACTGATCACAGCCTTCTGAGATTCTCAAGAATAAGCATCGTATCAATGATAAATATTGCTTTTTTATAATACTCTCCAGAACAAGTATAATGGTAAGAATCAAGCACAGATATCTAAAGTGACATCCCAGATGCTGTAGAAGATGCAAAGAAATAAACACAAGGCATCTGTACTTAAGGGATCCACATCCTAGCTCAGAAAATAAGACAAACAATGAAAAATAATGCTGTAAGACAACACCCTGAGCTATCAGCTGTCAAAGTGTTGGGATCATTATTAAAGATCAGAATCCATATGGGTTGTTGAAGTATAAACCTTGTACTTGGTCACACCGGAAACTGTAGTGAAATTAATCTCGGTCCATAAATCTAAACTACAAAAAAAAAAAAAGTCAATTTCTTTATTTTCTTAAATGAATACAAATCCAGCTCCGTGCTAAAATCATATGATAGAAAATAAACCACCAGATCATACAAAAATCATACAAAGATCTCAGGCTCTTACATTGTGCTGAAGAATTGAGTATCCCCTCTTCGGCAAGGCCTTTGGTCCAAATCATTGGTTCATTCATAGTCTGAGCCAACATAAGCCCCATCAAACTGGAAATCCACAGGATGCTGTGCCTCGGTCCAGCCTCCCCAGGTGCCACAAGAGGCAACCTCCTCCGATGTTTTACCACCTCTCCAGATGCTACCATCATCTGCAAAGGTTCCTGATACTTGCAGAATCCTAAAACATCTGAATTATTCTAAATCTGGAAGGCAAAAAAACTCCTCTCGCTTCTCTCTCTTCCCTTTTAGAGTTAACTCACATCACCTCCACAACAAATGTGTTTACAGAAGGAAGCAAGAGTTCTCAGCTTCAAGTAGATTTATTTTCTGCCTTGAAAAAAAAAATCCCCAAAGTGAGAACATCACTACCTGGTTAAAACGGGAAAGGATACACTCACTGTAAGAAGAACAGTGTTAAAAACACAAATTAAAAATTACCACAGATTTCCTACTACAAAATAAATATCAACAGAGAATGTTACTTAATAATTTTTACAAGACCTGGATAAATATTGGGCTAAGATAGAATCACTTCTCTCTCAATAGGAAATTGTTATTGTCTGTTTTAGATCAAGGTGTTACAACAAAATACCATAAACTGGATGGCTTACGTAAGTGATAGTTGTTTCTCACATTCTGAACCTTGGGAAGTCTAACATCAGGATGCTGGCAGATTTCAATGAGAACTCTCTTCTTGGTAGGCAGATGACCATATTCTCCTTGTGACCTTTGTGGCAAAGAGCAGAAAGAGGAAGCAAGCTCTCTTTAAGATTCCTCTTATTGGGATGCTAATCACATCACGAAGGTTCCACCCTCATGTCCTAATCATCTCACAAAGAGCCCATTTCCAAATACCATCACTTGGGGGGCTAGGGCTTCAACATACAAATTTTGAAGGGACGCCAACATTCAGTCCCTAGCATCATTCTAGAGAAAACTTTCAAGAAACCTGCCCAATGGTCACAAACCTTGAAACTTAATACAATTCAAGGATACATATCCAGTTATCACTGGGGCAAGCCGTAAACAAACATGAGTACAGAGGAGAGAAACAGGCAGACTAATGAAAATATATTATTTTTGTTGCATATGAAAACCCTTTAAAATAAGAGCTACATTTTGAAAATGTCAAAAATATCATTATAGCATATACTTTCCCCATCAAATGCAGTAAAGTATAATTAAAGGAAGGAAGTGCCCCCTTCAGACCCTTGTCATTTATCCTTCACTTGATGAGCAATTATTGGAGACAGAAATACTCCCTGAAACAATTTCATAAATCACTTTTGCTTGTTTCTATATAAAGATAGAATCATTCATGTCCTAGATCTGAGCCACCATTGAATTAAAAATAATATGAAAAAATAATTCTCAAAATGTATTCAGTGCTTCTCATATGCCAGACATAGCGCTATGTGCTTTATATACATCATGTCAAGTAATAGCCAGAGAAACTCTTCTATGTCCATATTCCTGTTATCTTTTTACAGGTGGGGACAGTGAGGCTCAGAGAAGATAAGCCAAGTCCTTAAGGCTGCATTAGGAATCATGGATGTATAACTCACATCCTTCTAATCTAATCTTTTCCAGTCTAAGACTCTATGAAATACCATGAGGCCTTAATTAAAGGTTGACTGAACAATCAGAGAAAGTCAATAATCATATGGTTTCACTCATACGTGGAATATAAGAACCAGTGCAGAGGATCATGTGGAAAGAGAGGGAAAACTGAATGGAAAGTCATCAGAGAGGGAGACAACCATGAGAAACACACTGAGGGCACTGGAGGGGAGGTGTGGGGGGGGGGGGGGCAGGGTAACTGGGTGATGAGCATTAAGGAGGGCACGTGATGTGATGCACACTGGGTATTACACGCAACTGATAAATTACTGAACACTACATCTGAAAATAATGATGTACTACTATATGTTGGCTGATTGAATTTATTTTTTTAAAAGATTTTATTTATTTATTCATGATAGACAGAGAGAGAGAGAGAGAGGCAGAGACACAGGCAGAGGGAGAAGCAGGCTCCACACAGGGACCCCGATGTGGGACTCGATCCAGGGTCTCCAGGATCAGGCCTTGGGCTGAAGGTGGCGCTAAACCACTGGGCCACTGGGGCAGCCCCTGGCTGATTGAATTTTTTTTTAAAAAAAGAAAAAAAGGTTGACTAAAGTTAAAAGTTTAGTAAAATTGGATATGTTCTACAGGTATCAGAGTAAGTAAATGAGCTCCCCCCCCCCAAAGCAAAAGAATAAAGAGGGGACTTTTCAGGCTCACACACCTCTAAAGAGAAAAGGAAACTGAAGCCCCATTTACTCAAACCTCAAACACCCTATCACTACCTTCAAACCAAGAACACATGTAATGTCTCCTCTAGGCATATGGTGTCCTGAATGACTGTCTCAGTATTCTCTCCCACAGGATATAATGTCCTGCTCCAACAGAGACAATTAAAATAGATGTGAAACTTGTTGCCATAAGATGAGAAGGGAGTCGTGATTCTAACAAAGGTTGCTTGGTGTCAACTTTGGCCAAGTCACATGCCCTTTCTTGAATCCATTTTTCACCAACTTTTTAGAGTTTTGGGGATCAAAAATGTAAGCAAAAGTACTAGGCAAACTATAAAATATTATACAAAATTTACCTGTCATTAAGTTATTTAATCATTCATAAGAAATTCTATGATCATAGTGCACAGTGGGTTAAAAATATGGACTCTAGAACCATTTGCTGGTTGAATCTCGTCTCAACCACTAACTGACTATATGATATTGGGCAGGTTGTACAAAATCTCCCTCTTATCTAACTTTTCTAAGGATTAAAAATGCTCATGTAAAATGAGGATAATAATGTAAAATGGGGAAAGCAGTAAGGATTTCCGTGAGGAATAAACACGCTAATAGATGTAAAAGCTTTTATAACGGTCTAACAGGCTATCATTGCCAATGAAACCATCGGCACCACTGTCACCAGAATCATCATCAGAATCATGATCACTAATGATCTAATAGTTTTCTAAGGGATGGAATCCTCAGAGATTTCAAGTAAGATAAAATGAAAAAAAGTGGTTTCCTACACACTCATCAGATGCACACAAATGGGTGTGCAACAAACTCTTTTGTCCCAGCAGATCTCAATAATGACAACTGGGTTACATTCATTTCCTCTCAGAGCATAGCACAGAGGAACCAGGGTGGGTGTTCAGAGCCAGGGAAAGGCATGGATATTTAAAAAAAAAAAAAAAAGGAGAAAATACCCTGACCACTAGCCACTAGCTGTAACACACATAGCATAATTATTTTCTGTGGATATGTAGACAGAAATCTGCAAGTGTGCATTGAGACAAAAAAACTGCCATGTTTTACCATTTGATAAAAGCTGAATGTGACACCTCTCATAAAAAGTACTGCCTGTGAAAATATTAAAGTACTTTTTAAATGAAAAATAAGAGTTCATGAAGTCTCTTATTCAGATCTCTCCAAACCAACACATTATCTTCCCCCCATTAAAGAGCTGTGGACCATCTGTCCCATCACGGCTACCAGCTGGTATGAGCTCCAGAAATATCTCCTCAATTGTAGGTACTAATTAGGTTTTTCCATATGAACACATTGTAGGTTAACTATTTACAAATACAAATTTTTAAATCTTGCTTCATTTTTGTGGTAGGTGACTAGACTTTGATAAGGAAGATGAGTCTCACCTTTGGGAGGTTGACTGTTCCCACTGGTAACGTTACTGCTGATGGGAATGATGGCATGCTTTTGTTCTCAGCAAAATCAAACTTAGAATTATGGTCTCATTTTTTAAAAAAAGCAATTGTATCAGAAACAAACCATGGGTTCCAAAGGAGTTACGAAGAAATCACCAGATAAACGAAACAAAATTACCCCCAACCTAGCGTGTATGATGACGCCATACAGAACATCCATCAGGCAATTAACCATTTCCAGCCAGTATTGAACACAACTCTGAACATCCATGGACACTTGATCAAGACTTGAGAGTTCCACAGCTAAGTTATAACACAACTCATCTTGTTAAGAGAAACAGTCAAAAAGAAGAGGAAGAAATCAGGAAACTGAAAATAAGAGAAGCTGAAAAAACTACTCCCACTCTCATCAAATAAAACGTCTTTAGAAAAAAAGGCTTAGGCTAAAGAGAATATTCAAAATTCAAGTCAAAGGGCTTCAGACTTTTTGCAAGTCTTTAGATTCACTGACCACATCCCTCTGTGACACCCTCCCCTACTCTCTCTCCCAATACACAGTTCCTTCTTTGCTCTCCCCTTAGCCTTTAACCTGAAAGTCTCTTCCTATTTCTCATCCACCTGCTATCTTCTTGATAGGACACTGTGGCAAGAGATGCTACTTGAATAAATACCTGTTTAATGATTTTTAGAGTTCCCCTGGATTTTATCATTATTTTTCTCCTAAGGTTCCATTTAAATTCCAGCCAGCCAACACATAGTGCAATATCAGCTCCAGGTACACAACACAGTGACCCAACACCCCCATGCAATACCCAGCACCCACCATAACAAGTGCACCCCCCAATTCCCATTCACCATCCAATCCATCCCCCCACTTACCTCCTCTCCAGCAACCACCAGTCTGCTGTCCACAGTCAAGTCTATCTCTTGATCTGCCGCCTTTCCCTATACTCATGGGGGGCATGTTTCCTCCATGCCCCCAAAACCTCACATGAGTGAAATCACATGATATTTGTATCCCTCTGACTGACTTATTTCACTTAGCATAATACTCTCTAGTTCCATCCACATCGTTGCAAATGGCAATATTTCAAAAGTAAAAACTTCTGCACAGTAAAGGAAGCAATCAACAAAACTAAAAGACAACCTATGGAACAGGAGAAGACATTTGTAAATGACATATCAGATAAAGGGTTAGTATCCAAAATATATAAATAACTTATAAAACTCGACACCCAAAAAGTGAATACTCCAATTTAAAAATGGGCATAAGACATGAATAGATCTTTTTCCAAAGACCTACAGATGGTCAGCAGACATGAAAAGATGCTGAACAACCCTTATCATCAGGGAAACACAAATCAAAACTACAGTGAGATCATATTTTTAAAATCCAGAGGGGAAAGATTCCATTATTTTTTACAGCTGAGTAATATCCTGGTGTGTGTGTGTATATATATACCACTGTGTGTATTTTGACCACTGTCTTTATCCATTGATCAGTCGATGGACACTTGAACTGTTTCTATAGTTTGGCTCTTATAGATAATGCTGCTACAAACATCAAGGTGCATGTATCTCTTTGAAATTAGTATTTTTGTATTCTTTGGGTGAACACCTAGTAGTGCAATTGCTGGATCACAAGGTAGCTCTATTTTTAACTTTTCAAGGAACCTCCATGCTGCTTTCCAGAGTGGCTGCACCAACTTGCACTACCAACAGTGCAGGAAGGTTCCCCTTTCTCCACACCCTAACCAATACTAGTTGTCTCTTGTGTTGTTGATTTTAGCCATTCTGACAGGGGTGAGGTGACATCTCATTATAGTTTTGATTTACATTTCCCTGATGAGAGGTAATGTTGAGCAAAAATATTATTCTTTCAGAAACTCTATCTCGCCATAAGCTTTTATGAAACAAATTCAAAATGAAAATAAGATCGACATCATCAAGATAATTTCCTCTGTAGAACCAGTGAAAAATGCATTCCTGTGTAAGTAGTAATGAGGATGTAATCAGCTAACCCAAACAGCATTCCAACCAAGGAAAGACATCACTCTCTTCCTCTTCCAAAATGATGGGCAGCCCATCTTCTTGGTAGTTCTAGTGTGACCAGTCTTTTAAACCATAGCTAATCCATACAAGATGCATGACCAGATTTCTAAATTTCTTCATAAAGTTTCAAATAGAGATTTTAGGGGGAAATAAAAGAAAACCATATAATTTTCTTTGCACTAATACAAGGCAGAGCTATAAAATCCAACCTTCTCTGAATGTTCTGGAAGTACCTATCTGCTTAAACTTCCTCTGTCTGCACACTCCCCATTGACTACTGGCCTCCAGCCACACTGGCCTTCCTTCAGTTCATGGGAACAGTGAGGTTTACCCCTTCTTCACCAACACACAACTCACAACACACTGCACCCCACATACTACAAGATTCATTTCTTCACTCCTCATTTTTTGATTTTTTTTTTCACTTTGTCAAAGCTGTCTTACATGACCAGTCAATACTAAATACTACCTTCTTAGTTTTCTTTATGGTACCTCATTATCTCCTTTCATTTATAATTTGATATTTGTTTGTTAACTTGCCCAGTGTCTCCTGCAACAAACATTAGAATGCCATTTAACATTTGTTCAACATTTGTTGAATGCCAGAGCTATAAATAATGTTTCATTTCCCACTATCTATCCAGCCTCTTATGATGTGATAGCCACATATGTAAGAAATGTTTATTAAATGAAGATGTAGAATTTCAGATACCTACCTAATTGTTTTGGGGGGGAACAGCAAATAATTTTTAAAGAAGAGTTTTAAACTAACTAACCTATTTTTCTGATTCCTCTGTGTGTCTGTGTGTGAAAGAGAGAGGTAGAAAGACACATGGAGAGGAAAGTAGAGAGAAAAATTTAATTTTCAAAGTAACACATAAAATTGTAAAATCTAGTAAAAGGGAATATAAGGGAAGGGAGAAGAAATGTGTGGGAAATATCAGAAAGGGAGACAGAACATAAAGATTCCTAATTCTGGGAAATGAACTAGGGGTGGTAGAAGGGGAGGAGGGCGGGGGGTGGGAGTGAATGGGTGACGGGCACTGGGGGTTATTCTGTATGTTGGTAAATTGAACACCAATAAAAAATAAATTTAAAAAAGAAATTGTAAAATCTATCCTTTATTCAAACTTCTAAGGTGTGAGAGATGTTAACATATTATTAGAGAAAAAAATTATGAGGTGGTCATTTTAGAAATGCAATATGAGATTTGGTCATTTTAGGGACACCGTGAACTAGGATTTAATCCTCAATGCTCATTATATTTAGTGGCTGAAAATATTGGAGTGATGCCCAGATAAAAAGTGGCAAGATATTTAAGATTGATTTAGGTAACTAGACGACCTTTGAATAATAAAAAAAAAAAGAGAGAGAGAGAGAGAGAGAGACTTTCCATTAAAAGTAATGAATTGTTTCCCTCTATTAGTTTGGATGGATGAGAAAGTTAAAGAAATTAAATAGTAGGCAGATAAATACTAAAAGTATTAGATGATCACAAAAAATTAGATATCCCTTCGGACTTAATTTTTCTTTTGTACAGCCCACATCAAATGTCTACAAAAGAAACAATTTACAATACAAGAAGTCATTTTAAATGACATTAAACTTTATGCCTAAACAGACACACACGGAGTGTCTGTAACCTTGATTTCCTGTATTTGTTGAGTTACCTGAAGAACAGCTTTATCTATAGCCAGGGAACACTGTGGAAATGAGCCAACTGGATCTATCACATTGGGAGAAGCATTTAGGCCATATAAAGACGTCAGAGGGGCACCGGGTAGCTCAGTCAGTAAGAGTGCGACCGTTGGTTTCAGCTTGGGTCATGATCTCGCATTGGTGGGATCGAGCCCCGCATCAGGCTCTGCACTCAGCAAGAAGCCCGCCTTAGATTTTCTCTCTCTCTCTCTCTCGCACGCAGCTCTGTGTATGTCTCTCAAATAACAAATAAAATCTTTAATTTTTTTAATTTAAAAAGAAACAGAATTATGGGCACTGAATTCAGCCAATTAAGAGAAACGAATTACCACCACAGTAGCAACTAATTCTGCTATCTTTCCCTTTCATTTTATTTCATAAAGTCAAGTTATGATCTTAATCTAATGCAATTTTAGAACTGGAATGAGCTTCAGAAAGGTCCAGATGCTTTGTTTACTTTGCTGTGCAGATAATTTCACATTTGCCTCATAATTGGATTTCTCAAAGTTCACTGACATTTCCAAGGGTTTCAATGATCATTAAAGGTTTTTCTTCTTTAATCTAAATTTGGGTCATGCTCATAGGCTGCTCAAATGCAAACAAACCCATCAGAAAACAGCTCCACATTATGGGGCCATTCTACTTTGAGATGGTCAGGCTGAAAAATCATTATGACTGTTAAGTGAATGTCATGCAACTGATAACTGACCATCAGGGCATATTCATTGTGAGAAAGGACACTAAAATATATTTTCAGTTGTGTTATGCAATATTCTAAAGACCATGTTGCCACTTGAGGAAAAGATAGTCTTAATTTGCCATCCCTAATCACAAAATATAAATGTCAACATTAGCCATGGTTAGTTTGGGAAAACCTGTTCTTTCATTTCTGTGTAGCAGATGCTCAGATACTCAGCTGGATAACCTGGCCTTCTGGCAGTTGTCTTGTGTGTCTTGACCCACCTGTAAAGCAGGAGTTTGGAGTCAATATCGATGGAGATCCCTATCCATTCTACTCTCTGACTCTAAGTAAGATATAAACATCATCCTGAAGGTGTCACTGCGGCCTGAATAATTCCCAGGAATTGTACTTTTAAGGTCAACTGAATTTCCCATCAGGTAATAATCAAAAATGATATATTTTCTTGGAGGAAAAGAAGTCGGAGCCATTCTATTTAAAAATAAATAAAACTTACTTTAAAATTTTAACTACAGCTGAAATTGTGCAGGAAAATTTTTAAATTATGGGTGCAATTTTATTTTACTTTGGATTTTTAAATTTTTCAGAAAAAAAATTTAAAAAACCATGAGCATAAGCAATACGAAAATGTTTTAACTGTCTGAATATAGCCTTCAATACAGAGTGGAATATGTGGTTATGCAAATGGAAATATTTTCATTTCAGAATTCCTTGTGAACAATCATAGTCCAGGGGCACCTGGGTGGCTCAGTGGTTGAGCATCTGCCTTGGGCTCAGGGTGTGATCTTGGGGTCCTGGGATAGAGTCCCTCATGGGGTTCCCCGCAGGAGGCCTGCTTCTCCCACTGCCTGTTTCTCTGCCTGTGTGTCTCTCATGAATAAATTAAATATTTTTAAAAAATATCATAGCTTCACTATTAACTAGAAAATAATAGGCGATCAGTAATGATGAGGTACATAAATGGATAAATGCATAGATACTAAAGTGTCAGCAGTTGTCCACGATGCTTCATATTACAGCTATGTAAATTTCTTATTTAACATATTTAAAGTTAAAAAATTAAAGATTTTATTTAAGAGAAAGAGAGAGAGGCAGAGACACAGACAGAGAGAGAAGCAAGCTCCCCGCAAGGAGCCTGGTGTGGACTCGATCCCAGATCCTCAGCTCATGCCTTGAGCCAAAGGCAGACACTCAAACATTGAGCCACGCAGGTGTCCCATAAATTAAAATTTTTAAACCTTATTTATTAAACCTCTGATTTTAAAATGTCACAATGAAAAAATAAATAAAATAACTAAAATGTCACAATGAGAGAATTTTACCTAAGTAAGGAAGACTGATATTTCTCACCTGGACTCTGAGTTTCTTCTTAACTAACAAATAAGAAAAGCACTTATTAAACACCTTTTTTAATCCACATCTTTACAGTGACTTTCCTGATAGGAAGCACATTGGACCCACACACCTGAAAATAAAAAGTAGCTTAAGATGCAGCTCTGAAGCTAATGATTACAAAATGAAACATAAGGGGAAAGAAGATGTCCCCAACTTATTCTGGAAGCAAAATCTATCAGTGAGATAAAGTGGGCATTGACTTTACATCAGGATTATTAATGAATTTTTCAGAATCTCTACCTGCCATCTGAACATATGATTTACCTAGAGACATATGACATACTGATATTACCTACAAAGGACCTAACACAGAATCATATTTTCAATTTTCATCATGCTTTCAGAAAATGCAATAGCAAATAGCATACTGAGGCTTTTTCATGAGACGATAATAAAACTGTTTAATTAGGCAGGCTCCAGGAGCAGATCGTTCTCCAGAAGTCTTCTTGTGATTTCCTTGAAGTGGTTGCAAGGAAGAGGGTTTCATTCCTCTGGGATTTTATTAAAGACAAATCCAGAGTCCCAACCCAATAATCAAACAAGCAAATACAGCTGCAGGTTACTAAACCCAATGTGACATTCAGGATTCTTTTGATAATATTATTTAAAAACAAATGTTTTTACACATAAATCTGTGTCTTGCTACTTTTGAACGGCACACACATCTTATGTTTTGCCCTATGGTAAATTGTTAGTTTTCATGGTTTATCTATATTTAAGTGATATAAATCAAACATACAAGGTAAAACATAAGGTTATTACCAGTACAAAATACTTTATTAAACTATCTTCCAATAATTTTCATAAAAATAAGATACTTGTCCAAAGAACTAGAGCTTAAATATAACTTTCCTGATTTATTTAGAATTATCATATGTATATCCCCTGGGAAAAAAATCTGTAATGTGCTTTTTCACTTTTGCTGCTTCTCTATTTTTTTTTAATTCATAATATTCGGGGAACCTTGGTGGCTCAGCGGTTTAGCGTCGCCTTCGGCCCAGGGCCTGATCCTGGAGACCTAGGAACGAGTCCCACATTGGGCTCCCTGCATGGAGCCTGCTTCTCCCTCTGCCTGTGTCTCTGCCTCTCTCTCTCTCTGTGTGTGTCTCTCATGAATAAATAAATAAATCACAATAAATAAATAAATTCATAATATACAAAATCAGTGAGAAGGATTTTTTTTTTGGAGAAGGATCTTTTTAGACAAATATTCATACAAAAGCTAACTTTGTGGAAGGTATATTATTAATTATAACAACATTTTGCATTTCTTTAACATATACATTAACTATTTCTTTTATATGATTTACATCTGTTTACATGAAAGACAATTCACCACATGAATAAACCAGAATTTAACTTACTAGAGTCTAACTTGAGCTTTGCTAGATGTTAATGAAAAATATGTATTATAGGATTTAATCATTTCAGATAAAACATGAATTCCAAAGAAGTGAAAGCTTTCAACAGATTGCCTCATACTTCTCATCCAGACATAAGAATGCATACCATTTCTATTATCTTCAAAAAGTAGAGTCCTTCTAGATCTTCTACATCACAATACAGAGGTAAGTTAAAAAAAAAAGAAAAGAAAGATTCTTGGACCCCACCGGAAATACACTAGATCAGAACAGAGAGTAGGGGAAGGATATTAGAATGTGAACATCAATGGGTCTATAAGATATAGATATTCCCTACACATATCAAAATGTGAGAACTACCACTTAGCTGGTAATTAAGGTTAAAAAGATAGAAAAACACCCAGAGATTTTAAAATTTCTTCTTTCTATGAGATTCTGATTTTAAAAGATGATTTTTAGGAACTCCTTCCAGTAAATCACAAAAAAAATGACCCTTGATTCCTCCCATTGTATTGTGTATACCTCTCTACAATGTGACTTTGCCACTCTTCCCTTTAAGAGCTGGAATATGTTACTCTACCTCTTGGTATCTGGTCTTGGCCACATGACAGACTTCAGCCTATAAGACATTAGCAAATGTGACAGAAGCAGAGACTTGGTAAGTGCTGGGGCAATGGAGCTTGCGCTGTCTTGCTGCTACCATGTGAAGAAATGTGAGTAGCCTGCTAGATGCTTGAGACATATGGCACAGTTGCCTCTTTCATGGCAGCCAACAAGCCGACATGGGAGGCAGGCCATCCAGTACTGACCTGGCCCTAACCATCTGCCAGTGGACTATAATTGTGAAAATGAGTCCAGGAGACAGCTGGAGAAGAACTGCCCAGATGCACTCAGCCTGAATTGCCAACCCTTGGTGTTTCAAGCTAATAAATGATTATTGTTTTAAGACACAGATATTATGGGTGGTTTACTATGCAGCAAAAGCTAACTAATACACTCTTTCTCACAAAAAGGGAAAGAAAGAAAAAATGAAGTTTTTGGAGTCAATTTTGGTAGTGGTCAAACCTTACTGCACTCTTTTTTTTTTTTTTTTTTCCTTACCACAGTCTTGCATTATTTTGTATTTTTCATTTCAGGACTTGACATAAATGATAAAAATATTCATATATAGTTAACTGAATTCCAGAATTTTCTTGCTATCTAATCAAGGGCCACTCAAGAGATGTAACCCATTCAGGAAGAACAAGCATAGGTGAACAAAATATTTTCTAGAAATAAACATTAAACAAACCCATGCAACTGGAAAAACCAGCTGTGACATTTAGTTTTGACTTTTATAAAGAAGCTTTTATTGAAAATCTAAGTTTATCATGGTCACTGCTTCCTTCCTCACACAGCACTTTTATTCCCAAAAAAGGTATTTGTAGAGGATAAAGTGAACTATAGTGAACATATTTCTTATCATAATATTTAAGATAACTTGAAAATGCTTTCACTGGGCTGTTTTTACATAAAACTTTCATTATCAAACTTTTGATAATTAGTATGATTTTCATGAGATTGAAGATAATGATCAAAGGATGTCAATATGATTTCAAGGCCAACAAGGACCATAAAATATTACATTTTATTATGAGAACATTATATTGAGGTGTACTACTATGTGCCAGATGCATGGTTAAGTACCAGGAATACTACATTTTAGCAGAGAGAACAAGACAATTTCCAGTGTTAATAAGTTCTGTGAAGAAAATAAGTGAGGAAAATGTGAAAGATCATGGCAGATAAAATAGAATGGGGAATCAGGGACCTCTTGGGAAGGCGACATTTAAGATGAAATAATGAACAAAAAGAAGGAGCCAGTCATGTAAATTTTAAAGAGGGAAGACAGTAAGTTTGAAGATCTATAGTGGAAATGAAATTGTCCTTTTTGGATTCATAAAGGATGGCTGGTGTGGCCAAAACCTGATGAGCCAGAAGGAAAATGCTAACAGATAAGATTAAAATCATGTACACTGGGTGGGGCATAGAGACTCTCATTAGCCATCAGAAGTTTTCCAGATCTTATCTTAAATGTCTATGTATAGCTGAAATGTACATAAGTCATTTTTGTCAGAGGAATATGGGGATTTTATTTGCCTACAGAACTATTTGAATTTCAAAATCCACCATAAATGTAAAAGAAGCATGGACAGTTAACTGAAGTAAGGCAGTGATTACATGACTGACTACTATGAGTAAGAATCCAGAAGTATTCCAAAGGGCAGAAGATTTCTGTAAAAGATTTACCACCCTAGATAAAATATCCTTTAAGTATCTACTCACCTCTTCCCACCCAGGTATCTTGGTCTCATTATATTAATGTAACTTACGCAGGGGCGCCTGGGTGGCTCAGTCAGTTGAGCATCTGAATCTTGATTTTGCCTCAGACCATGATGTAGGGGTCCTAGGATCAAGCCCTAAGTCAGGCTCTGTGCTCAGTGGGGAGCCTGCTTCTCTCCCTCTGCCTCTGCCCTCCCCCAACCCCGGCTCATACCTGTGCTCTCTTGCTCACTCTCTAAAATAAATAAATCAATATTTAAAAATTGAAGAATTTATTCAAACCAGTCTAGGAGAAAAGCTCTAGGATTCTATTAAAATTAAAATAATGGTCACTGAAATAAGACTGTTTTAGTAAATTAGTGTTCAAGCATATTAAAGAGATCATGATATGTGGGGAAAAAAAAGATAAATAAAAATTAGCAAGTCATCTGAAATCCAATGACTCTACAAAACATTATAAATTGGAAAAAAACGTTTTGCCATAAATATAATTTATTTCTCCTAAATAAAGTATACAAATTACATATGAGAACTGAGTGAATAAGTAGAAAGGGTTATTTTAATTGAAAAGAATTTGAAAAAAAAAAAAAAAGAAAAGAATTTGAGACTTAGAGTAAATACTGAAAACCTAGGAATGAGGGCAGAAGACTTAAAATAATTTTACAAGTCTTCACAATAGAAATGTTTAAAATATACAGAACTGAATAATATAGGAAATAAATTATAATGGGAATGAATTTGAACAAACTGATATGTAACATTATTGCTTCTTAACATGCAGTATTTTGGTAATATAATGGATTCCCTCACATAGTAAACTTGACTATATCATAAAATAATAACTCAATTGGTCAATAACATGAATGTGTATAAGCAATAAAATTTAAAGATACAAATAAGTTCCATTTGTGTTTAAATATTTTACACTAAATATGTGCTCAATAAAATCTACATTATGAAGAAAAAATGGCCCATTTTGTTCATCTCAAATTCCCTCTTAGTAAAAATTCATAAAGCTGAATTTAGTTCCTATTATCAACTAGTAGGGAAAATAAATAAGGAAACAACATAGGAGATTCGGGAACAGAGCAAAGGAAATATAATTAAAAACACTTCTTAGGGCACCAGGGTGGCTCACTCGGTCAAGCATCTGCCTTCGGCTCAGGTCACGATCTCAGGGTCCTCAGGTCAGGCTCCCCTTTCAGCAGAGAGTCTGTTTCTCCCTCTCCTTCTGCTCCCCTCCACCCCGACTCATGCTCTCTTGCTCTTTATATCTCTAATAAATAAATAAAATCTTAAAAAAAAAGAAACATACTTCTTGGGGAACTTAAATGTCTAACAGCATAGAAGAAATAATCATAATGCTTAATAAAATATTTTTTAAATTTTTGACACACTAATAAGTTGAAACAAAGGGAGAGTTTTAGAGAGGCCAAAAACAAAGTTTAAGCAGAAATTAATAGAAATTCAAGCACCTTCTGAAGGTTGTTTATTTTTTTTTTTAAGATTTATTCATTTATTTGAGAGAGAGAAAGCAGAGGGAGAGAGAAAAATCCTGAAGCAGACTCCCCATTGAGTGCAGAGCCTGATTCAAGGCCAATTCCAGGATCCCGAGAGACCATGACTAGAGCAGAAATCAAGAACCAACTGCCCAACCAACTGAGCCACCCAGGCACCCCTATCTTAAAGGTTTCTAACAAATTCCAGAAAACCTGCTTTAAGATTCTTCTTTGAAAGATATCCAGAGCACAGCAGACAGGAAATCTCCACATAAATATAGAACCACAAAGTTGAAGAAAAAATAATCTTGTCACATTCAAAAAAGGATAACAAGGAAACATGTCTGTCTTGAATTTGTCACAGGGTTGAGGGAAAATAAATAAACTCTCTTGAGAATTCATAACCACAAGCTGGACTTCATATGGATTCACAGTCTAAATTTACTCTACTGTGCCATAAAAACAAAGCAGCAAGCCAAGGATTTAATTTAAAGTGTTCCCGTTGTGGTGATGCTCCCTGATGTCTGAAATAACAAATAAAAGCTTTCTCTAGAAGAAAACTCAGGCCTCAAAGAATTCCCAGATATAAAGTTTTAAGTCATATGAGCATTTCTAAGTTGAAAATAAGGAAAAAGTTGCCATTAATAAGAGTCAGGAGAAAAAAAAACAGTAGACTCAGACCCACAACTATTTAACTTTTTGGAGGTATCTCCACAGGATGCTAAATATATATACTGTCAAAAAGGAAAATATATGGGCACCTGTGTGGCTCAGTTGGTTAAACATCTGCCTTTGGCTCAGGTCATGATCTCAGGGTCCTAGGATCTTGCCCAGCAGAGAGTCTGCTTCTCCTTCTCCCTCTGTGTCTCCCCCAACTCATGCTCTCTCACTCTTGCCCTCAAATAAATAAATAAAATATTTTTAAAAAGAGGAAAATATAAAATATGGCATAGGAGAAAGATACTTGTTTTTACAAATAACAGTATATTTAAGAAACTAATAGAGTTTCTATAAATAGCATATAATAATTGAAATTAATACTCATAAAGATGACTAAACAGATTAGAAGAGGATATTAGAACTGTAAACTGGGAAACGATTTCAAAGAATTCACACTAAATAAAGCAAAAAGGGAAATATGAAAAACATTTAAGACACCCCAAGTTAGCCTAAGAAGATCAAGCACAAATAAATTAATCTCCAGAAGACAGTAAAGAGAATGGAGAAGCAATAATATTCAAAGATAACAGAAATGTCTAAACTGTTGAAAGACATGATTCCTAAATTCTAGAAAAACTGTAAACTGAAAACAGTATAAATAAAAAGAAAATCATTCCCAGATACATATAGTGAACCTATAGAATATCAAAGATAATAACAGGATCTTAAAGTAGACAAAAGAATGAAAGAAGAAAAGTCTGATCACTTAGGACTGGATGGAAATTAGAATGAGGACTGACTTCTAAGTAATAATAAAGGCAGCATGAAAAAACATCTTCCAAATGCTGGGAAGAAAATAAAATTATATACTCAATTCCATTGTACAAAACTAAAACTGAATCAATGAAATAACAGAGAAAAGCCAAAATAGAGGGTTTACCACAAATGTAGACTAAGATAATCACAGATATACTGAAGACTGAAGAAAAATGATACCAGATGGGATCTTTGAAATGCAATAAGAAATGATGAGAAATGTGTTGGTTAATATTTTGGTAACTCTGCAAAAATACATATGGGAGAAAAGCAAGATGAAATGAAAATAGAAGAAAAAATAACACTGAGATTGCAAGACAGTGATGGCCAGTAACATGTCCTTAGATCCTCAGGTAACTCAAAAGGATGGGCACACATAGACACTAATCTTCAATTTTATTAATGAGAAAGGATAAGGTTTAAAAGTAACTACTGGGAGAATGAAAATTTCCAAATAAAAGGAAGAAATGTAAATGAAAACAAAAAGAAAAATCCAAAAGGAAGTAATGAAGAGAAAAAAAAAAAAGAAAAGGAATAGATAAAAAGGACTAAGAAAAATCACAAATAATACAGAAACAATTCCAAAGTTTTCAGCAATCAAAATGAATAGAAATGGAGAAAAGAATCCCAGCTACATGCTGCTTATTATATAAGACACACCTGAAACATAACATGAAATGGTTGAAAGAAAATATTTGGGAAAAAAAATACATCAAGTAAAAAAAAAAAAAACACACAATAAAACTGTAAAGTAATATTACTAGTAAACAAAATAAACTTTAAAGATGGAAAAAAAACCTGTTATACATAAAGAGAAGAACAATATAATAAAAAAAGTTTCCACTTACCAGGAAAATATAATTCTGAACATGCATATACCCTAATACTCTACCCCATAACATATAAAGCAAAAATAAATGGAATGGCATGGTAATACTGAAAAAAAATCAATGGTACCTTAGAAACTTAAAGATCAGAGAGAAATTGCTAATGTACAGAAAATGTAAACAACACAATGAACAAGCTTGCTGCAATATGCATACATTGAACAATTTTAAATTTCTAAGGCATTGTTGATTTTTTCAGTGTTACCCCAAGTAAATATAACAACAGATATATGTCTTAATGAGGAAATTAATACTTTGTTGAAAGGTAATGAAGACCTTAAAAAAGGACCTGAAAACACCGTTCCCATGTAGAAGGAGATTCAATAAATCTCAACAGTGTTTTCCAAAAACTTAATAAACTTCTATAACTTACCTGGAAAAGAAAAGGGACACAAGACACATTCGAGACATACTTGAGAAAGAAAGAAGTAGAAAACTTGCTTTGCCATAAAGATATTTTTATGAAGGTATATTAATTAGTGTATTCTGGCAGTGGCTAAGGAGGGACAGAATGGCATACAGAGACCAGACCCAGCACTATACAGACACAGGGTGAGATTTGTGGATTGAGTTAGAAAGAATAGTCCTGGGATAACTAATTATCTATGTAGGGAAAACAATTTCAAAACTCCCCTAAACTCAAAACAATTTCTTTTTTTTAAAGATTTTATTTATTTATTCACGAGAGACACAGGGAGAGAGAGAGAGAGGCAGAGACATAGGCAGAGGGAGAAGCAGGCTCCATGCAGGGATCCCGACATGGGACTCGATCCCAGGACTCCAGGGTCACACCCTGGGCTGAAGGTGGTGCTAAACCACTGAGCCACGTGGGCTGCCCAACAATGTCTTGATTAATCAAATTCAAAGAAATGAAAAGTAAATTTTTAAGTTTTAAGAAAAAAATACAGAAAAATATCACCTTGACCTTAAAGATTTTTAAACAACAGAATACAAAAGTTTAAGTCATAGAAGTCAATGACAAATTCTACTATACAAAAGTTTTAAAAGAAAGAAAAGACAAATCAGAGACTACATACAAAAGGCTTCTTATACTAATATTTGACTAATATGACAAACTCAATAAATAATAAATGAAAAACAACCCACAAAAAAAGAATAGATGATCTGAACAGGCTGATATGCCTGGTAGAGGAATTGAATCAATAATTAACAATCTGCCAAAACAGAAAGTACTGGCCTAAGATGGATTCACTGGAATTCTACCAAACATTTAAGGAAGAAACTATACCAGTTCCCTGTCCTTTTTCAAAGGATAGAAGAGAGAAAACTTCCTAACTCATTCTCTGAGGCCAGTATTACCCTAATAACAGAATAAGAGAAAGGCATTAAAGAAAACTACAGACGGATATCTCTCATGAACAGAGATGCAAAAATCCTCAACAAAACTGAATCTTAAAAAGTACAAAAAGAACCACACATCACAACCAAATGAGATCTATCCCAGGTATGCAAGGCTGGTTCAAGATTAGAAAATCAATCAATGTAATCCATCATATCAACACAGTAAAAAAGGAAAACATCACATGATTATATTAACAAATGCAGAAACACATTTGATGAATGCAACGCTCCTTCAAAATAAAAACTCTTCTGTAAACTAGGAATAGAGAGAAACTTTCTCAACTCTTGTCAATTAAGCCATCTACCATAGTTAACATCATACTTAATGGTGAGAAACTCAAAGCTTTCCCACTATGATCAGGTACAAGGCAAGGATGCCCCCTTTATCACCACTACCTTTAAATATCTTACTGGAAGTCCTTGCTAATGCAATAAGAAAAGAAAAGAAAAGTTATCCAGAATGTGGGGTACCTGGGTGGCTCAGCCCATTAAGCATCTGCCTTCAGCTCAGGTCATGATCTTGGGGTCCTGGAATGAAGCCCCACATCTGGATCCCTGCTCAGTGGGGAGTGTGCTTCTCTCTCCCCCCACTTGTGTGCGCTCAATCTCTCTCTCTCTCTCTCTCTCTCTCTCTCTCAAATAAATAAAATCTTAAAAAAAAAAAAAAGTTATCCAGAATTGGAAAGAAGACACAAAACTGTCTGTTTGAGGATGACAATCATTTATATAGAAAATTCTAAGGACTCCTTGGGGCATCTGAGTGGCTCAGTCAGTTAATCATCTGCCTTCACCTCAGGTCATGATCCCAGGGTCCTGGGATCAAGCACCATATCAGGCTTCCCTGTTCAACAGAGTCTGCCTCTCCCTCACCCTCTCCCTCTGCCTCTCTCCCAGCTCGGGCTCTCTCTCATTCTCTCTCGCTCTCTCTCTCAAATAAATAAATAAAATATTAAAAAAAAAGACAATCCTAAAGACTCCAAACAAACACCTAGAACTCATAAAGGATTATAGCAAGGTTGCAGAATATAAGATCAACATAAGCACTCCTCCAAAAAAAAACAAAGAAAGAAAGAGAAAAAAAGATCAGTATATGCAAATCAGTTGCCTTCCTATATATCAACAATGAACAAGAGGAATTTGAAATTAAAAATACAATACCATTTACATTTGTAATCAAAAAAGTGAAATACTTAAATATAATTCTAATAAAATATGTACAAGATGGGGCTCCTGGGTGGCATAGTTGGTTGGGCATCTGACTCTTGGTTTCAGCTTGGGTCGGGAATGTGATCTCAGGGCTGTGGGATCAAGCCCCACATTGGGCTCTGCACTCAGCATGGAGTCTGTTTGAGATTCTCTCTCCTTCTCCCCCTCCTGCTCCCTCTTTCTGTCTCAAAAAATAAATCTTTACAAATCTTTTTAAAAAATAAATATGTACGAGATCTATATGAGGAAAACTACAAAACTGTGATGAATGAAATCAAGAAGAATCACATAAATGGAGGGATATCCCATGTTCATGAATAGTAAGATTCAATATTCTCAAGATGTCTGTTCTTCCAAATCTGCTCTGTAGATTCAATGAAATTCCAACCAAAATCCAAGCAAGTTATTTTATGGATATTGCCAAAATGACTCTAAGGTTTATATAGAGAGGCAAAATAATAGTCAACACAGTATTGAAGGAAAAGAAAGTTAATGTACCAATGCTATCCAACTTTAAGACTCACGCACCACACTTGTAGATAGTGTGGTATTGGCAAAAGAATAGACAAATAGATCAATGGAACCTAATGGCAAACCCAGAAACAGACCTTTATAAATACAATTAATTGATCTTTGATAAAGGAGCAAAGGCAATACTATGGAGCAAAGATAATCTCTTCACTTAATCATTCTGGAGCAAGCAGGCATCCACATGCAAAAAAAAAAAAAAAATCCAAGTGCAGACCTTATTACACATTTCACAAGATGGAGTCAAAACAGATCACTGAACTCAAAATAGATCACAGACCTACATGTAAAAAACAAAGCTATAAAGTCCAACAAGATAACATCAGAAAAAACCTAGATGGCTTTGGGTATATAGTGATGGCTTTTTAAAACATAACACCCATGCCATGATCCATGAAAGAAATAATCGATAAGCTGAACTTCCTTAAAATTAAAACCTTCTGTCTCACAATACACTATATTGAGAGATTCACAGGCAAACCACAAACTGGAGAAAAATGTTTGCAAAAGACACTTCTGATAAAGGACTACTATCAAAAATATAGAAAGAACTCTTCATAATAAGAAAACAACCTGATTAAAAAATGGGCCAAAGAGGTCAATAGATATTTCACCAAAGAAGATCTGACGATGGCAAATAAGCATCTGAAACATGTTCCACATCACACACCATCAGGGAAATGCAAATTATGATGAGATACTGGGGCATGTAGGTGATGTTGTAGGTTAAGCCTTGGACTCTTGATTTCAGCTCAGGTCATGATCTCAGGGTCATGAGATCGAGCCCCCAGATGTGCTCTGCACTTAGCAGAGAGTCTGCTTGAAGATTCTCTCTCTCACTCTCTATCTGCCCCACCCCATGCACGTTTTACCAAAAAAATAAATTAATTAAAAAAAAAAAAGATGAGATACTACCACACACCTTATGGAATGGTCAAAACCTGGAGCAGGGACCATACCAAATGCCCGCAAGGATGTGAAATAACAGGAACTCTCCTACACCGCTGGTGAGAATGTTAAATGGTATACCCACTTAGGAAGACGTTTTGGTGGTATCTTACAGAATTGAGTATACTCTTAATTCAGAAGTCACGCTCCTTGGTATTTACCCAAAAGAGTCAAAAACACAAAAACCTACATAGGGAAGTTTATAGCAGCTTTATTCATAATTGCCAAAAGTGGGAAGGAAGCAAGAGGCCTTTCAGCAGGTGAAAGCCTAAATAAACTGATGCATCCAGACAGTGGAAAATTATTCAGTGCTAAAGAGAAATGAGCTATTATGCCCGGAAAAGACACAGAGAAAACTTAAATGTATATTTCTAAGTGAAAGAAACCAATCTGAGAGGGCTACGTATTGCATGATTCCAACTCTGTGACATTCTGGAAAAGGCTAAACTATGGGGACAATGAAAAGGTCCATGGTTGCTGGTTGGGGGGGCAGGTGAGAGAAAAACAGAACACAAAGGATTCTGAGGGCAGCGAAAATATTTTGTGAGGTACGTAATGAGGGATATATGCCAGTACATGTTTGTCCAAACCTATAAAATGTGCAACAGCAAGGGTGAACCCTATGATAAATTATGGAATCTAGGTGATTTTGCATCAATGCAGGTTCATCTTTAATTTGAAGAAAGAGGAGGGGTGCCTGAGTGGCTCAGTGGGTTAAGCATCCAACTCTTGGTTTCGACTCAGGTCATGATCTCAGGGTCATGGGATGAAGCCCCCAGAGGGCTCTGTGCTTAGCTCAGAGTCTACTTAAGATTCCTTCCATCTTGTTCTGCCATAACCCCTGCTCATGTGCATGTGCATGCTCTAGCTCTCTTTCTCTCTCTCCAATCAATCAATCAATCAATCAATCAGTAAAATCTTTAAAAAAGAAAAAAAAAGCATCATTCTGTTGAGTGATATTAATAAGGGGGAAGGCTCAACATGTGTGGGCATAGGGGACATATGGAAAATCTCTGTATCTCCTTCTCAATTCCAGTAAACCTAAAGCTGCTGTAAAAAAAAAAAAAATAGGAAAAAAAATCAACAGAAGATTTTACATGGACTCTCAGAAATGTTTAAAAAGATGGTCACAACTTCATTAGTGATCTGATGAATGTAATCTAACTATGGAAAACTAGTGTATAGCTACTCACCACCTCACAGATTTGAAATTGCCTAATAGCAATGCACAGATGATCATGTGAATCAATCCAAGTTTTCAACAATTATTGATAGGGGGACAGTAAATGGTACAACATCTTGGAAAACACTTTAGCATTTTAAATTAAGTTTAACATTTCCATACCCTATAATCCAGTAACTCTTTTCTGAAGAAACATTTGCACAATGCATGAGAATGATCTCTGCGGTCTGTAATGCAAGAACCAGAGCCAAGCCAAATTTCAGTGAAAAACAGAATGGATAAATGGAATGAGGTATATTCATCTCATTCAATACTCAAAATGAATGAACCATGGGTAACAGCTTTGATTTGAACTGACCCCATAAAAGAATATGTATAGTATACCTCAACTTATACAGTTCAACTATACACAAAACTAAAAATATATCACTTATAGGTACAGGCAGGTGGCAAACTGTAAGGAAAACCAAGGCAGTTACTTTTGGGGGGTACTGGTGGTGAAATCAATTAGGTATAGACAGAGGGCTCCTAAATTACCTATGTTTTCCTTTTGAGTTGAAAAGTGGATACATGCATTTTCATTTGGTAATCTTTAATTTACACATTTATATATTGCATACTTCAACAAAGTTTCTTTTTAAATAACAGAAAGATGAATATGAAAGATTCAGGTGTACTTCTTGATGACACGTCTTTTCTTCTGTAAACACCCTAGGAAACTCAATTATTGTACATCAACAGCTTTTGCCTGAAAGTAGAAAGAGCAGAAAGGAGATAATTGCCTCACCTTTATCCGTGATTCATAAACTATAGCCAACCGGGAAAACCTGGAGGTCCAATGATTCCAAGAGATGTCCTAATTTTCCAAGTTTTAACCCAAGAGAATGGTGTTACACTTCATTTTATTCTACATCAGGTGTACATTTTCAGAAAAAAAAATATTTTGAAAAAAAAATCACAAAACATGGCTGTTGGTAAATTTGCAGTTGACGAGATCTCTAATATCTTATTTTAACATAACATCGATTTCACACTGTCAAAGGAACTGTTCCCTAAAGGAAAGTGTTGCTATAGAAAGAAGGAATGAGAAGTCCCTTGTGACTATATTACAGAAAACAAAGTAGCTGCTTCTAGAAGCACCCAGCACATGTCTTTTTGGGTTCAACTAATTCCATAATCTGGAAAAGAGCTCTGGGATATATTGATGGCCTTAATCCAGGAGCTGGATGGATTTATCTTTTTCAAAAGTAGAAAGGTTTTGTGGGAGATTTGGAAGCTCAAACATTAGCTGTGATAAATACCAAGAGGCACGGGCAGAGACCACAAATTCAACAACCACTCACTTTGAGATTTACATAGGTTCCCTCCACCCCCACCCCCACCCCACAGCTCACAGGCATAGAAGTTGTTCATTTAAATTTATTTAATTGAGATAGCACACAAAGACAGAAAATTTTATAAATTGGATTTCTGGACCCCGGATTATCCAAAGTTGATTATCTGCCACCGCTAGCAAATAGGCTTTTCCTAGAAATTCCATCAATATTTCTATCAAAAGAATATCTTAAATTCTTTTGGGCAGCCCTCGACCAATTATCTCCAAGCACATTTTTCTCCCTATGCCTGTCATTGTGTAGAATTACATTAAATTTTGTTAAAAAGTACTCCATAAGTAATGAATTAGGACAAAAATAATTCATTACTCACTTATGTGCCATAAAATATTAAATACAAAATTTAAGGATGAAAAAGTAATTTCTAGTTCACATACTTTATACCAGATAATAAGGCCTGCATCCTCTGCTATATTGTGAAAAAGGAAATATTCCACTTGATTATTTACTTTCAGACTCCAGAGGGTAGAAAGAGGAGGGAAAATCCTTTTTACCCTCAAACCCTGGGAGTAGCAGAAACTAAGAGGAACTCATAAAGGTGGCATGAAGAAAAGTCAGGACATCAGGGTGCCAGGTGTTCTCCCATCAACCTAATTATCTCTTCAGTCTTTAAAAAAAAAAAAAATCATTCAAACTTCTGTACTGCAGAGGTGAGGCCACCGCAGTGGATAACCACCAAAGCCCCATCCTGAACTAGTATGCAGGGGGCTGACTCTTCCACTGAGACAATGACCGAAGGGCACGGTCTCATTGAGAACCTTCTTATCTCAGCCAAGTAAGAGTGAAATTCCTTCCTTAATGAATTTCTTCTGTGTATTCCATTTCTCTGCAGGTCTGTCATTTTATACATTACATTATACATTACACATCCCTCTTATGAATTCATTATGAACTCTTATGAATTCATATTAGACCCTATTTTAAGTGTTGGTGTCACTTAAAACAGTCTAACCATCAGTACCAAGTTTTGCGCTGAACCTCCCACTACTTCCCTTTGGTCAGTGCAAAAAGATAATGTATTTATATCTATGGGGGGAGTGGCAAAAGCAGAATGGGGCCCTGGGACCTTTAAGTTAAAAAAAAAATAGCACGTGTACTTTCTCAATGAGCTACAAAATTCTCTGCCCATATTACATTCAAAAGTAATGAAACAAAATTACTCTTGAATATCTTATGCTCCTATTATTTTGATAGCTATATGATATTTACTGCTGTAGATGATTTTCTAGGAATTGCACTCCAATAGTTCAATTACTTAAAATATAGTAAGCAAGAGGTTTGCAAGAGAAAAAGTTTTTAAGAACACAATTGGGCTTCTTGAATTACATTAAAATTATCCTTTAGAAGCCAATATGCCTCTAACACTATTGGTGAAGATAAAATGCTCGGTTTCTTTGAAATTTATAACCTTTCAACATTGATTTCACCACATTTAAAAGTTATCCAGCATATATAAATGAACAGATATTGTAGCATTAAAGTTCATATGGAAAATGCAATTGAGTGAATAATACACCAAAATTAAAGTCTTAATAAATATTATATTCTGTTAGACTGCACAAGTTATTATTTAAATTAGACAGTAATTTTTTAGATTAAAGTTCATGTGATACAATCAGAGTATAATAAAAACTTGAACTTAGATATCTCTAAATCTTCTAGAGGAATTTTTTTTAAGTGCTAAACCTAAATATACACAAGCGAGGTGATTCACTTCCTCCATATTTTCTACAAAGGAGAGAATACCCATACTCTTGCACAAGTACATTCTTTTCTGAAAAATGTGAAGCAGTGATCAGAGAACCAAATATGCCATGAGACAAGAATAGCTCTAAGAACAAGAGGTATCATGTGGGTTATTGAGCAAAGGAAGATACCATAAATCTCCATCTCAGATTCTGGGGAAACCACTCATCCCTACCCTGTATCCTGCCACTCTCAGGAATTTCAATACAGCTTAGTTTCCTGGTGAAGAGCTTGCATCCCAAATTCCCTGTGTGGCTTTTTTTTTTTTTTTTTTTTTTGGAGGTCTGTTCTGTTATTACCCTACTTCACTCCACATTATCCTTCATCATTCCAAAGAATCATGAACATAAGGTCATGCACAGCAAGACTTGTAAGGCAGGTTTAGGGTACCACAGAAGTGTTAGGGTACAGACAACTAAAAATAGATGATCAGATACAGCTACACTCAAACTCCATCAACCATCCCCACCACGAGGAATGTCATGTTGGCTGTGGCCCTGCAGGGAGCCCAGACATTCCACATTAGTGGGGCCCCTCTGTTTCTTCTTTTCACTGTAGACAGCTGCTCTCTGATTTTCCAAATGCCTTTCATTTTCTATGCAGAACAATTTGCCCTTCCATATTGTGCCCTGCTCTTCTAGAACATGCATTTTAAGGAGAGTGGGCACTGCTGAAAGAGGCTGAGAGGAGTTAAGAATTCATGTCTCAAACCAAAGTGGTTCGTTATGGGGCACATCTGTGTTTTCTTCAGTCTAGCTTACATTCTTCCTCATAATAATGGCACCTCAGATCTGCTTTGGGAAGCTATTTCCTCCACCTCCTCCGCTGAATCATATGTTGGTTCTTAATCAAGAAGTTGTGTTTTTCCCGCCCCCCTAAGGCCAAGGAATGAGCATGTGACCCAAACGAGGCTTTGAAATTATATTCTCTTAATACTTTTTCACTAGAATTTGTGTCTTGAGTGGAGTGACAGAAAGAACTAAAATGGCCAGCACTCATCCCGCTGATGGCATCTTGGAGACACTACACATGAATTCCTGATGCCCAGAGACCTTCATGGAGGCTCTGGTTCATGTTGTTTCCAAAGCCAATGTCTCAGAATTTTCTTCAATTCTATAAGCTGCCCTTTCTTATCAATAAATCCTTGCTTATGTCATAGGTCACCAGTTTCTATTGCTTACAACCAACTCACACTAACTGATACTATGGAGATATTATTCTAATAAGGATCCATCTACTCTGCAATTGTTACTATCTAGTATGTGAAAGAAATAATTTTTTAAAGATTTATTTATTTAACAAATAAATAGAGCATATGAGTGGGGGAGGGAGGGGCAGAGAGGGAAGGAGAGGAGAACTCTAAGCAGAGTCTGTGCTGAGCACGGAGCCAGACGTGGGGCTTGGTTGCACAACCCTGAGATCACACTGATCTCAAGAGTTGGAGGCTCATCCAACCGTACTACTACCCAGGCTCCCCAGGAAAGATCATTTTAAACTGCCTTTTATTTGCCTTCTAAATGCTTTCCTCAAATTAAAAAGAAAAAATCATTTTCTCTGTGGAAGCTATCCTTGAAAACTTTCAGGAAGAGTTTTAAAGTATGCTCTTTCTTTAATTCTTATAAGGCTCATGAAATATAGCAGTGATCCTCAGCATTTTTATAGTTGGGCCATTCTATCACTTTACTATCCTAGGCAATTGCTTTTAAGAAAGCTCCATACAGACTACTTAATCCAACTTGGCAACTCAAAAGAAATTCTTTTCATACCATTCCTAATAGATGGCAAATTGGTCTCTTTAGAAACACTCATTAATTTCTTTGATCAACCTGTTCCATTTTATTTTATTTTTTTATTTTTTAACCCATTCCATTTTAATGGGACCTTAGAATATTCTTCCTTATGTTGAGTTGGAATTTGATTTGCCATTTTCTTCCCCATCCCATGTCTCTTTTCCACTTCATACTTGCCCAAATATTGATGCCTATTGCTTCTATTTCTACATGAGCAATGACTTCCATCTGCCCATCTTCAAAGATTTCAAGATGGCTATCCAATTTTATGGAACACATCCTTGTGTTCCTAAAAGTATTCCATGCATATGACTGAATCATATGACATCTATAGGTCAAATGGTTGTTTTAAATTTTTTTGAAGAGTTCTTAGAATAAATGGTTAGCCACACTGTCAAAAGTCTAAGGTTTTTAAAAATAAGCTCTGAGATAAATAAGGATTAATTGTATATAAAATATTACAGTGGTTCTCTTTTTTAAAAGAGTCCATTTCTAGCATGTTTATCTGAAAACAAAGTGTTGTTATAACTTCTGGCTTTCAAAAAAAGCTATTTCTTTTACTCAGCAGTAAATTGAAGATGGCTCTTCTCAGCAGCAAAATCCATGTTGTTAGAGACTGCAGGAACTTTCTTCCTTAGGAATCCCTCTCTCAAAAGTTGCTAGCAATTATAAGAAAGCACATACCTTGGAAGAAGCTGTGCATACTTAAAAAAATGTTTAAAAAGCTCTGAAACTTGCTGGGATAAATTATTCATCAATAAAATGAGTTATCTAATAATTCAAACCCTCCAAAAATTCTCTGTGTCTTGATAACTTCTAAAAAATAAGAACTTCTAAAATGTCTACCATGTATGTCCTCTGACAAGAAGTTTCTCATACATTATCTCATTACAAATTTGACCTACATTTTAAAAGTACAAATACTTCTATGCTCCGTTTTTTTGGAACCGCATAGAGCTGTTTTTACTTTTTCTGAAGATTCTATGTTGCACACTCCATCTGGTATGTATTTTCACCTCATACAAATTTCTAACAAGTAATATTTGCCCTTGAATAGGACTCATTACTCCAAGTGTAACTCTCCCTAATATTAAGATAGTATCTTATGATGGTTACAAATCCAGGGTTAAAAGTAAAAAGCTCAGGTTTCCAACCAAGCTCTGCCGTTTTTGTTCCTCTCTATACCACAATTTTCTCATCTATAAGTGAAGACAGCCATTGTAATGAGGGACAGAAGCAGGAAAATGTTTATCCTTAGGCCAGAAGGCTAACCTAAAGCCGGCATTGTTTCTATAAGGGTCAAATACATGCTGGCTGCTACATTTTTTGAGTCTCATGACTTGTCTTATATAGATCACTGATAGTTAATATCGAACTGAATAAAATGCACTAGAGGAATCTTGCAAAAATAGTCTTGCTTGTAGAAATTCAAAGAAATTTGAAGAAACTTTGTAATCTAATATGCCCAGCATGGTCCCTTTCCAATGATGACTAAGTTTGTAACCACCAGCCTCACACAGCAAAAGTGCAGCTCTTCCTGCCCAAGGCTCCTGTCCCCATGCTACTTAAATAAATGTAAGTTATACTCTGAAGTTCTCAAGAATTTTTTCTTGACCGTTGTGCTGGATGACTCCATATCAACTGTACCATCTTTATAGGGTTGTTGTGAAGACAGAGCATTAATTGTGAAGTACTCACAATGGTACCTGGCACATAATTAGCGCAATATAAAAATTAGTCTTTAAAAAAATTAGTGTTTCATAGCTTTGTCTCAATAGTAAGAGACTTTTTTTTACCCAAAAAGATGTGTTTTTTTCTCTTTATTTTAAAATAGATGTCACTTAAATTCTCATAAAAGTAAGCTAAAAGCTCCCCAATCCTGCAAGACATGTTATTAGTATAACATAAGTCATACAACCAGACTGATTACTTTTTATAAATTATTATTTGGTTGGTCAATTAGTATCTTTGGAAAATGAAATGAACACCTAATAATAGCTATTGCTATTTATTGTGAGAATGCAAAAAAGAATAAAACCCAACTCCTAATATAAATTACCATTTCTGAATACCTTCCATCTTCCAGGTACCTCATCAAGGGGGTTCTGCTGTATTTCACTTAATCTTCCCAAGGACAGTTAGGAGACTGATATCTCTATTTCCACTTTACAAATAAGGAAACCAAGGGTTAGACAACACAGCTACTAAGCAAAAGAGCCAGGATTTGAACCTGATATCAGATCAAATTTCATGTTCCTCGTTTTAATAGTCTAACCTTCATGATAGAGACACCAGCATGCGTTGATGACATTAATCTACTGGGAAACTCTCTTCAAGATTATCTTCCAAACAAAACTCTCTCCATACCAAGTAAATAATTCATAGAAATGGATACTGGTTCACAGCATGGAAATTCACACTGGTTATTTAGTTTAGCCATTTACCTATTATCTGCAGTTTGAGCTGACGGCTACCCAACACATCTTATTTAAATAAAAGATATTTAAAAAAATTTAAAAATTATAATAAATAAATAAATAAATAATAGATATATGTCTGGTAATACCTAAGATCCTAATACCGAGATCCTTGAGTACCACTTTCTCTATTTTTTTTTCATAACATACTAATTCTACATAGTTCTGAATTCAAAATTATTTATGGCCCAGTGAGCGTTTCAAGAAGTCATTTCTTAGAGTAGGTAATAGTGGTTTATGATTTAAAGCACTTGATCGCAATGCTTATTGTACCAGATAGGGCATTTATAATTGAACCAATTTTCAAGTTTTCTCTACTCACTCGTTTATCTGGTCTTGGAAAAAAAAATACTCTTAAGTAACAAAATAAGAGTAAGGATAGCATGGCATATGAGGTAGGCAGATTCTGGCCCCTTTTCCTGTTTAGAACAGCTAGAAATTAGAACTTTAAAAAAATAGCCTCTCAAAGCAAGGACAGCAGAAGTAGCTAAGGTAAGTAGAGAGGAGCAGATCAAACATTCTCGGATTGTTTGAAGTTAGCTGCCAATCTCGGGAGAAAGAATGTTCCTACTGGCTGGTAAAGCCAAATCTAGTCATGTGCAAGTGTCATAAGGAAAACAGGGAAAAGGTTTAAAAGGAAGGAGATAGGCCAGGAAGGAGTGGAAAAGAGAAAAAAAGAAAAAAATCAGCCCGGGAACTAATGAGCCCAATGACATGAGCAGTAGGGACACTTTCAAACATGTAATGAGAACAGCAAAAAGACAAGAATGATAAGAACAGCTGGAGGGAGAAAGAATAGGACCATTTTAGTATGTGCGATGGGAAGTTTTCAATAAATGGACAAGGTAGCTTTGAACATTTCAATAAACTCCAAGTGTGCAGTCACTTTGCTTTTTACTGAGTATTTTTTTTCTTTACCAGTCATATATCCACACCATTCTAACTACAAATTTATGTATTGCAGGACAGTGGGGCACAGGAATCATTATCTTTCCACTAGTTAACATGTATTCTTTTTTTTTTTTTTCCCCACTTGCCTTACCAAATCCACTTATGGGCTGAAAGAAATCCAAGAATTGCTCATTACATGAATAAACAGGCAGTTTGAGAAAATGTCATTCCAAAACCTAAATGTTTTCCTTCTTTATCTTCATGAGACTACATATTTTAACAGGACACAGTTGTCACACTATTAAATAAAATATAGGTGTTTTATATTATAATGAATTAATAGCCCACTATATCACTTGTCAGAGGATTGTATAATATGTCATAAAGAACATTTCTAAAATAACACTACATATTTTGATTCAACCATGGTTTATGACTTTAATCTAACATAACAGGCAGGATGGTTAAATCACACACACACACACACACACACACACACACTTATTTATCATTTGTCTGTTTATTTCTAGGTGCTAACTCTGGGTGAGTTAGGGTGAGCAATGCTTTAATGTGTCCTAGATTTATTATCCTAGGACAGGGTCAACAAACTGTTTCTATAAAGGGCCAAGTAGTAAGTATTTGAGGCTACACAGGTAACACAGTTCCCGTCACAATTAGCCAACTCCACTGACACAGCACAAAAGAGCCATAGATGATATGCAAATTAATCACTCTGGCTGTATTCTAATTAACTTTACTTATGAAACACTGAAATTTGAATTTTGTATAATTTTACAAGTCACTGAATATATATATATATATATATATATATATATATATATATATTAACTTTTTTCAACCATTTCAAATATTGAAGATATTCTTAGTATACCAGCCCTATAAGAACAGGTGGTGGGCTGAATTTGTCTGATTTGCCTAGCCCTTTTCTAAGACACAATCATGATTCGAAGGCAATTCTTCTCTAAAGGCATAAGAACATAAAGCACTGGGTGGCTCAGTAGGTTGAGCATCTGATTCTTGCTTTGGCTCAGGTCATGATCTCAGGGTCATGATTTCAAGGTCATGAGATCGAGGTCTGACTTGGGCTCCATGCTCAGTGAAGAATCCACTTCAGATTCTCTCTCTGCCATTCCTCCCTCCCCTCCCCCACTCCCATGTACTCTAAAATAAAGAAATGAAATCTTTAAAAAATAATAAGGGCATAAGAACAGATTTTTTGAAAGTACTTCCTTATATTTTTGCATTTGTCTGCATGATACAATAGGAAGTTATAGGACCTTGACACATTTTAAAACAACACAATTTGGTTTTCATGGCCTATATCAGTGGCACATAGAGAGAAAAATCAACCCTTTCAATTTTACACACACCTTGGCACAAAATTCACTCACTGTAACTTGGAGTTGGCATTCTCCAAAGAATAGACTCAGGTTCATCATCACAAAGAAGCCCAGGGCCTGGATGGTGCTTCGAGAAGATTTTTCTGAACTACCTAGATAATTATTCTGCAGCTTCCCCAATATAGTGTTTTTGTTTTCTAGATTTATGATAACATCTCTAAGCTTGTCCTGTCCTAGCACTTAGCTTGGTTAAATGTTCTGGCTCACAACGGATTTTAGTTTTCAGTAATATCTGTTCAGAGATTCCTCTCCACTGTGATCTTTCCCTCAATAATAATCATATTTAAAATGTGTTCTTGTGAATATACTACCTCTTTCTACAGTTTTTGGGTTTGTTTTTTTACTTCCAAAAAAGATTTGACCAGTTAAGGAGCTGCTCTTCCAGCGACTAAGGTCATGTAGCATGTATGCTTCAATATTACTCTCATTCATTTTAACTTTCCTATTAATACTCTTTTCAAAACACTCATAAATCTACAGTTTCCTATTTTTTATTTTTATTTTATTTTTATTTTTTACAGTTTCCTATTAAACTTTAGTAGTAATTTCAATTCTTGACCATGACACTGGGATAAAATTTAAGATACTCAGTTCCATGCACATAACCAACATTAATCTAATTTGTAACATTAATCCCATTCTTGAGAATTTTCATATTACAGAGGCAATGTATACACATAAAGTGTATATATGTTATAAACCCATCCATATTTCTCTCTCTCTCTCTCTCTCTCTCTCTCAGTTTAAATCCCAGCCCTGCTTCTTCCTGTCTCTGTGGTCTGGGGGCAAGTCATCTCTATGCCTTAATGTCTTCATTTGAAAAATGAAAATAATAATGGTATGTACTTCATAGTATTGTTGTAAGGATTAAATGATTGCTGAATCAAAGTTCTCAGAATATACCTCATAGTATAGGATGCGTTCAGTAAGTATTGGCTATTATCATAGGTACCAGCCACCTGACTCTGATGTGCAGAGTCACCAAATCTCAAGTCAGCCTAACCTGAGCACTTATTTGTTATCTCGAGTGGGAAGCTCAAGGATGCAGCTGATTCCATCTTCTGGAGGCTCAATGAGTGGGGCCAAGGGCTCTGGCTATTCCAAATTTTTGTCAGGACTCCCTCCATGAAGTAGATAAGATGGAAGCTAGGAACCCCAGAACTCACTCCCCTGGATCAACACCCATGGAAAGCAACAGGCTTTTCCTCCCACTCTGGCAGAGAGTAACCAAGGAAGAGAGGGGCTGGTCCGGTGAGGGGCATATTCTGATCCCTGCTGCTTAAAGTAGAAGTGGGGTGATGGGTCAGTCCCACCTAATATATTCACAACCAAGAAGATGAAAAGGAAAAGAGATTCTGGGCAAATAGGAACAGATGACCACTACAGTTCATCCCCCCTTCACATACACTACATGTGAATGAATTTGGCTTCCTGTCCCTATTGCCAGGGCTGCAGACACTGAGATTTCAGGTCACCACCCTCTGTGACTGCCCAAATCACATCTATGCCATCCTTGAGCTCTGTTGTACAACGTATGCTCCCTAACTAGCTCAGGTTAGGAAACTGCAACAGGTGACGTACACTTGGTGCTACGATCTTTATACACCTTTATGCCTATGGTTATTTCAAATTTAGAAGACCAGACCAGTCCAGTGACCAAATGTCCACAAGCATATGTGGTAAAACCATCCTATGCTAGATGTACCTTTAACATCACCCAGTGATGCCCCACAGTCCACAGTGAAAGAGAATCAGATGGGACCAGAACACACATTTTGTTTTAGCTGCACCACTTATTCAAGAAAGTAGATGAGTCCTTTAGCCTCTCACACTCCAGATTTCCACATTTCTACAACAGAGACTGATGCACCCACTCCACCCACTGCACATAATTGTTGTGAGGACTAAACGAAATAACAAATGTGAAAGTGATTAGTAAATGTAATAAAAATAATCAGCGGGGTACCTGGGTGACTCAGTGGGTGAAGCGTCCACCTCTTGACTTTGGCCCAGGTCAGGATCTCAAGATCCTGGGGTGGAGCCCCACATCGGGCATCTCCCTCTCCCTCTCTCCTTCTCTCCACCTTCCACCTTTGCACTCTCTCGCTTGCATGCACGCGCACTATCCATCTCAAATGAATAAAATCTTAAAAAAAAAGAATCAGCAATATTATCTCTAATAATTATATGGTTCTTGGTTCCCTATTCTTCTAAACACAGAAATGACTTTTTCCCTTAGTTTTAGGTTTCTTTGCTGCTCTTAGAATAGCTGTCACTTGACACCTTTGTGTCACTCCTTATACAAAGTACCTCACCTTCTCTCATCTTTTCTGACACAGGCATGTACTCACTCTCTGCTGTCATCCTCATCTCAATTTCTCCCTTGCAGAGCTTCCTCTTCCCTTTGTCTCTCTTTGCTCAGTTTTTTTTTTTTTTTCTTTTCCCCAGTTGGCCATAATCCCTTCTCTGGTGATAAAAGCCCACCTTCCCCTTCTCCTCAGTGGTATGCTGGGTGGAATGTCCAGATCCTGACTTCATCTTGCTATTTTTACTTGAGCCTATCTATTCACCGTCACTGTCTGTATCCATGAGGGCCTGAGGCCTCTAACGGGGGAAGTTCTTTCTGTGTTTCACTTCCGAGTTTGGCACCATTCTGAAATTTTAACATTGTGAGAAGTCTCACTTCAAATAATTTAAAAAGTTGGACTGTCCCAGTAGCTCAGCTCTATCAGCATTCTTCATTATCATTAGTATTATTAAAAACTCTTAAATTCGCTCTGAAGTGTCCAGAATAGCCATATCAGGGCCTGATTCCTCCAACAGAAATTCCTGATCATAGCTGAAGGTAAATGTCGTATGTTGGACTTTTTTTTTTATTTGACATCTATTTATTTATAAAAGAGAGACAGCATGCCTGAGACAGGGGGCAGAGGCAGAGGGAGAGAGAGAATCCTCAAGCAGATTCTGTGCTGAGCGCAGAACCGGATGCAGGGCTTCATCTCGCAACCCCGAGATCATGACCTGAGCTGAAACCAAGATTCAGATGCTTATGGACTAAACCAGCCAGATGTCCCTTCGTGTTGGAAAATCTACCCAGGGCAGCCTGGGTGGCTCAGTGGTTTAGCACCTGCCTTTGGCTCAGGGCGTGATCCTGGAGACCCGGGATCGAGTCCCACATCGGGCTCCCTGCATGGAGCCTGCTTCTCCCTCTGCCTGTGTCTCTGCCTCTCTCTCTCTCATGGCTAAATAAATAAAATCTTAAAAAAAAAAGAAAGAAAAATCTACCTACCACATGAGCACCCTACTGTGCTCAGTCCTTAGATTCTTTCTGGCTAATACCAGTGTTATGTAGAGTACAGAATCTGGTTGTGGCTGGGAAAACATTTTCACCCTGGCAGCAAATATCTCAGAGCCATCAGAACATACAAGCGTTCTAAGAATGAGGGGAACCTAAAAAAGATAATGCTACAAGAGAAAAAGAGTTACTTTGTGAAGCATATATATGTTTCTTTAAAAAAAAGAAAAGTATACGGTTGATCTAAATAACGGGTTGGCACATGCCAAATCTTTGTTGGGTTTGTACCATCTGTTGGAATCCTGCCTTCTGGTAGAAACAAAGCACTAGCTCAGCTATTCTAGTCTGTCCTATTCTCTTAGCTGTGCAAAAAAGAATGGGAGCGTTTTAGGGTAACATCAATTATGCACATCGTGAAGAGGGGCACTGTACATACAAAACGTTAAGGTGAACTGTATTGGTAGCAAAGCTGTAAGTGTCTTTTCCCTAACCTCACCATGCTCTTTCTGTTATAAAAGTGCATCTTCAACAATCTGCCCACAAATCAATGTCGACATCAGAGAAGAAACTCACATCAAAACAAAGTAATTAGGGATCCCTGGGTGGCGCAGCGGTTTAGCGCGCCTGCCTTTGGCCCAGGGCGCGATCCTGGAGACCCGGGATCGAATCCCATATCGGGCTCCCGGTGCATGGAGCCTGCTTCTCCCTCTGCCTATGTCTCTGCCTCTCTCTCTCTCTCTCTCTCTCTGTGTGTGTGTGACTATCATAAATAAATAAAAATTAAAAAAAAAAAAACAAAAAAAAACACAAAGTAATTATTGAAACTGTGCTTCAGAGAGTCTGATCAGCAGTAAAAATCAGCTTGATCAGTATCCGCTCACACCATCCTGGCACAAGGAATCAATCAGAAACATGGATCACCAGACAAATTCTGTTGTCAGAGACAAATTCATCAGTATTATGCACATGACAGTACCTGTATAAAATGACAGCATTGCTCACCTAAATTTATATTCAATTTAGATCATTAATATAATTATCTCAGCCATATAGGAAAAGAAATATTTGATGTGAAAATTCCTAAGAAGGTAGATGCTATGCACAACAGGCATATTCAACGTCCCCAAAGTACTGAATCACAGTATCACATGTGTGATAAAGAACATGTGTGCTTGTGTGGTTTTGAAGAAGGGGAGAGGTGAGCATAAAAAATATTTCTGTGTTCACTACGCAAAAAAACTTAGGCTGAGACGGGGCACCTAGCTGGCTCAGTTGGAGGAACATGCGACTCTTGATCTCAAGGTTAAGTTTGAGCCCCATATTGGGTATAGAGATTATTTAAAAAAAAAAATCTTAAAACAAACAAACAAAAAACTTAGGCTCAGAGAGGCAAAACACCTTAGCTACGAAGATAAAACACATTAGTGTCAGAAGTGGGTTTAGAACACATGCATTCTGAGTCCTGATCCAGTAATACTTACACCACATTTAAAATGTCAGAAACTGGAAATTCAAGAGAGATAAACTGAAACAGCTATTTTGTGAAATAAACAGCAAAACCTACAAACCCCAGGTATTTTCAAAGCCTGAAATCCTTGTATCTGGCCACCATCCAACACAGCTCTTTAGGACTCACAAAATAATATCTCCTCAAACAATAATAACAAACCATGAACTTAGAACGCAAGGTCCTCTTACTCAGCAATTCAGAGAACATGACTGAAAAACTTTTTAATTGGTTGCTAATCTGGGTGATCTTGTGACCTAGGTGAAGGGTTCATTTCATTTCACTTCTATGGTCTATCCACTTTAAAAAAAAATGAAATGATATGAAATACAATTGTTTCATCTCAGTTAATCCTGAGAAGATGATCTGGAAACAGGGGTGACCCCATTTGTCTCATCTTATAGATTCAAAAGTCAGGCATGCTCTGGCTCTCATGATTTTTCACCCAAATACTACATATCCCTTCATTAACTATGCTCTCAATATTGTGCAAGATTCAAAACTGATCGACACTTATGCATAAACAAAGCAGATAAATGCCCCCAGTTATCATGAAGCTTTAGCCTCACATGGGCAGACTAACAACTCACATAGAATTACACACACACACACCACACACACACACACACACATACACCCCAAGTGCTGTGAAAGTAAACAACATGATAACTTAGCTTCTGGGAAGGTAGGCATGATATCTACATTTAGAGAGAAAAAGGAAGAAGGTAGAAATAAGTTTGGACTATACTAATCTTCTTAACTTTGGATCCTGCCAGAAGAGAGAGATAGGGGCCATGGCAGTAAGTCAGAGACATGGTCAAATTGCAATTACACACACAAGAAGCTCAGACAGGCTTCCTGGAGGTCATGCTTAGAATTCAAACTCAGGATCCTCAGATCCCAGAGCACAGTCCTCTACCCTGACATGAGTGGGCACCTTATAATGACCCCCTATACACTAAAGGGTGCTATTCCTGGGAAACTAGCCACACAGACAATCTCCAACATCACTGCATATGTAGACTGATAGTAAAAAAATGGTCAGTGTGTATCTCCAAGGCTTTTTTTGTTTGTTTGTTTAATCGTCAGATGAATGTGAAGAGGGAAGAAAACACTGACCAGGGTGACGAGATACCAGAATCCTCATCTCAGTTCTGCCTTGATAAACAATCCTCCCAATTTTGAGTAAATTGTTTCATGTCTTACACAACGTAGAGTGTTGTCTTAGTATAAAGAAGGTAGACATTAAAAAACTCTACAATTAAATGAATATACTTGATGTGACAGGGTATGCGTGTGTGCATTCTGTTGACTTCTATATAGTATGAAACCTTTGGAAAATTCAATGAAAACATGGCCTTGAGTTTCTATTGAATCACAACAGACTCACACGAACATTTGGGTTATTTTATCTCCCATGATGACCTCACTTATTGCTACAGGCTTGGAGATGAACTTACTTTGCTTTTTGAAAGAACCCTACTTAAAGAAATATTTATTTTTCAGAATATTAACTATAGAGAACAAACTGATGGTTGCTACTGGGGAGGGGCTTGGGACGATAGGGAAATAGGTAAAGGGGATCAAGAGTGAATTTATCATGATGAGCAGTGAGTAATGTGGAAAAGTGCTAAATCACCATATTGTACTCCTGACACTAATATAACACTGTATGTTAACTATACTGGAATTAAAATAAGAAAACTTAAAGGGAAGGAAATATTATGTTTCAAAGACGCAAAAATGTTTTAATGTAATCAACGAGCACCTTTCCTAAGGTCAGATTGGGGAGTATAATTAGGACAGTAATTGAATCTAGCTAAACATATCTTCTCTCAATTTAAGAAGTATGTACTCTGCACCTATAATGTACAGGGCATTACCTGCTCTTAAAGCCCTTAAAAGCTGGAGGAGACGAGGAAAAAGTTCAGCAACAATTAAGGTATGGTAAGTGCTAAATTAAAGATACTGTGAACCATAGAAGGGGGCCCTCTCTCTGCTACGGATGCTCCCTCCACATCAGGACAATGTCGATGACAGCAATATGAATCCCAGCTCACAGCTGCTGAGCTACTGCTGTGGGCTAAACACGGTCTTAAATGCTTTATACGAATTATTTATTTAAACATCATGGAGAAAAGGGAGTATGGAACAGTGCTTAAGATGTTACTGGAAGTAATCCTGTCTGTATTCAAATCCATCACCATTAAAATCTTTAAAGGTCAAGTAGAGTCACATATACAAGGTCAGCAAGTACAAATTTCTGACATGCTTCTCTCCTACTTCTTCTAGACACAAAGATTTTGGAGCATTCAACCAGCTTCGTGTGTTTATTTTTCAAGCTAAATCACCCATATGAGGAGGGCCATATGATCCTTGTGACCCCCTATGGTCCCTGCGATCGTAGCTGGAGATTGCCATCGTGGCACAGGAGTCTTGAATTGGCAGGAGTAGAGGAGACTTTGGCTGGTGAGATGAGAACTCCTAGGTAGGCAAGCAGATTTGCACCGAGGACCATGGACAATACTTTCATACACAATTTGTATCTGCAAAAATTTTCATTTTATAATACCAGTATGCAAAGCAATACACTTCTGTACTAACAATCACAACGTCTTCCCTTTCCAGAAGGGGAGCTAAAGCACAAGTGAGTGGTCTTGTATGTAAAGACCAGAAGCCTTATGTAGGGTTCTAACTCCCACACACCATGTTGGATCTTCTCCCTACCCCAGGTCTCACTTCCACTCCTGCCAGTCCTGCGACTCATTCCCAATGTGGGATCCAGCTCTGCAATGTTCGAGGTATCCTCAGTGCAGACTGCAGGGTTATTAGACCCCAATTCTTTGGCTATTTCCCTCTCAACCATTTGGTATTTTTTATTTCTAAAATATGATGAAGAATTTCTCGCTCTATGGTTCATTCCCTACCATGAAGACATTTTAGTGATTTTTTTGCATGTTCCTCAAAAATCACTTTTACATTTCTAAATTTAGACTTCCTTCTTTATTTTAAGATAATATGTGGTTTACAGAGTATTTTATCTTTCTTTAAAAAAAATGACGACCTAAGCCTCAGGTTCTTCCCAGTTACACGAGAACGGCAACAGTCTCTACACCCCAAAGTTGGCAATGTGAAGAAAGTGTCCACGGTGATGTGTTGGGAATAGTAAGTACACAACAAATATTAACTATTATTATTATAATATCCCAGGAAGCAGACACTTGAGATTTAAGTGAGATTTAAATAAGAAAACAAGTTTTATTGAGGTTTAAGTAACTTGCCCAAGGCCATCAAATGGACTGACTCCAGAGCTTCAACACTGAACTAATTGAACTGAGTTGTGATGGTCTTCCTGTAATTTTAAATTTTATGATATGTTGAGGAAGAAAGAGGCTCAGGGTAACAGAATAGCATCTATTTTTATCTTCAGCATTATTTGCTATTCTGTCTATATTATAATTATTAAAATTATTTATAGTATGTTATATATTTCTATAATTTTACATATTTTACTTATATCATCAGTTTATTATCCATAACTATATTACAGTGTTCTATTTATACCATAATGATGGTATGATATTTTGTGCTTTAATTAACAGCTTTATGTTCTTTTTATAAATAATTGTAGTCTATCTTCATGCGTTAGACAGAAAATGGTACCAGGAACCCATTTTTTAATTCTTTTATTCAATAAATATGCATTAATCGTGACTAGGCAATAATATGGAGGCAATGGGCGATGGGGACTCACAATTGACAAAAACATTAATATAAAAGGCTCCTGGTTTCTGGGAGACAACCTTCCTGTGGAAAAGAAACATAGAAACAGTTTATTATAACCCAGTAAGATTGCTGCCAAGGAAAATGTGTAGGGCCCTGCAAAGAAGCCCACATCCAGCTAAGGAAGCACAGGGAGCTGGCCCAGGGAGGTTTCTAGACCATAACTTACTAGTTTATTCAGCCAGTTTACAGGTTCTCATTATAAGCCCCATCCTGGTTAAGGACCTGGAGATAAGTACTATGAACAAAGCACGGTCCCTGCCTTCAGTTAGGCAACTCACAATCCCAGTGAACCCCCAGAAAAGAGTTATTTACCTACTACTTAGTAAAGATTCTAGAAGAACTGAAAATGTTTGCCTCATCTCTCTTCTCTCATTCACGTAAATTTAATCAAAAATAGTCTCACTCGAACTTCAGTAGAGCAAAGCAGGAAAACAACCTGGGAAACTTTATTTGTTAATTGGGTTGATTTAGGCCATGTTTTCTAGCACAGTAAACATCAGCTGAAATGCTCCCTAATTAGGAAGAGTGTGAAGCCCGCAGAGAATACCAAGTTCTCCTCCAAGTCCTAGGGGGACCTAACCTTCCGGATGCTGCTCAGAGCTCGTCACATCAGTAATTCAGCATCACACATGATGAAGCATTCAAGCTCACTCTGTGTGCAATTTGTAGATGTTATTTTTCTGCATTTTTTGTTTATATCTTTAATTAGAATTCTGGAAGTTTTATCACATACCTTGGCTTTAGCCCACTCTGTACAAGATTCCAAAATTCTTCACCCTTCTAGCTAAATAAATGAAGCTGCATTATTGTTTTACTGTAAGAATTCCCCACACGAGCAAAAGTAAACCAAGATACTCGGCTGAAAGGTAACTTGCAGAAGGCTTGGTAACATAAAATCCCAAATCCTTCCTTAAAAAACGTCTTAACACAGCTTTGCCTTGCTGAATTAGGGGAAGAAAAAAACCACTTTTCTTTCAAGGGCAGTGTTAGGGATTGAACAGGTTTCTTCATGTTCTCCATATTTGAGAAAATTGAACCACTTTGGTCCCAAGTCTCTTACATTCTGAGTTTTGATTGCCTAATTTGTAAAACAATTCAGCTGCCTTGCCAAACTCATGGGTTGTAGTGGAGGGTCCTGGAACCTAACACAGCATTTGGAAAGCTACAGTAAAGAATATATATATAATGATGTCACTTTACATCTCAGGTCACTAATATTTTTCTGCCTGTCACTTTCAAAGCACTAAGACAGAGTAAGAGGAATATTGGTTGGGTAATTATAAGACTAAGAGAACTGAGTTTTAGTTTGGGTTTATCAGTAACTAGCAACTGACCTTAGCACAAGCCCTATAATTTTTTTTTTGAGTTTTATACTCCCTACTTATGAGAGGACCTGACTATCTAATTCGCAAGTCCATTTTTTATTGGTAATAGTTTTTCAATGATCATTTGTTAATTCAATTAACATTTGCTGAGTATTTAATGTGCTCAACACAGTATTAGTCACTGGGGATCAGGATAGAAAAAGGTAAAGAAAAAAACAAGTAGGATGACAAAATCTGGCCAAAGAGGCCAGACAACATTGTTACTCAACCTGGCTGTAAGCACATGGTGACATCTGAGAAAAGATGTGAGACTTGGGAGTCAATATGAAAACAAGATTGGTGGAAAAAAAACACACACACACACAAAACAAAAACCAAGATTAGTCATGAAGCAAACAGACTTGCAAGGTAGACTTAGCTGTGCAGCCATATGCAAGTCACGTTACCTCTCTGGACTTCAATTCCCTCACCTCTAAAATGAATTGCTTAGGGTCATGTAATAATCTCCATGGTCCCTTCTATGACATCCAAGGCAGTCACTGAATGCAACTCTGTATTCCTTATGGCAGTGAAAGAACCAAGTGGTCCAGTTAGGAAAATAAGACTGGGAGCACACAGCCTGGGCTGCGCAGGATGGTACCCACGTAGGCCTGCTGTCCCTCTGCACAGAAGGCACATTCCCTCTCCCAGTCTCCCTCTCCAAAGCATTCCAGTTTGAATGGCCACTTCCAATCATCATCCCGGTAATCAGGCGCATGCACACAAACTGATAAAACAGCAGGAGCAAGGAGGGGATGGACCAAAACATTCTAGGACTCCAAAGTCAAAGAATTAACAACCAGTCTGCTTGATTAGCTAAGGCTTCAGGATGAGTTGGGACAGGATTTTTACCTAGAAGTCTAGAAAGCAGAGGAGAGAGGATTTAGTACGACTTATATAATTATGTTGGACATCAGATTGCTTCCCAGGTCATCCCTCATTTAATTACAAAGCAGTGGTTGCACCTCTGACCTCTTTTGCCCTCAATGTCATATTTAACTTTGTCATCTTCAAGTCTATATTGGTTTTCTCTTCTTTCAAGGGTCTGTGACCGCAATTACTCAGATGCTCTCAAGGTACAGGTCAAGAACAACACAAGTACTGCCTATCTCCCACAGATCTAGTAAATTCCTGCCTCCCTGATTTCAAGAATCTTGCAGTGAACCCCACCTTTAGCACACCATTCTTTTTGCTTTACATTTACTCTTTGGGAAATGTCAGTCATCCCTGACCTTTGCTAGAAGTGACTCCCAAACTGTATTTTAAGCAACTGTGGTGAGCCAGGATATCTCTTGGAATTCAAGGCCTTCTTTCCACAACCTGGACATTGCCAATTGGATACCTACCCCTTGGACACTAAACCTCAATTTCTCTAAAATGCCTATTAGAGTATTTGTTCTAACATTATTACTCATTTAAATGTTTATCTGACTTGAGACCTTGGCATATGTCTTAATGGATATTGGCTCATCAAGGCCTTGTTTCGATTTGAAACAAGGCCCAATAAATACTGTTGAATTGACAAGGCTGTTGCTTTTTTATTCCTGTTCTAATATCTGCCCCCTGCCAACTCTTCTCATCTTTGTCTCTGTATATAGACGATAGATACCTCCAGGATTTCAAAGGTAATTTAAACTTTGTCTTTATGCAATAGACAGACACTGACTCTACAGGGAGCTCAACAGAGAACCATCAGTTGTTCAATTTTCAAGACAAAGCTAACTCAGAACGAGGAGTTTCACAGCCGTATTCCCTTTCCTGTTTGTCTAGCACCAGAGTCTCCCGAAGAGATGTTAGTTCCTAACTTTGCCTTTCTCTTTCTTCTTTCCTGCCAATGACTGTAGACTGACCTCTGTTTGCTTTTCTCCCATCTGTCTTACAAAATCACCCTGTTTCTATTTTCATCTTTGCTTTCCAGCATCTAAACCTCTGAAGCTGTGACCTTTCAAGCAATTGTAGCAATGGTATCAGTGCATCCTCTGATTGAAAAATCAAAGCTGAGCCCATACATGGTATAATTATTCTGTGTGCGCAGGAGTATGTGTCTGTGCTTGCGGAAGACAGATAATTGGATTTCAGATTACTGATAAAAATATGCACATTCCACCTGAGCCCCAGCAGGTTTGTTCTTTGGTTTCTTTTCTTTTTTTTTTTTTTTTCTTTTCCCCTGGGATCCCAGAGAAACTTGAAACTTCAATTCTTCTATGGGCTCTCATCCCTACACACTTGGCTTCTAAGTCCTGCTCCTTCTATCCCCCAGAGGTTTTGAACACATCTCTTCATTTTTTCTCCAGAACTCTGCACTGGCCCACAGTGGACTGCCATTAGTATTCATCTGGCCACTCAGTCCTCAACCAGCTTCCTGCTCCCGATCTTGCCCTCCTCTCTCCATCTGCCATGTAACCAGTTACCATAAAACGAGTTGACTTCTGCCTTCAAACACAGTCAATGATGTTTCCTAGCTTCAAGCATTTCTCTTAAAATTTCAACTGGTTACCAACATTGGAAAATCAGAATATTGTCCATTAAAATGAGATTTCCTGGCTCACAGATTGGGCAATCCTAGGCCCCAATTCTCCCATGGCCACAGTCCACTAGAGCTGAGGAGTGGCTCCCCATTAAGCAAAGAGGAAGGCTGTCCCATTTGCCATAGTCTTCCCCACTCACCATTGCTTGATTCACCTGAGGTGGGGGCATTTATCTTGCATGGATATACCACCAGAGGTACTTCACTCCTTTCCACAGCCCAGCTTGTTCCCGGGGACAGTGGCCATTGCGACTCACAAACTAAGATCCTTACAGATATCGGGATGGCCAAAGATTGATGAGTCAGCATTTAGAGGAGCTCATCTAAGATGTAATCTCCTTACATTTACTTGGGAGTTCCTACAGAGGACATAAAGTTATGCGTAGCTGTCTTTATAGATATTTTGGTTAACATCTTACATTTTATCATAGTATCCCATCTATAATTGGATATGTGGAGTGTAAAGAGAGAAGAAGAAAAACGGTGGACAAGAAAAGCTTAATTTCTTGATAACTCTAAGAAGCACTTTTCTTCTTATTTTCTGGATGGATTACTAGCTCAAGGGGAAAAAAATGAAAGTATCTCAGATCTCTCTGAAATGGAGTTTAACTTAAAACTCTAGTGGCCCAATTCTGCCTCATTTTATCCCCAACTCTCCTTAGAATTTAAGTAGAAATTACAGTTATGCAATGAAGGAGTCTGTGTGCAATATTATAATGAAAATTAATTTGAGATGCATATTGGCATTTTAAATAAACATTCTACTTTATAACAAATGACATTAAAGTTAAGAGAAAAATTAACTTGCTATCACTGCCAATGGCATGTACTTTTGCCATTACCATTCTTTTTAAACAAATTTTTAACATGGCTTCCAATTTTTCCTCACAAATCAGAGTCAAATAATTTTTTCTGCCTCTGATATTGTTTCTAATATCCTACTGATGACAGTGTTAAACAATATATCTGCCTAAAGTAACTAGAGCTGACAATTGAAGCCAGAATATTACAAGCCGTACTCTTACAAGGTATTTGTAGTTACTAGGGCTTTGATTAGAAAGTACTGGGAATTTACAAAAACAAGCATTATTTTATAATAAAAGTGTAGAGGAGTTAAGGAATAGAGAAAGGATTATATAGGATTATCAAGCTTCTTGGACACAACCGGCAAAGGAACATCAAACAAAGGAAGGTTCTGGAAGTCGCTGTTCTTGGAAAAGAGAAATTTGTCAGATATGGGAGAGGAAGGCCCAAAAAGAGTATGTATGAGTAACAAGCTGTAGGAAAACATAAATAACCTGACAAATCACTACTGAAATACCATCCCTGTGCACATCTGGCAAAGGACAGGAAATTTCACGATTTTGTGTGCAAGCAGGAGAATAGTCATGATAGAGACATTGGACTCCCCTTTACCACTGGCCTGTAGTCCCTCTAAGGATGATTTCCCCTTGTTTTACTGCCCTTTAATGTGCTATTTACCTACCTACTTAGAATAGCATTTCATTTGCCTAAAGAATCATCTCAGGAGCTTTACTTTCCCAACTAGAGTTCAGCCGTCAATTTGTATCTCCAGGGAGTTTAAGAAATTGATTCCAAAGTGTGTTGCATCAAACATAATAAAATCATGTTTTTAAGATCAAAGATAACTTTATCAAGAATTTAGAAGGGTTTAAAATATTTCAAATTGAAGACAACTGTAACTGTAAATAAGTTATGGAAATTTTTTTCCTTACTCTTTGCTCAAAGAGCACAATTACCTTTTTTCCCTAAATATGCTTTTTAAGAAGAGCACAGAACTTGAACAGTGGAATTTGAATTCTATGAGGATCTCTCAGCCACATTTAAGACAACTGGCTGCCATCACACTCTTGGATTTCTACTAACAATCAAAAAAACAATTAGATAAAATCTTTTGTTCCTAAAGGAAGTTGGGACCCTGGATCTCAAAGTGGATGTGGTGTGCCACATGCACACCTGAAGTCACATACATTCCCTGTATAGATACATGAATATAGACGCAGACCGGGTTCTGGGACTCAGTCTATAATCATTCCTTCATTTTTCTATAATTTGGAACTGATTCATTTCTTTTCCAGATGGAGAATTTAGATAGTCTATCTTCTTAAATCCTAAGCTATTTCTCACACCCAGTTAACTCCCACCTCATTCTACAGTTCTCAGTATTACAAATGACAACCAAGTCTTCCAGCCCCGAACAAACCATTTGAGAACATCAAAATTAGGGCAGATGTTAGCTGCATTCATTACTTAAGAATGAGTATTTTGCAATCAATTATTCAAGTTTTAGGTCCTAGAATTTATATTATCTCCTTGACAATTATAAAAGTGTTCATGTTAGCTGGGCTTTTCATATTTCAAATATTATGAAATAAAATTTATTTCCTCAAAGTTTTATTTCTCAAGTATAACTATATAGTGGTCTTTAACCTAACAAAATTCATTGGTTTTAAGGATTACCAGACTTTGATAAATTTAAGCAATCATTCAAATTCATAAGTCAAAGTAAATCTTAAAGTCATCTTTAACCCCCTTTAATTTCACATCCAATCCAGTAGCAAATTTCCTTGATTCAGCCTTTGAAATATATCCAGAATCTACTTGTACCGCTTGCGCTGTTACTACCTAGTCCAAAGCCCTCACTCAGTGGCCTCCAACTGGTCTTCTTCCACTCTTGACTGATGAACCATAGTCTAAGTGACCTTTAAAAAAACAAGTAAAGTCACCTTTCTGCTCAAAAATCTGCTCATCACCTTTCTGCTCAAAAATCTGCTCATCACCTTTCTGCTCAAAAATCCCCAACTTGGGGCACCTGGGTGGCTCAGTGGTTGAGTGTCTGCCTTTCCTCAGGTCATGGGGACGGAGGTCCTGGGGTCCTAGGATCAAGTTACATGTGGGGCTCCCCACAGGGATCCTGCTTCTCCCTCTCTCTGCCTCTCTCTGTGTGTCCCTCATGAATAAACAATTTTTTTTTAAATCCCCATCCTACCATCACTTCTATCCTGCCACTTTTCATCCTACTCAAAATAAAATCTCATCTTAGCCATGGCATGCTTGACCTGGCCCCCAGACTACCTCTTTTTCTTTCCCTCTCCCCCCCTACTCACACTAGCCTCACTGAGCATTTTGTTATTCCTTGACTAGACCATACACAATCCCCCTGAGTTTGTTTTCTTTGTATCCTCTTTTGTGAAGTCTTCTTACCCAGATATTGACCTGGATGGCACCCTGATGTCATTTGGGTCCAAAGGTCACCTTGTCTGTAAGGCCTTTCTGACCACCTAATCCAAATTAGCATCTCCATAGTCACCTTCTATTGATTCCAGCTGCTTTGTTTCTTAGGAAGAATTTAGCACATATAATAATTAGCAAGCCTAGTGTCCATATATAGGGACATAGACAGAATGAAGGCCATAGCCAAGACCTCATGAATTCATCCAACAAAAAGTTACTGTTCCTTTGTCCCTGATCTAGTTCTAGATGCTGATATAATTAATGATAAAAGAAATAAATAAAAGTAGCTGGCCCAAGAGACCTTAAATTCTGATCGAGAGAGACAAATAAGAATAAACAAGTAAAATATAATCAGATAATGGCAACTGCTATGGAGACAAAAGCAGGGAAGGGGAAAGGGAAATATGTATGACGTGGGGCCAAAGAGAGGGCTTCTGGTTGTTTGGAGAGCAGGCAGGAAGGGCTTGGGTGAGAAAATGACATGTGAGTAAGGGCTGGATTTGTCTTCATCACTTGTGATTCCCACTCTGATGGCAGCTGTTCAATAGATATTTGAATAAATGAATAAATAAAATTAAGGTAGAATTTCCAAGCACATAAGTGGTTTTCTTCCTCTTTGGGATTGTCAATACCACAACCACCACACTACCACCAACAACAGTAAGAGCAAAAAATGAAGTGTCTGTATTGCTGTTTTTGAGAGAATCACCAAAAAATGTTATGAAGAAAAGTTACCATTCTTTTGCAAAAGCAACCCCGAGTCAGTTTCATATAATTCCTAGGCAGCTTTTAGTAAGTGTACTATCCATATATAAGGCATATGAACCTCACAGATTAAATCGTTTTTAGTTTCGCAAATGGTTTCTCTCAGAACCTGATGGAAAAACTATTTTTTTAAGATTATATATTTATTTATTTATTTGTTAGAGAGAGAGAGAGAGAGGCAGAGGGAGAAGCAGGCTTCATGCAGGGAGCCTAATGTGGGACTCGATCCTGGGTCTCCAGGATCAAGCCCTGCGCTGAAGGGAGCGCTAAACTGCTGGGCCACCCGGGCTGCCCAAAAAACTATTTTAAATATTCCTGGATATAGTAGATAGTGATAGCATTCCACTACCTGCCTGTGGGAGCAGGCATGTGACATACATCTGAACAAGCAAAAATGTGCCATCCCCTCCTCATGTGTCCACGAAAGGGTGTGCCTACAACCCAAGGAAGGATAGTCAGTGCCCCACCATTATTTCTGATGGATGGAAAGTGTCACTTTTCCTTCCTTAACAAGGAAGAAAGCAATGATAAATCTAAGAGTGCTAAAATCCATCTCACCCAGCATGTCGGCAGAACAAGGCTAGTCCCTAAGCAAACTAGCAGCCCGCAAGTATGAGAGTGAGGAGGAAGGGAGAGAAGCATAGGGCAAGGAGAAAAAGAGAAAGAACCTTCATGGCTGAGCAATTAGATCCAACCAACCTGAAGCTATACCCCCATATCTGCATTTGATCTTTTCAGCGATGGAAGGTGAAACTGGTCTCTGAGATTTGTGCCTAATGGGGGCCTATGAACACATTTACAAAAGTACTTAATTATTATAGGTGTCTCCATTTTGCTTGGCAAATGCAAATATTAAAAAAAAAAAACCTACAATTCTCCTGTGCTTCAAGCACAAAGGCAATTAGTCTTCGATTTTGCTATAGTATATGTGACACAGTATATAATTTTCCCCCAGTTAGAAATGCAATAATTCTATGAAACTTTGATTAATAGTGACTTTGTTATGTAATTTGCATCAGATGAATATTTATATCCTGCCACAGACTCATACTATCTGTATATAATAATCCAGAGATGGGTGATAGTCTTCAGCATACCCCCTCATTATGAGATATGACTAAACTGTTTGAATTCCATTTATGTGGTTTCTTAACTTCCATACATCATACTGTAATCTACCCCACACCAAACCAAACTGTTCTCATATATTTGTAAGCAAGATGCACACAATATGTAATAAAGAATTATTTTTCATCAAGAATATTCAATACAATCACTCCATTTTATTTCTGGAACTTAGTGATGCAAACATGTTTTTCCATAATAACCATGGGTTTTTTTTTAAGATTTTATTTATTTATTCATGAAAAACACAGAGAGAGAGGCAGAGACAGAGGCAGAGGGAGAAGCAGGGTCCCTGCAGGGAGCCCGATGTGGGACTCCATCCCAGAACTCCAGGACCATGCCCTGGGCTGAAGGCAGGCGTACTTAACCGCTGAGCCACCCAGGCATCCCAATAACCATGTTTTTTAGAGAAATCTTATTTTTGCATGTGTGGTTTAAGAAAGATTACCACGGCCATGATAATGCCTCATATGAACACATAAATAGAAAATACCCACTTATGTGTCTCCTCTCTACACTGGCAGACTGGAAATCCTGGGATTTCTCCTGTTACTAGATTGGACTGCTTGTGGCTGGGTTACCAGAAAATAGAAGTATTAGAAACAGAGATAAGGGGACCTCCAGGTGGCTCCCTTTGGCTCAGGGCATGATCCAGGGGTCCTGGAATCAAGTCCCCCAGAGGGCTCCCTACAGGGAGCCTGCTTCTCCCTCTGCCTGTGTCTCTGCCTCTCTGTGTGTCTCTCATGAATAAATAAATAAAATCTTTTAAAAAAGAGATAGTTTTTTCTCTTTTTGCAGGGAGCCCGACATGGGACTAGGACTCGATCCCGGGTCTCTAGGATCATACCCTGGGCTGAAGGCAGTGCTAAACCGCTGAGCCACCAGGGCTGCCCCAGGTTTATCAATACATGAGGAAGTAGGAATGTTTATTTCCCACTCTAATATATCACCTTTTATCCATATATCTGATGTTGGGAAAAGGATATGGCTAAAAGGAGGAGCTCCTAAAATCCTTCAGGTTGAGAAACAAGTCCTTAGAGCAGAGATCCAAAGCCACAAGAAGGTAAGTTCACAAAAGCAAATTTTAATTACAGTGAGAGAGAACCCAGAGAAAAGGCTAGTAGACATAAATTTTGAAGCTCACTTCTCCGCTAGATGCGTGCAGGGGCACTAGGAAGCTCAGTTTAGCACATCCTACTTCCAGTGATTTGGACTCTTATAAGGTGATGCCCAAAGAAACTAATTGAATGACTAAAATAAAGTGGTTTGTTTTGTTGTTTTGTTTGTTTTGTTTTAAATAAGAACTTAGTGATGCAACCACATGTCTTATCCCAAGGGGCTATAAGTAGAAACTGATTGTTGTTTATTTCCCACCCCCCACCCTCCTGCAGTCTGATATTTCAACAATTTAAGTCATACCTAAAAGAAACACTCATTCATGAGAAATGAAAAAAAAATCCTAAATAACTAATGAATTTCTTTTCAGATGATGATTCATCCATGTGACTTCTGAAAAGTGGATCCTCACAAGAAACAATGGATGATTCAATTATTTCTTAACTTATTGAGGCTTCATCAGTCACTATTCAGGATCACTTCCATCATCAACAAAAACAAAGGAAGGGTGCGAGGGAGGGAGGGAGAAAGAAGGGGGGGGGGAAGAAAAAAAGGAAAAGCCCAAGGGAAAAGAGATCAATCTCAAACTCCTAACTCAATGTATTGATTTCCAAATTTCATATCAACATATGCCAAATAACGTTATTTTAAAACTACTAGAAAGGTTTTAATCACACACTCATCAAAAATAAAAAGAGCATCTATCTATAAAGTGACTTTGACAAACTTAATAAAAAATAAATCTCAACACAAAAACAAATGCCATGAAACTTGGAAGAATTGTTTCTGAGATGATTGCCGCAGCTGTGTTGTGGTTTTAAATAAAGCTTGCAGAGTTACATTCCTGAGGCCTGGTAATTGAAATAATTTGCTTTTCTACATGTATAAATACATAGTGTTAATCAGCAGCTTAAATTGAAATTGGTACAAATATCATGAACTGAGACTGTTTGCAAATCATCTCTGGATTCAGGCAATTCACAGCAAGTCTTCTCCATTAGCATCACTAATTGAAATTTGTTATGTAAAATTGCTTTCTCCCTAATTCCCTGAGGGGGAGTAGGGTCAAACCAGATGCTGCGTGCTTATTGGGGGAAGAAGCAGGAAGCAGCTCCAGGACCATAGATAAAGTCTGTTGTCCTTTGCCATAATGTCAGTGGGGAGCTGTGGCTCCCATCTGAAGCACAGAGGCCCCCAGATGGAGGCGTTCTGGTTATGGGAAGCCAACGGGGCTAATGCCATCTGATTTAGGAGTTCACAGCTAAAGAGAAGGAATGCTTGATTCATACAGGATACGTAAAAGGAGGGCTAGAGAAATTGAAAAGAAAAAGAAGGTATAGGGACGCCTGGGGGCTCAGTGACTGAGCTCTGCCTTTGGCTCAGGCCAGTGACCCGGGATCAAGTCCTGCATCCGGCTCCCCACAGGGAGCCTGCTTCTCCCTCTGCCTGTGTCTCTGCCTCTCTGTGTGTGCCTCTTACGAATAAACAAAATCTTAAAAAAAAGAGAGAGAGAGAGAGAGAGAAAAGAAAAAAGAAAAAGAAGGTTTGGAATATGCTGACTCTACCCATGTGCAAAAGTCACAACAAATGTGCATCGTCCAGAAATACAGGTCAAACCGTATTCCTGTTTTGGAAAGACCTAAACCTCCCAGTATAATTCTATCTCTATCTGTAGCTCAGCCTGGAATCCTCTATTACATTGCTTTCAGCTTTATCATATAGTGATAACTTGCAGAAGAATTATGTAAGTATGTGTCTTTCTTTCTCGCTAGGCTATGCTAGAAACTGTGAATCACACAGTCTGCCATGATATATTACGAATAATAGAGATGTAATAAATTGATGAATTAAATGTAATGAATTTAGCGCCACGAACTGGGGGGCAGGGGTCATTTAAAAGAATCCATCCAAGGTGGAAGTAGGAATAGGTTTCATCTTTTATAAAAAATGTTTCACCAAGAGTGAGGGGTTGGAGAAAGCAGGCATAGTACCTTCAATCTCAAGTTCTTGATATAAATCACTGGAATCCGAGTTAATTTGCAAATTCCCTACCACTATGTTCTCTGTCTCTAGAATCCAAAATGTGCATGTGAGTGTAATACGGCTTCAACAGCAGAACGACGCTGTTCTAGTTGTTCACATGGGGCCAAGCCACTGGCTAGGTCAAGGCGGGTCACTCCATCACTCCAGGGCCATGATGCCAAGGCCATGATGTGTTTGCTCAAGACAGAAAAGGCAGAGGTGCTGGAGTGGAGAGATGCTTAGCACAAGCCACCGCCAGGCCCCAAATTCCCACCTTCAAAAATGGCTCTCCCCAAATCAACTCACATAAGTAAAGACCCCCTCAACAGCAGAAACCATAGTTCTGCGAGTCACTCAAGTTGGAGGACAGTGTCGTCCTAAAATGAATCTTCTTACCCAGATCAATGATCTTAACTTTGCAAGGCCATGTTTTCTTCACAGTGAGGGAAGAAGAGAAAGGCATTTGTGCCTTTTTATAGTGATGGCACAAATTTTTAAGTGTTCCAGTGATTTTGAAGAATCCTTTCAGGTCATTCTCTCTAATAAGTACATCTGCTTATATGTCCGCCTGACCTTAGGGTGTGTGTGTGTGTGTGTGTGTGTGTGTATTTTTAAAGATTTATTTATTTATTGGAGAGAGAGAGAGAGAGAGAGAGTGAGGCAGGGAGAGACAGAGAGGGAGAGGGAGGAAAAAACTTTAGGGGCTCCACCTCAGAACCCTGAGATCACGACCTGACCTGAGAGTGGGACGCTTCCACCCAGGTGTCCTGCCTCACCTTAGTTTTTAAGTCATCCTTCGTTCTTCATAAAAGCATGAGAATCATGTGTCCAGCCAGAAAATGTCTTCCTACCTACAAGCCTTGCATTGTTCTAGGGATACTCAGAGGGGAAGGGAACATGAGCCCTTCTGGCCTCCGAATTCCTGTGGATGACATGGCCAGGTGCATCCCCCCAACTTAAGTTCCTGCAGGCTGACATTTGAACACATCCGTTCCTAACTGCCCTCTAAGAAAGCAGCAAAGGTCAGCGCACAATGAAGCGAGACTGTCAAAACGGCACCATTTCCATGAACCCAAATTCATCTTCTCAAGAGGCTGTGTAGGCTTGGAATTGAATCAATCACATGAGTTTATGCCCTAACTCTGCTACTGACCACAGCTATGACATCTCGGCCAGAAGAACTCATTTGTACACTCCTTGGATTCTTTGGCAGCAAAATGGAAACAAGAACGGTAGCATCCTCATCGGGTTATTACAGAGATTTGATGGTTGACTCTAAGGCCCTTGGAACAGGATCTGACTCACCCAGGAAGTACTAATCGTTATGACTGAATTTAGTTCAATTTTCTCAGAAAACACAAATGTGCTGAAATCTTTAAAAGCACAGGTAATTGGCTGCTGATTGGGTGCTAAGGAGAATCCATCTTGAAACACACCCCACAGAGCTTAGTTTGCAAAAGAAATCTGCAAAAGCAGAGTGCTATAGAGCATGGGGTGACCTCATGTCACCCTCAGAGTACAGCGCCATAAAGACAGATGATCAAAGCCAATGGGAACCCAACTTTCTTTGCCAGTATATTTATACAACAGGTTGACAGCAAAAGGTGTTTACAAAACATGTTGACAGCAAGAAGAGTATTTGTTAAAATGTTCTAATGGGGAGAACAAGTAGGAGTCCCAAAAACTATCTGAAGGGAAGCAACTCTTTGCTTCCTTAAAGCACTGAAAACCCTGTCACTGAAAGTGCCCTCAGATACTTCAATCTTCTCGAGTCACAGTTTTCTTTAATATCCAAGCGACATGAGTCTGTTTGCCTGGCGAAGTCCAGCATTGCTGCTGTTATTTCTGAGCATTGCTGCGGGAGGTGGCCTACATTTTCTTGTTACTTCTAACCCCATTTCGTCTCCGAGCTAGAACCTCAGTGACCCTGCCCTCCATCCTCCCTTCCTGCGGGTGCAGAGCTCAGCCAGGGCGGAGCGCTCCTTCTCCCTTTACAGGCCCAGACACCAGCGGTCCCTGGATGCTGGAAAGGATGCTGTGAGGGGCAGGGAGGGGCAGGGGATGGGGGTAGGGGGTAGGGAGTAGAATCTAAACCAACCCCCCTCCAAAAAAGAAATTTAAACTGTGTTCTCTGGTACATTTCCTCTCTCTCACTGCCTATTCCCCTCAGTAAACCTCAGCCTGCTGCCTTGGGCCACTATCCTAACGACCCTCCTAGTCCTGTATTTCCTTGTGTATCCAAAGGCCCAGACTTTGCTCAAACTGCCAGGGGTCTGTCTAAATTAACTGTCACTTTATGATGCAAAATAATGTGGCTCTTGCCCTCTTACCCTCTCCCTTTGGGAGCTGACCTTTCGGGGTTTACCTTTGTATAATCCGAGGTCCTTTAAGGCTTTTGGCAAATAAAAGAACAATTCTTTCCATGAACAAATTATGTTTTGTTTTGTTTTTTTGTAGGGTGGAAAATATAAATTTGATGTCTACAGGACTCTCTGGATCTCTTTATGGATACACAGAAGTAGACAGACAGACATAGACACACACACACACACACACACACACACACACACACGATACCTGGTTTAGAACAAGGCATTCTAGAAGTGACCGAAGCATATTAAACATTCTAAGGGTTTGAGCAACCCTGGATGAGAATCAGGGAGTGCCAAACTGTGGGTGGTTGGGAGCACCCCCGGACCAGGGCTGCACAGAGACTTCCCTTGAGGAAAGGCAGGAGCAGAGCAAGGAAATTCTTAACTGGCTGTAGTTTAAACCCGAGTGGGCTGTTCCTGATTGGCTGCCCTTAGGTTTTGCTTTTGTAACCCCGAGGCATTCAGACACTTCGATCTGGGATCGCTTACATTAGATCCAACTCAGTCTAATGGCCTTGTTTAACTGATTGAACAAGGAGTTTAAATTAAAAAGATAGCACGCCATGGATACACTGTCCTCTTAAACATGTGGACTTTTTCGTCGGCCAGATCTGGGTACCTACCCCAGGCCTACCATGCACCTGCCACGTGTCCTTGGGCAAGTCTGGAATGCATTTCCTCACCTGTAAGAGAGGTAACCATACTTGCATATCATTGGCAGGGTTAAATGAGATGGTACATGTAATTAGTATACTGTATGGGTCAAAGTAAGCATTTGTAAAAAAAAAAAATAGCTAATGAAATTTAAAAAGAAATAAAATAAAATAAAATATAAAATAAAATAAAATAAATAAAAAGAAATAAAATAAGGAGAGGTGACAACAAAACATATGGGGAAGAAGACAAAAGCAATGAGAAATGGGGATACCTCACTTCTTAGCTGCATCCGCCTCTCCTGGGAATCCCTACAGCCCCCAGGAAGGGGGCAGCCAGCAGGGCCCAGCAGATAATGAGAGAGGAAGGGTTGATACTTGGTTACTATCCATAAGGTTGTACCAGAGGTTTAAAGTATTTCTGAACTGCTTTCGAGCCGCTGTCCTGGTGACCAAGAATAAAATCCTGTCTAGCCCACCTACATTATTCTTTCCCCTGGGACCTTCCCATATTTCAGAAACCAAAGGTGAAGGCCTGGCCTTCCTGCTCAGGGCTTCTGAGTCCCCACTCCAGCGCTGTGGGCCGGCATCTGTCCTACCTGACTGCCGCCTGTGCATGTTGTTAAATTTTATTTTTATTCTTCTCACTAAAGGCAGAAGGGACCCAGAGGTTAAAGAGAACCAGCAGGAAGTGCCCTATTAAGTGTCTGACTCTTGATTTCGGCCCAAGTCATGATCTCAGGGTCATGAGATTGAGGCCTGTGTGGAGCTCTGCACTTGGGGGAGGAGGGGGTCTGCCTAAAAAAATTCTCTCCCTGTGCCCATTCTGCACTCACATGCATATGCCTCCTCGCTTTCTAAAATAAACAAATAAACAAATGTATCTTTAAAAAAGAGAAAGAGTCAGCTGGTATTTCCACCTTTGCAGGTAGGACTATATTCGTCACTCCAGGTTAGGTATAGAATCGTAAAGCAATGGCTAGTGAAGCAAATGAGATATTTTTGTACCTTACGAGCTTGCAGAAGGGAGGAAGGCAGGGAGGATGCAAGAGAGGGAGAGAAATTCAGAAACCATTTGATGGGAGTTACCTTAAGATGGAACAAAGGAGGGATTCAATTACGGCAATCCATCCCCTATGTCTGTGTCTCACAGAACACGCGCACAACCACCACACTTGATGATTTAATTCATTTCACCCAGATGGGCACTCCTGAGGAGATAATCATACTAAGAAAGCTCTCTTAGGAATGGTTAAAGATAGTAAAGTTGTAAAGTTTCATTATTTCTAACTGAAGGACAGATGTATCATCAACTTTTCTATGAAGCAGATAGAGAACACATCCATGTAACTGTCGCAGACGTAAACGTAACCTATTTCTTCACTTCACCACTGTTTCTCATATTCCACTTGGAAGTAGTCTGGAGTTTAAAACTCAGTCATGTGTGATTTCAAATATGCCCCGTTAGCTTCACGGTTCAAACACAGATGCATAGATACCATTAGTGAAAATCTCCAGAAATGCGAAGCATGGCAAGGCATCCACCATCTTACGTGTATATTTCCACTGTCGCTGTCCAAAACCTGATAAAAGTAGGAAGAAGAGAGAATCACGCCTAATCCCCAAAAAGTGATGATTCCTTTGAGTGTTTAGACCCTTGAATAATTTATCCAGCAAGGATTTTGAGAGCCTTCTGGGTGGGAGAGAGTATATACTTGAAGGGACCTTATCTATTATTACAAAGGCTTCCTCTCAAGGAAAAGAAGTGGTACTACACCTGAAAGACGTAGTGGCCAACCAGGGCTGCGGAAAGGGCCCCTGCCCCCTGTCCATGCTGCCATGAGGGCTCATCCAGTCCTTCACACTTCTCTGCTGCACCCAAGCGAGGCCTGAGAGTCTACCAAGAGAATGATGCAAGGACAGTGTTGTCAGTCCATTAGAATTAAAAGAAGCTACGTCTTAGAGCTAGCTAAGACATCTTTAATAACTAACACGGTACCTGGCACAAAACGGTCCCTGAAAAAGTGTCTGGTGAAGGAAGGGTTCACCGATATGGGACAACCTCTTTGAACATAGAAACAGCCTTACCAACCACAAGAAAATTATAAATAAGACCCACAGGATCCTTTGTTGAGAGCATCCCTGTCACAGAAAGAAGTCCTGAAGTGAACTCTGTAAACAGATCAATAGAAAGTTTCAAATGAATAGGTCTTGGAGGAGTAATCCCTGGCAGCTGAGTGAGAGATTGAGCAGGTTCCAAGAAACACAGAGAGCATTCATCTTTGAGCAGACTACCTGGCCACTTAAGGAAGAGGGAGAAAGACAAGGCTGGGAACCATTGTCAAGTTAGTTGCAATTTCCGCCTCCCCGTCACGTGGGTTCTGTGTGTTCAAACAAGGTAAGGTGCTGGCTAACCTCTGTCTCCACTTGCAAGGTAAGCTCCCTGGGCTTTGGTGAAGCTATCTCACATTTACCATGACTAAGGAGTTCAGCCACGAGAAGGAACAGCACCATTATCCCAGGGGAGCCTTCCAACCATATAATTTGGTAGAATTCTTAGTGCTGAATGGTTATGTCCCACTTAATTCAAATGTGCCCACGTGTATGTCTAAGGCAGGAATTATTTCTAGGAGCCAGCTTTCACTGTCAGGGCAGCTTCTTGTGACTACGCTAATCCTTATGGCACTCTCCTTCTCTGAATTCCTAAATGCTTCCTACGGGATTTTGCTGACTAATCTCTGTTGGACTGTTCGGATCCAATCCCTATCCTTCCCCATCCTGTTTTGCAAGACTGGCCATATAGATGGCTTTACCTGGCTTCCTGAGCTTCCTGATCCTGCTGGTGGCTTTTAGATTGGGTGGAGACGGAGGTGAGGATGTGTGTTTCCCGGGCTTCCCCCCACAGAGCAATGAGAGTGTCTGTGCCCCTCCAGACAAGGCTATAACTCCAATCAAGAGGCATTTCCCCACAGCGACAGCTGGAGCTCACTCTCTCCAGGTTCCAGAAGTGGCTTCCTGTCCTCCCTCAGCGAGGCACCCTTCTGTGGCAGCCTTACCCACATACTCATAAATGGTCCTTGAACTCTCTTCTGTTTTGTGCCAGGATTCTAATTGATATACATAGATACCACCACATTTGGCATTTGTTTTTACTGCCTTCTGGTATTTTCCATTTGAGACAGATATATATAATTTCTAACTTAACTGTACTTCCCTGAGACAGGAACTAGGTCATATCCTCTAGACATCATAAGAGTTAAACTGAGTTCAGGATTTGACATAATTCTTGAATTCTTGTTGCTAGGAAGGGAGCATATCTGAGCAGAGTTTTAACAACCAATAATAACAATTAAAATTCGCTAAGCACTCACTATGTGGCAGGCAACTGGGACAGGCAATATCCATAGAACTCTTAATTTCCATATCTTGCAAGTCATATAACATTATTCCTGTTTTCAGGAAATGCAATCTAGGCTAATATGCATCTTTTAAAAAGTAGGAAGCCGTAGGGCCAACATGCAGATGTGGCCATCGGACACCTGAGTTCGGGGCTCTTTACCAGGATTGGACATCAACCCTCACAAACGAAGTGGGAAATTCCTGTTCTGATGAAGCAATCACTGTAAATGGAGCTGCCTCCTCATTAGGTACAGAGTCACCAAGAGCCAACAGTGACACAGGATTTAATTCTGGAACTCAACTCAAGAAAAAAATATGCAAAAATGAGTGTTCCTATGCATTATATATTTTTTTCATCTATCTTCTCACATAGCACTTTTCAACCATAGTCTCTGGTGATTTGGGCATGTGGCATTTAATACTCTCTATCTCTATCCTGTATGTTGTATTAAATATTCTATATTCCATTAACAGCGAATATTACTTGCACAGTGTCTAGTATATTGTAAGCACTTAATAAATATTTTAATCAGTTAAGTTGTTATAGAGCCTTTTTGCCATAAATAATCAACACCTGAATTCAGCATTTGGAGAAAGAACATCTTATCATTCTCAGCCAAATAAGAGTTTTGATTATTTGATGCTGAAAAGGGAAACATAGCAAATTTTCAGATGAGTGTAATTGCACACTGGTAATTACACAGGTCTGATTTCATTATAGTAAATGCTAATTTAATGTCTGATTCACTTTCCTAACTGGCACGAAAAATGCTTTTACTTCACATGAAATATTAGATCATAGGATTCAGAAAGAAAATACAAGTCTGTTGACTCAGGGGCATTTGAGGATAAGCAAAGGACATTTAAACTATGGTTTATGTAAAAAAAAAAAAGAATTTAGAAAAAAAAAACAACTTAAGTTCTGAAGAGTTTTTGAACCATGGACCCCTTTTGTAGTTTTATGAAGCATATGGACCCCCTTCTCAGAACAGTGGTTTTAAATAAATAAAAGTCATTATAAAGGGAACTACTTATATTGGGGGAAACTATCAAAACATTACAGGAATAGTTTTTTTGATATAGAAATATACTTCACTGTAAAAATATTAGCTGTCAATATGTAGAAATGTGTCCAGTAACTACAGGAATTGTTCATCAAATCTGCAAAAATGACAATATGATATTATGATTATGATTTCTGTATGATTCCATCAGTCATGGAGCTGCACACAATTTCTGTGGTTCATTGCTTTTACCCATAAGGGAAGGACTTGCTAATTTATAGTTAGCTGGAAGTTAGTAAAATATTCTGTTGGTGGATCCAGGTGAAGAAACCCTGCCACAGCAGAGCTTTAAAAGAGGAAATAGAGTAACCAGAAATAGAGGAAGGAGGAAAAGATTTCCTTTCTCCAAAACCAAGCCGAGAGAAAGTAAGAACCGTTCAAGCGGAATTACTTTTAGAGCCAAATATACCCTTGCTCCACAGAATAAAATAAAATGCTATTTTTAAACAATAAGTTAAAATAGATTTCAAGCAGACTGCCTCATGAAAGTCTTTGAAAAAGAAACATATTGGATTTTTAAGTGATTGACAGCATGGAGCCACTTTTAATTTTTCGAATGTATATTTCATCATAAAAAGTGAGTGAAAGTTCAAAGGAAAAAATGGTAGGACTACTCATTTATTTGATATTCACGATAAAAGCAAATATGTTCTGTCCACTGGGAGCTTGAATCTGGATTAGTAGCATTAGTGCACTCCCAAATCTGTAGTGATGTCATAGGCCATGTGCAGACCGATTCATCTGTTAGCAGCCAGTCACCCTCAGACAGACACCATTCCACAGCTGGATTTGCATCAAATGGATTAAAGATCAGCAAAAAACACACTGGCTAGGATCAAAATCAGCACACTGAAAAGTAACTCCAGTTTAAGCGAACACTAAGTTATCGTTCTAATTAAGGTGTAACCAAGTGCCAAGATCTGTCACATGGGGTCCTGCTAGAATGGATCAGAGGGATCCATAACAAAGAGGGAGTGCCTGAGTCACTTCCTCACACAAGCTATTGGTTACTGTAAAAAGAATAAGAATAAGAATAAGAAGGAGAAGGAGAAGGAGAAGGAGAAGGAGAAGGAGAAGGAGAAGAAGGAGAAGGAGAAAAAGAAAGGAAGAAAGATCAAAATGGAGTGGCTCATGCTTGGCCCCATGTTACCAAAACGACACTGACTTCTAGTTTCAGCTCTCCCAGAAATGGAATCTCATATCAAGCAATCAGGAATCACCTGATCCACACTAGTTACATAACCTGCCTGCCCCCTGCTGTCTCCTAAAGGGAAATGGCCTTGCCAAAACCAACCTACTTTTTCACCTAGTGTAACTTCCTTGTTCCTGCTCCCTTCTGCCTACAAAAGTCTTTCCTTTGGTACAGACCTTGGAGCTCTTTTGTATCTGCTAGACTGGACGCTGCCCAATTCGAATCCATTTTTGTTCAAATGAACTCTTAAAAATGTTAATGTGCTTCAGGTTACCTTTTAACATTCCCTAGCCACCCTAGGGAATGTGCTTTGTGTCTCAGGTTTATTCTCCTAACTTCCCCCTCTTTTCCATGTCCCAATGTTCAACTGTCAAACCAGAACGTTGGAGGTTCTTGACCTAAAGTAGAGTATTTCTTTAAATATTTTATTTATTTGAGAAAGAGAGAGCGAATGAGCAGGGGGAGGTGCAGAGGGAGATAGAGAAGCAGACTGCCTGCTGAGCAGGGAGTGTGATGCTGGGCTCAATTCCACGGCCCTAAGATCATGACTTGTGCCAAAGGCAGATGCTTAACTGACCAAGCCACCCAAGTGCCCCCCTAAAATAGGGCATTCTTAATACAAATCACTAATCCACTCAGTCACTAGATGTTCTTTGGCCCTGATTCTATTTCATTCCCCTTCTCCTTTTAAAAGAATAGCTCTTAGGCAGGAAAATTAGCCCAGCAAAGATGTAGGGTCTACAAAGATATCTCCAAGTCACTCAATCTTACAGTGGACACTGAGGAATGTTCTGGGGTTGCAGGCAAAGAACTGGACCTCAGAACAAATAGGATGTTGTAGGAGAGCATTGAGAGACTTCCTGAGAAAGTGCAGGTAAGAGGATCCCAGAGGCTCTAACATGGGGACATGAGGGCCATGGAAGCTTGTGTTTCTGTTTGGACGGTCACCATGCTCCCTGCTCAAAGCTCTCTGTGTACAGAACAGTTTGTGCATCTGGTGCCTCTATTAATTAAGCTTGTACAGTTACCACCATTGGTTGGCATTTTGTAATCTACCATATTCCTTCTTTTAAGAAGCACAGACCTGTCCCACAGATTCAGGTCCTGGTCTCTCCTAGCTAACCCTAGTGATACCCAAGATGACAATGAGCAATGTTTTCAACACTTCCATTTAATAAAATTACTATTTTAAAACTTAGGTCAGTCATTCTTTAAGCCACTTCTATATTTAAATCAATTATTTGGTTTTCTTTTTTGTTCTGGACAACACAAATATGAGGACTCACAGACAGTATAGTAAATTCTGGTCAGATAGGCCTAATGTTCCTCCCGAACCACGTGAACCTCAGTACCCTAATTTCTCCAAAAGGGACAGTGATCATCATTAAAATGAAGTGAGGAGATTATAAGGAAGTTAGCCTAAAACTAGGCAATGGTTCCTTAAGTGGGAATTCTTGGACTGATGGTGTTCCATGGTGATGCTTTCTTGTATCTGTGATTAAATTGAAAGGAAAATATAATGAGGTTTTTCATAAGGCGAAAATTTATCTAATTAAAGTATTGCTTCTTATTCTCAGATTATGATGTACTGCCCACATTTTAGGGCAGAGCTCTTATATATATATATATATATATATATATATATAAAATCATTATGATTATAGATGAGGTTTTTTTATTCCTTACTCCTGATATATTTTGTGTTGCAAAATGAAAATAGGAGCCTATGCCATGCTATGACTCACTCTCCACTTAAAAAAAAAAAAAATTGCACATCTCAGGAGTGCCTGGCTGGCTCAGTTAGAAGAGCATGCGACTTCTGATCTTGAGGTCATGAGTTCAAGCCCCATATTGGGTGTAGAGATTACTAAAAAAAATAAAATAAAATAGTAAACTTTAAAAAAAATTGCACATCTCCAAAAGTAGAGAAGTCTGAAATGCCCAGATCTTAGCTATGATGTAGAACAGATTCTGAGAATAGCTGAGCTCTGAGTTTGTTTTGAAGCCCATAGGAGTCATTGTGAAACTGAGCAAACACCATATATTAGCAATGTCTGTCGGCCCTACTCCTCCTCACCCCTCAGCAGCCTCTCCCTGTCCGAGGGCTTCAGCTTGTGAGCTGCTCCTCCAAGACCATCAGGTGCTGATGTGACTACCATGTCCTCTGCCTTCAGGTGAGCTTGGCTGTAGAATAAAGGGTTCTCCTGCACTTAGGCTTCTTGACCAGCTTTCTTCAACTCAGTGGATTGACTTCATTTGTTTCTTATTTTTTTCTGAACATTTAATTACTACATGCATATTTTAAAAGATTTGGAAAACACAGAAGAGTACAAATAAAGAAAACAGAAATCATCTGTAACTCCGCCATTCACAATCAGTGTTGCCATGTGAGGTTTTTTTTTTTACCCTTTGATAATTCATATATTCTTCTTAGGAGGCATAATTTAGATCATGCTTTATGCATAGCTGACTATCCTGCTTTTTTTTCTTTTTTTCTTTTTCATTTTTAAAAAGATTTTATTTACTTATTCATGAGAGACACAGAGAGAGAGGCAGAGACACAGGCAGAGGAAGAAATAGGCTCCCTGCGGGGAGCCCCATGTGGGACTGGATCCTGGGATTCCAGGATCACGTCCTGAACTGAAGGCAGATGCTCAACCACTGAGCCACCCAGGTGTCCCATCCTGCTTTTCTTAAACAAAGATGGCCTTGAGAGACTTCTCATGTTATTAAGCATTCTCTGAAATCATGTGCTTAATGACCATAAAATGTTTCAGAATATAATATTTTTTTATTGTTTAAAAATAGCCTAATGTAAATCTTTGTTTATAAATCTGTGTGAGAAAATACAAGTATCTCTGCAAGCAAATTAGTAGAATCACTAAGCCAAAGGGTATGGAATTTTAAGGTGTTCCATGTAGCCTCCCTACTTTGTTTGGACTCCCAAATTTGCATCTTACTATCAGTGTAAGAATGCCAGTATCTCCAATATTTGTTCTAAGTCTTTACCACAGTTCATTTGAAAACTGGATAGTCAGCATCTAGCTATTTTTATGTCTTCATCTTAAAAACCTACTGAGGTTGAACACTTCTGGTGTTTATGAGTCATGCCTGTAGTTTGGCCACTGTTCCACAGTTGACTTAAGTCTTCTCAACAAAATGTTTCTCTACCCTTTCCTCAGGGAGGGGGAAAGAGGAAGAGAAGCTGATATTAAGAACTTACTATACGGTATGCATACAAGTGTATGCCCATATTGTAGTAGCTCTGGTCATGATGCTCTTAGGCAATGGCCTAGGCTCCTTAGTAAACAGGCCAGAATCCAAACTTAGGTGTGTTTGTCTCCAGAATCTTGAGCTTTGCTATATGGTCCATCTCAGGAAGGCGGTCATCATGTGCAACTTAACAATCACTCTGTAGTTTTAACCTTTTACTCCTTAAATGGATTTACCAAAGATCCAAGTAAGCCAAAAGTGCCCCCCCCCCCAAAAAAAAAGAAAAAAAAAAGAAAAGAAAAGAAAGAAAAGAAAAGAAAAAAGAAAAGAAAAGAAAAAAGAAAAGAAAAGAAAAGAAAAAAGAAAAGAAAAGAAAAGAAAAGAAAAGAAAAGAAAAGAAAAGAAAAGAAAAGAAAAGAAAAGAAAAAAGGAAAGGAAAGGAAAGGAAAGGAAAGGAAAGGAAAGGAAAGGCAAGGCCATACTCAACAGTAGTTTTCCATTACTTCCTTTTCCAAGGATACCTGCTTCTTTGTGTGGGAATTTGTCTGATATCAAATTGTTAAACCGTATTTTTTTTTAAAGTGGTTGATTTTTCAACCACTATTGTTTGTTATGGTATTTTAAAAAGTCTCTAAATTCCCAATTCCCTAGCTTTCTTCTGAAAGAAATCCCTTTATTTCACTTTAGAGAAACCCTGCTGCCCTCTTTTGACTACTATTTGTCTTGCAAATGTATTAGCCATTTGTTTTTCACCAAAGACATCATTCGAAGAGAAATTAACTTATATCAAAATATTGCAAAAGAATAAAAGTACCGTCATAATCTGGCCAAGAAAATGCAGCCAACTATTTTTTTAAAGATTTTATTTATTTATTTATGATAGACATGGGGGGCTGGGCAGAGACACAGGCAGAGGGAGAAGCAGGCTCCATGCTGGGAGACCGAAGCAGGACTCGATCCCGGGATTCCAGGATCGCGCCCCGGGCCAAAGGCAGGCGCTAAACCACTGAGCCACCCAGGGATCCCCAACTATTTTTTCCTGGCATAAAGACCTTCAACTGTATGTAAGGTTCAGGAGATGAATAGGAGGGCAGTGAAAGGGAGATGGTACTTCAAGCAAAACGAATGATATTATTTTCAAATAATAAACTAATAACGATGATTGAAACATAGTCTCAAAACTGTTCAGGAAAATATCCTATTATAACTAGGTCACCATCTTTGGGTTTGCAAGGGCTTCTGACCTGGTAACTATATTGACCTTATAACTATATGACATTATGGTGCTAGAAATAGTATTAAACCATCTGATTAGTGTCTAATATGTAAAGTTAAGAAGCAGCACAATATCCGGGTTGGTGCAAACTGCCCGAACCGAAGTAAACACTTGAACTCATTTAGAGATCTTACATTTTCTACGCGTGGTTTGTAGGTGATGGCCACTACTGTGACAGTTTCCAGAAAGTATCGCCATTCGGCTTTAAACCCTGGGGCTGGGCTAAATCGCCAGGGCCCAGTGTTGGCTCAGGATCTTTCTGCTGCTTCATATAACACGGACAGAGCTCATACAGATCTCGGAAACCGCCCATTCATTGGCCACAAACCATGGCCCGTGACCATGCAAAGGCATATGTAAAACACGGACAGGCCTGCACACTCATAGGAAAAGGCTGACGCAGATTGGAATCAACTAATTGACTAACGTTTATGCAACGGACATTGCATCTACCACTTTTACAGTTAAGTGTCCTCCCTTGTTCATATAAAAACTACTAAGAGCTATAAGTATAGTACATATGCGAGGTGCCCACTTGGCTCTTCAGAATTATTGCATAGTTAGTAGACATCACGGGGGGGCGGGGGAGCGCTGAACTGACCAGATGAACAACACCTGCTCATTTGATGCCCAGCTGCCCCGTCCGTGGCATTACTGCCTCGCCTGCGAGAAAACGAAGGCTCAGAGAGACTGGCTCACTTGCTCAGTATCACACAGCACTCAGATCCAGAAGGTATGACTTGAGTGGCCCCTCAAAAAGGTATAAGAGAGCAGTAGAGGGTGAAAGGAGGGGTTTCACAAAATTACAAAGGGTCTCACAGATATCATGTCTTGAGACTTCTTTGGTCTCTAAGGCGGGAGGGGAAGATTGAGAAGCAGCATTTCAAGGAGAAGAGGAGATGAGCCTGTGAAATCGGGATGTGGAGACAGAAGCCATCGTAGGGAAGAGGAAAAGCCTGCAGGGGAAGGAAGGGAAGCGTGTAGGAGAGTGCGCAGAATTAAAATAGCAGCTGGGGAATTGCGCCAACAGGCAGCCTAGAGGAGTCCCTCTCAAGCGGGGCGCCTGGCTTCTGCGGGAAGGCTGCAGGGGCTGAACCAGCGGGGATTTGGGGAGCCTCCTCTCCCCCTTCTGTTTCAGGGCCGGGGCAGCTCAGGAGCCAAATGGAACGGGAGCCCCGTCGGGGTTGGTCCTTCCGACAAGGTCTCCAGGACCTTGCACCAGGGATGAGCAGATGCTGCAGATGGGAGCCACACCTCGTCGATAAAGACGAGAAGGAAAAAGCTCAACAGAACGCTTTATTTTTTTTTAGATTTTATTTATTTATTCATGAGAGACACAGGCAGAGGGAGAAGCAGGGTCTCTGGGGGGAACCCTATGTGGGACTCGATCCCGGGGCCCCGAGGTCACACCCTGAGCTGAAGGCAGACCCTCAACCACCAACCCACCCCGGCGTCCCAACCAAACTTTTTAGTACTTGAGGTTTTCCCCAAAATACGTTTCATGTATTACTGAGAATCTTGCAGTAAAACGAGAACAGGCCTTCCCTCCTAAGTTCCATAGGTTCAAGGAGTAACATTTGAAGACCGCTTGAGCGGACATCTAAACAGAGCAAATAAACTCTACAAAAGTCAGGCCTAACAAGTAGCCAAAGCTATAGAACAAGTGTACAGGTGGGAGGTATTAGACCAGGACGCCAGGGACTTTATGTGTTTTCTAGAATCCTAGCTACACAAGCCAGGTGTGGGGGGCTCGGGGTCCGCCTTCCATTCGCTCTAAAGCAGAACGCTCACCTTTCTGCATCTACCCCCTGCAGGCAGGTGACCCGAATCCACTCAGCATGGATTTTCATTGTAGCAGCGACCATTCTATGTGGCCATCACCGAGCTACATATCGTATCCTCATTGAGATCATCATGGTAATGAAAATAGGGCACAGATCTTTCCACGAGGTCTTCACAGCCCCGACCAAGACACTTCCTATAGTTAAGTGCCCAAGACCTCCTAAAATGACCTTCCAACGGACTGATCAAGGAATGAAGTGAGTGGAGACTAGACAGGTAACCAAATTCATGGCTCAACAGAAACCCCTTTGTGTGGGGTAAGCTATGCAGGAATTAAATGGTTGGCTTGTTAGGGATCTTCCCAGGTGGGTCACATCACCATTTTCTGGGAACACAGCAGAAGGGACTCAAATATGGGTGAACGACAAACGAAGCTCCCTCTGTAGGGTTCTGCTGTGCTGAGAGCCCCCCATTCCACTGGCTATTTGTGGAATGAAAGGATACAGCCTACCTGTGGGAGATGTAGGGAGATATATTTTAGGATGACAATAAGACCCATAACAATAACAGGCCATTTTTTTCCCCACAAGTAAAGCATCCCTGCTTTCATTTGCTGACAGCATGCTGGCCAGTTCTTGAGGACAAGCTACTGTGCAACATAATACTCCCATTTCAAAAGAAGGTGATGGTGAATAGCAGGTGCAGAAAGGTTGTACTCAGAGAGCCGCTTAGTTCTAAATGCTACGATGCCCCCGTGGCCTTGGGAGCAGCACTGCCAGGGCAGCTACATACAGCTGGAGCTGCCCTCGCCTGTTTCTTCCTGCCCCACAGTCGGGGGCAAGGTCAGTTCCCCAAATCTGGCCCATTACCTATAGAAAATTCAAAAGGGAACAAAAATAATTGATTTTTTAAAATAATTCCCTCATAGGATGACCAGCTGGGGCTCTGAATTTTGATATTTGGAATAGGCAAATACGTGGAAAGAGAGAGAGACAGGAGGGAGGGAGGGAGGGAGGGAGGGAGGGAGGGAAGCAAATTCTTTAATCTTCCTTCAGAATCGAGAGCAGGTTTGACCACTTCTACACTCAATCTAAAAGATCTGTAATTTTATGCAACATGTATTTTGACATTTTTAACCACCTTCCCAAATCCAGAGCATCTTTATAATAGTTTCTTCACATATCCAAGTGGACTCTAAGAGCGAACAGCATACCTACCACGCTCATCAACATCAAAAGTATAAATGGAAAAAAAAAAAGTATAAATGGTTTCTGTTTTCACTCTAGAGACAAAGCTGGATTTTGAAGCTTCAAGCAAAAGTGTATGGGGAGATAACTCTGCGCCCTGTCCTTCGAGATACCAACACATACACACACGCTAACCACAGTGGAAACAGTCTCCAGGAAAGCAGTGTGTCGTCCAGCTGCCCAGGGGCTAGAGTTTGCGGCCACACTGCCAGCACTTGAATCCTGTGCCTTGCCCTCACGAGCCCTGTGACCTCCACTTACTTTCCTTCCTGGGACTGCACTGCCTCCTTTGAAAGTGGGGATAAACATCATATCCACTCGGTACGGTTGTGAGCATGGAGGAAAGGCATTCACGTAAAAGTGCCCAGCTAACACCGGCCATGTCATACATGCTCAATAAATCACACCATTGACATTTTTTAGCAAGTCTTGGATTTCTGAGGCTTTCTGGGTCATCTGCCTCACAATAAATAGAATGGAAGAAATTACCTGTAGAAATAACCTTGAGTCAGAGTGAGTCAATGGCTACACTGGAAACCTTGGCTTTTGCCAGGCTCTTCTCACATTGAGATGTCACTCAATATCGCTTTGAGAGAGATCGTCCACAGCCACTTTCCTCATTTCATTCACATCTTGGCTTAAGGGTCACCTCTACAGGGAGACCCATTCGACCCCTGCCCCGCAATCCTCTATCATATTACTCTGTTTTAAGTTTCTGTATGGCACATGACTCACACTTTTCTTCTGTATCATTATCTGACGTTTCCCCTGACCCAGGCCTTGCCTGTCTTTTGGTCTTCTTTTTCCCTAGTGCCCAAAATACTATCTGGCCTTGGTTAAGTCCTAGAAAAATCCCTGTTGGCTGAATGAGTAAATGCTTACACAAGTGCATGATGAATGTGGGCACTGGGTTGTTGGCTTGATAGCAAGGGTGGATAACAATATGATGGCCTAATCCACAAAGTACCCAGCAGGGGAACTAAAGTAGGTAACCTAGGCCAAGGCCTTAAACCATTGTCTCCAGAACTGTTTCTAGGGACAACCAAAAGAAATACTATTGTCTGACTTCTCATTACTTTCTAGCCATACCACCTCTCCTCCAGATACTGAAAGCTAACGTCTACCACAGTCACCATCAGTTTCTTCCAGGGAACCCTCTTCTATCAAACCCTCAATGACTGCTGGCTCCGGCCCATCACTCGGCAACCTAACTCAGAGATGCTCTGCTCACCATAAAACAACATCCTCCTGACCGCTATTGTTACTTTTCAGCTTAGCTCCTTCGCTGGGTCTTTGATGGCCGTTGTCACAACTCGTAATTATTCAACCTGTTTGCTTTCTTTTATTCTAGTTTGCCCATCAGAATATACACCTCATGAGAGCAAGCCCAATTTTGTGCTATTCAGTATGGCAGCCCTAGCACCTTTTATAATTCCTGGTACATAACTTGAGTTTGATAAATAAATATAAGAGGAAGAGAGAAGAAAGGGAGCCAGGATGAAGAAGAAATATTTGGAGCAATCCATCTTATTTTATGAAAGTCTTCCCTAATTCCACTCACTATTCCTTTGCTGAGCAGCTACTGTTGTCTGCAGGAAGAGAAGCCACCGTATCCTGTGGAACTGAACACCATTCTCTCCATGAAGAAATTATAGATACTGTAACTGTTACATGAGTAGCACTGTACCTCATTGTTCTAGCAAAATCCTAAAAGCAATAGCCACAGCCTCATTTCTTGACCACCGATCCACAGCTCATTGTCCTCCAGCCCAGGAATGACAGGAAATGGCAATGAATCACCTACCCACCAACTTCTGTTTCTCATTTTCTTGCCACTGGCTCTATTCACCCACTTCAAGAGTCTCAAGTCAATCAAACTTTTATAACCAAATCTCCTTAACAAATGCAAAACTCACTTCCCACCAAACAACCCTAATTTAGCACAAACTTTAAATTTCAAAGGAAATTTGAACGTGCTCTGCTTTAAATGTCAGGACTGGATATTCAGATGGAATAATTAAGGGGGAGGAAACATTTCCTTCCAATAAAAACAGATTGCTAGTTTGTGCAAAGTACTAAGAATATTACGTTTTAAATATGTCTGCCTCCGTCCACATACTACTAATGGGCATCCTGATGATTCGCATAAAGCAAGCGTCTTTGTCCTGATTGCCACAAAGACGGAAAGGCTGGCAATGAAGTTCAAACAGACACCGCCTCTTAAAAGGCAGATCCACCAACCTCCACCTCATGATATGCCTGCAATTTTCCATTTTCATTACTCACTTTCAACAATCTAGAACCTCTTCCCCATGTGCACGGTGCCAAAGGATTCAGATTTTTCTTACTGTTATAAAAGTAAACAGTTCTTAAGAACACATAATTCTGCATTATTTAGAAATGACTGAAATTCAGGCAGTTTTATAAATAATATTTTTATAGAGTTTAGAAATCCTACTCAACTTGATTATGATTTTCCAGGCTTGATGTTGAGAACCTGAAAATCGTGTCTATGAAAAGTTATGTGATATACTAATGTACACAGTATAATCTTCCAATTCACTGGACTGAAGTTAAGCTCTAAAGATGCCAGAAAACAAATAAAAAAGCAGATCTTCAGAAATTATTTGCTCACAAAACTTTTCACCCAACACCTCATCTCACAAGCCTGCTTTCCAAAGGTCCTTCAATTTCTCTAATTTCAGGGAAGACTTCTTTTACTAAAATGTAGTTAAAAGGCCTCTTCAACACTTAATCCTAATGTATTCTTGCAAGGAAAGTAAGCCATGGGTTTGCTGCCAGAGTCAGAGAGACATAACCAGCTCCTATGAGGCGTGGACAACGGGATCTAATTAAAGCTTAGATCAAAATTGTGAATCATGAATCCAAAGGTCTTCCAGAATGAACATTTTTATGATTTTTGTGTCTAATTAGGAGATGTAATATTAACTTCAAGTGCCTCTAAAGACTTACAGAAATATCAGTGATACACAAAATGAAAGAAATGTACCCCATACCTGTGCCAATCAATCAGGGCATGGAAAGAAATATATTTAGCTATTTCCTCTTATCCTTTTTTTCATTTTCTCATATTTATAATGTTCATTATATTAAGAAAAGTAAGGTAAACGTATAATAAGTGTTTTTATTTTATAGAGTGTGAGTGCTCAAATGATTATGGTGTGGTGATGATCAAAACAGTTGAAGACATTCGAAAGACTAAAGTCACAGAATAAGGAAAATAGGCCAAAGCCCTAATTTTCCTTTTTTAAATTTATTTTTATTTTTTTAGGAGTGGGGGGTGTGGGAGAGAAGAAGAGGGATAAAGAGAATCCCAAGTATAGGGCTTGATCTCACAGTCCTGAGATCATGACCTGAGCTGAAATCAAGAGTCAAATGCCTAACTGAATGAGCCACCCAGGAGCCCCTGAAAGCCCTGATCTTAATCAGAGATATCCCAAGTAGCAAGCTACTGACATAACTGTCAGCTTCAGGACAAAGCCAAAGTAAAACATTCTTTTAACAAAGAGAAAACTCCTTTCTTGTGCAAAAATATAGACTCTAGAGATAAGCTTCAAAGTAAATGCTATGTTAAGGATAGATGATAATTGCTGGGGACAGAGAATTTTACTTTACAAAGATGCCACAGAGAGATTTTAAATGGTGGAGTGTCCCCTCCCTCCATTTACTTTACTAAATAGTTTCAGATGCAGACTTAGGGGAAAAAAATGAATATTCTCTTTTTTAGTGATTACCATGCTTAAGGAAATTATGCTAAATTCATTTGCATGTAGATGATTCAGTCCCTTGAATAATGATTTCCTTAACTAACATGGTTATTATTATAGATGAGGTTATATAATAGAAAAACTCAAAAGAGGCTGTACCCACCTTTGATATATTCTAACCAACAAAGAAAACGTTGCTGATGATCGAAACCACTTGATTTTGCATAGAACAGTCTTTGCAATTGCTTTTTGACTTTCGAATGTAAACTTTGAATAAAACACCCCTCTGCTGTTTCATTTTTAGTTGTTCACTCATGATAGCTCCTATTTCGATAGCACTTAATATGTGCCAGGTACCATTCCAACTGGTCCATATTGATGATCGCGTTTTATTGCCATAACAACTCTATGGCTCATGTACTATTAGGTGTAATTATTATCACCACTTTGGAGAATGGCAATAATAGAAATAAGGCAGAGAGAAGTGACTTATCCAAGTTCTCGAAGATAGTATGACCAAGAACTAGGATTTAAAACGGAATCATCTGGCTCCGGGATCTTCACTCCTAACTCTACTATACCAAACTGACTGTGAATAAGGATAAATCAAAGATGAGTTTAATGCTGTGACTCATACACAGAATAAGTTAAGAAAAAAAGGGAGGAAACTGGGCCAGAATAATTACTTAGGAATATTCTCCGTGGAACTTTATGCAAAGTATGTTGGATAATTTTTATCTTTTAACAAAACAACAACAAAAATAGAACTGTTGACTAAATCCTCACTTCCCTTGCCTAGACTCATAGGGATTAGCTATAGTAAAGATGGGTGAAAACTTTAAGTCCATATTTCTGCAATAACTTTGTGACCAAGAGCCTGTGAGCCCAACAGGGACAGGAGAGAAAAGAAAATAAGAAAGATACACAAGGGACACCTGGGTGGCTCAGTGGTTGAGCATCTGCCTTTGGCTCAGGGCGTGATCCTGGGGTCCTGGGATCGAGCTCCATGTCAGGATCCTCGCAGGGAGCCTGCTTCTCCCTCTGTCTATGTCTCAGCCTCTCTCTGTGTCTCATTAATAAATAAATAAATAAAAACTAAAAAAAAAAAGAAAGATATATAAGACTACTTGAAAGCCCAGGTGATCAAGAGCACTCTCATCTATGACTGTTTTCACCCTCAGTTGCAATCATACCAGAAATAGTTAATTACATGCCCTCTCCTTTGCTATTTTCATATTTTGTATGCTTTATCATATTGCACTAACCATACTATTATAATTATCCAGCTCCTCATAAAGGGCTTCTGTTCCTGCCTCAGAACTGGTCTAGAGCTTCACTCTTCGCAATTCATACAACTGCTCCAGGCTTTGCCTCCTAATCTCCAACTTGAAACTTCTCTCTCTCCTGTGGGTCCTTCTGGTCTCCTGGGCTTTAGTTTTATATCCAGTTTGGTTCTTCATTTCCAGTCAAATGGATCACCCATGAGGTTTTACTCCTGTATGAATAATAACAGCTACCTGCAAGCCTCATGCTAGGCACTCAACATTCGTTTACCTCAAATATTGATCAGCCATGAAAAGTAAGAACTGTTATCCCTACTGTCCTAATGTAGAGGGAAGGCTAGACAAGATTTTTCTTAGGACAGTCACACTAAGAAATTAAGTGTAAGAATGGTTTCAACTTGGGGCCCCTGGGTAGCTCAGTTGGTTAAGTGTCTGACTCTTGGTTTGGCTCAGGTTATGAACTCACAGTGGGGGTATCAAGCCCCCAAGCTCTGTGTTGGGCTCCACGCTCAGCACAGAGTCTGCTTTGGATTCTTTCTCCCTCTCCCTCTTCCTACTCCTCTGCTTCTCCTTGCTTACACTCATGGGCTTGCTCTCGCTGTCTCTTTCTCTCAAATAAATAAATACTCTCCTTAGTGCCCGTCACCCAGACACCATACTTGATAGGATGAGCACTGGGTGTTATACTATATGTTGGCAAACTGAATTTAAATAAAAAATTTTAAAAAGAAAAAAAATTAAAGAATTTTTTAATTAAAAAAATTTTAAATGACTATCACAAGCACATAATATGTGCTCAATAAATCATCATTGCCAATATGACTGTGGCTACTACTTTGAACTCACACACACACAAATAAAAATAAAAATAAATAAATAAAATCTTTAAAAAAAGAAGGATTTCGACTTCGGAGGCTCAGAGACAAAACTACTCTAGGCAGAGGGGTCAGCATATGCAAACATCTTTAAGTAGAAAAAAATCCTGGTACTTAGAACAAGCTGGAGTGGTTGGGCGAGGGGGGAAATGTGTGAGGGGTGTCTCAAGATAAGGGACCTGTGGGGCCACGTAGGCCTGGTAGGAATGAACAATGCCAACTTCAGGGTATATTTTCCTCCACTGAACTATATACTCAGTAAACTCATGAACCATGTTTTGTGTGGACTCTGAGATCCTTAGCAGATTTGTTGATTCTCATCCGTTTGAAGATTCATTTTGGAATTGCTGGTGGTATCGGTGATGAAATTGCTGGTGATACCGGAATTGGTGGCGGGATTTGTGGTGCAACTAATGGTGGATTTACGGTAGAGTTATTGGTGCTCACGGTGGCAGAGTTGCTGGTGGTGGTCCTGTTCATTGTTGTAGAAGCACAGTCTGTTGCTGGTCACTTCCGAAACGAAGGCCGACATCCACTTTCCATACAGTTCAGATCATTCAGAGGAAGATTAACTCCTAACACAGAAGCCTAGACTTGGAGGGCAAAATCAGTAAAAATGGTTTAGCTGCTTTTATTCACGCGTTTGACCTGAGGATTTGGAGAAAGCTGCATTTAAATAATTTCTGCTCCTTAATGATTACCTCCTCAACATAATTTTTCTGTACTTCTAAAAATATACCTCAACTCTCATGCAAAACAGCCTGATTCTTTCTGAATCTCCTAGCTGTGATGCCGTTACCTGCGACAAGCAGCTTCCTCTCTCATGGGAACGCCATCCACCAGCCAGCAGGACTTAGGTAACTCACAAGGCCTCTTAAAAATTTACCAGAGCCACTAATATAAGCATTGTATGTTAACTCACTAGAATTGAAATTAAAATTTTTTTTAGAAATATACCACTTTCCTCCCACCAGACATTATAGGGATAAATAAGACATGGTCTTCATGCTTTAGCAGCTACTAATGACACCATGTATTCAGTACCAGAAACTTACATTAGGCTCATAATTCTTTTAGGTTCATAATAGCTATTATATTATTTAATGTAATTGAAATGTTATTATTCCAATTTATACTTAAGAAAAGTGATGCCTAGGGAAGTAATTATCTTCCCTATTGGAAAATACATGCACATGCCATTAATCAATCATACTTCCCCTCCCCGGCTCCTTAAATATGTCGGGAAATATTCAACATAACTTAATGACATCATTGAACTTTAAAGCTAAGGATCTAGGGTCCATGCAGGAAAATATGAGAGGAAAGGTCCACGGCAGCCTTAGGGTCCACTGGAAAGGATTCTGGGGCAATCAAACACCTAAAGGATGGACACTGATGATATAACTGAAGTCATATGAACACACTCTCCAAGCAGGCTGACAACGCTAACAAGTGCCACTTGGTGTAGAATGAGTCTAGGACCTTCAGGGGTTAGTAAACCGCTCTAAGTACACATGGTCAAACAACAGTTACTCAACCAGTAGCCAATTAATTATTTTGCATCTCTTCATAACATTGCATCCCAAAGAACTCAAAACAAAACTCTATGATGGAATAAGAGAAAAACATTTGGATAGCTCTGCCTAGAATTCTCTTATGCTCTGAAATTCCACAATCAGAAAGTTGTCCCTTTAAAATCAAGGTACTATCCTTTGGAATAAATTAGGCATTACTAGACGTGGTATATCATAAATTAATTTTCCCTTCCTTTTCTTCAAGGAGGTTTTGATTAATAAAGTTGAGAGTGATGGTAAGAATTGTAATAAAGAAGAAAAAGTTTTTGGAGGGAAAAGCTAGAGGTGATTTGGAATAAATTAGGCATTACTAGACGTGATATATCATAAATTAATTTTCTCTTCCTTTTTTCAAGGAGGTTTTGATTAATAAAGTTGAGAGTGATGGTAAGAATTGTAATAAAGAAGAGAAAGTTTTTTGGAGGGAAAAGCTAGAGGTGATTTCTGCCAACTTAAAACTTCAAAATTATAATTTGACAAGCTCAGAGTTTTTTGAGAGATATACCCAATATAAAGACATACATGTTCACCAAATATGTGCACTGGAATGTTGAGAGAGTGCTCTCAATAGTAGGTAAAAACCGGAACTATGGAAATTTCCACCAGGACCAGAATGGATAATGATCATCGAAACACAATAAGCAAGGAGGGCAAAATAATCATTACTGCACAAAACAGCATGGATGAATTTCACAGATGTAATGATCATTAAAAGAAACCGTACATAGAAGAGTTCATATTGGGTGATTCTATTTATCTAAATACAGAACAAACAGGTGAATCTAAGCAATGCAGGTATAAATCCAGAGTGGTTACTCTCATGAGGGCAAGGCAGTCAGGGGATGGGAACCACAGGAGGACATTGGTGGGGCTGGTTACATGGGTGTGTTCAATTTGTGAAAATTCACTGGGTTGTACACAAGGACAGGGCCTTTTTTTTTTCCCCCTGTATGTATATCATGGCCAAAAAAAAAAAAAAAAAAAAAAAAAAAACACTGGGCCTCTGCATCAGAGGTCTAGATTTAAAGTCAGGTCCCTAACCATTAAAACAAAACAAAACAAACAAAAAACAATTCTAGGTAATCACTTAACCTCTCTTAAATCTTGAGTCCTTTGTCTAGAAAATAGGAGTGATGCCTATCATACCAGATTAAAGGAGATTAAAAACTGACCTGCTTTATAAATTATAAAGTTCTGTACAACTGTTAATTACTTAGACCAGTGGTTTGCAACCCTAGCTGTGAGTGAGATTCATCTAAGGAGATTAACAGCAACTAAATAGATGCCTTAGTCCCACCAACCCTAGACATTTGGACTCCTTGAGTCTGGGGAGGGGCCAGATCATCTCTAGTTTCAGAAGCTCAACAAGTGATACAGCCATAATCTTGGACAAAGATTTAGAAAACTCCTCCTTATTTCAAAAGTTAATATGCCATTTCAGGCTCATTTCTGGGATCTGTGCCATGCATCTATATTTTGCCAATCACAAGTTACACAGGGATGTGAAGAATTTTCAGAAAGTCTAATGCAGTTGAAATAACAAACACCTGGGGGCACCTGACTGGCTGAGTTTGTTAAGCATCTGCCTTGGGTTGAGTTCATGATCCTGGGGTCCTGGGATTGAGTCCTAGGGCGGGCTCCCCACTCTGTGGGGAGTCTGCTTCTCCTTCTCCCTCTGCTGCTCCCCCTGCTTGTGCTCTCTCATTCTCTCTCTCTCTCAAGTAAATAAACAAAATCTTTATATATTAGAAAAAAGATATAACAAACATCTGAAGAGTAGGCAAGGGCACTTACGAGCAAAAAGGCATCTCATATTAAACCAGGTGCCCTGAAATGAAATATTTTTTTTTACTTGTGAACAAATCACAAATGAATTCTAAGAGCAGAACATCTTCATAGTAATATCCAAAGTCTAAATATATGCCATCGCATATCCATGCCAGGAATCACGATCCAATTTATGCTTTGGTTTTGTTTTTCCTCCACTTATGAAACGAACACCAGATGTCAGAACAGTTTTTGATAACATTTCTTTTGACATGCTTTTTTTTTGTTTTTAATAGTATGTTGTTTCAACATCAAGGCTCTTTAGACTTATAAAATTGCTAGACTCCAAGAAGTATATCAATTCCTATCCATAAAGTAAAACACATAAAATCAGAACGGTTTGAAGTTTTTCTTTGAATTCTTACGGTATTCAAATTGCTTCTTTTCTCGTCCCCTCATTTTTAATTTTCTCCTTAGATAAATTCATTACACACAAGAAAGGGCTCACAGCAAGGCATCCAACATTTGCGTGTTGCGGGTGTGTGTGTTGTACCAACAGTTCCATTCAGTAGGTACTGAATAAATAATTGCTGAATTTAACAGATTAGTCATTTTGAGAGTAGATCATATTCTATAGCCAAAGATAAGACTGTAGATTTTATGTGGTCTCGTTGTTAAAATGCAGTTAAAACTACAACTCTTCCTTGAATCTATAAAGCCCTATTTGCATGAGACTTGTATTGGCCAAAATACAGTGCTGTAGTGGGTTACATCTGAATTGAATTTCTAAGGCCTGTTAAGGGTTGCCTTTATTTCCTGTTTTAGGATCCTGGTTAGCATTATTCATAGCCTGAAAAGAATCTGTTCTAGTTAGTAGCATCCCACACTTTTATCCTATACACGTCTGCAAGAATTGCCACCTAGATGACAATTTGAATAACAACAATAAAAACAACAAAAAGCCACTTATTATTGAAATGTCTTAGAAATGTGCTTGCATTTTGTTAGAAACTTGCTTAGTTTAATCAGGTATAGTTCATCGATCCCCAGCTATCTTAAATAAAGTACCACAAAAATGACAGGTAGCTCATTTGTGACTAAGACTATCTGAAGAGAAACAAAAATTACAAGGAAGTAGCTGAATAATAATATCAGGATAATAGGAAATTTTCCATTTTCAGAAGATCACGTCATCAAAGACATAATGCAGAGAATGATGGAATATTCAACAGCAAACATTAAAAATTCATATTCTGATTAGTGTTATTTTATAACTTATAAATAATTTAAACAAAAGTTTGGCACTGCCCTGTTATTTGACATTGCTAAGGTGTAAGCTCTTTCAACTAAGGTTGTGTGTGTGTGTGTGTGTGTGTGTGTTTTAATTTTCAAAGAAAACCTTAATTTTTTCCTCCCCTTCAGTGTAGTGTTGAAATCCTTCGACAGTTTGGTACAGAGAACTTGCTGAGTTTAATATGTTGTATTCAACCACTTCTCTACTGCTCCTTGAAGCTACCCAGAGGTCCTCTAGCCTGCCCCCCTCCATAACTTATTTCTTCAACTCTCATTGCCCTTTGTTGCTGTGTTTTCTTAGGTCTTCTCTCCTCTTGCCTTGACATTTTCCTATTATTTTCCATTTGAGGAGAGGACCACAACCTTTGTCCCCAATTCTAAACCATGAAATGAGCGGGTTGAAGAATTTAGTGGAAAGTCTTTGATATGGATGTCTTGCTAAACTGAATAGTAACCCCCCTTCCTTTTCTTTCCTTTGTTTCAATGAACGATTAATCTTGATTGAGCCAACATCCAGGAAGATGGGGTCACTTTTGGTCAAACGGGGACAATTTATTTCACCATTTCTTTTTCTCTTGATATGTGGTAAGGAAAGAAGATAAAACTCTCTCATGGCAGTTGGAATCCAGATTTCGCAGTGTTATAAACAACAGGTTGCCTTCAGAACCATTTCATCAGCACGGTGCAATGGTAAAAGCATGAGCCACTCAGAGTTACACTTTGTAAATTCAAACCCCAGCTCTACCATATATTAGCTGAGTAACCAAGGCAACCACTCAAATGCCTCGGTATTAGGAATGGTAATAATCCTATTTCATAAGATCACTCTGAGATTAAATAAGTTCACACGTTTAAGACACTTAGAATAGGGCCTACCATAACAAAAGTGCTCAAATGTTAACTATTATTAATAGCTTTTAGATTTCATTAGGTTAGTGAGAGTCAGAGAGCGAGAATCACAGTAAGATGAATGTGGCCACAGTAAATACGCTTTTTGTAAACAAAGAGGAGCTACTTAGGAAGTGGCCTGTAACATCTGCCTTCAGATCAGAATGGGAATAGACCTGCACTCTGTACTCCTCCATAGGGTGTTCATCCAACAACATTCAATAAAGCCCAAACAGACTGATCGATATCTCCATCTTTGTATCAAAGCGCCTTACCTTTCCTTATTAATAAATTCTATGGTGTCGTCTCTGAATCATCCAGGCACCCTGAGAAAAACGGTGAGCAGGTGGAGAGGATGACTGTCTAGTATGTACTGCTGAAGCTTTGCCAATTCCACCAACAATCCAGGGCTCTAAGTATCTTAAAACAAGTCCTTTTGCTCTAATCTACACTAAGGCCTTTCCACAATTTGTCTCCCTTCCTCCTTATGACTTTCCCATGCAACAGGGTCTACAATTTTCCCCCTTTTACACATAAGCATTTACTATTTGCCTGGCATTTAAAACTGAAGATCCAGACAGATATCATCACTACCCCCCTAGGATTTACATTCTCAGGGAGAGGAAAAGACATCTAACTCTATTAACAAAATGATTTACTTACAGTTGTGATACATACTTGAAGGAACAGAGTGAGGTGCTAGAAGTTCATATTTCAGGGGCTCTGGTTCTAGAGAACCAGCCAAGAACAAGTGTATACTAACAGACACAGGTAGGTAGTGGCCAGGGGTGGGGTGGGAGGCTCTAGGAAAAAGATTTGTGTGTTTTGTTTGTTTTTGAAAGATTTTATTTATTTATTCATGAGAAACAGAGAGAGAGGCAGAAACACAGGCAGAGGGAGAAGCAGGCTCCCTATGGGGAGCCCGATGCAGAACTCGATTCCAGGACCTCAGGACCATGACCTGAGCCCAAGGAAGACACTCAACCACTGAGCAACTCAGGCGTCCAGGACTTGTGTTTGAGTGAACCTGAGGTAAGAGGTAACATGGCCCATTCTAGGATATGAAAGAAGATTTGGCTGGCTAGAACCCAGACAGGAGAGGAGAGAAGAGTGGCCGAGGTTAATGTGAGCAAGGCTAATTGAGGCTAAGTAACGCAGGGCTTCATGACCATGTTAAGTATTTTGGGCTTGACTCAAAATACAATGGAGAGTCACTGCAAACTTTTAATAATGGGAATGACACGCCAATACTTATTCATATACCCTGGCTAGAGTATACAGATTGGATTGTGCCTCTCTTTTATATTTAACTCTTCAGCCCATCTCATGTGGTATTTCATGTAAAGCTCTATATAAAAGATTATTTAAATATATGCTTTACTTTCAAAATAATGAAACAATATGTCTTTCAGTCACATTTTTTTAAACTATATTTACAATCCTTAAGAAAAAAAAAAACAATAAAGGCATTCGCCATAGAAATATGGATTTGGGGAATAAGGAGAGATTTTTTTTCCCTTTTGCCAACATTCTAGTATTTCAGAAATTTTGATAAGACAGCAAAAGAATAGCTTACCTTTAAAAACAAGGTTCTAATTTACATACCAACTTAATTGGCCATGGGATCTTCAACTTCACTTTCTTCTAGCTCAGTGTCAAAGTTTTTTCCTTGCTGTAAAAACCCTCAAAGAGTAAAAAGATTTATATAATGCAAAGAAGCTCTTCAAACTGTATCCTAGTCATAATTCAGTGTTAACTCATTTATAAATAAGTTCTAGGGAACACGCAGCAGTGTGAAATATGAAAGTGAAAAAGACACATTTTCTGTCTTTTAGAGTTTGGAGGGCAAGAAAATTAAAAAAAAAAAAAGGCACAAGAGAGAAACTGTTGAGTCCTCCTTAGAATGGAAAATCTGTAGGACTTCCAGTAATCAAGCTAAAAGACTCAGAATTCTTTTGAGACCAGGAACATATATTTCATCGTTGTTTTGCCCCATAAACTACAACATAGGTACTAAATCAATATTTAATCATGAATCCTTCAGCTGTGTTCCTAATAGCAACAGCTTTTTTTAAGTGGTGGGAAAAAAATCTGAAGCTGACATTTCAAATGTGAAAAAGTATCAATAATTCTTATCATTTCTGAAAATTTGGACCCAGAAAATTAACACCAAGGAGATCTGCTGATGGATCATGAAGATATGTCAGAATAAAAAATAATTGGAAAAATTTGAGGAATCTTAAAAAAAAAAAAAAGTATTAGGGTCAGCAGAAAACCACAGTGTCCTAGCTAATAAGGCTGGTGTGAACCTACTAACAGTGGTTGAGCTTCTTGGTTGGCTGATTGGCTGATTCACTTCCTGAATGAGTAGCCATCACCTTTGTCTTCATGGTGGCCAAGTAAGAGGCATTCTCATTCTTGCATGGAAAAGAGAAAATAGTACCAATCCACAGACATGGAGTAGACTTGGCCCCTTGCACTGAAACTGCCATAGTGTGTGTGTGTGTGTGTGTGTCTGTGTGTGTGTGTGTAGAATTGCAGAGGCCATCAAGAGACTGAGAACCAGAATTCTGCACATTTCACTCATTAATTGCACTTTATTATTTATAAATTATTCTTAAAACTTCTCTATAACCATCCTTTCTATATACTATACCATCATGATTAAGTAGTTTAATCCACTGTTCAACAATTAAGGTATGTCTCTACACCTTTACTATAATAATACTGGAATGAACACCATTTCCCACAAATTTTCATCTGCAATTCATGCTACCTTCAAGATAGAATCCCAAAAGAGAGATTGAAAGATCAGGAATACATTCAAGGCTATTTAGATATATCATTAGAAGTTGTCAAACTGGTTAGCAGGAAACTGCTTATGACAAAGTATTACTTAAAATGCGTGGGATGAAGTTTGACATACTGTGTGCTCTTTATCTTTGGGGTTCCAGGTGGGCACATGGAACTGAGTCTGGCTAGAAAAGGACTATTTCATCACTGTCACCATTTAGAATTGCCCAAGCATCAGAATAACAAAATGCAGACCCACTTTTAGTGGGTATTATTATTGTTATTATTATTGAACTTTCTACAAACAATGCACTACTTCCTTATGAGACAAGGCACCACCTCCTTATGTCTACACCTTAAGCAGAAATGTATCAAATTGTTGACACTGGCAACGTATGGGTTCTTTATTCAACATTTATTATGTACTTGTCATGTGCCCACATCACACAAGTGCCAGAGAGAGAATGTTGAGGTTCATGTTCTCAAGAGGTAAAGTGGGGGTTGATAGGATGGGTGATTTTTCTTATTCCCTTCTACATACTTACAGAGTCTGCATTTGGAAAATGAACAAAGTACCTTTATTATCTAAAAGATGATAAATGTATTTATTACTGGAAGTTGCAACTGCTAAAATGAAATCTAGTGATACTCATGCTTTTTAATCTTGCAAACTTGATTCAATGCTCCTTCAACAAACTTGTTTTCATAAAAGGAGCTATTTGAAAGGCTCGAAGAGAGAGCATATGAAAAACACAAATTATAGAATGTGGGTCGAAAAATCCCAGGAAGTTGCTAGGTCCTCTTCCCTCTTCCTTTCCCAGGGCCCATTTATTTGCCTAAGGACATACATCAAAAAGTCCCATGATGGGACCCCTGGGTGGCTCAGTGGTTAAGCACCTGCCTTCGGCCCAGGGCTTGATCCTGAGGTCCTGGGATCAAGTCCCATAACAGGCTTCCTGCATGGAGCCTGCTTCTCTCTCTGCCTCTCTCTCTCTCTCTCTCTCTCTCTCTCTCTCTCTATATATATATATATATATATATATATATATATATCTTAAATAAATAAAATATTTTTTTAAAAAGTCCTAGCCTCAGAAATCAGACAACAAAAAGAAATAAAAAGCATTTCAAATTGGCAAAGAAGAAGTCAAACTCTCCCTCTTCGCAGATGACATGATACTGTACATAGAAAGCCCAAAAGACTCCACCCCAAGGTTGCTAGAACTCATACAGCCATGCGGCAGTGTGGCAGGATACAAAATCAATGCCCAGAAGTCAGTGGCATTTCTATACACTAACCATGAGACTGAAGAAAGATAAATTAAGGAATCAATCCCATTTACAATTGCACCCAAGAAGCATAAGATACCTAGGAATAAACCTAACCAGAGAGGTAAAGGATCCATACCCTAAAAACTACAGAACACTTCTGAAAGAAATTAAGGAAGACACAAAGAGGTGGAAAACATTACATGCTCATGGATTGGAAGAATAAATATTGTGAAAATGTCTATGCTTCCTGGGGCAATTTACACGCTCAATGCAATCCCTATCAAAATACCATGGACTTTCTTCACAGAGTTGGAACGAATAATCTTAAGATTTGTGTGGAAGCAGAAAAGACTCCAAATAGCCAGGGGGAATATTGGAAAAGAAAACCAGAGCTGGGGGCATCACAATGCCAGATTTCAAGCTGTACTACAAAGCTGTGATCATCAAGACAGTGTGGTACTGGCACAAAAACAGACACGGAGATCAATGGAACAGAATAGAGAACCCAGAAGTGGGCCCTCAACTCTAGGGTCAACTAATATTCAACAAAGCAGGAAAGACTATCCACTGGAAAAAGAACAGTTTCTTCAATAAATGGTGCTGGGAAAATTGGACAGCCATGTGCAGAAAAATGAAACTAGACCATTCTCTTATGCCAGACACAAAGATAAACTCAAAATGGATGGAAGATCTCAATGTGAGACAAGATTCCATCAAAATCCTAGAGGAGAACACAAGCAACACCCTTTTTGAACTTGGCCACAGCAACTTCTCGCAAGATACATCCATGAAGGCAAGGGAAACAAAAGCAAAAACGAACTATTGGGACTTCATCAAGATAAAAAGCTTCTGCACAGCAAAAGAAACAGTCCACAAAACTAAAAGACAACCTACAGAATGGGAGAAGATATTTGCAAATGACATAGCAGATAAAGGGCTAGTATCCAAGAACTATAAAGAACTTCTTAAACTCAACACCAAAGAAACAAACAATCCAAACATGAAATGGGCAAAAGACATGAAGAGAAATCTCACAGAGGAAGACATTGACATGGCCAACAAGCACATGAGGAAATGCTCTGCATCACCTGCCATCAGGGAAATACAAATCAAAATCATCATGAGATCCCACCTCACACCAGTGAAAATGGTGAAAATTAACAAGATAGGAAGCAACAAATGTTGGAGAGGATGTGGAGAAAGGGGAACCCTCCTGCACTGTTGGTGGGAATGTGAACTGGTGCAGCCACTCTGGAAAATTGTGTGGAAGCTCCTCAAAGAGTTAAAAATAGATCTGCCCTACGACCCAGCAATTGCACTGCTGGGGATTTACCCCAAAGATGCAGATGCAGTGAAACGCCGGGACACCTGCACCCCGATGTTTATAGCAGGCATGTCCACAATGTCCAAACTGTGGAAGGAGCCTCGGTGTCCATCGAAAGATGAACAGAGGGCAGCTCAGGTAGCTCAGAGGTTTAATGCTGCCTTCAGCCCAGGGCATGACCTTGGAGACTGGGGATAGAGTCTCACATTGGGCTCCCTACCTGGAGCCTGCTTCTCCCTTTGCCTGTGTCTCTGACTCTCTCTCTCTCTCTCTTTCTCTGTGTCTCATGAATGAATGAATGAATAAATAAATAAATAAATAAATAAATAAATAAAAATCTTTTAAAAAATAAAGATGAATGGATAAAGAAGATGTGGTCTATGTATACAATGGAATATTACTCAGCTATTAGAAACAACAAATACCCACCATTTGCTTCAACGTAGACAGAACTGGAGGGTATTATGCTGAGTGAAATAAGTCAATTGAAGGGCAAATATTATATGGTCTCATTCATTTGGGGAATATAAAAAATAGTGAAAGGGAATGAAGGGGAAAGGAGAGGAAAATGAGTGGAAAATATCAGAGAGGGAGACAGGACATGAGAGACTCCTAACTCTGGGAAACGAACAAGGGGTGGTGGAAGGGGAGGTGGGCAGGGGGATAGGGTGACTGGGTGACGGGCACTGAGGGGGGCATTTGATGGGAGGAGCACTGAGTGATATGCTATTGGGCAAATTGAACTCCAATAAAAAGTATACAAAAGAATTAAAAAATAAAAAATAAAAAAAAATAGTCTCATGGAATGCCTTAGATACAACTACTACAGATACTTCACAAATTTGATAGAACCACAATTACAACTCGCTTTTGGGTGACATTGCAATTTGTACTGGGTCATTGTAAACTCACCAGACATATTATTTGAAGTTCTTAAAATGCTTCAAAAGGATGTGTTTTCACAGGAGTCCAAATGAAGGAGTGGGATAAGGATCGTCTGAAAAAGTTAAGCAAGAAGGAAAAAAACTAGAAGAAATGATAGCTGTTCAGGGAGTGTAATTTAAGATCTGGGACTGACCCTTCACAAACACAGGGGACTTCTTCCCATCATGCAGAGGATACCATCACCCATTTATTTATTTCACAAATACTTTTCAATGCTGGGCACACAGAGGCAAGTAGGCAAAGTTTAGCCCTCACAGCCCTTATAGTTTAATAAAGTCCAGTAAACAAGGAAACAAAGTAAAAATTATGTATTTTCAAGTTTGGTGTAATGTAAAAGAACAGGGTGGTCTGAGAGAGGAGGATAAGGAACTCCTGTGTTAGATGGAATATGCACAGAAGGCCTCTCTAGAAAGGTGACATTCCAGCTGAATCCCGGGAATTCAGACACAGAGTAAAGGAAGAGATTTCAGGGCAAGGAAATGGCAAGTAAGAGGCCGGTAAGCAAGACTGGTAGCAAGTGAGGCCCCGAGAGACCAGATGGCTGTAACGAAGTGAACAAACAGGAGAACGGTGCAAAATGAAGTTGGAAAGGTGGGCATGGACAAAGTTATCCAATAGCGATCTGGAGACCAGGAGACACATAATACGGTTGAGGCTTAGAAGGATTTGCAGAAGGTTAGGAGAGACTTAATAGAAGTAGGACCACTGTGGATTATTCCACATATGAGAAGCCACCTGATGTTCTCCTGCATGGGAAGGACACAAAGAGATGGTTTCACACGGAGCCCACACCATCACTGCTGGGGTGCATCCGTGGCATGTCCCAGGTACCAGGCACTGGGGGGTGGCGGGGAACGACCAACTAGACTCTTGGCCATCCCATCTAATGGCTAAACAAAATGGCGGTACATGGTTACCACATAAACCAGAGCGACAATTTTTCACTTGGGTCTACTGTGTCACACAGCTACCGGTGCTGACAATTGGTGCTAATGCCCTTGAGGGAGGAAAGAAGTAAAATGAAACTCAACATCTCTGATCTATGATTATGTCTGTGACATGCACAGTCTGCCTAAATCTGATAGAACTCTGGGTGGAATGAGGGCTCATTTCTTTGTTCCTTCCAAAGTCGTCTACATCTCAACAGAGGACTGTTTTGCTACAGGTAATGCAGGTCAGAGAAGCAAAGCACATCCCCTTTAGATATACTAGGTCTGGGGATAAAATGACAAACAACTGAAGTTCAAGACCCTCTCAAGCAAAAAGGAATATCATTAATTACATGGAAAAAAATGCTTTTTGTTGCTAGGTGAGTTCTGTTACCAATAAGATTAGTACAGAAAGGATTGAAGTTGCCACTTCAATATTAATTGGTCTTTCAAAGCTCAAACAGAAATGGTTATTTAGAAGCAGTTTAGGGAGGCTGAAGGCACTGATTTTTTTTAAATAGTGCTATGAAAAGGGAAAAAGTAAGTGCTAAGAGGCTTGAGAACATTATTAAACTCATTTATTATCCATTTTTTAATATAAAGTAAATTACAGAAATCTTACCAAATCAATAGAGAAAAAGATAATAGGCCATAATGAAATATGCAATTTATTTTTTAAATGGGAAGAGAACTATTGAATCATAAATGGCAGACCCATTAGGACATTATGTAAACGCTTCCTTTTCGAGTAATATGAATTCCGTATCACCCTAATGTCTATGCCCCGATAGTTTTACTCATTATCATAAATTTTGGAAGTCTCATTCTTTCACAATATATTTCAAAGAAAGACATTTTATTTTCATTTTAACAATTAAACAATTTTATTGTCTCGCATCTTCAAAATACATTCAGCAGTTTGTTCAAATAAATGTGACTTGCTTAAAAAGGAGAATGAGTTTTCTCCAAACCTTGCTTGGTTTGCTGTCATTGCTGTCTTATATATTAAGGAATCAAACGTGTGAGGCTAGAAACAGAGGAGTCCACAAGAACGGTTCACAACTGCAGACATCCTGCATACTTCTTAAAACCATCCTGTTGTAAGGATTTTGCATTAAGAATGAACAGGAAAAATCAGAGAGGGAGACAAACCATGAGAGACTCCTAACTCTGGGAAACAAAGGGTTGTGGAAGGGGAGGTAGGCAGGGGGTTGGAGTGACTGGGTGATGGGCACTGAGGAGGGCGCTTGATGGGATGAGCACTGGATGTTATACAATATATTGGGAAATTGTATTTAAATTTTAAAAATGTGAAATAAAATCCTATTCAAAAAAAAAAAAAAAAAGAACGAACAGGAAAAATAATTATTCAATTCCCCCTCTAGCTTTGGCTCTCAACAAGAGAACAGATTTGTGCCCTAACAAGTGACTAGGTTTAGAATCAGATACACCTAAATTCAAATTCTTGCTCCATTTACAACTAACTCACTAAACAACTTCTAGACCTCTGTTTTCTACTCTGGAAAATGGACACGGGGATACTGCAAAGGAACCACAGATGATGTGTGTAACGGGATCCAGATCCACGCCTAAGGTAAATTAGATGTTCCATTAACATTTATTTAGCTTTCCTTAGAAGTCGGTTGGCATACATTTTCATAATCTGGCTCATTGCACCTCTGTCTCACCAAATATCTTTGAAATCAAGCCATGTTTTTGTGTGTTCAGGAGGCTGTAACAAAATACCAGACGGAGTGGCTTATAAACAACAGAAATGCACACTTCCGAAGGCTGTAAGGCCAAGATCCGGGTGCCAACACCATCAGGTGAAGGCTGTCTTCCTGGTTCTTAGAAGGAGCCTTCTCACTGTGTCCTGACATGGTGGGGGGGCTAGGCAGCCTCGTGGAATCTTCTATCAAGACCACTAATCCCACTGATGAGACTCCACACTCACAACCTCGTCACTTCCCAAAGGACTTTCCTTCCAACACCATCACTTCAGGGATTAGGATTCCAACCTGTGAGTTTTGGTGGGGTCGGGGAGGCGCAGGGGGACGGGGACACACAAATATCCAGACCTAGGCAACCAATCGCCTATAAAAACTAAGAGTCAAAATAGAAATCAGACTGAATTGTCTTGAACAGGCCACGTAAACTTCCTAAGCCTGTGTCCTCCCCAGTAATATAGGGACACGGCTTAGCTCACCGGGTCAGAGGAGAGTTGCTCAGTCTTGGCGCTACACACGTTCAGTTCGGATCACTTTTCGTTGTGGGGGCTGTCCTGTGCGTTCTGGGTTGTTTAGCAGCGTGACCGGTGTCCACCCAGCAGTAACTCAACCCTCAAACTGGAACAACCAAAAAATATCCCCAGGCATCGCCAAGGGTCCTTTGGGGAATAATGTTGCCCCACCGCCCCCATGGCAAACCACTGACATAAGCACAATGAAGTAACTTGCAAGTTATTTAACACAGTATGTGGAACAGTTATGCTCGATAAATGTAACCTATTAATTGTTACCTACAAATGCTATTTAGGACTGCATTTATGACCACTGGTTTATGTCTTCAGTAATACACAGAAGCGTTGGTCACAATGAAGAGACTACTTAAGGAGAAGCCACCTGTTTCCACAGTGGCCCCAAAGCCGCCAGAAATGATGTGTAGGATTCTTTTCATGCCAGTCTTCATTTGAACCTTGGACTTAGAGCAATCCTGGCATCTCAGTCTGCCTGAACTCCCTCTAGGGGCCATCCTATCTTCCCTGGTTGGTGCCCTGCTGCATCCCTTAAAGCAAGGCAACATCATGCTGCTCAGGAAGCAGGAGCCCAGAAACAGGGATAAGCCTCAACTGTGCATTGAGTTGAGCCCAGTCTTTTTGGTTCCATGTGGGTCTGACGAAGGTTCAGACGTGTTTGCAGTTTCCTTCAGGCTCTTTCTTTCAAAAAGTCTCCTGCCAAATTTATCAGGTCACCACAATCTTGTACATCTTCTATATATGCTTCAAAGGCACAGTTGTCACAAAGTAATGATTTCAATATTTGGGATGGTTTGTAGATTCTTGAACGGCTTTCCCCGAAAACTAGAAATGTCTTATAACAACAGATATACGTGTGCATGTGGCTTCATAAGCTTCACCCCGTGGGCACCGGCGACCGGGCTTGGTAGTGAGTCATCGATTTTACCCCAATAGCTGCCACTAATGAGTCACATGCAATACTCATTTGCACAGACCACTAGGACTACACACTGTAGCACCACACACAAACACAACCCCTCATCTGTTTTAGAAATAAAGTTTTATTGAAACACAACCAGTTTGGGGCCCCTGGGGAGCTCAGCAGCTGAGCATCTGCCTTCAGCTCGGGTTGTCATCCTGGGGTCCTGGGATCGAGTCCCACATCGGGCTCCCTTGCACGGGGAACCTGCTTCTCCCTCTGCGTGTGTCTCTGCCTCTCTCTGTATGTCTCATGAATAAATAAAATATTTTTTTAAATTAAAAAAAAAGAAACAAAACCGGTTCACTGGGTCTTTTAAAAATCATCTACAGCTTTCAGGCAACCACAGCAGAATTGAGTAGTTCTGACAGATACCATTGAGGCCACAAATCCTAAAATATCTGCCCTCTGGCTGCAGTAGTCTGCTTATGACTCCCAGAGATGTACCCACATCCTGCCCTGTGACTACAAACTTATTGGGGAAAAAAGAGTCTTTGCAGATGTAATTAAGAATCTTAAAATTAGGAAACCATCCTGTTTTTTTGTTTTTTTTTTTTTGTTTTTTTTGTTTTTGTTTTTTGTTTTGTTTTTTTTTCTGAGTGGGGCCTACAGGACATCCTCTGTGTCCTTATGTGAGCGAGGCAGAGGGTGACACACACAGAGGAGAAGGCAGTGTGAAGAGAGACAGGGACTGGAATCATGCAGCTGCGAACCGAAGGATGCCAAGGGATGATTGCAGCCATCAGGAGCTGCAGGGGCCAATGAAGGGTCCTCCCCCAGAACCTCTGAAGGGAGCATCCTCCTGTCAATATCTTCATTTTAGACTTCTAGCCTCAAGAACCATGAGAAAAAAATTTTTTGAAAGCCACCAAGTTTGTGGTAGCTTATTTCAGTGATTCCAGGATACTAAGTCACTTGGCCTCATACAGAAAGAGCTCACTGACTTTGATGTGCTAGTGCCCCCCACCCCCCCGGAATCGTGCAGCATGCTGGCAAATGCAGCCCTGAGCTAAAGGCCTTGAAGGCCGTGGTGGATGTCTTCCAGCTGACGCTTGCATCCGTGTTCCTAGGTATTTGTTATGCACTGAGTGTGTGTGCGTCTCCAAAACGTCTCTGATGTAGAAATCCTCACCCCCGGGGTGACGGCATGGGGACGGGCCTTCGGGAGGTGCTCAGGGCATGTGGGTGAGAAGACAGCGCTCTATGAACCAGGACACCGCCTCTCCCCAGCCACCGAGTGTGCTAACAACTTGATCTTGCATTTCCAGCCCCCAGAACTGCGAGACACACATGTCTCCTGTTTAAGTCACCAGCTCTCGGGTATTTTTGCTACAGCAGCCCAAGTGGCCTAGACGGTAATGTCCTACCACTTTGGGAAAGTTTAGAAAAATACTGCATAGAGCTGTGACAATCTTTTTATATTTCTTTTCTTTTTTTTTTAATTTTTATTTATTTATGATAGTCACAGAGAGAAAAAGAGAGAGAGGCAGAGACACAGGCAGAAGGAGAAGCAGGCTCCATGCACCGGGAGCCCGATGTGGGATTCGATCCCGGGTCTCCAGGATCGTGCCCTGGGCCAAAGGCAGGCGCCAAACCGCTGCGCCACCCAGGGATCCCCTCTTTTTATATTTCTATTTTATCCTTTCACTTTATGTAAAACCTTGCGCATATGTATAGGTTCACGCACACACACCTAAGAACAGATACGTTCCTACCTCCCAACTTAAGAAACATTAAAAATCAACATTACACATGTCTGTAAAGGCCATATCCATACCTTTCCTGGATAGCGACTCAATGTGATGCTTACCAAACCTGTGCACCTCTTTTCACATTTATTGGTAATGCGATTATCCAAAACCAGTGACCCAGTATTGTTTACAACACAATTTCACACGTCACATAACAGGTGTACTTTCCTGCATCCTTCTAAACCTTGCTTCTCTGGTGCACTCAACATAATATTTTTAGGATTAATTCACTTTGCTCCATGAAGCTCTAGTTCCTGCCAGCGTTGTCGGTACCAGGGTGCCTGTAGCCACTCCCCTGCTGGTGGACACTGACGCCGTGGGTCGGGTTTCATCGTGATAAAAGCACCGCCATAAATGTCCTTAGACACGTCTCTTGCCTACAGTCTTACTCAGGAACGGACCGCCTTCTTGGAGCCGTAGTTTTTTCAAAAGGGATAGAATGATTCACCCTGCAAGCAGCGGTGTTTAAGCGTTCCTATTTCACCGGTCCTCACCCAAACCTGACATGGGAAAGCCTTTTAGGTAGCTGCTAATTTCACGTAGATAAAGTGAGCATTTTCTCTTTCCTGTAAGGAAATGTCACTCCCCAACCCCATACTCAAAAGAGAGAAGCAAGGGAGTCTTCCACGATAGGAGCACTGACATCGGCACACCTGTGTGACTCAGTGGTTGAGCATCGGCCTTTGGCTCAGCATGTGACCCCAGGGTCCCAGGATCGAGTCCTGCACCGGGCTCCCTGCAGGGAGCCTGCTTTTCCTCCCTCTGCCTGTGTCTCTGCCTCTCTCTGTGTGTCTCTCATGAATAAATAAATAAAATCTTAAAAAAAAAAAAAAGGAACAGTGACATCGAAAATAATGAAAAGGAAAAGAAAATTTTCTGAACTATAAAGCTGTCTGAAATGGTATCCGGTGTGTGTGTTTGCAGAAGTGGGCAAACCCTGGGTTAACAGAGTGGGACCTTAGGTATCATTCCAACTCCAGTGCAAAAGCTTTTTTGCTCATTAAACAGGTGGCTAAATTACACTCTCGGCAGCTCTTCCCTGTTCCAAAAGTCTCTCCTTGTATTAAGAGATAAAAAGAATCCCAAGCAAGGCTGGCAATTCTATTTAACGCCTCTTTTCTTCAGAACGTGTGAAAGCCTGCACCAAAGGGCCTTGCGTCCCTGGGGTGATTTTCTACTGCATCTGCCTACAGCATCCCCATCCAGTGGGAGCTAGTGCAGCCCTCCCCGCCTTCCCCGCGGCCCCAGCTGCTCTTTCATTCCCTCTTGCCCCAGGGACCCCCACATGCTGAGCCCTGTGCCTGGAACCCTCTCCCTTCCTGTCTGGGCTTAGTGAGGGCGTACCCTCCTCCTTTGGTCTGGTCTCAGTTCAGGTGTCACCTTTCTAAGGAGCTGTGCCCAGAGCTCCCCAAAGCAAGATCCTGGCCTCCTGGTCAACCAGCCTATCCTTTCAGCACTCAAGTCTTCCATCATTATAGAATAAATGAGGCTCAACACTCAATCCTACAAGATGTGGGGTCACGTGCGTATGAAGTCAGTGAAAAAAATAACAATACTTTTCAGTTTCTCTCGACAGTCACAGAATGTAGAAGAATGAACAGTGAAAGGGGCCTAGCATACAACGGACCAAAGTGAGGGTCCCCAGAGGTCACACTGTGGTCACATCCTAACGAGGTTCCCTCTCAGAAATGAAGGGCCGAGCGCAGAGGCTGAGCAAAGCACAGCGGCCAGTCGTGTCACACGATTCTGATTCTACCAAATTTGTTTAGTTTAGGATGGTTTTGGGGGCCTTAGTCCACATAAACTCGAGTCTGCGTGCTATCAGATTCCTGTCCACCTCCTACCTGGAGTGTGAACCCCACGGGGGCGGAATTCTGTGAAATGCAGGGTAAACGCTCAGGAGTTATTTATTGAAAGGGAATGAAAAGAAAAATGTACCATTAAAGTACTTTGTGAAGGGGAAAGACAAAGAATAAGAAACTACAGAAATCGTTTCTCATTGAATCTAGAACAAGCTCCAGAGTCCTCGCTAAGCCCTCGGAGGCGCTGAACGTTCCTTAACGCCTCTCAACCTTGAATTGCCCTGCGCCTAACTCACCGACCTCCGCGTAAATACCTCTGAGTTCCTAAGTCCCATCAAACTTCTTTCTCCTAGAATTTTCTTCCCCAGGTCTTTACCTGATTGGCTCTTTCCCATCTTTCAGACCCTTGGATGAACATCACCTCCCGAGAGAAACCCCATCCGAACAACCAATCGAAAGCCAGTCCCGTCCCCCTCCAGTCCAGCTACTTTCTGGCCAATCCTCACCCTGGGCTGAAAATGTGTTGTTTCTTAACTTGCTTTGTGTGTCCTCTTGTGCTGGGACCTTGTTCTCAATAAGGCTTATCTCTCTGTATTCCCAGCCCCTATTGCCATGTGTGTGGCTCTGGGCACATACTCATCCATATTTGGGAAGTAGAGATGTAGAGATGACTCTACTCTGAAGCCTCAAGGAGAACTCAGAGGCACCACATCGTTCCCCTCCAACACATCATGCACACAATGACCCATCCCATCCAGGGGGAGACCAAGGTGAGATGTGGGGTCTAAGCTCCCCTTTGACAAGCAGGCCAGGCCACTCTAGTCCTCAACATCACTACAATCACAGTCTGTGTAAGGTCTAAAGGATATCAACTCTTCATCAAATGAAAACTCAAAAAATAACCTGTATTTTTTTTTTACAAGTGGGCACCACATCCCGCATGGAGCCCAATGTGGGGCTTGAACTCATGACCCTGAGATCAAGATCTGAGCTGACATCAAGAGTTGGATGCCAAACAGACTGAGCCACCCTCAAAAAATAACTTTTAAAGAAAAAAAAAAAACACATAAGCAACACACACGAAAGTGTTTTATTTCAAGCGGCGTAAATGGTTTCTCCTGAAAGTCTGGATCTCTTTAAGATCATCCAAAAATAAAGCCAAGGCAGACTAGATGCTTCTACAAATCCAATCTCCTGGTTTCATCATAGAATTAAATGTGTCTTATTTAGGAGCAGTTTGTGGAGCCCCAGAGATTCCCCAAAATTCATTCTGAAATTACAGATTTTATTTCTAAAAACAACCACGATTAAGCATGACATTTACAGATGCCTGCTCTTCAGTAAAGCTGCAATTTGGGAAAAACCAAAGCCATAAGGAACTAAATTACGTAAGGGAGGCTTTTCATTACGCTCAATCTAGCTCGCTCTGGGTTAAGAGCAAATGAAACTTGATTATTCGGCCAGTTACTTTACAGCTTCTGCGTCTAATTTACTTTTCCTCAGAAGATTAAAAAAAAGTCTTATGAACTATTATTACATGTAGATTTGAACTTTTTTTTAAAGCTCATTTAATAAGTGATTAGAGTTTTTAAAGAGCAAAAGCTCTTCATTTTGCTATGATTTACCCTAGTTCGGCCAATAAAATGCCTTAATTAAAGCCTAGCTGAAATCCGCTATCCATTTTTTTAAAAGCTATTCAAAATAAAAGTGAAAAGAAACCTTATTATTTATTGACTGTTTAGAGTTTTCTTAGTGCATGCAATGAGTTGACAGTCTACACAACAGATTCTTCTTTAAAAACATCAGTTTTGGTAACTTCACATTGAAAAAGCTTCTATTAAAAAGTAGCTCAAAATGTAGTTTCTGCAAAGATGTTGCTGCCTTTTAAATTAAGATTTAAAATAAGGCAGGCTTATAAAAAGACAGCCAACCCCTAACATCTTCTGCAAACACTCCTGTACTTGTCAATTAGACAAGATGCTAGCTCTCTGTACATAGGGTGGCATCTATTTATACAATCTGCAAAAAGCTTTAATGGCTTAAAGGAGAAAAAGTTATTAGATTTTCTCATTTTAAACTGACCAGTACTTTCTAACATCTCACCCACGCAATGGAACCACCGGAACTTCAACGTAAAGAGAGGAATTTTTTTTTTTTTTTTTAGAGCTTTGATCCTGAGATGCACCTAGTGGACTTTTTGTGATGGACTTCCCAGAACTTTTCCTAAGCTCTGATAGCCATTAAAAGTGTGTATTCAAAGACACATACAGACACAGACACACATCTAAGTCTGGGATTTGTAGCACACTTGTACCTAAAACCGTAAGCAACATTGGGGGCCCTTGCAGCGCAATGCTGGGTTCCATCTTTTAACTCAACCATTAGCATTTTGCATGGTTCCCAATTCCATCACAGTGGGCCAGTCCCCCTGAGTCATTGCCTGTTTGACCCAAGTGTTCCCTCTTCTTAATTCTCATGCTTCTACATAAAGATTCTCTTTCCATCTGCAGGTGCATACTTTCCTTAATTCCACAATTTCTGCCAAGCACCAATTCACCCACAAGGATCTCCTGGATTGCATAAAAGCAAGGTGGTGACGTGTCTTTACCCTCCCTCCATCTAGCCACCGATCTATGCTCTAAGAATATTTATTGGGTCCCTACTTTGTGCTAAATATTGTTACGGACACAGGGGACACAAAAACAGTCATGGTATTGTCCCTGCAGTCTACGTGTTTGCTATGTCATTGGAGGTAACAGAGAATCATATTATGGTTTATAATAGTGCGTGACCAATTCCACTCATTCATTGATTCAATGATATTTGAGCACTTCTTATGCACCAGTCACAATACCAAGTATTAGCTACGCAACGGCAAAGAAATCGGTCCTATCTCTGTCCACATGCTCCTGGAGTTTACAATCTGGTTGTAGGAAACAGACAATCAGCAAGCAAGTGAACACAAGTTTAAAGTCAAATAGGAGAGCTGTGAGTGAAACACAGAAAATGAAGGAATAGAAGATACAGGGAGGAACAGGGCTGCACAGAAAGGGGGATCTGAGAAAGTGGGGTCGAAACTCATCCTGGCAGCCCAGCAAGGGCCGGCCACGTCAAGGCCAGCCATGCGCAGGCCAAAGGAGCTACGCGTGCAAAGATCCTGAGGCTAACAAGAGCCTGCCGTAGGCGAGGACTGGCACACCCAAGTCACACTGACTGTGTGACGAGAGCTTAGCAGAGAAAGCAGAGAGTGTAAGATGACGACGTGGCGAGGCATGCAGACCACGCAAAGATGACTTCAGAGACAGACGTGTACATTATACTAAGTTGCATGTGTTACATCCTACTGCATTATGACCTAACATGTACACGCTCCGCTTCAACAAGAAATGCTGGCTTCTTTTAGGCGGTGGACTATCTCCTCCAGCTCATATACATATTTTTAATTCTCTTCTGAATGTCATGTAGGAAGTAGACTGGAGAAGACAGAAGCTGGTGGGGGGAGGTGGCATGCAGTAGTCCAGGAGGTGATGACAGATTAGACTATTCACTCATTTAGCAAGAAATTACGGAGGCATTTATTCTGCGAAGTACTGGGCCAGGGATGCAGCAGTGAAGAAAGCAAAGTCCTCGCTGTCAGAGAGCCCTCGTTCTAGTAAGAGAGATGGAAGATAATAGAAGTAATCAGAGAAACATAATGTGGCAATAAGGGCGAAATCAAGGCAGGGTGAGGGATCAGAGCGGTCAGCTCAGGGTGTCACGGGGGCTCAGAGAACGGCCTACGTCAGCGAGAGAAGCCTTCTTGGAAGACAAAACACTTGAGCTAACACTGAAGCATGAGTAGGAACTGGCCAAATAATATTAGGAGGGGGAGAGGGATGTGGGGGGGGGGCAATGGATGAAGGGGAAAGTTCAAGGAACTGGAACCTGTAGGCCTGAGTGAAGGAAGAGAAGACCAGAGCCAGCAGAGGTCAGAACATGAAGCAGGGGTCCGTGCAAAGAACCATTTGGAAATTTATCCAAAGGGTGTGGGAAGGATTTTAAGCAGGGGAATGAATAATGACTATCACACACTCAGCACTGCGGAGGATGGTCGGGAGAGAGCCAACCAGGCCGGCCTGTCTGCAGACACTGAGCGTGGCCCGGGAGTAGGGCGGGGATGGCTTTGAGGATGGGTGGGGAAGGGTGGCTCTGGCCCATATCAGGGACGTGGAATGGACTGAACCTGATGGCTGCTTGGCAGTGTGCACAGGGCTAGAGGGAGAACAGTCCCGCGTGCCTGCGTGATATGCAAAATTCCTCGAAACGTGCCCTTCCATCCTCTCTGAGCTCATCTATACCAGGACCCAAACACTGTGGCACGGCTGGCTTCCTTTCAGCCTTTGTAGGTGCCAACATCCTTCCCAGCTCTGGGTCTCTTTGGCCCCAGCGCCCCCTGCGACTTTTCCTTCTCCTTCCACCTCACCCCTACCCCCAACGCCCCTCCACCCCACCCCCTGTGTCTGGAATGCTCTTGCCCTAGGTCTTGGCTGGGCGGTCCCATCTACTCATTCAGGTCTCTGCTCGCATGTCCTCTAGAGAGGGCTCCCCTGATCTTCCCCAGACCAGCTTAATTCCAGGTAGTCACCACACTCTTGTCTCTAAAACTATTTTCTTTTAAATATTCAGGTGTTAATTTTCTTGGAGTTTTATTCATCCACACTTCCGTTGACATATTGTTTATACATATGGGCCTGCTAAGCTCCAGGACCTCAGGGGCTCCACTTTCCTTGTTCAGCACTCTGGCCCCAGGCCTTAGAGACCACTCAATACCTCTGAAGGAAGGAAGGATGGACAAATTGCACAGAGCTTAAAGCTTAGCAGTAAAGCTGCCATAAATTAAAAGTTCTTTTGGGAAAAACAACTAGAAAACAGATTGAGAGGCACACATTTGAAAATAATACACAAGAAGAAAAGAAAGAAAATAAACCCACTTTAATCTTAACCTCTATTAAAATGTTGGCTTTAAACAGAGGTGAGTAAACTTTTCCTGTAATGGGCCAGATAGTAAATATTTTAGGCTTTGTGAGTTGTAAGGACACTGTCACAACTGCTCCCCTCTGTCCCTGTAACATGAGAACAGCCATAGGCGATACATAAGCAGCATTGATGCGTTATGTAAATACATAACATAAAATTGTATTTACGAAAGCAGTCTGAAATTGGCCAGAGAAGTTGCTGACTCTTGCTTTGGACTAATCCAGTCAAAGGAAGATAGGGCACCCACAACTGAAACATATAAGGAAGAGGAACTGACTTTTATTGCGAATCAGACCTTTGTACAAGATGCTTTGCACACACATCTCACCCGATCTTTTTAACAACTCTGGTAGGTCAGCATTATTGCACCTGTTTGGCGATACTTAAGAGTTCCAAGAGGAGACATAGCCTGCTCAGATTATATTAAGGAGCCGGAATTTAAATCCAGGGAGTCTTTCCAACTCTCAGATTTCTTGTTTATCATTTATCTTTTCATCGAGTTTCCTCTTAGAGCCACAAACCACCTCCCTACCCCATTTTTGGAAAGAAGTATAAACATCTGTGCACATAATGTAAATACACGGATTCCAATTCCACAAACATTTACTGAGAACATATTATGTTCCAGGCATTGGGATGGGGCTGGGGGGATTTCAAAACTTTTTTCAGAACGTCTTTCTCTAAGATCTAAATTGTAGCTTGTTGATATCAGATACTGAATTTCAAAGGCTACCACGTGGCACTCCCACATGATGTCCTTCATTTCCCTAGACTTGCAGATGGTGTCTTCCATCATATTAATGGTGTCTTTTCCATGGTCCTGTCTGCCTTCTGTGAACAAACCAAGGTGTGGATTTTGCTTTGCTCGTGTGCAAGGCCTGCTGCTGTCTGTTCCCTTGCAGAGGAGTTTCTCCAGCAGACTGCTGCCCACAGCACCGGCTGCTCTGTACAGCTGATTCCCAGCTACACAGCTTCCCATTACTTCAGACAGTGTGATTCACGGTGTCCTTGAAGCATTGCTTCCATATGTTTGGGTTAAATACCCTTCCACCCTCACAGGGCCCACATAATATCCAGAATGTTATGGCTGTGTTTTGGGATGGATTTAAGAGTAAAGATATGAATATTTATACTACTGGTGTCAAATCCTGAAAATATCTCCTTCCCCCCAGCATCTCCTGTGGGACTGCCAGTTTAACCAATAAAAATCCCCTACATCTCCTATCTAGGGAGGAAAATTGTATCTTAGAAAAATGCTACAGCCTAGTTTTTGTTTTTCAACGAACTTCTATGTAATAGCATCAATACTGGAGAAAGAGGGTTGAAAGCAAGGAAAAAGTCTTTGTTTTCAGCCTTCTCAGTCTGCTTCTCCCTACAACCATTCCCTTTACTTACTTGGCAGTCTGCACCTACCCAATTTAAGGTATGAGTTCATTTAGCAGAGATTCTTGATGAATACATGTTTCCCTAACCCATTACATTAAAAAAAAAAAAACAGAATCAATATCTCACATCATCTGTGTACTGGCCATCAACACCTTATTCTAAGAGGAAAAATTCATTTGTGAAATACTTAGTCTGTCACTTTCAAAGAACTACCACCTTTAAGGATTTGGCAGTGATCGCAATGTCAGAAATCAAAAGAAATGCTATTCCAGGGAAAAGCTGGGCTTTGAGACTCCACAAATAACAACCCACATGACCTACTTGTTCCCCACCTTGTCTTGGCCAGAGTTCTGCCTTGAGCAGAACTGGGACCAATCAGGAATCAGGATTTTCTTTCTTGTTATCAATATCAAAGCTCTTCCCTCTGTTTCATCTTCTGAATCAAAACAGTCAACTGAATACTGTAGACTCTCTTTCCTGTAACCTGAATTGTTCCTATGTCATCTCGTCTGCCTCTTTCTGCCATCAGCCCGGCCTTTGACATTTTCTCAACTATGTAGATGCAGCAGACCCTTCAAATGGCTTCTTTCCCTCAGGCTTGGTCTCTTGATGTGCCTCCTCTACACACACAGACTAGAATGATTTGGCCTGGCCATTCATAATAGTAATAACTACTATTTATTGGGGCTTTATATGCATAACTCATTTAAGTAAAATGGGCACAGACACACACACACGCCCCCAAACCAGTATCTCTCCCATTTTTCACATGAAAGAGCTAAGCTTTAATGAAATTAAAAAATTGACCAACCCCATAAAGCTACTAAGGTATAGAGCTACGCTCTACACCTAGGCTTCTCTAATACATAATGTGACCTTGATTATCTGTCATTCTATTGCAAATTTCTTTTCCATAGATGCAACATCTATTAGAATAATTGAGGTCAGATTCCACCTTTTTTTCCAGAGAAGATGAAGCATCTTGAGGGATAGTTTTATTAACATTCCATCCAGTAAGAGAGAGAGAGAGAGAGAGAGAGATCCCCAAATAAAATGAGGTTGCAGTTACAAGGACAGTGGCAAAATTGGCAAATGGAGAACTGGCAAAAACAAGATAGCTTCTCTTTAGAGTCAACTACAAACTCACTGAGAAATGACCTCAAATTCTGTTACCAGACAGAGCAGATGCTATTCCTTACAGGTGGAAATATCACTAACAGACAAAGAATGTGGTTCTTAGAGACACTAAAATGTGGATTAGCTGAATGAAGTTAGTTGATTTAAGAACAGGGGAGAGCCGAGTGGTCCAGGCTAGGACACTCAACACCCTTATCGGGTGGTGGCAAAATATTTGGCCAAACTGTCACCTAATTTACTTCAGCATACAGACTTTGAGCCCCCTGAGGTGGTAGTGTTAGGAAAAAATAAGGATGTTGGCCACATCTTGCAGCCATCAGAGATGTCCTACAGGAAAAATGGCCCTGCATCGGAACAGAAAGGCTAAATAAAAATCAAGGAAATATACCTATGATAAAAGAAGCACTTTGGGTGCTATGCACCCAAAATTTAGAGTTTAATGGAATCTCACACTAAATTGAGATATTTGGGAAAATGTGGAAGTCCTTTCATAACCATGAACTAATGAATGTAAGGATAAAATATTCACATGCTGGGAACTGAGGAAGAAGATAAGAAAATCGGGGACCATATTTCTCGCTATGAAAACAAATCAACTTTATAATTGATGCTATAGCTGAGATTTCTGTACAGTTAAAAACATGTCTATTTCAAAAATTCATCATATACTGTGTGTAGGATATGGAAGAAGGACCGTTGTGAAGAAAAGAAGGAAGCGAAGAAGATAGAGATCATCACTGAATCATAACTTATTTTTAAGATTATCTCTCCTTTTTAAAATGGTTATTTTAACAAAGTATTATTTCTTAAACTGACCCTCAATTTATGTAGTATGTAGAACTGTTAATGAATATACAAATGGCCAGAACACTACCAAAATAGTCAAAACCAATAAGTGCTAAATACAATTGAGTGTTTGTTGAACAATTATCATTGGACTGTAAATATACTGAGATGCCAGTAGAAACTTACAGTTGAAAATCTGCCAAGCAGTTTACCATGCCTTTTCTTTTGTTCGCTTAAATGCACTTCCTAGGAGCTAATTCTATCTCATGTTGATCTTTTCATATCCCACAGTTTTATAAACTTAGAGTTTATATTCTGATAAGTATTGTCTCCTCAATCAGTGAATTTCTAATTTAAGACCAGCTTTAGAAGACATTTTAGTATTAGGTGTTCAGCCTCTTTGTTACTTGATTTATTCTTAATATCATACTTGTTTTTATTCATTCATTCTTTTATTCAACAGATTATTTGTTACGTCTCTAATTCAAATTCTCAGCAGTACTGACTCACCTGATCACTCTGTCCTTGGCATCAGTGATAGCACACTCTACTGATCCGTCTCCTCCATCTCTGACCTATTACCTTCAGTGTTGTTTGCTGTGTCCTTCTTTGCCCTATCTCTAAACACTAAGGAGTCCCAGGGTATAGTACTCATTTCCTTCTCTTTCCTACCCATGATCTTGCCATGGATGATTCCATTCGGTTCCAATTTTATTTTATTTTATTTATTATTTTTATAAATTTATTTTTTATTGGTGTTCAATTTGCCAACATATAGAATAACACCCAGTGCTCATCCCATCAAGTGCCCACCTCAGTGTCCATCACCCAGTCACCCCCACCCCCCGCCCACCTCCCCTTCCACCACCCCTAGTTCGTTTCCCAGAGTTAGGAGTCTTTCATGTTCTGTCTCCCTTTCTGACTTTAAATAAAATGTATAAGACTCAAACATTTATATCTTTAGCCCTAACATCTACCCTAAAAATCTGCTATATCCAACTGCCTACTTGAAGTCTCCACTAAGATGTCTAGGAGATGATGGAATGAACCCTAATGGTTATATCCAAAGCTGAACTCCTGATTTTTCAATCCCTTCCCAACTTCTTTTTCCTCAGTTGTCCCCATGTCCGTAAATGATACCACCATGTATGCTGGAGCTAAAGTCAAATACCTAGAGATCATCCCTACTTCCTCTTTATTCCCCACATTCAACTCATTAGCACATATGGTCAACACCATCACTACTGTATAGTAGATCTTGAATCCATCTACTTCTCTCTTAACATTCCGAACCCAATACGTCTCCTGCCTGGGATAGGACTATAGTTTCCCAATTCATATTCCTGCTTCCATTCTTTCCACTTCAGCATGCATTTCCCATAAATTGGCTAGAGTGCTCTTTTTTTAAAAAAATGTAAATTATATTCTGTTGCTTCTGTGCATAAAGCCCTCATAATCGTTTCCGATCACATTTAGAGCCAAACCCAAACATCTTCTTCTACCCTTCTAGGTCTTCAGAATGATCTGGCTCCCACCTACCTCTCTGACTCATCTCAAATCTTTCCACCTTACTCCCTACACTCCAATCTCCCTGTCCTTGTATCTGATCTTTGAACAGTCCCAGACTATTCTGTTTTGGGGCTGTGGCAAAGTTGTGTCTCCTATCTGGAAAGTTCTTCCCCTAGATAATCACACAAATGACCATTTCTTATCATCCAGGCTTCTATTTGTAGCTTACCTCTTTACCTACTTGTAGCAGACAGGTCTTCTCTGACCGAGTCTCAAGTGGCCACCCTATTATTCTTAGTTCATCATACCGCTTTCCTTCTTTCACAGCAAGTATTGCTAACTGATATATTCTTGTCTATTTATCACCTGTCTTCCTCCAAAAGAACATATACTCTTTGAGACCAGGGACCTTGCCTGACTCTCACTACTGTGTCCTTACTTCCTAGACACTCCACAGACGATCAATACGTATTTGAATTGCTGAAATTTTTGAGCTCCTAGGCACTAGGGAAACTCTAAAGCTCCATTCAGCTTCTTAGCCTTTAAAAGAGGGGTTTTCTGTTATATTCTTTGTGGGTTTAAGATTAATCAGGAAATACATCTTGGAATCAATTCTCCTTTCATTCAATCAAGAAATATTTACTGTGCCAAGCATTTTGCTATACAAAGAAAAATGAGACAGCAGATTCATTATCTAGTGGTAGAGAATGGCATGGGAATGAATAAGTATAATATAAATTGAGGTCAATCAAACTACTAAGAAATCTACCAATGTTGCTTTGTGCAAAAGGGGTCAAGAGTGGAGAGAAACAAAATCAGTGACAAGTACAGAGGGATTGATGACATTTGTTACATACCAGTGAGTCAGAAGTTGACTTCTACAAACAAAAGGAGGAAAATACTGCACTGGTTTCATTTCTCAATCCCATATAATGATGCTCCCAAACGGGACAATGACAAAAGGAAGGACTGCTGGTTTTGTATGTCATAATATAATTACAACTTGAAAGTCAAGTTTTACCAAATTCAAGGACACTACTTCCAAATGCCCATGCAATTCAATCACATGCAATTCTATTTTAGCATTCTGCAAGGTAAAGATCAAGTAGGACTATAATGAAACAGTCTCTCAAGTTCTCCTCCCCTCTCACAACTACCACACTACTCTCTACCAGTTGCCACCCCACTGTCTCCACCACCGCCCACTGCCTGTAGCCCATGACTTCTCATTACTCTGATCTCTGATACAAAGGAAATTCTACTAATCCTGGACCAATGGAATGGTCTGTTCACTGGCCCTCACATGTGCCTTACTCCATCCCACTTTCTCAACCCACCTATCTACTTGAAATATCTTTCCCTCTTGCTTCTATGATCCAAATGCTGCCAATTCTCAAACTCAAGAGAGCCCCACCTCTTCCATGAAACCTTCCTCTTGAGCCACCAGCCACGGTGAGTTCATCTTTCTCTGACTACCTACAGCATTCACTGCCTTTGCTATTTGGAGATTTTTTTTTAAATAATTTTTTATTTATTCATGAGAGACACACAGAGAGAGGCAGAGGGAGAAGCAGGCTGCCCACAGGGAGCCCATGTGGCCCTGGGGCCCTGGGATCAATGCCCTGATCTGAAGGCAGATGCTCAACCATGGAGCCACCCAGGCATCCCTGGCTATTTGAAGATTTAAAAAGACCTCTTGAAATTGCCCTTGATCCGTTCATTTATCTGGGTTTCAATAACTTCCTAACTAGATTACTGAGTTTTTTTTGGGTTTTTTTTGAGGTTTTTTTTTTTTTTTTTGAGTTTTTTAATACAGTGGTTCGGTCTTCCATTTTGTCTCACCCATACCCATGGATAACAATGGTACTGCCAGAGGAAACGACCAGTCCTGTAAAGCCAGCATTTTGCCTGCAAGCAATCAGGTATTCCCAGAGTGCTACAGGCGAGGGCCAGGCATAGGTTTAGCTGATGATCAGGTCCTCCACCATCGCAATGCAGATTCTTGTATGTTAGACCAGCAATGTAAGGTGTCAATATGTCACATATCAAGAAAATCAGTAGATACAAACATGCTCCAAGATAAATCAGTTCTGATAAAAAAAAAAAAAAAAACTCCTCTGACTAAATAGCTATCTACAAATAGTTTTTGTAGACAAGGAAGACAATTTCTATTTATTGGTAGATTTGTATACAACTCAGCTGAGTGGTCTTTAGATGAGGCCTTTGGGTTAGAAACAAAAATGGTTTTTCCTCTTGTCTCCAAGAAGCAGAGTACCATCCTCTGTATCAATTTCACGAAGGTTAGTGTTGACTGGGGTAGATCAATTGTAATTTCACATAATTTCCTTCATACTCACAATGGAAAGAGTTCTTCAGGACACTGGCCCAGGGCCTTCCCTCCCCTCCCCCACCTCTCCTCTTCCCTCCACAACCTCTCCTCTTTAATCTCATTGCCCTACCATTTAAATTTTTAAATGTGAATCTGATCCTGCCCCCCCCTCCATTGGTAGCTTTTGCTGTCCCTTAAGTAAATGTCATGGGTTCTTAAGGTGGTGGTAAATAATCTTTAGGATGCCTTTTTCTTTCATCATCTCTCACCCTTCTCCTCCTTAATCATTCTACTCTGGCCATACAGGATTTCTTTCAACTCCTCAAAGATGTCATTTCACTTCTAGCTTTTAAGCTTTCCCTCATGGGATTCCTACTGCATGGAATATCTTTTCCTCATCTTCTATGGCCAACCTAACTCTTAACTTCTCTTTCCAAATAAATGTTATTTTTTGGGGGAATGTCTCTAGAAATGGTTATTCTCTAATGACCATCATGAACTTTCCTTGGTAATACTTATGAAAATAATTTGTTTTAATATCCAGAGGCCTGCTATATTTAAAGGCATATGATAAGAGAGACTGTATCTGTCTTAGTGACTGCTACATTCCAGCAAACTGCATAGTGCCTTGGCACTCTATTCATGCTCAAGGTGTTTGTTGAATTAATGAAAAAGAATAGAGACATTAGAGCTACATTAGAGCCCATTTTTGCTTACTGTCACTTTGGGAAAATCACTTTATCTCATTCATCCTCAATTTCTTAATCTTTAAAAAAAAAAGTTTTAAGGGTGCCTGAGCCCCTTAAAGCATCCAGCTCTTGGTTTTGGCTCAGGTCATGATTTCAGGGTCATGAGATTAAGCCCTGTGTTGGGCTCTGTGCTCAGTGCAGAGTCTGCTTGTCCCTCTCCCTCTGTTCCTTCCCCCACTCATTCCCTCACTCTCACTCTCAAATAAATGCATAAATTTTAAGACTCTTTTTTTTTAATGGTTTTATTACCACTGAACTCTAGGATTTTGAAGAAACCAAATGATACATGGTCAACCAAAGAATTTATAAATTGGAAAATATTTATATAATTATTATACATCATCAGCCAAAGAATTTATAAATTGGAAAAGATCTATATAATTATTATTTTTTATTGAATAAAGATACTACTAAAGTTCTTTATATATAACCAATATTTACTGGTAATTGCTATGGCTCAAAGCTTACGTGCATTTCCTCATACAATTCTAACTTCTACAATACTTCTAGAAGATCTGCATTATTAGCATTAACCCCATCTAACAGGTAAGGACAATGAAGTCACAAGTAATAAATGACAGAAATGGAATTCAAATCAAGGCAGTGTGCCTGCCTCCCATTACAATAAAATTCTCCTCAATTTCTTGGAGGAAGTTTAGCTTCCACCGGAGACAAATTATACTTACGCCCAGGAGTCCAAGTGTGGATTTTAATAAAGTAGATGGTTTCGCTATTCAAATAACTGATAGGAATTCAACACATTAGAACCTCTTCATTGTCACTATGACCATTTGTTAAACAGGCAATGTGTGCCAGGCACCAGGATAAGCACTTTAGTTATCAATCCTAAACTTCATAATAACTCTCACTTTAACAACAAAAATGAGACTTGGGAAGGATAAATCAAAAAACCTGTGTTCCTAGAACTTTAGTTTCAATGCAAGGGTTGGGCACACTTTTATCTAACTGCAGCTTTGTGCGTTAGCCTACTAAAGTCTATTAACTGCCTCTAAGAAGCTATGTTGAGAGGCATTAGGAAAATATATATCCTTAGCAAGGCTCTTTCTCTATGTTACTTAAATTATTATAAAATATTAGTGAAACAATAAGATAACCATATGAACAGGCATCTTCACTCTCTATTGCTGTTATAAAAAAATTATCACACACTTGTGGCTTAAAACAACACAAAGCTATTATCTGCTAGGTCAGAAGTAGGACATCGGACAAAGGTGTCAGTAGAGGCATATTCCTTTCTGGGGGCTCTATGGAAGACCTATTTGCTTTTGTGTCTTCTGGAGACCACCCATATACTTCAGCCCATGGCCCTCTTCTTCCATTCTCAAAGCAACAGCTTTGCATCTCTCAGACCATTCTTCCTTGTGACATCTTACGGTGATGAAAGCCAGGAAAGGATGTCCACCTTTAAGGACTCCCAGTGATTGTGTTGGGTGCACTTGATAATCCAGGAAAATCCCATATCAAGATCCTTAATGTGATCACATCAGCAAAATCTCCTTGACCATGTAACTAATGTATCACAGCCACAGGTTCCAGGGGTTGAAACATGTATGTCTTTGGGGGCCTGTTATACTCCTTACCACACCAAAGCATTTACTAGGGGCACACTCTACCTCCCTACCTAAAATCTCTAGGAAGAGGGGCAATAATCAGGAAGTCTGAAAAAGCAGGGGCAAATTAAAATGCTAGAACAGAGGAGAAAGAAGAGGCCTAGATATTAGGAAGAAAGCAAAAAATAAGAGCTGCTGGAGAGGAGTGCCACAGGTTCTGGCCTCTGTACCACCACACTCCCTCTAGAGCTAGGGCGTCCCACCAATATGTTTTAAGATAGTGTATTTGCAGTTCTGTAGCTAGAGAATGAGTTACAAATCATCAATTTCCTTTTTTATTTCCAATGCTTAATATCCAACTCACGCGATCTTGTTTGCAATTAATATAGCAGAACTATCAGTCATCTGTATAAACCTGGAAGACAGACGTGAAGAGTAGAAAATACCAAAGGCTTTGGAGGTGGATGGACATGGATTGAAACTGGTCTTATACATGCCCTGACAAGTGCTGTGTGACCTGGAGCAGGTTGCTTAAGCTTTCACAGCCTCAATCCCTGTATCTGTAGAATTGGGATAATTCTACTTACAGGATTCTGGATGTGAGGCTCGAACGCAGTCACACAGGTACACTCTAAAACAGAGCCCTGATGCCTTCTGGAGCAAAATAATCATCAAATCCTCTCCAACCAGTCTGCTCATGTAGGTTGCAAGTATAACGAACAGAGCAAGAATATGATCTTCGTTTTTGGATCCTTTTCTACTCGCCCACTCAGCACTTGGAAGAATGCCTAGTCCAGAGTAGACATCCAATATATATTAGTTGAACCATATTAAAGTTTGCTTTTCCCTTTGAATCTTGAGAACAAACCTCTGGTTTGGATCAGTGATGAATTATATAGCCAGGTTGGCCTAGAAAGACCTAATTCCCTGAAACACGCTCTGGAGCTCTTGGACACTCCTGGATGGCTTCATGATACTCAGACACACACTGCAAAATGTAAAAATGGTCCTGCATATAAGCCATGGTGGATTATTAACACACAAAAGTACATTAAACTACATAAAACAGTCCAGTTCATCACATCCAGCATAAAAATATCTTTAGTAAGAGTCCAAGTGACAGCTAGATGAATGCCTTCCAGAAACCTTAAGGCTGATTTAAATCATGAAATAGTCTGTAGTCAAAGAACAAACCATTTCTACCCAATGCTAAAGGAACATATAAACTAGGAAAAGAAGGATTTGGGAGGGAAAATCAATATTCAGAAGTCAGATAGTGTTTTCTAGTTCTGGTCACCCATAAGCTCAAAATTGAAGGGAGTCTAAAGGGAGTCTAAAGACTATCCCAAATAATCATTTGGGATAGTCTCCCCAATTACGTTAAAAGTTATAAATCTATACTATACTGATCAAACTTTACCCCACCCTCTTCTCAGAAGATGACATTGTTTCACAGAATATGATCAAGTCAAGCATGACATCTCCCCCAAAATCTAACTTGTTCCCTGCTGTCTCATAAAAGAGACTCACTACTTCTTCCCAAGTTCCACCTAGATACCTGCCTACTTATCCATTTAGTCAATAAATATTTGGGCATTGAGTATCCCAATATGAACAAACCATCCCTGGACCAGGACAACTCCATCTCTTAGGGGAAACCAACAGAGCAATAGAATATTGCACACAAAGCATTCAGCACTTTAGAAGAATGAACTATATCAATGTGGCTAGGTCTCCAAGATATAATATGAAGTGAAAAAAATATTAAGAAACAGCATTTGTATAAATTTTAAAACATACACATCCTATGGTCTGAAGTCTATGCCCCCAAAACTTATACATTGAAATCCTAACCCCTACAGGTGAAGGTACTAGAAAGTGGGCCCTTTGACAGGTGGTTAGATCATGAGAACTGAGTCCTCCTGAATAGGATTAATGCTTATAGAAGAGACCCCAGAGAGCTCCCTAACCCCCTCCACCAAGTGAGTATACAACAGGGTAGGTGCCCTCCCCTGACCTGCTAGTACTCTGATCTTGGACTTCTGGCCTCCAAGAGCATGAGCAATAAATTCCTGTTGTTTATACGTGACCCAGCCTGAGGGATCTTGTCACAGCAGCCTGAATGGACTAAAACATACGACACCCTGGTCCCACGCACCCCCACATACAGACAGAGGGATGTTAAAATGAAAGGATACATGCCAAATTCATGGCAGTGGCTGTAACGCCGAGGAGAGGAGGCTGGAAAGGGAACACAGAAGGTGGCAAAAGTGATGACAACTCTATTAACATTTTATTGCTTTTATGTAAAGAAGTCTGGAGGCAGATATTTTGTAAAATTATTAACCATCCATTTTTGGGTAGGAAATCCTCATGGGCTTATTATTTCCACTCTCCCATAGTTTTACAAGTAATTGAAATTTAAACAGACAATGGCATTGCAGCACAGTAAGCATCTTCCAGGGTATTTACAAGGTACAATGGTGATAGAACGGAAAAACGATTCTCTCTAGTGCATTCTCAGACTATTGCTCTCCACAGCCCTAACAAAGTCTGTCCCAGAAATGCATGCAAATGTCTTTTTTTTTTTTTAAGATTGTATTTATTTACTCATGAGAGACACACACAGAGAGGCAGAGACATAGGCAGGGGGAGAAGCAGGCTCCCTGCGGGGAGAGCCTGATGGAGGACTCGATCCCAGGACCCCGGGATCACGCCCTGAGCCAAAGGCACACACTCAACTACTGAGCCACCCAGGCGTCCCCACTAATGTCTTCTGTTTGACAAAATAATCTGCCAGCGGTTTCTCCCTCCAGCAGCGGCCCTCACCGCCCCTTCTCTTCCACAACTCAGCTTCTTACTAGAGCTGCTTACACTTGCTTCTCTTCATTCCCTCACCCACACCCCAGTCCTTCGCCATCTGGCTCCGGCCCCACTAAACTGCTCCAACCTCCTAATTGCCACATCATTTCAGTTCCCATCTTACTTGACCACGCAAAGCACTTAAGATAATTGACCAACTACTGGAAAAGTTTCCTTCCCTTGGCATCCACTGCACCACTCTTGGCTGTCATTCCTTTTCCCTTCCCATATGGTCCAGCTCTGACCCCTTCACCAGCGCCCTGTCCCTGGCACAGCCACGTAATGTTAGGATTCCCCCAGGATTCCGTTCTGAGCTCTGCTCTCTCCCCTGTTCCCATGACTTTACCTGCAACACACTGGCTTCTAAATCTATGTTCTAGCCCCTCCCGAGATCTAGATGCATGCCTCTGATGACCAGCTAGCTTTCTCCCACATTCTCCACCACTATTTCAACCTCACTAAGTCCCAAAGCAGCCATATCATCAAGATTTCTCACTGAAGGGTACAGCTAGACACACGGACACTTTGTTAATCTCCGTTTTTCCTGCTTTCATCCCAATGCTTAATGACTTGTTGATTATAACTACTACTTCTCTCTTCAGCCTAACACTTCCTCTACACCTGCCACCCTGCTTTAGTTCATATCTCCCATTCCACTTTGGCTGCACGGCTTTTCCAACTAGTCCTCTTGACTTCTATGGAACTACCGCTACCATTTCCTTCTAAAACACAAATAACTGCTCAACATCCTTCAATAGCTCCCCATTCCCCAAAGATTTTAATTTAAACTCCTCAATCATTAAGGGCAGCCTCTGAAACAATCTACCACCACCTACCCTTCCAGCCTCGCTTGTGGATGCATCTCCCCACACTGCCAATACTCCGGTCACAGGGATTTTCTCACTATTCCCTGAACGTTGCTTGAATTTTCCCATAAATCTGAGCCTTGGCACGTGCTCTTTCTACAGCCTCAGAATCCTTTTCTCTCCCCTCCACTGGATAAACCCCAACACACTTTGAGACCTCATTGAGATGCCATCTTCCTTAAGGGTTCCTTAATCTCTCTAGGCAGATAATTCTTCCTGCACCTTTGCTCCCACAGATCTTTGTACGTGCCTCTCCTTTAGCACTTTAGTCATGCTGGTCTGAGAATGACATGCCCCTCCCTCCCAATGGACAGCAAGTAGGAGGTAGATTTCTGTGATGCTTTATTCATTGGACACATATTTGAGAGCTCTACTATTGGAAGGCTCTGCTCTGGAATACACAGCAAACAAAAGAGACAGCATCTATATTCACAGAGTCCAAATTCCAGGGGACTGAATTGCAACCCATGAATTCAAGTCGAGATTTGGAGATGTTTGTTTAAATCATCAGTAAGGCCATCATGAAATCAGAACCCTAACACCTATCGACAAGGTGGCCTTTGTGTGTCATCCTAGCTCATCACCTCAAGCAGATGTCATCTTTTTCTTTGTTGCAATTCCACAAGCCCCAGATGAGCATCTTACAGGATCTTTAAAAACTTAAAGCTCAGTTTGTTTGTTTGTTTGTTTTTGATAAAACACTCTCTTCTCATGAAGGCCCATAGGAACCTTCCACAACAGGATACGCCATCACACATCACAGTTAGGTAGACAACGTCAACTCCAGTTCCCCACAAACCAGCAGGCGTCAGACCCACACTGCATGGATTCATGAAATAGAAAGAACAGCAGATGAGCTCTCTGTGGTTGAGGAAGAAAATGCCCATATGTTCGTGCTGGTAATCTGTACTGTATACCTTTCTCAATTTATTAGGCACTAGCACACATGGGTCTCACGTAAGTACTGGAGTATTTGTAGCCCGAGATTGAGGCTTCCCTGGAATTGGTACATCTACCGTGGATAAAACAGAAACTCAGAATGCAGAATGAGTATGCCAGGGGCCAATCAAGACAGAGACTGAACAATGCAAAAAAGTTCTCAGTGGGGATGGCGACAGATGCACTGGTCCCGAGGGCTGGGGACAGATGAAGAGCTAATAACAGGTAGCATCATTTAACACCTGATATTTCTATAAGCGAACACACAAATATATGGAAGTTTACTGCTGATAAAACTGCACAGTGCATATCGCACGTCGCTGATGGTTCCTTGCCACTCACTGCTTTGTCCTAGGCTCCAAAATCTAGTACACTAGACTTTTCTCTTTATAAATCAGGGATAAACAGAAATGCCTGTACGTGAGGTCATAGGGATCAAACCTTTTGAGTTTCATATTACTTTCTAGCATGTCCATTACCTAAGAAAGAAGCTGTACTAATAATTTGTACACATACTTCTAAAGTACATGTGCATAACTTATGATTAAACCTATAAAAATGGAGGTACATGCTCAACTTTTTATTTATTTATTTATTTATTTATTTATTTTTCATTTATTTATTTATTTTACAGAAGGCAAAAACACTTTGGAGATGGCCAAGTTCTAGACACCAAAAGACTAGCAAGGAATTTGAAGTAACAGACCAAAGTCAGATTTTGGAGGTTAGGTAATGCAGAAAAAAAAAGAAAAAAAGTTAGAAGAGAAAATCATTCCAGATCCCACAAAAGCTGTCAGTACAAAGCCATGGCCAATGGTTTGCTGGTCATTGGGATAACGGCCCTGTGCTTTTTGCTAAGTGGAGAGACCAAGGCCAGACATGATGTGGCTATTTGGTTAACTTGTTCCCCTGGTTGAAACTCCCAATTACTTCTCATCTCTGTAGGACCAAGTTCAAATCCTTAATAAAAGCCTCAAACTCTCAACCATCTGGCCCTGTCTCCCTCTTCAGCACTATCTTCAGTCCTTCTCTTTTTTTTTTTTTTTTTTATTTTCAGACTTTCTTCAGAGCTTTAAGTCTGCTCTCAACTCCTGCTTTTGTCTACCTCCTAGTGTCATTCAGATGTCAACCAAATTCCCATTCTTTTAAGGAGTTATTCTCTGACTCCTAAGACATATCCCATTTCCTTCCCATATGCTCCTGTAGCATCTCTTATTCATTGTTCTAATATTCTCAGCATGCTACTAATGCATTGTTGAAGGTCTTTCCTCCTTGATAGCCATCTGTGAGGACAGAGAAGGTATTTGTATTCCCCAAACACCCAGAACAATGCTTGATCTCTAATACGTGCTACATAAATGCGCTAATTGTAGTGAAGTTGAGTGAAATGTGCCCTGAGATCCAGAAAGAAAGCATTTCTTTGAATTCCCTATGTACTTGCTTATTACATTCCATGATGGCACAATTATGAGGCTTACCTAATAGTTATAACAACATTTGACTGTTTTATTTGTAAATTTAAAGACATTTCATTATCCAGTGGTCAACAAATATTTGAGTGTCCCTGTCTGGGTCCTTAAACTGCGCACAGTCTCCTTACTCTGGGTTGGCAGATGCCAAACAATTAATTAAAACTGCATTCATTAAGGAGTAGTTTTAAGAGGATTCATGACTTATTCTGGCAGGATGTAGGATGGCTGGAGCTCACTGCTTACAGTAATGTTATATAGTCTCAGTTGGTTAGTCTCAGCAAGATCGCCTGTGCCCCGTGTCCACAGAGTGGGTTGGAGATGTGGCTGCAGGATCAAGCAGTGGAGGAAGGGGAGGGAAGGCAGCTATGCAAGTAGCACGCTCTGAATCAAAATTGTGTCTTTGGAGGCAATAATACATATATCCTTCAACAAAAGCTCCCCTGTGACTGAACCTTCAAAGCTCCATCTTCACAAGACCCTTACCTGGAGCTGGCTCTCCCACAAGAGTCCCTTCCACCAGCCCTACTACTCAGCTCAGGGAGGCCCTGAGTTTCATCAGCATTCAAACTCTTCAAGCACCAATGGTTCTTCTCCAACCCACAAGGCGGGTTATCAAGGCTTCCTCTTCCCATATATGATCACTTGGACTGGGCACTGGCTTTGGATCTTTACCTTAGGTATGATCTGGAAATCCACAGGGAGATTTTTCAGGTCATCTGCCCTTCACCCTATTTACCACCCTACTGGATAGTAGGCACACTCTCTGCTGAGCTGAGCCCAACCTTCCCAGAACCACATCAGGTTGGCCCAGAGTACCCTGCCCAGCCAAGAGAGAGAAAAGAGTACAGAGGACAGACTGTGCATTAATTAATAATGCCATGGTTAATATCTCCACTACCCTAGTCACTAGCTGGAAGACTTTGGACAAGTTACCTAACCTCTTTGAGCCGGAATTTACTCATCAACAAAAAGGATATGTAAAACTATCTAGTATCCATCTTACCAGGATATCCTTCACATACCCCCAAATAAATGAAATGTTTGACCCTACCCACATGCACAGACATACAATTTTCAGAGAGTAACTTCCTAGCACCATAAACAAAGGCCTTTACTCAGTTGCCAAAGTTGGAGTGTAGAGCCTGCTTATGAGCTACTTCTCCCACCTAACTTCATGCCCACATTCACCATCCATAATGCCACAAGAATTTTCCACATTCATTTTCTTCTCCACTACCCCTACGAAACTGGCCAATCCTACTGAAAAGTCTGGACAAATGCAATTTGCAAAATGCAAATGCAGTTTCCTCCACAGACCTTTCCACCTGAACACCGCCTCCCCCCGCTCCTTAATCTTTCCTGTATAGCAGGACGAGACAAATCTTCCCAAGGTGTCACTTTCATTATGCCATCATCTTCCTGAGAAATCTTGAATGCTTGCCTACTGAATCAAGTCCACATTTCTGAGACTCTCCCCAACCTCGTTTCTCAGCATTGACACTTCTCGGACCACCATCTACTCCAAACTGCGGCACCAAGGAATCCCTTCCTGCCACCCACTGAATGTTCCCTTACAACCTCTCTAGACTCCAGTAGTTAAGTCAATGCCCAGGTCATGGCCCAGCCCCTTCATAGGGGCCTCCCCTTCTCCTCTTGCATCAGAGAACGAGCTCATGCCTTCCAGAACACCTCCTTCAGAACTCATGCCCTCCAGAACCACCCATATGCTCCCAATCTCACCACTCTCCTGACTTCCCATCCTCAGGATTAAAAGAACTGCTTCTAAAAAAAAAAAAAAAACCTGCTTCTTAAGCCAAAATTATTATGTAAAGGATCCCAGCCCACAGGCTCTATTTGTCAGGCACTGCACTGAGCCCTTTAGAGACATTAGTTCAGTTACTTCTCAGTGCAAATCTGTCAAAATGAGTCCACTCCATTGATTGACCATGCAGCACACATTTCAGTGAATTTTAATGGGAAAAATACTAAAAAATAATACACAAATTATAGGTACCTATGTAAATATTACAGTATATATAAATGATTTCCTAGTACAGTAGTATAGTACGTAATTTTTTTTCTTTGAAGGATTATATTAAAGCTATGAATGAAAGTAAAATAAGGTAAGGGAATAGGGAGGCACACGTGAGTTGTTATATCAGATGGAGTCATCAGAGGAGTACTATTTTAATGCAGATCTGAACAAGTGAGGGGGCAAGCCAGCGGAGTGTATGAGGCAAGAATATTCCAGGTACACATAAAGAAACTACGTTACAGAGAGGCCATGAGGCTTCCTAGGATCACAAGGGAACAGACACAGTATCTGAACCCTAGCTCTGACTCCTGAGTCTCATTTGGAGACCCCATTAATGCTCTGCAGGAGTTCACTCCATTAACTTGCTGGGGTTTTTTGAAATTCTTGTAGTCCCCATTAGTTGGCACACATGGGTCATCTAATGGGCCAGGCACTGACCTCCGTGACATCTTCCTCTCCAATTTCTTCTCCAGATGTGACATGCTTCCTTGGTTTTATGTCTATGTCTCACCTTTATTCTTCATGGTACCGATCCTGAAGACTCTGCCCCTTATTCAGTGTCATGTCTTCAATTACCTTCATTCTCTGCAACTGACTCCCACACTTGAGTTCCCAGCTTAGTTTGCTGGCAGCTTCTTGGGAGTTAGGGCCAAGCCTCATTCATCTCTCTATTCCTCATACCCATCATGACATTAGATGCTCAATAAATGTGTGCTTCTCTGAAATCAATTAAACTTGAACTCCACAATCCCAACTGCCTTTGGGACAGTTGACCTGGATTCTTTCCCAGTCGAAATCAATATTTCCAAAAATGAACATGTTATCCTGCTTCCAAAACCTGTTTTCCTCCTGCGTTCCTTGCTTCTCATCACAACATCACAAGGGCCCCGTCACCAGTCTCCCCATCTTTCTCCTTCCCCATCCTCCCACCCTTCCCATTCCAACTGCCATGACTCTTGTGCAAACATTGTCTCTTGCCTAGACTAACGCAACCACTTCCTAATGACATCCTGGTTGACGATGCATCCTACACAGCTACGCAAAATTAATGTTCCTCATTCTGTCGCTCCTCACAAATTCAACGGGCTCCCTGCTGCCTGTAGAATGCCATCTCACTCTCCTGTTCCAGTCCTGTGTAGCCCAGCAACTACTCCCTCTGCAGTTTGAAGGAGGCCCTCCTTAAAGGCGGCCTTAAATTTCCATAGTCCCAAAATTGATCTCACTCCCTTTCAACTAAACCCCCCTTGTATTTCACGTCTTAATAAATACATGCTGTGCATCGGTTATCCAACCCAGAAATCTAGAAGGTTTCCCAGGCCCCTCCTTTCCCCCGCCCCAATTACTACCTGACATCACTCACTCCCTGCTGGTCTTGTCCTCTGTTTACCTCACATACACCCTTTACGCTCCACCATCTCACTGATGCCTCCACCACCTCCCCGATCCCATATTACTATGTCCCCCAATATGCCTCACCTGCAATTCCACCTCAGCTGGTACCCTTGCCTGCTGCTCCACCCACTTGTGGCCATCTGTCCATCAGTGCACTTATCTTCCCCACATGGAAATAAGATCACACTGTGCTCTTGATTGGAATTTATCAGTAGGACCCACTGACTTCATGCCCTGATGCTGCCTCATTCTCCAGCTCCCGTTTCACTGTTCCCTTCTATCCCCCCGCCACCCCCTCAAGCTTCACTGCAAACACAGAACTCCTCACTATTCCCTGACTGTACCACATGTTCCCTTGGGACCAGCCATTGAACCACAGCTCTCCCCACCTAAAACACCCATCATCGCCTCCGCTGCCTTTCCCTGGAAAGCCTGCTCTCATCTTCCAGTCCTATCCGGTGTGGGGGACCTTCTTTGACCCGGCCCAGCCAGCATGAGTGACTCACGTCTGTGTTTCCAACGCACTCCATGCTGGACGCTGTCATAGGACTTTCCACGTGCTAATTACCATCTTGCATGTCCACCTCTTTAACGAGATTCACAGCTCCCCATGGGATATTTTCATCTCTGTCTTCCAGTGCTTTGAACAATACTTGACAAACAATAGATGTTAATATATGTTTCTAGTACGTAGAGCAAGGCTTGACAAATAACAGATGTCTATGTTTTATAGAAGAATAAATCGGCTCACATGTGAAGAATCCCCTACTGATGTGGGGAGTAGTCATATTGTCCAGACTATAGGTTTAATGCTGTTTGTTTCGTATCTTATGCGACTCTGTGAAACTAATATCACTTAATAACAAATCATGTGATTATTCAAGGTCCATGCTGTGCTCCCTCAGCTTATTATTTTATAGCAGACAAGGACCTGCCACTATCCTCCATCAAGGACACAAAGCCGGGGTCCTGTGAAGGTATTTAGCAAGTGCCTTGAAAATGAGGTAGGCTAACTTGCTATACCCAATCAATACACAATTCAGATGAAGTAGAATTCTGGGGTGGAGAAGGAAGACAGGATTTAAAAGCCTGATTCCTGTACCTTAAACCACTAATATGCCTCTTTCGATTTAGAAATATTTACCAGCAGTGTCCCTCCTGCAGTAGGTAATTGATAAACATGTTTTAAGTGGATGGCTGTTGAATAACATCCTCAAAACTATTTATAAAACCATCAAAACAAACTGCATTAAGATCAAAGTGATAACTGTCACTGCTTGAGATCCGAAATTCCATTCCAATGGTACTTATGAAAATCTCAGGCTCAGGGACCCAAAGATAAATGTTAACTGTTTTAAATTGCCGTGGGTCTAACAAATTACGTCCACAGTTCAGTCTTCCCGCTTTAGTGTTCGTGGATTTTGTGCTGTCAGTACGTAGCCTGCGAGCCGAACAATTTGGAAAGTTATTTTAATGGTGAATTTTCATCTGGGATCTACATTCCCCACTTTGATTAGGAAGGTTTCTAGGGTTCAGCTGCAAATCTGGTTCTTAAATCACATCAGAAGTGCAAGTATGTTATGACTTTCCAGCTTTGCAGTTTCAATGTTTTGCCTTTTTAAAACCATCTTACAGGACCTCCATCGAAAATGGAGTTTATTCTAGAGACACATAGCAGGAGAACTCCCTCTCCCCACGTCCCTGTGTGCTGCTGTCTTCTAAGGCTTCCAGCTTGCTTCTCCCGTGTTTCTCAATGCCTGGTTCTGAATGCTCACTGGTTTATACGTGGCCCCCACCACTTTCAAATTAATGTAATGCACCTGTGTTTGAGACCCTGCACCAACCCTCTGATCACAGCATCCACAGGAAACGATGATGAAACCAAACCTCGAAAGGAGAGGGAAGGGGACAGATAGCAATAATATGGTGCATCTCAGTAGGAAGAGACTTGGCTCTCAATTAAAGAGAGTTTGGGGACAGAGATAGTATGGAAAGAGTGATTGAAGAATTCTTGGGAAAAGAGTGTGAGAAAGGTTCAGCAGAATCAGATTTTCACAAATGCTCACAGTAACTCAGGCATATTGTTCTTATGGTCAATGGTTTGCACAAAATTAAATTTAAAAATTAGAGTGATAGTCTACTTGATTTTAAGTACTCTGCAGTAATTGAAAGTGGCCCTGTCTTTACCAGAACATTATTTAAACTGGCAGTAAGAGAGCTGGGAGTTTTCACTTCCTTTACGAGTGCCTTTAAACAGAAGTTATTACTCATTTTGTTCTCTCCAAGCTTCAAAATCATATTTGTTTTATGAGAAAAAAGTGTACTTCTTCAGAGACTCCCAGCACAACAGCTCTTAAAAATCCTTAAAAAGGCTTAGGTACCATCACATCTTTAAGTGGCCAACAGATAAACCCCTATTACAGATGGGAAGATAGAAGGCAGAAAGAAACTGGACAAAAGAACAAATACAGAATTGGGAGCACAGTTGTTTTAATAGCTTTATTCTGTAAGACCCCAGAGAAAGAAAGGTCTAGTTCAATCTCACTATTTGCTTTCACCCCATCTACTTAGAAGGGAATGGTACCTATGCCAACTGGACATAATCTCATTTTTCAACATCCATCTCACTTCATCCTTGCCTCTGTTAGGCAACGAATATTTTAAAATATACATTTAGTCCTTCCTTTTCTCCCCTACTCAGCTATACACACCTGGTACATACTAGGCAAATCTCTCTTGGATAAACAGTAACCTTTCTGAAGGCCAACTCCACATCTCATTGATCCCAGCACCAAGAAGTTTCTTTGTAAATATTTGCCGAACTAAACTCATGTTATCATTACAAAATCCATTCCTATAATCGAGGAGCAGATATGATCACCACCGTTTTATAAAAGGAGAAGAGCAGTGACCTTGTACTCACTGGCTATTTTACATGCTCTTGCCTTGGGGAACTAAATTAAAATTTCTCTCAATTAAACTCCTCTCCAAATCAAACTTGTTCTCAGGACTGGATTTGCCAGGTGATTTCTGAAATACCTGTTATTTTTTTAAGGTTTTATTTATTTATTCATGAGAGACACAGCGAGAAGCAGAGACACAGGCTGCTCACAGAGAGCAGATGCGGGACTCGATCCCAGGACCCCTGGCATCACGCCCTGAGCCAAAGGCAGATGCTCAACCGCTGAGCCCCCCAGGTGTCCCTGAAATACCCGTTAGTTCTCTATGACCGTTTTGTTTTGGTTCAAATTCCCTGCAGAAACAACAAGATCTGAGAATCCATTTCCACAGGATTGGATGGGCTGGAGTACGAGAGCTTACTTCCACCTTTACATATGACCAGGACAGAAGATATTTTAATGCCTACAACGTTTCTCTGGAGCAGCTACCACATACAAAGCACAGACACGGTTTGAGCAAGACCATTTTTTTGGTAAGCAGTCTCTCATACTATTCTAATGGAGATTCACTAAAGTACAAAAAGTCACAACCCAAAATAAAGCCCCTGACAGCATATCCATTCTGGGTTGTAGATCAGTTTAATAGTCACATGCACTCTTTTCACCCAATTTTACTGTGAAACTCGTGAAGACATTTGGAAGTCTCATTCCCTTATTAAAAGCCCATCATCAGGGGATCCCTGGGTGGCTCAGTGGTTTAGCACCGCCTTCAGCCCAGGGTGTGATCCTGGAGTCCCGGGATCAAGTCCCACATCAGGCTCCCTGCATGGAGCCTGCTTCTCCCTCTGCCTGTCTCTCTGCCTCTCTCTCTCTCTCTCTTTCTCTGTCTCTCATGAGTAAATAAAATAAAATATTAAAAAAAAAGCCCATCATCATCATACTGGAGACCTTTCCTGGGGACACCTCAGCATCTGCAACACGGTGCACAGACGTTTTACAGGAAGACCTGAGAGCGGGTGCACAGCCATATAGACTGTGCTAGACACTTTATCAGTCAAAGCTGATTCCAATTCCCATTTGGGCTGCAGATAATGCCATTTCTCAAGTAAACTGCTTTACTCAAAAAAGCCTTCAAAATATTAAGGAGTGTTGACATCTAGAGATGAAAGTCTATTTTTCCTCCAAAACGTTTTTAAAGACCTATAAAAAAATGCCAGTTCTAATTCCCTAAATACTTTTTATTCACTATTCATGAGCAGATTCTACCCAAGTACAGGAAGGGACCTTTCCCTGTGCCAACCCCAACTTCAGCTAGCCCAAGAGTTACCGGCTACTGTTGCAAAATGGGTTGACTACTTGTTTTTACCTAAATAAGTAACTGAGGTGGAATGTGTAGGGGAGAGAAGCTTCTAAAAGGTCAATAATATATCCAAAGGGTATGTAAATATATCCAAAAGGGCATTTCCAATGGGAGAGCCATGCAACCACCCTGGCTGTGTTTGCTCGGAAGGAAGAATCAGCCCATAACACAGGCATGAAGGCCAAGTGCTCAAAATGGCAAATTCTACATTTGTACCTCTGTCCAAATTATTCCTCAGATTGTCGGAGTGTGTGGAGAACGTTTGCATCTCAACACCATGAGCCTCTCCTTTTCTAGAGTCCCTAATGTCATGTGCATATGCACACATCTAGAGCTGCCCACGGAGCACTCATTGGGCAATGAGAGGGATACAGCCAGGGAGGTGAGAGGAAGAGCTGAACTCCATCTCTTCTCAGCTCTGTCACAAGATCCACCTCCCAATTACCTCACAATGCAGCCTTATGCTCTCTGTGGATTGTGATATGAAAGAATATATACACACTGAATGATATTTCAGGGTTTTTTTTCCATTCCTTTCCACAGTCGCTGCTATACTTATAGAAAAGATTTGCCATCTGATAAGGATAATGATGAAGACACTAATAGTGATGGTAGATGTGGCGGGATGGCCATTCAGGCTCTGGGCTGGGAAGCATTAGGAGGGGCCACTCTCCGTAACACGAACTCAGACTACAGACAATCAGAGTCATGATTCAGAGGGATTATTTAACTCATCTTTGCACTCTTATTTGTAGGGGGAACCAAAAGAGGTCATAATCACTCATTGGGGGCCCCTCAGACTCCTGAACCCTAGAGATGGAAAGCATACGTTTGGAAAGCATTAAGGATGAAGGAAAGTCATAGCAACAACATCTAAAGACAATCCTGACTGTTACTCTAAATACACTGAAAACACTGGGTACTTACTAAGCCCTTCTTCAGAAACAATATAAACTCTCATAGCACAGCATTATGGATGCAAGAGCACGCACAGGGCGGAGACATACTATTCCAATGTTGCATTCCCATCCATACAGACCTGGCCCACAGAATGAAAAAGAGAACCAAAAAGGAATGTCACTTCCAGTAGATGGCTTAACAAGCAATCGAATGTGAATTATAATGCGGAGTCTCTAATGGATCTACCACTGGGCAACACAGGTTAAATTCAATTAACTATGCCTTAAGCAGGTTTTTTTGTGAATCATTGTACCAGTACTTACTAAGGGTATGAAAATGGGTAATTCATGTATGATACCATCAAGGAGTCACCATTTAAGAGCTGCAAACGAGACAAATATGCATAGCTTATTCCGTCTCGCCATTCAGATATAGGTCAAAATAAAAGAAAAATGACCTGAGAAAATTCAAAGCAGAATTCTTTGGGGAAGAGACAGGGAGACATCAGTAAGGCTGCACAAGAAAGATTCTGCATTTGCAAGGAGTCTTGAAGGATGCATTCAATGTTAAACATTTAGAAATATTCAGTGGGCAATATTGGGGCAGAAAGTTCATTCTAAGCAGTAGGCACAATGTGAGAGAGGTTTGAGATCGGCACAGCCAGAGAAAAGTCCAATTTAGAACATCATGGTGAAGACCTAGAAGTCATAGAAGATCACGTTGGGACGGAAGACGGTCAACATACTGTGGGAGCCCTGATGATCAGGCTAAGAAAATAGTATTTCCAGTTTTATAAGTAGTGGGAAGGCATTAAAAGATTTTCCACAGGTGAAAAATCTGACTCCAATCAGTTTTTAGTGAATTTGATTGGTCTGGAGTGGAGAGGCAACCATCATCAACCATCATGGTCCGGGAAATGACAACATACCCTTGGGGGTACAATGAGGACTGGAGTGGGAGCTGGACATAAAGCCAGAATAGAATCAATAAGGCTTGGTGACTGACTCCCCCTGGAAGAGGAGGCAATGATGAAAGGGGAGAAGGTACCATGGATGAGAAAGCACTAAAAAAAAAAAAAAAAAAAAAAAAAAAAAAAAAAAAAAAAAAAAAAAAACTGTATGTTTCAGAAAATGATGCTACCATTAGCAAAATTTGGGAGTTTTTCTTTCCAAACTTTGGAAAATCTTCTTTAAAGAGAGGACAGGTCTTTTCAAACATACTGACTTTGAAGTGCTGGTAAAATTTGGCATTTGGCTGAGAGGTCTGCTCAGCAGAGCGTGGAAATGAACCGGAAAGGGATCGGGACAGAGCTCTAGAGAAGGGACTTCTGGTTCAGAGATGCACCGAGACCACGGTTTGATTCAAGAGAGAATGTAGATGGAGAAGACAAGATGGAAGTGTGAGAAGTCGCACAAAATGCACAAAGAAAGAAATAAGGCTCAGAAAAAAAGAGATCTGAATGCAGCCACAGAATCCAAGGGAGGCTCCATTCAACAAATGATCTGTTGTGGAGCAAGTGTCCCATGTCAGGGCTCGTGCTAGATGCTGGGGATGCAGGGTAGGAAGAACACAGCAGCTCTGCTCCCACAAAGGTCAGAGTTCTCTGAGGAGTGTTGACAAACAGCACGAACCACCCCAGTGAGTTTGGGATGATGTCAATTAAGACCACGAGGGCCTTGAACCAAATGAACAACTCTAAAAAATAAAGAGGTGATTCAACGCCCAAGGATGAATACCTTTATAGTGGCAGGTGTACTTACAGAAACTTAAACCACTTTTAAGGGAGGTAAGGGCCCATTGAACAAAATATACACTCACCCTCCCATCCTTATTCCCTTCCTTCCCACCCTGTTCTCTCACACACTTTAATCTGCTTGAAATAAGAAGGGAGGCTATTAAGTAAACAAGCACACTCTGCTATGAAATATTGAAAAGCAATATTATCCACATGTTCTAGAAAACCCATGAGGACAAGGAAAACAAAAGGACACACACACACACACACACACACACACACACAAAAGAATAAGAAGGACCATATACTTTATCTTCAAAAGATTCAACCACTATTTATTTGGTCTACGATTCAGCAGAAATCTTGCATATACATTTTATATTACGTGGCTCATTAATTTCCAAACCACCCATAGCCTTATTTTATGAAACTTTGCATAAGCATTGCCCAGAAAAGAAAGTGCAGCAAAGGAAGGGGAGGAGGGTGGGGATTTTTGAATTTTTAACACTTCTTCCTATCGTTTGCTTAGTACCTTCTTACATTTAATGGCATAAATAAATAAATAAATAAATAAATAAATAAATAAATAAAATGAATGATGCCCGTGTGATAGAAAGCTTTTCCCGAGCTACTCAGAACACAGGGACTTTTCCCTGTTACCCGTGTGGAATCACTAATTTCAGTCTGCTTTACCCTTGATAACACAAAATTTAAACCAGAGCCATCACCCCTCCATCAACCACAGTACAAGAATCACGTAGGTTGTTCAGGCCAGTAGGGCTGGTTTGCAAACTCAGGACCTCCCCTGGTGAAATGTGAAACCGGCCCCCATACACGAAGGACGGGGAGACGAAGGACTGACCCTCCAGGCTGGTAGGTGGCAGAGGCAATAAGCAAGGGGACTTGCATCGGAGGCTTGTCGTGGGGGCTGCAAGACAAGTTGATCCCCACCCACACCTGCCAGCAACTTTAAAGTTTATATAGAGGCCTCACGAGGGCTCAGTCGTGTACTCCGCCATCCAGGTGGCCTCAACAACACCTGTCTCTCTCAGCCTGTGTCCTTGAAACCAGTCCCTGCTATGGGGAGCAGAACACACATTCCAAGGGCAAGGGAGGGGGTGAGGAGCCTCCAGTCGCCCAGTCCAGCTGGTGGATCCCACAGTAGTCACGTCCTCTGGACGACCTCCCCTAACACCGATTAAAACACACATGCCTTCCCCTCCCCACTTTCAGCTGCGGACTACATCACATAACATATGCCATCCCTAAGTTAGATGGTACAAATTGAGGACACCGATGAATAATCTTACAGGGTTGTTTTGGTTTTGTGTGTGTGTGTGTTAACTCCAGCTTTATTTCTGATTCTCTTTCAAATAAATATACTGCTGAATTATCATCTCCCTCTGTCTCTCCACTGGTAGCAGGATTATGTTTGATTTCATGGCCAGGGAGCAAAATAAAAGGAATAGACAATTTCATGAAAAAAAATATATTCTGGGCAGGCTTTCGATTCAATGTGGAAGCTGATGACAGGGAGGCTAAAAGTGAGCACTACAACTTGTAGGAAACCTTTTCTATTTGCACCTATTTCCAGTGCCTCTATTTCTGGGCTCCGTGGCACTAACAGTGTTTCAACTACAGCCACGCAGAGGTGGGGTTGATCAGCTAACGTACTAAGTACATCACCTCCTGAAAGAGAGCAGGGAATAAACTTTTTTTAGCTATATTATAAAGTTTTGGTGACCCAATTCAACCTTGCTTCCATCTTTCCTACTTTTTTCCTCCTGTTTTTCCTTCTGTGTGGTTTTCTCCTTTGTATCTCAGCAAACTGCTTTCCATAGTATTCTGGCTCTGGAGTCCGGTCATAGAATATGCACGTGCACTCGTGCACACGCACACTCACACATACTTTTCTGTAATTCTTGATTTTCCCTCTCTTCTTCGGACATTCCTCTCGGTCCAACCCTCCAGTTAAATTGTGTTTAAATGCTGATTAAATCACTCTATAATCCTCCATCCAAAAGGCATACATATGTAAGGGAAAACCATCATGGACATGTTGGGAGTTCTGCAAATGTTCCACATATTTGAAAAAAAAAATAAAAGAAGAAGAAGGAGGAGGAGGAGAAGGAAGGAAATCAGGAGCTATTGCTTTATAAACAAGACCTGAAGGTAGAGTTCACATCTTTAAAAGTGACAATCTTTTCTTATCCCAGGCTTAACGAGGACCATCCTATACCTGAGCACAAATAACCCAAGTATTTAAGCACATATTTTGTGGAAATGATATAGACTACACATTCAGGGGACCATTCTCCAATAATATCAACCTTGAAACAGCAACAAGAAGAACACAAAGATGCTCCAAGCTCTCTTCTCTTTACTCTTCTCATATGACAATTCACTCTAAAAACATGCAAACACAATTCAAGAAACAGGTGTCAAATCAATTCAAGCCAGAAAACTCTTCCCTTCTGGCCTCACCTTAACCAAGATATAAATCAACATCTTTCTATTCTCCAAAGGAACAATGAACACATGCTGATTTTAAAGATGGCATTATTATTTTTTTTTTACTGTATCATATTCCCCAGATGTGATTTCATCTTTGTTTCCATTTTATCTAACAAATAGAGATTATGGCCACCTGTGGCACTGCAAATAGGCTGGACAGGCTGATTTGATGCCCATCTGGCCAATTAAGGACCTGGCCCAGCCAAAAAGCTGTTATCACGGAGGAGCCGAACAAGGCAAGCCACCCAGTTCCCCAGACTTTCTCTCACTGATGTACCCTCAAGTTCCCACCGCTGCCTTGTCCATCAGTGCAGTTCCTAAAAGAACCGCTAGCCCTCTACCCTATTCCTAGTCACAGGAACAGCAAAGACAGAGACCCTATAAGCTTAACGATTTACTTAGCACTCTACACTTAAAACGCCTCTCTGGGAAAAGTCCAATTTCTTAACGATTATCAGTATCCCTCATAAAATAGATCCTAGACAGACTTGGTTCGTAATGAACTATTGCCATAAGTGAAACCAGAACTAAACATCAGTACAGGTCAAAACTGGGACTTTAAAGGTAATGGTCATATTCTTTTTTTTTTTTTTTTCTCTCTCTCTCTCCCCCACCCCATATAAGGCCAAGACTTTTTCAAAATTTCACGGTCAAAGGCTAGCATCCTCCCACTCACGACGACCTTAACTCCCAGAGGGAAGGCAAGAAAGGACCCATGTCCATTTCCCCACGTCCAGGTCAGAGGGGGCGACTCCAGTTGTCCGAAGTGACTGCATTTCCCTGGATAGAAGCAGGGAGAACGTGGGCATCCCTCTTCCCCCTGCAACTCAAGTCCCAATGTCTCATCCTTTAAGTCCAAACTATGCTACAGCCCTACGTGCGACCCCTCATCTTACGTAACCTGGGAAATGTCCAGCTTTGTATTAGCCTCGCGTCTCCTGCAACCGCCTTCATTCTGATGATTCCTCCCCTCAAAACCCTGCCCACGGAAGCCACCTAAAAACACGCCGATGCAACCCAAGGTGCTGCAGGGGTGACGGGGCCGGGGGGAGGCGGGAAGTCTGGGTTTGACCAGGGATCCCACTCAACTCCTCAGAAGACGCCCTTCCCTCGCTTTCGCAGGATACAGGATGCTCTGGGAGCCCGAGGGCTTGCACGAGAGCGCCAGGTCCCTTTGCAAGGCTCTGCCCTGCGTACGAACCAGCTCCGAGGGGCCCCCAAGACCCAGCTGGCGGGGAAAGCGGGCGCACGGTCCTGCCCAGGGGCGCTCCGCCCGCGCGGTGCCGGGGAGGGGAACCGGAGTTTTCAGGAGGGAACGTTCGGGAGCAAGTGGAGGGAGGCGGCCGAGGCTGGCCCTTGGTCCCCGGGTGTCTGGGGACGGCGGCGAGGGGTCTGCATCACCCGGCGGCTGCACTCGCAGCCTCGGGCGCTTTCAGAGAAGGCAAAAGTAGGCGCAGGATCGCAGCCCCCCCCCCGCCCGCGGCTTCCACGCGCGCTCCCAGCAGCGCCGCCGCCCGGCCCCGCACCCCGGCCCGCACCCCGCACCCCGCCCCGCCCCGGCAGGCATGCAGCAGGGCAGCAAGCGTCCCCCGGCCCGCGAGGGGCCCCGGCTCGGCGGGCGGGCGAGGGAGGGCAACGGGGCGCCTCTCGCCGGCTCCGGGTCCTACCGCCTGTGGAGCTCGCCTCCTCCAGCTGAGCCGAGATGCTTTCCACCCGCCTCACGTTCATCTTCGGGGACGCGGGCTGCGGGAGCGGGAGCGGGAGCGGGAGCGGGAGCGGGACCAGCTCGGCGGCCCGGAGGCGTCTGTCCACGCGGCTGCCGGCGGAGCGCGCTCGCCCTCGGCCGGGGGCGTCGGTCCGCGGCGCTGGGAGCGCGAGGCGGCGGCGGCGGCGGCGGCGGGCAGGGCGCGCGGGGCGGGGGTGCGGGTGCGGGTGCAGGTGCGGCGGGGGCCGGCGGGGGGCGCGCGGGGCGGCGGGGCCGGCGGGGGGTGCAGGTGCAGGTGCAGGTGCGGCGGGGGACGCCGGGGGGCGCGCGGGGCGGGGGGGGCGGGTGCGGCGGGGCCAGCGGGGGGTGCAGGTGCAGGTGAGGCGGGGACACGCGGGGGGCGCCGGGGGGCGCACGGGGCGGGCTGCGGGTGCGGCGGAGGCCGGCGGGGGGCGCCACGGGGCTCGCGGGCTGCAGGTGCGGCAGAGGGCGCAGGGGCAATGCGGGGCGGGCTGCAGGTGCGCGGGCTCCAGGAGGCGCGCGGGCCGCAGGTGCGGCAGAGGGCGCAGGGGCATGCGGGGCGGGCTGCAGGTGCGGATGCGATGGTGGCTGGCGGGGGGCGCCGGGGGGCGCAGGGGCTGCAGGTGCGGCAGAGGCGCAGGGGCGCGCGGGGCGGGCTGCAGGTGCGGGGACGCCGGGGGGCGCGGGGCGGGCTGGCAGCGGGCGCGGGGCACTGCACTCCCCCTCCTCTGGCGCGAGCCGGCGCCGCCCTGTCACCTGCTCCGAGGCACCTGGAAGACACCCCCGGGGGGGTGGGCGGGGGGTAGGACGGGTTGGCAGCGGCGCCCCGGGGCCCCTCCTTGCTGGCGCCGGTGGGCAAGGGCAGGTGGCCTCCCCGGGGACCCCCCCCCCCGCCCCGGACAGCTGCACTGCAGGGGGGGCGCGGGGTTAGGCAGGGCCCAAGGGCCCCCGCGGGGAAGCGCAAGGAGATGCCCTTCTCCGTCCCGGGCGCCGCGCCAGGAGCAACTAGAACCCGGGACAAGACACTTCCCGGCTTGAAGCGAGAACCCGTCACGCGACGACATGGCGAGGTGTTGGGAGGCGCTGGCTGCACGCTCAGGTGTGCGGGCTCGCGGCCTGGACGAAGGATGCAACCTGGGCTGGGGCGCTGGGGCGCCGGGGGGCCTCTGGGACAAGCTTCCCCAGGAAGGCATCCCTCACCACCCGCACGCACGGGCAGTGCATTCGTCAAGTAGGTCACCTGCCCTCTTAAGCAAACCAAGGCTGGGAATGTTTGGGAAGATAAAGACCAACAAAGCACTCGTGACCATGGTTACTACTTGAAAAAAGCAAAATTAAAATGCTCACTACTGTGCTGCCAAGGGTCGAGTGCATGGAGCTTCTTTGGAGAAGAAAGGTCAAGTTGACCAGTTCTCTCTGCAAAACGAATTCAAATTCCCGCTGGGTTGAAGCCATTTCAAAATGTTTGCAAAACCATCCACTTTCCCTGTATACACTCTCTCTGCCCCTCACAGACACACAGTGTCCCCAGATGAAATCCTGCCCCTTATTCCAAGGTCTCAACTGACATGTTCTTGCCCTACCCCCAATCCCAGGAGTGAGGCACTTGGCTGTCCTGTGAGGCCTCTCTTCTTTTGGTTCCTGCTTCGGGGGATTGATGCTAACACCACCAACGCTTGGGGGCAAATCCCAGTTCCACTAATTTTGTGATTTGGTGCAAATTATTTACATCAGTGGTAACAATGGGATAACGATGGTACCTATTTGACTAGTTTGTTGTGAAGATTTAAGGTAATTGATAGGTGTAAAGGGCTTAGGGCTGTGCCTGGCTTGCAATCCCTAATCCTAAAGCAACTCTTTCCAGAGAGCACTCTCACAACTTTTACTGTTACATGATCACTAACACCTTCCCAGCTCGACATTCCATCATTTTCCATCCCATAACATCTAATGCAACCTTTGGGTATTGATTGGAGTCCAGAAGCCTGGGCAAGAATCCCAGTTCCTACTGTTACTAGCTGTGTGTCCAAGAGCTAATAACCTCCCTTTCTTATATCTAAAACATAAAATAATAATAATAATAATAATGTCTACTTCAGTTAACTGTTGAACTGCTTAAATGGAGCAGCATATGTAAAGTCTTTAGGATGGTTCCTGGCACAGAAGAAAAACTCAGTAAGAGCTACCGTCATTATTATCAACATCATGATAGTTAGCAGTCATCGTTATATTTAGTTGGAATGACTCAAGGAAGAGAAGGCATCCCTGCATTTCCTTCAACAGGTCTACCCAACCTTCCTTCACAGTGTGGGAAGGAATATACAACTCTTCTTCCATCTACAAAATACACAGAACATTTTGTTGGGCCAACTCTCTTCTCAAATCTTATCCAACGAGCATCTGTCTGTTTTGATCCTATGAAGTGTCTTTCCCTGGACTAGTTGTAAAGAAGGCAACAAAGTCCGCTGAGGTGGACGCGGTGCTCAATAAGTTTCTAATATATTGTTTCTAAAATATTCCTGTGGGAACCTGGCTACCGTGACACTCATTTCCAGAACCTCTTCACACAAATCCTCAGTCACTGCGGGATATCACAGGGAGAGCCATCTTTTTGTTGCCACTTTTACTGTCATCTCTAATATTTGGGACTGAAGGGCCAGGATGGCTGCCTTGCTTGTGTAGCTCCTTACTGGCACTCTGGATGTCTCCCATGGTGATAGGGGAGAGATGCAGATGCCACAGCACGTTGTGCCATCCTGTTGCTCCTAGAAGTGATGGCAATCCTCGCCTCTGCCCCACTCTGGGCCCCCAAGAGGTCTGCGCAAAGATTTCTACCTTTCCTATAACTTTAGACTAACTACTCTTCCTGTAACATGGATGCATATTGCTCCCCCCCAGAGGAACCATATTCTAAAAACTTCAGAGAACAGTAAACTCATTATGGGCCAGCCTTTAATCTCAGATCTTATAAACATCATTTCATTTCATCTTTACAAAACACTACAAAGTAAGCACTGTTATTATCCTTATTTAACTAGTGAGGAAATTATGATTCATAGAGGTGAACTGGTTTGCCAATTTAACACCAACAGCAATCATGATCTCTGGGATTTGAACCCACCAGCCCCCCTCAAGAGCCCTCAGATTTAATTACTACCCAGTAACACCACCATGAACTAGGATTCGGATGCTCTGGGCTCTGACATTTCCCAGCTCTGTGTCCTTCAGAAAATTACTGATCATTCCTAAGCTTCGGTTCCTCATCTGTTAAAAGGGGAATTTCTGCCTCACAAGGTCATTGTCAGGATCAAGTCAGATAATGAAAGTGAAAGCTATATATAAACCATGAAATGTTGTGGAAGCATCTAGGATTACTTTCATTATAGTTCTGATCTTTCATCGCCTATGTTATTGCCTGGTCTTTTCTAAAAGCCCCCCTTTTAAAGCACGATTGCTTCTTGTGTACCAGGACTCAGACAATAACGATAATAGCAAAACTTTACACATCTGATATTTATTGAAGTGCTTCCTAGGCGGGTTCTGTGTGAAAAACTCTACTTCATTATATCACTCAATACTCAGAAGAATTGCTGTATGGAGCTACTTTTTGCCATGATTTTAAAAATATATTTATTTATTTATTTACTTGCTTATTCATGAGAGACACACAGAGAGAGGCAGAGACACGGGCAGAGGGAGAGCCTCTCCGTGGGGTCTCCAGGAGGTGGGGTCCCCAGGATCCCAGGATCATGCCCTGAGCCAAAGGCAGATGCTCTACTGCTGAGCCACCCAGGTGCCCCCTGCCCTGATTTTAAAATAAGACTCAGAGAAGTTAAGTAGCCCACGATCCACCAGCTGTGAAGAGGTGCTGCTGAGATGTGAAACCGCATCCATGCAATGATAAGACTGGAGCTTTTAGTTTCTACCCAGTGGTTCTCCAACTTTATCATATGGAAAAATCACTTAAAGAATTGGTTTGAAAGCATCTGTGCTCCAGCCTCCACAATGGATTCACTGAGTTTGAGAGAGAGGTCTTGAAATCTAATTTTTTTAAATTAATAGACTATATTTTACAGCAGTTTTAGGTTTACAGAGTTCCCCATACCCCTTTGCTACTCTCTCTCCCCATCCCCTGCCCAGCTTCCCCTATTTTAATATCTTACATTAAGATAGTACATTTGTTACAGTTTATGGACCAATGTCACATTATTGTCAAGTAAGGTCCGTAATTTTTTTAAGGTTTTATTTATTCATGACAGATGCAGAGAGAGAGCCAGAGACACAGAGAGAGGGAGAAGCAGGCTCCATGCAGGGAGCTCGATGTGGGACTCGATCCTGGGACTCCAGGATCGGATCACGCCCTGAGCCAAGGGCAGACTCTCAACCACTGAGCCACCCAGGAGTCCCTAAAGTCCATAATTTAGGTAGTACTGATGGCCTTATAAGAAGAGAGATCGCTCAGAAGAAAGGCCATGTGAGGACAAAGCAACCATTTACAAGTCAGTAAGAGGGAGCCCTCACCGGAAGTCAAATCCTGCTGGAAACTTGATCTTGAGTCTGCCAGTCTCCAGAACTGTGAGAATATAAATTTCCATTTTCAAGCCGTGCAAGTCTGTGTTATTTTGTTATGGCAGCCCAAGCCGACTAACACACATTTGAAGACCATACTCTGAGAAATCACCACTCTGCACCAGAAATGTGTGGTCGGCCATCCAGCAACACCTGTGTCATCTGGGAGCTCATCAGAAATTCAGCCCTGCCCCAGACCTTGGGGATCCCTGGGTGGCACAGCGGTTTGGCACCTGCCTTTGGCCCAGGGCACGATCCTGGGGACCCGGGATCGAATCCCACGTCGGGCTCCCGGTGCATGGAGCCTGCTTCTCCCTCTGCCTGTGTCTCTGCCTCTCTCTCTCTCTGTGACTATCATAAATAAATAAATAAATAAATAAATAAATAAATAAATAAATATTAAAAAAAAAAAAGAAAGAAAGAAATTCAGCCCTGCCCCAGACCTCCTGAATCAAGTTTCCTCATTTTGAAACATCCTCAAGTGGTTCCCGGTACGCAGATTAAAATGCGAGAGGCTCCCCTCACTAAGACACTGTTGTAGTTTACTTGGGCTCCTTGGAGGCCATCAGAGCTCATTGGGCATGAGAGAGGAGGCTAGTGTTAAAATCACAACCAATTCAATTCACTGCATCCCCCACTGCCACCAGTGAGACAACCCTGCTGAACTTTTTGCGGGCCCCTATTCAAGAGGATAGATTGTTTATTGCCTGGTTAGGTTTCAAGCAGCAACTGTCCTCAACCTTGACCATCTGACTACACCTGCAAATGTATTTGCAGTTCTTGATCTCTCAGTATTGTAATAATCGAGGAAAATCAGCTGCTCTGAGATCCTCACATTCAAAGGTATATTAACAGGCCACGATAAGACAAAAACGAGGTGAACATTTTAGGGCAGGAAGGCGAATTCCGACCTTCCTGTAGAACTTCTATGTTCACCGGCGGATTTGGTCTTCACCACCCTGAAAAGTAGGCAACACAGATTTCATTATCCCCACTTCGCAGATGAAGAAACGAAAGTCAATGGGAAAGTCAGGGACTGACTTGAATTTTCACAAGGAGCATGGGATGCAGCAGGACACAGACTTTCATCATCTGACATCTTTCAGCTCTCGGTGCCATAAGCCTTGCCAAGTTTATATAAGCTGGATTACTGCCAAACCAACTGCAGTTCTCTAAGCACCAACATTCAGATGTGCCTTGCCGCTTCGTCATGCAGGGTAAGTCCATATTATAAATGTAAAGTTATTATATCGTTTAGCCACATTTCCCCAGACTTGTGGACTTCAGGAAATCCACCGGCTCCATTCTCTATGTGGCGGGAGACATGATTAGGGGATTTGCTTCACAGCAGAGATTTAGTTTAGCCAGACAGCTTGCAACAACTTACAGTATCATCCATGAAGTCGATGCTGAAAAGGCTTTACCTACATCCCGTATCTCCAGGTTCCGTATTGGAACTATATGTTCTAATTGGGTGAGAGGCTTGCTAAATTCCAAGCCACCTGATGCCTTTTATCCTTGTATTTTAATTGCTCACCACCGTACTGCATTTAGATGGAAAATAGGTCCTTGGGGAGGAAAAAATCTGCCAGTGTATCTACTGGCGCGGGTTGAATGCAACGGTCCACAAATAACTTTTTTTGTAACTAAATAAATGTGCTTCTAGAGTGTTCTTTTTAATCAAAAGTTGGGGAGGGCTGAAAACTAAATTTCATTCTAAGTCGCTTTTCTTCAAATATTTGATTCAAATAGATGAAGTTCTTTTTAAGAAACAGGATAAATTTGCATTTCTTTGTGTATGTGTGTATATACAAAATACTACATTATACGGCTGATAAGGAAGTTATTTAACTTAGTATATTTAGGATTTTCCAATAAACATTCTGGGGAAATATGGTCAATTCGTTTTGTTTTAAAAATGTGTTCACAAAATTAAAGTTCTTTATATAAATTAGAAAGGTTGTAGGGAAAACAAGAAGCTTTTTTTCAGATTAAGGTAAAAAAAAAAAATGCCACAGCTCTCAGCCTGGGTAATTCAAAACTAGGTTGACAATCTGTCAGAACTGAACAGTGAAACTGTCACATGCACACTTGTCAAAATAAATGAAGTATTTGATGTTCAAGTTCAGGTGTTAGTTAACCTGTCAACAAATGGACAAAAGAGAGGAAAGAAGACAGACCTTCAAAGTCTCAGCCATTGGGTTTTCCAAAGCCCAGACTCCTTCAGATGGGTGATGATAGCAAATGGTATCAAAGAATGAAAACCCAACTATGCTGGAATGGTGAGTGCCCATAGAACATGCACTTGCAGATTTGGGGAGAGTCTGGGGAAATGCAACGAAAGGTGCATCCTTAGTCATGGAAGGAGACTCAGCCATTGACGAGAATTTGGGGCACGGGTGGGGGACATGGGCATAAAGACATAAGATCACGTGGTGGGGAGACTATTGGATAACAAGGTGGTCTGACATGACAAGTCATTTTTATTTCCCATACTGATTTTTGGCATGGATGTAAATTTTATACACAGTGACTGGAACACCTATCAAAATATTCTCTTCCATTCATTCATATGTAACCAAGGTCTGGTGAAACAAAACTCATAAATTACTTGAAAGATCTGTTTTTCCATCTTGGAAAGGGAATCCTTGGGTAAGTCAGACAGTACGATGCATACATAGCAACAGGATTACACTGGGAAAACGCTGGTAGTCGATTAACTTCGATATTATGAAATCCAGTGTTCTTGGTAGATAAAAGTTTGGCACAATAGAATAGCATAGAGTGGTCAGACTGTCAGAGATGCACGAGTGAATGGGTGTGTTTCATTATTTCTGAACCTTGGTTTCTTCATGAATAAAGGACCTGTGCTCATCAACCAAATCTCAACAACGTCTATTCGTCACTTGGCTTGCATCAAGCCCGGCACTGTGTGATATGCAGAGGAGATCATGAAGGAAAGAGAATTCCTGCCCTCAACGAGCTGACAGTCTAGAGGTGGATCCATACAGGTTAGCAAGTGACTGTGGGAGAAGGATGAATTCTTACCTAGCCCTGACTGCGTGCTTTGTATGTTAGTGTTAACGTATCCAATTCACACAGCCCCGTAAGAGCACCACTGCTAGTTTTGCCATACAAAATCCTGCCCTAAACCTAGCAGCTCACCCTAACAATCACTTGGTTAGCCACAGCTCTGTGGTCTGCCCACTTAGACAGTGCTCAGCTGGGTCGACTCACGCATCTGTGGTCAGCGAGCAGCGACATCGTTAACTCACGTGTCATGCAGTTGGAGTAGTGGGGACAGCTCAACATCCCCATTGTATTGAGGGACCCCCCTCATCATCCAGCAGACTGACCCGAACTTCTTCATTTGGTGATATTGCAGAGTTTTTAAGACCAGCAATGGAAAGCAGGTGACACCGTACAACACTTCCCAAGCCTCTGCTTGGTACCCATTTGCTACCATTGTCTTGTTGGCCAGAGTAGGTCACAAGGCCAGCCCAGATTCAAGGAGGGAAGCAAAAGGTTGCCTTTGATGGAGGAAATCATAAAGTCGTATTATAAAAAGGTTTTATACAGGGAGAGGAAGAATTTGTGGCCAATTTCTTACCTACTCTAGGGACGTATGAATAATATCTCTGTGGGGCATAGAGAGTTTAAGTGATCACAGCTCATCAAGCCAGAGGAAGGGCCAGGGTTCCAACCGGGCAGTCTGGCTCCATAGCCAGTAGGTGTGTCCCCTACACTATAGTACAAGTGCCACACAGGGCTGACTCATGTGCTGGGGAAGATTTAGGAAGAGCCCCTAACTTAATTTTGGGTATTAGAGAAGCTTTCACAGAAGAACCAACATCAAATCCAAATCCTAATGGGCAAGGATGAATTAATCATCTGAAAAGGAAGAAAGGACGGGAACACCCCACATAGGCAAAGTACTAGAGAGCACTAGTTAATTGACTGAGACAGTTAATTGTACATCCAGAGAATTGCAAGTAGTTCCCTGGGCTGGAGAATAGGGAGCCAAGTCCTGTGGCGGGAGAGGAGAACTTCGGCCGTGCTGTAAATGTATTAAGACCAAAGGTGTAGACTTTTATCAGAGACATAAGCAGCCCCTTGAAAGGTTCAGTCTAGGGATTCATAGGTTCAGATTCTGCTTTCGATTCTTTTCCATGGCACCTATGAGGAGTAAGGATCAGAATCAGGTAATATTTCATGCAGGGAAATTATTTGCAAGGGTCCTGCAGTGACCAAACAGGAAATTAGTACCTGAACTAAGAGAGACACAGTGGGGATGGGGGAAAAAAAAAAAGACATATTGGAAAAATGTTTAAAAGTGAATATATTGACTAGTAAATGTTGTGATAAAGGGGTCTTGATTACATCCAGGTTTTGGCTTAGATGCTGCTTGGAGATGATGGTACCATGACCTGAACTGGGGAAGTCACTGAGTGAAGGCATTTCAGGGAAAGAAATGATATCTTTTGATTTACATGTGTTAAATCTGAGACACCTACAGGAAGGAGTATGTCTAAATGAATATATTCAACTATGAGGCAGGAATGAGCCTAGAATTCCAGAGGGACTGGATTGGAGGAATAGATATAACGGTCATCTGAATATGGGAAATATTATCCAAGGAGAATATGTGGAATAATATGAGTAACATTTAGCATTTGTTAGGCATTTGTCCTGTACTGAGAACAGGTTTAAAATACTTTACATTATTTGACAAATTTAATTCCCACAACCATCCTAGGAGGTAATACTGTTTTACACCCATTTTACAGATAAGGAAATTAAGGCACACAGTTCAAGGAGTTAGAGCCAGCATTCAAGCCTGAGCAATCTGGCCCATGCTCTGAAGTTACACCCCTCCTGTTTGCAAAATAAGGGAAGATTCCAGTGCAAAACCCTGCACAATACAAATACCATTAAACTGTGGTAAATATAACGCAAAAATCCAAACTTGAAATATAGAGGTTCATAACAAAGTAGGGTCATGTCACTAGGAGGTAGATGGGAAAAATACATGTCTCAATCATAATGCACAATCATATACACACAAAAGTTCATTACTAAAAGAGAGTGAAAATGATATCAACCGATGGTCCACAAAACTGGGAAAGTCCCCTCAAAAATCACAAGGTGCAGGCTAGGGGAGGGAGTGTATTCTAACTCCATCTCGCCCTGCCCCATCGATGGCCCCTCCTGTAGAAGATGATCACATTATCCTGCCCTATTGCAGAACCAGAACTCAGCGCAGGATCGGAGCCAATTTTCAAATGCATTTTATCAGAATTCTGGCCAGCCTTGTACCATGGAAACCAAGGGAGGAGAATTTTCCAGGGAGACCGTGGCTACAGTAACAGGAGGTAACAGGATGTCAAGTACACAGAGGCCTAAAATAACTTACCCATTGTATTTAGGAGCAAAGAGATTATGAGAAACCTTCTTAAAATGATTAGCAGGCAACTCTGCGTATTTAAGATTGCTCTTTGAATAGTAACATTTGCAGACAACAGTTACATATACTTGGTATTTCTGGATAGTAATAAGAGGTATCATTTTTGGGTGCCTTTCATATGCAAAATTCTGGAATTGACACTTTTTATTATTGTCTAGCACCTACCTACAAGGTAGCAGATCTCCTTTTTTTGATTTTAAAGATTTTATTTATTTATTCATGAGAGACACAGAGAGAGAGGCAGAGACACAGGCAGAGGGAGAAGCAGGGTCCCTGCAGGGAACCCGACATGGGACTCGATCCCAGGACCCCCGGGTTATGCCCTGAGCTGAAGGCAGGCGCTCAACTGCTGAGCCACCCAGGCGTCCCTAGCAGGTAACCTTTTGACAAGTGAGGATACCCACATTCAGAGCAGGGACCTGAGATCACAAGTCTGATCATTGGCAGAGCCAACATGCAGAGTCAGAAATCACCAAATTCACAGACCTTGGTTTTGTGTGTGTGTTTTTTAATTCTTTATATTGCACATGCAGTCTCCACTGAGTTCCTATGACAAAAGAGGGTAGGATGGTCATAAATGGTAATCAGCTAGTTCAAGGATCTCCTCATAATCAGTTGTTCCAACTTCACCTTCACCATTTTAACTGGCATTTGTAAACCATAGCAGTTCAAGCAACCTCTGGCTTCACTTGTAGAGACATTTTAATAAATAATAAAAGGGTCAGAAGCCAAAAACAAGTTGAGGAGAAAGAAAGGGTATTGATTGATGTCTTATCCCCTTGGTTCTGGGGAAGGGAGTTGGGTGGCAGTAGGCAGTGCCCCTTGCTTGTAATTTCTGAGCCAGGGAAGTTACTGAAACCAGCATTTGATGATGGGGCCAGTTCAGCAGTCCAAATCTCCATTTTATCTACTCAGAGTGGGCAGAAGTCATTATAAAGGTAAATCGGGGACTGAGAAAAACCTCCAAAGAGGAGTTTTGCTTGGACTTTGGTAAGTGGAATCTGGATTTTTTTCAGATGTGAACATCCCGTGACTCGGCTCCTTTCTATCCAGTTCATACGCTCTTAGGATTCGGCATTTTGATAGCATTTAAAGGGCGAGGGGTCTGTAGTGACTGAGAGATAACCCATAACATGGAGCATTCCTTCTTGAATATCAGCATTTTTAAATACTTTTTAAGACATTGAAAAACCATGGTTGGGAAAAAAACCTAATGAGTTTCATTCTAATATTGAAAGATAAAGATTAAAAACCATCCTTTGCTGAGCAGTGATGTAGCAGGCAATTTTGCAAACATCATATATATATATATGTATATATATATATATACATATAATATGCATTGTAAATTATCTAATTTAATACTTACAGGAGGAAGGTGCTACCATTTTACAGAAGAACACAATGAGGGAAAGAGAAATGAAGTATCTTACCAATGCGACTGGCTCCATGGAGCAGTGGATAGTCTGGAATTACCAGCTAAGCTGATAAATAGAAATGAGTCCAAAAAGAAAAGTCTAAAAATTATTAATAAAGCCTATCAGGTCAAGAATAATCACAATATGAAAGGCCATTAGTCTTGAAAACAAACCTCCATGGGAAGCAGAGAAAGTGGGACCAGTCAGGAAAGCATCTCTGACCCTGGGTCTGGGTGAGCTGGGTTTTTACATCAGCCAATGGTATTTGTCTTTCAGTCTTTTTTCTTCGACCATGAGTTTTCCCATCTGTAAGATGGGAGTAGCCATGCTTCTCAGCAATGAAATGGGGTTTAAATGTGATGGTGTGTGGAAAAGACCTTAGTAATTTGCATATCTTTATCTGTTAGATCTTTGAACAATTGGGAATGATCCATCTGTCCAATGAATTAAAGGCCCACAGGGCCTTACAGTAAGTATCATCAAAAGAATAATGCTAATGAGACAATTTGTGATGCTAGGTGAGCAGGAGAACATTCTTTTTTTAATTAATAGAGATTTAGCTAATGGCACATCATCAAGGATCAATAACGAAGCAGATGGTAAAAGTAAAACATAATCATTGTTTTTGGTAACCCTCCCCCCAAATGCAATGGTTTTAGATTGTTCAAAATGAGTACACACCATGCTTGGGATTAAGGGTCATTTTCAAATAATGAACAGCAGTGCATAAAATCATAATAGAGCCGAAAAGCCTGATGTGAGCATTCTAACAGGAAAAGGTGTTTTGTGAGTGCAAAGTTCCTGCCTGCCCCATGGAAAGTCGGACAGCTACCCTCCCTGTTTTGCCCCAAGTTCCTTTTCTCTCAAAGCATTTTATTCATTTCCTATTCAGGACTTATCACAAATTTTCAATAAGACTTTTTTGTGCATTTAGTTGTTTAATGACCATCTCCCAACACACGCACACGTGCCAGACACACACCTGGAGTCTCTAAGAGGACTGGAATCCCATTTGGGTTTTGGACAAATGGAATATCCAATGCCAGCCTGAGTGCCTAAGGAAACATAAGCAAGCACTCAAAAAAAAAAAAAAATCTGTTGAATGAAAGGCCAAATGAGTCTCTGTTGTTTCTGGGTTACCCTTTCTGCTACTCCTCAAGGCACAAAGCACAGAGAGGACACTTCTTTGTTTTCACACAGTAGAAGGATCACACCTTTGTAAGCTTTACCCTGAGCATTATTGCTCTGATATGCATACTACCTGTGTGTGTCACAGGGAGGGGGTTTGCAGAAAGCTGATTTGGAGCTATTCTGGGAAGAGAAAGGAGTCTTATTAGAGGGTCCAGATCTCACTGCTCCTGTTGAGGCATGCCCAACTCAACCTCTAGGTGCAAGTGACTTTCTCCAACACCACACGAAGTTTCGGGGTTCCCCTGGCTCTTAGTGCAGACTGTCCTCTGTGAGGAGCCACCGATGGCTCCTCTCTTTCCCCAGAGGCTGCCCAGTTGGTCTAGATGCAGACCTAAAAGGTCCCATTTGCAAGCCCAGACGGGTGAAGTTCTGAACGTGAATCTGGCCTTGAACTCATGAGCAATGCCCACAACAAGTCCTCTCAATCCCCCGGACACACGCTGTTATGCAGCACTACCTTCATGGCACATTCCAGGACCTGATGGCTCATATTCTCCTTCTACTGTCCCTTCCTCTGGGGCCCCAACCCAGAACATACCTTATATCCCTGCCCTTATTATCCTCTGGTTTCTAACATTGAAATCTGATGGATGATCGAGAAGGTTCTCATCTCGCCTGGCCCAAATTATGAGCAGCAGGAATGTCAGATCCCTGTCCCTTGGGGAAAGAATAGATATTTTCTTTTTCCTTCTGAAGCACAAACTATATTCTCAGTGTTCTCTGTAATTGGATGATAATGAAAAAATGTTTGCATTATCTACTGGGGAAAGTCAAAGCCCCACCCTCCTCCCGACAGGCCACATGATTCCATGATGCCCTGAAGAAAAAGCTAGCTGCAAGTTCTAACATGCTTCCCACATTCCATCTACCTCTCAGATAGAGGGAATTATCACCTGGATTTATAAAAAGATCAGATCCTCGGAATTAAATGCAACTCTATTTCTTGGGAGGTAGTCCCATCTCAGGAATACTTGGAAAAAGAGAATGAATGAACAACTAACACCCAGATTATGATTTCCCAGATCTTACTATTTGCCTGGCATTATATAGCAACCCATTCTAAGGACTCTCCTTGGCATGCCAAGTGCTAACTCAAGGCCTCGCTTCCCTGTGTCCCATTAGACGAGATCATGTAGATTTTCTGGCAACTTTCTTGGGGACCTGAGCTGAAGCTTTGTTGGCTGAGGCACAAGCTTGCCTCATCCTGACCTTTCTCCCTTCTTCCCTGGTTCTGTACTTCCTGGGGATAAGTTCATCTGGGTGGTGATGACCAGTTTTAAAACCTAGGAAAATATCCCATCAACAAACAAGTAAGATTAACAGGTATCAATCAAGGTGATACCATTGCGAGAGGTCAAAATCTAGTTGGATCTTCAAAATGGCAACATAAAGCCCTTTGTAATTATTTTAGTCCTGGCCATTATTAAAAATAAATCAACCTCAGGGCTCCTGGATGGCTCAGCTGGTTAAGCATCCAACTCTTGATTTCGACTCAGGTCATGATCTCAGGGTCGTGAGATTGAGCCCCACATGGGGCTCTGTGCTGAGCATGGAGCCCATTTAAGGTTCTCTCTCTATCTAATAAGAAAAAAAATCAACCTCATTGTTGTACACACACGCATACACACTATATATATAGTCTATACATATAGTATTAAAGGAATTGCCTTTATTAACATTCTTTTACTCTGATCCATCTAGTATATTTATTTTTAATTTCACTCACAATACTGTCTTTCCTCCCCGGAAGCATACTGACTTGTAATTAAGAAATTATTATAAGAAAGTTCAGCAAATAAAGCTGTAAAGATAAGCAAATGGGAGCCCAGAGTGTAGACAGTAGCTCCGAGGGCTGTACCTCGCCTTCCGTCACCTGGTATCCACTTAACCGGAGCTTTCTTCGGCTCGATGATGAGAACGCGAGCGAGGACTGCTACAGAAACACTATTCTTAATTTCCCCCACGTGGCAATCATTTAACAACAAACAGCAAGAACAAAAGTTCATGGCTTCAAGCAAAAGTTCACCAACAGAGGCGGCCCAGTCTGTTCCCTCCTGCCTCATGATGACTACGATGAAAATGGGGCAAGACAAATTGGAATGTCAAAGATTAACTTTAGATCCTGACATTCCTGTCTGAATAATCTCGAGCTAAATTCTCCCTCTTTATGTCAAGGAACACACACTCTCTAGGCATTTCGGTTAGCAGCCTCTCCACCCACCATCCAGATTCTCTTTTTCTGGGATGTGTTTAGGTGTTGGAGAGACTCACATGGTTTTCTCCAGAAATCATCCTCAGCGATATCCAGTTATTTTAAATCATCTACCCACAGCAGACGCTGCCGGAAACTTAGAGAAGGTGTGAAGTCCACACTGGCCGGGTCCTCCCCGCTCTTCACCTTTCCCACTTTGAAAACAAGATTTGGGGCAGGAAGCTGAACATCAGAGTGGCCAAGTTGGTGCATGCAAGCCCGCCCTGTACTTTCGCAAGTGTGACATAACCAAGATGATCATATCTACCCTGTGGGCAGGAGGCCTAACAAGTCAGCAGCAGCATCTTGAGGTCTCGGGGTAGGTTTGAGATCTACAGAAGCTGCGCTGACTTTCTCAGCGATCCCTTAAAAGTGGTCTGTGGGTGGTGGTATTTGGGGCTTCATCCTACCGACCAGCCTACGGAGCCACAAGAGACAACAGAAGTAACAGCCTCGCCCAGAGAGCAGATGCTGATGCATTTCACTGCTCTGCTCCTCCTGGCATGCTGCATAAATTAAGTCCTCAGTAAATATTTGCTCAAAACCAAGGCTTTTTCAATAATTGAAACAGACATTCCCTTTACCATTTTACTCTTCAGGTGACAATGCAATTGATAGGTCATTCTTTTGCTTTTGATTTCGGGTATTAGAGAACATCAAGCTTAGTCGACTCTTTTTACAAGATACCGGAAGTCCAGAAATGTTGAGCAACTTGACCATGATCGCCCATTTGGTTCCAGTTGTAGTCAAGACTATATAAGCCTGTAGGTGCTTGATGTCCTGGCCTTCTCAAGGTCTGCCCCTGGCCCCTGACTTATTCAAGCTCAAGGGCCTTCTTTCCAAACTCGGGACCTGCCACACAATATTCCCTCTGTTGGGAAAGTTCTGCTCCCTGTTTCTTTTTTTCTTTTTTAATATTTTATTTATTTATTCATGAGAGACACAGAGAGAGAAAGGCAAAGACCCAGGCAGAGGGAGAAGCAGGCTCCACAAAGGGAGCCCGACGTGGGACTCGATCCCAGGACCCCTGGGATCACGACCTGAGCTGAAGGAAGATGCTCAACCACTGAGCCACCCGACGTCCCTCTGCTCCGTATTTCTGAGGCATACCTTCCCATCTGCAGGTTTCATTGCAAATATCACTTCCTCAGAATGCTCCTGACTGTCCAGGCTAAAGGACACATCCTCATCTCTAAATTCCCATTTCTTTCTTTCCCAGCATTTACCACCAACTGTAAATAAACATTCTTTGCAAGTATTCATTTAATATCTATCTTCTAAGATACACACACACACACACACACACACACACTATAGTCTCCTAGAGGACTAGAATCACATTTGTTTTTTTTCACCAGTAGATACCCAGTGCCAGGCTCGGTGCCTCACACAAAATAGCACCTCAACAGAAATCTATTGAATGAAAGGATGAATAAATAGTTCTTCTCGGGGCAGCCCTGGTGGCTCAGTGGTTTAGCGCCGCCTTCAGCCCAGGGCCTGATCCTGGAGACCTCGGATCGAGTCCCACAGCAGGCTCATGGAGCCTGCTTCTCCCTCTGCCTGTGTCTCTGCCTCTCTCTCTCTCTCTCTCTGTGTGTCTCTCATGGATAAATAAATAAAATCTTTAAAAAAATAGTTCTTCTCTTTCTGGGTTCATCCTTTCTTCTACATCACAATGCACACTTGTCTTCCTTTGGTAAAAAGATGACTGATGCTACTACAGTCAGCCTCTGAGATGATTTTTTTGCATTGTGTTGCATTATACAGGGGGTAGGTAGTTTGGAGATTCCACTTCTAGATATGACAGCTGATCATCGAAGGGGGCAATTAAAGAGAAAATCAAAGTGCCCCTGCATTATATCTGGATCCATAGTAGGATGATGCTTTCCTCAAGGTGGGCTAATAAGGGAGCCTAAGTATAAAAATAGTGCAAATGATCCCTTGAATATATACTCCAGAAAACAGTAGGAGACAAAACTGGGAATTAGAAAATAGGAGTTTATAACTCAGATCACATCTCAGAAAGAATGATCTCAAAAAAATGATCTATTTTTGGTACATCAGGTGAGACAAGTTAAATTTTTTTCATTCTCAGTAGCGTCTCTTCATTTCTGGATCATCTTCTTCACCATGAAAGCCCTTCAGTGATCCCTTGATGCCTTCAGGAGAAAGCCCACCTTCCTCTGAAGGATGCCTATGTCCTTCTATAATCTCTTCCCCGCTCTTGCTTTTGGATCACACCCTAACACTCACCGACTTGTCTCCGTGCTCTAAACATACAGGAATGCCACGGTTCCCACCAACCACAGTGTCTCACAACCCCTTGCTCTTGCGTGTGTCATGCCCACCCAGGGGGACCAGTTCTTTAGTTCGTTCTGTATTACCTTCCCACTGTTGCTGAGACAAATCCCCACAAATGAGTGGCTTAACCAGACACAAATGTATTACCCTGCAGTTCCGGGGTCCCGAGTCTGAAATGAGTTGTACGGGGCTAAAATCAAGGTTTTGGCAGGGCTGTATTCCTTTCTGAAGGCTCTACGGAAGAATTCATTTCTTGCCTTTTCTGTCTTCTGGAGGCCACCTATTTTCGTTGGCTTGCGGCTGGCCTGCTTCCACTCAATGACAGCAATGTCTGCTGGAATCATTCTCGCGCTGCATCACTTTGCCGCTGACTTCTACATCCTTGCGTGTGTAGGGATTCTTGGGATTACGTCGGACTCTCCCAGATAACCCTGTGTGTCATCTCCCTATTTTAATGTCTGCTGATTAACAACTTTAATTCTGTCTATAACCTTAATTACCTTTTACCATATAAGGTAACATAGTTACAGAATATGAAGATCAAGACATGGGGGGCCATTATTCTACCTACCACAGATTCCAAGTATACCAGATGTTGCATATCCCATTTGATGTCATTTGCCCTTTGAGTGACAGTTAGGTGCTCCTCATCTTAAATTTTATCTCTGATTTATTCTGATATGATATGTAGCTGGGCTTATTATTTTGTGTTAAAATCACTTACATATAAGTACAGCTTCATGTGACCAAATCAAGGTTGCACCCCAAATATAAATGGAACTTGCCGGCGAGTCAGGGAGTGCACTGTATATTTTGCATCATTTGATTTTTATATTGGCACTATGAGACAAAGGGACATCCATTAAATAGACTGAAAAACTAAGTGTCCGCGTGGTTAAATTCATCACCCAGACATGCATCTTGCAAATTAGGGCTGAGATTTGAACTCACATCTGTCTGGTTCTTGTGTAGTCAATTCACTACTAAACTACACACTCTCATCTTGAGGTCCTCTATGACTCACACTGAGGTTCCAACACCCAATAGGTTTTCATTAAAGGTTTATTGAATTTTGAGTTTATTTATTGAATTTTGAGTTTATTTTGAGTTGAGTTTATTAAATAATTTCTTTTCCTATTACTATTTCCCTCTCTATCTTGATGATGAAACTAACCTCTTCTCTACATCACAAATCTTATCCTGCTCCTCATGTCAAAGACAGGCTTTTTACCAACCTTGAACCAACTTGAACATCTTTTTACCAACTCAACTTTTTATAAACTTGAATATCTTTTCTCAGTTGACACAATAACTATACATTGCTTTAATTTTTGGTAGATTATCATTATCCAAAGACAATGAAAGCTGCTTAATAATCAGACTATATCTTTTCTTGAAATGTCAGTGCCCTCAAGCTCATCACCTACTCCTCTGGAGAAAAAAACTTAAGTGTCTTCCAGCTGCAAGAGGTCAGAAGGTCTAGAGTGGAGCTGGAGCATCTCTACATGTAAATATCTTTGCAATCAAGTCTGGTGATCAACTGGGTTTGGGAATCAGTGTTTTAAAAGTCATCGAATAATAGTCTTTAATCTATAGCACCTTATCTTGTGGGTCCTCATAAAAAAGTCTCTGCACATTGTGGAAATTCAGGAAAGCTTGATAGTAAATGAGTCAAGCACTATAAATTAGTTAATAGCATTACATGTTGTAGGTAAACATGTATAGGAAGGACTTAGCCATATAAAGAAAATTCTTGCAGTTCGGCATGAGAATTTGTCCAGTTTGTTCTAAGGCATGTCATTAATGGAATGCCCCGTTATAACACAAATACATTTTCCTTTGTAACAACAACACAGGAAAGCAAATAAATCAATATTCCTTTGGATACTAATGTGCATGATTTTTTTTTTTTTTTTTTTTTTTTTGCTTCACATAGAACTGTCACCTTTATTAAAGGCTGTTTGGGCTTAAAAAAAAAATCCATTTACCAATACATAGGCTGACCCGTATGTCTACTCAGCTGAAAAAGAAATGAAGTCTATTATATTCTTAAAATATTGAGAAGGACACCTGGATGGCTCAGTGGTTGAGAATCTGCCTTTGGCTCAGGTCTTAACCCCGGGGTCCTGGGATCAAGTCCCATATTGGGCTCCCCACAGGGAGCCAGCTTCTCCCTCTGCCTGTGTCTCTGCCTCTCTCTCTCTGTGTCTCTCATGAATAAATAAATACAATCTTTTTTAAAAAAGTACTGAGAAGTAGAAAACTTTTTTTTCCCTATTTTTTCTGGTTGTTTGGGGTAACATTTATGACAATAATTGAGATTTTGTACCAAGCAACTATGATGTGCAGTACACTCAAACAGGAACTGCCCCTGTACAGACATTAATGCTAAGAAGCATGGTTACCTTTCATATGTGCAGGGGCCCAGCAAAACATATCCTTTTACACCCACAGAGAAGGAGAAAAGCAGGTCTGGCAAAGCATGCACTGCTGTCCTTAATACTTCTTTTCAGAATTTACACGTCTCTTCTGCTCATATATGATTGGCCAAAGCAAGTCACATGACAACAGAGGTAGGTAGAGTCGACAAACACAAAGGGAAGAACTCGAAGCAGAAAGAAAAGCACTAGCAGAGTCTAAGAAGCCAGAGGGAGAATGGGCTGTTGAGGTTAGTGGTTAGTGAGTTGAGATTGGTTGGTTAGGATTTAAGCACTGAGTGGTAAGGAAGAGGGTGATAATGACAAAGATGACAGTAATGGCACTAACCACATAAAACTCCTCATAAACCATATCAAAGACTTTGGATTTAATCTTGCTTTCCAGACAAAATTAAGTCAAAGGTCTAAATAGGAAAGTAGCATAATCTAGTTTGTATTATTGATTGATAACTCTGGCTATTGCATAGAGACTTTATTTTTGTACATCTTGAGTTACCAGGAGAATATTCAAGTGGAGATATCTAGGAAAGAGTGGTATACACAGGACTGGAAGGAATCATTAGCATATACACTTTAGAAGATGCAAACATGTATTGTTGAATAAGATGTGGCCCTTAGACCTGATTTGTTTGCCTCTAGATGCATGAAATCTAATTTGAAGGTCTTCTAATAGGGCACATGCTTTTCAGTCAGCCCTAATCCCCACCATTATTTTTCTTATACTTTTATTAACTAGCTGACTCCTAAAGGCATTTGATTTTGTGACTTCTGACATAGTTAGGGCTGCCAGATGAACTATATGACATCCAATTAAATTTGGATTTCAGATGAACAATGAATAATTATTTTATTGTGTCTTATATTCTTATCTGCTAGATCCGGCAACACTAGGCACAGTTGATAATTTAAGTGATGGAAATGGGTGACATTAATAGGCACAGTGTCCAAAGTCAGAAGTGAAGCAGGTGCTAACCAGTGCCTGGCATACAGAAGAGAGTATTTACCATTAATAAATAAGAGCCAAGGGCACAGAAAGACAAACATCAACATTTAGAGAGCATTTAAGAGAAAGAAGACAGAGAACAGAAGTAGAAGGAATTCCAAGAGTGCAAAGTAAGGAAAACCAAGGCCAAAAATGCCTCAGAAGAGGTCAACAGTGTCACATGCTGCATGGAGATCAAGCAAGATAACAACTGAAATTTTTCCACTGGATCAGTGACAAGGTCATCATTGGTGTCCTTGCACAAAAACATTTTAATAGAGTGACTGGGGCAAAGTCAGTTACCTTCAATCGAGGAAGAGAAGAGAAAAGAAGAGACAATATATAACTCTTCAAAGACTCTTGGCTATGTTGGCAGTGAATAAAAGAATTATAGCTAAAATAGGGAGTCCAAAAAACATTGCCTTTTTTAGGGGGCAAAAGAAGAAATTGAGTGGTAAGAATTTTGAATGTTGTCAAGAAGAAACCATTATAGCAGAATAAGTTAAAGATAGTTAAAGATAAGAAAGACAAAGAAATAATCACTGTAGAAGTTTTCTTAAGGAAGCAGACCAAAGAATGATCCATGGCACTGTTACAGAGATTTTTTTTTTTTAAGAGAAAGGGCACAATAGTAGCAGAAAGGATGAGAAGCATGGGTGTCCGTGCAGTGAGTTTTGGTTGCAAGAATTTCAGAGGATTTCTATATGAGGGCTTCCACTTTTTTTTTTTCCCCAGGGTAAGCTCTTCTATTGACTTTGGGTGTGTCAGAAGCTGGGGAATGTTTAGGGGTGAGGAGAAGTTTGCAATAATCTGAAAATGGCCAAGTAAATCCTAAGAAAGAACACTCAATTAGGAAACACCTGAGGGTAGTGAATAGAGTTGAATAGTCTGTTGGATTGAAAACTACATCCAACTCTAGAGTTGTCTGCTGGGGTCCCAGCAGTCTGCTGGGCTCTTGGCCTCCCTCTCCATGGGGACTTCAGCTTTCTCTTAGGGTCTTATTTTAATACTCAGGAAATCTGGACCCATATGCTATGCCCCCATTATTGACTCTAGAATATTAAGTAACCAAGTGGTGCTGTGTAGTGATAGAAATGAGCAGCCCATGAAGGAAAGAAGGGAATGATATCAGGGATGAGCCTTTCCTGCCTACATCTCCTTACATAATTTAGAGATGATACATTTGTGTTCAATTAACTTTTAAAATATTTTATATTTTAATCCTTAAATTTTTCTTCTAGAACATTTATTTTGTCATTGTTAATTTGAAGAGACGTTTACTGCTTAATAACACAACTAAAATTTAACATATTTCATGTTTTTATGGAAAGATTCATATTTTCAGATGATACTATAGTCATTTATTCATTTCAGCACATCATTGCGAACGCCTTCACATGCCAAGTGCTCATATTGGTGGGATAAACAGAATACCTGATCTCAGAAAGTTTTTAAAAATTCAACTATTATAAGGTAATCTACACTTCAGGAAAAATTAGTACGTAAAATGTCACTTAAAAATCCAATGCAAAAGCCGAAAGCGAAATAAATTAGCTAATTACTAGCCCCCTTATAAATGGATTTACTGTAGGTTCCTTTAAACAAGCTTTCCTAAAGCATTTGAAATATATTTCAATTTAAAGACCTTCAGTGTATCTACAAAGACATCTGTTACATTGAATGAGATGTGTCTGTACCTGCCAGGTTGCCTCTGTGATCATGGATATATGTTTGTGCACTCATTATAATCTACTTCTCTTGTCCTCCCTGAAAGAGCGTTGGTGAAGAAAAGTGGAAATTGCATGGTTCCTTCATTGGAGAACATCTTAATTTTGGTGAACTCTCTTCCTGTTCAATTTTCCCTAGTTTTTTTTTTTTTTTTTTTTTTTGTATTTACTCTATCAAAATCTGCCTTGGGTGGGTGGCGGGTAGGGGGGAGCTCCCTTGAGAACATGTTTTATTTGGTGCTTATACCCTAGCAATGATATTAACCAATGAAGAATTATTGGCAAGATCATAAATGCCATCAGTGTAGAAGCTATGTCTCTCTTGCTCAATATTTTCTCTTATTTATACTTTACACACGGTGTTTATTATGCTGTAGGACCTGTTCAGAAATATCTACAAATATGACTTAATTCTACCCCCAAAGCAACCCTATGAAGTAGATGCAACCATGATTTCACAAGAGGGGAAATTGAAGATGAGGCCACAAAGCTAATGAATGAAAATGTTTAGATTTGAACCTAAGCTGCCTCCAAATCTTGAGCTTGTAACCACTACTGCTGAGCTGTCGCCTCACACCATGATGTCACCATCGAATTTTCAGCACAAATTATGGTGTCTGTATTTTATAGATGCTCATTAAATATGTAACCAAACGATAGAGGAAAGGTAACAAGTTACATTCCCATAGTCCTTTCACTAAAGCATTAGTTCTCTAAGATCAACATCTCACCTACCTCAACCCCACTCCCCACTCTTCAGAATAAAGGATAACAATGTACTTAGTGTTTCCTTCATTGAATAAATAACTATAAGTGCTATTGAAAACCAAAAGTCAACTTTATAAATCTTAAAGATCTTATTGGCTTTATTTAGAATGATTATGGCATGATCAGTTTCCATTGCTGGGAGAGGGCAAAACTGTAGTTAAGTTTCAGTTTGGTGACGTGGGGCTTGGAATAAGTGACTCCACTTTGGGCCTGTGGTCTTGTTTTAACAACACCTATCCTGAGAAATGCACTGATGATAGATGGTTGACCCTTGAACAACACAGGGGTTAGGGGCACTGATCCCTGTGCAGTCAAAGATCTGCATGTAACTTTTGAATTGCCAAAAACTTAACTACTGATATCCTACTATTGATTGGAAGCCTTAGCAATCATAGAAACAGTCCATAAATACATATTCCATATGTTATATATGTTATATACTGTATTCTTACAACAAAGTAAGCTAGACAAAAGAATGTTATTAAGAAAATCAAAAGGAAGAGAAAATGTATTTACTATACTGTACTGTAAAAAACCCATATCTAAGCAGACCCATGGAGCTCAAACTGGTGTTGTTCAAGGGTCAACTTGTATTTAATTGACCTGCCAAATAGTAAGGGTGAAATCTCATTGAGGTTAGAGGGATATTATTCTGGCCTAGGTGTGTCAGCTGCTGAGACCAGCCATCATTTACCTCAGGGATCATGACAGCCTATCACCAAGTAACTACTAGACTATTCTGAGATTGGATTAAACTAAAAGCAGCCAACCTAACAATGCCTCAGCTACACATTTGCACCTTTTCAATGATTATTGTCAACTACTAAAAGCTTGGAACACCATCTGAATATTATTAATACTTCTCATGAATGAAGAGGCATTTTCATCTAGAGATCAAGCACCACGGAACCGCTACAAAGCAATCTGAATTGGAAGGTACTGGGAAAATATAGAGAAGCACAAAGAAAGGAGGACAAAGGTAGCAGTAGTAATTGCCTTCTCTGCAAAGAGAGGCAAATCAAGAAAGCTTCTGTTTTAAGAATTTTTATGGAGGGGAGTATTTCCATGACAACTGAGTACTTAGTTATTCTAATTGCAAGAGAAACAAAGCATCTAAAAAGTTGGGCAATATGTTCCAGGCACACAGAATAAATCCCAGCTAAACAAGAAACATTGATGTTTCATTAAAAGCAGTGAAAATTTACCACCAGACTTTCTCTTTTAATGTAATATAAAAAATTGGGGATCCCTGGGTGGCGCAGCGGTTTGGCGCCTGCCTTTGGCCCAGGGCGCGATCCTGGAGACCCGGGATCGAATCCCACATCGGGCTCCCGGTGCAAGGAGCCTGCTTCTCTCTCTGCCTGAGTCTCTGCCTCTCTCTATCTCTCTCTCTCTCTCTCTCTCTGTGACTATCATAAATAAATAAAAATTTAAAAAAAAAAATCTCTTGAAATTCTCTAGATCATTTCTCACTAAATATTAGTTCTTAAAATTGGCTTGAGGTGCATGTAACTCTGCACATTAAGAAACCTTTTGAATTTTGACCTTAATTATTGAAGATCAAATTGATTAGGGAAAATAGAATACATTACTAAACTGAAATTTATGTCTGTAACAAAACCATGGAGTTCAATTTAAATTGATGTTAATTGAATGGTATGATTTATCAGAATGAGTTGTCTCCCTCTTATATGCCTAAAAGATATTGCAAACAAAATTTTATTTCAGTTTATTCTAAGATTTGTTTGAGAAATATACTGGTTAATGTAATTGGAGGTGCAGCAAGCTATCCTAAATCGATAAGGCTGGTCTAAATTTACCCAAAATATACACAAGAGAGGAAAAAAAAAATTACTCTTTTTAGTGCAAGATCACTCTAATCCAAATGGACCATTATCCCTTTGAGGAATTCTATTGTGTTTCAGATCATTGCCTCAAAAGGCAATGGACTTCCTTTCTCATTCTCTTGAAATATATTCCTTCTGACCCTTTCAGGAGTTCTCCACTGGGAGTTAAGAGTGTGTGCTGTTGGCAATAAATGCATACAATTGAAGTTTTGAATGCATGGTCTTTAGAGTTGGAGAAGGGTTCAAAGCTTGCTTCAGTCACTTTCCAACTCTTGATAAAGGGGAAATCATTCGATCTCTCTGAGCCTCATTTTTCTCATTTGTTTAAAAGGAAAAATATATATATTAATCTAAGAGGTTCACTTGACAAATGTTATTGTGCACCAGGCAGGACATTAGGCATTGGAGATAAAAATATCATTATCACTGTCATTGATCATTATCACTGTTTGAGAAATACCTAGTCAAGAAGATATTTTTAAATCAAATCTTTTTTGAATACTGCATGATCAATTATATTATCAAGCTATAAACAGAATATTCATTGAGCTTAACGGATAAGAAGATGCCCTTTCTCAAAGAATATGAAAACAGTTACTCAGAGGCAATGCCATTTGAGCTGTCTTACAAGTGTATGCTGAATGGGGGGAAGTGGGGAAAGACAGGGAAAGAAGGAGCCTCAATAAAAGAACAATGTATGTCAGGTCTCAAGACTTGGTGAATAATTTAAAGTTCAGCAGCATTGGAGTATGGTAGAGAGTGAAGAGGAAACAAGGACAGAGAAGTTTGGGCCAGATTGTGAGGTTCTTGACAGCCATGTTGAGAAACTGGGGATTTTTCCAGAGAAAAATGAGAAGATGATCTAAGTTATAGCAATGAGGAGTAACCAATTGTATTTTTTCCCTTAAAAGATAACAAAGATTTTTATGTGAGGATTGATTCAACTAGTCCTGGAGTATGAGTTTACTCAAATCCTCCATGATGAATTCAGAATTTGATTAAAAGTAATGTGACTGGGGCACCTGGGTTAAGTGTCTGCCTTCAACTCAGGTCATGATCCCAGGGTACTGGAATTGAGTCCTGTGTTGGGCTCCCTGCTCAGTGGGGAGTCTGCTTCTCTCTCTGCCCCTCCCCCCATTTGTGCTTCTCTCTCTCTCTCAAATAAATAAATAAAATCTTTAAAAAAAAAAAAAGAAGAAGAAGAAGAAGAAGAAAGAAAGATGACCAACTCATACTCATGCCCTTTCTCAGCTCTACAACGAAAACTCTCACCTCCTAGGAAACTCCTCAGTCTTAATCAAACTGTGATTTAATAATTTAATAATGATAGATCCATTTTGGGACCATTCTAATGTAATTTTATACCCAAACAGCAAAAGAACTTCAATTCAAGATGGTTTCCCCATAAAGATGTTCCAGCTGCATAAATCACCAAAACAGCATTTCAAGTGGACCCCAGTGTGTTTACTAAGTTCAAGGAAAATGGAAACTACAGAATATGAAGTCTGTTTGTTTTGGGGGCACTTATATAATATCTTTTCTCCAAGGAAAGAGCAAGAACACTTTCGTACCATCAGCAAAGTGTGGCTGCCAAGTTGGGTTTTTAATTTACCCCCTTGATTAAATAAATAAATAAACACAGTAACGACCTAAAAACTAATATTTAAAATTCTAAAGCACTTCTTTTTTACTGTTCCCCAGGGAATCTGTTTTACTTTTGAGGCATTAGGCTGTCTGTAGGCTAAACTGAGAGGAAGAAGAATATGACAGAAATTTTTCCCCCTAAAACATTGTTGTTATATTTTGTTTTATTAAGGGTAGCATTTTCCCTTAACATTTTAGTGACTTAAGTGTTATACTAATTCCTAATGAAAGTATGTATGTGTGTGTGTAAAGGCTTTAAATTATTCACATAAAAAGTCTATATTAAGGAATTAGATAATTATATTTAAAAAGCACAAACAGAAAGAACTATTAAATATTATTATATCTAAAATGTAATAAGCAGTAAAAAGTATAATATACTGTCATAATATTATTATAGTTGGTGTTAAAATTATGCCAAGAATTAACAGTACTAAGCAAATTGGAAAAATAATAAAAAAGAAAAACTTTATATAATATGTAGTGAACTATTATGTCTAGAAAATCTTAAACATATGAATTTAGTATTTACAAAATACATCCTAACTGACCACTAAAAATAATCCTAACCCCAGTTTATTCAGACAGGGAATTAATGTAAACTGTCTTTTCCTGGGGCATGAACAAATTAGGATAGTAGTATAGTTTAGCAGTTCTAACTCTAGTTGTTGCTGTTTTAAGTAATTTGTACACCCAATGCAGGGCTCAAACTCACAATCCCAAGATCAAGAGTTGTATACTCTACCAACCAAGGCAGCCAGGTGCTCCTAACTCTAGTTTTAAGGCATTATTTGTCTCATAGGATTAGGGTAAGATCAGAAATTCTGAGGCACATGGAATATCATAATATCTGCTCCCATCAAGGGCTATCTACTGATATCTTGAAAGTTACTTGTGTAGCGTTGCTAAAGGTAGTCATCAAGAGGACGTGACCCTTGGTGGACATTCAGCTGGACCTCGGCAATGGGAGGCTCCTCACACTCCTCTCTGTCTTTGGGATGTATGTTCTACTCCTTATTCCACACTAGGTGCTGTTCAAAAATGTAGCCTTGAGAGAATTTGGTGTTGTTGAGACCATCTGGATAGTACATGTGACTGAACCCAGTGAAGGATTCTGTATAGACTTAAGATTCTGGAGGGTGAGTGTGCAGATCTATTCATCCTGTGGCTGCCCAAGATAAGCCTCATAGGTAAGTTATCTTACAAAATCGGCCACCTACCAACCTGGAATGGTCTGCTTCTTTCTTCTGTCTTCCCTTGTCCTCTGTGTAGCTGGGCCAATTTGCAAACCGAGAAGCATGGAATGCAATTTGCCAAATTCTGATTAAATTATGGCAAAAATCCCCATAACGTATATCTTAAAAATGAAATTTAGAATAGAAGGCCAATTTGGCAGATGGCTTTGCCCCACGAAATCAGTATATCATCTAATCAATTTCAATGCCTGCTTATACATTTGAATGATGCATAAATTAATATTTCAATTATGTGGAAAAGGATTTATATATGACTATTCACATGATGTTTCAATTTGGATTTATCATGAGTACCTGCCCTAGAGCCCACGGAGGCTGTTAGAAAATCCAAGGACGTGTTCAGGTAATGAAGCTGACCCGTAAGCATTGGTAAGGGCCACTCTGTTAACTGCTGGACCTTCATAAACCATGAGCCCTACACCTTCTTCTCGTAGGTTCTGAATGAATTCATACTCTTGATGGGACTGAGGGCCAATTCAGCCTCCATTTTCCAGTGAAATAAATAGTTGTAAAATCATGCAGAATGTTTAGCTTGAAGAAGGCAGGGACATATTACAACCATCAAGTTGTTAAAGCAGTGTCAAATGGAAGAAAGTCTAGACAGATTCTATTTTGCCAGAATCAGATAAATGGGCAGGAGATCATCAACTGAGAGGTGACGACATTCCCTCGGTATAGGTAAGAATCCCAGCAATGAGAAAAATGAGGAGGTGTTCTTGTACTGAAGCCATCTCCCTATCACCAAAGTTCTCACAAAGAGAGCAAATAGCAATCTCTGAAATCTCTGTGGCCCCATCCACTACCCATTAAAAAAATTGACATATTTTAATCCCTTCAAGGAGTATTAAGATGGCACACCACATAGGCTTATGTGCTTAGTTGTCATGTGTCCCTGCTATCAATTGCAGGAGGAAAAAGAATCACTGCCAACAAAGCCTAATACTGAGAGTTCTGAATCCATGTGTCCCACTACCCATTTTGCCAGAAATCATTTTTAAGCCACATTTTCTAACAAGTAGGTTACCAATCCAAATACACTGGCTTTGGATCACTATGGTTTGCGTACCTAGATCTATTCATTTTTGTTGGATTTTATGTTAACACTCTGTCCAAAAATTATTATCTTGATATGCTGTTTCTCAGCAACTACTATATCATTCTCCAGATGGGCTATTGCTACATTTCTGGATGAAGAGCAATGGTCTCTGTTTTATGTTTAAGTTTAATTATGCCTTTGACAACTATCTGGGCCAAATAAGATCACATTATGTGGAAGGACACCTGCACGCTGTCAGTTGGTGAGCTGTTTGCCTCCCTAACAGTAGTTTTGGATAGATTCTGTGGAATGTGATCCCTGAGTACCTTATACTGTCAATTAAAGCTAAATTAAAATAGGGCTCAGATCAAATTTCTACTCTGTGCCAGAGAAAAGCATGCTTCCCATGTTTGGGGTGAATGAGAATGATGAGAATGAAGAAAATTTCCTCTCTTGCCCCACAGGTGGATTATGGCACACCTATAATAATAATAAAAAAGAAAAAATAGCTAATATTTGCTGTGTAGTTATTATATGGCAAATACTGTGCAGAGCACTTTGTCCATTCAGATGTTCAGTCAACAATATTTCTTGATTGCCTTCCTGTGCCTGACAGTGTTCTTAACACTGTGGAGTCAGTGGTGAATAGGACACAAATAATTCTTGCCCTCATGGAGCAGGTGGACTGTGGGGGAAAATAGAAAATAAATTAGAAGCCAAAGAAATAACAGAAGGCTGGGAAAAGTGCTATGAGTAAGGTCAACTGGAAGTTATGCAATAGAAAAATTAAAGAGGAAAATGGATGGTCAGGGGAGGCCATCCAAGGTGGTGACATGTAGGATGAAGAGTCAGCTGTGTCAAGAACGTTTCAGACATAGGAGAGGGCAAACATCAAAGTCCTGAGCAGCAATGAAGGCCTTGAAGCTCTGCGTGCATTATTTTGACATTTATTCCCCCAAGGACTCTTAATATGTGGGCATCACCAGCCCTGTCGAAAGGATGACAAAGCTGATTAACTTGCCCAAGTTAATAAAGATGAGAAGTAGTACAGCTAGTGTTTCAACTCCCATCTAGAATTATTCCATTTGACTAAAAGTATATCACCCTCATTTCCTTAATATTTTTCTTTTTTTTTTTACATGACAACATATCCTAAAGATCTCTACAAATGGAAGTAAACTTCACCTGTTTCTCCCCTAACATGTGAAGAATGGATACACTGATGTATTAGTTTCCTGAGGCTGCTATAAAAACATGTCGCAAACTAAGTGCCTTAAATAACAGGAACCTTTTGTCTTGTGGCTCTGAAGGGCAGAAATGGAAGGCAGAGTGTTGGCAGTGCTGGTTGCTTCTGAGGACTCAGAGGGAAGGGCCTGTTGCAGGCCTTTCTAGTAGCTTCTGTTAGCCTCAGGCAGTGCATGGCTTATAGATGGTCATCTTCTCCCTTTGTCTTCTCAGATCATCTTTTCTGTGCCCAAATGTTTTGCTTTTAAAAAATATATTATTTGTTGGAGGGAAAGAGAGAGCACGTGCAGGCGTGCATGGGGGGGAGCAGGAAGGGAGGGAGAGGGAGAGAGAGAATCTCTCAAGCAGACTCCACACTGAGCAGGGAGCCCAACATAGGGCTCAGTCCCACAACCCCGAGATCAGGACCTGAGCAGAAACCAAGAGTCAGACACTCAACTGACTGAACCCTCAGATTTTCTGCGTTTTATAACACCAGTCATACTAGATTAGGGCCCACCTAATGACTTCACTTTAACTTGGTTTCCTTTTACTTTAACTTGATAGATAGAGACCCATATATATTAGTTTACATAAGTGGGGCTATTTCACATGCTTGGGTCCTTTTGTTTATTAGTATCTAACGTTATCTTATATTTTGTTTTATTTCCTCTTCCAACTACATTCTCTACCACAACCATCATACCACTATGCTAGAGTAACTCATGTTAACACCTGGGTTATAATTCTCTTACTTATACACACACACACACACACACACACATCCATGTGTAGGGAGATGTTTCTATGCTTTATAAAATATGAATTACATTATAAACACTATTTTTCATCTTACCTTTCTCATTTAACAATGCCACTCATAGAGGTTTATATTCAAGTCAATGGGTATAACTTTATGTCTTTTAACAGCACTAAACTTTTCTATCATGTGTGTGGATCATAATTCATTCTACCCATCTTCATTTGTTAGGCATTTTCAAGGACTCTGTAATACTATTTCTCTCAGTCTGAGCTTTGTATGGGTTTTGTATAGCTCCCAAAGAGATAAGCAGCTTGGATGTGTTACCATGTGACAGCCTGTGTAACCTGTCATTAGGAATTGGCCTCCCATGTCCTCAATCAAGCTCAACACAACATTACACCTTTTTTAAATGTAGCCATTCAATAGATGGGCAACTAATCTTCCCCAAAACAAGAAAGAATATCCAACGGAAAAAAGACAGTCTCTCAAACTGGACAGCAACCTGCAGAAGAATGACACTGGACCCCTTTCTTACACCATCTGCAAAAATAAAATTAAAATGAATGAAAGACCTAAATGTAAGACAGGAGACCATCAAAATCCTAGAGAAGAACACAGGCAGCAAGCTCTGGCATGGGCCTTAGCAGCTTCTTACTAGACACATTCCCGGAGGTAAGGGAAACAAAAGCAAAAATGAACTAATGGGACTTTATCAAGATAAATGTAACCATGCAAGGAGGACTTCGGGAATCAGGCTTTCTCCCATCTAACTGGTTCATGGAATCATTCATAATAGAGATTTAGCCTTTATCTTCATGACCCTCAGTTTCCTCATCTTTAAAATAATAATGGCTGCCTCCTAGGTTTATTAGAAGAACTGATTTCAGGAGGCCTTTTCTACAGTTAGCTTGATGAGTCAATAGTAAGCATTCAATAACACTTACCCTTTTTATTATTATTATACATACTGTCTTCTTTCTTATTTTGACCAGTTTTATAATCCCAAATGACTTTTATTATCCACTAGTAATAATTATTATTACTAAGAATTATTTAGTGTTTTTTTTTAAGATTTTACTTATTTATTCATGGGAGACAGACAGAGAGAGAGAGAGAGAGGCAGAGACACAGGCAGAGGGAGAAGCAGGCTCCATGCAGGGAGCCCAATGTGGGACTTGATCCCAGATCTCCAGGATCACGCCCTGGACTGAAGGCAGTGCTAAACCACTGAACCACCTGGGCTGCCCATAGTGGTATTGTTTAATAGTTTTGCACTACCAATGATACCAGTATAATATCTGTGCTGTTGAATTTCATCACTGAAAAGTTTCTTCTGAAGAGAGGCAGAGAAATTGAGAAAAATGGCAGAGTGGACAACAATCAAAGGTTCTCCAGTACCAACTGCCATTCACATGGAGGCAAAAACTGTGGTTGAAAACACTGGAAAAGGAATCAAAGTATTTAATGATGTCCCAAATAAAAGTTTTTTAGATCATTATATTGCTTTTTCTGTGTTATATAAGCAAGAGAACATTATTTAAGAAATTCACTGTGTAGTCTGTCAAGAGGAGAAAAAAACTAGGATTTTAAGAATTAGGAAGGGGATTTTATGTAGCTGTGCTTATCAGGCATAGAAAACACTTGAATGGCACAGAAGAAATCTAGAAGTCTATCATGTTTGACTAAATAATTTTCATTGTTTATTGATTACAAAAGGATCTTCAATTTGGTCTAGTTGTCTAGTAAGAAACTGGAATAGGGGGCTGTTTAAAATGCATGGTGGTTTATTAGTTCAGGTAATTAGGGTCAATGATGATAAAATATAACATCCCATTTGATATCATCATAGCAAGTGTTCTTGTACCTTGAAGATATTTATTTTTCAGGAGAAACAACGGGTCCAATTTCTAAATGTTCATTGTGTCTATTAATGTGCTATCCTTACTTTTAGATCAATGATAAAAATGCTAACCTATTTAGAATAAAGTCTAAAAATTACTTAAGGATCCAAACCTATATCTGGGATTTTTAAAATCTTCAAATTATTTTGAGTAGGTGTGATAGTTATAGATTTATGTTTTAATATTCTAATCCATGACAGGTATTAGGAAATGCAGTAAGAAACATTACTTTCAGCGTTTTTGACACTCTTGAGAAGATATGCCTTATAGTAACTCAAAGAAAAAGTCAAAGTTATAAAGCTATGTAATTCAGTATCCCTGACAGGCAGTAGATTAGGGTAACTTCCTGTGACATGCTTAGTCAAAAGGAAACAGTTATAAAATGTGGATGTCTGCGAGTGGGAAAATGAATGCAAGAGGAAAAAAAGCTCACGTTTTACAAGCGAAAAGGCTTGCAAAATCTTTTACAGCCATCTATGTACGCGAAATAATCTCTATGAGATGAAACAGTGAAATATTCATAGCAGAAGCAACTTCTGTATATTTAAAAATATTATCAGCAACAATAACTCCTTTAAATCTACATTGCTGTATTTTTTATTCAGTTATGTATCTTTCTGGTCCTTGTGTCTCTCTAATCAAGTATAGCCTTTCATGGGGCATAATATCTTTCTTTAGCCAACTTACGGAGCTCAATGCCAAATGAGAACTTAACTGAAGGAGTCATTTCATACAGGCCTTAGGATAGTAATGCTATTTTGGTCTCCAGAAAAATCAGCTAAAGATAGTCTCAAATTTTAGAAACAACATCATGAGCTTATGTTTTCCCAGTCTTCATTTAGAAATAGAACATTCTAATATTTCATTCTCTTTTGTGTTATTATATATGCCAAGATCTATGAATATAAAATGAACAGTATGTCCAAAATAACAATGACCAAATACAAATACACTTTGGTTTGTCTTTCAATTTGTGTTATTTCCTAGAGAACACAGTCAACAGAAACATCTCCATTCCTTGTAAAGTTCTCAGTGAACGAAAGTGGTGGGTGCCAATTTAGCTCAAGTGACTTCCATGATAGGGAAAGCCACAGGATGAGAGGAATTCCAATAAGCAAGTCTTTAATATTTCATTCTTAAAGAGAAATTACTTTGTTTGGCTATTATTCCAATATTTAAGCATATTTTACCACTGAGGAGGAGAGGGTCTAGATTTGTTTTTTGAGGCATCTACACACACTGAAGAATTGGCTGCGTTTCTGTCTGATTATTTCTTAGAATACCTCCAGGTCTCTGTTGAGGCAGGGATAGAGCCTGTCCCCTCTCCAATATGTACCGGGTTAAAGGGCTTCTTCAACAACACTTCAAAAGCACAGTCTCTGAGGCAAGAGGATGTTACTCTGATTTTTTAGAAATTAAGGTATTTTTTAAAGGAATTAACTAGTGAAAGAAAAGAAGACATGCACAATGTCTTAAACTGAGGTGTCAATATCTAGACAACATCAGCAAAGAATTCCCACAATCAGCTGGAGGAGGATCACAGAAAATGGACAAAGGAAACAGACACAGTGTACAGAAGAAGAATCCCAACAGGTTCATAAGAATTTCAAAATGCATTCAAAATTATTGGAAGTCAGAAAAAGGTAAAAAAGACATAAATGAAATATCACATTAAACCTTTACGTTGGTAATCATTAGAAAGTTGGATATTGCCCAGTACTCACAGGGATATGGAAAACCTCACCTTATGAACTGCTAATGAGAGTGATGACAACGGGTGCAGGAATTCTGGAAGGAAATCCAGCACTATCTGAGTGTATTTACATATATAATATATACATATAATTACTTACATGTGCATATGCATATATTTATGTATTTGCATATTACATTTTTATATATCATAGTATGCCAGTCCAGGATGCATATCCCAGGAAAATTTTGACTCACTCCATAAAGATTGGTTCAAAACATTGTTTGGGTTGGTAGAGGCTTGGAAGTAACCTGAGTGCCCGTCATGGGAAGAGAGGAATGGCAAAAATGGTGTTGCACATCATAGAGAATTATTCAGTAATTAAAAATATATTTTTAAATAAACTTGGCAATATAGATTGATCTTAAAAACTTAGTGTCTACTAGGAAAAAGTAAGATACAGTATGAAACCTACAATATATCATTGATGTGAGTTTAATGTATGTGCACATAACATTTGACAAAATGTATGCATATTCAAGAATATCCTTTATTTTTTTAAAGATTTTATTTATTTATTCATGAGAGACACACAGAGAGAGGCAGAGATGTAGGCAGCAGGCTCCATGCAGGGAGCCCAAAGCAGGACTCGATCCCAGGACCCCAGGATCATGACCTGAGCCAACGGCAGATGCTCAACCACTGGCCCACCCAGGCTGTCCCAAGAGATATCCTTTTTTTTTTTTTTTAAAAGACTTTATTTGTTTATTTAAGAGAGAGAGAGCAGAGGGAGAGAGAGAGACCATGAACGGGAGGGGTCGAGAGAGAGGGGCAGAGTGGGAGAAGCAGACTCCCCACTAAACAGGGAACCCCATGCAGGACTCAATCCCAGGACCCTAGGATCATGATCTGAGCCACCCAGGCGCCCCTCAGGATATCCTTTAAATACATTAAAATAGCTGTTTAAGGGAATATGAGATATTTTTAAGTGCAACCTTTATAGTGAAATAAGATGTGTGAACAACCAAAAGATAGATGTCAGGTCCAGGAGACTATAACACTCTGAACTCTTTCACACTCTTCTCTAAAATCTACCTATTTTCCTTATTTCTCCAAACACAGCAAATTTTATTCTTAAAAAAGGCCTTGTGGATTGGGGGTGAGTGTGGGGGAAGCAGAGAACGCGTGTTGCCTGAGTGGATGTGCGTGGAGATATATTAGGGAGAAAACCAAGGAACACCATCATTAAATCATCATAAAAACCTAGTCCCCTTCCTAGAACAATAATCCCAATGGTTATAACAAAACTTGGATTAGTTGGTTATTTTCCTTTAAATAATGATATTTATCATCATTATCACTATTCACAATTAGATATAGTGAATATTCTTTACTTGTGACTTGAGTAATCAACAAAGCAGGGTTTATCAATAATCAGGACTTCCTGTAAACTTCTGTTTCTCACTTACTTGCATGCCTTATATTCTTTTAATTTAGATATTTTCCCCCTTTCAATTCTAGTGCTAGTTTCACAAAACGGTCACCATCCCTGCTGAAATCGATCCTCTCAGATTAGTCATTTTTGGGGTGTGTATGTGAGTGTGTGAGGAAGTCATACACATACACACACATTCACTGTCCCTCCCTGCCCATCAAATAATACTATGGGGATCTTCATCATACTTTAATGGTCTAAACAGGGCTAATAGAATGGGACCCCCGAAATGCAATCCAGGAGCAAACTCTTTTACCCCCCCAACCCCAGCCGTTTTGGAGGAAACATGTTTATGCATGAGTGAGAAACAAGGCTTGTGGTATTTGTGTGTATATGTGTGTGTGCATATTCCTGTGTGCACAAAGTGGATGTGGATGGAGACAGGTGTGACTGTGGAAACCAAGTAACATCAGAGCTTTTAAAATGTATTTGCAGGGCGCTTGGGGGGCTCACTCAGTTAAGCATCTCCCTTTGGCTCAGGTCATGACCCCAGGGTCCTGGGATGGAGCCCTGCATTGGGATCCCTGCTCAGCGGGGAGTCTGGTTCTCCTTCTGCCCCTCCCCCTGCTTATGTGCTCTCTCTCTCTCTCTCTCTCTCTCTCTGTCAAGCAAATAAATAAAACCTTTAAAATTTTTTTTAAATAAAATGTATTTGCATAGTTTCAGGGAAGCACACACTCTCCCCTTGAAACAGCCCCTGTCCTTCCCTTTAGCTCATTTACAAAGCGTCACCCTTTGTATCATCAGCCTGTCCTCAAAAGGCATTAATTAGACTCTGTACCCCAGCTTCACTGTCCTGCTCTGCAGCGGTCTCCCAGATACTTTGAGCCCTTATAAAAATTTGAGGGGAGACCACTGAGTAGGCATAAGCCTGAGGGCATTGGACAAATTGACAGCCGTCCGTCTACGGTCTGATCAGACTAAAGAGAAAGACACAACCCCTGCTTGAAGGAGCTACAATTCTGCACATTAAAAGTTGCAGAAAAAGCATATGTGACATGGCTTTCATCATATCTTGCTTGCTTGAAGAGCATGGCAAAAGAAACAGATGAGCAAAAGGACAGAACCTAAGATTTTTTTTTTCTTGCTTCACTTTGAGCCATTTACAAAATGACACATCACAAGAAGATCGGAGCCAATTTTCAAATTTGGATCTCTCAGTCAGCTATCTGTACACAGTCCGTGGAAAGCCAGTAGTCCCTTCTTGCCAGCTTTAAGGGATTTATTCTGCTGATGAAACCTTTCCAAATGGACAGATGTATGAGCGCTGTTTCATGGGCCAATACTAAAATCAAAACTCTGTCTGTAGAGTCAGAAGCAATGAAATTGTGTTGCAAATGCTGATTAAGGGGGGAGGGAGTGCAGGTGGCCCTGAAGGATTAGTGTGAATGGCACCATGCTCTGGGTTTCTCTGCAGATGCAGACCTGGGCTTTGTCAGCAGAGACCCTGTGGATCCCCACAATGGCAGGCTGTGCACTATCTTATCCCTTTTTAGGGATAAGCTTATACCTCTGCAGTGTAGCATAAGGTGTTAAGCGAATTTACCTGAGAAGAAATCAAATCCAGTAATATCATATTCCTACTCATGTCCCATTCTCAATTTACCATCCAAAGGAATAGGAAAAAGTAGGGAAGGATTCATAATCCAATAACCAAATTTTAAGAATTGTGATTAGAGGAGAGCTTTCAAAGTCATATATATGTTTAAGTATGTAAATGCTAATCATTGCCTTTAAAACCACTCATTTGTTAAACTCTATGTGTCCACCCATTCAATTAACCTTTATTAAGTGTCTACTCTGTGGCACTCATGGTATTAAGTAGTGTGTGTGCACGTGTGTGTGTGTGTGTGTGAGAGAGAGAGAGAGAGAGAGAGAGAAAGAGAGAGAGAGAGAGAGAGAGAGAGAGGGATCACATTTAATGTTACAACAACCTGTAAGGGGGCTTTGATATGCCTGATGAAAAAGCATTAAATTCAGGAATATGTTGCACCATCTCATCATTCTTTAATCAGTCAGAGTTTATAGAGAAGTAACCACATCTAGGTATATGGGTATATACACACAGAAAAGAATCATATTTTCCCACATAATGTGCAAGAGTGTTCATAGTATCATTGCTAATAATAGGCCCAATTGATAACATTAGAATGGATAAATAAATTATGGTTTATTTTAAACTGAAATACTATACAGCAGTGAAAATGGGTAGACTCCAGGTACTTGCAATACTTTGGATGAACTCTATAGAAACAACACCAAATGGAAGGGTATGAGCACAAAACGATAAGTGCTACATGATTCCATTTGCACAAAGTTCAAATAGAGGCTAAATTAATCAGAAGAGGTACAGGCCAAAGTAGTGGTTTTTGGGGATGAGCTTGGCACCTGGAAGAGATCCCAGGGTGGAATCTAGGGTGCTGGTAATGTTACGATTCTTTTTTTTTTAATTAAATTAAATTAAATTAAATTAAATTAAATTAAATTAAATTAAAATTTTTTTATTGGTGTTCAATTTGCCAACATATAGAATAACACCCAGTGCTCATTCCATCAAGTGCCACGATTCTTGATCCAGGTGCAGGTTCTATGGATCTTTACTTTGTGAAAATGTGAGCTGTCCCTTTCTCTGTGCATTTTGTACTTCAGTTAATTGTGTACAGAGAAAGAACCACATATCGGATATTAATGGTGAGAAGTATTTGCTGTATGATATCCAGTTAAAAAAAAGTTACAATTTTACTGCGTGAATAGAAGTCGGTGAATATGTCACTGTGTCCTCGCAGAGAACATAGAAAATAATAAGAAGATGGTAAGGTGTTGAAATTAGTATTAGGCGTATTTCTTTTTGAACTTCTCGATGTTGGCATCACATTACATAATTCCTTTTCAAAAGGGAAAAACAATGTGCTATGTATAAGACTCCTCCGACCTGCCTGTCCACTATAAAACACCCCCAAAATAAAGTTATCTTGTAGCTGGGACAAATGTGCCCTGAAGAGACATAACTGCTCCACAAAGCAGTTTTCATCTGTACCGTATGCATTTATCGTCATAAATGTTGTTTATTGTGTTATTTCCAGATCACAGAAAAACATCAGTAATACTCCCTGATTGGTTATTCACATGACAGTGGTGTCTCAAGCCCACGAATTGGGGTCAATGACTCCTTTTCTGGCACTCAGTATGAGAAAAGGAATGAAAACATGCATACGTGAATACGGCCAGACTTTCACAGGAGGTGCAAAATCTATAATCTGCATGGAAGCCCTTGTCCCCTAACATTTCCAAAAGGGGAGATAACTCGTGCTATTTCAAACTCTAAACTGAAAACAAGAAGTTGTGTCCTTTTAAGTAGCAGATATGAGTACAAAGCAGGCATCTGAACAGCAGGTGGCAATTTGGTATCATAACCGTAGTGAACAGGATGAGTGGGCAAATTCTTCAGTTACCACCAGAAGTGAATCCTCATGGGCATCCAAGGGTGTTCTAGGGAGAAGATCTTGTTTTCCATTCCCTTTTGTTTTGTATCCCTCCTTCTGATTTATGTTCAGAGAAAGCAGAGTTCAAACAGACTGTGAAATTGAGCAGGGCGTCATCATAAATATGGGGACCTACCAATGCTATGTGACATTTCTTTCCTTTCTCGTTCCCTTGTTCTAAGTGTACTCAGTCCTAAATTTTATGCATAAAGATGTCCCCAGTAAATTTACCCCCATCTGTTTTACTCCAATCATGCTTTCCCCTTGGCTTCTTTCCAATCAAGGTAAGTAAGTAAAAGAAACATACTTAAACTAGTTTAAGCATTTGTTGGTGAGCTATAGAGAGGTCCCTTGGAAAGAAGAGTGGGAAGTCCTTGTGGACTTGAAGGAAAGTGGAGACAGTCACATAAGAGCTTGGCCCAGGCTCTATTTTCCTTCATATCTGCTTTCCTCTACCTGTTTCATTCTTCCTCTTTCCTCTTCCCTTTCTTTTCCTCCTCTTTCTCCTCATCCCCCTCTCCTCCTCCTCTTCCTTCTTCTTCTCCTCTCTCTCTCTCATTCTCTGAAATGGTTTACATATGAACCACATAAGGCTGCCACCATGACTTCAGCTTCATATTTCCAGCTAGTTGGCTACAGGCCCCAAATCCCAATTCTAAATTACTGTTAAAGGTTATCTGATTGGTCCTATTTGGTTCTAGTGACCTGGAGTTGTGGAAGGTGCCTTCTTGGGAAAGAATACGATGAACTCTAAGACTATGAACTTTCGATATTTTAAGACAGTAGACCAGGGACACCACCCTACAACACCCTTCCAATTCTCAAAGTAAAGGAGGGAGGAGAAATCAGATTGAACCCTATGAAATTCTCTTAAGAATGTCCAGGACAGTGTGAGCCCCATGGGCGTGACTGGAATCCTAAATATAGTGGCAGAAGAATCAGTAGTGGGAACACACATTGCACTGCAATTTCCTCAGGGTACTATCCTGCCTGAACCTTCTCATTGCCCTCAAGTCCTGAAGTCTTGCTGCTGTATGGAGTCTTGCCTGCCTTTCTAACTCTTCTTCTGCCTCCCTTTGCTTGTTCTCTATGGTTCCCTGCCCCTTATGTACCTCAAACGTGCTGAGATTCTTTCTATCTTAAAGACTCTGGCTGTTCCTTATGCCTCAGAATGGCCCCACCACCTTTTCTTCACATACCTGACCTTCTCTCATCCTGTGAGTCTCCTTTCAATAGTCACTTCAGACAGGCATTCACTGGCCATCCCATCCATCAGAGTTTCTTACCAAGATAGTCTCTATTGCATCACTTCATAGTATGACACTAATCTCCACCTAAATTGTCTTGCTTTCTCAAAATTTTGTTTATTTTCTGTCTCCTATTCTGGACTATAATAACCTCCATGATGATAGAATTTGCTGTTTATCCACTGATTTTATTTTCTTCATCACCATAGAATGTGTGCTATGGTAGGCAGACAATAAATATGTCAAATGAATATAAAATGTCAACGAAAAATTTATAATCTTAAATGGAAAATTAAAGCTACCTTAGTTTCTAATAGCAGCATCATAATGCCCCACTGGTTCAAAAATGACAGATTCACAATAGATCATTGTTCTCCAGCTTTCTTTGTGATCTAGGTCTGAGACATATGGAGGAAAGATATCAAGAGGGAGACCTTAGGTCTATAGCTTTGACATATTCCTTCAGGATCCACACTGACAAGTGTCAGCAGACTACTCTTATGCCACCTTCACAGGAATAAACATGAGGAAATCCAGAAAATGGTGCAGCTTCCAGAGAAAACAATTTGGCAGTTCCTTAAAAAGCTAAACATAGAATTATCATGACTCAGCAAGTCCACTCCCAATTATATAACCAAACGAATTAAAAAGAGGGACTCAAACAGAAACTTACATATTCATTGCGGCACTGTTCCCAATGGTCAAAAGCTGGAAGCAACCTGCGTGTCCATCAGAGACAAACAGGTAACAAAGTGATATATATACATGCAGTGGAATGTCAGCCAGGAAAAGGAATGCTTCAACGTGGATAAACCTTGAGAACATTATAGGAGGTGAAATAAACCAGCCACAAAGGGGTACATGTCATATGATTCTGTTTATATGAAACACCTACAATAGGAAAAGAGATAGGGACCAAAAGTAGGTTGGAGGTTACAAGGGGCTAGGGAGTTTTGGTTCATAATTACAGACTATTTGTGGATAAAGAAGATACTACGTGCCATAAGCCACAGATGAGGAGAAACATTTGCAAAGCATATTTGTGATAGAAATCTGGTATCCAAATATACAAAGAACTCTTAAGGCTTCAGGGTAATAAAATAAACTCCGTTAAAAGGTGAGCAAAAGACTGAATCACAGACGTCTCGACAAAGAAGATCTATAGATGGCAAATAAACTCTGGAAAAGAGGTTCAACATCATATCTCATCAGATAGCTACAAATTATAACATCTACACCCCTATTAGAGTAGCTAAAATCCAAAACACTGACAATATCATGTGCTGGCAAAGATGTGGTGGTGGGAGTGCAAAATGGTACGACCATTTCAGAAGGCAGTTTTACCTCTTCCTTACAAAACTAAACAATCCCTTGCTGTATGATCCAGCAATTCTACTCCTGGTATTTATCCAAATGAGTTGAAAACATGTCCACAGAAAAACCTGTACATGGGTGTTTATGGCAGCTTCATTTATAATTGTCAACACTTGGAAGCAATCCCAAAGTCCTTCAGTAGGTGAATGGATAAATGAGCTGCAGTACATTCATACAATAGAATAGTAGTCGGTGCTAAAAAGGTATGAGCTAAAAGCCACAAAAAGACCTGGAAGAACCTTAAATACATATTACTAAGTGGAAAAAAGCCAACCTGAGAAGGCTACATACTATATGACAAATCCTTTAATATTCTGGAAAAGGTAAAACCATGCAAACAGTAAATATTGCCAGTGGTTGCCAGGAGTCTGCTAAGGAGGGAAGGACAAATAGATGGAAGACACGGGGGGTTTAGGACATTAAAATTACTCCGTATGATCAGATAAATGGTGGATACATATTATTACACACCTGACAGTGAAACTACTGTTTGATCCTATAAACAGTGGATGAGTATTACTACACATTCGTATAGACCATACACCAAGAGTGAAACCTAACTTACGCCAAGGACTTTGGGTAATAATGATGCGTCAGGATTGGTTGACAGACTGTAACAAGTGTACCACTCTGATTTAGGATTTTGTTGGTAGAGAAGGTCCTGCACGTGTTGGGGGGAGAAAACACATGGGAACTTTCTGTACTTCCTATTCCATTTCGCTGCGAACCTAAAGCTGCTCTAAAAATAAATAAATAAATAAATAAATAAATAAATAAATAAATAAATAATAAGGTTCATTAAAATTAATTAATTGCTTTAAAAAAACCAAAGTTTTGGAAGTGGTGGTGATAATTGCACAAAATGTGAATGTAATTAACGCTACTGAATTACATACTTCATAATGCTTAAAATGATAAACTGAGCACCATTTGGTGGCTTTGTCATATTCAGAGCTTTGGAATTCAGCATCTTAGGTAGCGGGTGTGTTTCTCTTTGGAAGACCAGAGCACTAGAGCATGAAAAATCTATTACTGGACACATGAGAGGATCCTGTGGATGTTCAGAAATAACTGGAGGAGATGTGGGGGCTAGTGATGAAATTCTGGTTATGACTATTTATACGACCTAATTTACTGCCATATACAGAGGACACCTGCAGAAAGGTGAGTTACAGAAACATGCCAGAAGGCGTAGACAATAGGTCATCTTTCTTTATAAATCCAAACACTACTTTACTTGACTCCCTTATCTTTGTTAAAGGCCCTAACATGTTCACCATCCCTCAAGTTCAGAACCTTAGAAAAAAATTTGGGTTCCCTCTTTCCTTTGCCCCTGAACTCTTATATCCTATCAATTCCTGAGTTCCACAGATTCTTCTTTTTCAAAGTCTCTCATATTCTACTCTATTTTTCCTTTAACTTCTTGCAGGCATCAGTACACCTTCTTTGTTGATAGCAACATTTTTCACCTGTCTTTATCCCAGCCTTAATGATCTCCTTTCATCTCTTCTATATACCCTCTTGCTGAATTTGTTTTTCTACAATACATCTCTAAGGAAACCACTTGACTTCAAGATAGACTTGAGCCTCTCCTTATTGTAGATCCAAGTAGGTATATGTGCCTCACTCTAGAATTTGAGATCCTCTGCAACGTACTTATCAATTCATAAGACATTTACTAGGGATTGACACCTGCAAAGGGAAGCATGGAGAAGGGGAAGAAGTCAAATGGACGCAGGCCTGACAAAGCTTTGGCCAACCCAGCAGAGAACTCACAAGAGAATATTGCCAATGAGAGTGTCCCTCATCAATGCTTCATAGCAGGCTTGTGAGTGGGATGTGGGTAGAGAATCTCCATTCTTCTCCAGACTTCCTTCGCCCATTTGCATGTACAAAGAATACTCTCCTAAAATCATTCCCTCTTGTGTTTTCTACCTTTTTTTCTTTTTTTTAAGATTTTTTATTTTATTTATTCATGAGAGACACAGAGACAGAGAGAGGCAGAGACACAGGCAGAGGGAGAAGTAGGCTCCATGCAGGGACCCTGATAGGACTCGATTCCGGGTCTCCAGGATCACACCCTGGGCTGAAGGCGGCGCTAAAGCACTGAGCCACGGGGCTTCCATCTACCTTTTTTCTTATATAATTTCCTTTGGTCATTATGAATCCCACTAGCTCCCTTCCTTTTGGTGATTTACCATCAGCCAATGTCCATATCAAATATTGCTTCTTTCAGAGAACTTTTCTTTAGCTTATCAATTGCATATGATCTTACACCACCTGTGCCCCAAATTCCTTTGCTCATGCTGCCAATAGCACCATTAAGCATTCTTTCTTATTCTCTTTCCTGAACCTAAGTGTTTTGCATATACTATGTTTAAATTCACCTTTGTAATTTTTAAAGAATCTGGAATAGTACCTTAGGATGATAGGACCTCAATAAATAATTTATAAATTGAACATATGCACCCATGTGAGTACTGTCCACTCAAATTAGAGAAGGCCATGAGGCAGGACACTTAGAAGGGAAATTAAAAACAAAGCTGAAGTTTGGTTCCTCGGTTTACCATTAAAATGCCATTGAAAACTTCTGAAGTGCCAGGTTCAAAGGTCAAGGTGGGATTTCAAGTCTAAATTCAATCATTCATGCCATCTCTGCTCGAGTGGTACAAGAGTGGTACAACCGAGTGGAGACTCAAATATCAGCTCTATCCATGTCAGAGGTAGATTTTAGGGTGCTACGTGAGTCCAAATGGGCTTCCTTGCTCTTTCCTGATTAAATCATAAAGACATATACAGCTAGGTTCAAGATAAAACGTTAGAACTGGGAGGGAGTTAAGAATCTGAGCTGGCTTAGCAGAAGAGTGAGAGAGGAAATGAATAGAAAGATCAGAAATTTGTATTTCAATATCACTCCTTCCTTCTTAGAAATATGAGAAGCAGGAGGAAAAGTTGGGACAGTGTGAGTTTTATTTTATTTTTTAAAAGATTTTATTTGAGAGAGGGAGAGAGAGAGAAAGCTCGAAGAGGGGGAGTGGCAGAGGGAGAGGGAAAAGCAGACTCCCTGCTAGGCAGGTAGACACATGATGATGGTGATGATGATGATGACGACGATGACGACGATGATGATGATGATGTGGGCTTCATCCCGGGACCCTGAGATAATGACCTGAGCTGAAGTCAGAGGCTTAACTCACTGAGTCACCCAGCTGCCCGTAAAATGTGATCTTTATTTCAAAAATAGTTTCTTTAGAGCAGTGTTTCTCAAAGTGTGGTCCCTGGACCAACAACATCAGAATCACCAGGGAAATTGCTAAAAGTGTAAATTATCTATCAGGTCTAGCCCCATACATACTAAGTTAGAAACTGCACAGTTAAACAACACTTCTAGGTGATTGCAATGCATGCTAAGGTTAGGAACTACTGCTTTAGAACCACGTATTTTTCTACAGGATATTCCTGGACTGTATAATTATCTCATCTATATCTAAAATATTTCAGTAGAGCTGGTTTAAAATTAGGAAATAACATACATTCTTATACTTTTTTTTAATGCAAAGCACTTCTTTTTTAATGAGGAAGAAAGCCCATTGATTACCATCCTATAGAAATAGCCATCTATTGCCCAGAGACATTTCAGTTTAGAAAAGAAAAATTCTGTAACAGAACAAGTACATTGTTTATGCAAGGATGAGCACAGGAATCATTTGCTGGTTCATTTCTACATAAATTACATTTGTTTATTATATTAATCAATCCACAGCATTAAATATTTCGCTTTCTTGGGAACACTAGGAAAAAAACCCCACTCCATCAAAGACAAAAGTTACGTAAGGACAGAAACATTGGAAAATTGCACACAGTACTTCAACTGGTGAAATTTCTAAATATTTTAACATGGGAAGATGTATAAGTCAATATACACTATCTATATTGACTATAAGTCAGCGTACCCTCTGAGGCCTGATACGCACAGGCATGTTTTATTCTGCTACTTAATAGGCAGAACTTCCATCTAAACCTAAGATATTATTAGATTTCATAAATTAAGTGGACTAGGGTTGGTGAAATACTCAAACACATCTCTCTTCACAGGGTGAGCCAGTTCATCTTTATCTCTTTCCCTTTCATTTCTAAGACATAACCTATTACGGCTGCTCTGGATGCCTAGGGAGCTGTGTATTAATAGTTAAAAAATGATGTCCTTTAGATTTCCATTACAGTTAGAAGTCTACTGCAGTGTTGCTTGCAAAAAGAAACCCTATTCTTACTGCATTTGTATATTTATATTCTTTTCACTCAAAACTAATTCTATTAATTTATACATGCACATCTACTCAATCCCATGAAAGTGAAAACATGATGATTGGAAAGAGGTAAATATTACTAATAGAAGCACAAGGTGCTCAGAAGGATCAGAGTTTAATACTGACTCTGACACTTTTTTTCAGTCTTACAACCTTAACCTTTACTTAACCTCCCTAGGTCCAAGATTCTCATTTCTAAAATGAGAATTTTAAATGTATAAAACTTATAGGACCATTATGAGTACATCAGAAGTCTAACTGCTCTTCACGTGAGCTATCTCAATGACACTCTTCTCCCCATGTGCAAAACAGTCACGAAATGCTCGTGTGGCTTTCTCCTGGAACCAGTGAAGGAAATGGACTTTTCTTTCAGATGTGTGGTATCTGGGCAAAGAACAGAACCAGCAGTATAGGGACAGAGAGAAGCATATGATGTCAACTGTAAGATGTCCCAGAAAATGTCAGAAGCTTGTGTCTGCTGTCAGACCACGTACGCTATAGTCGAAAACAAATTTAACCAAATTTCTAAGGGGGCTGGGAAGTGCCGGCTGCCATCTGAGTCACATATAATAATAAACTGCAGTCTCTGTCCTCCTAAGTACCAACACCAAATTCTTGCTCCCCTTTCCCCCATCAGCAGCGAAGGGTAAGAAACACAGACTCAGAGCCATGGAACTCTTTCTTGTCTTAGCTCAGAGTTTGTACTAGGGCCTGGGAGCAGACTTGCACTGTCAGCAGCATGCCAAGGGCTCCAGTTGTGGGGGAGGCAGTACAGGCTGGTGAGGAGGGAGGGCTGGACATTCCTATATTATGCAGACATTCTCCGACATTGAATCTCACATGACTCTAGTCCAGGAGTCAACCAGTTCCAACATATTGCTTTTTTCAATCACCGAATGTTTCCTGGCCTCAAGTTCAGAAACCCAGCACAACCATATCTGGCACCTAATATGTCGAAAATAAATGAGCTCTGATAAATGTAGGATGCAGGGGGTTATATTGCTCAGAATAAAGCAAAAAAAAAAAAAAAAGACAGATACTTCTTTAATTCTTTTTGATCACTAATCACTTTTACTTTGAAGAACACTGACAAAAGTCTAGTTTTTAATTTTAAAATACATATTTTCCAAGAGAAAAATTTTAGTCTTTTCCAGGTTGGGAATATCTGATATCTAAAAGAGCACATCTGTCGGATAATGATTTCTATACTTTTAAATAGAAACATAAATACATAAATATCTATATACTTAAGGATATATAGATATGTTCATACATATACAGGTAAGCAATCATTTTTCCATTTTATTCCACAGCATAGGTTGAAGAACCTATTTTGGGACTAGAGACAATTACAATATTAAATAAATTGACCAAAAATGTATATGAGTGTAATAGTGAAAGTTTCTGACAGATAAAAACTGTTACAGTTTTGCTGATTTTTTTATAGTATCTGCTCAGACTTAAAGCAAGACAAGTAAATAAGTCACAAAATACATTTAAATGATCTTACGCATTTTAACTCAATGATTAGATTTAACAAGAAACATTTATTAATATAAAAGGGAGAAATTATATCATATTATGACTACAGGTAGTTTTATAGAATGGCATCCAGAGATCTTTAACATTGAGTAACATTACTCATCCCTTATTCTGAGGATCGATAACCTATCACAGGAGAATCAAATCCAAATGAAAGACTGAGGAAAACCTTTGCACTAAATGTCAATGGATTAATTGCCTTACTATTTAAAGAATCCTTTTAATATGAAAAAGGCTAATGACTCAGTAGAAAAATAGGCAAACGACGAGAATAGAGTACACAAAAATTGCAATCGTTTTTTACTTAATTTTAGTTTTTAATTCCAGTCAAGTTAACATACAGTGTTATACTACTTTCAGGTGTATATAGTGACGCAACAATTCCCTACATGACTCAGTGCTCAGCATAAATGTGCTCTCTAATCCCCATCCCCTGCTTCCTCCACCTCTTCCGGCCCCTCCCCCTAGTAACTACCAGTTTTTCACTATAGTTAAGACTGTTTTTCTGTTTGTCTCTTTGTTTCTTAAATTCCACCTATGTGTGAAGTCATATGGTGTTTGTTTTTCTCTGACTGATGTATTTCACATAAAACCGCAATGGTTTATTAACAGACATCATAGAAGACATGTAAATTTAAAAAGTAATAAAGTACCACTTTTGTCTTATATTAGCAAAGATCAAAAATGTTAGCGTAGATGTGGGAAAATAAGCCCCCTGCTACATAGCTAAGGGGGGGCATGTAAATGGTCAAGAAATTTGTCAATATCATTACAATTAATATGCACATCAACTTTGACCCAGCAATTCCAATTCTGGAAATTTACCCAGTATATATATTATATACAAACATGCATAAATGCATTTAAAATAATGAGCTGGGATCCCTGGGTGGCGCAGCGGTTTAGCGCCTGCCTTTGGCCCAGGGCGCGATCCTGGAGACCTGGGATCGAATCCCACATCGGGCTTCCGGTGCATGGAGCCTGCTTCTCCCTCTGCCTATGTCTCTGCCTCTCTCTCTTTCTCTCTCTGTGACTATCATAAATAAATAAAAATTTAAAAAAAAATAAAATAAAATAAAATAAAATAATGAGCTTTTCCAGCATTGTGACTCAAAATTTAAAGGCCCACGGGTGTCTGGCTGGTTCATTCAGTAGAGTATGGGATTCTTGATCTTGAGATTGTGAGTTCAAGCCCTATCTCTGGCATAAAGCTTACTTAAGGAAATTAAATTAAATTAAAAAGACCAGAAATAACCTGAATATTCAATAATAGTAGACCGATTAAATCAACTGTTAATTGTAGTGCAATTAAATACTACATACACATAAAGATGAATGGTACACCAAAATAAAATGCTAAGTTAAAAACATATCCAAGAAATGTGTGCAATATACTCATATCTGTATTAAATTTTTATAACATCTATGTGCAATGTCGGTTTTAAGCTATATCCACATCATATACCTCTCATATGAAACAGACATTCTATTCTTGACAGAAATATACAAATACAATCTAATCAGGACAAACATCAGATGAACTCAAATTGAGAGACATTCTCTAAAATAGCTGATCAGTTCTCATCAAAAATAGTGAATGATGGAAAACAAGGTGAGAGCACTTGGGTGGCGCAGCAGTTGAGTGTTTGCCTTCAGCTCAGGTCGTGACCCCGGGGTCCTGGATCAAGCCCCACATCGGGCTCCCCTCAGGGGTCCTGCTTCTCCCTGGCCTCTGTCTCTGCTTCCCTCTGTGTCTCATGAATAAATAAATAAAATCATAACAAAATAAACAAAATAAAAGACTGAGAAACAGTCCCAGATTAGAGAACACTTAAGGAGACAGAACAAGTAAAAACACGATGGGGCCCTGGATTCTATCCTAAAACAGAAGAAAGACACTAGGGGCAGAGGACCACTGAAATTTAAATATGTCATTTAGCTAATATATTATTGACCTTCCGTTAATTTTTTGGTTGTGATAATTGTACCATTTTTCCACAAGTCGTCAGCATGAGAGAAAATTAGTAGAAGATATGCATGAACATTCTGTACTATTTTTGTGACTTTTCAGTAAATCTAAAATTATTTCAAAGGAAAAACTTGAAAAAGGCATTGCATATATTATATATGCTTCTATATGCATAGAATGTTTCTAGAGACACAATTAACAATTGACAGTGATGGCCTCTGGGAAGTAGACAGACCTGAGGGTTCTGAGGGAAAAATTGGTATTTCTTTTCATTGTTTATCTTTCCTTCCCTTCCTCATCCCCCCCCACCCAGGTGCACATATCCTTTTTTTAATAAAATTGAGTGAATCACAAGTAAAAATAAAGCAATGATTTAGTATATCAACATTATTTCTTAAATTTTCTTAAATTCTTTAAAAATCAGCTTTGATGATATTTTAGGTTTGGTCCTCAATGATTATTGCAATGCCTTTGTAAAAAACATCAAAGGAAAACGTATAAACTATTGTTCCATGTGCGTGTGTGTGTATGTGTGTGTAAAAATACAAAACGATTAAAAGGGTAAAAGAACGTCAGAAACAATATTGTTTAAATAAACTTTTGTGAACAAACATATGAGCTTCTGATAGTCTTTATAACATTTTAAATAGAACCCAAAAGCAATTCTGTAAGATGTGACATGGCAATGTGACACACTCTACCTATTTGAGCTGAAGCTACTGTTTTTTGGAGCAATTTTGAATTCTGGTTCTCTGGCTATGGGCATGAAATCAGAATAGGCACTCCATAAGAATTCATGCCCAGTGAGGGTCTGATCCTCTTGATGTGGTTTGAAGTGGTGGGGTTTGGCCAAGAGAGAATTCTCAAGACGTCTTTGGTACAAAAGGTGGTTTTATTAAAGCACGGGGCCAGGATCTGGGGGCGGGATGAGCTGCCCTGGGGTTCTGAGGAGTGGCTGACTATAGAGGATTTTCTATCCCATGGAGGGGAGGGTGATGTTAAGGCTCTAGGAAATTGAGTCTATAGGTTTCTGAGGTTGCTTTTTTCTTGCAAATCATTAAGACAGTTGAAACTCATGGAGATTCCCATCCTGCAGGAGTATATCTATCAGTTAACTAGTTGTGTTTCTCTTTCCTTTGCTCTAGGACAGCCAGGAATGCCACCCACTTGAGGGGTGGATGTCACCCCTTGGAGGAATGTCACCACCTGGAGGGGTGGGTGTGAGGTGTTAGCTTGTGCTTTGCTCTCAGCTCGCCTTCTGCTCCTTCATCTCACTTTTGAGTTGTTGTCCAATTGGATAGGGTTTGTTTTTTTAAAGATCTATTTATTTATTTGAGAGAGAGAGAGCACAGGCATGCACATGCCAGCAGGGTAAGGGGCAGAGGGAGAGAGAGAATCCCAAGCAGACTCCCCACTATGTGCGGAGACAGACTCCACTGGGGCCTCCATCCCAGGTACCCTGAGATCTTTACCTGAGCCAAAGCCAAGAGTCCTCCACTTAACTGACGGAGCCACCCACGCTCCCCATAATGTAGAATTTAACACAACACCTTGTTATAAATATTTGCTGAACAAAAACAGTAATAATATAATATTTTGTGCATTTTAAATATTTGTCTACTTTTAATCATCCAGTTTCAATACAACCAATCCATGCATTGAGATGTGTAAGTTTACACAGCAGAGAAAGCCCCACAAAGACAATTTCTGTAGTAGGGAAGTTAGTAGAAGGTTATGAAACAAAGCAGAGATCCCCATTTCGTTGAGTACTTTTTCTGTGTTCAATAAGATGTTCAGGGCTGAGTGACACCACTGAATACAATGGGAAATGCTGAGTGTTTTGTCCTTATTAGCATATGTAATGCTTCAGTTTGCTGAAAATATGTTTAATCTGCACTGCACAAAGAGTCTTCTTTTCAAAAATACATGTTATCATTACTTTTTCCAATACTAGACAGTGGTGTTTTGTCTAGTGAATCATAAGTTGTTGCCAGCATTGTTCTTCTCCAGCAATTGATTTTCTAAAAAGAAAAAAAAAACCTAAAAAATAAAGTTTTCAAGAGATGTTCTGTTTTGTGCATAAGATAAAAATCCAAGAGTGTTTTCATATCCTGGGTTGCTTGTTAAACGGGGCTGAATCGGTACTTAATACTGAGGAATAAATGAAGACAAAGAGGGAAGGACAATATCACACTTCAGTTGCTTAGTCAATTACCTATTTTCACATTTCACCATCTTGAGAAATAAAATCTTGCTACCTCTGTCTGTCCATAGCATAATGAACCTCTAAAGGCTTATTGTAAGCTTTTGTAATATGGGTGCTAGGAGACCACATGGTGAACGACAGTAATGAAGTCGCCTGCAAAAATCCAATTCTCCCGAGACTTTGGCCATGACTCCCTTTCTCTAGGCCTACTTCTTATTGCAGGGTGTTTGGGTGTGAAATATACAGTAATTTCTTTTAGTTTTGTGCATGACATTTATAAAGTGTTTAGAAATAGATGCTCACGGACATTCAAAGCAGAAAAGCTCATCGGAGATTCAGAAACTTGCTCTTGCTAACGAGCCCATTTCAAATGCTAAAAGGGAGTTGTTCACTCCAGAAGATCATTGGGGCCAATGGTGTATTTGCAACTGCAACATGTCATAATCTAGTGACTTCTCGTCTATCAGGAAAATAAAATGAAACTCCCTACCAGCTCTTTGTGGGGGAGTTCTCTCTCTGTATATGTGTTTCTCCTATGCTTGTCACAAATACTTTAAGGATGCGTGAATTCTGAGTTTTCTTAACCTAGCCACTTGGGAATAAATTATTATTTTAATGACTTCACATCATGTGTTTCAGTTGTACACTCTCAAGTATAGGTGAGAAGCCGGTATAGACTAATCTGCCTCTTCCATTCTAGGATCTTTGGTTTTTCTTTGAGTTTAAAGAGACATTTTATTTCTTGAGTCAAGGACTCTAAGAACCTTTTCTATATGACCTCATCCATACTTATGAATTCAAATTCCATCTTCATGTTGATGATACCCATATTTATATTTATACACCAAATGGCTGCTACAACAAAGTGCTATAGACTGGGTAGCTTATAAACTTTAGATTTTTTTTCTCATAGTTCTGGAAGCTGCAAGTCTGAAATCTAGCAGCATGGCTATGTTTTGGGGAGGATTCTCTTCTGGGTTGTGGAGGATCCTAATCCCATTCATGATAGCTCCATCATTATTACTGAGTTACCTCCCAAAGGCCCTACCTCCTAATCCCATCACATTGGGAATTAGGATTTCAACATATGAATCTGGGAAGGGGGGTGGACACCAATACTCCATTTGCTTCATATACACACCTAACCTCAATCATTTATGGGTTCTATGCTTCACAATGTCAGAACCTACATTTATTTTCACTGCTATACCTCCGCTGCCACACACCATGCCTACTCCATAGTTTGCTCAAATATTTATAAAATAAATTAGTTAATCCACATAGGTCTGTGAGCATCAGGAGTTAAGCAAACTGTGAGATTGAGGGCACAGTTCTCCAGACTGCCAAGTGTGCTAAAGACTTTTAACCCAAATCTAAGGAGTCAGGATCCAACCACAAAGGAAGGGGGAGAAATTCATGCAAGACCATGCTTGCTTTTGACACTAACTGCAAATTCAAGAGCTTCCCCAAATCAACCTATTTTCATAGTTCACTAGAAAGCCTCACAGAATTCATGGAGAGCTATTATACTCAGAGACACGGTATATTATAGAGAAAAGATACAAATTAGAACCAACCAAAGGAAGGGTGCATAGGGTGGAGTATAGAAGGGTTGCAAATGTGAAGCTTCACAATTGAAGCTGTCCTCAGGTTGCTTTACCCGCTGCCATTCATAGATGAGAATGTGAGCAGAGTATCGACAGTCTGGGATGATTGCCTGAGGTTCTATGTTCATTTTTTATTACGGATTTATTATATAGCCCCCTGATTGATTGATTGGTATACCCCATGGTGCACCAAGAGTCACTTCATTAGTATAGACTATGAGGTGTGCTCTGAGGAGCCCACCATGAGTAACAAAGACACTCCTATTACTTGGGAAATTCCAAGTTTAAAGGTTGCTTCCCTGAGCCAGAAACAAAGATCAGACCCCTTGTGGGGCAAGGGCAAATTTTTTATTGCACAGCCAGTATATCCATTTTATATATTTTTTAAAAGATTGTATTTATTTATTTGAGAGAGAGAGAGAGAGAGAGAGAGAGGAGAATGAGCACAATTCAGGGGAGGGACAGAGGGAGAAGCATGCTCTCCACTGAGCAGGGAGCCCAATGTGGGGCTTGATCCCTGGGATCATGACCTGAGACAAGGGCAGATACTTAACCTACTGAGCTACCTAGGTGCCCTACCATATTATAGGTTTAAAAATATCATATACAGACTTTCCTTGACCTACAATGGGGTCATGTCCCAATAAACCCATTGTAAGTTGAAAATTTCTTAAGTCAAAAATGCTTTTAATACACCTACCAAACATCATAGCGCAGCCTCACCTACCTTAAAGGTGCTCAGAACACTTCTGTTAGCCTGCAGTTGGGCAAAATCTTCTAACACAAAGCCTATCATATAATATAGTGTTGAGATCTCATGTAATTTATTGAATACCATACTGAAAGTGAAAATTAGAATGGTTGTATGGGCACAGAATGGTTATCCGTGTATCAGTTGTTGACCGTTCTGACTGCTGGGTGACTGGGAGCTGTGGCTGCCCAGCATCACCACAGAGTTATGGTACTGCATGTCCCAAGCCTGGGAAAAGATCCAAATTCAAAATTCATGGTACAGTTTCTACTGAACACATATTGTTTTCACACCATCATAAAATTAAAAAATTGTTAAGTCAAACCATCATAAGTTGGGAACCATCTGTACAATAGCTGGAAAACTAGAGTAGGGTCACAGGACTATTTGTTCCAAAAGTCTAACTTGTACCTAAAATGGAAATTCTCTCCCCATCTTGCTTGCCAGTTCTACTTCATGAATGTTTTTATCTTGGTTAATAGCCCCTCTGTTTTTCTAATTCCCAATATATGAATGCTGACATCTCTTCCCCTCCTACCTGTACCACATTCCCACAATCCAAGTAATTGCTGAGTCACATCAGTTCTATTTGTTTCAGAAACGCCTCTCAAATCTGGCTCTTTTTCTTCACTCTTTACTGCTACTATGTTAGCGTGGGGTTTTCATCATCTCTGACTTAAAATCCTGCATGTTTCTTTAGCCAGTCTTCTCTCTACCTTGTTTACTTACTCATTATTTTCTAGCTGGTCATCAGATTGATCTACCAGAGAAGTAGAAGTGTTCACATCACCGTCTTTCTTAAAAATTTGCATCGGATCCCTCATTCTTGTACATACAATTCAAACTCTTTGGTATGGCTTACCCAGCTTGGAATAATTTAAACCTAAACTATAATCCAACCTCCTCTCCCATCTCTTTCTGCCATATACCCTCTGAACCTACCCCTATGGGCTTTAATCATCATGAGCACACTATAGGACCTACCAAAAATTCACCTAATGGTTTTGCAAGAGTTGTCCTTGTCTCCTTCTCCACCAGCCTCAATTCTTTAATGAAGATCCAGTTCAAATGTTACCTCAGGGGTGAAGCTCTCATTCAGATCTCCAGGTAGAATGATTAGTTCCCTCTTCAGAGCTTTCACCATTTACTGTTCCTATTTCCATAACAGTGTCCAAAATACTGTATTTTAATTTTTTGACTTATGTGTCTCTTCCATTACCCTATTTATACTTTATGGCAAATGACTAGAGAGGGCCTTGCACTTGCTGGTGATCATGATTATAGTTTCTTTTTTTTTTAATTATTTATTTATTCATGAGAGACACACAGAGAGGCAGAGACACAGGCAGAGGGAGAAGCAGACTCCCTGTGGGGAGCCCAATGTGGGACTTGATGTGGGACTCAATCCCAGGACTCCAGGATCACACCCTGGACGGAAGGCAGGTGCTAAACCGCTGAGCCACCCAGGGATCCCCAATGATTATAGTTTCTGAGTCAATATAAGCCCTTTGGATGAAGCACTGTGTCTTGTTTTCCATCAGATCCATCACAGCTACCACACGGTAGGAGCTAAATAAATTCTTGTTGAAAAACTAAAGTTAACGAAGGAATACAAATAAGTGAGTGAAGGAGTGAATACTCAATCTCTAGCAGAATCATCAAATTTGACATTACATCACCCAGGTCACTGGGCTTGCGAGTTTTAATTCTCTTTTTTTTAAGGTTAAAGATAAAAATAGCTATCTTAAAATGTATCAAAAGTAGTTTTTTTTTTTAATTAACATCCTGGAGATAATTCCATGAGTTTTAATAAAATCGTATTTAATTTATTCTGATGGAATAAGTCTTTATGGGGGGGGCATAAGTGCAGAACCTTTTCTCAGACACTAAGTAGTTTGCAAAGATAAAGAGCACACAGAGCCTCCCCCCCCTTTAGAAAGCTCAGACTATAACAGTGATGACACAATGAGAGGAATTAATTAGAGGAACATTAGAGGAACAATGTAGAATTATACGATAAGACGTTCAAAATAGAGTTGGGATTCAGGGTGGGAGTAATCAAATCTATTTTGAGGGTCAGCCGATACATCACACCTTGGGGAGCATAAGATCACAGAGGCAGAGGTCAGAGAGAGAAGAGCATTTCTACATGAAGATATTCCCCAATGTGAAGGGAAGCAGTGCGTGGACACAGGTAGACAGCTTGGTGGTTACACTTGACATGTAGGTACAAGGCCGCACTTCTCAATGTTTGGTCTGTGAGACTGCCAGCAGGCCCCAAGACTCTTTCTCAGAGAATTCAAGAGGTGAAAACCATTTACTGTCTTGACTTTTTTTTTTCTAATGATGCTAAAGTAGTGGGAGATAAAACTATTGGCTCCTTTGCAGAAATTAATGCCAAATCACCAAAATATATTAGCAAGTAATTTGGTTCTTTACTGACATATATTCACAGGAAGAAAAACAAAAGAGGTAGTTTCATTTAAATATGTCCCTTAAGTATGGGGGCATCTAGGTGGCTCAGTCCGTTAAGCTCCCGACTCTTAACCTCAGCTCAGGTCATGATCTCAGGGTTGTAAGTTTGAGCCCCATGTTGGGCTCAGCGCTCAACTGAAGCAGTTGAGATTCCCTTTCTCCCTCTACCCCTCCCCCTGCTTGCTTGTGTGCTTTCCCTCTCTCTCCTTCTCAAATAAAAAATAAAATAAAATAAATCTTAAAAAAAAAAGAGTGTCCCGATGAAATAGTTAAATATTTTAGTTTTATTAAAGCTTGATCCTTGAGTATATGTCCTTTTAATCTTCTATTTGATAAAATGGGAAATATGCATGAAGTACTTCCATCTACATAATAGAACAGTTATCTTTAGGGAAAGTAGTTGTACGGTTAGTTGAATGAGAGTTGTAGTAGCTGCTTTTTATTTTTTAACATAGGACACATTTTTTTTTTGTTTGTTTGTTTGTTTTTTTTTTTTTTTATTGGTGTTCAATTTACTAACATACAGAATAACACCCAGTGCCCGTCACCCATTCACTCCCACCCCCCGCCCTCCTCCCCTTCTACCACCCCTAGTTCGTTTCCCAGAGTTAGCAGTCTTTACGTTCTGTCTCCCTTTCTGATATTTCCCACACATTTCTTCTCCCTTCCCTTATTTTCCCTTTCACTATTATTTATATTCCCCAAATGAATGAGAACATATAATGTTTGTAGGACACATTTTTAATTGAAAAAAAACCTGACAAACTATGATTATTCAGACTTTTCAGTATCTGGCAGAGACTGTGTCAAAATGAATGAAGTGAACCTCGTACTTCAAAGAAACAACTGATAGTGATCGCTGCCAGCGATAAAACTTGAGTTTTCGAATGAAAATTAGAATTTTTGAAACTCATACCTAACACAGGAATGCCTGTGGCCTCAGCACATCCCAGGATGTTCTGATCAAAATTGGTTGTTACATTAACTCATGTGTGTTTTACACTGTACAGTGAAATATGTCGACATTTGGGAGGTCTTCATAATTTGAGGGATCGATACTTTCCAAATATCCACTACATGGACAAAAGATCCATTTAAACAACAAAACAGATGCACAGATTTTAAAGCAACGGGATGAAGAGGTAATCGATATGTTTTCCAATTGCGTATCGTAATTAACCTTTAAGAGAATACTACTTGTCAAGTTTTGGAGTAATATCAAACAACAGTATCCACCATTTTCTGAAAAGGCTATCGAAATGCTCTTTCCTTTTCTAACTAAGTGTCTGTGTAAGAATAACTATTCTTTATATACTTCAACCAAAATAACATATTGCAAAAAAAAAAAACAAAACATATTAAAACATATTGCAACATATTGGATGCATTAGCAATAGAAGCGCCCAGCTGTCTTTATTAAACCAGACACTAGTGGGATTCGCAAGGAGTTAAACAATGCTATTATTCTCATGAAATGTTTTGACAATGTGGTCATTTTTATAAAAAGATGTGATTTATGTTAATGTGTTATAGGTTCATGTTTTTTAAATGAATTATTTTTATTTTTTTTTATTTTTTATTTTTTTTATTTATTTATGATAGTCACAGAGAGAGAGAGAGAGAGAGGCAGAGACACAGGCAGAGGGAGAAGCAGGCTCCATGCACCGGGAGCCTGATGTGGGATTCAATCCCGGGTCTCCAGGATCGCGCCCTGGGCCAAAGGCAGGCGCCAAACCGCTGCGCCACCCAGGGATCCCTTTTTAAATGAATTAATAAAGATATTTAAAATGTTTAAAATGTTTGGGAAATTATTGGTTGGTATGACTACACAAGTTCTTTGGAACCCACAGTGATTTTTAATAATTTGATAAGAGGATCTGAGACCCAAAAGTTAGAGAACTATGGGGATGCAGGAATGCCCTAAACATTTTTAAGCCATTCTATACATAGAATACTCACTGCATGCTGGGCACTGTGGCAGACGCTGTGTTTATATCGGGAAAGTAAAAAGGCAAACCTATTCTTTGCCCTCATGAAGTTCAGGTCTGCAGTGGGATATGAAGACAGTAATCGATTACGAAATTGAATCTGCAATTACTACTATCATAGTGCAAAAAGGCTTTGAATAAAATGTCTGGATGAGGAGAGAGAGGGAGAAAATACTATGTATAAGTGCTTCTAAAAGCAAGAGGAAACTGCTGAAATATTTTCTTTTATTCATGCATTTTGCAAGAAATATATTCAACATCCTTTAAATCTTTCTGCATTTCATTTTAAGGTACATTTATTGTGATTGGCACGTGGTTACTTATTTTATCCAGGCACACAAGCATTTTCAAAGCACAGAATCTGTCCATCTATATGTAATGTAATTACTGATAGAATTAATGATCAATTTACCATTCACTGACTTCATTTCTCTATGTCCCTCATGATCTATCTTCCTTTTTTCTATTTTTTTTCTTGCCACCATATGGTTTTGTTATATTTATCATTTTTGCTCTTTCCATTAGCCGAGTCACATGCTTTGACTCTATCCTTTGGTAATAACTCTAGGTCAGGGTTTCTCAATCTCAGCACTATTGACAGCTTGAACTGGAGAATCCTCTGTTGCGAGAGAGGCTTTCCTGTGCATCGTTAAGATTTTAGCAGCACCTCTGGCTCCTACCGACTGAAAGGCAGCTACATCTAAGTTGTGACAATCAAAAATGTCTCCAGAGATTGTCAGACGTTCCTTGGAAGACAAAATCACCCTTGGCTGAGAACCATTGCCCTTGACTTTTTCAAATTTTAATGTACTACGTACTTTTTTCTTTTCCTAGGTGTGCAAAGGCCTTTCAACATTTATAGCTGTTGATCCCTCCTCAATTGTTCCCACAAGCCTCCTGCTATTTTAACTCTCTACATATTTCAAACTAGATAAGAAATCCTATTGTTTTACACTATTGACATTCATTTAGACTTAGCTACATGTTTACTGTTACACTTCTCTCCATATGTTCCCGCAACTCTGAGCTTCAAAGCATGATCATTTTCCTTTTACCTGTACAATAGTCTTTAAAAAAAATTATTTCTTTATTTGAGTGAGAGAGAGAGAACAAGAGAGCCTGGGGGGAGGGTGGTTGGGAGGGACAGAGGGAGAGGGAGGAGCAGACTCCCCCCATCCTCCAGCAAGGAGCCCTACTCAGGGCTCCATCCCAGGACCCTGGGATCATGACTGAGCCCAAGGCAGATGCTTAACCAACTGAGCCAACCAGGTGCCCCTACCTGTAGAATATTCTTATATCCTCCAGGGTCACATACTGCTGATAAATTTTCCTGGTGTTTCTCTGTCTGACAATCCCCTTACTTCACTGTTATTTTTGAAGAATATTTCCACTGAGCACAGAACTATCAGTTGACGGGTACTTTTTATTTTTAACAATTTGAAATTTCATTTCTTTCACTTTCTTCATATATTCCTTCTGTTGAGAAATCTGCTTAGTCAAATTGTTACTCTTTAAAGGTAACATTATTTTTTCCAGATGCTTTGAAGAATTTTTTTTTTTTTTTTGGCTTTTAGCAATTTGACTGTGATACACCTCAGTGTGGTTTCTTTGTATTTATCTAGCTTAAGATTCATAGTGCTTCTCGAATCTGTAGCTTGAAATTTTTTATCAATTTGGAAAATTTTCTTCTCCATTTTTTTTCAAATATTACTCAGCCTCATTATCTCTCTCTTCTTCTGAGACTCCAATTACATATATACGTAAATATTTTCACTGTATCTCAGGGTTTTTTTACATTTGTGTGGTGTGTTTTCTATCATTTTGTCTCCCCTTGCTGCATTCTGTATGTTATCCTCTGAGCCACTTTCTATTTCACTATGTCTCTTTGTTTTACTAATTTTATTTCCAAGCAGAATCTCTTTGTTTTACTAATTTTATTTCCAAGCAGAATTTTTATTATAAAGTCTGCTGAGAAATCCATGCATTGTATTCTCGATACAGTTGTTGCATCTTTTAGTTGCATAATTTCTACCTGGTACATGTATAAAATACATTCCAGTTCCTTGACAAAATTCTCACTTTTATCTTTTTTCTAGAATATCCTAAGCGTAGTTATTTTAAATTCCATAACTGATAAACCCATTATCTGGATTATCAGTAAATCTATTTATATTATCTAATGCTTATTTTAATCATTAATCACATTATTCCTCAAATGTCTGTATAATATTTTGGGGGGTCCCGGACACAACATACAAAACATTGCTGGGATCATTTGAGGTCTTACATGATACTATCTTCTTCCACATTTAGGCTGAGCAATTCTTTACTGCCTTTTAGCTTTGGGAGGCTTTCAGACTATTTTTTTTGGTACAGTTATTTTTTTCAAACTATCTGTGGTAAGAGACCAGTTTTCTCTCTGTCTTCTTTTTCTTTTTTTAATCCTTGACAAATGATATGTGGTTCAACATTGTGATGGCACGGTGTGATCTACTGTGCTGTATTAGAATGCAATTGTGACAAACGCAATCAGTCACACAATTTCAAGAATACCTGAAGGAGTTTATACCACGTTCAACAAGATCAAGGCCCTGAATATTTGGTTGTTACAAAAATATTTAATTGCTATAAACATTTCTAAATACTCTCAATTTCTGTATTTGGTTTCTTGCTCATCTGTAATAGTTGAGGGGCCACACGTTAAGGACACTGTTACAGGCGACACTTAGAGACAGAAGAGACAGACCAGAGATCCTGCAGTTAAAGGAAAATATCTCAAATAAGCAAGACCTACTTCATCTTGAGTGAAAAAGTCTATGCTTCAAACTAGATTAATGTGATTTCAATAAATAAATGGGCTAATCCTTAAAGCCTTTGCTCTAAAAAGATTCAACAAACATTTGCACAACTCTCCCACTGGTAGAGGAACCACTATGCCTTGAGGATTATTTAAAGCAAACTAGATAATGTCATCTGCATATGTACTAACACCTAATTAAGTCAGAATCTGTGATAATTTGGCCATGTAAATTTATAGTGTAAGAAGAATTGCAGTAAAGTGCTTAAAACCACTTAAAGAACTGCATTTTCAATCATTCTCAAATACTTGAGGAGCATCTTGTCTCTTATAGAGATAAAGCATATGCTAATTACAAACTCTTTCCATGTATTCTTTATAGCAATTAGCCTTAAGGAAATAGAAGCAAAGCTTAGTAAATTTGTTCTGTTACAAACCCACATGAAATTCACTTAAAAGAAACAGAAAGAAACTTCTTTTAAATGTTTCTACAAATGTAGCCAAAATTTCCACCTCCCAGTTAGTTCAAATTAGAAGCTTTAACTAGAATATTACTATATAAAGTATAAGGCTTTTTAGTTAAGTATCTGGGACATCTGTTGCTTTTGTTTGACCAGCATCCTCTATTCCTCCCTTTTGGTAATAGAAACCCAACTTTTCTTGGAATTTTCTGTAAGTTCAAGTGATTTAGGTGGTTTGGACCTGACTACTGAACCTAGAGGAGATGTGTGAGCCAGGTATGCCCAGAGAAACCCATCTCTCTCTGACTACACTCACTGGCTCAAAGATCAGCATGTGACCACAGTAGGCCACTGAAAGATAGACTCAGAGTTTTACTGGGACTCTTAGGAAAGAAGCTTTTCTTTGCAGACATTTACAAAGTAGCAGGTTATAAGCCGGAGACCATACATGAGCAAGTTTCTACCACCGTTGGGCAAGTAAGACCTGAAAATGAAGCTCACATTGAGTAAAAGAGAAAAAGAGTGTCAGGAAGAGGAAAGAGATCAATACTTAATGTTTATTGAAAGCCAGACCCTGAACTAAACTTGCACTAACTTGTTTCTATGAGTCAATAAAATAAATCTACGCTGTCGTTAAAACCAGTTGGGTCATTCACTCATAAACCTTGACTAATTCGGCTGCTTCTTTGTTATGTGTAGTGGGCCATCGCAGGTACAAAGAATAAAAAGCTCAGGAAATGAAGTCAGGGGTGTCTGGGTGGCTCAGTCAACTAAACAACTCAAACCCATTCTTTTTTTTTTTTTTTTTTTTTTAAATTTTATTTATTCATGAGAGACAGAGAGAGGGAGAAGCAGGCATGGGACTCTATCCCAGGATCACGCCCTGGGCCAAAGGCAGATGCTCAACCACTGAGCCATCCAGGCATCCCTAAAGAACCCATTCTTGATTTTGACTCGGGTCATGATCGCAGGGTTGTGAGACTGAGTCCCGTGTCAGGCTCCACGCTTAGCAGGGAATCTGCTTGAGGTTTTCTCTCTCTCTCATTCTCTCTCTCTTTCTGCTCCTCTCCCCATCCATACTCTCTCTCTAAAACAAAGTAAAGCTTTAAAAAGAAAAAGAAAAAAGATGAAGTGAGTGTCCAGGAAACTATAGTATTGTTACACAGAAAAGTATTAGTAGTCAAGTCCTTAAAAGCAAGAACTTTTACTATTTTTTTATTATCCTGGGTGCCTAGCAGAGTAGGCACTCAATTAGTTTGTCGAATGAATGGATGAATGCATTTGTTTGTGTACTCATTCATTCAACAAATATTTATTGAGAGCCTACTATGTATCGGGCACAATTCTAAGAGCTAAGAACACAGCACTAAACCAGAAAGTTCCTTGCTCCAAGATTCTCAATTCTAGCTTTTAAAAATATTTCAAAGTTTCAAAATTCCTCTTGCTCTAGTTTCTGACTCTCATCCATTCTTCTTCTTCTTCTTTCTTTTTTTTTTTCTGTTCTTAGCACTTACTATCTAAATTTCTATGGACTTTGTCTACTTATCCTTTTAAATTTAGGCAGCCTCCACTAAAGTATAAACTCCTTTGCTTTATTTGGTTTTATATGATAGAGTATGAACCAAAGCCCTGGAGAATGGAAGACAATTTATCTTTTTGGTTCACTTTACATTTCCGATATCAAGATGTGCACCAAATATCAGGGTCTCATTAGAAAAGAGCACACTCACACTGGCTAATTATGACAAATTTAATACAGGGACAATTTACAAAGGCGCAGGCAGTTAAAGGGTAAAGAATCTGGGCTGCTACTGCATTGGAGAGACATTATCCACAAGTGCATAAGCTGGGGACAAATACCAGAACTCAAGCATAAAAGCTGCCATTGTAGAGGACTGCTCAGTAAGAACTGTGGCCACCAGGGGAACCCAGCAGTCCTGCAAGGAGAAAGCCAGAGGCCACAACCAACCCTACCCTCCTTTCCTCTCTTCCATGTAGAACTGATTCCTTCCACTGACCAAACCATCTGGCAACCCAAAGTAGACAAGGAGGGAATAACATACCTAGCACATTGGGGCTTAACAAAGTTGTTGATTGAAAGTATACACATGCCTAAAATATATACCATTAACTGGGGAATGGGAGCAATAAGACTTCACTGCATGACTGAGTGACTAGGAAAGATTTCTTGCATGAGGTGTACCTGATTTAGTTTGATCTGATTTAGTTTGATCTGATTTAGTTTGATCTGATTTAGTTTTCAAAGAAACTTACAGAAAGGCTTATGTAGGCTGAGAATGTTCCAGACACAGTGGAGCGGTAGGTAGCACCAAGGCCACAAAGGCACACGCTAGGTTACACTGATCATGGAGCAAATCTGCTTGACAGAGTTTATAAAGTCACTACTTCAATTATTCAGGGGTGATGTGATGAAGACCAGAAGTAGGATAGTGGCATTACCAATGGAAAACAAGGATATGCATGCGAGTGAGGCAAAGGGATAGCTAATGGGAGAATCACGTTGAAGACCTGAAATCCGTTATTTTCTCATCCTACTTCCCCAGGGTATTGGCCATTACTGTATCAGATAAAATAATATACAATCAAATAAAGGCTCAGCTTTCTTTCTAACTCTCTCAAAAAGATGAGATTGGACAAAAGTGGCATCATCTACGATCATTCCAACTCTAGTTTTCTGGAATTGTCCAACAATCACTTATTCACTCAAATAAAAAGAGTAGAAAGCAAACTGGACCAAAAAAACCCACAAAACAAACAAACAATCAAAAACTGACATGAAGCAAGCAGAGAAACAGCTGGGTTTGTCAGAACTCAGACTTTCTGAATTTACTTACGGTTGAGAGACCAGGGATGCAAGCAAGTTCTATGTTTCAACACCAGCATGTTCAAAATACCAAGAAGGAGCCAGAAGGATGTTCTACCTTTGTTTTCTTAGATTCTGTATTTATCTATTTGTCATCCATTCAATCAGGACCCATTATATTAACTATACTTTCTTATTTTCTATACTCTTGATACTCTGGCATTTAGAGACTTACAGGCCCAGGGAGATATTGTCTTCCCAGGGCTAATTCCTAAAGATGATATCTTGCCTCAGAGCATGTCTTTTTCTGCAAATGAATCAATCCTGGATCCATGGCCATCTCCCTGTCTGATTCTTACCAAGCTGGTATTCCCCCTGCCCTAAATCATCTCAGAGCCAAGGACCAGGCAACTATAGCTCAAGACCCACTGGAATTATTCAAACTGGCCAAGCCTACACTGTTGACTTTGCCCTGCCTCGTCTTTCCCATGGAAACTCCAACAGAGGCTCTGGCAAATGTTCCTTTCACTCTTGTCTTCTGATACTCTGACTGTCCTGATGCTTTCTCTGTGGCCTTGCATGGCATGGCTACTTCTCTCAGGAAATATAAGTGATAAATGCTTCTTTCAATGACATTGGCCTCCATGTTACCACTCACTCATACTTCTGTAAGTTAAGTCCCAGGTATCATTTTAAAACAAAGGATGGATTTTAGCTTCTGAGGACCACATCAGAATCAATAGGCAATGATTCTTCTCACTTACCAATTGGGCATAAAGCTCTTCTTCCTTATGAGGAGCAAGTGAAGGAGTGCAGAGAGAGAGAGAGAGAGAGAGAGAGAAGAATGACTGGCTCTATCACTGCCTTTGTGCCCTGGTCAGAAAACAAAGACTGACTATCTGGATGTGATTTATCTAGAGGGAAGAGGAGTTCCAGGCTGATGGCAAAATAATCCTGTGATTCTGCAATGCATCAGTAAGAGAAATGGGAACCAATGAGAGAGAGAGAGACGCTATTCGTTTAATTTAGCAAACATTATGCAGTTCTTGATATGATAAAAGTCCTATTCTAGATTGAGGAGTGCTGAAATGAACAGAACATGTCCCCCAGCTAGAGGAAAGTTATAAATGTTCATAACCATCTACAGGCAAGTTGAACAGAGCTAAATGCTATTGTGGAGGTATGATCTTCCATGTGAGGACAAGGACATGACAGGTATGGATGGAAAAGTCAAAGGAAACAACAGAACACAAGAATGCAACTCTAGAAACAGATTTCCTTCTAGAGCCTCTGGAGGGAGTGTGGTCTTGCAGACACCATGCTTTTGAACCAGTGAAACAGATTTTGGGCTTTTGGCCTCCAGAACTGTAAGGGAGTTAATTTGTGTTGTGTCAAGGCACCAAGTTGGTGGTGATTTGCTCCAGGAAGCTAATATAGAGAGAGAGGAAAGAGAAGGAAGGAACAAAGCTATCAGTCAGCTCTCTTGCAACTGGGGAAGCTGTTTCACATCCCGTATACTGTTTGACAAACTATACCCAAGCACTCAGTGAGAACAAAGGAAATAGTTGGTGCAAAGGTGCAGCCCTTCTCTGAGGTAAGAGGTCCCCAAAATTCTAATCATCTGTCATTCCAGGCCTCTCATGATCATTAGATATTTATTGAAGGTTCAACTCTTTTATTCTTGATCCCCATCTATGGGCCTTTTCTCTCTTATGAGGGGTTAATTATGTCCTATATTTTAGTTGATTTAGGCTTCTCTGATGAGTTATTAAAAATATGCTTATCTCATCTATTTTGGTCACTAAGGATCACAATTTCTGGTGAATTTTATATCCTAATTAGAAATCTCTATATGACATATGTTTTTTTCTGCTTCTGACAATAAATTTATAAATGCTTAAATCAAGACAAATTGGGGACTTCCCCCACCAAAACTGATAAAATATACCATAACACAGATATAAGAAGTTCTGAAAAACTAAAGCAGGGTAATTACAAGAAAACTCATATCTAGACACAGAAAAACTGCTGGCAAATAAACAAGTAAAAGCAAACATATAAAAAACCATCAGAGAGAGTCAATACTTACGCCCTTTTAAGGAACAAAATTAAGATTTACATTTATTTTTTCACTAGCGATAATGAAAGTCAGAGGTTGATGGAAGCATATATTTAAAAAGCTGAAAGAAAATACTTGCCAAACCAGAATAATATATTTCAAAAAGACAAAAAAATAAGGTAAAATATAAGCATTTTCAGACAAAACTAAGTGAGAGAATTAATTAAGAGTAGGTCCACATTAAAGGAAACATTGGGAAAGTCCTTCTGGCAGAAGAAACATGATCTAATGTGGTTTTTTTTTTAATGTGTATTTTTTAAACGGAATAAGGAATCAAGAAGAATAGGAAAGTAAATATGCAATTACATATTAACCAAAAGTGAATCTATAAAATTTAACAGTTGTATGGTCTTAGGGAGGTTAAACCACATATTGAATTCAGTTTCAAAGAAACCACGGAACAGAGGGGAGGTCCCTGTGGTAGACTGACAAAACACGCCTATGTTATTTTGCTGCTCCTTCCATGAAGTGGTAGAGTTTCTTTTGTCAGCCTCAACTCTGGCGTGGCCTTCTGACTTCATGTGAAAGTAGAATGTAGAGACGTTGAACCTGTGCCAGTGCCAGAGCTGAGGATTCAAGAGACCTGGAAGCTTTCCCCTTCGGTCTCTTGGGACAGTCTTTACACAAGGGAAACAAGCTCACGCTAGACTACTGAGCAAGGAGACACTACCTGGAAAAAGAATTCTATTCAACACAAATCAAGTGCCTGGACACTGAATGAAGCCATCCTAGACTTCCCATCCAGACTCAGTTGAGCCACCAGATATCTATAGGTCCACAAATGAGCCCAAGCAAAACTAGCATGATACCCATCCTCCATGCAACTCAAATCGCAGAACTATGATCAAATAAATCAGTAAGGTTTAGGGCAACTTACGCAGGAATAGATAACCTAATGAGTATATTAAATAACAGTGAGATCAGTTCATTTTTTATCTTCTTATTTTTTAAAAGATTTTATTTACTTATTTGAGAGAGAGTGAGTGAGTAAGTGAGAGACAGCACAAGTGAAGTGGAGGAGCTGGGGCAGAGAGAGCAGCAGACTTCCCACTGGGCATGGAGCCTGACATGGAGCCCAATTCCAGGACCTTGGAATCATGACCTGAGCCGAAGAGAGATACCTAATTGACTGAGCCACCCAGGCACCCCCAGTTAATTTTTTAAAATATTTTATTTATTTATTAGACAACAAGAAGAGAAAGAGCGTGCACACAAGTGGTGAGAGGGGCAGAGGGAGAAGAAGAAGCAGATTCCCTGCTGAGCAGGGAGCCCAATGTGGGGCTCTATCCCAGGACTCTGGGCTCATGATCTGAGCCAAAGGCAGATGCTTCACTGACTAAGCCACCCAGGTGCCCCAAGATCAATTGATTTTTAACTGTGGTTAAACCCCTGAAAATTTTACTGTGGTTAAACCCCTGAAAATTTTATAAAAATGTGATAAGCTTAGCATATACTTAATATTTTAGGGAATTTTGCTATTGTTTTAATAACATTCTTCCAGAAGGTCAAAGATGTTTAGGGCCCTTTCAATCTATAGTAGGAACTAATTTCTAAACCCATGTGTGCCCTTAGAAAAAAAGTCTAAAAGAGAAAAGCTCTGCCCATAAAATAGAGACTGATGCAGAGCCACCCATGTTTGGAAGAAAACTTTGCAGACAAATCAAAATTAAGACACCATACCCGCAGGGTGAAGAAAAGGTACTTATTTATTTCATTGCATTCATCTTCCTCTTGAGCCCAACTTCAATAGTAAGAGGAAATAAAACTTTAATTTTAATTCCATTAGGATGTAATGGAATAATTTAAGACATCTCTTCAAGTGTCCCAATGTCTTTAAAATGACTTTTTTTTTTTTTTTTAATTTGGGCCCTCACCCAGCTACTCTTCTCTTCCAGATAGCATTTGCATGTTACTAGGAGGCTTAAAAAAAAATCTCATTCTAATTTTCCCAATTAACAAATTAGACAAAAATGGGAGTTCCCTGGTGCCTTGCTGGTCCCCCCTGTCTTGCTCTTGTTTCTGAGGTGTGCATGATCTGATCTTCTCTGTGCACGTCCCGCTGGCATTTGCTGCTGACGTCTGCAGTTTGTGTACCTCTCTGCTCTTGTTGCTCAGCCCAGTGGAACCCCAGTGGTCCCTGATGCTGATCCAGCCTCCTCATTCTCATCTCTCTCTGTAGGACTCTGCACTCTGACCCAGACTCAGGCCGTCCAGCTGCAGTGTTGGCTTTGATAAAGGGTCATCAGTCTGCCCATTTCATGATTGGATTGTTTGTTTCTTTGGTGTTGAGTTTAATAAGTTCTTTATAGATCTTGGAAACTAGCCCTTTATCTGATACGTCATTTGCAAATATCTTCTCCCATTCTGTAGGTTGTATTTTAGTTTTGTTGACTGTATCCTTTGCTGTGCAAAAGCTTCTTATCTTGATGAAGTCCCAATAGTGCATTTTTGCTTTTGTTTCTTTTGCTTTCGTGGATGTATCTTGCAAGAAGTTACTGTGGCCGAGTTCAAAAAGGGTGTTGCCTGTGTTCTCCTCTAGGATTTTGATGGAATCTTGTCTCACATTGAGATCTTTCATCCATTTTGAGTTTATCTTTGTGTATGGTGCAAGAGAGTGGTCTAGTTTCATTCTTCTGCATGTGGATGTCCAATTTTCCCAGCACCATTTATTGAAGAGACTGTCTTTCTTCCAGTGGATAGTCTTTCCTCCTTTGTCGAATATTAGTTGACCATAAAGTTGAGGGTCCACTTCTGGGTTCTCTATTCTGTTCCACTGATCTATGTGTCTGTTTTTGTGCCAGGACCACACTGTCCTGATGACCACAGCTTTGAGGTACAACCTGAAATCTGGCATTGTGATGCCCCCAGATATGGTTTTCTTTTTTAAAATTCCCCTGGCTATTTGGGGTCTTTTCTGATTCCACACAAATCTTAAAGTAATTTGTTCTAACTCTCTGAAGAAAGTCCATGGTATTTTGATAGGGATTGCATTAAACATGTACATTGCCCTGGGTAACATTGACATTTTCACAATATTAATTCTGCCAATCCATGAGCATGGAATATTTTTCCATCTCTTTGTATCTTCCTTAATTTCTTTCAGAAGTGTTCTATAGTTTTTAGGGTATAGATCCTTAACCTCTTTGGTTAGATTTATTCCTAGGTATCTTATGCTTTTGGGTGCAGTTGTAAATGGGGTTGACTCCTTAATTTCTCTTTCTTCAGTCTCATTGTTAGTGTATAAAAATGCCACTGACTTCTGGGCATTGACTTTGTATCCTGCCACACTGCCAAATTGCTGTATGAGTTCTAGCAATCTTGGGGTGGAGGCTTTTGGGTTTTCTATGTAGAGTATCATGTCATCAGCGAAGAGGGAGAGTTTGACTTCTTCTTTGCCAATGTGAATGCCTTTAATGTCTTTTTGTTGTCTGATCGCTGAGGCTAGGACTTCATGAACACAGAGGAAGACATAGACATGGCCAACATGCACATGAGAAAATGCTCTGCATCACTGGCCATCAGGGAAATACAAATCAAAACCACAATGAGATCCCACTTCACACCAGTGAGAATGGGGAACATTAACAAGGCAGGAAACCACAAATGTTGGAGAGGATGCGGAGAAAAAGGAACCCTCTTACACTGTTGGTGGGAATGTGAACTGGTGCAGCCACTCTGGAAAACTGTGTGGAGGTTCCTCAAAGAGTTAAAAATAGACTTGCCCTACGACCCAGCAATTGTACGTCTGGGGATTTACCCCAAAGATTCAGATGCAATGAAACGCCGGGATACCTGCACCCCGATGTTTCTAGCAGCAATGTCCACAATAGCTAAACTATGGAAGGAGCCTCGGTGTCCATCGAAAGATGAATGGATAAAGAAGATGTGGTTTATGTATACAATGGAATATTCCTCAGCCATTAGAAACGACAAATACCCACCATTTGCTTCAACGTGGATGGACCTGGAGGGTATTATGCTGAGTGAAGTAAGTCAGTCGGAGAAGGACAAACATTATATGTTCTCATTCATTTGGGGAATATAAATAATAGTGAAAGGGAATAGAAGGGAAGGGAGAAGAAATGGGTCGGAAATATCAGAAAGGGAGACAGAACATGAGAGACTCCTAACTCTGGGAAACGAACTAGGGGTGGTGGAAGGGGAGGAGGGCGGGGGGTGGGGGTGAATGGGTGACAGGCACTGAGAAGGGCACTTGACAGGATGAGCACTGGGTGTTATTCTGTATGTTGGCAAATTGAACACCAATAAAAAATAAATGTATTATTTAAAAAAAAAGGGTCATCAGTCTGGTAATCACTGTTGTCAAGCTTTCAGCAGCCTCGATGTGAATGTTAGCAGAGCCTGTGGGAACTCCAGGGTTCCTTCCATGGTTTAGGAACACAAAGTCAGTCTCTCCTACTCTAACACTGTTTCTCCCAATGTGGTCTCCTTCATCTCTCCATAATCCCCCAGAGAGATGGGAGCCTGGTTTCCAGGCTCCGCTAGGAATGCTCCCTGTATCATGACTTTAGACCTACTCCCTCCCTTTTTCCCTAAGGACATCGGTTAGACAAAGTACAGGGACAGAGAAATGGGCATAATGATTAGGGAACAAAAGTGAGAGGATACTTCAAAACATGCTCCTCCTTACATTTATATTCCAACCAGCAGGTGTGTGTAGAGCCTGCCTGCTGAAAGTGTGCAGTTTCTGAGCCAACTTATCTATGATCAGATTTCTCTAATCCTATTCTCAGCCTTGCAAATTCCTAATCTCTGCACATCTCAGTTTCCTCATCTGTAAAGTGGAAACAATTATAGTGTGACAATTAAAGTATCTCATGGGGTTGCTGTAAGAATTACATGAGTTAGTTTAGGTAACTAAATGCTCCCCAAACAGAATGTTTGGAAATGGGTCTAATACTTTGTGAACTCTCCTTAATCACTATAGAAGGATTCGTAGGGGTGTATAAGAGGTCTGCCTCCAAATTAAGATGAAACAATAAGTTGACATTTGAAGTGCTAATATTATTTTAGACATTGTTTCTGCCATTGGCCTGTATGAGTTGTTATTGGAGCTTGTGAGAGACTGAGTTATTTGTTTTTAGGTTTTTTCCCCCAAGGTTTTGACCTTCCTGATCATTGGGGTTTAAAACGAATCTGCAGAGAGCCTTATTATTTGCTCTGACTCAGTGTGGGATAATTGTTATTTAAATAGGACTGTAGGTGTGTGCTGGAAGATGCTAGGTGAAACACTGAGGAAGCCAAAGAGAACAAATAACCCTGCCCTTGAATTGTTTACTGTTCTATTATGGGAGACATTGAAAAAAAAAAAAAACAGACCAAAAATGAGTCAGTTCCAAGAGGTAAGTGGCCATTTACAATTTCACTGAGCAGATGCAGTTCCATCCAAAGGAGAATTCACCAATTAAATCTGAGACAAGATGATAGTATATTGGGCTTTCTGCTTCCCATTGCCTCCATCTAAATAAACAATGCAGGACTCAACTAAGTGCTATCCCACTGGTAGAAATAAAAATAATACAGCTCTCTAGGTACCTAACTTAATTATAGAAGCACAGAGTGATGTAGAAAGGCCCTGGAGAGAAATAAGCTCAGAGCTTGTGTAAGAGGTGTGCTGCATGTGGCACCTCTGTTGAATACGGGTTATCACTCTAACCCAGCCTGGGAAAAAATAAATAAATAAATAAAATAACCCAGCCCGGGCATGAGGTGCTCAAGCAGATCTGCTCTGGCCCTTTGTGGAGATTGCCCAGTGGGGTGAATTAAAGCAGGATCTCTGCAGGATCCATACCTGGCCTCCTGCTCTGCAGAGCAACTCTCAAGGATAACCCACTCTACAGAACTTTATAAAGACAAGCTTCATTCTTTCCTTCCAATTTTAGGGACCCTCAGCGAGTGCCCTTTAAAATGATAAAAATTAGAGCCAACCATTAGACTAGCTCTGGTTTTCAATGCCGTGTATATGCATTTCCCTTTCATAAATATCCCCATGTTAATAGAGTGTCAAGGAATGAGATGAAACAGAACAAAACCCACAGAATCATATATCAGTGAATTGATCTAACACAGTCACCAAAAATACCTCCATTTGACAGATGATGAAACTGAAAAACAAAGAGAGGAGATTCGAAAATAAAGAGCCTATATCGAAATTAGTTGTAAATATTTTTTCTCATTAAAATTCAACACTATTTCTCCATAGATACGAGATAAAATGAAATGGGGGGAAATATTCAGTAGGCAGAAGTATTTATGTTTCATTATCTATTTTAATGTCTCTTTTTTATGATTTCAATTTTACCACAGTGTTTCTGGAAGATGCTTGCCTTTTCTGGAGACTGATTTTCAGCGGTGTGTGTGTGTTGATTTAAGATGTTTACAATTCTGATTATTCATTATGGCATCTTTTTTAAAGTAGTTTTATTCATATAGCTCATTGCACAACCAAGATTAAAGAAAAAGAAGAAAGAAAGAAAGAAAGAAAGAAAGAAAGAAAGAAAGAAAGAAGAAAGAAAGAAAGAAAAAGAAAGAAAGAAAGAAAGAAAGAAAGAAAGAAAGAAAGAAAGAAAGAAAGAAAGAAAGAAAGAAAGGTCTATGGTCTGCTGGTCTGTCAAAACAATAAAAGAAGATTTAAATTAGAAGTGTGGCAAAATGCTTGGAAATTGAGTTGGAAAATCAGTTCAATTCACTCACCTATTAATAAAAGGAAATAGGTTCTAAAAATGAATAGCTCGAAGCCACTGAAAAAATACAGAAAGAGTTTGTATGTGGCTTGTTTTTCCTTTTGAAGCAATAACCATATGTGCAGCCAAGGGAAAGAACTATAAAAAATAAAGAAAAGGAAAAAAAAAAAAACAGCCTCATTTACTTACGGGTAGATTTGTTCAGATGCAAGGGATGGAGGGAAGATGTGACGAGCAGGCCACTTGGACTGTTAGTTTCAGAGGCAGAGATTGGGAATGCTAGTAGAGCTATCTAGCTTCAGAGTGATGAACTTAGACCACGCATCAGGTCAGGGCAGCTCTTCCTGGTGGGTGTATTTTCAGAAGGGAAGCTCCTTCTAAATACAATGGAATAGGTATTAAATAAATTGTAGGAGATTAAATACAAAAAGGATTTTCAACCCTACTTACAGTCAAACAAATAGGTTCAGAATGTTTCTGTTTTACTTACATTTTCATTCCTCATAGAATCCTTGGTACTCATGCAATTCATTTTCTGGAATGTTCACTTTCCTAAATTCAATTAAAAAATTATCTTTGAGGCTACTTATGGGTCCGACACTCCTGTGGTGGAATAGGAGTATAATGGTGAATAAGCTCTGCTTCTGACCTTCTGTAGACTTGCCCCACATTGAACTTCTTAAGTTCCACCTCAGTTTCAACCTCTTTCATGAAGACTTTTGAACTATTCCATCGTATTGTACATTTCCCATCTGAAATCCTAATTGACTCTGAAGTTCAGTATTTGTTTTTTTCTGTGATGTTTTTTTTTTTTTCATTTATTTATGATAGTCACACACAGAGAGAGAGAGAGAGAGGCAGAGACATAGGCAGAGGGAGAAGCAGGTTCCATGCACCGGGAGCCTGATGTGGGATTCGATCCCGGGTCTCCAGGATCACGCCCTGGGCCAAAGGCAGGCGCTAAACCGCTGCGCCACCCAGGGATCCCTGTGATGTTTTTCTAGATCCATTTGACTATCCATTTATTCAGTCAATAGTGGTCATCTAATACCTGTTCTCATGTTCTAAGAGACTGGGGACATAACAATGAAAAAGAGCAAAGGCCCTTCTATCAAGGTGTTTATATTTTACCATACAAAGGAAGAGAATAAGTAAGGAAAAATAAATAAGAAAAATGAACAATTGACAGAAACTGTGAAGCAAAAGTCACAGGACTGAATGATGGAAAGGGGAGATAATTTAAGTAAAGATAATAACGCTCATACAGCACTTATTCTGTGAAGCACAATGGATCTCTTAACAAAAACCCTGGAATCAGAAACCATCTAACTCAGGATGGAACCTCAGCTGCATTACATTTGCAAATATGGTCAAATTCACAGGTTTCCAATGGACAATATGTTTTGTTGGGACCACCATTTAATGCATTCAAAGTCTGAAACCAAGTTTTTGATTGTCATCTTCTTAACAGGTGTAGACACTCCATTACAGCGTGACTGCTGTGGTCACTTGGCCAGCATGTGGTAGAGCTGGGATTTGTCCTGAGATGCTGACTTCATGGTCAGTGTGCTTAACTACTATTCTACATGGTTTCTCTGTGGGAACAGCATTTGGGTTGAGATCCAGGTGATGAAAGAGCACTCCAAGTAGGAGGAAGTACAACTGCAGATAGAGGAGTTCTGACTTCTCAATCAGACGGTATTAAGGTTTTGAAATATGGACCCTGATGTCTTAAACACTCTTCCTATCAATCTGGGGATCGACATGCCCTCCCGTGTATCTTGATGGCCTTCTGACAGTAATTGAATAATAGAGTTCAGTAAAATTAACCCTGCATGAACTCAGGCTGGGCCATAAAAGGAGATGCAGCTTCCACCTTGTTTGCTGGCTCAGGCCTGGAGCCCCAAGCCACCGTGTGAGAAGTCTGGCTGCTCTGAGGTGCCATACTGTGAGGAAGCCAAGCCACATGGTGAGAACACTTGTGTGCACTCTAGTATGCAATAGTATAGACATTATATACTATATGGTAACAGACAACAAGTCCTCCCAGCTCACGTGCCAGACACACAAATGAATAAGCCTTCAGATGTTGAATGCCACTAGATTTGGGGTGCTTTGTTATAAAGCAAGTAGTTACCAGATGTCTGCTATGCCTTTTCTTCTACTGGGTCTTCTAAATCACATCTCACAGGGCTAAAAACAGAATAGGTATAGAGTGGTGTTGCGGCGGTGGGGCAGCGAGGAGAGAAAACAAGCATTTATCAGGTGTTGCTCAGGAGACCAGAAATCGCTCTAGCTATTTTAAGTAGGCAGTAAAGTGCTTACAAACTTGTGGAAGAATTGGAGAGTAAAAGGTCAAGAATCTCAAAGCTGATTTTTAGGAACTCAGAAAGGGCAGGAAAACAGGAAAGTTGACATCAATGGATTCTACTGCCTGTGGCACAGAAGCAGGTGTTCTGCAGGAGTTCACCAGGAAGCCACTGCAAATTTCACGTCTGCTATCTTCCCACGTGTCTGCCAGGAGCTGCTGCCAGAGGATAATGGTTTATCTTTCCCTCTCACCTTCCAAGTCTCAGATAAGTGCCAGTCATTGGCAATTCTGTAAATTAGATCCTGCCAATGGGGGAGGGCCTCGATGGGTAAGAGTGGTGCTGAGATTCAGCAACATAGGCACTGTCTGCCATTCTGGATCCTCAGTGTCCATATATAATCTTATACAAGTATTTAAGCCTTAGAACCATAAGCCAACATCATTCCTCTGAATATGATCCAATGATTCCTCCTACAAATAATGATATGTTCATCTTCTCCCCACACAAGGAAACCCAAAACCTTATTAGTAAGTGTATCCATCTCTGGATGATGTTCATTCCTCTTGTAGGTCAGTTATATTCCCCTTCTTTAATTTAAAGACTACATTAAAAAGCAACTACTACCAATACCCTAACACAATGAAGAGGAGAAAAAAAGAAATTGATAAGTGTATATACAAAACATGCAAGAAAGAAAATGCATTGCTACTATGATCCTCCATTCTATGACTGGTGGCTCCATGTTCCCTATGTGCTCAATGACAATCTCAGCTAGCAATGGCTCTTTATTTGATAGAATAACTCAAACCTTCCTCCCGAGGGAATGGAGCATCAGTGGTCTTGACTGTACTGAGTTGCTTCAGTCTTCCACTAACTATGACATCTAGACATTGAAATACTAAAAAGGAGTCTTGTAAAATTCCCTGGGCTCCAAAATTTTCCTTTTGACCCTGTTGTGTAACAGCTAACTTATTTGTCCTTGATAATCAGGATCAATCACTCCAGACAACAAAGTAACTACCTTTCTTAACTGTCAGTTGACTGGGATGAAGAACCCAAATGACCAGCTGACAGTGTAACCATTAGTGTGTATCTGGGAGACACTTTCTCCTTTAAGAACTAAGACCTAAGAATCAGCGGATCCAATCATTGCAGGAATAGGCAGCACAATTTTACAGGTAGACCATTAGGGATAATAATGACAAGAAAGCATTTCCTTCCATCCTTTTGGTTCCAAGATCTCTATATTTTGGATATAGCAGAAACATAAATTGGTAGAAACTCCAAAAATATATCTCATTGGATTGGACACATCCCAAGTCTGCAAGGTGTGGTCAATCATTTCAACATTTCATTCCACTAATCAATATTCTTAGTTGCTTCTGGATGAGTGGGTATATGCAAGGCAGTGAGTTCCAAAGATATGAGCCAATGCCTCATTTCTTAAGCTGTGAAATAAAAATAATGTTGTATGGCACATCATGATAGTAACTGAGGCATTCACTATATCTATACATCCACATTCTCACTAACACTCATCTTCTTTCTTCTTTTTGATAATAGCCAAACCGGTGTGAGGTGGTATCTCATTGTGGTTTTGATTCACATTTCCCTGTTAATTAGTGCTGTGGAACATCTTTTCATATATCTGTCGGCAATTTGAAAGTCTTCTTTTAAGAAATATCTATTCAGGTCCTGTACCCATTTTATTATCAGATTATTTGTTTTCTGGATATTATGTTTCTTATATATTTTGGATATTAACCCCTTATCAGATGTATGGTTTACAAATATTTTCCCCTCTTGTAGGTTGTCTCTTCACTTTGTTGATTTTTTCCCCTTTGTTCAGCAGAAGTTTTTTAATTTGATGCAATGCATTTTGTGCATTTTTTGCTTTTGTTGCCTGTCCTTTGGGAATCATATCCAAAAAATCATTGCCCAGACCAGTGTCAAGAAGATGCTTCCCTAAGTTTTCTTCGAATAGTTTTATAACTTTTGGTCTCACATTTAAGTCTTTAATCCATTTTAAGTTGATTTTTGTACATGGAATGAATTAAGTGTCCAATTTCATTTCCACGCATGTGGAAAACCAGTATTCCCAACACCATTTGTTGAAAGGCTGTCCTTTCCCTATTATATGTTCTTAGCACTTTTGTTAAAAATCAATTGACCAGAAGTGTGTGGACTTATTTCTGTGCTCTCTATTCTGTTTCATTGGTCTATATGTCTATTTTAATGCCAGTGCCATGCTGGCACTGATTACTATGAAACTATAATATCATTGATTATTATACCTGTGTATTTTGAAATCAGGTAGTATGATGACTCCAGCTTTGTCCTTCTTGATCAGTGTTACTTTGGTCATTCATGGTCTCTTTTGATACTATATGAATTTTAGGATTTTTTCTCCCATTTCTGTGAAAAATGCCATTGGGATTTTGATAGGGATTGCACTGAATCTATAGATCACTTTGGGTAGTATGAACATTGTAGTAGTATAATTCTGCCAATCCATGTACACTATCTTTCCATTTATTTATGTCCTCTTTGGTATCTTTCATTAATGTTTTCAGTTTTCAGTTTAAGGATCTCTCACCTCCTTGGTTAAATTCATTCCTAAGTATTTTTTTGATGTTATTGTAAATAAGATTACTTTAAAAAAATTTTTGATAGTTCATTGTTAGTGTATAGAAATGCAACTTTTGTATATTGATTTTCTATCCTGCCACATTACTAAATTTGTTTATTAGTTCTGATAGTTTTTTTGGCATAGCTAAAAAAAGAGTTATCTCTATACAAGATCATGTTATCTGAACATAGAAACAATTTACTTTCCTCCTTCCCAATTTAGATGCCTTTTATTTCTTTTTCTTACATAATTGCTCTGGCTAGGGCTTCCAGTACTATTTTGAATAGAAATGGTGAGAGCAGGCATTCTTGTCTTATTCCCAATCTTAGAGAAAAAGCTGTCAGTTTTTCACAGGTTAGTATGATGGTAGCTACAGGCTTATCACATATGACCTTTATTGAATTATTTCCTTTTATACCTAATTTGTTAGATTTGAATCCAAAAGCTCTTTGGAAACATAGCTCTCAAATCCATTTTATTTGACCTATCACACCCTGCCTCTTTTTTGATAGAATGGCTCATGTTTTGAGGCTATCAGACTAAAACGAACCATATAGATAACTTGTTCTTTGCCTCAAGGTGGGAGCTTCATGAAATTTAATTGCTCAAAGTATTTCTCAATTGTGTCTTCTACTCTGAGTGATATGGGAAAAAATAGTTTTTCTAATCTTTCAAGATTTCGTATTTCTGGAGTCTTTTTTATATCTTTTCATTTCTGCTAGAAAACTGGCACATTCTCATCTGTGGTAACTTACACACTAACACTTAAATTCTTTTCAATCACTTTTCTTAGAACTGCTGGCATAGGAGGCACATTGTCTATCTTCCACATTATTATACGAGACAGTTTTATCAAATGTCTTTCTACTGCATAACATGGTTACCATCTTTCCATCTCTGCCCCAAGTTTCTTGTCACTTGCTTCTAGACTGCTAAGTCAAAGATAACTCTTTCAAGTTTTTCTTATGGCAGCACTCTACTTCTAGTATTAATTTCTCTATTGGTCAGGAGAAATAACACCAGCCGATCAAGTAACTAACTTCAACACCTCAGTAGCTGAGGTTTATTATCTAATGCAAAAGTTTGTTACTTAATCCTTCATTGTCCAGCAAGGTTGGAGCAGGACTCTTCTTTATCATATCATTCAGACGCTCAAGCTCTTTCCATTTGATGATGACACCATTCAACTCATGGCTTCTGGGTCCACCATGAGGACAGAAATATGTAATAGGGAATTGTACATGGAATATTTTTGTGGACCAGGTACACATCATTTCTGTCCATTCTACTGGCCAAAATTTAGCCACAGAGACAAATCTAGTGAAAGGAGGCTGGCAAATGCAGTTTATCTTTATGTCCAGGAGAAAAATGAGATGGCTACAATGAACACATAGAATTGCCTCTGATTTACAGTCGGTTCATTTCCAGTTAGACAATTTACTAGTTCTGCACTTCTCTGAAGGGGTTTCCTCATCTGTGAAATGATATTTATACCACAAATTGCTTTCTTGTGGAAAATTCTAAACTCAGCCAAACTATTAGATAAGGGTAAAATAAAGATGTTTTCAGAGTTGTAATATGATAGAAATAATCTTTCCTTTCCTGCCTTGAAATTAAGAATGGATATGTCGCTAATATTGGCCAATAAAATTTGGGAAGAAGTAAAATTTGCCCGTTCTGAATGGAGAGAGTGAAAGATTACCCTACTCCTTAATCTCTTAGCTCTTTGGACCTTAGTATATGATTATTGTGCCAATAAAAGATGAGAGCATGTCTGTCACCTTGGGTTCCTGAATAATTATATAAATTAATATGAGGAACAGAGTGCTATGCCAACACACATGCACATATACCGTGAACCAGCAACAAAAATTTGTTCATTAAGCAACTGAGATTTGGAGGTGAATATGTTTACTGAGCCCAGTGGTCTTCGACTGGAGTTGACATTGATCCCCAGGGAACATTTACCAATGTCTTGAAATACTTTTGCTTACCACAACTGAGGGAGAGCTACTGGTATCTAGGTAGTAGACCCTGCAATGAACAGGGCATCTTCAACAAAGAATTCCCTGATTCCAATGTCAACAGCGCTGAGGTTGGGAAACCATGATAGACTATCCTGCCTAATAAGCAACATCTCAAAAATGTTAACTGCAGTCCTTCTTGGGAAGCTACTAAAAGTGTACTGCCACAAAACAAGGATGTAAAACAGAAAGTGGAACTCAGGAACCAACAGAACCAACCCAGAAGAGAGGGAGTTCTTAGGTAAAAGTGATGGAGTGATCCCAAATGCAGAGGCCTACACAGCAGCCAGTTGGAAGTGGAAAAACAGACACAGGGTTGAGGAGTGAATTCCTTTGGGAAAAGATGATATGCTCCTTGATGAATTTGAATGTATAATAACAACCTTCAAGTTTTGCTTAAAAGTTTGGTAATTAATTAGTGACAGATACAGAGAAAATCAAGTAATTAAAAAATAAGAGTATTATGTACTCCAAGCAGAGTTGTACAAGACAGAGAACAATACATGATAAAATCCATGGTACAATATGTAGAAAAGCTGTGAGTTACAGTGAAATCTCATAGTAATAAAACAAAGATATTGACATAACCAAAAGCTATGATGTGACTGTATTGCCAGGCTAAGAGGAAGTGAAGTGTGTATTTGAGAGTGTGTATGCATATGTGGAGGAGGAAGGAAGAGGGAGGGAGTTAAAAAGTTAAAGCCTCATCTTCTCTCACAGAAGCCAAAGGATAGTATTTAAAGTGGGGGAAAGAAAACGTAAGCATATTACTTAGCTATAATGAAAGGAAATGCCAAAAGAAGCAGCTAAAAATAAATTAAAACTAATTACTTCTGTAGAGGTGGAAATTGGAAGGAAGGAATAATTGGGTGAGGACACTTGCTTTTCATTATCGACTACTACTTAATAGTACCACTTAACTTTTTTAAAAAAGTAAGGGCCAAATACATGAATTTTCAGGCATTACAATATATAATACATAAGAAAATCTTTTGTAATGTGCAAGTTGCCGTGTGAATGCTAATCATGGTAATCATAATAGATGATGCTGACAATAGTGTTAATAACTGGTGCCAAGCCTCAGCATAGGTGTGATCATGTATTTGCTTATCAGCTAGTCATCTGCAGCAGGAACCAAGTGCTACTGTTGCTACCTAATTACTCTGAAGAAAGATTCTGATTCTTGTCAATCATCCAATAAACCTCCACTCAGTGTCTGCCTTGTGGTAGGTATGAACCCTACCCTTTGTCCATGTAGCACAGTAAAGCTGTTTGACCATGACCACAGGGTCTGACCTTGATTTAGGATACTTCCTGCCCAGGAAGTATTCTCCATTGAGCCCACTTCTTAAATTCCCTTTTATTAAGAGCTTGTTATAATTTGTATATCAAATTCCTTTCCTGCCACCAAAGCCTCCTGCCAATCCTCAACCTGTCCAAAATCAGAATTAATGGCATCTTTTGGTTTGGTACTCTTTTGTCCTTATATCATAGTTTGATCTATTGGTGTCTTTCACTGTCCCCTCAGAGTTGAAAATAATTCATATTGTCAACACAGCATAGTGGCTAAGAACATGGACACTGGGAATAGAAGATGTGAGTTTGAATTTGAGCTTTGTTACTTTCTAAAGCTGTATAGACATGAGAATATCATTTAATCCCTCTGTGCTTCATGGAGAACCATCTATCATGCTAATGGACATAAAAAGAAAGCCAGAATAGCCATCCTTATGCCAGACAAACTAGATTTTAAACCAAAGACTGTACTAAGATATGGAGAATGGCACTAAATCATGATAAAGGGGTCTATTCAACAAGAAGATCTAACAATTGTAAGTATTTATGCCCCTAAGTTGGGAGCAGCCAAATAGGTTAATCGATCAATAACAAACTTAAAGAAACTCATTGATAATAATACAATAATACTAAGGGCTTTAACGCCCTACTCACAGCAATGGACAGATCATCTAAGCAGATCAACAAGGAAACAATGGCTTTGAATGACAGACTGGACCAGATGGACTTCACAGACATATTCAGATCATTCCATCCTAAAGCAGCAGAATACACATTCTTTTCAAGTGCACATGGAATATTCTCCAGACTAGATCACATACTGGGCACAAATCAGGCCCCAGCCAGTACAAAAAGATTGAGATCGTACCATGCATATTTTCAGACTACAATGCTGTGGAAGTAAAAGTCAACCATACACAAAAAAAATTGGAAAGACCACAAATATATGGAGATTAGTGAACATCCTACTGAGGAGTAAATGAGTTAACCAGGAAATTAAAGAAGAAATTTAAAAAAATACATGGAAGCAAATGAAAATGAAAACACGATGGCCCAAAACCTTTGGGATGCAGCAAAAGTGGTCCTAAGAGGGTAGTATATAGCAATACAGGCCTTCCTCAAGAAGCAAGAAAAGTCTCAAATACACAACCTAACCTTATACCTAAAGGGGCTGGAAAAAGAACAGCAAATAAAGCCTATAACCAGTAGAAGGGAAACAAGATTAGAGCAGAAATAAATGATATAGAAATTAAAAATAACAACAACAACAACAGTAGTACAGTTCAGAGACTAGGAGCTGGTTCTTTGAAGGAACTAACAAGATTGATACACCCTGAGCCCAACTTATCAAAAGAGAGAGAGAAAGAGATAGAGAGAGAGAGAGGATCCAAATAAATAAAATCACAAATGAAAGAGAAGAGATCACGACCAACACTGCAGAAATATAAACAATTACAAGAAAATATCATTATGATCAATTATATGCAGTCTGGAAGAAATGGAAAAATTCCTAGAAACATATAAATATCAAAACTGAAATGAAAGAAATAGAAAATTTTAACAGACCCAAACCAGCAAAAAAATTGAGTCAGTAATCAAAAATCTCCCAACAAATAAGAGTCCAGGGCCAATGGCTTCCCAGGGAAATTCTACCAAATATTTAAAAAAGAATTAATACCTAATCTTCTGAAGCTGTTTCCACAAAATACAAATGGAAGGAAAACTTCCAAACTCATTCTATGAGGCCAGTATTACTTTGATTCCAAAACCAGACAAAGACTCCCGACTAAATAGGAGAATTACAGACCAATATCCCTGCTGAACATGGATGCAAAAATTCTCAACAAGATACCAGATAATTGAATCAAGCAGTACATTAAAGGGATTATTCACCATGATCAAGTGGTATTTCTTCCTGGGATGTAGGGGTGGTTCAATATCCATGAATCAGTCAATGTGATATACAACATTAATAAAAGAAAGGATAAGAACCATATTATCCCCTCAGTAGATACAGAAAAAGTGATTTGACAAAGTACTGTGTCTTTCCTTGATAAAAACTCTTAAAGTAGGGATAAAAGGACTACACGTCCACATCATAATGGCCATATATGAAAGACCCAAAGCTAATATCCTCAATGAGGAAAAGCTGAGAGCTTTTCCCCTAATATCAGAAACACAACAGGGATGTTCACTGTCACCACTGTTATTCAACATGGTACTGGGAACATGCACCCCGATGTTTACAGGAGCACTATCTACAATAGCCAAATTATGGAAAGAGCCCAGATGTCCATTGACCAATGAATGGATAAAAAAGATGATGGCATATTACTCGGCAATCAAAAAGAATGAAATCTTGCTGTTTGCGACAATATGGATGAAACTAGAGGGTATGATGCTGAGTGAAATAAGTCAGAGAAAAACAGTATCATATGATTTCACTCATATGTGGAGTTTAAGAAACAATACAGATGAACATAGGGGAAGGGAAGGAAAAATAAAATAAGATTACAGAGAAGGAGCAAACCATAAGAAATTTTTAAATAAATATAGAGAACAAACTGAGGGTTGCTGGAAGACAGTAGTGTTGGAGGATGGGCTAAGTGGCTGATGGGCATTAAGGACACATGTTGAGATGAGCACTGGGTGTTGTATGCAGATGATGAATCATTGGATTCTGCACCTGAAGCCAGTGTGGCACTATATGTTAATTAACTTGGAATTAAAGGAAAAAAGAAAAGAGAAACACAATCGACACATTCCAGAAATAGCTTGACTCTCTATCCCAGTGTTTTTCAGCATTTGATGGCTTTACCTCTGGAACTTTCTTTTTTATTTTGGATTTTATTTGTTTATTCATGAGAGACACAGAGAGAGAGGCAGAGACACAGGCAGAGGGAGAAGCAGACTCAACACGGGGAGCCCGATACGGGACTCTATACCAAGACCTTAGGATCACTACCTGAGCTAAAGGCAGATAGATGCTCAACCATTGATCCACCCAGGTGCCCTCCCCCCCTCCCCCCGGAACTTTCTAAAACGATCCACCCTAAAGAACCTATAACACACACTATATGGAGCAGATAACTGATCTCTCCTTAAAATTTCTAACAACCCAAGCTGTGTGGACCTCAGGGCCTTCAGGCTTGAATGTGGCTCCTGCCTCTTCTGGTTGCCTCATGCTGAGCCTGGCTAACTCTTGTCAACCTAAAAAGTTAAATGTCTCCTCCTTAGAAGTCTCAGCATTTTAATTATACCTCCTATTACCTATATAACACTCTTTCACCTCTGTGATAAATACATATGTATATATTTGTATGTGTGTGTGATGACTGTTGCACAGAAGCTCTCTGATGGGAACTGGTCTACTTTCTTGGCATTCTATATGCAATACCCAGTTTGGTTATGGAAACACATCACAGAGTTATATAAAAAAACGAATTTCTTTCAAATGAGGAAATTACAGTCAGTTTCATAAAGGAGGTGATTTATGCACTAGGCTTACATACTTTTTAATGTCATAATTTTTCTAGAGTAACATGAGATTGAATAATATTTGCACATGATTAAAACATGCTCGTGTTTTGATTTTCAATCTAGTTTGAGTTATATGATTCCATTAAAACCGGAATTGAGATTACTGAAGCATAAAAAAAAATTCCCTTACATACTATGAAATATCCAAAAAAGCATACTGAAAGATATTTTCCTTATTTCTCAAGTAATCAATGGTTTAAAAAATGCAAAGGAGCTCAAGTAACAATGACAAGTCTGCATTTGTTATGTCTCTAACAGGAGGACAACTGAGATCTAGCTTCAAGTCTATAGAACATCGTATCTAAAGTAGTAAAGTAAAATAGTTGGGACGTCTGGGTGGTACAGACAGCTAAGCATCTGACTCTTGGTTTCCACTCAGTTCATGATCTCAGGGTCCTGGGATTGAGCCCAGGGTCAGGCTCCAAGCTTCGCAGGGAGTCTGCTTGAGATTCTCTCTCTCCCTGTCCCTCTGTCCCACCCCTTGCTTGCTTTCTCTCTTTCTTTCTCAAATGAATAAAATCCTTTAAAAAATATAAAACAAGTAGTTGCATTGGTCACAAATACCTATATTTTCTGATAGCTTATGATGATCAAACAACCAGATGAAAATTGAGAAGTTTGGTCAATGATTTCCTAGAAAAGTGCTTGTTTACCTCCATCCATCAGGATGTTTCAAGACAGCTTAATACTTGACATTCAAAGGAAAACAAGGTCATGATTTTGCCTGCCCCCAACACACACAGAGTCACAGCTCTTTTACTGTAACATATTCATTCAGGTATCTTGATTTTTTTTTTTCAGGTATCTTGGTATTGACAAAACCCCAGAACTTTCTTTTTACCAAAGTTCATTATACATGATTGTTTATCATTATTATATTTTAAGATAAATTTTTAGAAATGACTCGTGTGCTCTCAAAAGAAGAGGATCATCTTTTCATAGTGCGGATTGAGCACAAATTAAGTATTTGACAAGAAATTGTGGTTTAGGGCAGCCCGGTGGCACAGCGGTTTAGCACCACATTCAGCCCAGGGTGTGAGCCTCGAGACCCGGGATCGAGTCCCATGTCGAGCTCCCTGCATGGAGCCTGATTCTCCCTCTGCCTGTGTCTCTGTCTCTCTGTCTCTCTCTCTGGTCTCATGAATAAATAAATAAAAATAAAAATAATTTAAAAAAAAGAAATTGTGGTTTAATTATTACATTTACCTATGTTTGAACACAAGGCAGGTGTGCCCTGTGTTATATCTTTTTCGCCTGATGGGCAAGGGGAAACCACCCATAGTAGCTTTCACTGAGGTGCAAACACAAAACTGAAAGGGAGGTAGTGGGCAGGAAAAAAAAAACTACCTCATATGGATTATAGCCATGTCATGTCACGTCAGGTGCACAGGCCCTGTGAAGAGTGTGAGAAGCACCAGCTATTTCACAAGCTAAAACTGTTAGAGCTTTGCTTCATCATCTACTAAGTGTGCTCAATAATATTCCTTATCCAAGAAATATAAAAGCATTTAAAGACAAGAAAGATCCATTATAATTTAATATACTCATTTTATTTCATTATTGTAGATGTATTTACTATAGAACATTTGCAAGACATGTAAAAATAGATTTAATAAATAAAAATCGTCATCAAATCCTATGAGCTAAAGCGTACCTAATGCAAGTTTTACTGTATATATGCTCATATATATGTACAAATATTCATTTATTCAGCTAATATTTATTGTATGCCTACCATATTCCAAGCACTGTTCTAATTCTTGGTACATACTCATAGAAGTCACGTTCCAGTGGAGATGAGGATCGTATAGAGTGCTGGGCAGAGGATAGGAAGACAAGCAGTAAAAAATAAAAATAAGGATATCATACACTGTATTAGGTGATATTATTAAAAGATGAGGTAGCATTGAAAAAAAGCTACAAAGGGGAATCTGATATGGCCTATTTACATGGAGCTAATGAGCAAAGGAAAATAATTTTCTGAGATGTGTATCCAGTTTCTGTAGGAATCTTTCACAGAAGATCCTTTAAGTCCCAACTAAAGAAGAAAATAGAATTTACATTTACTCCCAGGCCCATTCCAAACTCGTGTGCACCTAGGGTCTAGGGTAAGGTCACATGGCGAGCCCATATTCCATATGTCTCAATATAAAAAGTATAAATCAAGCCCCAAACAGTTAAATAAAATATGTCTTGTTTTTCTACTTTGACGAATGTTAAACCTGGATGGCCAGATTTGAATTTAGAATTCTTGGACTCCTAGACTTTCTGTCCCAGACAGAATGGAGAAGGCACAGGAGGCCAGGTCCTGATTCATGGCCTGTGTCATTGTTTTGCCCCTTCTCTGTTCTGTACCATGAGGAACTTCACTAGCAAATATATGGACACTCAGGTCCTCATGTCTGTGCTCCATCTATACAGACATCCCGACACTGCAAAGAGCATCACTCGTGGTGTTTGATGCTCACACAGATATCCTGGCCCATCCTGAGGGAACAGACCAGCACATAAGGTTATGATCCTTCTCTCCTTACCCATTCTCTCCCTAAATGTACCTTACAGGGCCAGAAGCCCAGCTAATGAGAAGGCAAAGATCTAATCAAAGATGGCAGAAGGAGCCAACTGTATTCCGCTTCATGGTGAGGCCTCCAGACCTGAAGCGATGCAAGCTGGTAGGGGATGAATGGCTCTCCATGTGCTACCCGATCAGGGTTTTGACTATTACGCTGAAAACTGGGCATTTTAATTGCTGAAATAAGATGGTTGTGAGAACTAAAGACAATGAAAAGATATGATACAAATCTAAATTTTCATCCAGACACATAGAGAGAAATGTCCTGTGGAGTAAATACGAAGGAACAATGGAAGAAAGAATTAAATTACTTTGTTGGCATCTTATCACATTCAGCTGTCACTAACAAGTTTATGTCACCATTAGGTTGTTGAACCTTGTTTCTGTCTTGTGATTATATATATATTGAGCCATGCAGAGATCTGAGTTTTATTTGTCCTATTTTCTTTCTAGGATCAGATCCATTTTCCTTCTTTAAGAAAGGGAAAATTTAAGGAAAAATATTTTAAAAAATGTATTAATATATCTTCTTTAACAGCACCCGTAAAATTTTCTCTGGGGTGAATATTATCCTGAGAACTTTCCTTTAAGGGATCAACCTTGGTTATATATTTTATTTGCATAAAGAATATTCTTGGCACCAAGTTCCATGTAATGCTTCCCTTTGGTGACATGGTCATTAGGTTTGACTATGGTTCACAGCCCTGGGCCATGGCCTACTTCTTGAAGTGATCAGTGACTTGAGCAGCTTCCTGGAGTCAACTATAGGAAAAATTCAACCTTTGGTGTCATTCAAGTGTGTCTCCTGCAGTTTAGCTGATTGATTTTTCCATCTGCCCATTTGGGCAAGAGGCTTTCAAAAGAGGAAAATGCTAGCAGTTATAACAGAAGTTTTGAGAAGAAGCTCCTTTTGGATCTCCTACCATCAGTTCTTGGGGAACTTCATCAGTTCATGGGTGATCATCCCTCCCACTTGGAGTTTGAGCTACTTAGTCCCTTGATGAGGCCCTCTTGAAAACTGGCCTTTCTCTATGATTGACTGGGACTGCTGGCAACTAGGTCACCTTGTTTGCAAGCCTCTGTTTTTGTGGGATTTTTTTAAACAAAATATTTCAGGGATTTGGGCTTTGTTTGTCACAAGTTAAAATTCATTCTATTAAGTGTATGTTCTTCCTAAAACAGCACATCCAGCTCTGTAGGATTTTGAACAGATTGAATCAGCCCTTCCATGGAGAGGCTGCCTTTGAGTTGGAGTTGGGCCTCTGAGGCCCAGCTCCTTCTGTTATTCTTGTTTTCCACATACAACTCCCTTCCTGTCTCCTGGGTTCCTAACTGAGACTACTTCTATTTTCTCATATTGGTTGGGAATTTTCAGGAGATCATTATCCCTAATCGTATGATCAAATAGTGTCTTATTCATCTCCCTATATGCTTCTTGTCTCCTTTGCCTTAAAGAAGGTCCTTATAATTAGCTTTGCTCCTTCTTACTCTTTGCCTCTTCCAACCGTGTTTACAAATCTTCGGATTACATAATATATGCCTTGCCCCAATTAATCACAACATAGGGAGGAATTTTTCTGGACACTAAGGTTTTAGCAAGAGAGAGAGAACCAATGTGTCACATTTTAGGACTTAGAATGAATCCAAGTTAAGTCTTAAGTGGGATTAAAGCGTATCTGAGCATCTTCGAGTGAATAGAATTATAAACTTCAGAGGGATAGGAATTTCATTTGTTTTGTTCTTCAGTTTATCCCCAGAATCTATTATAGTGTTTGGTAGGTATCTTCATCCAATAACTGTATGTTAAATGAATACCTGCATGAATGAAAGATGGAAAGAAAAAAGTAGCTAAATAGGAAATAAAATTATCTATTTATCTGAATAAAAAGGGAAATATTTAAGCTAATCCCTGGGAAGAGGTCAAGCTAGGAAGGCAGCATGAAAATTGGGATTGGAACCAGGTTAGTATCCAGCTCGGCACCATGGACACATATCCAAGATGGATGGAGAGAAGAGCTTCATGTGGAGATAAAAGGCTGCTCCCTGGGGGAACTTTGTGAGACATGAGGATAATTTGTAGAAGGTAGGATATGGTTTGGTATACCTTTCATTCCAAGCTGGCAAAGGGAAGCAATGGGATATTCTCTCCACCTCCACAAGAGAAATAGCATGCCTTCCGCATGGTGAAGATCCTCAGAAAAACAGACCTGTATTACCACTTGGAAAGTTTTTGACTTTGGGGAGAAGTGAAAAATATGCCCTTGACTTGGACATCAGTTGTGTCATGGTGGGGATGGTGGGGCCAGTGGAGAAGAAACATAAAATCAGAAGTTTATAAGCAATACCTCAAGGGACTCCTTGAAATACTGGGCCTAAATTTGAAAGGAGCTGGAGTTATTACATTTTGTGAAAAAGAATGAGTCAATTAAGTCTGCTTTGTTATCAATATTATTATCATTAATAAAGTACTAAATTGAGAAGCCATATTCTATTTTTAAGATTTTATTTATTTATTTGAGAGAGAGCGAGAGAGAGCATGAGTGGAAGGAGAGGCAGAGGGAGAAGCAGACTCCCCATGAGCAGGGACCTGGCACAGGACTCAATCCCAGGACACTGTGATCGTGATCTGAGCTGAAGACAGATGCTTAACCAACTGAGCCATCCAAGGACTCTCAAGTACCTATTTTCTAATGCTGCCTGTGGCCAGGCCCTGTGCTAGGTGCTGCAAATAGCATTAGTAGGCCAGGATCTCTGTCCTAAAGAATCATCCATCAGGCTTTATATATGAGAAAAAGGCCATTCCTAGAAGGTATTATGTACATGATGGTGTGTGCTGGCTGCAGAGCATTGTGGGGACCCTTAGAGAGGCACAGTCCTGAAAGGCATTTGGAAATGCAGATAGAAAATATTTTCAAACGAGATCCACAAGTCAAGAATTCAAATGAAGACCAAGCCCCATGGTCACTGAGCCTATGTCTGAAGTTCCCTTTTTGAATATAAAATAATCCCACAGACAGGAGTAACTCTTTAAATGTGTTATGTTAACCTAGTCATTTTTAAGGCACCTCTCCTTCTTCATTAAAATCCTCTTCAAATTAAGTCTTCAGTTGGAAGCTCTCTTGTTGCAGTAAATTGAATGTAGGATTGACCTTCCTTCTCCCCAAAAATAGTCCACTTATTATATCACAAGCCAGAATGGTAGGAGACGAATTATTAAGCAAATACCAGCTACAATAAACCTTGACCTGATGCAAATCTTTCTTTTTCTTTTTCTACCTTGAAAGTGTATTCTGTGGAGCTAGTTATCAAGGTCAGACAATTCAACACTTTTGAGCCAAAACATGGCTGTGATTAAAACAGGAACCTCTCACCCCTGGCATTGCCGAAATCAGAGCAAAACCATTGCAAACATAGTATTTTCAGTACCGGAGAACACCTTCATTATTCTTGTTGAGCACATGACATCTGTCAAACAGGATGAGTTAAATATTTCTACAAGTCGCTCATCAAATAATGAGATTGTTAGGATGTCCAGGAAATGCACAAAAGGAGCATGTTTCCCTTTAATAATTGATTTGTTCAGCCATGAATACCCAGAGCAGTAGCAGAGAAGAGAGTGCACACTCTGGTGCAGAGAAAAATAATTAAAAGAAGTCTAAGACCATAAGTATTCAGAGAAACATCAATGGATGGAGTCTCATATAAATTGCACATAATGTCATTATTTCTGATTAAGCAATTACTGTAAAATAATGACATCTAATGAAATAAGGGGAATGTAGATATTCTGTGGGATTCATAAAGGAACTACAACAAACCATTTTTTTTAACCAATTAATAACCCACAGGCCACTGCTGATTTACAAAAGCTAATCAAGATTCAGAAACAACAGACTCAAGATCAAAGAACTTACCCAAATTCACCTAAGCTAAGGTGGTATATTCTTTCATTTCAATTGAGGTTTATTTTTTTAAGATTTTATTTACTTATTTGAGAGAGAGAGAGAGCAAGGGGAGGAGCAAAGGAAGGAGCAGAGGGAGAGGAGGGATAAGCAGACTGTGCTGAGCACAGAGCCTGACGTGGGGCTCACTCCTACGACCCTGAGATCATGACCTCAGCTCAAATCAAGAGAGAGATGCTTAACCAACTGAGCCACTCAGGTGCCCCTCAATTGAGCTTTAAAATAAACAGGGACCCCTATGCCTAGAGGTATCAGAGTATTTAACAAGTATCCAATAAAAATACATCCTATTAGGTCAGAGAATGACACTAAATAAAACACAGCTAAAAGAAACAGAAGACCTACTCTTACTTACTGATAAGCATCTCCAAACATTAATTCATTCACATCCAATACTATACATACTCTTTACTAAGTTACACATTCTCCAAGACACTGTGGATATACAGATATATATATGTCACAGTAGGCCTCTTCCTTAGTAAGCTGACTATATTTTGTAGGGAAAGATGAGTATAGTGACAAAAACACCAAAGGATTAAGTGTTATGACAGAGGAAGCAAAATGACCGTGAGGCTAAGGAGAATTAGTTAAGGCTTCACAGAGGAAATAATAATTGAACTTGACCTCAACAGGCAGAGAATCCGAGGAAGGACATTCCAGAAGAGAGAAGCATGAGCAAAGACACCAAGTGGAAAAATTTCTGGGTGACCTGTCCAGTTCACCCAGGGAAAAAGAATAGCATAAAGGTCAAGAACAGAAGCTCAGGGGATGGACAGTCCAGGTTTAAATCCCAGACTTGTCACTTTACTATCTGTGCAAAGTTGGATGCCTCACTTCGACGCTCTGTGCCTCAGTTTCCTATAAAAGGGGAACAGAAGTAGTAAATTGGGGATAGATTTGTTGAGGATTAAAGGAGTAGATGCACGCAAACCACTTTCAACAGTGCTGTCACATGGTAAGTGCTGTGTAACAGTTGTCTCTGTCATTGGGAGGACAATTATTTCTTTCCCTCATTCCTTTAGGGTGCATTTCCTAATTTTTTAGATCAGCATGGGAATCTAAGCTTAGAAAAGTGAGCACGTATTTATTACCAGCTGAGTGGTCTTAGCCTAATGATTTAAAGAACCATAAGGGGAAAAAGTGATTAGGAGAGAGAGAATCTACGGTTTAGAAGAAGATGGCACCCACTGTGTCCATAGATCAAGAAAAATGTTGGTTGATCCTAGTGAATCCAATTACTATTTTTGGTAAAATATCTGTAAAGAATGTTCTGCAGTATGTTGAAGTAGAGTCTGCAAAACAGAAGTGGTTAAGGCTAGAAAGGCTTGCTTCTTCCCTCAGTCAAGTGGGATACATTCATCCCCCGTGCCCCACCCAGTGTTTTCTAGGATCGAGTGAAGAGACATCTCAAGTGTCCAAAGCTGAGATATAAAGGTGAATAGAGTCAACTCGCCACTATGTGTACTTGACTCTTCATTACTGGCTTTAGTGATCAGCATGGTCCCTCATTTCTGTGACATAATGGGGATGACAGCTTCTCCTCTCAGAGCCAGTTTTCAGGGAACATATTGTGTTTCAGCAGCTCTAATCCCTCTAGGGAGATGGGAACGGATGCCAAATGCCACGCTGACCTCACTCGGGCGCAGCCGTGTTCTGCACAGACTCGCTGAGGATGCTCCAGCTCGGGTGAGCACACCCAGGATTTCCTTACTCAGATGCCATTTCCGACCCATACAGCAACTCACAGACCAACCAGAGTCACAAGGACCAGCCAAGCTCTTGTGCCCTGAAAGGATACGTCATTCTTGATCTACTCTCAAAAATGCACTATTGAATTTCTTAATTTCAGTTCAGACTCAGAACTGCAATACCAAGTATCTGCAGGAGCCAAACCAGCAAGGCCAATACATAAAAGGGTAGGCATTAAACCACAGGGGCTAATCTGCTTGTATCGCAGCCAAACATCTGCCAAATCATGCTTCAAAATATTGTACAGATCAAATGAAGCTGTCCAACAAAGAAATCCAGCTGGCTGTCAGGCCACCTGTTTTCAATTCCTGTAACATTTCCTACTTTGATTTTGTTTTTCTTTTCTAAATATACTTATTCAATGATCTCTTGTTTGATTCTCCTGAAGCTCCACTTCCCTCCTGTAAATTGACTGGGGAAGCCGATCACGTGCCGTCACAAGGAGCAGGATGACTGTGACCCTGAACCCATATAGTGACAGAGACTAGGGTAAGGAAAGCCCTGGCCTGGGATTAGAAAGAACCTCCAGCTACTTCTGTACCTGCAGCAAGTCACTTGACCTTATCCCACCTCCATTTCCTCGTCTAGAAAATGGGAATAATATTATATGACCTGACTCCTACAAAGGATTTTTTTTCAGGGGTATTAGAAATTAATAGGCACACGTAAATTATCATTATGATGCTGAAGGACACACACACACACACACACACACACACAGGAGGCAACTCCATTTACTATACAAACAACCCCAACAGCAGCTGTAAGACAAGCAGGTGTAAAGCAATCCTTCAGCATCCCAGGTGATCTGACGATTTCTTTATATTTCTTCTCATCCCACAACAGTGCTCCAGTTTCAAAAGGCCTGTGTTAATAATGACCATATATCATCTAGGCAAACTCACCCACCCTTTAACTAGAGCCCAGCAAGGGAGAAAAGTCATATCTCCTTTATTCCACACACACACATACATATCTCTCCAAGAATACTTCCGGTTTGGTTTTGCATCCATGTTGGGAAATTTAAAAAAAGTGTTTAGTTAACAACTCTCTCCTTGGCTTTTCCAAACACATTGCTTTTCAGACACTTTATTTATAGATCTTCTTTTGGTGTTCTTTCACCCACTGTGGAATCCTACATTTATTTATGCTGGATATATTCTTAGCGGATGTTGCCCACTGTTGAGATCCACATGTAACAACTTAGGCAAAGTTGAAGAGAGATATCCCTTTTTTAAAAATTTTAACCCTCTTCTAATGTAGCCGAATAAACACAGGAATAAATATACATCGTGCAGGAGGCTAGTCTTTAAGATCAAATGAGACCATCAAGAATATACGTTATTAATAGAAGCCCATTATAAGATGCTGAAATTAGGCCATAACACATTACTACTGTAAACGTATTTATCAATCTTGTCAATCTTGTGTAATAAGAAAACAAATTTGCAGGTCAGAGAGTCATAAGCTCAGATGATGCCTCAGTCATTTTGCTTTCAGGTGTGACTATGCCTGCGCCATCAAGGTACACTGGTCTAATCAACTCAGAGATCGTTAACAACCATTGGGGGCCTCCTTCAACCCAGAGATTTTACTAGATACTCCCACACAGATGACTGAAACATTAATAGCTCCAGGTGTTTTTGGTTTTGTTTCTTACCTTTTCCTGCCCTGTGGTAATAGACATCCTCAAGGACTAGCACCGCCATGTGACCTGCAGGAAGCAATGGGAATTAACAAACGAGGAGGAATACACAATATCACAAAAGCAGTTGCAGATTTCTGCTCCTCTCTTGAACCCTTCCTCCTCCGTAAGAAGTCTGTGTGAGCCTGTTGGAGACTTATGGAGCAGAACTGAATCATCCCAGCGTAGAGACCCCTAAACTAGACAGTCCCCAATAAACCCATGGGCTGCTTACCGACAAATAAGCAACCCAACAAGCAGGCCTGGTCCAGACCTGTGGACTGTGAGAAATGACAAATTACTATTTTAAGCCACTCTGGGGTTTTTTGGGGGTGTGGGGGTGATCAGGACAAGAGGTGCCTATGCAGTCACAGTTAACTGTTATAATGAACTTATTTAATTTCTTAAAGATAAGAATTATAATCTCCATTAGCAGAATATTCTTGTACTTGAACTCCTGTGCTGTTAAAGAGTTCTTTCTTATCAAAACCTTGATCTTTGAGTGTCTTCTTATTTTTGGTGGACATAGGGATCAGCATTTGCTTATAGGGTGCTTCATCAGGCAAGAGCACAATTTAGAAATGTCAATAAGGATGCTTGGGACTGCTCTCCATTGGAACCTATTTAGCCTGCCTTTATATTTTACTTTGTTTTAAATTCCTTTAAAAACTTTTTTTTTTGTACCTATCTACTAAAAGTCACTTCATTTCTCTCCATCAGTCTTCATTAAAACAAAATTTTTAGAAACCTCTAACAAAGTGCTTACAAGGTTACTTTATTTTTGGCAGTATCTTGTTCAAAAATTTGTAATTAATTTGTTGCAAATAAAGACTCAGAAGATTTATTCATCAAAGCCACACAGTGAAGAGTAGTGACCCCTGTATCAGGTTATACACTTGGGACTCAAAAAAAAAAAAAATTCAACGGGACAGAAGAAACAAAACTTTTTAAAAAATGTATTTGACTTTTCCTTTAAGCCAAAGGGAAAAAGTTATAAATTTTACATGCAAAAGGGCAGCCCAGGTGGCTCAGCGGTTTAGCGCCGCCTTCAGTCCAGGGCTTGATCCAGGAACCTGGGATTGAGTCCCACGTTGGGCTCCCTGCATGGAGCCTACTTCTCCCTCTGTGTTTCTATGTCTCTCATGAATAAATAAATAAAATCTTTTAAAAAATTTACATGCAAAAGAGGGAAATTAAAACTTTGTCTTCCTTGTTTGGTGGGTATAATTTAAATCATCATCCAGAAAATACTATGTTAGTTGACACCATTAGTGTAGTGGTACATAAATGTCTTCTTCTCTATCTCTAGAAACCAAACATGCTCAAGTATTCAAAATTCACATGTGTCTATTTATAATACTTATTGGCAGCTTGTATATTTTATACTCCTTAATGCACAAGTCAGTATACCATGGAAATAGTTACAAACACCCCATAAATTCAGCTACAATACAGTCTGATGTAATACTGTTAAGTTCACAATAAATTTGAAAGCATCTATATTTCTAATAAATGATGATTGGTTAAGTAAGTTATGTTAAATTATGATATAGTTGCATGGTAGAATATTATATAGTCTTATTTGGTAAGAATATTTTCTGCTAATGGAATACACAGTAAAAATAACTCAGGTTAGAATATATAAACTATTATCTCATTTCAGTAATATATATATGAATGACAGTCTGGAAAATTATATACTAAAATTCTGTGTAGAAACAAGAGAATTTGAGTAGGTTTTTTTTTGCTTTTGTTTTTTGCTTACCTATATTGCCTAATTGTTTGCAGTAAATATAAGCTATTTTTTAGTTAGAAAAACAAGTCGCCAAGTGAAAAATGGGCAAAGACTTAATCTAAGAGTATTTCATGAGAAAGGTTCTAGAAACTGTAGTTGATCATACACCCGATTTTCATTGATCCACAAATACTCATTGACTATTTTCTCCATTCCACATGCTGGAGGGATTGCAGCAGAGAAGTTTCTTGCCTCATGGAGTACACATTTTGTGAAAGAGGCAGACAATACATACATAAAATACATATCGTGATGACAGTTCCATGAGAAAATAATAAAGCCAAGCAGGGGGCAAGAGAATGGTGGGGGGGGGGAGCCCTGCTTCCATGGGGATGGCTGAGGAGGCAACATGTGGATGGAACGAAGTGAGGAGGAAGCCACGTGAATATCTGAGGTAAGCTCTCCTGGTGGAGAAAAGAGCAAGTGCAAAGGCCCTAAGGCAAGAGTGTTCTTCATTAGAAATTGTCAATATAGCTATCACATTTTTTTTAAAGGATATTTTAGATTTTAGTCACAGAATAGTAAGGAATTCAGATTGCCCTATATAATTTTTCCTGGCCAAATTTATTTTATTTGATTTTTTCTTCCAAATTTATTTTAGGGCACTGGGCTAACTTCAGTTCTTGGTACCACATTTTAATGAGAGGCACTGAAGAATTGCAGTGAATCAGGAGGAAAGCATTCGGGATAATGAGGGGGTCTGGAAATGGTGTCATTTGAAGAAAAACAGAAAATATGGTTGGTTCATGGAAGAAAAAGGAGACCCGATACAGACAGGAGAGGGCTTGGCTATTTTTAGTTGTGATGAACTTATTCTCTTTGGCTTCAGAGAACAAAATCAGAAGGAAAATGACAAGCAGACTTCAGTCAAGTATAAGAAAGCAGATCTTACCTATTCTGGATCTTCTAAAAATGCATGTTAGTGTAGAGAGTTCTAGTCATGGAGCGAGTCCGGGGTCGAGCACAGCCCCTAAGGAGATTCTGTGAAGTTGGTCCTTTTTGTCAGTGTGACCTATCGATCCAGATGTTGACTCCACTTTGCAGATGACACAGCAGTCATCCTGGATGAGGAAGGCTTCCCAGAGTGTGGCATCATCCCTCACGGGTACCATGTTGGTGGGTGTACCATTGCAGGATCTTTTACCTGATTCATGGGACAGATCAGTGAACTATTGCAGGCCCCTCCGGAGAAAAACACCTAAACCTGTAGAATCCTAGAAACTTGGGCTGGAACAGGCCTGAGAAATTCTGTAGGCAAAGGCCACTCGTGGCTGAGGGCGGAAGAGGGAGGTGTCAACTGCCCTCTCAGCACGTGTGGAGATGGAGGCATCTGGCTTCTAATTCAGTAGCAGATTGGGTTATTTAACAAATGCTTAAGTGAGCAAATGATGGTTCTATTTTGATAGGTGTTAATCAAAGCTATTGTCACAGAGGCAGAGCCTTTTGCTACAATCTGTTCTTTGATAAATGTGCAAAATATATCACGGGAACCTTTCTTCTAGTAATAACATTGCCTGGAATAGGAGATGTGAATAAAAGGTATTAAGAGAAAGATTTTTAAAAATATTTTAACAAAAACATCACACCTCCGCACTGCAATAGTAACTGTGACTTTACTATTATTTTTCAAGTAATGTGGAGAGCTGACGTCCTGAGACACAAGATTCTCCATTTGGTTCTTGCCAAATGATAGCCCATTGCTATATCCCTGTCACCGCACACAGGCCTCAGATAGAGCAGGTCTTCGATAGGGGATTATTGCATGAAAAGGTGATTGAGAAAATCACTACTTGACAGACCATGCATGCTTCCAGCAACACTGAGGTTGCTCAGATCATTTTAGACTTTTGCTTTAGAATTTGACTCCAACATTTTCATGTTCCCTTTCTTTAAGGTTATGAGTTTTTAACCTTCGATGTTATGTTTGCAAATAGTCAAAGAGATGATCAAGTCGGTAACGGTGCTTTAAAATTGTAAAAGGAGGGAATGTAAGATGATGGGAATGTGATTTCTTAGTGCCTTTTAGAATGGCAGAGGGGTATCTATCTTCAAAACATGCCATCCCAGAGCCTTTAACTCATTCACACTCCTAGTGCTCTGGTGCCCGTTGTCTTCATCCTCTGCCCCCAACATTGCAATTTTCCCTTAAAACATCTTGTTTCTAGTCTTTTCTCCTTCCATTCTGTAGGTCCACAGATTACAAGCAAAACTGTTCATATTCTGGCTCTAACATTCTCTAGTTTTATAACCTAAAACAATTACTTTACCTTTTTAAGTTTCAGCTTCATACCTTGTAAAATGGGGATGATGTTAGAAAAACCAGCTTAACGTCATTTCATGAGGATTGGTTGAAGGAATACCAGGGATGCCCAAATGCCCACCATTGGAATTATATCATTCCCGTGCTTGCATTTTCTGAGCAGCTGCCTTAGCTATGGTTAAAATTTAAACTTTTTGACATGTGCTTCAACACTTTGCATGACTTGTACCTCAGTTCCAATCCCATTTGGATCCATTCCTCCATCTTTCTAGCATCTCCCCACTCCTCACCTCATAAGTACTGAGACAGCAGATAACTCATATCCCTGTTAATTCATAAACTGACCTGATGCTGGCTGACTTGCTATTTCCTTCTTATGAATTTCCTCCTCCTAGAATGCCTTTATTCCATGTCTTTACCTGATGAGGGTCTGCTCATTCATCCAATATCAACCCAAATGCCATGGCTCTCTGGTGCCTCCATGTTATGCTAATTCCGTATTTATATGTTGGTTATCTCCCTAGACCCAGCAGCTCAGGCAGTCATACATCTTGTTTCCCCTCTATTCCCAGTGCTTAGTTCACCCCCTGGAAATAATAGACTTGCCAAATAAATCTAAAGATTATTCCAAAAGAATGAGCTACAGAACTCATTTCTGGAATGGCATATTGCAGATCCTAGAGTCTATTTAGCCTCCGGGGCTAACTGACTTTTTAAAGGGGCGATGCTGATGAAGATGGTTTGTTTCAAGCTAGCACACATTACTGGTTAGTAACAGCTAAGATTCAGACTTTTAAGTTTACTCTAGTTAGGAAATTAGATCACCTACATGTATACTGAGTTCTGGAAGAGGGTGAGAAGATAGAAAAGTCAATGAATGAATGTGCTCTTCCTTTCTCATGGAGCCTGTCACACTGGACAGCATCCATGCATCCACAGGTATGTATCCCCACCTGCCTAGGAATAATGAGACTTAGGATGGCCTCACAGACTTGGTGTGATTTGCATACCTGACACACAGTAGGTACTTTATATATACATGTTCACCCAACTGGATTGAAAAATGATAATATTCCTTCTAGAATGATAAAACTGGAAAAAAAAAGCCATCTAAATTGTGAGATAAACATGGAGACAGCACTCTTTCAGACCCAGGGCTGATAAGAATGGTTGATAGACTTGTTACCAGTGCCAGGGCTGAGCAAGCTTATTTTCTTGGCATCGCGACCAAGGATGCTGACTGGAGTAATGGGAAATGTTCATCAGACGCTTACTGTGCTCCTTCTGCTATAGAATATTTCTGTTCCAACACAGATCTTGAAGCGTCTCCCGTCACTACCCACTAACACATTAGCGGAAGCTCTTCCACCTAGTTCTCAATTCACCTGCTTCTACACCAGTCAGAATTATTATGATCTTGGAAATCATCATTTCAGTGACTGAATCAAGGAATTGGGTTTCATCCTATGTTCCAGTCCTGGTGGATTGGTTGTGGAATCTGGCACTGTGTTGAGAAGGATTCAGAGGCCTCCTTTAGAATCACTGAAAAGAGAATCATGATAATTCATGAAAGAAAAACTGGTGGCATATATGCCATGTATTTACAATTCTCGGACTAAGTAGTTTAAACAAATAAACTGGCAGAAAATTATTGCATTAAAGAAATGACTTTGCCATTTTGAATGATAAGAGCAAACAAGTTTGGGAATTCTCGTAGCAGTGTATTTAACAGTAGATACAGGTGAAGGACTAGACCAGATATCTTTATAAAAATGAGAAGAAATGGAATTAATATGTTTACAACTTCATGTTTCAAAAATTGTCCTAGGTAACTCTCCTTATTCTCCATTTAACCATTGAGGAAGGGAGAACAAAGAACTTGGAAGTTATAAGTGGAGTATCATTAGGGTCTATTTGATGATTCATAGCCATGCTCCTTCCACAGTGCTGTGTTGGACTCCTACACACATACACACACATAAGCACACACATACTTTTATGTGTGGACGGGTGTAACTTTAGGCACATACAATGCAAACTTCATATTTCAAGAATGTGAAAAATTGAAAAGTAAATAGCAAAGTTATCACAGATAATGACTAAACATTCTAAAATCCTTTCCTTATTGTCAGATCCCTTGGATCTCAATTCATATCTTATTGACTCTTCATTTATAGGCCATCCCAACAACTTGTTCATCTGACCCTTCCTAAGTATAGGAAACTAGCTAGAGAAGTTTACACGCACAGAAAAAAATTAGAGCTGGTAATAAGTGATAAAGGTGGAAGAAAAAGCATGCCACTTTACTGTCAATTATGCTAACTATGAACATAAGGATAATAATTGGTTATTGAGGAAAGATTAGCTTATATTCAACACAATCTGCCCAATGAGGCAAAAATGCACTTGGTGAATTTTTTTAAAGATCTCCATGAAATATTATTTGCTAATTTAAACACAACATATTCCTAAATTATCTAGAAAATAGAGTTGATAGAAATTTGTCATTTAATGTATTGCTAGGTTGAGCACAGTATTTAAATGAGATGTTACTTTGGAAAACATTTGGAGATTTTTTTATTGATAAAACGCAAGCATTTTGTATTCCTAGCAAAATGTGGACAAACCTTTTTTTTTAGTACTTGTGCTCAGAACTAATGACTGCTCATTTCAACGTGGCTTTTATTTCCACTGTTCATAGAAAAAAAATATGCAAACTTAAGCCTACAGTTCACCAGAACACCAGCCAATTCCATAAACTTCCTCACTCTATTACTCTGTGTTTGGGATGAAAGGGAAAGCTTCTTTTTCCTTTGTTCCTTCCTTTTTTTAGTTACTAACATCTTAAAATTTTACATGAGTTGGAATGTTTCAGTGACTGCTATTCAGTAGATGGCTGGGTACCCATGGACCTATGGTGTCAAGATTCATCTCCACAGGAACAAGGTAAGTAAGTTATGAAGGTTATAATCTCAAGGGACAAGAAGGGCATTTCCTGGAGAGAAGAAGTCAGACCATTAGGAACAGACCATATGTCTCCCTGTGGTTTCAATTTGTGCATCTATTTTGTCTCTCCCCTCTTTTGTTCACCTTACACAAGTCACCCTGAGAGGCACAATGAGGGGTCTCAAAGTGGAGAAATGACAAGACTCCCAACCACAGAAGTCAAAATCAAACCTCAAACTGGATAATTGTGAGACATAAAAGAAAGAGCAAATGACTCACCACAAAATTGCACAATTCAAAGATAATTTCAAAAAGAAAGCACTCATCGGCCTGCAGTCCATTCATTCATCCTCCACCTGAATTCCCAGCCCCGACCCCATCCCACCTGAGTTTAAAGTTCTCTCTCCACTTTCATGGGGCCACACATGAAATTTCCTCCCATCAGAATTTAAATGGACTTAATTCTAAAAACTGGCCCCTTCTCAGCCTGCTGAGCTGCCTTCGTTTCCCAATATGCCTGGGAGTGGCCTGCTTCAAAGAGGTACAACCTGGAAATTAAGGATGAGAACATTCTGTCCTCTTTCTGTGCAGATACAAATACCCTCAAAGAGCTACCCTACTGTTCACTCTCCTCTCTTCTCTTCCAGGCATACAGCTTCACGCTCACTAAATATAATGCATTACATCTTCAACGGTGATGACCATTTGTATATATTGCTACCTTTCTCTGGTCATAATGTATGTCTCCTTCTGGGTCCTAGAAAAGTGACCTTTGAGTCTGCTTCCTTTTGTGGCTGTCCTATCTCTTAGCCTGTTTGATGAGTAAAAGATGAAATAACTTGCAGAAGGATACACAGCATGACCAGGAAAATGACTCATCTGGCCAAATAACCTGTCCCCTGGAAAATTACTGAGTCTTGCCAATGTATATAGACATTTATTCCTAAAATACCAGAGCAAAAATTAGGGGATTTTCAGGCTCTGGTATCTGAAATGTTTCCCCATTATCTCAATCATGAGTTCTAGGCTTTCAGCCCAAAAATCAGACAGATTTTAAAGTCTTATGAGCCCTTTTCTATGACATGCCAGTATTTACATGCATATTTATATTCATTTCTTCTGATGGGGAATATATAGGTTTTCCAAGCGTTATGGAGTTCTGTCCATTTACTTTCTCTTTATCCACTGACCTTATTAATATTAATTGAGTACTTTCTATGTACTAGATCTCACTGGGGTATGGTAAGAAGTAAATCAGACATAATTGCTGACCTCACAGAACCTCGAGATCAGCAGAAAAAGAAGACATTAAATAAAGAGAGACATTAAATGGGAAAGACGTTCGATAGTGCCATCATTCAATAATGATGACGGGGGCCTACACAGTACTTGGATCACATGTAACGCGAAGACCTTTCAAAAAATAAATCCACATTATCAGCGATACTAGCAGCTGAAAATATACATCATCATCACCATCAAGGTTCCCTGGCCTTCGCCTGCAATGTTCTCAACAATGGTACACATCAAACTACCACCAAACACAAAAGCTTACAACAACAAACACTTAATTTCTCACTCGTACATCTGCCAGTCAACTAGCTGAGTGGGTTCCACTATAGTCTGGGAGTCCACAGGTCAGCAGGAGCCACTAAGCTGGGTATTTGGGGAGAGCAACACATGCTTCTCTTGGCCTCCGAAGCCCAGGAGGGTAAGCCAACTGCAAAATAGACTTTCAGATCCTGACTATGCTGGCATCCCTGTGGCCACACCCAAAGCCAAAGTTTGAACTACATTCCACCCACCATGAGGCCGACGAACGGCCTGGATGCACACCATGGCTATTACACATGGTGAGAAGGGAATCAGGCCCAATCATTCAATCTACTGTGTTCAGATTGCAAAATCCTGGTGGTACAATTTGCTTGTTGCCCTGTTGGCAATTAGACAGGTGTCAGCACTCTTAGGAGTAAATATGTATGAATTTGATTTTTGGTTCCAAGGAATTCAAGTTTGTCAGGGAAATAAAATATACCCATAAGGGCTGAGAGGAGGACCTGAGCCAGGTCCTCAGGATTCATGAAGATAATCTCTGCTCTCATATTTGCACGAGTGTGTTTGTTCTCCCAGAGGAACTCCAAGGCATGCAGCTGGGAGAAGAAGAAAGCCAAGCAACTCTTTATCAAGGTAGGAAGGGAACAGGGACACCAGAAGAGCACAGATAAGGAGCTGTGCAGAGCTAGCACCTCAGATTGGAAGCTGGTGCTGTGGGAAGTTCACAGAGAACAGTGTTGAACCTTGAAGCATGGTTTCTTGTTGGACATATGTATAAAGAAGGGAAACAGAGACATTCAAGATCCTCTGTCACGGTCTAACCAAATTCCCTCCACCCAGAATGTGCAGTAGGGTAAAGGAAATAGAATCCTGCCTCACCTAAAGGAAACCTTTCTAATTTAATTAGGGGAAGTCAAAACAAATGCACAAACTCTCCAACAGCATGTCAATACGGGCAGCTTCACAGGCTCTGGTTCCCCAGGAGGGAGTCTAGGTTTTTCTAATAGAGTCTTTAGCAGCCCATGTGGAGTTGGGCTGCCCCAAACAATAAACTCCTGCTTCCGGGCTTTCAGCTACAAGGTTTCTGAGGTTAGGCCTGTGTTTTACCAAATCTTACCTCACTACTGATACTGAGCATCTTAATTTGTGTAAAGCAGGTGTAAATAACAGGAGCCTTTAGGTTATTGAATTGAATAGGGGAGGACATTATAATCCTAGGGGGAGAATTTCATCAGCTTTAGGAGGTAGGTCCTCAGGGTTATGAGTGGAATGTCTTTTAAAACTTGTTTGATGAACAGGGCACCTGGGTGGCTCAGTCAGTTAAGCATCTGCCTTCGGCTCAAGTCATGATCTCACGGTCCTGGGATGAAGCCCTCATCAGGCTCTCTGCTCAGTGGGGAGTCTGCTTCTCCCTCTCCCTCTTTCTCAAGTAAACAAATAGAATCTTTTTAAAAAATTGTTTTATCACCTCATTCCAACAGATTTGAAGGGGCTGGCATTCATTGAATGCCTAATATGTCTATAAACTGTGTTATGAAATTTATATACCTTGCCTCACTTGATCTTTTCAGATTCCCTAATTTATAAGTATCGATCATTCCCTATCATATATCAGGAAACTAAATGTGATCATTTTTCAGTGGGTCACATAGAGTGACTCCCTGGCCTCTGGGGAAAGCTACAGATGATTCTGACTCCTCTGTATAGGTATAGTCAACCGCAAGGGAGGACCATAATTTTCCATTCCAGGAAGGAATGTCATGTTCACTTTTACTCTCTCCTGAAACTCCACAACAGGAAAGAAAAAACTGTTTAACACCTAAGTCTGCATAGATGAGAAGAGCAGGGGAAGAAAACACAACAATCACAAAACAGCTCCCAAAGGCCCCAGAACTGGCAGCATCAATTACCTCTAAATTCGGGGATGAATCATGGGATGCAAAAAAGAACAGATTGAAAATGTGTTTATGAACCTATCATCCTCAGATATTTCTCCATTATGGGTTCCTAGGTGTCTTCCCTCCTGTCTCTCAGCAAAGTCTACAGTTTTAACTTTTTGGAGATGGTAAAATGAAGGATCTCTGGACTGGAAAACACCAGGTAAAAAAGGAAGTTGGAGCCACCACAATGAAAAGAGGAGAGTTGTGTGTACTTGTTCTCAGTAGACACTGGAACCCATTGTCTGGTTCTCGCACTCAGCTCTCACAATGCTGGGAGTCAGGGTCTCACCCACTAAGGAGGATTCTGATGTTTGTGCTTCTATGGAGTCCAGTCAGCCCAGGCAGAAAGAATAATAAGATTGTAATTAGGAACCAAGAACAGAATTGAATGAAACAAAAAGCAACAGATACCAAAATGGAAACTTAAGATATGATCATGTCAATAAATAACATTTATTTATTTGTGTTAAAAAAAAATTTTTAAAGGGAGAGAGTACATGTGAGTAGAGGGAAGGACGTAAGGAGAGGGAGAGAGAGAGTCCTAAGCAGGCTTCATGCCCAGCAAGGGGCCAAGTGGGGCTCAACCCAGGGTTTGACTTGGGGCTCAATCTCATAGCCTGAGATCATGACCCTGAGATCATGACCTGAACCAAAATTAAGAGTTGGATGCTTAACCATCTGAGACACCTGGGGAACACCAATAAACGACATTTAAAAAAGATTTGCAACATAAAGTTGAAAGACTCTTCCAGAAAACAAGCCCCCCCCCAAAAAAAATTGAAAACTAGAGGTCAGTTTAAGTGTTCCACTATCTGAATAATGTGAATTCCATAAAGAGAGAGAGAGGAGGAGGAGGAAAGAAAGTTATCAAAATAAATACATAGATGCATATATACACACATACAAGCATCTTGTAGGAGGACAAGGCGGAAGTTGTACACAACCACTTTTACTCACCATTGGTAAGAATTATGGACTGAATGGTGTTCGCCATCATCCCCACCCTGAAAACTCCTATGTTGAACTTTTAACGTCCAGTACCTCAGAATGTGACTTTCAATTAAAATTATGTCCCTAACTGAGTGGGCCCTAATCCAATACAACTGTAACCTTATAGGGAAGATGATGTGAGGATACAGGGAGAAGATGGCCAACTTCAAGCCAAGGAGAGAGGCCTCGTAAGAAACCGACCCCGCCAACACCTTGCTTTTGGGCTTCAGAATTGTGAGACAATAAATGTCTGTTGTTCAACCCACCCAGACTGGGTCTATGATATTTTGGTGCAGGAGCCCTCACAAACTAAGACGGTGAGCACGTTGGTTCCATGGCTGTTCATAAGGAGCAACTGTGGTCTGCGTGTCCAGGAAGACGGGGCAACCGGACAAGGGGCCAAACACAGGCCTCCACCCACCACACTGCATATTTTACTGTAGGACATGAGGCTTTAATAACTAGCAGAGCAAATCACTCAAATCTAGGGCTTTTAGCTTAATTTCCAGCATTCCTTTCCTCCCACCAACATCACATTGAAACATTGGCTCTGGTTTTTATCTCCTAAACGCAAAGTGAAAATAATTTTGAAAAAAAATTATAAAAAGCTAGTGGTGAAAAGATATTCAGGAACCTAAAATCACCATATGCAAATATCTTTCTCCTCTGCCTCTGGGAACGATAAATTTGCTGTGGGGCAATGGGTTTTGTCACGCTATCGCATACCCCAGGCCTGCTATAGAAAAGTTCCTAAAAATATATCTCTGTAGAAGGTAAATTCTCTTGTATGTTCTGGCAGTTTTCCTCTGAACTGTGCTTTTCCCTTTATGCCATGGTTAGAAGCCTTTTCAAGTTTATTGCTGCTGTGATCTTGTGTGCAACTCTATTTTAAGCTGTCTACGCCAGAATGAACTCCTAAGGTACTACTCCAACAGAAAAGAAAGGAAAGATTTAATACCACAGTCAGTAATGTGACTGGAATGAGAGAATCTCTAATATTTGGAGATGGGAAAAATAGAGGCAAATCTGGTGAACATGGTGATAATACTTAATTTCTGAAATAAATCAAAGTTGATCTAAGCATGACTGTGTGGAGACTATTCTGTGTCTTCATAAACATAAACTAGTTATTATAGATCTCCCTGGTGAGGCCAAAACACAGAAGAGCCTTTTCAATACAACTGGAGCACCCAGAATAATTAAATTATGCTGAGAAATTATGTAATACACTGACTTTCTTGGTGTGTTATCTAAGACATGATTCTGAAGCCCGATTGCCTACAGAGGTCTTGACAGCACACAATCGTAAAACAGGCTCCATCTTAAGTAAACGTTCATATTATTTGTTTATTTGTTAAACATTTATTACTTAGTGCATGCTATATACCATTCCAGGTAATGAAGGTAAAGTCCTTAACCCCACAGAGTTTACAAATGATATGAAAAAGCACCAAATAGGTAAAGATAGAGTGTTAAGTCAGTGATGTGTGTGCCCTAAGGGTTTAATAAAAGCAGGGTAAAGAAATAATTGTGACCTGGACACTTGGGTGGCTAGTGGTTGAGCATCTGCCTTTGGCTCAGGTCATGATCCCAGGGTCCTGGGATCAAATCCCATGTCAGGCTCCCTGCAGGGATACTGCTTCTCCCTCTGCCTGTGTCTCTGCCTCTCTCTCTGGATCTCTCATGAATAAATAAATAAAACATTTTAAACAAGGAAATAATTATGACCATTGCAGGGGACATTAAATAGGAGATAAAGGAAGGCTTCACCGAGGAGATGACATTTGAGCAGAAATATGAATGACATGCAGGAGAAAGGCTTGGAGATTTCTAGGGGAACAACATTCAAGAAGACAGAGAAACAAGTGCAAGGATGCTGAGGGATGCACATCCCAGACATGCTCAAAGACATTAGAGGGTCAGGGTGAGGTCACAAATAGTAGGAGCTGGCGTTGGAAGAGATGAATGAGGAAAGACCCTCATAGCTTGGAGATGTGTGAGGACTTTGATTTTATTTTATTTAAGACTGAAAACCTTCGAAAAATTTTCAGTCAGGGCAGGACAGGATCAGATTTACATTTTAAATTTTGGTTTTGGTGCAAGAAGAGAGATTGGGGCAGAGCCCGCTGATGCAGTGTACTGGCTAAGATGAGGAGGGCAATGGTGGATCAAAAGGACAGAGTTTGTGATGGATGTTGAAGATCATAGACTAAGGAATTGCTGGTGGATGAAGAGTGTGAGAAGAAAAAAGTGCTAAGGAAGGAAGACTCCAAGCCTTGGGGTTTCGGCAACTAGACGAATGCTGGTATCTGTCAGAATGAGTATGGAACCTTGCAAATCAGAGCAGGCATTCATCTGAAGGGGGACACTGTTGTTTAGAAAGTTGAAGACTCTTTTCTCTATACCGTAATAATTTTCCTGGACGTCTCAAAGATATTTTAATCTTGGGGCTCCTGGGTGGCTCAAACAGTTAAGCTCTGCCTTCGGCTCATGTTATGTTCCCGTGGTCCCGTGATCCAGCCCTGTGTCGGGCTTCCTTGCTCAGTGGGGAGCCTCTCCTCCCTCTCCCCCTGCTTATGCTCTCTGCCTTGCTCACTCTTTCTCTCAAATAAATAAATAAAATCTTAAAAATAATAAAAAATTAAAACTCAATTCTTAAGTCTTTAGTTAATGAATTTCAGTATGGTGGCTCTAAGACCATCATTTATTTGATAAAAATTTCAGTCAAATGTCAGTCACTGGGATCACATCTGACTGACTGAAAAGGAGCACATTTTTCTTCATGCCATTCACTACACAACAGAGGCAGAGTGACGGCCACAGGGGTGTAGATCCCCTTGTGTACCCAGTCTCTCGCCTCTTCTCTCAAGTCTACTGTCAATGTCCTAATCCTTTTGCTGATTCTATTCTTAGCCTCTGACTCTTGGCTCTGACCCAGGAGAGAACCGACAGGTCACCTAGCCTTTTTCTCTGGCATCTAAGCCCATGGCAGTCTCTAGAAAAACATTTTAGGGTATAGATGGGAGTGGTGAGACCAGGAATATTGTAATTGGTGGCATCTAACCAGGCAGTAGGAAGTGCGTCTGCTGCAAATTTTTCTCTCCTCCAACCTACCCTCCCCACATTTATCAACTGGGTTCATGGTTCCTTCCATAAAGGACTATCGTTGTTTACTCCAAAACGCCGGCTAGACATTAACGGCACAGACTCAGAGATAGCACTCATATGGTTATAAATAAATCCTGAGATCAATACGACGGTAGCATACTTTTCACAACATGGTTACGAATTTGCTAAGTTTATCCTGATGGAACCGGAAAGGACTCTCAACCAACTAAATTCAAGTAGGCTTTGGTACTGAGCATGAAACTAGTCCACTTCCATAAGTCTTTCATTAATTGATATGATAATTAAAGCATCTCTACTCTTAAGTGATTGAACCCATGCTGATTTCAGTGAACGTAGTAGAAATAAAATCAACCAAAAGAAATGTATGGCTGTTATCCAAGCTCTTTAAGACTATGTCTACACAACTTTGCCACTCCAATGAAACATGCAAATATGCAGAAGAATCAAAACTCTTCAAATGAAAGAATCCAAATTGTGAGTTATGAGTGTGATCACAGGAATATCACGAAATTGATCTTTTTCTTCATAAAGCTTACTTTTACATGACCCAATTCCAGAGAGCACCCAGATTTATGGTTCAATTTGATTTGACTTAGCTATGGTCATTAAAAGAGGCACAAATTTGCCATTAATCATTGATTATATTCAATCGGCTCTCAAGGTGACTTATGTTTTCTCACAACTCACAGCATTACAATCTGCCAAACAGCCCTCCTGGCACGAAATGGAACATTTCTCTATAAGTAGTTAGAGGCTTTAGTTCAAATTGTATCAAGTTCTTATTGATTACACTTTCTAATCTCCTTTTAAAGACTTATAGCCTCAACGGCTCCAGTTGTGTTCAAATCTCTGATTCTTGAAGATGAAGGGTTTTCCTTGTTGCTGTGGAGACAGAATGGTGAATTCTACAAATGACCCCCTCACCAGTTTGTTTTTTTGTTTTGTTTTGTTTTGTTTTGCTTTGCTTTTTATTTCCTATAAGGAAAGCCGTTAAATGTCTATCCTGAGTTAGCACAATATTCTTTCAAACCATCTTTTCTTGTATTGACAAAGGGAACAGCCTGAAGGCAGAGCCCATGTCATTCATCTTAGTATCTGCTGTACTATGTGCCTGGTACATAAAAGACACTTCCTCTTGGGTAGAGATTTTGTGAGTTCCTTGAGTGAGACATCAAATATTGAGCCTTAGCATCATTCCCACCACTGCTTACATTCTTCTCAGACTATGTTACATGGGACAGAAAGCTAAAAACAATATATCACAGTCTCCTCTGTGGCTATGGTTGTGAATACAGAATATTGACGGTTCTGCCTATAAGATAAAAAAGCAAGACTTGGAAGGTGGAAGGAGAACAAGAAACCTTGCTTCTAGCATGGTGGCAGTGGACAAGGAAGCTGTATTGAAGGGATTATTTATAGCAGCTGAATTCCATTCACCGTGGTCCAGTGTCTGACCTTGAGGATGCACCAGCAATTGCCTGTCAATCATAGATATGGAGGCATAATCAAAACCAAAAGTCATAACTTTTGCTCTCCTATCTTTGTAATGGTTTTATATATATCTAATTCTTGGTATGAAATTTTTTTCCTGGGTCAGCCACAAAATGACAAGGTGCTCATATTGTTCTTTTTTTCCTTGGGATGTCCTCTGCAGCACTTTTCCATGGCAAACATATTTTTCTCTTTGTGATCCAGCCCTTATATCTCTCTCTAATAGTTTCTACTCTTCTTCCACCTATCTCATACAGGATATATCATGTCTTTATCTGATATTATCTTGTTTTACATTTTAGTGTGGGATTTTTTTGTTGTTTATATGTTCAGTTCCCTTGACAACCTTTAAGATTTACTGAGTCTTGGAAAACATCTTATCCATGTGCGTATTCTTGACACCGAATAAAGTCACTAGTTTATAATATGTCGCCAATAGTTATTTATTAATTTGAATTTAAAGTGTATTGGCTCTAACTCTTATTTATCTTTGTACCTTCTACAATGTTTGACACTCCATTAATACTCAAAAAATACTCAATAACCATCTGTTATGTGAAATTATTAAATCAGCCCCAGCATTCTCTTCAGTGAGGATCACTTGGATTCATTCAACATTTGGAAAAGTCCATATTAATGTTAGCTGGATTCTGAACTTGTCAAAGATATTCCAAGGCAAAGGAATATCATGGGAGGTATGAGAAAGACCATAACCTCCAAAGGCCCCACATATGTGGCACAGTTATGTGCCTAAGGTGAGCAAAGTAGTGTGCAGGACTTGGGATTTGCTCACAGTCCTGGGCTACTTTATCCACTATAAGCGACGTGATGAGCAATGACTCCAATTGTGCTAATAATTGTCTTTCCAGTGATCAATGTATGGGTTCAAGAGTTCAGTGTAAGAGCTATTTCTTCACCAGGATGGTTGCCAGGATAATTTGCTTATCTTGGCTCTTCTCTAATGTATACCATTAAGTGACATCTTTATTGTATGAAAAAAGGTCCCAAAAGCAGATATTAAGTTAGATAGAATCCATTGATGCCCAAGATTCTTTATGATTTAGCATTTTTAACATTCTATTTAAGGCCAAGTTCTAGACAGGTAGACACAAAATCCATAGGAAAAAAACATGGCACATCTTCCTGGATCATCTATTATACTCAACACTAAGAAATCTTAAATGTAATTTTTATATTTAAACAGTTACATCATAGAGTAGTAGAATCCTAAACAATGTGAATTTTTAAAAGAAGACATGAGACTTCAAGTCAATTTCCTTCCCTTTCTTCCCCATATGAGTAAAAAACAGGTGGTCAGGAATTCTTAGAGCTTATTTGGGAACTCTGAAGGAAGGTTTGGCTCTTTTGTTTCAAGGTCTGAGAGAAGCAGTTTCACCAAGTAGCTTGACTTTTCGGACCTCAGTCTCTTCATTATAAAATGAGAAACACTGGCTTATTCTCTACGTATATACCACCCTGAGCTGTTTTAAAGTAAGATATATGGCAGATAAGATGCAGCAAATGACTAAGAATGTGGCTTCAAAACCTAATAGCCAGAATTCAAATCCCAGCTCTGTCATTTCCTAGCTGTGGACTTTTGAGAAATTGATTCTCTTTTGACCTCAAATTTTTTTTTTTCATCTCAAAAATGGGCATGTTTCTAAACTACCATACCTACTTCATCATGTCATTAAGGGAACCAAATGACTTAATTTAAATAGATGATTTTAGAACTGCACTTGCCACATGAGAGGCCATTATTTGTTATTATGATAAAACAGGGCCCTTTTGAGTGAACATCTTTTTCATTAATAATGTTAATATCAAACATATATAAATATTTCTTATGTGCATTTTCTATGCATTATCTCATGGGAAACAACCCTAAATATGATGCAATTGTAATCAGTGGTTTACAAATAAGAAATTGAGGGCTCAAGGAGATTTGTAAAAAGAGAGACTTTGTATGTAATGGCTCTGGAACATAAAGTCTAGACTCTGGCTCTGGAACCCATGTTCTCATATGACTATGAATCTCAGATGTTCTTTAATATCAAAAGAGGTGGGCGATGATGGGAAAAAGAGATTATACCTCTACCAAGCACTGAATATATATATATATATATATATATATATATATATATATATATATATATATCAGACACCAGCCTGGGCTATTACATATCCCATCTCACTCAACTCTTACAATAATCATAAAAGATTGGGACCTTTGCATCTATTTTTTAGAGATGAGAAAAACAGTAAAATATGGGAAAGGTTTCAATCCATATCCTCTACCTCCAAAGCCCTTGCTTTTCCCGCTACTATGATCCCATTAATTGCAATGCACAAGGTCAAGAAAGTAGCTAGTTAGAAAACTGAAAATTCAGTTCTCTGTCTTATATGAATCCCCAACAAATAACCCCAGAGTGGAAGGGGGGTGAAAGCATACATACTGCAGAAGTTGTAGATAAGGGATGAGCCAGGAAATGCTATTAAAAAATGTCTTGTTTTCACTTTTGAAAAAAGTAGTTGGAACTTAATGATGACCAGTCTTTAAATGTACATCTTACATATAAAGTCACACCCCTTATTGCATGACTCAGTATCAGACTGCACTGAATTTCTATCATCACTGCTGTTGAGTTAAATATGACCCAAAACTGCAAATGTGCTCTATCATCTTCTATGCTTAAAGCCTGACTAATCATTTGCTTATGTCTGTTGAATCAAATAAAAGCAGGCTAAATTCATCCCCCTGTCTTCTTCCAACCTGCTAGTATGGCTTTATCTTGTTACTAAAAGGAGATGAATGGGCAGAGGCTAACAGCATTCTGTAGATTCTTTCTATAGCAAACACCATCCAGTAAATGTTCAAAAGACAGGGGTATCAATAGCTTTCACTCATCAATAAGGACACAAAAAGAAGTGACCTGGTCAAGGCAAGAGAGGCCTGAGAATGCCTTCACTCTTGATGTCTCTTTATTTCAAGAGACTGGGTGATGCTGCTTCTATTTATAAACTCATCTGGAAATGCATGAGCTTTGCAAGGTCCATTTTTCTTTGTAGCTCTATCTTGGAGGGGTGTGCAGTAGAGTAATGTCAAATAACCTACTACTTTGGAGTCGACAAAGGCAATGTATATTAACACGAATTTACTATCGAGCTGTAATGAAAAACACATAAAAGAGACAGTGAGGCGTCTTGATTTTGAGAGGGGTACAGGCACTCCAAGCCGAGAAGTGTCAGTGGGTGGTTGACAGGGAACAAAGCGGTACTGGCAGGTGGAGGAACCTGGACTCTGGAGGCTGATGGACATCCACAGCTTGTGTCACCTGTCTGTGAGTGCCACTAGCCTCTTTGATTGCACTTTTCTTGTCTTTGAAATTCGGATAATGCCTCACAGGGTTGTTATGAAGACCAAACCATTCAACATGTTTGAACACCTAGTATGGTGTCTTACAAATGGTAGGGACTCATTCAGTAGTAGCTTCTGGTATCTTCCTCTTCCTCCTCCTCCTTCTTCTCCTCCTCCTTCTTCTCCTCCTCCTCTTCCTCCTCCTCCTCCTTCTCCTCCTCCTCTTTCTCTTCCTCCTCCTCCTTTTCCACCTCTTTCTCCTCCTCCTCTTCCTCCTCATCACTATATGCAAAGAGATCAGAAACAACTGCCACTGAAGTCTGCTTATATCAGCTTGTCTAAATCTACGCCATAGGCAAGATGTTTTCAATGGTTTTTAGTGCCTGATTCTTTTTAAAAATCTGTCGGAAACCCTCCAAATATAAACCATGTGACCCAGCTTTAAAGATTGGGCACTGAAGGGATGGGTTGAGAGAATGAGAATGGGAAAGCATGCTCTCACAGTGATTCTCATCCTGCTCTTGCTGCTTCTCTCATGCTTCTCTTTCTGTGCTCTTAGAATCTACACAGACTAAAAATCCCTGAGGTCACCCTGTAAACAGCAATTAGGAGCTTAGCCACAGCCCAGGACTCGCTACAGAGGTCTAAACTTAAACTAAGACTCAGCTAAAATGTAGACAGGAGGCAACAGGGACTGGGAAAAGCTATGTTTCCCCTGCTTATCACTGCAAAGCATAATGTGCTTCCTCTCTACATTTCAAGGACAAAAAAAAAAAAAAAAAACCAGCAGCAAGCTGAGACACATCAGTGTTAACAGAAGGAAAATAATTAATAATAGGTAAAATTTAAAGCTGACTTCCTAGATTTTAATTACAGAATGTTCCCATATCCTAATAAATTGTTGCTACATTTCTAAATGAAGTCTGATAATAGAGGGGCCCACACAGAGCACTCTGCACATGCCAAGCATGGTTGTTAGTGCGTTGGTTATATTAGCAAAATATAAGGTTCACTATGATCCTATGAGGTAGGTGCTATGAGTTTCCACTTTTTTTTTTCCAGAAAAGTCACAGAGAGATTGAGTAATGTATGTAAGATTACATAGCTAATAAGCCACAGAGTCAGTATCTGATCCAAGGCCAATAGATTACAGAGTCTGGGCTCTTTATCTGTACTGCTTGTCTCACTGGAGGAGGGACCTCCATGCAGCCCTGGGGCTCTGAGACTCCTCTGTGGACCACCTTCAGACCAAGTAGCACATATTTTAGTCTTTTATTCATCTTGTTTCACATATTCAATATTACATTAGACAAAACTGTTTGAGATATTTTTATTTTATTTATTTTTAAAGATTTTATTTATTCATGAGAGGCACAGAGAAAGACAGAGACACAGGCAGAAGGAGAAGCAGGCTCCATGCAAGGAGCCCGACTTGGGACTTGATCCCGGGTCTCCAGGATCACGCCCCGGGCTGAAGGTGGCGTTAAACCACTGAGCCACCCGGGCTGCCTTTGAGATGCTTTTAAATCACAGATAATGGTTTCACACTACTCCCCCCTCTGTTCCCTTACAAATGTATTTAAAGATACATGATTGTGGATTTGTGAGAAGATCTTCAAGTATGATTTAAGATCATTCTCTTGGTTGAAAATACTTTGAGAATTGTGGTATTTATTTTAGGAAAGAATTAACTGATAATCAGTTTTCGAGATGTCCTAAAACTGCAGGGCATCTATCATTTCAGTTTTCAGCAATAAGCCTTACAGTTTTAATTAGCTATTGATTAGGAAAGAAGGTGACACGATCTAGTAAGATGCGCCAAGAAAAGTATTTGGAAATCCCACATTGTCAGTTAAGCAACTCTTTTCTCATCAGAAAGTATTTAGTTCTTAAGTCATAAGTGGAAGAGAAAAAGGAGGAAACCGAATGATTTTTGTTTGTTTTTCCTTCTCTTATGACCCAGAAAAAGATATAGGGAGGGGATAGTGTTGGAGGAAAAAGCAGTTTGGAATCTGGAACTACCTTTCCAGTGGGAAGTGAACAAAGGCCAAAGGAGGAAGGATGCCTGCTGACAACTGTCATTTCCATAGACTCACTGGAGCAAAAGGATATCTAACATTGAGAAGGAAAATCAAGCATCTAGATTTTTTTGATGGCTGTAGAAATCTTATTTTGCTGAATATTTTTTGAAGTTAGAGCTTGTTTAAAGACAGAAGATTATAGGACCAGCCAGAGGAGACTCAAGGAGAGCAGATTAGGGTGTTAGCTTTTTGGATTTAGCTATCCACCAACTAGGGGAACTGAGAAAGCACATAATAGCAAAGCCTTTGACGAATGTAAGCCAAAGTAAATTTTCATCCCAAGACTAAAGTGGACTGTGTTGAATCCAGTTCAGTTACAACACCCATAAATGTTCTTATTTGTAGGCAACAGAATTTCTTTGAATTGTAATCTATACTTTGTTTATCGTCTTACTTCCATTACAAAGAATATTTAACTACTCCATACAGAGTCTCAATTTTGAGTATAATCACATATATGGAAAATTGAGGATCAGAGCAATCTTCACTGATTCACAAGTTCTGTCGGGAGGTTGAAGATTTAGAGTGTAGTAGTAGTCAGGTATCCTGTCTGATTCCAAGACTGTTTCAGGGAAAGAAGCTACTGTAGGGCTGTAGATACACCTTTATTATTGAGTAAGGTACAAACAAATAGGTAAAAAATAGAACAAAAAATTAGAATTTTTATCAACAAGAGAAAAGAGTTCAATATATTGAGGCAGTATGAAAAGCAAAGCGCAAAACTGAAAGATAAAGAACTTGCTGATTTTTGACTTCCTATTTCAGATTTATTATGAATATTCGTATGAATCAGACAGAAGGAGAGATAATATCCAAGAGCATGCAGAAGATTGAAGTTATGACCTTGTAAAAAAGCAGGAGTGACAAAGAGACCTCCAACTTAGATTTTAGATTTCTAATCGAGTGTGTGAATTTTCACCTAAAGACAATACTGGATCAGACCAAATATAATTTCCGTTATTCATTTCTTCACACACAGGATGTATTGCCAAACCATCTCATTTTTTTTTTTTTACCTTTGAATATTTCCTGGCATTGACCATACTACAGGTGTTCATTGCCTCAAATTCCAAGCCATCTGTCTTTGAACATATCGGCCACTGACAACCCAAAGCCAGGCTCCCGTTGACTTTGTGAAGTCTAGCAGAATTGAGCAAGGAGAGATCTCTTTGAGAAGAGCCAAAGAGAGGAGGAGATGAGGTCGACAGTTTGAGAAGACACTGTGCTGGCAGATGTGCTAGCGTGCTTTGGCCTCAGCATTAGCCAAAGGGCTATAAAAATACAGCAAGAATTCCATTATCAACCTATGGTTTAGGCCCAATTCCAAACCTTATAACTCCCTCTCCCTAAATTCTCTCAGTACATTTAACAACATGTTCAAAGAATTAGAAAGAATGTAGATCAGCATCAGACATAATGACTTTGCCACTTTCCTACAGCTGATGCCAATTCTAACCACCCACCTCTGCCTCCTTCCCGTCCTACAATCTCCCATCCCCGCAGCCCTGAAGAATGGCATCAACACAACAACTAAGGGTTATTACTGCTTCCTCTCAAATATTATATGTGCACAAAGAGGGAATTCCCTATTGCCTATCTTATCTATGTGAGATCTTCAGAAATTACCACCGGTAATATTTTTGAAATCATTGACTTCGTTGGTTCCATCCTAAATTGTTTATTGTTATGAAGGTCTCCACTAGAGATGAGCCTCTGCAGTGCAGGAAACACAAACTATGTCTTTCTTATATCCCAGTGCCTGGCACAGTGCCTACTTACGTCCACTAGGCATTCATGCATTGAACAAATGTTTCTGCATCACCAAATTCCATGCTTGACACGAGAGGCAGTTAACAAGGTAGAAAAAGTTCCTGCTTTCAATGAGCTTACATTCTAGCTTCTGATTAGCAGATATTCATATACACACTAAGTGGTTTTTGAATAAACAGATGGTCGGGTAAACAGAAGAATGTATGAATGGATAGACGAGTTTTTATGGGATAAAGATAACTGAACTTAAACAGAGAGTTAACTTTGGCCTTTTTTCTACTTGTCGAAGTCAGCTCACTCATGAATTGGAGAGGACGAATGATAAATGCATGCGTGTGCATGTGTGTGTGTTATTTTTCATTTGGAGGAGTGGTTGAAATGATAAAATATTTTCTAGGTATTGACACTATAGTAGTAATCACCCTAGTAATCATTTATAAATCAACATTTTTCCAAGAATGCTCTACAGAACCTAATTCTGCATATTGTCATTTGACGTTATGCCAAAAATCGGTTCCTGTGGCAAGTGAGGATGGGGAACATTTGGTTACAAATGAGTTTGTTTGGTAGGTTTTAACAACATCTAGCATGACCATGTGGTGGGTGTATGGTTCTCTAGGAGAACATGTTTGGCGGTTTGCTGTAATCAAAAATTCATGTTTGAGAAGCACTTTATAAAGTCCAGTTTGCTTAATATGGATTGAGTAAGTATAGCGGATATTATGTTATCTCCTGGATCCCCCTTCACAGCCAGTACACTCATCCCCAGCTGCTGAAAATATCAGGTGCTGAATGCTCACTGCCTTGCCACTCACTAGACATTGCCCTCAGCATTGGGGGACTGACCCCCAGATGTTGACCTGTGGCCAATTACTAGCTTATGACAGAACATAAAGGCTTATCTCTCTTCTCTCAATGTGAGACAAATCTTAAGGACCACACAACCTCCAGAAGTTCCTGCAGGATCAGCTAGGAGCTTACCTGTCTCTCTAAGCAGGCCAGCTTGTCTCGCTGACCTATCCAATTTCCTCACTTCCTACGTCCTTATAGGTATCTCTCTCCCAAAGCATGCTCGAATAAAGTTTCTCTATTCAATTCTCCATCTTGGAGTCTGCCTCTTGGGAACCCAGTGTAAGACAATAAACATTTTTTCAACAGATAGATAAATGCTCATATGAACTTTTGACCTGCTCACTTCTGTGTCACCAAAAGCATATTCCTCTTCTGTGGAACTAGAGCTTTTAATTCATACATTACTGAGTCTTGATCTACGTTCCTAATGTATAAGAACTTCCTCATTGTAGATCCTTCATTTTCTGAAAATCCTTCCTAAATGTTTCATCTATACAATTCTTTTGAGAGATAACCATGAGCAACATATGCTGTCATTTCTAACATGGTATTGACTTTTGTCTAAATCAAAATCAAGTCTCTCGTCTACTCAAGTCACCAGTAGCAGAGCTCATAAAATTTAGGTGCATTTTGTCAGACTTCAAAATCAAGCTTGTTTTTACTGTTTTACCCTAAAGTTAGTAACAAATTTGTGAATAGAGAGGGAAACCAAATGCCATTCTCTTAATTTTGACAAATTGTGTTCTGTTGAAATATATTTAGTGTGAACTATCAGCTTTCTAAAAAAAAAAAAATGCCCTTTCTTTAAGCAAATCTGACATGTAACAATATATATCTACACACACACACACACATGCACGTACACACACATACACATGCAATTACACTTAATAGCTGAAGAATTATCCTGGCAAATCCTCTGAGTTTTAGAGCAGAAGAAATGGAGGTCCAGAGTAGAGGAACGATTTGCCTGAAGCCCCACAGATAATGGTAGAACTCAGATCCCAGACTTCCAAAACCAGACTTAAAATAATTCTGTCATTCAGGCTCACAGTGGGGGACAGGGAGAGTGATTATTAGCTTTATACATGAAGTTACAATAGAATTGTTTTAGATAGCCAGATGTCTCATTTGATTTCTAAAAATTTGATTACACACTTTTTCAGAGGCATAGCACATGAATAAAAGCTAAGAATACATGTAAACTGGACTGCATGAAAAACCACCTTTTATTCTTAGCTCACACCGGTGAGCATTATGAGTCAATAAATCATCAGTAAGAGCTTCCATCAACCTTAGAGCAGTCTAAAAATCCATGGTTTTAAGAAACATTAAATAATGGAATGTGGACTGAAACAAAACAAACACACAGATTGGCATCACTTTGACAATTTCATCAGAAAATGGTTTTTATAAACATATTTTTCTGGGCTCATCTTTTTATAGATTCAATCAGCACTACCTTCACAGAAATCATGCACAGAGATGCCATGGCAACCGCCGCATTCTGCACAGACACACACACGAAATCAACATGCCTAAGTAACTGTAACTCACGCCCACTCAAGTCCAGTAGATTTGGTTTCCAGATATAAAAATAGCAACAATGATTTTTTTTTTGACAACTATGGGCTGGCCCTGTTATTAATGGTTTAGGTGATGTTAACAAGATGACAGTGAAGAATGTAAAGGCAAAACCCCAAAGGGAGGAATAAACAGTACAACACAAATCTAAAGCCATTCACCATTAACTGATTCTTTTAGGTTCTTGTTATAAGTGAATCTCACTTCGGTCCTGTGCTACTCGAAGGAAGACTTTATTGGCAATAAAACAGAATTGGTAGAACATAGGGTCAGTGGTTTTCTACCAAAGAAGTAAATGACTGCATCAAATTTTCAATCTTTTTCTCCATTTAAAATAATATGGTTTTGAAAACCAATTTCAAGAGACAAATGCCTTGATTTGAGTAATTGTTCAAGAGTCATGTTCCCAACATAACCTCAGTTTTCTATCTTGAGCACCTGAGAGACATGAATGTGGATATGGATCCCCAAGTAATGTCAGCCATTTAAAAATAGAGTGAAGAGACCTAGACAATATGATAGGGATAAAGGATACAAAAAGGAAGGAAAGAAAAAGGAAGGAAGGAAGGAAGGAAGGAAGGAAGGAAGGAAGGAAGGAAGGAAGGAAGGGAGGGAGGAAGGAAGGAAGGAAGGGAGGAAGGAAGGAAGGAAAAAAGAAAAGAAAAGAAAGTAATAGAAAAGAAAAAAAAGGCACAATGGCTTGTGGTAGCATTTTGGCAACTTTTACAGTCCTGAGAAGTTACAATAAGATTATCCCCTGGTGTTTAAAAAAATGCTGTTTCTGGGTCTTGCCCTGGTTCCACTGAATCAGAATCTAAGGTGTTTTACTATTTATGAAGTTGTTCTTTGGAAAAACACAAAAGGGGTGATTCCAAATGGGAAGTGTGGAAGACCTATCAAGCACTAAGATTCAATGTGAATTCATAAAGGAGTGCAAGCTGGACAATTCTCTAAGCTGAGTAGTGATGTGCAGCCACTGTGGTTGTGTTAAATGACTCCAGGTGGGGAAATGGGGTAGACATGGAAACTAAAGGCAATAATCAAAGAGGTGTGCAGAGTCAAGAGATAGAAAATTCTCAGGAGATAGAGATTTATTACTCAGTAGGTATAATGAATTGTGCTTCTACTTGCTAACAACGTGAATGGGTATCACCTGAATCAGTTGTCTTAGCAACAGTAACCATACAGTGAAAGCAATACGAATAATTATAATCTATTTTTATAATTCTCCACAGTTTGCAATGCTTATTTTATCATGCACATGGAAATGGGCATGGAATAGTTAAAGAGGGAAGTCATACAAAGTCGTGGGAGATGGTTTTGCCTTCATCTGCTGAAATGGACTATGAGCCCCATAAGATCTTGAGGTCTCCACCTCCTAGAACAGTCCTTGGTTTATATGAAGTTCTCATTAAATGTTTGTTGAATGATTAATAAATGCATAAACAGTACAGGGGATAACTAAAGAGGAGATAACTTGGAGAGAATGAGGGGAAGACATTTTCTTGGATAATACCTGACAGTATGTTGTTCCCTTGTCTATAAAAGTCAAGTACCTGAGTAGAACACAGCATAGACAGCAGTGGAGATGGTGGGAGTGGGGGTGGGGTGTTTAGGAGGTCTAAGAGGGTCTGATGACCGCTTACTAATTTTTTTTAAATTTAAATTCAATTAATATATAGTATAATATTAGTTTCAGAGGTAGAGTTCAGTGATTCATCAGTCGCATGTAACATCCAGTGTTTATTATATCACGTGCCCTGCTTCATGCCTGTCACCCAGTTACCCTATTCCCCCCACCCATCTTCTCTCCAGCAACCCTCAGTTTGTTTCCTATGACTAGGAGACTCTTATGATTTGTCTCCCTCTCTGATTTCGTGATGACCACTTTTTAAAGTGAAGAGCCACAGCTACTGGAGTTGGTGTGTTTGCATGGAATTGTTCATTAATAAATAGGAAATTACCCAGAGTTGTAGAGATTTAGTTGCCAAGAAGCTGCTAGAAGGTAGGAAGTCCAGCTGATATGACACAGTCCAGCTGATATGACACAGCCTAGGATATTAACGGGGTAGGAATATTTCCTTTGACCTCTGATTTCTAAGAACTTTGCTGATGCTTTAATGGAAAGTACTTTGTTTTCAACACCATTACTCTATTCTAATTATATCTGCATTTAATGTAGTTCAGATGCATGTATGTGAGTGTGTGTAAAAGATAGTCTACAGCACTATCTGGCTAATCCATTTCTGGTCATACCAACAACTTATGTCCAGTATTGTTGAAACTCAATCTATGGATCAAACTGGAGAGTTTGGTGCCCAGAATTTACAGAGCATTTGAGCAGCTCTCCCCACATTCCTGTTGCAGACATACAGACATCCAACAGGGCACAACATCACTTACACAGTTATGTTTTCTGAATGTCACAGGATCTCTCTGTGAGGCTAACACATGTAGGCTTAAGTATTTTCATTTTATAAAAGAGGCAATTGAGTTACAAAAATACAGAAAGTTCATGAAGTTAAGACTAGAGCTAATTAAGACTAATCTTGGTCTTCTGATTCAAAAATCACTTTAAAAAATACAGAGTGGGATAATAGAATAAGATTATGTAATATAGAATTATGTATGTTTTACAAATAAATGATTTAAATGTGTCATGCTCTAATGTTATACCTGTAGTTTAGCAGAGATTCATCATGAAAAGTCTAAGTAATATTCCATTTTGCAATTCTTTGTAAAGAAAGCAATGTGGAGTCAGAGATGAATGCGAACTACCCCAAGTTCTGATCCTACACATTTTGATGAGTCAAAAAAAAAAAAAAAAAACCAAGACAAAAATATTGGAAGTTTCCATGCAAGACTTTTATTTGTAAAGAAAAATTATGCTAATAAAAAACTCAGTTGATTTTTCATTGGAGAAACCTGGTGGAGAGCATCTTAACCAAAGTTAACGTCACCAGTAATGAGACAAATTGATATCAGATACCTCTTCATAGGCTGTTCTTAGGATACAACATCTTCTGTGACATTCTCTCCAAAAGCACAAAACCTGAATTTGAAAATGAAGAAGGATCACCCAATCCACACTACAGAATAACTAATGTGTACTGTTAAAGAAAAAAAAAAAGTTCATGACCCTTTTAAAGAAGGTAAGGTAGATTTTACTTGGGTCCATAGCAATAAGAATAGAGACCACCACAATGAGATTTCACAGAAGGGTGGAGAGGGATTGGGTTCAACTCCCAGCATCACATGGACAAGTGGGAATTTATAGCCAAGGAGCAGGGCAAGATTCTGTGGGTGGAAGACTGCCAAGAGGAAACATCAGTCCTTGCTGAAGATAAGCCAGGGGGATCAGATATCACCTGGAGAAGAATGGGGGGTAAAGAATCTGATCAGATATAGAGGGTGACCGGATATTGAAGGTGAGGGTTTCTGGTTAAACTAACACAGTAGGGTTATCACTGAAACTGGATTTCATAAGGAAGTGTACAAATGGGACTGGGAGAAGGTTCAGGAACCCAACTCAGGTTTGGTCAAGCAAAAAATATTTTTATCAGTACTCTTCTTATGGGTCAATGCCACGAAAGGAAAAAAAAAAAAGACTTAGGAATTGTTCTCAATTTTTAAAAGATTTAGGAACTGTTCCCAGTTAAAGAAGCATGACAGCTAAATGTAACAGGAGACCGGATTGGCTCAAAGACCAGGAAAAAAAGACATTAATAGGACAACTGGAATTTAATAAGGTCTCTAGATTAGATGGTAACGTTGTACCAATGTTAATTTCCTGATTTTTACAAATACTTTCTGTTATATAAAATGTTAACATTTGGCGAAGCTAGATGAAGGATATATAAAAATTCATTTTGCAGCATCTGAAATTATCTCAAAATGAAAAGCTAAAAAAATAAAATTTAAACATTTGTTGAGGTAGATCTCATATAAGTGTTCTTACCAAACTATTTTTTATTTAAGAGATAAATCATCTTAGTATTAAAGGAATCTAACTGATAAATCAATTAAATGTTAAAGCTGTAAGAAGTAGTATGACTTGTCCAAGGTTGCACTAACCTGGCATGTTAGTCTCCAAACACTGGTATTCTCTCTTTAATGACACATCCTACTTCATCTCAATTTTCTAAATACCAAGACTACTTATATAAGCCAGCTCTTCGCATTTCACATCTTTTTCAGAGACAAAGGAGATGAGGTTAACATACGTTAACCATATAAATGAAAGAGATAAAAACTTTGCCCTGTGTGAAAATGAATAAAGGAAACCATTTTAAATGGAATTGGGAGCCCTGAAGAGGAGTTCTCATGCAGACCCTAATAGGAAGGAGAGTACCTAACATATTCCAACAGGAATGAGCCCACTTTACTATCCCAGCAGGAAGAAGGTTTTCTTCTCATCTAGCAACAGCCCAGCCAATGAGAAACTGCCATAACTCAGCCCATGAGAAACCCCTGTCACCTCGACCTCTCATTTTCCTCCAATGGACTTTCACTCAAAGCAGCCTCTTGCAATTGTTTCTGTAATGTTGCTCTCTTCTAACCTATGATTTTGCCATAGCTTGCATGTTCATTTCATGTCCTTTGTCAATTCCAAATAAATCAATTTTGCTGGCAAAATGACTGGCTGTTGTACTTCCAAGTTTGACACCTGAAAAGCATACGCTAATACCAATTTAAGGAAGAATAATACCCTAAGAATTAGTTATGTGTGATGTCTTACTGATTGGAGAACACAAATTACAGATCAAAAAAAAATTCCAAGAACAATTAAAATTCATGGTGTAAATTGCAAATGCACAGAGTAAATGAGGTAGTTATAAGGGTAGAATAGTAATCATGGACTGTGGCTTCAGTGGTCTTTAAACATTATTTTTTTGCCTTTTTTTCATGAAAGACTTATGAAATATTTGTGCATCTATAAGCTGACATCTAAAATTTCATCTTTAATTTATAATTAATTGCAAAAGGCATAATTTCTGGCATATGACAAATAATATAACTTAAAAAATCATCTATTTTAGAAAAAGAGAGCAGTAGGGGCACAGGGAGAGGAGAGAAAATCTCAAGCAGACTCCACACTGAGCAGGGAGCCTGACATGGGGCTTGATCTCACCACCCAGAGATCATGACCTGAGCCGAAACTAATGGCCAGATGCTTAACCAAACATACCACCCAGGTGCCCCATAATGCCACTTTTTAATTAATCTGTAGATTACTCTGTAAAATCTGCCAAAAGTAAACGAAACAACAGCAAGTTGAGAACTGCAATCATTCATGTGATAAACAAAAGCACACTCTTCTTTTGCAGTCAACAATTTCACATCATTATTCCCTTTAAACTCATAACTCCATCCCAACTCCCCCACAGAATTTCATCCTAAAAAAAGAAATTTTGTGATTGGAAGTCTTTAATGATTACTGAGTCATACTGCAGTAAAACAAAAATCTGCATGCAAATTGAAGGGTAAATTATTTTTAAACATCCAGTGACCATAAAGCTTGAAGCATTAAAAATTCTTTTTATATTGAGTTATGACTATAAATATTTTTGTGTTCATTTAAAAAGAATAAAATAAAATATCATTGGTAATAATTTCTTAATGAAATGGATTGGGCTGAAGCCTTCCCCCCCTATGGTTCTTCTATTCAACAATGAATACTACACATTACCATTACTGTAAATATATTAATAAGACAAGGGTCAGCACTAATTTCATCCCTCATTTATATCTTCTATAGATTGAAGCATAGGAAAAATTTATTCATCTAAACAAATGGATGGAAATAGAAGAAGTTTGATTTAATTCTTCAACTCTGTCCATGTATTTGCCAAAAATATCACAGAGAAATCATATCAAAAATTATTTTTTATCATCTATTAAACAATTAGTCAATTAGGTACTCCTGCAATATTGTTGAATTGAAAACATCTGCCTTGCAAATTTTTTTTTTAACCCAGGCATTAAAGTCATTCTCTTCTCAACAATATCACCAACTTTTCCATTTGTCTTTTTCTTCTGGAGTAGAATAAGGTTTCCACCCCCATAGCAATGCACCATGGAGAGAATCTAGATGATTGAGAGTTGAGATTTTTTTTTTAAGGTAAGAGAAAGGAATTAAGGAAGTGGGATTCCTCAAAATCAGGTTCATTCTCTCCCAGATCAATTTGTGGGAAAATAGAAATTACAAGTGGAAACTGAGGATCTATAAACTGTCTTAAAACTATCCATTTTCTCAGGTACTTCTTAAAAGATTTTGTGTATCCCAGGAATATGCACACCCCTGGGTCATTTTAGATTATTTCAAACACACACATTATTCTGAGCATAAGGAATTTCCACCAAGAAACTGCACAAAATTTAAGCACATAGAGGAGGATTTTTGTAATATAGCTCCTCAAATTGTGGAATCTTTCCCACAGTATCTTCAAAAGAAATATAGTCTTTTGAATTATTCCATACAAAGTAACTTTAAATGGTTCATCACATTTGGAAAACATTGCACTATATGTTCCCTTGGGAAGGATTACAATCCACATTAGCATACTCTAGGCTGCAAAAGTCCTACAATAAAGAATGCAATTAACTTTAATTCAAATTTTCACAGATATATTTGCCTATGTATGTCCCTTGGTTGGTATGTTTCTCAAACACTTCCTGAATTCCTGAGTTGTGATTTTTATTGAGTGTAGGGGTTGCATGTCATATTTCTCCTAATGAGATTCACAGACAGTGGCCCTGTCCTTGGTAGGTGTTTCATAAATATTTGTGAACTGGTTTACTGATTCATACACAAAGGGAATTAGGTTGACAAAAGAAGAATGCCAAACAGAAATCGATTAGCAGGAATTCTATCATAAAGTAAACCTTTAAACAAAACCCTTCTAACTTATCACATAGAAGCAGGTGTAATGCTGTAAGCAAGAACCAAAGTTCTCATCCAAGAATTCACCTCAAGCTCCCACTGATGCTTCTCCCAGGAGAGCCTGGCTCAGGGTGTGTGGGGGGTACAGTACCTCACGTAAGAACTCTCAATGTGCAGTCACTGCTACAAGATCACAGAGGATTAGGCCTCCAGACAGCAGTGACAGACACATAATCCTGTCATCACAAGCATTCTTTGGAAGATCCTTCACTTGGGGGAAAAAAAAAATCATTGCTTTTCATCCTCATACAGTGTGAATCTAAGGGTAGCGCTGACTCTTTGGCAGTCTCTCTGCAGTAGGGAGATAGCAGAGGTAACATGCTCCATAAATAACTAGGTCAGTCACAGCACACCAAAGAGAGAGCTGGACGGGGAGCCAAAAAATACAAGCATCTCTGTCTTTTCCTTTAACTGCGGGGTAAACTTGAGTATTTTCTCAACTTCTCTGAGCCCCCACTTCTCCATCTGTCATGACCTTATCAATTTCAACATATCTGTGGATCTATGATCCCTTCCTCCTATTGTGGAAAGAAGAAAAGCATCTTTTAAGAAGATGTCAACATTTTTTTGCCTTCAAAGCAAGGAGATAAAGTCCCGGTAAATATCTGCTTTAATTAATTTAGTTGCCTAACCAGTTCTGACATCTGCCTTGAGAACGCTACTTTTAAGTAAACAATCAGAATTCTTCTGGGGGAAGAAAACAATTTTATTTCTTCAGTATAAAAAAATGGTAAGGACCCCAGAGAGTAGTTACCCTGCATTAGAGAAACAAGGTCAACTTTTATAGTGTTTGACAGTCTATTATATCACGGAAGAAAAACTACCTCATATAGCAGCACTCACTATCCTAAATGATTGCAACCAAGCAGAAAGATGTTAGGGATTAAGAAAATCACTGGGTTTTTTTTTAACTTAAATATAAGTTTGAGCATATTTTTATTGCCGATATCAAAAATCTTACACCGCTGGGAGAAAGGATTTTAGTAATTGCCATAATGTAAAATTACATAATCATAATTAATAGAGAAAAGTATTCCTTTAGTTCTCAATGGATAAAGAATAAGTTTAATTAACACAGTAAATGTACGGCTCCTCAACCTCTCTCTAGCAGGGATGACAAGAGAAAGAAGACAGAATTAGGTCAATTCCTCTTGATGGCAGGACTCCTAACAAGTGACAAAGTAAGTGACAAAATAAGCTGATTTTACAAAGGAAGGAAGTATGATTTTCCTGTGACTGTTTCCACCATTTTTGATGACTTTCTATCAAAAATTGCAAAATTGCCTTCACTGACTCTCAAGACCTAAAGTTCTTTTTGCGTGATATTTGTAAATTGTAAATGAAGGACCAACAAAAACGATGAGAGTTTCATTTTTCATTTTGTGTTTGCATCAACTCAAATGCTCTCACATGATATATTCCAAGGAAAATGTTGTGCCTCTGTTGTGTTTTTATTAATCACACTATCTTGGATCATTTCAAAGCAGTATCCCAAGCCCTGGTTGATGTTGTTCGGATATAACTTTGAAATTCCACAGTCTGATGTTCAATAAACAACACTGTATAAGTTACCAATGAAAAGATTCATGTTGTCCAGGATTTTCAGCTCACCTAAATTCTCTTATTGCACACAGCATGGAGGAGAAAGAGCTCACAGTTACGTGGTGGACTCTCAGCTGCAAATGGGATGCTCCCCAAGGATTCTCAAGTCCTCCTTCAAGGGGACACACCAGAAAGGTCTTTTCACTGTGTTGTTCTTAAAGTTTCTCCAGGTCTTCACCCACATCAAACTAGATCCTCGGTAATGATATGAATAGAATTCAATGGACAAAGGATATTGTCATCTGGCCAAACATATTGTCATGTGCCCAGCATGAGTTAATGGCATCTATACCAAGAGTACCAAGAATACAGTGCCATAACATTGTAGTGTTTTGCTGAACCATGTTAAATATTGTTGGAGGTCAGAAGTGCTGAAATTTCAATAATGTAAAATACTTCAGCAAAAGCAAAATGTGTAAAAGCAAAGATTTGCCAATGCTTATTTAGCATTACTTCTGGGAGAACGTGCACTGATTCCATATTACTATAGTTTTATAAATAAATTATTCTTATTTGTTTTCTATTTTAAGGATTTAATATACTTCCCATTTAACACAGTTTAAAATTTAGGCTTTGGGGCCAGGTGGCCTGGATCCTATCTTAATGTCATCTCCAGCGTATATGCAGTGTATGATTTCAGGTAAATGGCTGGACTTCTCTACCACAATTTCTTTTTGCCTAAAAAATGCAGATAATAAAACTGTCTCCTTCTTAAGATTCTTGTAAGGACACTGCAAGATCATGTGTAAAAAGTACAGACATACACCTGTAGCTTAATCAGCTCTTTGAAACAGTGGAGCCTCTCTCATCCTTTGGTCTCTTCTATCTCTGGTCACCTTCCTCCTGATGGTTCTGTCCTACGCAGACTGGATCTAACTGTTAATAACCTCATTAGTGTAGTCAATGGCATTATTTCATTATTATCCACCCAGTAAATTCCTAACAATGGGTCAGTGTTAAAATCCATCCAATTTCTTGGCTTCTAAGACTCTGTAGCTTAACATCCAAGAAAATTAGAGTCACGCACATGGATGCTACCATGAAGCATTGTCTCAAACATGACCCGAGATTTCAAATATGCTCAACAGGATTTTATTGTATCATCAGCCACCTCTTACTTCTTCAGCAAAGATTTCAAGTTATCTTCTTGTTCTTTATGGTTCTACTCAGATATTATCTTCTTCAAGAAGCTTTCCCTGCCCTCTCTATAAGTTACTTTAAATGTTTTTTCCCATCATAGCTAGTATATATTTGGTCATGATGCCTGACTCATAGATAATTCTACATAGATACTACTTGTCTCATGCATAAATAAATAAATATTCTGTGCACTCACCTAGGCCTATTGCATCACCATAATCTGTTCCAGGGTCTGCTATCATTTTTTAAAAAATTTATTTATTTATTTGAGAGAGAGAGAGAGAGAGAGAGCAAGCGCTCATGTGAGTGGGGGGAGGGCAGAGGAAAAGGGAGAGAATCTCAAGCAGACTCCACCCTGAGTGGGGAGCTGAACACAGGGCTTGATCTCAAGACCCTGAGATCATGAAATCAAGAGTTGAATGCTCAGCTGAGCTACCTAGGTCCTCTCAAGGTCAGCTATATCACTGCAACTCTCCATCCCCCAGACCATAAATTCTTCAGTCAGGATTATATCCTACCCATTTTCATATCCCTACCACTGACTCCATGGTACATCCTGGATGCAAAATCATTTTTCCCGCCTGAATTTATCAACAAGTTGAAATTAACAATATTGAAATATTCAGTTCATTCAGTCAGCAATGATCTAACATGTGTCTTTTATGCATCTCTGCTATGCTGCTATGCTATACTAGATATACAAAGATTAAGAGACCTAGCTCTCCCCTTTAGGGACCCTGCTGATGAACCAGGCACAAGAAACACAAACATATGTTTGCTAGATGATACCATAATTACTCTGGAGGAAGCATGTACAAAGGACTGTAGATACACAGGATGATGCACCTCAAGTGTTGGAATCGGCTAAAGAGGCTTCTCAATGAGGCAGTTCAGGGTTTGAGCCTGCTTCAAATATCTCTCCTTTTGTTATTATGTGTTCACTGAGCAAATTTCATCATCCTTGTTTACTTCTCTGAATTAACTGACTCTGTTAGCAGCATTCCTTGTTTGCGAGTCCAAGGTCACCAGTCAGTCAAGGAGATGGGACAAGCCTGTCCCAGGTTAGTTTAGGTCCTTTTTTCAGAGAAGGACAAAGCACCTTGCCTGATAGTCCTATGAAAATTGCATAGAATGTAAGAGAATTCCTAAAGTGCAATAAAGTTCTACTATCAGGAAAGGGAGAATGGAGGCTGATAATGCAAAACAATCAAACAATGGACAAATCCTCCAGCGGGTGTGATTGGATTTGTTCTCAAGTCAGCCATGTTTCCTAATGTAAATTTTTTAACTGTGCTTTCTGGTTGTATCCATTTGGAATCTCTTTCCCTTGCAAGTAAGAGAAATCTGATGCACAGTGGCTTTAACAAATAGGGCTGTGTTTTTCTCACTACATAAGAATTCTGGAAGGACCAGCCCAGGACTGATGAAGTAACCATCATGGGGCAGTGATCACAAAGCATGGCCCCAGGGCTGCTGGTTGTTACTGGTCTATGGTGATGTTATGGACCAACTTATGTCCCCATATTCATATATCAAAGCCCTAACTCTTAGTGTAACTATATTTGAAGATCGTGCCTTTGAAGAAGTAATTAAGGTGAAATGAAGTCTTAAGAGTGGGGCCTTAATTTAATAGGACTATGGTCTTTACAAGAGGAAGAAGCACCAGAGATACACACACACAGAAAAGCTCACATGTGGACACAGAGAGCAGTGGCCATTTGTAAGCCAAACAGAGAGGTCCCAGGAAAAGCCCAATCCACTGGCACCTTGATCTGGGACTTCTGGTCTCCAAGACTGTGAGAAAATAAGTTTCTGTTATTTAAGCCACCATATCTGTGGTTTTGTCATGGCAGCTCTAGCAAACAAATACAGATGACATAAGCATAGAAAATCAGAGTAAGCACTTAGAGACTTGGATAACAATTTGACAGAATTATTTTATGCCTGCCGAATTAAATGGTAAGATATTTGGCCTTGTAATTTGGATGCCTTTTTCACTTTGTTTTTCTATTTATTTATTTTGTTGTATCTTAATCAGTCTACCATAGGCTAGAAATATTTTTTAAATGATTTCAACTACAGATAGGTTGAGAGACACCACCTCAAAGAACCTGGGCTCTCTCTCTATTTTTTTTTTTTTTTGGCTTTTATTTTTAGATGAGCAACCTCATGGTCATAGGACAGCTGTTCTACCTCCAAGTGTCACATCCTCATTCCAAACAAGCAATAAGAAAGAAAGATAAGGAATAAAAGGCAATAGGAGTACCTCTTGAATCTGTCCTTGTTAATCAAGAAAGCAAAATTTCCTGGAAAACCTGTGCTAGATGTTTCTGCTCATATCTATTAGAAGTGTGACAATGGCCACCCTTCCTGGAAGAGTGTTGAGTCAGCTAACCAACAGTGAATGCCAAGCCAGTTTTACACCAATCTCTTAAGAGCTTAGTTAGCGTAAATCAGTCTCCTAGATCTCACTCCATTTTAGATACACAACAGCTAGCTAGCCAGCCAGCAAACAAGAGCACAATGACCTAAGGAAATTCCACCAGGATAAGACTCAACTGTGAGGCTACACGTATAGCAACCAGTCAGCCTTTCTTTTCAATTCACTAAACCAACATTGATTTAGTCTGATATATTTATGCCATATATACACATATATATGTACATCTGTATACTGTGTGTGTGAGAGTTCTTACACATAAATTGCCTGATTTACGTGAATTGCAGTTCTTAGCTACATCAGGAGCAAATCTTATGAAAATAAATACATTCAGCTCACTGATTAAAAGAATCCACTCCTAAGAAAAATCCCATCTAAAAGGATTCATATTTTTTTAAAGATTTTATTTATTTATTCATGAGAGACACACAGAGAGAGGCAGAGGTTAGAAGCAGGCTCCCTGTGGTGAGCCTGATGTGGGACTCTATCCCAGGACCCCAGGATCACAACCTGAGCCAAAGGCAGACACTCAACCACTGAGCCACCCAGGCGATCCTAAGAGGCTTCACATTAATTGAGATTCTTCAGGAAATAGGCATGTTGTTTTGAATTTTCTATCTTTAAAGATTTTGGTCTGGCATTACATTTTATACTGTTATTGGCTCTCTTTGATAGATGAGAAAACAGATATGGAATATTCAATGACTAAACCAACATTAGGCATCAGAGCCAGTACTAGTGTCCATGTCTCCTGAATTGTATGCCTCACTGTCTCTCAAGTTTTCCTAACAGAACCAATCTCCAGAATCCAAAATGGGGCCCACTGATGTCCCAAGGAAACGCTCCATTCCATTTCTCCTGATACCTCTGTCCTGCTCACCACAAAGTAGTTGCTCCCTGTAGAATATTCAAATACTAAACTTTTTTATTTTTTTCCTGAGAGAGTGTGTGAAACTATGAGTATATTTGGGGGAGGGCAGGTGAGGAGTAGGGGCAGAAGGAAAGAGAGAGAGAGAGAGAGTCATAAGCAGGCTTCACACGTAGTGCAGGGCTTAATCTCACGACCCTGAGATCATGACCTAACCTAAATCAAGAATTGGACACTCAACCAACTGACCCACCCAGGTGCCCCAAATGCTAAACTATTTTTATTTACACTCAGATTAAGTACTATTCTGTTTGTGTTTTCATTCTTTCACTCATTCCGTAAATGGGGACACAATCAAAGGCAAGACAGACATGGAATTTACTAGGAAACCAACATTTGCCTCAATGATGAATGAAACTCTATCGCAAAATGACTACAAAAAAGAAGTTCATAGTGCTTTTTGCCTAGGATAAACTCGCTCTCTCGCTCTCTCTTTCTTGACACTCTATGTTGTTTCACCAGCTATTATGTTACCTTCCCTTCTCACCAGGTACAGCAATAAGAGTCATCTCTGAGAATGGGAATGAGACCATTCATGAAGCCAACAAAGAAGAAAAGTGAGACTGCTTCTATTTCAGAAGCTCCCATCCAGCCACTATGACCCTAAAGACATTACTTGGTAGCCTTCCTCTTAGTAAAAGCATACATTAAAGTGTTTGACATCAAAGTGGCAGATATTCTTGACTCCTTTTGAAGTGGACTCAATGACTTTTAGGTGATGTAATACTCCCACACCTAAACAGTTTGTTTTATGGCCCTTTCGAAAGCTGTCCTAACATCAAATATCCAACCCACTATGCCAGTAACTGCTGTGATTATTAAGCATAAAAAGTGAGATGTGCTCAGTTTTCCCCTTCAGACATCTGTATATGGAAAGGAAACAAAATAAACAAGATTTATTATGATGCATTGGAATAGAATCCATGGCACAAATCAGAGAAAATAAGACACGTATTAGACGCTGCTGTGGAATAATAGAAAGAATTCTGAAAAGTACATTTTAATCCTGCCTAAACAACTGTCTCAGCTATTGTATCTAAGGTTAAATCACTTAATCTGTTCAGGTCTCAACTTTCTCATATATTTACCGTTTACTTTGAAATTTATGATCTGTGAATTATCTTAAATTCTATGGTTTGTGAAAGAAGATGGAAGTTGGGAGCCATTGATTCAATTCAGACATATACCTGTGTGCTTTTATTTGTTGTTGGCCCTAACCATTGTAAAATGGTTGCAAATATTTAAAAATTGGAAGATTTCTGTCAGCAGAATGGGTTTCCAATTTCTCATGGACAAAAATAATCCCCAGATAATCAGCAGCACTAGGCTCTGGTTTCTGACCCTCAGTTCTTTCAGATGGGACCTGCCCTTTCTAGGTCATTGGGGTTCTCTCATGGCTCCATATTGCTTCATGACTTAGGTTACTGGACTTTCCTCTCCTGTCATTTGGGCTTACAGTCCCAAACTGTGAGGCCTTTATACTTTCAATTCCTTCTACGTGGAGTAGCACACCTCCAGATATTCACCTAATCCTACTTTATTTTCATATGAATATACCCAGAAATGCATTTCATTTGTTGGCTCATATTTTTGTTGTTTGTTCCTCTACTAGAATAAAAACTGTTGGAAGGATGGGACTTTGTCTTGTTCACCAGGGTACTTGCAGCACGTAAAATAATGTCTGGTATATGGCAGGTGTCAAATAATTGTCTATCCATTGATTTGTTATTGACTATAAATCTCTGTCCTTTTGGAATTCATATTCTTCAGTCTGCCAAGAAAGGGTTTTCAGGAATCACTTTATTAGGGGAAAACTCAAAATACAATCACTATGAATATATTTAAAAAATAAGTGGTATTGCCTTTCTCTCAATTATTAAACATATGACCATCAGAGAACAATTAGAAAATTTAAAAACTCATTCAACTGAGAGAGTGATTTCAAAATGTCAGTGACTTTGCATTCTAGTATTTTTTTTCAGGAATTACACATTTATACTAAATGTTTGTACTTTTTTACATGCACTTGAAGACAACTCAGTCTCCCTCCTCCTGCAGCAACTCATGCAATAAGAAATCTTCCCAAACCTCCATCATCTCAGAAAAGCATTGAAGGGAAGTAGTTCTTGTCATTTCTATTCACATACGTGCCTCTCATGAGAGGAGGAAGATTCATCAGATTGCTGAGATAATCAGAGCCTGATATTCATTCTTTCACATTTCTTCATGGGGCAGGATTCATGTACTTACGGAGTGTCATTGAGAAGTGAGCCTTCACCCTTGGTTCTCAGACTCACGACATCATGGTCTAACACTGTGGTCTAAGTTAGGAGCTGCTCCACACACATGTTCATCCCCAACTTAGTCTCAAAGTCTAAGTTGTAGGAGGTTATAGGGGCCCGCCACATAAGCTGACTTCTCCAAATTCAGTTCAGCAAGAATAAGGAAACATCTCACCTGGTTACTGTGTCTATTTCTCTGTAGGTCCAGAATGTAGAAGAAAGAATGGTGAGTTTTACACTCTGCAAATCCTACCAATACTAAATATTCAGATCTGTAACCTGATTTTCCTACTGAAACTTCTTTCATTATTTTTTGGATTCAGCCACCATATCTGAGATATTTCACTTATGACAGGTTGGTCATTCCATCAGTGAATGTCACTGCCACCATAGCAGCAAGTGCTGGACTCCTGCTTTCTGAGAAATGAATGACATCTTGATAGTTCAGTAGCTGCACTGACACTGAGTAGTAAGAGGATTGTTGCTCTTTGCTTTCTCCTTCATTCCTGACACTGAGTAGTAAGAGGATTGTTGCTCTTTGCTTTCTCCTTCTTTCCACTTACACAGCCATGCTGGTTTTATCCATATGAAGACTAACAGTCTCTCATAAATTATGTTTGAATGCAACCCCAGTAGCTATGTAATCAGTCTTACTGTTTTTTATTCCAACTTTTAATCTCCCTGCAATTATAATCCCACTACTGCTACCTTTAGTTTTACCTCTGCTTAAGAGTGTGTTTGCAATTTAGACCTGAAGCACATATATTACTGATTTATTAAATTTATTGATCCAGCTCTTCCTCCCAAACCAAGTGGCTTAAATTAGAGTAATCTGAGAATGAGAAACATGACTTAATCTTGCATGGTCTCAGAGCACTTCATGAAAGCCATTGGATGGCTTCTGGGAAACAAATGATGAGAACAAAAATCAGAAACAAAGCATGTGAGCTCTGATCTAGGATACATTCTCTTGGTTTGCTACCCTAGCACTCTGTATTTTCTCAATGTGACCCTTCATACACTTCATTCTTACTACTTGTTGATTACCTTCTTCCTTACTGGACCATAAATTTTATGAAGGCAGAGAATTTGCCTGTTTTTGCTTAAGCCCTATTTCCCACTGCTATAGTGTCAAAAGTTTTATAAATGGCTTAAAAAATATGTGCTGAATGAATGAATGAATGAATGAGTGCTAGGTGGAAGTGAAATACCAGGAAACATAGGATTTGCCACAGAAAACAAATTAATCAAGCTCCAGAAACTAGGCAAGATAAGACTGGAAGGATGGGCATGATATCTTCCCTGAGCCTCCATCCTCCTAATATCTCCTTCCCCCAAATGCAAACCCCCATGAGTGGAGACAAGAAAGGGACACTTGAGACTAGGAAAGATACTACTTGCAGTTAGGCATAGTAAAGAAAGTGAAAACCAATTCATTTTTTAAAAAAGAGCAAAAATATTAAATGACTAAACACATCCAATAATATTTTTTGACAAAACTAAGAAAATCTAATAAATAGTAAATAAGAAATCTTGTATAATCTGATAAAAGCCCAAAGCAGGAAACTAGGGAAGAAAAGAGCCAAACCACTGCAGAGATTATTTTAATTGTTAAGCACAAAAATAATGCCCCATGCTAATGAAATTAACTCCGCAATGAAATGGATGACTTTGTGTGTTTGTCAGAGGGAACAGGAAATGGTGAAAACCAATAAAAACTCATGAAGCAGGAAACCTTAATAGATTAATAACTATGGAACACATTCAGAAAAGTTGTTCGAGATTTTCTTCCTAAAGCATACGTAAGTTTATATGATGAGTTTCCAAATATTCAAGGAACAATATATCAATATGTACATATTATTTCAGGTCATGAATGCAGTGGAAAGATTCCATACTGATTTCCATAAAGATAGTAGAAGGCTAATATGACAATGTGGCAATTAAAGATTAATATTGCTTATGAATATTTCTGACAAACTTATAAATGAAGTACTAACAAATGAAAATTTATAATAATATGTACTCTAAAAGAGTTCATTTGAGGAATTTGAATCAAATTGGGATAAGATCACATCACAGATGCCAAAAAGACTTTTTAAAAAAATTCATCATGAAGCAATGATTAAAAAAAAAAAAAAAAAAAAACTCTTTGTCAACAATTTTCAAAGGCTTATTTTTTATTATGATGAAAAGAACCTATCCCAAATGCTGAATCACTAAATAAATTGCCATTCAATTGGAATAAGTTAAATGTTATATAAGCAAATAGTGAACATTTATTATCTCTAATATTACTTAATATAAGCTTAGAAGTTCTAACACTGCATTGAGATGTAAAATTTTTAAATTACATAATTGAAAAGGAGAAACAAAATCATCATTGTTTTCAGATAACACTTCAAAAAAAAAAGATAATCAACCTAAGTGTTATAGAAATAAGTCACTGGAAATAGGTTTCCAGCAACATGGTGAAATCATAATGAGTACACAAAATCCAGTGACTCCACTCCCATTAAAATGGCTAAAATTAAAGACTAACCATACCAAATGTTGCCAAAAACATGGAGCAACTCATTTTTATGAGTTGCTGGTAGGAATGTAAAATGGCATAAACACTTTGGAAACAAATTGGCAGATTCTCAAAAGTCCTACTTACATTACCAAACAATTCATATATCCTGTTCCTATGTATTTAATCAGAAAGCATGAAAGTATATAAAACATGAAAGTATATGTCCATACAAGTCCTTCCACATGAATGTTCATAGCAGCATTATTCATAATAGTAAAAAATGGGTAACAACAAAAAAAGCCATCAACAAACGAATGAAAAATTGTGGTATACCCATACAGCAGAACATTATTCAGTCAGAAAGAGGAATGAATTATCAATAAATGCAATAACATGGGTGAATCTCAAAATCATAATGCTGAGGAAAAGGAGCCATACACAAACGAGTAGATCCTGAATGATTCCACTCATATAAAATTCTATAAATGCAAACGAATATATAGTGAAAGAAAGCTAATTAGTGGTTGTCTGTGGCAGGAGTGGGAAATGAGATGGGTTACCAAGAGGCAAGAGGAACTTTTGGGGAGATGATGGCAATATTTGGTGTTCTGTTTTTGGTAATAGTTTCATAAGTATACCTGTCAAAAATCAAATTATACACTTTAAATAAGTGTGGATTATTGTCATAAATCATGCATCAGTGAAGTTATGATTTAAAAATACAATAGAACCTTCTGGACAAGAAAATACAAATATCAAGAGACACTCACTGTAGCACATTCCCAAGACCAAATTGTCTAACATCCTTCAACTCCTATCCTCAAAATGTTTCTCCTCAAATGGCTCCTACTTGCTTGTAGACTGTCTCATTAAAGCAATTACTCAAAAAAAAAAAAAAGTAAAGATGTGAAGATACAGATATTTATGTGGTGGTATGAAGACCTTATTAATTTATCCTCCATTTCTCCATAGTGAGAGAGAGACAAAGAGAGAGAGAGAGAAAGAGAGAGAGAGGGCAAAAAAGAGAGAGATGGAGAGATTGAGATTAATTTTACTGAAATGGCCATGACTTGCTAAAAACTTCATTTCCTTGACCTTCTTCAGGGGTAACCACATGTCATGCAATTGGTTGGAAGATGAGAGTGGAAATCTTATAGTTGGGCCTTCTAAGAAAACTATTTTTTGCTGGTAAAAGGGGACATGCTCAGGTGACACAAACTTTGCCCTTCACCTTTTCCTCTTTCTTTTTTAACTAAAGACAAATGAGTGGCTTGGAAGTGTAGCAGCTGCCTTGTGACTGAGAGTGAGAAAATCAAATGCTGAAGATGATAGAGCAAAAAGAGAAAAGGTATCTGAACCAGCCTTGGAACACGTTACCAATTTAGTTTCCTGCATGAGAAAAGTCAATCTCTTGCAAGTTTCATGCAGCTATATAAAATTCTACTAACTCCAGCATTTGTGGAGGGAAAAATAAGAATTTTATTACCAACCAATCACATATTGTGACTGCCAAAACTAGACTTAAAAATCAAGGCATCGAGTCTCTCCTTATACAGCTGATGGAATAGGTCCAGAAAAATATGAGATTTTCTCAAGAGGACAGAACTAACAGAGTCAAAAGTGAACCTAAGCCTCTTGGTTTTCAATCCAATACCATTTCGACTGTCCTTACTGCCACACTGAAGAAAATTCCCGGAGCACCTGCGTGGCTCAGTCGGGTAAGCATCTACCTTCTGCTCAGATCATGAACCCGGGGTCCTGGGATCGAGCCCTATGTCAGGTGGCCTACTCAAGGGGGGGTGCTTGTCCCTCTCCCTCTGCCCTCCTTCCCCACTTATGCTTATGCTCTCTTTCCCTCTTTCAAATATATATATATATATATATATATATATATTTTTTTTTTTTTTTAAATGAAAAGGATATTACTCATTGATAGCCTATTCTTTGCCAGGTACTGTGCTTGGTGACATATGGACACAAGAATGTACAAGACCACATTCCTTTCCTATAAGATGAATCCAATCTAGATGAAGAGGTAAGACTTCATTGGACTATGAATTAGCAAGAATAGTTTTAAAATAGAGCTAGTGGAATTAGTCCCATCACATGATGGCCCACAATCTTTAGACAGAAAAAGTCAACAACCGAATAAGCCAGTATCACACCACATGGTAAGTGACAAAGTGTTCATGTCCATGTTAGGGAGAAATCAATGTGGGTAGGAAAAATCAGAGATGTGTTGTATAAGGGAACGATGTTTTCTCTTACTTGCAGGAAAGATAGAGTTAAGAGAGGCAGAAGACAATTCCTAGAAAATACAAATGCCTTTGGCAAAAGACGTGGTGCAAAGAACCAAGAAACATCTTGGGGAAAATACAAATAAAATGGTTTGACTACAGTGGAAGGTTTTGTTAGTGTTCTTATGGAAAATGTGGCATTAGAAAAAGTAAAATGTAGATTAAAATATAGATTAGAACCAGAGGAGCTTTAAATGATGGAGTGAATAATTTTAACTTTATCCTTCAGGTAATAAAGAGCCAGCGTTGATTTTTAATCACGGAAATGACTTGGCAAAATTAGTATTTTTTTTTAAAGATTTTATTTATTTATTCATGAGAGACACAGAGAGAGAGGCAGAGACAGGCAGAGGGAGAAGCAGGCTCCATGCAGGGAGCCTGACGTGGGACTCCATCCTGGGACTCCAGATCACACCCTGGGCTGAAGGCGGCGCTAAACCACTGAGCCATCTGGGCTGCCCCAAAATTAGTATTTAAGAAGATGAACCTGGGGGAGCCTGGATGGTTCAGCCAGTTAAGCCTCTGTCTTGGGCTCAGGTCATGATCCCAGGGCCCAGGGATGGAGCCCCACATGGAGCTCCTGCTCAGCGGGGAGCCTGATCCTCCCTCTCCCTCTGCCCCTCCTCCTGCTTGTGCTCTCATACTCTGTCTCTCTCAAATGAATAAATAAAATCTTTAAGAAAAAAGAAAAAAAGAAGATGAAACTGGTGTCTGTGAATTGAGAACAGGAAATGGAACACGGAAGATTAAACATATTGAACAAAACTTACAGGCAAGATGAGGTTCAGTATATATAAAAATATATGTATATGTATGTACTTGTAATTTTTATATAATATATACATAATTCTAAATCACCAGGAAGTGAGCAATAAAGTATGTTAAAGATTTTACATTTCAATGCCCAGTGTAGTGCCTGGACCACAGTAGATGCTCAATAAAGTTATGAATAATTCATTCATAATGTAAAGGTATATTAATGTCCAAATGAAAAGATTACTGCAGACTCTCTTCATCCAGATATTAAAGCTTCCTTTATAAATCCCGGAAGTGTATATAAAACATCTCTCTTCTAAGATAAAAAGTGGGAGTTTTAAGGATCCCGGAAAACTGGTGAGTTACCTAGGTAACTCATTAAGTAAAATACATGAGAATTGAGTTCTGATTAAAAGTATTCCCTTTACTGCCTTGCCTGCCTTTTGACAAGAAGCAACAGATACAGCTTCACAGCTTTCACTTAGCAAGCAGATAAAAAAGAACAGATGACTTGATTCTGACATTTCTAAATATCTACCTATGATTTCAGTCACCTTTCTTTTGAGTCTTTGCTTATTTTTAGAATCACCTTCCAACAATGGCTAAATGAGTTCACAGAACTGAGAACTCAGGTGAGAGCCATACAACTGCAGTCACTTGAGTATTTTAGACAAAGAAAGAATTTTAAGGCTTTCTGAATGACCTAGATAATTAAATTAAAAAGTGAGTACTCACCTACACTATGTACTGAACATACCTGCCACAATGTTTAGATAATAGCTAACAGCTGCCACTCTATGTATGTTTTCTGTTCAGAGTGACTACTTAAGAGAATACTTCTTTGAAAGACGGCCTCATTAGCCAATCACCAAACATCAGGGTGATCACTAGAAAGTGTCCATTGATCCTCTGGATGTGTTGCTTGATTTGCAACAAATCTGGCTGGTTCTGTTGCTTTCACTTGGCATCTTGTGGATAAGAGTGGTTATAGGGTAAGACACCAAAAAGGACAATATCTCCTGCATGAAAGCTTCTGGTTGAAAGGAGAATAATATGTTTGTTTCCCTAGATCCTGAGAAGTAGGGTTGGTTGACTTGATGTCTCCTGTCATCAGAATTCTTTGTGTTGATAAGGACCAGTGTGTTGACATTACCCCAAAGTTAACCTTACTCATGCAGACCTGAAAACCCAATTCTACACTCACAAGGGCAGGGTTTCTAAGCCTAAAATTACCAGGGAGGTAAGACTAGCTGAGAAAGGATAAATCCCCTCCGCCAACAGGCAGTCCCCAAAACAGAAGATGGCTAAACTGTGCTCAGTATTTTCTTCCCTAACTCACCAGTCAGAGGGGCCACCCCTCTGCCTCCCAGAAGGACAGTGAGGGTTTGAGGGTCAGGGCAGGACATCAGGAGTATTATTCTAATAGTCCCTTCAAATGGGAACAGGACTCAAAAGTTCTACTGTTTCCAACAGAGGGCAGCATCCACATCTTAGGCTTTTTCATACCCAACACCAAAGCAGCGCCCTGATCAGTAAGTTGAAGGGTGATGACCTCTAAGGAAAGAGACCAGATTTTAGTCAAGCTTGACCCTTACTTCTGAACCTTTTTGACTGTACACCCTCAGGCAAGTACTTTCTCCTCTTTGTGATTTCATCAACTATGGAATCCAGGTGGTACATACCGAGCTCACAGGAGTCTCTTGAAGGTTAAATATCCAGTAGCTTATCCCAATGCGGTAGGGACAGAGAGGCACTCAAAACTCTGAACGCCCTTCCTCTTCTTTCCCCTAATAAAACCTGCTTTCAGGGAAAAAAATCTGGAGAAGGCATCATTTATGCTCCCATTCTAAGTTTTCCTCTCCCAGGGCTATTTTTCTGTTGAAGCCTTTTCCCTCAGTGTAATAAATGGCTCATTTAGTCAATCGTGGTCCAAGAGCCGAGACGCGGGATTTAGGAAGAGAACGGCATTCTGGAAATCAGAGCCTGTCTGGATTATTGTTCTGAACTCATTATTTTCTGTGCCGCTCCACCCCTCGTACCTTTGTATCATCCTAATCCTTCTTTTTTTTTTTCTTTTTGGAGCATTGTCATGGGAACGTATGTCCTATAAATGGCAAGGGGGTGATGAAGGATAACGAGGGAGAGAAAAAGAAATAAAGATCTGTGCCCTGATTGTTTTGCCACTAAAAACAAATGAAATGGAAATCAAGATGTGTGACTTGGCACTGCAGTGTTTAGAGAATTGAAACCTACAGTGCTTACTTTTAATTGTTCCTTAATGGCACATGGAATTGCAAGACATTAAATCACTTTAGAGGAGTGCCAGCGGAATTAGTTTATCCCAGTAAAGTCACCTTTAGTTTGTTAAGTCGGCCATTAGACAGGCTAAATGCTAGAAGACGCCACCATTACGTGTTTTGTTGGAAGCACCGTGGAACATACTCCCGAGGTGTGAGACCCCACCCACAGCCAGATGTCATCAGAGAAATGAATGACTAAAGACAGGTGCCACTCGGCCCTGAGTACATGCTCGGTATCAACCTTACCATAAGGAAATCATTGCCAAAGGAGTTGGTGATGCGAAAGGGACACAGAGACCCAGGCAGAAGCAGTTTGTATGTTATTACACAGCCTTGGGAACAGACAGAGCTGAGTTTAAATCCCAATTCCGTTTCCTTGCTGAGGGACCTTGGGCAAATTCTCTTTCCATTAAGTGGAACTAATAGCACTGACATAGTTCATGGCTTCTGTGGGGATTGAATGAGCTACTTCCTGGGAGGCCGCAGGCAGAGGAGGCAAGTGACAAGGCTTCCGGGCTAGAGAGCCTGGATTTGAATTCTGTTTGCAGGAAAACTAGCAGTGTAACCTCACTTCCCATGCCCTTTAGTCTTCTTGTTCATAAATTAGACTCTTTACCTACTCTATGGAGCTGTTATGTGAATTAAATTAGCTCACACACATGTTAAGTGTGGGGTCACTTAAGAAGGACTCCATAGTCCTTAACTGTTATGTTAACATGCCGGCTCCTGGGATGTTGGATTCCTTCACCCATTTCTGGTAATCATACTTCCCCAACAAAGTTTTCCCAGGAGTTTACATAATTTGAAGAACTCTATTAACTTTCCCTTCAAAGCCATTTCCCTAAATCTAAAACATTCATCATTAATAATGAATTTGGTTGAAGGCACTGGCTCTCCCCTGTTACAATAATCATCATCTAGAAAGATCACATTATCATATTATTCTTAGGTTACGTTCAGACATTACCAGCGTCTTATACGTTGATTCCATCAATAGAGTTCCAGCTGCTCTGAAAGTCTGGGAATTGAAGTAAGACTTCTGGACATGTAAGTTTTGATGAGACAATAGAAAGGAACAGATACATGGACTAGTTTAGGTTGAACAGGACAAGGAAGTAGGGGAACCCATGCCCCATCGTGGCAGCTGGGGAGGTCTCAAATATATGTGGGATGGGGGACAGAAATTGAAATTCACACTTTTCTACAGTTTTCCTGGCCTGTCATGCCACCCCAACGTCTCTGGGAACTTAGGTTATATTGAAAGATTTAAATTATTCTATTTATTTAAAAAATCATGATACATGTCATCAGCATCATCCATTTACAATCCTCTATGAAATGACTTGTGAGATATTATAACAAAAAATAAAAGGAGATGAAGGCAATTAAAACATTCTCAAAGGACAAGAATAAACTAATGAAATAAAGCAAGGTTTTCTGAATGATAATGTCATTCTAACATTTGGATAATGAAGTTTAGGGTAGCTGTTGTAGATGGAGTCACAGGGAATTAGGAATCACGTTGTTTCAGAATAATGGCTAATCCTTAAACTTACCATATTTAAACTAAAATTAGGGAATGCCTTTTTTTAGGAAACCATGCACCTGCATCCCTCATCCTCCTTGGAGAGGATGTGTGAGCTCTTTGCAACATTGCAACATAGAGCAGAGTGGACCAATAGCTACTTTTATTAGGAACACATATGTCCATGCACACACGTGTGTGTGTGTGTGTGTGTGTATTTTCCTATGCACTTACATAAACCTTTCTCATTTTATTTTCAGGGAGAACCTAAGGTATGTTTTGCTTTTATCCCCATCTTACACAGGAAGAAGTAGAGATTCAGAAATAATTAGGCCGAGATCACAAAGCTAATAAAAATAACTAATGTTTATTGAAAGCTTACTAGGTCCAGACACTAAACACTTTACCTATGCTAATTCTTTTAGCTCTGTGAAGTACTACTATTCCTATTTTATGGGAAATAAAATTAAGGCAAAGAGAAATTAAACTTGTTCGAGCTCCCATAGATAGTAAATGGATGAGCAGGAAATGAAAACCAGGCATTCTGGCTCCTATGTCTTCACCTTTCACCACCATGCCACACTGCATCTTTCTAATGCATGCTAAAGCAACTGACAGTCCATTTTTCCCACTTGAACCACACTACCCCTTTTTCTTATGGTTTGAAATAATTTTAGGTCTAATCTTATATAAGGACAGCAGTTCGGTCAACAGCCTCTTCCACAGTCATGGTATTGAACACATTGACCAACAGCAATTTGCACAGGACTCGAACACATGGAGTTAAATACACAGAAAGGGAACTCAACACTTTGAGAACTTTGTCTAATTACTCATTATCTGTTTCATCTTTTTCTGAGTTGACTGATTGTTCAACATAATTTTTCAAGTGATTGTGTTGGTGCAGAATTAGCTCAGCTTTATTTGAGAGCATGTGCACAGCTGCTGCCTATAGCCTAGTCTCCTTGAGTCAGTCAGCTTGAGTTGGTGATTACCCCATCCCTAAATAATCTACTCCATGTGTGTCACTGAAAGTGACATTACAATGTGAATCTGTCAGTTCAAGCAATTTCAGTAGGAAAAAAAAAATGCATGCCTACCTGGAGGGTTTTGTGTTTCTCAAGTAATTTCTTTTCAATTAATCTTAAGTGCTGTATGGGGTTAATTACATTTTCACAAAAAAATAAGTGGATAGAATAGGATTGATTAGATGTTTGGAGTCACATAATGAAAGCCAAGTCAAATAAAGCTAGTAATATTAGCTAATATTTATTGAATATTTGTTATAGGTCAGGAACTGAACAGTTAAGTACTTTATACACATTATCTTGTTAAATTATCTCCTCAACCCTAAGAAATAGGTACTATTTAGATAATCCCCCGATAGGTGTATGAAACTGAGCCTCAGAAGAATTAAATTACTTTCCCAAGATAAGATGCTTGGTGGAACCAGAATCTAAAGCAGGTGTGCTTTAGACTAGAAGCTCTTAGATTTACTTTCTGCAATAATTTTAATTATTTGTAGCATGATCATGGGGATATTCCACATCCCACATTCTGTCTCAAGATGACTCAGTATAATTTTCTGATTGAGAATCAATTATGATAATTATAAATCTGTTACTTTCTGCAAGAAGCCAAGGAGCAGAATCATAAAGTAATGTGTGATACTAAAGTGAGTGCTGCCAGGGGAGAGGGCAACACGGTATTTATTCTATGTATTACTCATGCTCTACCCTCATCCTCCTGTCCACATATTAAACATGTATTTAATTTTTAAGATTATGTTCAAAATAACCAACAACTTCTTTAACTTACTCTTTTCCCCCTTTTAGTAGAAATGGTCCTATTTCTATTATAAATCTATATGTGCTTATATTATGAGCCCCATGTATACAGTCAAATTTTGGCACCAATAACTCTTTATTACATTTCCTTTTTGAATTTAAATTCAATTAACATATAGTGTATGATTAGTTTCAGAGGTAGAGTTCAGTGATTCATCAATTGCATACAATACCCAGTGCTCATCACATCACGTGCCCTCCTCATGCCCATCACCCAGTTACCCCCTCCCCTCCAGCAACCCTCAGTTTGTTTCCTGTGATTAAGAGTCTCTTATGGTTTGCCTCCCTCTCTACTTTTGTCTTATTTTATTTTTCCCTCCCTTCCCCTATGTTTTGTTTCTTAAGTTCCACATGTGAGTGAGATCATATGGTAATTGGCTTTCTCTGACTGACTTATTTCACTTTATTACACTTCTTTGTGTGCTTATCTACCCTTGTGTCCAGCATATTCCCAGAGAAAAGTTATATGTCTCATTCTTTGCATCTCCAGAACCTAGAATGATAGTAATTGTATATTAGCAGCTTCTTAGTGTTTGTTCAATCAGTCTATCAATAGACTTCTGGGGGAGAATAAAGTGCAGTAATGACATGTGGGTCCTCTGGCTCTGAAGAAGTGAATTCAGTGGGCTGTTGCAAATACCTCGTAATCTGTCGTGTTTGAAAACAAAAATATATCACTTTACTCTTTGTTTCTCTATTGAATTTTTAAAATCAACTTTTTCTTATTTCATAAAGAAAATATGTTTATTATTGCATACTTAGAGGTATAAATAGGCAAAGGAGATTATATTTTAAACACCATTCCAGCTAGAGAGAATTGTCAGGAACATTTTTATGTGTGCGTTGTAGGACTTTTCTGTGCAAACATATTTGTGCCTTATTCAGCATGGGTAACTTTCTGAAATCTAGAAACCTGGATTTTGCATGTGAGTTGGGTTTGATATGAAATTTGGAATCTTATATATGCTTATAGATGCTATCCAGTTCATTTGTATGACCCAAACAAACATAAATAAATAAATAAAAAACCCAAACTCTATGCTAAACAGATGATTAACGTTTTTCATCTCATTTCCATATCTTAGTTCATAAACCGTGGTCTAAATTATAACAGGTGAAAGAAAGTAAAGTGAGGTACTGGTGACACATGGAGAGACTTTTTCTTTTCTTTTTCTTTTTTCTTTTTTTTTTTTTTTTTTCCAAATCTAATGGCAAGAAGTACTTGATTCGTTTAGGCCAGTTATGGTGGAGATTCTAGTGTCTAGCCCATGACAATACAGGTCAGTTGCAGAGTGAAGGTCAGTGGCAGCACTGAGATTCCTGCTAGAGCAATCTGTTGTGTCATGGATGTTTCCATAATGTGTTTTTTTCTGGTTATGAGTCATATGTCTGCATTTCATTCCCTATATTCTCTAGTGCCACCTCCACAGAAAAATAATTCTGAAGCTACCTATTTGTAATAGGATAACTGGTTAAAAAAAAAATCCTTCTGCTTAAACTACTAAGAGTAAAATAGATTATTTCTAAGTAAATATCCTGACAAATAGGATAAATATTGACAGAAGTGATTGCAGGTAACAAGACACTCAAAGAAATGGAGATCTCAATTGGTAGTGACCTGAGTTTGATGGCAGTGACTATCCATTATCATTAGAGAATGCAACACTTATCACTTGTTGCATACAGTGGCAAAACAGCGACTTGGAATTCTCTTTGGTTCCCTGGACAGCAGTGCTTATTAAGGATAAGGCCTTGGCAGATGGGACACCGAGAAATATCATTATGAAGTCTAAGGAATAGGCTGGTTACTTCTAACTGCATGGGATAACTTTAAAAATTAAACCACAAACTCATGGTTTTTCATTCTTAACTTAAAATACAGGCAGGGAACCAAGGAGTTTTTATAACTATCCTAATCTACATTACATCTCACCACTCTCAGCCGATAGAGCCTATAATCAGACCAAAAATTTGATCAGATTACTGAAGTGCAATGTAGGTTAAATTTGTAGCCTTGCCTAAATCTCTTACATGAGAACTGGGGTATTAAGTAGGAGCGAATTAGATTCTGAAAAGGAAGAGGAACATCTGCAGTGATTTGGATATCCTAAACCTCCAAATTCTGTGGAACCTCTTTTGCCAGCAGATATATCTCCTCCTCTCCTAAAGGAGCTGATTCTTGTAATTAATTCTTGTCCCAAATCTACCAACTCTCACTTCCTCTTAGATTAAAACTGGAGGCAGGTTCCAGCATTCCCAGGACTGGGGAGTGGAAAACTGCAAGGCCAGATCTGAGAGGAGAAAACTTGCCCACCCAAAAATTGCAAGGTTTTGCTAACACTTGTAAAAAAAAAAAAAAAAGTCTAGAAGGAAGGTAGAGGAGGGAGTTTAGATTGGGCTAAATTTACTTATATGGGTACTTCAAATTCTGCATTCTGTGTGCTGAGTGGGACAGTGGTGGTTCTGGTTGTCCATTGAGTGGCTAAAATAGTAAACTATTGACTGCACTAAATGAAATTGAGACATCAGGATTCCTTGTGATAATGTAAAAAAGAAAATACAGACTTAATGACAGTGAATTTGTGTAGTGACTCTATCATGAGTAAGCCACTTGCCCATTCCCCATGAGATCTCTAAGAGAACATTCCTTTTGGTGCAACACAGAGAAATCTATTGGTGAGTAGAACAGCATCCTCTTGGAAAAGTGAATGTTCTTGGGATAAAGGTAGGAAGATAAAGGATAAAGATAGAAAACACTGCCATTGAATGGACTGCCTCATTACTGTGAAAATTGTGAGATCCCACAGTGGTACCTAACCACCAGACACAAGATGGCACAGTACGCAATAATCTGTAGCAGGGCTAGGGTGGAAAAGATGATAGCTTGGTCCAAAGAGATCTTTGGCTGATACGGTGCATTTTATCAGGGGAAAAACTATTCCCTCGAGTTGTACGTAAGATGGTCTCATCCTCAGCAGTAATAGATATGGTAACCCACTAAGATGCTATCCAGTTCATTTGTATGACCCAAACAAACATAAATCAATCAATCAATCAATCAACCAAACTCTATGCTAAACAGATGATTAACGTTTTTCATCTCATTTCCATATCTTAGTTCATAAACCGTGGTCTAAATTATAACAGCATATCCTCTCCAAATTGAAAGGAAAATCTTTATATTTCACACTTACTAACCACTAAAAAGATGTAATATTTATTAGATTTTCAGCTTTGGAAACATCATCCATCTCAGCCAGATGCACTGCTCCCACTTACTGAATTACCAGTATGGCTACCAGGTTCAAGAGAGACTTGAGAACCCCAACGCAGGCTGCTCTGCCATCTTGTGCATATTACACGGTAACCGACCCAGCTGTTCCCAAAATGTCTATGGCTGATGAGGATGCTCTGTGGAGCCCATTACCAGCCTCAGAAAGAGAATCACAGTAGGTTTGGAAGTTGATCCACTTCCATTTACGCAGCTAACCTTTCTTTTAAAAATTAGTTCTTTGCTTGCTACTAGACCTCTGTCGAGACTGAACACCTAACCATGAAAGGGTACATAACTGTGCCCCGTGAAAGAAACTACAGTCAGGGGCATCTGCGTGGCTGTGGGGGTTAAGCGACTAACTCTGTTTCCAACTCAGGTAATGACCTCAGGGTCTTGGGATCAAGCCCTGAATTAGGCTCTGTGCCCAGCAGGGAGTCTGCTTGTGAATTCTCTGGGGCACCTGGGTGGCTCAGTGGGCTAAGCATCTGCCTTCAGCTTAGGCCATGTTCTCGGGGTTCTGGGATAGAACCTCATGTTGGGCTCCCTGCTTGGCAGGGATTCCACTTCTCCCTCTGCCTCTCCCCCCGGCTTGTGCCCTCTCTCTTGCTCACTCACACTCTCTCTCAAATAAATAAATAAAATCTTAAAAAAAAAAAAAAACCTGCTATACTCAGCTGTTTCTAGTAGTATCCATGCTCTACTGAGGCTATATATACAAGATCAAAGACAAGCAGATCCTTGGAGGCACAAGCAATTTGCAGAATTAGCTGTCACTACCAGTGTGCTCCCCCGAACACACTATCATGTATTGGTCAATCTACATCTTGGTCCTCATAAAGAATTCCCAGTGACTGACTAAGGGGGAAAAATGGTTTACAGAAGATTCTGCATAATAGGCTAAGGTGGGAGTGGAATGTTGTGATATTATAACCTTATTTGGTTGAGGCCCCAAAGGGCAGTTATGTTGGAAATGGTTCTAGTTGGTGAAACTACAAGAAATATATCACATGGTCCCTTGTGCAGGGAAGGAATTAAGGTTTCTTGTGCATGGAAGGAATTAAGGTCTCAGATGAGTCTCTACATCAATTCATGGATAGAGGCTAAACAAACTGGCTGACAGCGGAGTATTAGAAAAAACATTTTACATTTGATAATAAGACTTGTGGAAGAAATATATGGATAAACCACTCTTAATGAGTTCAGAGTGTAACAGTGTATGTGGCCATATAAATCATATAAATGTTTATCAGAAAACTCCCATCCCATGGTGAGAGAGGAGACTTACTGATAAGGTTAAAAAAAAAAAAAAAAAAGATCTCTTCCAGGGCACCTGGGTCACTTAGTCAATTAAGCAGCCAACTCTTGATTCCAGCTCAGGTCATGATCTTGAAGCCCTGGGATGGAGACTCGAGTCGGGCTCCCTGCTCAACACCTCTCCTTCTGTCCTTCCCCCTGCACCTTCTCTCTCTCTTTCAAATCAATAAATAAATCTAAAGAAAGAAAGAAAGAAAGAAAGAAAGAAAGAAAGAAAGAAAGAAAGAAAGAAAGAAAGAAAGAAAGGTCTCTTCCACGGATGTTATTTAACCTGTTTCCCTAGCCATGGCAACTTTGAGAAGTTTCTCTGGTATTCATGAACAAAATAAAATGGCCAAGGTGGCAAGAACATAAAATGTCCACATGTAAAGCATGAACTTCCCCTCACCACATCTGGCCTGGACATTAAAAGAGCAAAGGTTCACTCTTGTCAACAGCAACATCCTTTTCTCTTTTTTTTAAGTCCTTTTTATTGAGTTCGATTTGCCAACATATAGTATGACACCCAGTGCTCACCCCGTCAAGTGCCCCCCTCAGTGCCCTAAACCTGAGTGATGAGCCTGCTCCCTGGCAGCAGCTGAGAGCACGGGGAAAGTAGATTGGCTTTTCTTTAGTCACACTTCTGTTAGCAACACATTTAGATTTCCTAAGAAAGAGTAAACCATAAAGAACAACCTATGGAAGACTTAGATTAAGTCCTGGCTTGGAACCATCACCTCGAGAAGCCGAGGATACGAGTGCTTTGAACAAGCAATCAATACCTCATGCTGTTTTTCTTGTAGTCAAAACCAGACGGTGAGAGTAGGTGTAGCACCTTACACGCTTTCACTTATTGACCTATTGAACAAAAAAATATATTTTTTAAAGTCTTTAGGACTCCAGGTTCTGCTAATTATAAGTCTGAGTGCCCAAGAGAGTAATTCCTCCACTGCACTTAAAGTTAAAACTGCCATAGGGCCATTTGGGAAACCTTAGGTTACTGAATGGACAGGGTTATTAGCCATAATCACCAATGGGAAATTGCTGCCCTATAATGAGGACAAAGAAGAGCATTCTAGATCACTGGGGATCATTCAGAGTACCCTCTAGTGTTTCCAAGTCTGTTATAAAATGTTAATGTGACACTAAAGCATCCCATATAGGAAAGTCCATCAAAGACCCGAATGTCTCAGAACAGCAAGCTTTGTTTATTCCACCAGGTAAAAAACTCCAACCAACCAAGGTATTTTTGAAGAAGAATGAAACATGAAATATACAGTAGAGGAAGGGGATTGTAAATACCAGTGGCCTCACGACCAACTGCAGAACCGAGTTTCTCGCTGGCTGTATTTCGGGAGTATATTAGTGTGGTTAGACATATTACTTAGTCCGCAGGTTATAAAATACCGAGGCAGGACTGTGATTCAGCAAAGGTAAGGGAAAAAAACCCACTCATGAGTTTTAGTTGTCATAACTGACAAGACTTTGTATCTCCCCTTTAGAATACATATAATGAATCCAATTTTGGTTTTGTAGAAACAAATGTTTTTACATATGTTAAATGTGAACACACTGTGCTACTCCTGTTGTTTAGATTTTTGCACATAAAAAAGAATGCGTACGAAGCATTTACACTGTGACAGCCTCATCAGACTTAGCTCAGGTAACAGCCACTCCCATTCCCTGTGGGACCAGGACCGTGCCATGGCTTCCTGTTGGGAAACCAGAGGAGATAGTCCAGATATTTCCCAGGTCTTTTGCAAATAGGATTTCACTCAGCAGATTGCACTGCACACGTCTTGCAGGAGGGAAGTGAGCAATGTGAGATAGCAGCTTCACTTCGGGAAACCAGATCTCCTTGAACCTATGGTGGTGGAGACATCTGGTCATCTAGGGCAGCTCTCATGCAGGTTCCACCCTGGCACCAGAAAGTGCCGAGTAGCAGATGGTGGCAGAAGTGGGATTTCACCTAGAACAGTCTCGTGTGTGGCTGAAAAGTTCTCCTTCTGTTTTTTTCTTGACTGTGTGGCATGCAGGCCTAAGTGCCTCCCTTTCCTGAAGAGTCAGCACGGGACTAGGGGTTTGCTTGCTTGCTTGCTTTTTGAGGGGGAAGGAGAGGCAAGAGGGTGAAAGAGAATCTTAAGCAGGCTGTAGGCCCAGCGTCGGAACCCAAGGTGGGGCTCGATCTCAAGACCCTCAGAACATGACCTGACCTGAAATCAAGAGTCCAACGCTTAAACCAACTAAGCCACCCAGGAGCCCCTGGGATGAAATATTTTTCAATAAAGTCCTAGCTGGAGTCTGTTGTTTGTAATCATGAATCGTGACCAAATAAAATAACTGTCTACATAAGGGGATTATTTTACATTGACACATTTTATAATTTTTGCTTAATAATATGTCACTAACAGAATTATATAATTAAGTTATTTTTTTTAAAGTTGAAGTGTAATTTCCATATAGTAAAATGCACAAACGCTGGCTGAAGGGCTCCACAAGTTTTGACAAACCTGCAACCCACATTGCTATTCAGATGTAGAATATTTCCTTCATTCCAGCAAATTCCCTCCTGCCCTTTCAAAGTAAGCCCTCCCCCTTTGCAGGATATTCTGATTCTGATTCCTACTACAATACACCAGCTGTTCCTGTTCGAGAACTTCTCATAAATAGCGTTGTGCAGTAAGTGGACATTCGTATCTGCTCCTGTCACTGAGCATCATGTTTTCCAGATTCATCCATGTTATTGTGTGTATCAGTAGATTATTCAGTTTATTGCCAGATTGTATGAAGATGCCACAACTTGCTGATCCGCTCTCCTGTTGAGGGATATTTGAGCTGTTCCCATTTCCTGACGGTTATGAATAAAACTGCTATAAATATTTTTGTACAAGTCTTTCCATTGACAATAAGCTTTGGTTCCTCTCAGCCAAACTGCTGGGACAATAGAGTAGGTAAATGTTTAAGCTTGGAAGAAACTTGCAAACCATTTTCCAAGATGGTTGCAATATTTTAACAATTTTACTAACAACGTTTGCGAGTTCTGGTTGTTCCATAGCCTCAGCAACATTTTGGTGTTCTCCGTGGTTTTAAATTTTAGTTATTTTAGAGGGAGTTCGGTGGTATGTCATTGTAATTTTAATTTGCATTTCCCTGATAATTACCGTGTTGACCACATTTCCTGTTTATTGGCCATTTATATTGCTTCCTCTATGAACAATGTGTTCAAGGGTGTTGTGTATTTTGTAATTGGGTTGTTCATAGGAATCCTCTAGAGTCTGGATGTAAGTCCTCTGTCAGATATACGTACTGCAAACATTTTTCTCTCAGTGACTTGCATATTCATTTTCTTAAGAGTGCATTCTGATAAATGGAAGTTGTAAAATTTCATAAAGTTCAATTTGTCATTTAGTAGAAACTTACTAATTTCTGTGTTCCTGCCTACAAAATTATTTGGCTACTCCAAGGTCACAAATATATTCTCCTGTTTTCTATTCCTAGAACGTTAATGGCTCTAGCTTTTACACGTATGTATATGATTCAAATTGAACTCGTTTTTGCGTAAGATGTGTGTTCGGAGTCCACGTTCTTTCCTTTCATGTGAATATCCAGTTGTTTCAGCACCATTTGGTGAACAGACTTTCTTTTCCCATTGAACTCCTCTGGCACCTTTGTAGTAAATCAAGCGACTGTGTATGCATGAGTCTATTTCTGGCCTCTATTATTTTCCATTGATCTTTTTGTCTACACTTATGCCAGAACTACACTTTGTAGATTACTACAGCTTCATAGTAAGTCCGGAGATTAGGTAGTGTAAGCCATCAAATTTCATTCTGTTTCAAAATTGTCTTGGTTATTCTAGATCTTTTGCACTTCCATGTAATTAATTTTTTAGAATCACTTTGTCAATTTCTATCAAAAAGCTTGCTAAGCTTTTGATTGAGGTTGCACTGAATTTATAGAACAATTTAGGGAAAATGATATCTGAACACTGAGTCTTCCAATCTAATGGTATGATATCTCTCTCCTTATTTAGGTCTTCTTTGCTCAGAATTACCTTATAATTTTCAGTTTACAAGTCTTTCACATTGATCATCACATTTATTTATAAGGATTTTGTTTTCGTTTTATTGAAAATGGTATTTTAAATTTTATTTTCCAATTACTCATTGGTCATAAATAGAAATACAATTGATTTTTGTATACTGCCACATTACTAAACTTACTTACTGGCTTTTTTGTGATTTTTTTTGGTAGATTCCTTGGATTTTCTTAGAAAGTCACATTAGTTGAAAGTAAAAATAATTTTATTTTTCTCTTTCTAATCTGTATGCCTTTGTGGTCATTTTCTTCCCTTCACTGGCTGGGACTTGAAGTATAATATTCAATAGAACTAGTGAGAGTAGATGTCCTTGCCTCATTCCAAACTATAGATAAGGACCAAGGGGCTCAAGGTTTCACCATTAATACAATGTCAGCTGAGATTTTTTTTAAAGACATCCTTTGTCACGTTGAGGAAGTTCTCCTTAGTTTCTAGTTCACTGACAGTTGACTGTCATGAATCCATGTTGAACTTCTTCAAAAGTTTTCCTATGTTTACTAAAATATGATTTTTAGCCTTTATTGTATTAGTTTGGTAAATCACCATGATTTGGGGATGTTGAAACAATATTATATTTTTAGAATAGGTCCCACTGAGTCATGCTGTATTATGCTTTTTACATATTGCTGATATCATTTGCTCATACTCTGTCCATATACATTCATGAGGAATATTGGTATTTAATGAACATAAATATTCTTGTAAGGTCCAATCAGGTTGGCATTGGCTTACTATTTTCTGAAAGTGTCTGTGGAAGATTGATATTTTTTCCTCCTTATATGTTTGATTAAATTGACCAATATAGCTACCTAGATATGGTGTTTTCTTTCTGAGAAGGCTTTTAATTATGAATTCAATTTTTTAAATAGATATAGGGCTACTCAGATTTTCTAGCATAAGCAGGGGGAGAGAGAGAAGCAGACTCTCCACAGAGCAGGGAGCCTGATGCAGGGCTCTATCCCAGGACCCTGGGATCATGACCTGAACCGAAGGCAGCTACCCAACCAACTGAGTCACCAAGGTGCCCTCTTTTTGTCTGTTTTAAAAATATGTTCCCCTGGGGCACCTGGGTGGCTCAGTTAGTTAAGCTTCTGACCCTTGATTTCAGCTCAGCTCATGATCTCAGGGTCATGGGATCCAGCTCCAAGTGGGGCTCTGCTCCCTGCATGGAGTCTGCTTGTCCCTCTTCCTCTGCTCCTCCCTGCTTCACAGTCAATGTATGCTCTCTCTCAAATAAATAAATAAAATCTTTTAAAAAAAAATGTCCCCTCAAGGAATCAGTTCATTTAACTTAAATAACCAAATTTAGCATCAGATTACTGTTCATGTTGTTCATATTATTCCTCTATTATCCTTTAAGGATTTATAGTGATGTCCATCATTATTGATATTTGATAACTGTTTCTTTTTTTTTCCTTGATCAATTCACCTAAAGATTTTTTTATTATGCTCTTCAAAGAAATGACTTTTAATGCTATTATCTCCATTTTTATTCATTTCATTGATTCCTACTCATCTTTATTCTTTCCTTGTTTCCACTCACTTTCATTTAATATTCTTTCCTTGTTTCCACTCACTTTCATTTAATTTGCTCATTTTTTCTAGTTTCTCAATGTGGATTAACTTCTTCTAACCTTTTTTCTTCTCATACATAAGAATTTAAAATTTTAGCAGTGCTATTGCTGTATTCACAAATTTTGGTATACAGTCTTTTCTTTACCATTCAGTTTGAAATATTTTCTAAATATCTCTGTGATTTCTTTTGACCCATGATTCAGAGGTATGTTGTTAATTTCCAAATAGTTGAGAATTTTCTACATATCTATTGACTTTTTTAGAGAGGGAGATCTAGGAGGAGGGGCAGAGGGAGAAAGAGAATCTTAAGCAGGCTCTATGCTAGCACTGAGTCCAAGCCAGGGCTCCATCTCACAACCCTGAGATTATGACCTGAGCCAAAATCAAGTCCAATGCTTGACCAACTAAACCACTCAGGTGTCCTTACTTTATTAATTTTAATCTTTGACAGATAATATAAATTCTTTGAAATTTTTAGACCTTTTCTTAGAGCATCGCATATAATCTATCTTTATAAAAGTTCCCTGCTCACTAGAAAATAATTTGTTGGGGATCCCTGGGTGGCTTAGCGGTTTGGCGCCTGCCTTTGGCTCAGGGCGTGATCCTGGAGACCCGGGATCGAGTCCCACATCAGGCCTCTGGCGTGGAGCCTGCTTCTGCCTCTGCCTGTGTCTCTGCCTCTTTCTCTCTGTCTTTCATGAATAAATAAATAAAATCTTTTTTTTTAAAGGAAATAATTTGTTTTCTGCAATTTGGGGGAGCAGTGTATCAAATATATAAATGAGGTTAAAATAGTTGATGGAATTGTTCTTTTATATTCTTACTGTTTTTTGTCTAATTGTTTTTTTAATTAGTGAAAGGAATGTTAAAAATCACAAACCATAATTGTAGATATGTCTATTTTAAGCTCTTTTTAGTTGTGTTCACACTTCTTTTAATTGCTCTTTATTTAAAACCATAATCAGATGTACCTTGGTCTTTACATTCTCTAGCTGTTATTCAGTCTGAAAATAAACATTGGAAGTATATGATTAGTAACAGTTCAATGAAGCCAGAGCATTTGCAGGATTCTCAAATGGGTACAATATAAAACCTGTCATAAAAATTAGTAAAAGATACAAGTAGAACACATTCTAATACCGGTATAATGACAGTAGCAGCTTTACAAGTGTTTATTTATAGGATTTTTATAGCATTTTTATGAACCTTTATTCCACAAGAATGATTAAATCATCAAATCATTTAAATGAAAAGGTACATACATGCTTTTAGAATTGTTATATCTTCATCATGAATGGACTCTTTAACCATTTTAAAATATCTATTTCTATTGACATACTCAGTATCCGGAAATTTATTTTGTCCAATATTAATCTAATCATTCTGAGTGTCTCTCGTGTAGCATTTTCTTGGCATTACCTGTTCCAATTCTTTTAGTTTTAGCTTCTTTAAACGCATCTCTTGCAATACCATGTAATTAGATTTTGCATTTATTTAATTATTTATTTATTTAGCGAGCACACTTGGGGGGAGGAGCAGAGGGAAAAAGAGAATCTTAAGCAGCTCAGTCAGAGCCTGACACAGGGCTTGATCACATGACCCTAACATCATGACCCCAACCCAAAATCAAGAGTTGGAGGCTTAACCAACTGAGCCAACTAGGCCCCCTAGATTTTGTTTTTAATACCGTATTTAATTGCAATATCTGCCAATTAACTCATTGTTTACTCCATTTACACTTAATGTAATTATTTATATGCTTGAATTTTAAGCTGCCATCCTGCTATTAGTTTCCTATTTTTTCCATCTGTTCTTTGCTCATTTTCTTTTCCTTTCCTGTCTCCGTTTGAATAAATCAACCCTTTTCCCTTAAGCATTTTTTTTACCTCCACTATTAGCTTTTAAACTCTTGTCTCTTATTTTTTTTTATTAGTGGTAGTGTTTATTATCATTTTAGGGATTATAGTACACATTCTTAATTTATTAGATCTGTCACAGAGTAATGTGTTGGAGGTAATGTTATGCTACTTCATGCATAATGTAAGATTCTTACAAAGTAAGGTACCTTTTATTCACTTCCTTTTCTTGGTCTATTGTCATAGGTTTTACTTCTACATATACCATAATATCCCCAGCCTTTCATTACTAACTTGCTCTAAATAATAAGGTGGCTCTTAAATAAATTAAGAGAAGAAAAAAGACAGTATCATATATTTATTCACATATTTGCTATTGCTGTTGGTATTTTTTATGTGTTTATTTTTGTTTCCATCTGGTATCATTTCTCTTTAGTGCAAAAAAATTCATTTGATATTTATTATGTGCTAGTCTTTGCTGATAAAATTGCTCCACTTGTGTTCATTTGAAAATGTTTTATAATCACCCTAGTTTTTGAATAATAAGATAAGAATCAATATGGAGGAGGAATTAGAGAAATTTGTGGGAATGTATGGAAGAGGCACTTCACCCAGGCCTGGAGGAGTCAGGAAAGGTTTTCAGTATAAGTAATACTGCAACTATCTGAAAGATGAAAAGAAAAGAGACAATGTGATGAGTGAGAGGAACAGAGAGGTCAGTTGAATCCTTTTCAAGCAAAGGAAAATATAATTTACTTAACCAAAATCCTATAATGGATTTAGATTAGTTCCTTTATCCCCTCCTCCTTGCTTTTCTTTTAATTCGTTATTTCTTATTATAAACACCAGTGGGTATCTTTGAACATTTCATCTGTATGTATTGCATGATTTATTCATAATAGAACTGCTAGAATTAAACATTTGAGGTTAGAAGTAGGTACATTTTTTATCTTTTAATACATACTAAAGGGTGAAATTCCCTCTAGAATGATTATATCAATTTGCATTCCTACCAGCAGCCTATGAGAGTAATAGGCTTTATATTCTTGGCCTTTCCAGCATAATTGTTCCTCATTAATCCTTCCTTCTCTATCCTTGTTGAGGCAGCCTGCAGATCCATCTTTCCCAACTTCCAGACCTTAGGTAGAGACTGCCAGCACTCCTTCAGAGCACAATTCCTGACCTCTGAGATACAGGAGGTTTCCTGCCAGGCCTCTTCCATCATATGCTCTATATGTGCCTGATCTCTGACTCCGAATTCACCCTTGGTCTCTGCTGTAACCACTTGGGATCTCAGTTTCCTACAAAATGAGACTCCTGACTGACTATTAAATTTTTCCTCCTGGGAACTGAAGACATGTCCCTGGATTCCATTCTTGTGTCTAGAAACACCCTGAAAACTGTAAACAAAATCTTATGATGTCAGTTGTTTCTCTGTACTTCTTAAGGTCATCCACCCTGAAGTGAATGTCACTGTGCTCCATTTACGTATAAGAAGACTCCCAGCAGGCCACCTTGAAGTACCTTGATTACATTCACACTTTAAAAAAAAAAAAAAAAGAAAGTACTTTTATATCCTAAAAATCTTCTAGGCAATACCCAAAATTCATTTTTACAACCTCAATCACATCAGAGACATTCAAGCATATTGAACATAGAATAAAAAATTTGCAACACAGAATAACCTTAATCTGAACACAGTTTGAAGTTCTTTGTTGTTACAATGAAGAATATCTTTGCTTGCTGCAGGTGAGCTACCAGAAAAAGAAAACCTCTTGTGCTAACATTTTTGAATTCACATTTTATAGAAATCTAAACTACAAGCTCTATATAAGAAAAAAAAAATCCTTTAATAGGAACAGATTCAAAAGAGATTATATTTTCCTTTTACATATTTTGTGAATAAATGCATATATTTGCATTTTATTTTCTTACTTTAATCATACCCCATTTATAAGTTGCATTATTAATCAATAAAGATTTAAGCCTTCATTGGGTCTGCCCGTTAATAGAGTTTTCTGTGGAATATAGCTACATACATGGCATATATCTCATTAGTATATAATGTCCATGGAGAAGATAAATCATATATACCTACATAAATATTAGCTAATTCTATGCAGCATTCTTATCTTAGGATTTAACTATCTTCTTGTGATGTGCAGAAACTAATCCCCGTTCCTGCTTATTCCCATAACTTGCTCCAGAGCAGTAGAGAAATAATGGAAAAATACAACATATTTTTTATTTTAGTATCATTATCACTACACTCACACACATAGAACAAACACCTATAAGCAGGGCCGTTAATTTGTTCTTATCACAGGGAACAGTCATAGAGTGTGCATTCACAGGATGGAAGTGCGCCAGTGCTCCTTTGGTCACTGCCTGATGATGCTCTTTAGCCAGGAAAAAGAATATGGAACAGAAATCTCAAATTAGGAGTTAGTTGGTTTTCTCTTTGCTTGCCATGAATGCAACCTAAAATGTGACTTGGATACCTACATGGATGTCTTGGTCCAGGGAGTGTGACAATCCACCCTGTTTATTATATTCCCTCAACCTTGACCTCATATCCCAGCTCTTCTTTCAAATTCTATCTCAAAAGTTACTTCCTTCATGGAAACATTTTCTGATCTCAGAGCATATGGGAAGACTAGTCTTTCAATCTTCCTACCACTTGTTTTCTTTCCGAAGGTATTTTCATAAATTGTAATGCAAAATGTGTCAATGTGGAGGAGGACTTGGATAAATTGATAGGATAAGATAGAAGGGATACATCACCCGGAGGAAGCCAGGGAAGGTGTACAGTGTAAATGGTATCTAAAGTAACATCTCAAAGACAAAAAAGAGGCAGAACTGGCAAGTTATTTATAAACATCATTATCTTGATTTCTTAACTGAATACCTACTGTGCACCAAACTATGTCAGCACAAACACCGTGCTAAGTGAAACATGCTTTCTCATGTTTTCTCTGCTTTATAAATTTCATTTACTCAAGATAAAGCTATGGAATTATCCATGACTTGTGTCTTCTCTCATACCCCATCTACAAGCCATCAGAAAATCTCACTGACCCTTCTGTGAAATAAATCCAGAATGTAATTCTTTCCCACCATCCCAGTTCCAGGCACCATCTTCCCTTGACTACATGACCACAATAGCAATAGCCTCCTAATCTGACTCACTTTCCTACCATTTCCCACACTTCTACTTCTCCCTACTTTTACAATTGCACTTTAAACTTCAGTCAGATTATGTCACTCCTTGGTGCAGTTCTGTAAATGTCCTACCACCCTAACCTCATAAAAAGGCCCAAATCCCTACAATGGCTAACAGGTCTTAAGCAACCTGATCTTTCCCTCTTGTTGCCTTAATTGATCTCATTCCCTAAAACTATTCCCATCACTTACACTGAAAAAATCTTGTTCTTCCTTCGACATGTCAGGCTTGCTCCTGCCTAAGAGTACTCTGTATTGGCTGTGCTCTGCCCCTGAATTACTTGTAGGTTACCTGCTGGCCATCTTTCTCACCTCATTTCCTCAAATCTCTGTGAAACCTACCATATTTAAAACTGTAGCCTCCTTCCCAGTCCTTATCCCCAGATTCCTTCTATCCTGTTCTACTTTTCTTTCCCCCTGTTATCATTTATCAACTTATCACATATTATGCAATCTACTTTCTTATTACACCTCTCATTTAGCCTCAGTCTCCCTCCCCTGGAAACTGAGCCACCCGAGGGCAGATATCTTTGTCTATTTTATTCACCAATATGTATCAAGCATCTATTACAGTTTTTGATGTGGATGGAGTGGGCACTCAATAAATACTAGTCCATTAAATGAATAAATTATTTATTTCAATAAGCCATGAAGTAGGAACTTTCTTACACTCCTCTAAAATCAACTGCATTATCTACTCACAACTAATTAATGGGAAAGTGGATTCAAAATACACTCCAGAGGTCAAACCCTTAGTCCTGACTCCCAGTCTATTATGCATCTGCAGGACTGTTCTATGCTCTCCTTGAAGACAGGAAGGGTATGTATTTCATATATCCTAATATTGCCTCAGTGATACACAGCACTGTGCACACAGTAGGTACTCGATAAACAATTAGGTAATTGTGTTTGGGCAACTTTTTCTAAGCAAGATGACCTTGTTTGCTATAGCAATATTCCTGTGTTGGCTCTCATAATACTTCCCCTAAAAACATGTGCTAACCTAGGAGTCATAGACATTATCTGAGTAGAAGGAGGTTTAGACCTCCTTTATCAACACTACACATCTGCTTAGAGATAAAGTCAAGGCTAGGACTCACATCTTCAGACTTTGCAATCATTTTTCCTTTTATGGTTTTAATTTTTAAATATAAGCATGTCTATACCATTAGAGTATAAGCATATGAAGGCAGAGATTGCATTTGTCTCTTCTGTGTGCCCTGGTAGATTCCCAGAGGTTATTCAAAAATGCTCATTCACTTCCAACATGGCCCAAGCTAGACTGGTACAGACAGTAGAACCAGTACAATTTACCTGGATATTCAAGCAGAGATAATGAAGGGAAGTAAGAAATGAAATAGTCCCATAAAAACAGCTAATAAGCAATCAATTTTACCTTTAAAAGTGATCACAGTTTCTGAGATGGGGTTGGGAATTAAACAGAGTTTGGAAGATTTTCAATCAATATTCTTCATGGTTTTCATTTTAATTTAAGGGGAAAAAAAAAAAACAGCCAGGCCTTGAGCAAGACTGATAGATTGCTACTTGATCAATTCTTTCCTTGTCCCAGTTGTAAAAACAAAGCCATAAATTATACTAATTCTTATTTTGGCTAAATAGCTTATTTCAGCAGCATGGGTGGATGGTGACAGCCCAAGTTATCATGGATTCATCATTACATAAAGCCCAGAATCAGAGTGTTGGAACTGTTCTTCCTTCCAGGGCATTGTCAAAAAAAACTGTGGTCCTCTCGGAGTCAAACTGAAAACCTATTAAATAATTTAAATTTGTCATTTGTGTTCAAAGAACTTTTCTTCCATTTCTGTAGCAGTTTGAGAGTAATAGCATTAATTCTCATGATTGATATGACCCAATAGTATGTCACTTTTTAGCTTAATTTTTCTTTCTAATGGATGATTTTTGACTTATGCAAAACTAGTAAATTTGCTTTGGGCATATGTTAATCTCAAAGGACTTTCTGACAGTGCCTGTAACTATAGGCAGATGTTCCTTGTCTAATATGAAAATGCTTCACAAGTCTGTAGCAGAAGCAAGAAAATTAAATGAAATCTAAAAAGAAAAAAGGAACATAGAAAAAAATGCATTAAAAGACAAATTGACACAACCTGACCTCTGTCTCAGCCCTGCCATACCTTTGAACCGGCATGCCTTGCAAGAGGGAGCCATTTTCCATGAATTCAATCTACAAGTGACCTTCAGATGCCAAAGATTTCTGTGTGCGATTGAAACTAATATATGAAAATTTGGGTTTGCATCATACAGAGTTCCCATAAGCATCTTCTTTCCCTGACTTAAATCCATGTATCATTCCCTCCTTCTCTTGGGGATTTGTAAGGAATTGGCTCACATGATTTCTGAGGGCAGACCAGACCTAAATCTGCAGGGCAGGCTGTCAGTTTAGAAACTCCTGGGCAGGAGCTCATCTTAGTCTTGAGTTAAAATTTCCTCTTTTTCATGGAAACCTCAGTTTTGCTGTTAAAGCCTATCAACTGTTGATATGAAGCCCACTCAATATTGAGGGTTATCTTCTTTCCTTAAAGTCAGTTGATAGTAGATGTTAACCATATCCACATAGTACCTTCAGGGCAACACCTGAATTAGTGTTTGATTTAGTAACTTATAACCATAGCCTAGCCAAGTTAACCCACCAAACTAAGAGTTTACAGTTTAATGAGAGAGAGAGAGAGAGAGAGAGAGAGAGAGAGAGATTGAAGAGATAACTGCACACTATAAGAATCACAACTATGTTATAAGGAACACAGAGGAATTAGGCTAGCCTAAGGATCACAAAAGGCTTCCCTATAGACATAATATTCAAGCAGAGACCTAATAAATGAACAGGAGTGGGACAACACCGAAAGGAAGGAATGCTTTTCTGGCATTCTGTGTGGGCTTATACAAAAGCTCTGAGTAGGGAATGAACCTGGCACATGTGAGAAATGGAAAAGGGACCAGGGAAGCTGGAGCCTAATAAGCTTTGTACTCAAATATCCCTAGTAGACAAAGCAGAGTTACTGGACATAACCGAAAGCTTTGGTTTCCATTGGATCCAAGAACTAGACTAGATGTGCTTCAGATATCTTTAGGGGAAATAGATTTTTTCTTAATCTACTGATCCTATGATTAAAATCTTTTCATTGCCTTATTACGTGCAGAATAAATATCTTTTTCCTCTGAAAGTTTTTAGGACCAAGTACTGCCTTATTATCTTGATAGCAAGTATTCCTATTTGCCTTCCTAACTACCATCCTCCTATCATGCCTTTAGTTCTCAAACTTGCCAGGACTGGTCCAGTCTCAGGGCCTTTGAACTTGCTTTCTTCTGCTCTCATCATCATTCCCTAAAATATTACACAGCAGGACTCTTCTCAGCTTTCAGATCTCAGTTCAAAATACCACCTCTCTGCTTCCTATTTTCACCATCACCCTCTGACTCTCTTATTTCTTTCCTTACTTTCTATCTCCATTCACTAGCACAGAAAATACATAAGAGCAGAGACTTTGATAATAAACATTTCATAATATTCTTTGAAATATATATTTAATTCTTTTAGTAAATAATCTTCGAACTTAATCTTATTCATCTTTAGAATAAGACTAATATTATATATTTTGTCTATCAACAGGACCACAAGGCTATGCAATGGGACAGGTATGTAACACAATTGTAAATTGTGGAAGGCTGTAAAAGTGATTTTCTTATGTACAACCAGAGACTAAACTTCTTTTGATTGAATTTGAATTTTTTGTGGGTTTTTTGTTTGTTTGTTTGTTTTGTTTTTGCATTGCTTCTTTGTCAACAAATCCATGCCTCTCAAATAATAAGAGTTAGAAAGGATCATGATTTAAACAATATCCCAGACAAGGCATCACAAGGTAATGAAAGATGAAGAGAACTGTTGTAAGAATGTCTGATTGCACAGTAGCAAAACTATTCTAGAATTCACCCATTTTTTTAGTTGAAATGAAATGTCACAAACCTAGAATATGGTGGATGACTAAGAAGAACACAAAGTGTAAAGTAAGATAAATGATGATCTAAATCTTAACTACTTGCTCAAATTTTATAAAATGGGTAAAGATACTTAGCAAAAAAAGGTTGCCATAAGGACAAACTGGGATATATGAAAACATGCCTCACTAAGCCTGGCACATACTAGGTCCTGAAAATTTCTTCTTCTTTTTTTTAAGATTTTATTTATTCATGAGAGACAAAGAGAGAGAGAGGCAGAGACATAGGCAGAGGGTGAAGCAGGCTCCCTGTGGGAAGCCTGATGTAGGACCTGATCCCAGGACCTGGGATCATGCTCTGAGCCAAAGGCAGATGCTCAACCACTGAGCCCCCAGGTGACTCCAAAAATTCTTATTATTGCTGCCATAATAGCATTCGTGGTGTGAGCATAGCCTTTTAGACCGTGTCATCCATATTGATGGATCATGGGTGATCAGTTCAAGTTAAACTAGAGAAAGTCTGGGAAGGAACCAAGGGCCTCCATTGGAGGGCCAACATAATGAGGGCCTTTTAATGACTTTGGTCACCAAATAAGAGCATTTCCAATGTTCACAGCCTCAATAGCGTTGGGCAGTAGCTCCAGAATTTAGAACTCCTCCATGTCTCCTAATGTTTTCATCTTGGTAGAAGAGGCACTGGCAGAGACAAATGTGGGGCCTGAGCTGCCAGCCAAGAATGATAATAGCTACTAGCTTTAGAGAGAAGTCAATCCTTCCTATTTCTTGTGGGATAGTTGCAGTATCAAACAGGATAGCACTTTCATTTTCCTTCACTTGATGAAAAGTTGATTCCTTGGCTCCCTCCTCCTTATTGATTTGCTTTCTGTACTCCTTTTGAAATCTGCCTCTTAAAAAAGCTGTCTAGTCTACACGCAAGACCATAGATCCAGAATACTTGGAAAAAGAGGGGGCATATTGGCCTGGCTCCCTCACCTTCCCCAGAGCTTCTCTTTGGTATGCCCTCAGAGGGGTCAGCCCAATCCCTCTTCCATCTACTCTTGGAATTTATTGCTGTCCAATCCAAAATGGAGAAACCACTGTCTTGTGATTGTGCAACTATTGTTCTGTTGGTTTGTGTTGTTGGTTAGCTATTCATATAACAAAATTTTCAAGTGTTCATATTTTTTTAAAAAATAAGGAAATGCTCCTTTTAGTAGAAAGCTATGGCATTTTGTTAAATGTCTGAAATGCTTGGGAAGGCAGATTTTCTATACCTAGAACCATTCTAGGAGCTGGGGATACAAGAAAACATAAGACACAACTACTGCTCTTAGAAGATCCTGTGTGTTAGGGATGACAGATTACAAATTAGGAAATTTCTTTACAGTGCAAGTTATGAGAACATTGAGTGATGGAAACCAAAAGACATATAATCCAAATCACAGGCCGGGGAAGGGAGGGCTATCAATGGTTTCCTAGAGGAATGAAGAAATACAACCCAGGGTATAGAAGCCCTGTCCACAAACAATTTCTAAGGATATTTGGAAATAAGGTCAGGCAGGAGCCAGAGACAAGAATGTGGGACTGTGGACAATATCTGAGTCACTGGATCACATGGAGAAAAGTATGAGCTTAAACCAGGTTTTCAGAGAATAGGCAATTTCTTGTTGACTTTTCCATCTCTATTTTGATTTTGAGGCAAGCAGGATCAGAAGAGGGGACTGACTGATAGAAAGACAGTGCAAGCAGTCCTATTACCTGGGATGGCAAAGTGAGCATGTAATTAAGTCCGGTGCCTGCAGCAACAGATCACGGGACTTTGCAACGGACAGCAGCAGAATTGCTGAAAGCCTCATTCCCAAGACTCAAGGAACCGAGAAAGCACTCAAGGCATGTGCCACCAAAGCTTCAAGCACCTGCAAAGGCTCCTTAAATCATGATGTGTCTGAATCCAAAGATCCAGAGGAAGAGTTATATGAGACAAGTAAAAGACTGAATACCAAAAATGAGTCTTAGATCTATTGCTATGTTGAACTTTCCTTCTTGATTTAAATTAGCATTTTATCATCTACTATATTATGCCCTTTACTAGAATACACTTAATAGTGTTTACCAACTGGTTTCAAGAAAAATGCTTTATTTAGAAAAGCGTTTTGAAGATGCTTGTTACAGGATCTCCACTGGATCTGTGCCTGGAGAGACCTGTCCTCTCGGTGAGGCTCAAGAACCTTCTGGTCAGCCCCTGGACCATCTAGTTGCTATGACGCTGATCTGCTAGAGATGAGACCACGTGGGTGCTTCCAAGTTGGCAAAAATAAACCAATTTCATGATGGCAAATGCTGCTGGGAATCTTTGGTCTAGAGAAAGAAGAGCTGCATAATTTATATATAAATACTTACATATTTATATTTAAACATAAATACACATGCATGTACATGCCTATATAGACAAATGCATGTTTGAATACGTATAGCCTACAATTTTCTGTATCAGCTTGATTATTTTCTCTCTAGAACTTTTCTCTGTAAACCTTAGCAAAATGGGCAAAGGTCATGCTTCTGCATAGGTCTCCCTTTAAAAAAAAAATGGACCCTTTTGATCTATGGGGATTGTAATCAACTAGTGAGTGATTAAAATTCTCAAAATGTTCCAATATATTTTTTTAACCTCTGAGGATTTGGGCTGCTTCTTAAGAGACTCTGGATTCATTTTCAGTCCAGGCAAGTCCCTCGAAATATAAAAATCAATCAACTTGGATTTTTTTTTCCCTTTCTGTTGTGGTTATTCTTTTCCTTTGTTTCAGCATTACACAATAATGGTGTTTGGAGCATGGAAGGGAGCTCTGGTAATTAGAACAATGTATTGGCAAACAGTTAGAGAACTGCAATAACCAGGCCTGCCATCTGATACAAAAGTAATCGTGCCACCCTCAGTCTTTCTTCTAGACTTTTTGGAAAATAAATAGAGAATATTAGACTTGTTAGATAATTGCCTATAAAATTTTAAGGAAATAAAAATAAAGACATTTAACTACAAGAATCCTAATTTCTTGTGAGTTTCTCCTGGTTGATAAGTTTTACTTTCGTCTTACTTCTCCCGTGTCCACCACGTCTTCTTATGAGCCTCTTAATAACACAATTTGATGTTCAACAATTGAATAAAACATAATTTGAGTGGGAATTCCTATTAACATCCAATATTCATTTGCAGAGTCTGTTTTCCATTATCTTGCTATTCCCCTCATGTACAGAGCTGATAATGTAGTACAAAATCTGCAATTATAAGTGTCCATGGTGAATACTACATTTGAAGCCCAAGAGAATATTACTGAGGGAATTTGCACATGGCAATCTGACCAACCAAGGTTTCTGATTGTCTTAAAAGCATATAAGAAATACAGTCTTAAAAATCTGATTTTACATTTTTTGAGACATATCTCCACACCTTCCCCTCCCACTCATTTTTAAAAGCACTTTGTAGTAAAGACAAGAGGACAGTTGCATTCCAAGAGAAGAAGCTCATTACAAACTCTTGCATACTCTGGGCATCATGGATTCACCCACTTAGAGGTGAGACAGCTCGTTGAGCTTCATCCCACTTGAATAAAATAACTCCAATGAGAGCTAAATTCCTTAAAATTCCAAAAAGAAAGCACCAAATCTAGTTATACTGGTAGAAGAAAACTTTTTAATAGTGTCCAAATGTGGGTTTTACGTGCTTCCTCCCACTATAAGGATGAAGCGGAATAAAGATAAGTTTAGAATCAAGGGAGAGAAAGAATCCTCTTCGGGAAAAGGCAGCCTTGTCCACTCTCTGTGCCAGGGAGAGCTGCCCACTGGCTAAGGCACTGTTTCAAGCATTACTCTCTGCGGAAAGAGATTGGAGAGACGGCCAAATGAATAATTCCCTCTGATAGAATTTATAGACATCAAGAAATGTCAGCCTGGCCACCAGGCTCAAATTATCATGATAGATAAGCAAAGTTCTATGGAAAAAAAAAAAAAAGGAAGGAAGGAAGGAAGGAAGGAAGGAAGGAAGGAAGGAAGGAAGGAAGGAAGGAAGAAAAAAAACAGTGCCCTCATATATCCTGAGAACTCTGGCTCTTTAAGTCAGCAGACATTTATTGAGCTTCTATTCTGTGCTAGACTCAGTGGGAACAGAAAAATGAAACCTGTATCTATGGTTCTCATGACTACAGAGCCTGCCTAATACTTTAAATACCCTTTACTTTTAGAATAAAACTTGAAAAACTTGATAGATCCAACACACACACACACACACACACACACACACACACACACACACTATACACATAAATCCCGTCTCTGTCATTGTTCCCTAACTTCAGCCAGGGACAAGTAATCCATATAAAATACTTTCTCAGCTTCTTTCTGGAACTAGACCCAGACTTGAGATACAGATTTAAGCACTTGGATGCTTTCAGCATGGAGCAGTGACCAAAAGAGAGGGAGGATTTGTTAAACAGATCGTAAGACGATAAGCTTGCAGGGTTAGAGAGAATTAAGGGGTCACTTAATAACCATATATCCCTGTAATGTAAAAGGTATGCCTTGAGCCAAAATTAATCAGACCATTGGGACATTTAGAACCCCTACTTCTGGGCAACTATAAAAGAACATATTCATCAGCTACTAGTTAATTAAATGGAAATCAAATGAAAATATACTTTGCTGCTGAAGGCTAGAATCCTTGGCAGTGATTATCTGTATTGATCGGGGTACTTTTCATTAGATCTTCCTGGGAAGAGATGATTACAAGTAGTTTATGGAGACAAAGTGCACAGACAAGGGCGGATGTTTGTAGCGGGGAGAAAAGCATGTACCAGTGGCTGCTCCTAACTCTGAGGTCAGGCTGTCCTGAATCTCCAAGGTCAAGAATAGATTTAGGTTCTTCTGCTTTCCTATTGCTTAGATTTTCTGTTTCCAGTAGTTTCTCAATATATCTGCCTTGATCCACCTCCTCTAAACCCCCATCTTATTTTCTCCACTTTCTTACCACTTTGCTCCATGCTGAAAAACACGGAGGTTCCTTCATCCTCCCAGAATAAACACTATCTCAATACTCCTGAGTGTAGCAGCGTTTTGATTAAAGTTGAGGTGACACAGAAGTTAAAGCAGGGCACAGTGATGACCAAAAGTGAGTTCAAATACTAGACTCCTCTCCCCCTAATTTCAAATCCATTCTCACCATGAAGAAAAATTTTGTTGGTCATGCTCTTCTGAAGGATCCCAGTTCCTTCCAGTTTCTTAAGCTCCTCCCCTAATTCTAATATCTCTCTTCTTTTTCACCATTTCCAAGCTTTCATTCTGTTTCCCCTCCACCTTCAGGAGAGCTGCTCTGAGTAACAACAAACTTCCTGAGACTTGGTTATAGCAGAGCACAACTTTCACACCACACCTAAGGGGAAGGACAACTCTTTTCATTATCAAAATCCACCATTTTTTCCAACAAAAGACAAGCTATCCTTCTTAAAAGGATTTTACCTTCCTTTCATGTCAAGAGACTCATTTTGTGGCCTTCTTTTCAAAATAATATATTTTCTCTCCTTTTTTTTTTCATCCAGTCACTCTTTCAGTAAAGACTTTTCCAGTACCTACTATGTAAGCCACTATGCTAAGCTTTGGGGAAAATGAAATTGTTTTAGATAAATGATTCAATCAAGTATCATCAGATCAAATGCTTAAATGTTTTTTTTTTTCCTCTTATCTCGACAATGGTTATGAATATCCTGGTGAATGGCTCAATTAATTTAGTCTTCTTATTTTGGAATAATGACTAGTTGAAAATTGATTATTTGAATTTAACTGCTTCCTTTTCAAAATAATGAATCTATGCTTTCAATGAGCTGTTTTTAAATTCCTTGAAATGCCAGGCAGAGCTTTAGCAAGTCTGAAAAACATTATCCCATCATAACATACGCTCATGTCTATGAGACAACACAAAACTACTTCTTAAATTTAAGACTGTCAACATAATAAAGCTTCCTGGCCATGTTCTTCTGTTTTATGTAGAACTGTATTAGTCTCAATTCAAACAGTTTAATTTTCAAGTGTTTTGACACTTAATCCAGACACCCTTTAGAGAGTAGGTACATGGTAAGGAATGAGAAGAACGACTTTCATAGGTTACTACGTAGAGATTACAGACTTAAGTGTTTCTACTTGAAGGTGTAACAGTGGGCTTTTGTTTGCTTGTTTGGGTAAATGTGTCAGGCCAAATATATCCTTTATAATGATAATAACCTTGGGTGTTTGGAGATGCAGCAAACTAGCTCTCTCAGTTCAGTACGTGTGTTGCTCATGACCCAAGTGAAGGAAATATGGTAGATTTTGTGTCAGCTGAGTCAGAGAGAACACCACAGCCTAGGAAAATTATACTTTGTCATAATGATATCTGAACAGAACTTTCCAGGTGTCCAGACTAAGTGGAGTGAGTCATTGCTTGGGCAGCGCGTTCACACGGTCCTAAATACCCTTTCTGAACTACAGTATGAAACCTACCTCATTTCCAGAAATGGTCAGGTTTTATGTCATTCTCTTATCTTCCACTTCTTTCTATCACATGTCAGGTTAATCTCCTCACAGAGGGGGCTCTCCCTCCTGGAATGATTTCATATATTGTTGTTGCAAGGAGAGCCCGAGAAAGGAAAGCTTTTGAATGTAGAATTCTGCATTGGAAATGATTACAAGAGGGAAAATGGTTTGCAATAGCAAAAAGGAAGGCTTGGCTCAGGCTCCTGAGAGCAGTCGCTCTTTCTGACTCATTTTTTCTGATTGGCCTTTTCTCAAAATGAAATCCAGGGTAGTGCATATCTAAGCTTAGTAGTGTTCTAAGCTCCAGTGTGCTTTACTATGGGACTTTGGGAGCAGAGGTGGTCCTTGCAAATTGTGATACAGCTTGACAGTATGGATTCACCTCCCCGCTCTGAGTTTCCTCATCATCATTTCCTCTGAAAATGTCATTTCCTAAAAGCCTTCAAGAGCCAAAAAGAAATCCATTGGTGTATTTTTCAGACACCCTGACATTGTAGATTATGGGCCTTCCAAGGAGCAGATAAATCATGTAGGATATAGTTGCAGCTATAAAAGGAGAGCCACAACTGGAAGCCATACATCCTTACACTGTTTTTTCAACTCCTTCTATGTCTTTCCTCAATTTATATTTCCTTTATTAATGAGCATTTAAGCTGAACGTGGTCCTCTAACTTTCTCAGTGAGTGTCTACCATGTGCCAGGCACCATGTTTTCTACCTACAGTATCCATTTAGTCTTCCCAACAACCCCAGAAGAGAGTCATTATCATGCCCGTCTTATGAATCAGGAAACGGAAGTCCAAAGAGATTATGTAAACGACACAAACTCAAGCCTTTCTGTCTCCAGAGCCATATCCTTCCCAATATGTCACAACACCTCTCATGCAGCTCTGGAGATTACTCAGGACAGACAAGAAGGGGCGGCAAGGCCTTGTGTTACTCTGAGCTCCGCAGAATTCAGATCATTTTCTCTTCATATTTACTTAAGATCCTTGAGTACAGATTTAGTATTTCTCATACCACACAATTCATTTTAATCTCATCAATGTCTTTTGTGTCCATAAACTCTGCCATTCTTTCTTCCTTTCAAACTCACTGCTTCAGGTCTTGCCTCTTCAAATCTTACTTGATTGTTGAGACAGAATGTTAATAGTGGAAATCAAACCAATTACCCTAATATCCCATTCTGTGGGAAACTTCCACTGCAAGTATTCACTATAGACCATAATAGCAAATGCACTCTCCATTTTTATAAAAACCCAGAGAAAGAGATTGTGGCCTACTGGGGGGTTAAAGAAAGAAGGAATAAATACTGGGCTTTGTATTATACAGACCTTAGTCTATACCCACATTTGCCACCTTCTGACTTGGGTCCTTAAGCTGATTACTCGAGTTTTCATAACCACAGCAATACTCAGTCCTTTTCTTATCTGCAAAATAAGCTTAGAACCCCCTTCATTTATAAGGAAGGTTAAATGAAATAATGTATGTTCGGTATCTAGCTAGCTAATTAGATAGGCCTGTAATATGTCCCTTCCTCTTCTACTCTTTCTGCCCACCCCCTTTCCCCCAAATTTGCATTCACCCTGGCTGCAAAAGTCTATCTCCCAAGTAACACAAATCTTGATGGATTAAAATGTTTCTCGTGTCTTCTCCCACTGAAGAGGTGAAATAGCATCCATGATATATAGGAGAAATGTGGCTGAATTATTTGGAAATATTTTGCTCCTAGAAGAGACTATCTCAGGTGGACAACGAGTACAATATTCAAGCTGAATTTCGCCATAAGTCAGAAACCATTCATCTAACATGATTCCTCTCTGCTCTACCCGACTCCTGCTTTACTTATTGATTAAAAGGGGGAAAAAAAGAGTCTGTTGTACTTGTACAACAAAACAGAATCATGATAAACGCTGCCGAGTTAACAAGTTCCCAGTGGCATCACATCAAGCTGGGCATGAAAAATAAGAAATAGGAGACGACTATTAGTTAAAGTCCTGAAATCAAGTTCATCTGGGACACTTCATTGTTTCTGTGCCCTGCTGGGGTTTTTAGAGGGTCTGCAGCATGATAACAAATTTGACAACCCTTCCAAATTTACGAAAACCCTAGCAAAAGACTGGAATATAAAACCAATCTATGCTGGTAAGATGATATTGTTTGGCATTCTATTTCAGTGAAATAAGATGTGTCCAGGCTTTGAATCACAATGAAGATAAAGACATTTAACCCCTGTAGGATCTTCCTATTTTATAAATTCTAATTTTCTGGGCCCAAATACTCAGCAACATGGGGAAGATTTTGGTTCAGAAGCACACAAAAGCTTAGAAATCGTCTTGATTATTTATCTCATGGACTTGACTCACTTGACAGCATTATCATTTTAATTTCTTTTTAAATAACATTTGCCATCTTGGCATCAAAAACTCTAGCATCAGTCACCTGACCCTTAGATGTAGTCTGGGGAACAAATTGGCAAACTTCATACTTTTATTAATTATAAAATATATAATTATATATTTATATATATAATTATATATTATATATAAATATAATATATATCATATAATTAATAATTATACACTATATATAAATATATTATATGTCATATAATTAATGATTATATTATTAATATAATTAATAATTATATATTTTATATTATAATATCTTTATATTTATGTATATAAATATATATTTCCAAAGTCAATTATCTCATCTCCCTATGACCAGATGACCCTGAAATTTCTCAACTTAAAGTTTGCTTAGAGGCATGTCCTGCTCAGTAATTCCTTCACTGAAGAAAAGCTGGCTGATATGATGAGATCACTGGCAGCCCTCATTTCCTATGGGTAGCTTTGCTGGGGTTTGGCTGCTCAGAACCAGCATTGCCTGGTGCTATCCATCCTTCCCACTGTTGTGATGGCATTTGGCAGTGGTAACTTAAGGCTTACTGGGGGAGAAAAGAAGCCACTTCCATTTAATGTTGAACTCAGTCAGGGCCATCTCAAGCCAGCTGGAACCAGAGCACCTGATGTTTTATCTCTTTATCCCCTGCTGCTGCTGCAGATCCTCATGCTCCTGGGTTTTCCTGAAAGAAGACAGTCTGGTTCCTTCAGCACTCTTTATGCTCAACCAAGGGTGTTCAAACTTGGGCTTCCTCAGGTCAGGTTGGATTTATATTCACACGTTCCATTATTTTTCACTGAGCACTGTCTTAGCTCAGGCTGCTGAAACAAAATACCATAGTCTGGGTAACTGATGAACAACAGAAATCTGTTTCTCACAGTCCTGGAGGCTGGAAACTCCAGGCCTGGGTTCTGGGAGGGCTGGGTTCTGGGAGGGCTCTCTCCCAGGTTGTTGAGAGCTACCCTCTCCTCATACTCTCATGTGGCTGAGAGATCAGGCCAGGGATGCTCTCTGGACACCAATATCACTCATGAGGGCTTGACTTTCATAACCTAATTACTTCCCAAAGGCCTAATTCCTTCCCTAATACATCACACTGGGAGCTATGATTTCAATATGTGGATCTGGGGGTGGCAGGGCCATACAAATATTGGGTCAATTGCAAGCATCAATCATAAGGAAAACTCAAGTTTCAGCTATTGAGAATCCAATCATGAATTAGGTACAACCATTCAGCCCTCTGAAAGTTTACTTTTTTTTCCCTGTTGAAGCATGCTATTCATCCCAGAGTATCTGATTTGGGAAGGGCATTAATGCTCATCTGCTTGCTGAGCAGAACCAGTGCCCCATCCCTAACTCCCCAACGACATAAGCCCAGGCACAGATTTAAGGCAACTTTTCTGCATGATGAGCTTCCTCCTGAGGACCTGGTATCTTTTTCTTACAGCAAAACTCCTCTAGTGAACAGACTAGCTGAATTCAGATCCTAAGTTCATGCCTACCAGCACTTTGGCTTTGGACAAGTTACTTAAATTCTGTGTCTCCATTTCCTCATCTATAAAATGGAGGTAATAGGAGCACCTACCTCACAGAGTTCTTATGAAAGTGCTTGTTCCACACAAAGCGTTATATGAATATTGATTAAATAAGTAAAATAAAAAATGAAGCTTTATGTGCTAATCACTATATGTTTATTACTCTTTTAAATAGTTTACATGTATTAACTTAATTTTGAAATACTCTATGAGGCAAATTCTCATATTAGAAATGAGAAAACAGGCCAAGAAACCTTAAATAACTCGCAAAGGTCATAGAGTTATTAGGCTCACAGTTGTTAGGTTGTAATTCCAAGATTCAAACACGGGCATTCTGGATCCAAAATTAGAATTTCTTAAAACATGCATTTCTTTTTTTTAAGAGCAATGTTGGCCAATTCTTTTTCCTAAGCTCACTGGGCTCTTAGGTAAATTCTCTAGACAGCCGAGACACAAACACAATCTCTTCCAACGTGACTCTCATGTGACTTCCAACTGGGAGTCTCCATTACTGAACAAGATTTTAGGTTTCCTCTACCCACACGCTCTTTGAAAGGAAGAGTTTTAAGATGGTCCTCAAGATTCCCACACTCTCATGTACACACCTGGACAATTACCTCCATGTGGTTATAAGCAGGACTTGTGAATCCAATGATGTTCCTCTCACATGATTCTATTATGCTATACAGCACACAGGATTTTGCAGATGTAATTAAAATCCCTAATCATTTGACTTTGAGCTATCCAAAAAAAAAGATTATACTTGGTAGGCTTCACTCAATCAGGTAAACGCTTATAGGATATCAGAGATTGAGCCACACAGTGGGGATAGAGATCACTTAAAAATAAAATTGAAGCATATCAACAAAGATTTAAAAAAAAAAAAAAGCTATCAGAGTTATGCAAAGTGAATGACTCTCCTTGTGACCTTAAAGGAGCAAACTGTCATGTTGCAGAGGGAGCTGTGGGGCAGGAAACACAGGTGGCCTCCAGGAGCAGGGAGTAGCCCCAGCTGAGAGCCAGCCAGAAAATGGAAAATGCACTCCTACAACCACAAGACATTAAATTCTGCCAGTGAAATGGAGCTTAGAAGAAGGTTCTTATCTTTAAAAAAGAAGGTGGCAACTTTGTGGCTCAGTTGGTTAAGCATCACGATCCCAGGGTCCTGGGATTGAGCCTCTGCAGGAAGCCTGCTTCTCCCTCTCCCTCTGCCTGCTGCTCCCTCTACTTGTGCTCTCTCTCTCTGTCAAATAAATAAATAAAATCTAAAAAAAAAAAAAAAAAGAAGAAGAAGAAGAAGAAGAAGGGGCTCAGTGTAGGTTAGCGCCACCTTCAGCCCAGGGCCTGATCCTGGAGACCTGGGATCGAGTCCCACATCGGGCTCCCTGCATGGAGCCTGCTTCTCCTTCTGCCTGTGTCTCTTCCTCTCTCTCTGTGTCTCTCATGAATAAATAAGTAGAATTAAGAAGAAGAAGAAGGAAGAAGGAAGAAGGAAAAAGAAGAAGAAGAAGAAGAAGAAGAAGAAGAAGAAGAAGAAGAAGAAGAAGAAGAAGAAGAAAGAAAAAGAAGAAGACTCAACCCCAGAAGAGAGCCCAGTCTGTCTTCTGAGACATTCAGAAGAGAATTGAACAGCTCCCTGTTCAGACTTCTGATTTAAGAAATGGACATTGTTTTTGACAAATATTTGCTGAATATGACACACAAAGTACAAACAACAAGAGCAAAAATCAACAAAAATGAGAGTATATCAAACTTTATAGCGTCTGCATAGCAAAAGAAATAACCAAATGCAAAGGCAACCTAAAGAACGAAAGGATATTTTTGCAAGCCATGTATCAGATAAGGAGTTAATGTCTAAAATAGATAAAGAACTCATACAACTCATAACAACAAAAACTCCAATTTAAAAATGAGCAGATGAACTGACTAGACATTTTTCTAAAGAAGACATCCAAATGGTCGACAGGTCCACAAAAAGATGGTCCACATCACTAATCATCAGGGAAATGCAAATCAAAACCGCAATAAGCTATCACCTTACCCTGTTAGAATGATTATCCTCAAGAAGACAAGAGACAACAGATGTTGGATGTGGAGAAAAGCAAAGTCTTGTCCACTGTTGGTGGGAATGTAAATTGGTTCAACCGCTATAGAAAAACAATATGAAGGTTCCACAAAAAAAATTAAAACTAGCTCTACTCTCTATGATTCAGCAATTCCATTTCCCGCTATATAATCAGAGGAAATGAAGGCAGGATAACAAGGAGATAGCTGCACCCCCATGTTTATTGCAGCATCATTCATAATAGTCATAGATGGAAACAACCTAGGTGCTCATCAACAGATGAATGGATAAAGATGTGATAAACACATATCCAATAGAATATTATTCAACCCTGGGAAAGGACATCCTGCCATTTGCAACCACACACATTGGGCTAAATGTGAGAAGTCAAAGACAAGTACTGTATGATATCACTTACATGTGGAAACTAAAAAAGCAAAACTCATAAAAACAAAATTAAATGGTGGTTATCAGGTGACAAGCATGTGGGGACCGGGCAGATGTTGTTTAAGAGGACAAACTCACAGTGAGTCGTAAATAAGCCCTGGAGATCTAGTGCACAGTATAGTCAATATTGACAACAATCTTGTAATCATCACAGTTGCTAAGAGACTAGAACTTAATGATTTAAGAAAGTACCGTTACGTAACACACTAGAGGTGCTGATTATCACTACAACGGCAATCATATCACAAAATATAATGTATCAAATTAATACACCGTACGCCTAAATGTGCAGTGTTATATGACAAATACATTTTAATTAACAAAAAGAAAAGAAGCGGGCATTGTTATAATCCACTACTTTTGTGCTAATTTGTTATGCAGCAATAGGAAATGAAGACACCCCTCATTGCTTTATACACTGACGCAGAGAAGACTCGGTGTGATAATTCAATTGCAAAAGAGTGTTTTCCAAAAAATAAAAATAAAAAAATAAAAACAAGAGGGTTTTCCAAACAGAGGCATCTGATCCAGTCTCTTTACTATTCAAATGCAGAAATAAAGCTAGAGGGGGAAAGCTCTTCACAAAGTTAACACTAGAATCCAGGTTACTCAAATCCTGTTTCACGCCTAATGCAGAGCCCGCTAGATGCAGAGCTGAGACTTGAGGCCAGGAACTCGCAGGTCTCCATCCAGGTTCTCATTCTCCATGGAATTCAGGTTCTCCATGGAACATGAATTCTTTTCCTGCTGAATTGCTACTGGTGATGAGAAATAGAAATGTGGCCAAAGAAAGAAACCATAGGGTTATATTATTGGACTTGCTGAGTGACTGACTTTTCTGATAGAAAGGTTCCATGAGTCCAATAGTGAATAGGAAATAATTTTTTTTTTTTTTTTTTTTTTAGGAAATAATTCTTGTATGTGAGGAGATTCAGATTATGCCCTGGAACATATGCAGCTCACATCCCAAGGCCCCATTTGTAGAGTGAGAAATGAAAAGGACATAAAATAAGCTTTCCTAGTTTAGTTTTCAATTAAAGACCAATATATACGTAACCCCCATTTTATATTACGAGCCTGATGCTGTGGTTGGCTATAGGCAGCGGCTCTTAAGCTGGAGGCCTGACCCTTTTCTGGGGGAGAGGGAGGGTTCTGACTCTTAATCCTGGCTTTGAACTTGAATCTGACTTTGAACCACCATCCAGGTGTGTAACCTTAAGTCACATACCTCAGTTTTCTCATCTACATAATTGAGATAATGAATGTAAGTATCCCATAGGCTCTTGTGTGTATTAACTTGGTCGTGCAAGTTATGCACGTCCAAAAACAATGTCTAAGATAAGGTCAGCCCTCAAATGTTAATCAGGATTTCTTATGTTTCAGTCCCTAAATACTTGGTTTGAAAAGCCAATATCTAAACACATTAATTTGCCAGGTGCTCCCATTATTAGGATTTTGACACATAAATTCAAGCATGGCATGTATTCCCTTCAGTTACACGCCACTTTTTTCTTTTACTTTTTATTTATTTATTTGAGAGTGAGAGCATGAGCAGAGAAGAGCAGAGGGAGAGGCACAAACAGACTCTGCACTGAGCACAGAGCCCGGGGCAGGACTCCATCCCAGGACACTGAGATCATGACCTGAACCGAAATCAAGAGTCCCATGCTTAATCAACTGAGCCACCCAGATGAACCTCTTTTTTTTTTTTTTTATTTTGAGAGAAAGAGAGTTATACATCATTTTAAATGTCAAAAGAGGTGTAGTGTTTCACAAGTGCCTGCTTTGCTTAATTTAGAAAAAGAACTATACTCGAGTAAAGCAAATCTGTGATTTCAGATGGCACTCAAAGTAGATTAACAGACAATTTCATACCAACATTTTTAACCAGAATTTTCCTTGTTAAAGAACGTTAGTGGCTTTCCCTGTGTTTCATCAAGTATCGAGGGAGGGTGACGCCAAGATGACCAACATGAGACTCACTAATCATTTTCCCCAAAACTGTGTGTTCTAGAAGTTCTCTAAAATTGGACTGATGAGATTCCTAACTTTTTGGAAACATAGAATTTATCTATGTGGACAAAATGAACATGTGATAATCTGTAGGTAGCTGACAGTGTGTTCACAGAGCTGCAAGATTACCTAGGGACCTATGCAAAATAGTTAACCCCCAATATAGCTCAAGCTTTTCCATAAAGACCTACGAGTACCTACTGGTAAAATAGCAATCCTATCTGCCGAAGCACAGAACTCTACTCCAATTTGAATTCGACTATTGTGGCTGGGTTTTTGATGGGGGATTTGGTGTTGGATTTAGGCTAAATCATGGCAAATCTATAAACACATGCACTGGGATGCAGGGTAAGGGATCAACAAGCATTTCCCAGAAGAAGGGATTTTGACAAGAAAATCACCCGTGGCCACTATGAGGGAGCTAATTAAATTCCAAATCTGAGGTCCGAGATGATGGTTTTGAATGTTTCTGAGCCCTTCTGTGTGTCGGAGGAGAGCCTTTGTGTATAATCCCAAATAGACAAGAGCATTCTGCATCTGCGACACTATGAACTATGCCACTCAGATGAAATTAAGGCAGTCTCTCACAGACCGGGGATCACTGGCTCTCTGCTATTACGGGGCATAATCCCTTGCTCTGCGTGCGACAGGTGACACAGAGGAAGGGGTAGTATGCTGTTGCCAAAGGAAACGGTGTCTATTTGGGACTCTGCGCGCCAGTTATCCAACTGCTTTCTTCGGAAGTCGAGATGCGTATAGTCTACGGAGAATGAGCTCATCGGTGACTTAGATTTCGGCTAATCTCAAGTTATTTGTGAGTTTATGTCAATCGTTATATGTGTGCCAACAGGCAGAACACCAGCTTCCAATCTTAATTCAACCGTTGCTGAATTTCTGCCCGCAATTGAATGGAAAATACTTCCCCAAGTTGGGGGACCGCAGTTATTAGACAAATACTATAGGAGAAACAAGGAAGGCCCCTGGACCTGGATCTTCACACAACTGGACGTCATCTCCTTTCACATTCCTTTGTCAAGAAGGAGGGGCTTTGCCCGTCAGTTATTTTTGTCCTGATGCAAATTTTATGATACAAAGATTAGGTACTCTTAAGAAGGTGGCTCCTCCCCACATGTTAAAACTAAACTCAAAACTAGACATTTTTGAGGGCTCCTGGGCGGCTCACCCTGTTAAGCGTCTGCCTTTGGCTCATGGCACGATACTGGAGTCCCCAGGTCGAGCCCCACATAGGGCTTTCTGCTCAGTGCGGGGTCTGCTTCTCCTGTCCTGCTGCTCTTGGCCCTGCTCATGCTCCTCCCTCTCTCTTGCTCTTTCCCACTCTCTCTCTCAAATGAATAAATAATCTTTTTTAAAAAATTAGACGTCTAATCTTTGGCCTTGCAGCAAACCCATTTTTTTTAAATTCTTATTTATTTATGATAGTCACACAGAGAGAGAGAGAGGCAGAGACACAGGCAGAGGGAGAAGCAGGCTCCATGAACTGGGAGCCTGATGTGGGATTCGATCCTAGGTCTCCAGGATCGCGCCCTGGGCCAAAGGCAGGCGCTAAACTGCTGCGCCACCCAGGGATCCCCAAACCCATTTTTTTTTATCTGACTTCCATAATCTGGTTCTTAAAAGAAGTTGCTTGTTATGAAGTCATAAGTAAAGGTTTGTGGGAAGTCATTCCTGAGGGAAAACATTAAAGCCTTCCCCATGGGCTGTAGGAATATGGTCAGGGCTCTGAGCCGTCTGGCAAGCACCCGGAGGAACACTGAAGGCGTTTGCTGCTGCATTCTGACCCGGCAGCCTCAAACCGAGTCCTCCTATGACATCGCACAGCTTCGGAATCCTGGCATTACTTGTTCATGTTAGAGCCTAAGGTCCAGAGAGATAGAGACCTTGTCTATGGTGGTCATCGGCACTATCTCAGGATCTGGCATAGACTCACTACCCAGTTAACACTGGAACCCACTAACAGGGACTTTTATTTTTTTTAATTCTTAAAAAAGATTTTATTTATTTATTCATGAGAGACACAGGCAGGCAGAGGGAGAAGCAGGCTCCCTGCAGGGAGCCTGAAGAGGGACTCGATCCCAGGACCCCAGGACCACACCCCGAGCCGAAGGCAGACGCTCAACCGCTGAGCCACCTAGGAATCCCTAACAGGTACTTTTAAAGGCAACTTACATGTATCACCTCATTTAATCCCTTCAACCACCCAATAAGTACATGTTAGTCTTATTCTCATTTTATAGACAGGGAAACTGAGGCACAGACCATTTTCATAATGTCACCAAGATCATGCAAACAGAAAGTAAACAGGTGGGTTTAGAAATAACATAAGGAGAAAGTACCAAAGGGAAGGTGGGTGAGATGATGGATGAAAGAGGTGATGGGGATTCAAGTGTACACTTTCCATCAGGAAAAATAAATAAAATAAAATAAAATAAAATAAAGCAAAACAAAACAAAATAAATAAATAAATATAAAATAAAAAAATAAAATAAAATAAAATAAAGTAAAATAAAATAAAATAAAATAAAATAAAATAAAATAAAATAAAATGTAAAGCAAGCCAGGTTTCCAATCCAGCATGCTGGCCCCAGAGCTTCCACCCTGATCACCGCATGCTGATTGAATCAGAGAGAAAGGGTTCACCGGAAAACATGGGCATTTATAAGAACTCAATCTAAGATCTGAACTCACAAATTACCCCCGCCACTTCAGCCCTCTTTATAAAATGGAAGAAGCAGGTCACAGAGCACCAAACTTGATCACCAGAATCATCAAAACCACCACAGTGCCCTAGAAGCACTAGAGTCCTGACAGCAAACTAAATACTTAATTTCCTGCCATCTTGCATCACTTCTTAACAGATTCTTGTCCACATGCTCCAGAGAGTAGACAAGATGCTGAACCAGGAACCAGGAGATGATAATAACCACCATTCATTAAACATGCATTTCAAACCAGCCCTCGGCTGGGCGCTCTTCCTACACGACCTTCTTTCATCTTCCCACAACTCTATGGGATGCATATTTTCACCCCATTTCAAGGTGAATGAGATAATGTCATCATGTGGTAGAAAAAGGACTTGGCCCTATCCCAAGTCATGGTCCCCTCACAGGCCATGGTCTCTAAGTGGTTATTGAGTTCAAACCCCACCTCTGCCTTCCACCTGCAGCCCAGCGGGTGTGATTTTTGACGAAGTCCACTAGCAGCTCCCTCACCTATGTTTGGTCATCTGTGAACATGGAGGTGATACACAACAACAGCGATAATAATAATAAAACAACAACAACAACAACATGTTATTATTCAGCCTATCCAGCTATTCTCAAGGTTGTTAGAGGAAACATATGTGAAGTGACTATATTAGTCACTTCAAAACTTGAGTGTCTCTCCCATCGACCACTTCTCATTCTACATGTTCTCCAAAACAAAATCAATACAAAACCCAAAACTTAAATAGAATCTGCAATTAAAATAGACATCGTGTTGATTTTCTTAATTGCAAAGTGGTGGGTAAATTTGCTAAAGCTGGACGGTGCCCATGCCCTCACCCCCCCCCCCCCCTTTGCTGAGGCTGCACACACACGCTGTGGGCCCATTTGCTACTCCTGCACTCGGAGACAGGTTTATAAAATGCAAAATGTTCTGCAAAGGTAGGAACTCACCTTGGCATGACTGTTAGTATCACGACCCACGTCACTCAGGGGCTCAGGGCGGTGTCGCCCTCGCTCCCCGCGGTGCCCGCACAGACATCCCTGCCCTGGGGCACCTCTCAGCGCTGTCCTGCCCGATCTCAGACTGGGGATGTGCAGGGGCAACAAAAGGAAAGAATGGCCCCCTCTGGGCCCCACCAGGGTCCCATCGAGGAACTGGGTCGGGTTCAGTATCCAGGCTTAGGCGAGGACAGAAAGGTCTGGCCCCGGGCCCCTAAACACCTTCCCCGCTCTCTATCCCAGGAGCCCAGAACGGCTGCGATGAGGTAAGGACCCCACCGGAGGGTGGGACCCCCGAAGTGTGGTCACGGGGCGCAGTGGGTGCCGTTGGCTTCATCACCTGGCCTCCCGAGCCCGTGCAGAAGCCAGGCCCACGCAAGGGCGCCACGGAGCAGCCTCAGCGCATCTTCAGCGCATCCTCGGCGCATCCTTGGCGCATCCTCAAGCGCATCCTCAGCGCATCCTCAAGCGCATCCTCGGCGCATCCTCGGCATATCCTCAAGCACATCCTCAGCACATCCTCGGGCGGGGAAGCCTCACCAGAAAGGCCAAGTGATCTAAGGGCAGTTCAATCTCCAAGGCAGACACCAGGCCGGGAGGGAACTCTGGCGGGAAACCCTCCCCACGTGCTCGAAGACACTCCTCCCAGACAGGAGGTCCAGGCTTTCAACCCACCTGCAAAACCAGGAAGAGGAAAACTCATCAGCGAGACCTGCCAATGCCCCGCCGGTGCCAGTGCACCTGCCACGGGCCAGCGGAGTCTAGGGGGGCAGGGGACACACAGAGGGCCACATTTACGCGACCCCGTTCCCTGGGAGCATCCCTGACACAGAGCGGGAGGAGGGGGACAGGCACCCCGAGAGAAGGAACGGTGTCCTGAATTTGTGGGGTCTCCACGGACACCAGCAGAGAGATGGTAAAATCCTTAGGGTCTCCAGGATGTCAAGGGCAGGGGCGCTGGGAAGGAGGGGCGCTGGGGAGGAGGGGCCTGGGGAGGAGGGGGGTCCAGGGAGGAGGGGAGCACGGGGAAGAGGGGCCTGGGGAGGAGGGGGGCCCATGGGAGGAGGGGCCCCCGGGGAGGAGGGGCGCACTGGGAGGAGGGGTGCCTGGGGAGGAGGGGTTCACTGGCAGGAGGGGTGCCCCGGAGGAGGAACCCAGGGGAGGAGGGTCCCCAGGGAGGAGGACTTATTAATCTGGAAATTTATGACCTTTGGGAAATTATTTGTTCTAGGGGGTATTAAAGAGAAAATGTCAGAATTTCTAGATCCCGATTAAAATCTTTCGGAACCTAGGCTCAGGAGTGACATCCCATCTGTTGGCCATGTTCTATTTGCTAGAGGCTGGTCAGCAAATTCAAGCAGATGGGATCACACAAGTATGCGAGCACCAGGAAGGGGATCATTTGGAGCCCTGTTGGAGGCTGCCTACCACCCCTTGCTTAAAAACAGACAAGAGTGGGACCCCTGAGGGGCTCAGTGGTTGAGCATCTGCCTTGGGCTCAGGGCGTGATCCCTGGGTCCTGGGATCGAGTCCCACATGGGGCTCCCCTCACGGAGCCTGCTTCTCCCTCTGCCTGTGTCTCTGCCTCCCTCTGAGTCTCTCATGAATAAATAAATAAAAATCTTAAAAAAAAAAAAGACAAGAATCATAATCTCTTTCCTTTATCTGCTTCTCCTGAGAGTGAAACTATATTCCTTGGTGGCAATATATGGCCTCAGATCTAATGTAGAACATTTTCCTGAGATCTTCTACAGGGAGGATCATTTTTGAGGGGGAAATACTTGATTTTCTTTTCCATATATAAAAGTTGATAATACTTTTTGTGTCAGGGAACACGGAGTCAAATACTACATGAGTAAATATGGTGAAAATCCATAGTTTGTATTGCCTTGGAAGACAGCAACTACAATAATTCTATGAAATGACCTTATCCTACTAAGAGTATTAACAAGAAAAATTACTAATAGGAAAATTAAGGTGAAGATTAGAGTAATTAATCATTCAATTAATTTGAACAAAATATTCATTTGTCTTAATAATTAAGGAGTATAAGGATAAAAGATTACTTCTCCAAAACTATACAAATCGATGTATCAAAATTTATTTTCACTTCACCAACAGAGACATTCATTACAAAAGTGATTACTCAAACTCAGATGCAGTTATCTCATTTCTCAAAGAAAAGCCCCCAAACCCAGAGAATTAAAATTGGAGTTTTTGAGGCTGTTTCCATAATGCCATCATTTCTAGTGGGGAGAAAAATCAGGCATTGAACTCAACTTAGCTGTTTAATTGAGTTTTTCTCACTTCTTGAATTGACTGTTGGGATCGCAGCACCCCAGCTTTCTCCTCCCTATTTGCTGTATGATAGACTAATTATTAAAATTTCCCAAATTCTGGGAAAAATGGATTTTGAGGCCTTGGATTCAAATGTATAATTGAACACCTGTTCTCGCTTCTAACTCTGCGTGTGTGTGTATGCATATGCGGTGCGTCATAAATGTGCTAAACTTTATATTAGTCCTCTCACACATAAAAAAACATTGTAAGTTAGCATTGATTGTTAGGTGCAATATCTGAGCTATTTTGAGCTCAGTCAAAGGTGAGCAAATGTGACATTTTATTTAAGTGAGTTAGAAATTGCATGGGCATTGTGTGACACCTCTCTCAGTGCCAATAGCCTACTTCCCATTATCAAATTCCACTTAAACTCACATCTGCAGAAATGAATCAGCCCTGGAAGCAGTTATATGGTACAAGAAACGTTGACCACGCTATTAAATTCAACTTTCTGTGTGTGCTGATGGAGTACCTTATCATTTATTGATATATTTTCAAACCAATGCTGAAATATTATCTCAAAATATGTTAATTAAAATAAGAAAATTTGCAGGTTTTAAAAAAACAGGTATTTTTAAGCCCCTGTTATGGGTCTGCCACCAAAGTAGGCATAATAGAAAAGAGAAAAGGAATAGAGGTTATAATCCAACAATTTGTCAGTAGAACAGAGCACCTGCAAGAGAATTTCACAGTAGAAGCTATTGGATGTCTATTCCCCACACACATACCCCTTTGGACTATGAAATCTTGGAAGCACAATCCGTATTCTATTAGGTATTTGGTACACCACCGGTATCGAACACACAAACTGGAATAAAATAGATGCTTAAGAGACGGCTAATGGATGCTGAATGAATCAGTGAATCAATAAGCAAATCTGCATATGAACCGGATGCATGATACAGGACACTCTCGAAGTCAAACAGAGGAATATATTCCCTACAGGCTAGTGAAGTAAGGAAATGCTGTAACATGGGGTGCCATAGATGGAAAGTGTCCCCCTAAAATTCATGTTGGAACCTAACCTCCAATATGATGGTAATTAAGAGTAGCACCTCTGAGCGTTGGTTAGATCATGAGAGCACAGCCTTCGTGAATAGGATTGGTGCCCTTATAGAAGAGACCCTTATAGAAGAGACCCTCTTGCTTCCACCATGTATGGGCCCCACAGGGGAAAGATAGAGGTTTCTGAATCTGAAGGAGGCTCTCACCAGACACCAAGTCAGCCAGCACCTTACCTTGGAGTGCTCAGGTTTCGGAACTGTGAGAAAGAAATGTGCGTTGTTTATAAGCCACCTAGGCTCTGGTATCTTTATTACATCAGCCCAAATGGCCCAAGACATGGGATTTACTCAGCTATTGGAAAACTAGGGATATTCTGGTAGGATAGAAAGAAGGCAGGAACCATATTGGAGTTGCTTTCCTGAGAAAGGATCCTTCAGCACTTTCTCCAAACACTCAGACACCAAGAGGTGATCTCATGAAGGTTACTGAGCTGGACTGAAATCCTGCTTCCTCATTGCCTAGCTGGGGGGTATCAGCAACTGATTTGATTTCTCTACTCCAATTTGTAATCAATATTCTAGGAGAACTAAGCCAACTTAATGAACTGTGATGATTTAATGGCTCATGAAACGGAAGGGCTTAGAGTAGTATTCGGCACAAGCAGGTGGTAGCTATTTTGGCAGAGACCAGCCAGCTTGCCAGCAGAGTCTGTTACCCCGTTTCAATTACATAGCGTTGTGACTGAAAAGAGGCTGTGTAGTCAGAGACCTTTCCTAGACTTCCTGCACCATAAGTGTCACCAAGTGACTCGTTCTTACCCACAGAATGTGAGCAGAAATGACATGGTTGCTTCCAGAATAGGGCATTTAAAAAAAAAAAAAAAAAAAGCACAAGTAGGGGCGGCTGGTGGCACAGTTTGTTAAGCATCCAACTCTTGGTTTCAGCTCAGGTCATGGATTTCAGGGTCATGAGATTGAGCCCCATGTCAGGCTCTGTGCTCGGAGTCTGCTTAAGATTCTGTTTCCCCCTCGCCCCCACCACACACGTGTTCTCTCTCTAAAATAAATAAATAGGGATCCCTGGGTGGCGCAGCGGTTTGGCGCCTGCCTTTGGCCCAGGGCGCGATCCTGGAGACCCGGGATCGAATCCCACGTCGGGCTCCCGGTGCATGGAGCCTGCTTCTGTCTCTGCCTCTCTCTCTCTCTGTGACTATCATAAATAAATAAAAATTACAAAAAAAAATAAGAGGAAAATCTTTAAAAAAATAAAAAATAAAATAAATAAATAAATCTTTAAAAAAAATAAAAAATAAAATAAATAAATAAATCTTTAAAAAAAAAAAAAGCACATGTGTCTTCTCTGGGCTCCCTTTTATTCCTTCTTCTCTCAACTGACTGGGCCCTAAACAATTCATTAAAATATTCATTATGTAATGAGGCCTAGAATAATTTATCACTGATAAGAATTAGTGAAAACATGCCTTACCATTCTCATTAGACTCTTTTCTGAGTTTTCACCATGATGACCTTTACCTTCCATTGGAAACGGCCAGTAGGATAAAGCTTGGGTATCTTTCAGCTTTGCTTTCTTCCAGAGCAAGATGGGGCCCAAAGGCCACAAGGTGCACTTGTGTGCTTAAGTCTTCAAGTCAACACAATTACAGAAACATGTTCAGGGATCCTCATGTCAAGACAGCAGGAACTGTAGATCCTGTTCATGAAAAGAAGCCGTGCTTTGAAAACTCACTTTTCCCAAAACCTGCATTTGCTTTAACCAAAACATCTAATTTTGAAGCACCCTCCGAGAATGCTTATCACATTGCCAATCAAAAAAAAAATTGCCTCATGGGATTGGTAAGATCTTAGAGAATTCACGTGTGTTGGTTTGCTGGGGCTGCCATAAGGAAGGGCCACAGGCTAGGTGGCTTAAACAACAGAAATCTATTTCCCATAAGTCTGGTGACGAGAAGTCCAAGACCAAGGTGTCAGCGGGGTCAGTTTCATACTGAAATCTCCTTCCTGGGCGTGTGGATGGCCATCTCCTCCTTCCCATGGTCTTCCTTCTGTTAGTGTCTGTGTCCTAACTTATTTTCTTATAAGGACACCAGTCATATTGGATTAGGACTCACCCTAATGACCCCACTTTAACTTAATTATACCTTTAACGACCTGATCTCCAAACACAGTCACATTCTGAGTCACTCAGGGTCAAAACTTCAACATATGAATTTGGCAGCGCATAATTCAGTGCATAAAAGCATATGATCTAGCAATGGTCAAGTTCAAAAAATTGAAATACTGCCTCTATCAGAAAATGTTATCCTCCCCCAAACTGCCAGTATCCCTTCTAATAAGTTCCAGGTAGCAATGCACCTTATTTTTCTCCTGCAGCATTAACTGGATGGAACTACCCTGGTCTCTCAGCGCTTCCAGTAACCAAACTTATTCTTTTCCTAATATATCGATGAAAAATGCTTTTGGGGTCACCTGGGTGGCTCAGTCAGTGAAGGGTCTACTTCTGGCTCAGGTTCTGATCCCAGGGTCCTGAGATCGAGTCCCACATTGGGCTCCCTGCTCGGTGGGGAGTCGGCTTCTCTCTCTCCCACTGCCCCTCCCCCTCCACTCATGCACTCTCTCTCTTGCTTTCTCTCTCTTAAATGAATAAATAAAATCTTTATTAATAATTGCCTCTTTGGGCAGCCTGGGTGGCTCAGCAGTTTAGCGCCACCTTCAGCCCAGGTCGTGATCCTGGAGACCCAGGATCGAGTCCCACATCAGGCTCCCTGCCTGGAACCTCCCTCTGCCTGTGTCTCTGACACTCTCTCTGTCTCTCATGAATAATTAAATAAAATCTTTTTTAAAAAAATGGCCTCTTTGAGCCCCTTTTGGAAACTGGTTACAAATGATAGTCCAAGAGAAGGAAGAGTTTATTGGCTGGGCACAACCTTGGCATACAAATTCTTGGTGCTTTCTCTGGGTGTCACCTGTCACACATGACGTTAGTTTACTTTTATGCTTTAATGAAGAAGCAAGCTGTGCACATCATGGGGTTTCTTTGTTTTGTCCTGAAATCTCAGACAACCAACAGTCCTAGGAGGGCGGTCTGCTGCCCTGAAAACGGGCTCTTTCATTTGAGCTAGGTTTTGAATCACAGCCTCTTCAGGTGGTCTTAGCCAGGAGATGGAATACAAAGCTATCTTCTACACAGATGTTCCCTGACTTACAACAGGATGAGTCTTGAAGGACTTGATTGAAATTTGGGTGGAAGTTACACCTTTTTATGAGAAAAGTAAATCATATTCCCAGAACAGTTGGAAGGGGTGGAGTTCATTTATGTCTTGGCTCGGCTGGCAGCTATCTGGGCACTTAAGTACGACGTAAATCATTTAATTGGAAACTCTGTAGTCACCTTTATGGACGCTGCTGCTGGACAACTGTGGATTCCATCAGCCAACTTGCCACATTGGAAGAGGAGATGAGAATCACAAATTTGTGAAAACTTTCCAATGCTGGAGGAAGCGTTTCAGCAGGCTAAAGCTGAAAATGATAAAATCTAATCAACTTGTCAGAAGTCTGCAGACACTCAAAAATACTACAAAAGTCTACTGAAAATTACTTCTGTTAAGATGGAAAAATGATTCATGACTTTGCTTGAAAACATATATGGCATCAATGAGGAAAACTCTGGGAAGATAACCCTCATTGATTTGAGGAAAAAGGAAATGAAATCATGAACTCAACCTCAAAAGAAAGGGTCTTGGAAATATCTAGTGTTTTGTAAGACAAACCACCCTCACATAACAAAGAGCATAATGAAGAATCGTGACAATGAATACTCAGTTTGCCTCTTATTCCTTTATAATTTAGGGTTTTCAGCACTAATCCTATGAAAATAAAAGTCAAAATCAGGGGCACCTGGATGGCTTGGCTGACTCTTGGTTTCAGCTCAGGTCATGATCTCAGGGTTGTGAGATGGAGCCCTGCATTGGGCTCCACATTGGGCTGCGGAGCCCTGCTCTCTCCTACCCTGCCTCCCCCGACTGCACCCACACGCTGCTCTCTCTCTCTCCCTCAAAATAAATAAATAAATCTTTTAAAGACTCAAAATCAAATGGATATCAAGATACCTATACACTGGTACTTCAATCTTACCATCTCATTATAACCAAACCAAATCAAATTGATTTTAGGACAATTCTCAACTTTTTTCAGAAAGTAGAGAGATAATTTTCATATGCAAAATAAAAGAGTGAAAAATTATAATTCTTAAAAAAGATTGTTTCTTCATTATGAAATAAATTTCCAGCCAATTGCTTTCATTGCACTAATATAAGTTGTGTTTTAGGAAGCAGAACCAGGCCCTAAGTAAACTGTAGGCTTGCATGCCTTTGGACTTCAGAGCAAACATGGACCATTACTTCTATGTGTCTCTTACCTTGAGGCTAGAATGTTTATTGCTATTGTCCTCTCTCTGTACCAGCAAAGTATCATGGGTATGTCAGGGGCAGACAGCTTGCCCTTAGTATCAACATTTTTAGCTTAAAAGAAACTACAGTCAAGTAACCAAATCCATGAAGCCGTATCTACACATGCACCTGATTTCAATAATAAGCTCCTTGATCTGGAGCCTGAACCTCAAGCCCAATGGACAGACTGTGGGAGGGGTTTGGGAAGGGGTAAGCCTATTTTACAAGTGGAAGGATAAAAATAATTTGTGGCCAAAGGGCAGAATAGGGTAGTTTCAAAACATGCCGACATCTGTTGCCTTTATTCCCACGGGAGGAACCATGCCTGGTTCTCTAAGGACGTTCACTCTGAAGGAAGCCAGCTACCATGTAAGAAGACCAGTTTCCCTGGGGCTGACCCTAAAGGTGGAAGGTAGGCATTCTAGAGGGCAGCCTCGCTGAACTCTCTGCCAACGGCCAGCAACAATGACCAGTCACGCAAGTAAGTCATCTTGGACTTCCGACCCTGGTAGGCGTTCTACTGTCCAATGAATGACTGCAACTACATGAAAGACTCAAGAAACAATATGACCCAGCCACGCCATCCTCAAATTCCTGAAGCCTCTGTCCCCTAGTCATTCATTAACTAATTATCTTAAGCCACTTAATTTTGGGGTAATTTTAAACAAAGCAATAGAAACTAGAACAGCAAACAGAAAATAACTGGGGCTAATTTCAAAGAAAAACAAGTTGATTGGGGCAGTAAATGTGGCTCATAGAGTCAAATGGGCAGAAGCCAAGGGATATTCTTGGAGGCAGGTATGAGAAACTATTTCACAATCTCATCTGAGTCCTTCAACTAGAATGAACGCGTTTAGCTTGGCTGCTATAACAAAATCCTCTTGACAGGGTGGTTCAGACAATGGACATTCATCTCTCAAAGTTCTGGAGGCTGGAAGTTCAAGGTCATGCTAACATGGCCAGTTTCTGGGGAGGGTCCACTTCTTCTCTTATAGATAAGTGTCTTTTCATTGCATCCTCACGTGAAGGAGTGCAGAGAGAGGGAAGCAAGCTCTCTGGTATCTCTTCTTGGAAGGACACAACTCTCATCATGAGGCCTCCACCCTCATGACTTAATCAGCTCCCCAAGGCCCCATTTCCAAAGCCATCACTTGGGGGATTAACGTTACAACACATGAATTTGGGGAGGGGACAAAACATGAAGTCTGTGACAGATGATTACAAAAATAATTTTTCCCCATTTTTCCTCACCTGACTTGAGATTTAAAGTCCTCAATTGGCCTACCTTTTGGCCACTGTCAACAATTTGGACAGAACAAAGGCATACTATTTACATGTGTAATTCCACTGTGCCAGTTACCCGTTGCCATTAGAAGTTATAGAATAATGATAATAAACCAACGTGAGTCTCAGGGGCTTACAGCAATACATGTTTATTACACAAGCATCTAGAGTTAGCTCAGGGTCGGCTAGGAAGCTCTTCTTATCAGCTGAAATCGTTCACATGTCTACCATTAGCCCCTTGTTGGGTGGGCTTCAGCTTTACATGTCTTTTTTCTGCATTTCTCCTTTTCCATCAAGCTAGCCCAAACATTTTCTACATTTACACAGACTCAGGAGAAAAGGCAGAAATACTCAAGGTCTCTATGCCTAGGCCAGAACTGTCACACCTTCACCCCCACCACATTTTGGTGGGCAAACTCCTATTTAAGGGACAGAGAAAATGTAGTCCACCTTTTTTAGACAGGATCGGCTAAGTCGCATGTCACCTGGCAAACGGCGTGGTTACAGGGAGGGGGCAAAGCTGGGACCATCAGAGCGACCTTCACCAAGGCTATACACATCATGGGGAGGTGGGAGGAGAACTTACCAGAAGGCGTCCAAACTGCCAAAAGGACATTTAGGTTAATTCTGAGAAGCCAATTATAACAATAAATTTTATACAAAATATTAAAGGTGTAATGTGTGTGTGTTTAGATTTCTTTTCATCAGATTCTCATATTAATTTAAGAATCAAAAGAACACCATACAGGGACGCCTGGGAGGCTCAGCTGGGTAAGCATTGGACCCTTGACTTCAGCTCAGGGCCTGCCCCCGGGGTCCTGGATTCGAGCCCCATCAGGCTCCACACTCAGAGGGGAGTCTGCCTCAGATTTACTGCCTCTCCCTCTGCCCCCTCACCTCGGTCTCTCTAAATATATAAATAAAATCTTTAAAAAGAGAGAATATGACATACACATTGATCAGAACACACAGCGGCAGTTCAGTCCCAATATCGAGCTGTAAAAGCTTTGACATAGCTCTGCACATCCGGGCCTCAAACTCTTTGTCTGTAAGCTCTAGGTGTTCCCTAGCTACTTAGCATCTACGGAGTAGAGTCTCTCATTATTCTTCCATTCTTTTTTTTTTTTTTTAACATTTTATTTATTTATTCCTGAGAGACACAGAGAGAGAGGCAGAGACACAGGCAGAGGGAGAAGCAGGCTCCTTGCAGGGAGCCCGATGCGGGACTTGATCCTGGGACCCTGGGGTTACCGCCTGGGCCCAAGGCAGATGCTCAACCACTGAGCCACCAGGTGTCTCTTATTCTTCCATTCTTAGAAGGCCCCTGTGGACATATAATTTATTGAGATATTAGTTTGTGTTTAGTCCTCAAATGTTCAAAACTTCAGAGTAGCCAGATTAGAAGGGCAGACCCTGAGACTGGAGCCAGCCCAGTAAAACCTGCCTTGGCCATTTACTAGCTGGGTGACTCAGGCAATTTACTTGCCCTCCCTGGGCTGCAGTTCCCCTGCCCATAAAATGGGAACAGTAATAGTCGTATCCGCCCCTTGGGTTGTTGAAAGGCAGAAATCATGACCAGCACTGGAACTTTTTGTTCTAGCAACGTGTCATGGCTGTGATCCTGCACAGTCACCAGCCTCCTAGCGCTAGGACTGTGTCCTGCCTACGCTGCCTCTCGCCGTCCCCCGGGGTTGGTGACTCTGAACACCGCGAGGCCAAGGCCAGTACGGTGGCTGTGCTTGGTGGCAGAAGAGAGCAGCTGTGGGCGGGGACCTCACCCCACCTTCCAAATCTCGGGGGAGGGCATCGTGCTGGTGGCAATGAATTACATTCACAACTGCAGCTGCCACGGAGCCTACGAGATGCCCGGTTCTCTGTCTGCCTTTGCAGCCGCTGGGGTTGACAAAAGCCACACCATGCTCATTTTTATGACACTGTCCACGGGAAGGGGAGGGGGGTGCAACCTTCTTTCCCTAGGGTGCTGATTGCAGAAGCCGTGAAGGCAGGGGGAGGGTGAGATTTCCTAAGAGGAGAGGATGGCTTTCTGCGGACCCACGTGGAAGCACCGCCACCACCACCGCCACCTCGGAAACCAGAGTCAGGGCACACTCAGGTAGACGCCCCCTTATCTCTGAGAGACGCTAAGCATATTTCCCCAGAGGACCAACCTGCTACTAAAATCTTAGTATCCACCTTCAAAGACACTGTGAGAAATGCAGGAGATGATGGAGAGGAAAGCAGCTGTTGCCATAATGACAAAGCGACTGGGTTCCGTGGAGGATTCCTCTGAATTTCCAAGGGCAGGGGATGTGCCCTGTTCTCTGTTATCCCCACGCGTGGTGTCTGACCCAGGACTAGATGTCAATACATGTTTTTAGACTGTACCAACCAGAAACTGCAATTCCACTGCAAATGGGGATGCCCAGAAATCGGGGGATTAAGGAAGGGAAGAATGTAGAGAGAAAGAAATCCCTCTGCCAGAATCAGAGCAGAGAGGATGCCTATTTGGGCCTGCGGAGAACCGGACTTCATGGGAACCAGGGGGACTTAGCAGTCACCCCAACCAAGAGTGCCTTCTAAGGAAAAAAGATAATATTGCCTTTTCAGATTAAATCATGATTCAAAGCACTTAGGCTTCTTATTCTATGTCTACTTATGCATTCACTTATTTCATAAATTTCTCAACCCCAACTTCATAAGTGACAACCTTCAGAATTAACAGGACAGGTAAATCGGGCTCATTTTGCTGCTTTAAAAACTATTATTTTATCTACTTCTGAAACATAGTAAAGAATCTTCTTATGAGACTCAAGGCAATTCCCCTATTTTTATGTGTGTGTCCCCTAGAATCGGACAATGTGCCAAGTATGGGATGGTAAATGTAATAAAGCCAGTTTTTCCTGAACCTCTATTCCACCGCTCACTCCAGTAGGCTGTGTACACAGGTATCTTTAAAGAGACAGAGACTCCACACCAACCACCCGTGTTCACACCACTCTCCCAACAACAGCTGTCACCTGTCCCCTCTGAGCTGCAATGTTCTCACTTCTGAACCTTCCCATAGGACTCTTGTGATAACATACACGAAAGCAAAATGTGAAAAGTATAAAGCGCTTGCTGTATTGAGAAGTTTTAATACTGAGCAGTTTGAAGCATTTTAATTATTAAAACAGTCAATTGACATGCTGAGGCATAAATATTTCTAGAATACAAATTTGAAAAAAAAATTAAAAATTAAAAATTTAATGAAAAATTAAAAATTTTTGAATTAAAAATTAATTTCAAAAACAAATTTGAAAATCTGAAAATGACTTTCAGTTTGACGAATTTTCGAATATTTAATGTGGGAAATATCACGGACATGTCAGAGAATACACAAAAGGAAATTCGTATGATAAAATGTAAAATTGAAAATTAGGAACCTTTCCAGAATTTATACTTGAAGCCCAACGAGTCATGCTACAAATATCTTTTAAAATTAGCAACAGTTTCTAACAGTCTCTTTAAAGGTAAAGGTTTCTTCACAATAACTTTTATGGAAATTTTCACTTTGCTTAAGCTGATAAAGACTCAGATCAGATAGAAAAAGTATCTCTAGAGAAAGAAAATCAAATTACATGCATTATAAACTTTAGACTTGCAGACGGCAGATCAAATCTGGCTTGTCTACAACAATTACAAATCATGGAGTTGAATTTTGAATTATCAAAGTTTGACTTTAGTATCTCCTTAAAGTATTGCTTTAAAAAGAAAAGAAAGAAACAAAGAAAGAAATATCCACAAGAAATGATTCTGCAAAATACGACTTGTCAATCTCTGAATGCCAGACTCCATCCTGATTTTATCCAACAAATCTTCCTAGATTGTGATGCTTGCAGAAGAACTAATATCATTTGCATTGTCCAGGGTAGGTTTTCTTTTAGATGCAAAAGCGGCGACTTTAATGTGAAAGAGAAACAAAGAGTTTTGCTTATCATAACTCCAGTAACAACTGGTGACGAAAAAGCAAATGATTATTTAGTGAGAACTTCTAGCCATGGTCTAGAATATCAGAAAGTAAAGCTGAATTTAAGAATGTGTGTTGCTAGGGGATTACTGCCTCACCTCTGTTTTATTTTTATTTTGTCATAATTAATAATCCCACACGATTGCCTATTCTCTCTCCTCTTAAAATCTTCCTTTGCCACTTGCCATCACGTGAGATTGTCCTACCCCAAGAGTGTTGGTGAAACAGACCATCGTCTTCCTAGGGCTCCCTCTCTTGTTGTCTCTTTGTTTAAAGCATCTACCACCATAGGAAAAATTAAAATCTACGTGAGGATATTAGAAAGCTTTGAAATCTGTGCTCCCAGTTCCCGCTGAGCAGACATGCCTGGTTCCCACTTCCTCTGGTGCCCGGCTCCTCTCTTCAACCCTCCAACCCCAGGGTTGGCAGCAGCTTCCCACGACTGCAATTCTCGAGGTTCCCCTGTCTTCTGGTTGCACTTCCTAACGCTTTCATGACTACATGTAATAGACTCCTTTTATTAAATTAGCTAGCATGGCTTCTGCTGGCAGGTCAAATCCTCTCCAATAAGGGAGGATACGCTGGTGATTCTTTCTTCATCAAAGGTCTCAAACAAGGTCATTAAACTACAAGGTAGCAACATTTTCCATAGCTCCAGTTCTGGCGAAAGAGCCACTGCAAATTTCAGAAAAACTCTAAGAAGAAAGTCAGCGAGGGGCGGGTGGGGAGGGGGGGTTTACTTTCAGGAAGATCAAAAGACCCACAACTGGAGCTTCAAATTTCCCTTTGGGATGTGCTGGTATCAAAGAATTGCTTAGTTAACCAAACTCTCCAATAACCTCTCACTCTGTGATGTGTACGGTTTTATTTTCTTAATTTCATGTAATGTGATAAGAAAAGTAGTTCCAGGCTTCACTTCCATCCCTAGAATGGGAGAGCATGATTTCTAAATTCTTCCTACATAGCAGTTCTGGAGAACCCTCCATATTTAGATGGGGAGCTAGGAAAATATGTCATTATTTAGGGAGCTTTCGAGTTAGGCTTTCCCCAAAACCTGTCTTGGAGCTTCTCTGTTGAAGTCTACAGCAATTCAATCCATTTGTACCTCAGTTCCAGGTCCCTAGTACAGTCTATGATGGTTTCTTCTTGCCATACCCCATACCTAACCCATCAGCAAGTCCTCTCAACAAGATTTCTCACATCCCTTCTGTCCCAGCATAATCCAAGCCACCATCATCTCCTGCCTGGAAAATTGCAATAAACTCCAAAGCGGTCACTCTGCTTTATTTCTTACACTCCTATAACCTCTTCTTAACATAGCAGCTAGAAAGACCCTTCAACAGTATTACTCCTATTTGAAATCCTCAGGTAGTTCCCCAACATGCTCAGAGCAAAACCAAAGTCTTTATTATAAGATCCAGCATTTCCTACATAATCTGGACTCCCCTCTCCTTTCTGTCCTTACCTCCTACTCACTCTCCCTCTTTCTAATTCCATTACAGCAGCGTGGGTACCTTCACCGATCCTCAAACATGCAAGTAAGCACCACTCTCCCATAATTATTACCAGAACACTTCCAAAAAAAAAAAAAGCATCAAGATATAAAGAAATATAATTATTCATTAGAACTTAAAGTTATATGGAGAGAAAATTTCCAAATGTTCTTGATAGCTCTCTATCCCCAGCTTTGGAAAAGCTCAAACGCCTATAAAAAGTGGTCGCTGCTGGGTACAAGTGTTTCAAGCCTTCTGTCCAAGCTTTGCCTTCTGTGCCCTGGTCAGGACCCTGGTGCTTTATCTCAGTCTCTCTAAGTTTTATCTCCTCTGCTTTCATGACTCACTCCAGCTTGAGTTCAGCTCTGTGTGTCTGAATCTCAACTTGGCTTCTAGGTGTGTCTTTCATATTTCCCCTTGCTCCATAATTTGCTTCCTGAGGGCAGATCACACTCCCACCCCCATGCCCAATTCCAGCCATGTACATAACATGGCTAGGAGTCCAGACCCCCACTTTTTGAATGGAGATGACTATGCCATTGAATAGCCAAAATAAAGAGAACAAAAACAAAACAAAACAAAACAAAACAAAAACGGAAGGAAGGAAAATGAAAAGAGAGGATGCAAGAACGAAAAGAGAATAACAACAGAGGGAGAGAAGGAGGATGAAACACAGCAAAGACCTAGGAGACCTGCCTTTTTATGCCTGTAAGGCTACAGTTCCCAAATTCTAAAGCAACAAATTTGTGATACTAAATGTACTTTTCTTTATTATTCCATTAAACAATAGGCAAGGGTAGGTATGATAACAACCATAGTTTTAAAGTAGTGAGAGACAGGGGAGCCCAGGTGGCTTAGTCAGTAGAGCATGTGACTCTTCATCTCAGGGTTGTGAGTTCAAGCTCCACGTTGGGTATGGAGCCCACTTTAAAAAAAAAAAAAAAGCAAAATAATGAGAGACAAAGTATTTCAGAACCTCAATAGCTGTAATGTAACGTGAAAATAGCTGTGATTTCTACAGATGATAAGGTCATATTAATGTTAATATGTAATAATAGTGTTATATTAATATTAGATGACACGGTCTGCTAACATGGTAGATGGATGTTGCCTAAATTCAAAATGAAAAACTGGTTTTAGTCAGAGATCAGTGAGATTAAAGACACAATATTATTGCCATCCAAGTTCCTACTACCTCAGTAGGCTATTCAAGAATCCTTTGGGAGTCCACAGACCCCATAATCAGAGCCCCTATGAAAAATATATAAACCAAGGAATGAAAGAAAATTGCTTCTGTATGTCTCACACTGAAACTAATTGGAAAAAAATGTCAATGAGGATATTTGTTTCAAGAGTTTCCTTTATGGTCCTATACCCAACATTCCAAAACTTCACTCTTTCCTAAAAAGAAAAGCAAGACAACTTTGCTACTGATGGACAATTCAGTTCAGTTACTTTGAGGCTACAAGGCTAAACTATGGTCAGTTACAGATTACACAGCACTTGTCATTTTGAGTGGTTTGGGTTTGATTCTTACTTGCTTGCTATAATCTGTGAAATGGGAACAAGACACCTGCCTCAGGGTACTTGCTGCTCCTGATACATAGTAAATGAATCCTCAACAAAGGTCAGTTCCCCTTCCTTTTCATTCCCTGAACATCAGTGAGATTTGAACCCCCATGAGATCTCTGGACCACCCAAGTTTCTAACAACATTTATGCCCCCTAGTCAGAGGATGAAAATGTGAGAACTGATTGAAGTAGATCCATCTTTAGGACTTAAAAAATATTAAAGCATAAGGCTTTAGCGATCTCAGATAGCACCAGACATTTAATTCCTAAATGCTGACATTTTATCTTATTGGAGAAGTGAATTTTTATAGGGTTCATTTTTTTTCTGAATAGAAAATTATGTTTGAATTTTTAATATGAATTACTTATATCCAAAGAGATCTTTAAAAATGCTGACAAGAGATTCTAGAAACACTTAAATTCCAAGGCTGAACCCATTCCAGCATGCATTAAAATAATGGTGGAAAGAGATGAACTGGGAGGACCACTTTCTTCTGTCTGGAATTGTGCACAATCCTTTTGAAGTCAGGAGTGGGGAATAAGTTCAGGGGCTTTAGGATAATTCTCAATTTGGCAAGGGAATTTCCTTGAGGCAGGAAACACTAGCCCAAACTGTATTAATGTATTTATGAAAGTAGTTACATCATTGCGGTTTGGGGAATGATTTTAAAGCTTAGCAAAATGTGAAATTAATTTTTGATTTCCTTGTTCCAGATTCCTCTTCAAATCCCTGCTCTGTTCATTGTTTTAAAAAATATCTGCACTTCCTTTCATTGGAAGCACATTCTTTTTATTCCCCAAATATTTGCTGTTTGCTCGAATTTAAATTAATTCTTTCAAGTGTTTTGCAAGTCCCCCACCCCCGTGTGTCAGACACTGTGTCAAGAACTTGGAATACAAAGTGGATTAAGAGATGGTCATTCCCATCAGTGGATTTAATCATGCAGATGGCCCGCCTCAGAATGAATTGCAATGGGTCCCTGGATATGTCAAAGAGATAACGGCGCTCCCATGTTTATTGCAGCATTATTCATAGTAGCCAAGACATGGAAACAACCAAAGTATCTGTCAACAGATGAGAGGATAAAGATGTCTCTGTGTGTATATACATATATATACACACACACAGACATGTACATAAAATGGAATGTTAGTCATGAGGAAGAAAATCCTGTCATTTGCAAATCATAGATGGAACTTGAGGGCATTATGCTAAGTGAGAGAAGCCAGAGAAAGACAAACACTGTATTTTATCACTTAAATGTGGAATCTAAAAAAGCCAAATTTATAAAATCAGAGAGTAGAATGGTGGTACCAGAGATTGGGGTTTAGGGAGATTGGGGAGTGGTCAGACACTTTGCAAGGGTACCAGTTTACAAGCAGTAGGTAAGTCAGTCCTGGGGATCTAATTCAGAGATAGTGATTGTCATTGATGATTCTGCATTATAAACCTCAAAGCTGCTAAGAGACTAGATCTTGATAGTTCTCATCACCAAAAAAGGGTCAATTATGTGCCAGAAGTAGCTAATGCTACAGTGGTAAGATCTGCGATATATAAACGTATCAAATCAACCCGCTGTATTCCTTTAACCTACATGTTACGCACATACCTAAATGTTGTATGCCAATTATATCTCACTAAATATAATTATTAACAGAAGTGTTTACCTAAAAAAAAAAAAAAAAAAAGAGAGAGATCCATGGACTGGTGAATGGATAAAGAAAATGTGATATATATATATATCACACACACACACACAATGAAATATTATGCAGCCTTAAAAAGAAGAAAATCCTATCACATGTTACAACATAGATGACCCTTGAGGGCATGATGCTAAGTGAAATAAGCCAGTCACAAAATCACAAATACTGCATGATTCCCCTCTTATAAAGTATCCAAACCAGGCAAAATGATAGAAACAAAGAGAAAGATGGTTGCAGAGGCTTCAGGAAGGGAAAATGGGGAGTAGTTGTTCATCGGGTAGAGAGAGAGCTTCTCTCCTGCGGGGAGGGAGGGACCTGTGGACCTGCTGCACAAGGGTGTGCATGTATGTGGTTCATGATCTTGTACTGCACACCTGGAAATTGTTGGGTGATTTCATGCGGTGTTTATTTCCTGCTACAATAAAAAAGAAGTCATTGCAATTGAGAAGGCTGCACTGCTAGAGAAGGGCTGAGGATACAGGCTGGGGTGTCGGCCCCATGGAGGGAGCAGGAGGTGCTATCCAGGAGGTCAATCAGGGAGGGCTTCCCACGGGACGAACACTTAGGATGGACCGCGACTGATCAGTAGAAGATTGCCAGGCATGAAGATGGGAAGGGGACAGGCCCAGGCGAAGTGAAAAATGCAGGAAGCAGTGAGAACCTTGGGGCCCCTATCAGGGGTTCCAGAGGGCAGGTACAGAGTGCCAGGTGCTGCTAAAGAGGGGGTCTGCTGAGTTGGATAAGAGGCAGGTGTGGGGCCAGGTGCACAGGGCAGAGACATTCTAATTGAAAATATTATGGACGAGAGAGCTCACCCCTGGTGTCTTAGCTCAGGCTGCGGAAACAGAATACCACAGAGCAGGGGGCTCGCACAACAGGCATTTATTTTTCATGGTTCCAGGGACTGGGAAGTCTAAGATCAAGGTGTCAGAGGTTGGGCGCCTGCTGTACACACACGGCAGAGAGAACCGGGTTCTGTTTCTCTCTTCCTCCTCTTTGAAGGACACTAATACCATCATGAGGGCCCCATCCTCAGGACCTCATCGACGGCTAAGCTACCTCCCAAAGGCCCTGCCTCCAAATGCATCACACTGGAGGGCAGGGCTTCAACATATAAATTTGTGGGGCGGAGGGACACGGACATTCAACCTGTAACTCTCGGCTTCACCAACAGCAGGGAGCTGATGCGGTAAATCTACAGGCAAGACCACAAACCACACACTGCAGAAGAGCAGCAGAGCATCGCTCCCAGGTCTGTGACCCAGACACTGCAGGACCCGAAGGGCACCGGAGATACCAGTGTTGCACAGCACTTAGGAGCTAGGGCTCCAGATTCTTCTGCCTGAGGGAGGGCTCAGTCCTGGCTCCCTGGCCTTGAGAAATTCGTGGAATGCCTCGGACCCTCAGGTTCCTCCTCTCTGACATGGGGATGAAAATAATTCTACCTACCTCGTAAGGAATCTTGGAAGACCTAAATAAGAAATGCTCAGCCCAGTGCCTGGTGGAAAATAGACACTCAGTAATCATCACTGTGGTTGCTTTTATTATTATCTAACCCATAAATTACAAGCCACTCAAGGAAAACCACTCAAGGAGGTGATTTTGACCTTGTAAGTATGAGAGATACTTGGTACCAATCAGGTTTTCAAAGCTCTCAATGAAGAAAACCCAAACACCGCATTAGAGCACACACATCCCCAAACAAACTTCTGAGCAGGAAAATGAAGTCAACCCCCCCTCGTGTGAGCTGCCTCAATAAAGTGCTTATTTGTATAAATGTTCACACAGTTAGGCTAACAGACGTGAAGGAAAAACATCTACTAAAATGTTAAGACAAAACACAAGGTAAGTGTCACCACTGTTTAGAGCTTTTAAATATTTAGTAGTTCATCCAGTTCATTTTCGTTTGTTTTTTTAACTGGCACAATTTTATTTTCCCCTCCTTCCATAAAACATATCCAAGAAATGCATTATCCAAAGTAATTTCATTACCGGAAGAATATTCATTAAGATGTTTGTGAAGTCCCGTGGTTTTTATATAATTTGCACTTGGTTCAACACCTTCCAGGACTAATGTGTCTCCAATTTCAGAGCAGTAAACATCCCCAAACCCATTCTGACCCGTGTTTCTTTTGGATGCGTAATGCTCCTCGATGGGCAAGAGGTCTATTGTCCCAGCCCAATCTGAGATCCAGACAAGCTGGGCTCACCCAACCCGTGCTCAAAAACCAATCCCACCTCCCCCCAATGCTTCGGGGCCAAATCATAAGGTGAAGACAGAGTTTAGGATAAAGAGGAACAAGAGTTTCATTGCTTTGCTGGGCAAAGGAGGCTCCCATAGGCTCTGGCCTTGGAAAAACTGCAAGCCCCCCTCTCGGTCCCCCTGCCTCCAGCCTCCTCCCCCTAGGAAGAGACTAGGGGGTTTTATAGGGAAATACGGGATCTAGCTTGTTTGGACAGGAATTGTGTACTTGTGGGATCCCCGTGTGGCTCAGTGGTTTAGCGCCTGCCTTCCACCCAGGGCGTGATCCTGGAGACCCAGGATCGAGTCCCACGTTGGGCTCCCTGCATGGAGCCTGCTTCTCCCTCTGCCTGTGTCTCTGCCTCTCTCTCTGCATCTCTCATGAATAAATAAATCTTTTTTTTTTTTTTTAAAGGAATTGTGTAACTTGCCACCTGCTTCCTTTGTCTTGTCTTCAGGGTGGTACCTAGCTCCTGAAACAAAAGGCTGAGAAGGGAGAAGGGGAGGCTTGCAGAAGAGAGGAAAAGAAAGAAAGAAAGAAAGAAAGAAAGAAAGAAAGAAAGAAAGAAAGAAAGAAAGAAAGAAAGAAAGAAAGAAAGAAAGAAAGAAAGAAAGAAAGAAAGAAAGAAAGAAAGAAAGAAAGAAGAAAGAAAGAAAGAAAGAAAGAAAGAAAGAAAGAAAGAAAGAAAGAAAGAAAGAAAGAAAAAAAAAAAAGAAGACAGGAAAATAATTACTTTAGAATTGAGCTTCCCTGAAGCATGAGTGATTTTTGTTTATGTTTTTAAGTGATTCCATTTCCCCACTTTCACGCCTTCCCTTTCTTTTTTATAAGATTTTATTTATTCATTCATGGGAGGCAGAGGCAGAGGCAGAAGCAGGCTCCCTGCGGGGAACTCGATCCCAGGACCCCGAGATCATGACCTGAACCAAAGGCAGACGCTCAACCACTGAGCCACCCAGGTGCCCCCGAGCCTTCCATCTCTATGGGAGGGGGTGTCCTACTTGTCCGGCAGATTTCTACAGGCCAGGGGCATCATCGGGGGATTTTTACTATGGAAGGCTTGTACTTGTTTTTCACAATTACCCGAACTCTAAAGGTAGATAGACTGTGTTTGCAGACATAAGGCACACACCAAACGATGACCTTTAGCAGCACGTACACTCCTGGGGCCAATAACAAAAGGGTTTGAACAAAACAAAAAATGCCCAAGAAGATGGATTTAAGTCCATCTGAGATCCATGAGAAAAGACCTGAGAGCCAGTCAGTGAGACCTGTGCCCATTCCCTCCAAAGGAGAAGTTTGGTGACTTAGAGATTGTTGCAACCAGGTGCCCTGTTGCCAATTTTTTTCTGCACTACTCTCAAAGCAGCAAGAGATATTTGTATGTGTACAGTAGGATGTATTTGCAATGGCACAGATATCCTCTTGCTTGGCCAACATAAAATCTAAGGCCACAAGATTCTGAATTGCTTTTATGAGGATAATGGATTTTTCTGACCCTACACATCACCACTTGGGATTGGGAAAACCTCAGTAGTAGGTCGGTGTCCATTACGGACTTGGGAAAAATTCTTTACTGGATGTATGAATGGGTCATGGCCATCCAGAATAGACTCTGCCCTTGGAAGGCAAATCACTCAACGACCTGTGTAGATGAGCCAAGGTCTGAGCAATGTGAACTAGGACATTATCTCTCCATCCCACAGGGAAGGCCAGTATAAGGCAAAGCATAAATAACATTGCACACTCATTTTTCTTTTTTCTTAAATATGTATCTCGAATCTCCTAAGGGTTGAATTTCCCTTTGGGATTGGTCATCTGACTTAATATTTGGTGTAGGACACTTAAGTATGGTGCACCCAAGGTGTAATTCCTGACAATTTGAGGGATATTTGACAATATCCCAACTGTTGAGGGACAGTTTGGGTTATCAAGAGAACACTCTAAGGTCCTTTTCACTTCTCTTCCAACTGTTAATATGGGCCCTCTTCTTTCTAAGTCTTGAGTAGCACCTTAGTGGCCAGCCTTAAAAGGGTACAGTCGTGCTTCCAGTTGAGGTGGTTTTCTGAGAAAAACAAACTCATGAATAGTTAAGAACTGATTCAACTATCAAACATTCTGCCTTAGTTTCATTTTCTGAACCTAATGCATATCCTCTCCCCTATCTTGGAGAGCTAGGAATGGTCTACCATACGGAATTTCACAAGGGCTTCATTGGAGCCCACCTCTGGGACCACCCCAATGCAGAGAAGGGCAATTGGTAGGACCTGATCCCATTTCAGGGGTGTTTCCTGGCATGGTTTTGCAACTGTCCTTCTTAAAGTAGGATTCATTTTCCCTATTTTTCCCGTAGACTGGGGTCTCCATGGTGCATGTAATTTCCATTTCATACCCAAGGACTTCTTCCCTTGTTGAGTTGCTCCTGCAATGAAAGAGGGTCCATTATCACTCCGGAGAGAAGGAGAGTCCATACCTGGGTATTATGTCCTAGAGGGCTATCAATTCAGCCTTTCATGCTGATGTGCCCAAGGGAAGTGCTCTTGCTCCCATAACTCGCTAGCCACTCCTCACAGCATATCCTGCTCAGCACTGTCCGTGATCAAGAAAGCGACTGCCATCGGTGAACAAGCTCCAATCAGCCTGTGCCAATCGCTGGTCAGATAAATCAAGCCCACTGGAGTAGACAGTTTCAAACTTCCAAACAATTACGAAAGACAGAGACTCATTGGAAGGAGAAAGCAGCAGACTGTCCAGATTTGAAGAGCTCTCGGTGACATCTGGGTGATCCGAAAGAGGGGCTTGCTCTTTTCCCATTTGGCCTGTGGCCAACCGATAGCCCCTCCCCTCTTTTGCTCTTATAAAACTGATACTTGGGGAGGCACATATATAACATTGGGCTGAACTAATGCGAATTTTTTTTTTAAATTACTTATTTTTATTTTATTTATTTATTTTTTTTATGATAGGCACACAGTGAGAGAGAGAGGGGCAGAGACACAGGCAGAGGGAGAAGCAGGCTCCATGCACCGGGAGCCCGATGTGGGATTCGATCCCGGGTCTCCAGGATCGCGCCCTGGGCCAAAGGCAGGCGCCAAACCGCTGCGCCACCCAGGGATCCCCTAATGCGAATTTTTGAAGCCCTGAGGGGACACAGTCCAACAATGCTGGGTGATAACCCCCCATCTCTGGGTCTTGCCATTCAAAACTGAACACAATTGAGACTTGTCTTCAAAAGGAATACGAAGGAAGGCATCCACCTTTTATTTTTTTAAAGATTCCATTTATTTATTCATGAGAGACACACACAGAGAGAGAGAGACAGACAGAGACACAGGCAGAGGGAGAAGCAGGCTCCATGCAGGGAGCCCGATGGGGGACTCAATCCCAGGACTCCAGGATCACACAGTGTCTGAGCCGAAGGCAGACACTCAACCACTGAGCCACCCAGACACGCCAAGAAAGCATCCATCTCTGAAGTCCAACACTGTAAACCATCCACAGTCTCCTGGCATAGCCAGAAGTCAATAGAGTATATGGTGTGAATCCTGTAGGATGGATATCCTGTACTATCTCGTGGATAAGCCCTTAAATCTTAAATGAAGTGATACTCCTCCGAATGGGGCCTCCTCACTGGTAGAATGGGAGTGGTACAGGGAGACTGACGGGGATGAATCAGTCCACGTTGTGAAAACCGATTGAGAATCTGTTTCATGGCTTCTATTGTTTCCTACTTTAAAGGAAACTCTAACACAAGGCCATTTAGCTCTTTCTTTTAACAAAACTACTGTTGGGGTGGCTGACTGGGCTTGCCCAGATATCCCATCTGCCTAAACAGTGGTACTCACTTGTTCTAGATCTCAGGTGGTCCTCGACCTTCTTCCTTTGTCTTCTTCACTCAGCAGCAGTAGCTGGAGCCATAAGGCATTTTCACATGGAACTTAGAGCCACCATTGGCATTTCTCAGCTGAGAAAAGTTATTTGAGCAGCTAATTTGCATACAAGATCTTGCCCCAAAAGAGGAATTGGATAGTCAGGTATGTATTAAAAAAAAGCTATGACCCAACTTCTGTTCACCTAAATTTATATTCCAGTGGTTTTAACAGAGAGCTGGCCAGCGACATCTGCCACAGACAAGGTCAAGGGCTTAATGAAGCCAGTTTACTATTTATTACCAAGTAGCTTACTCTGGTATCCACCAAGATGTTCACTAACCAGGACCCCATTTGCTACTGCACCAGGGCTTCTGTAGGGCCATGCTTGTGGAGGCCATTGACCTGGTTGGAAGCCCCAGGTCCCTTCATCCACTATCCTTGTCCCATCCTTCACTTTGAGTGACCATCTGTTTCCCAGACCTTTCAGCCTGGCCTTCCATTTCCAGTCTAGAAAACTTCGGGCAACCTCACTTCCAACGCCCTTCTTCTTTATAATTGGTCTTTGCTCAACCTGAGATGTCCTGACTTGCCCTTTGTGTTGATGTCTCCTTTACCAGGTGTCAGAAGCAAAACCTGAATCAGCTTCGCCTTTTGTTCTTCCTCAGCATTCTAAGTCTTGTAAGCAATCTGCACCAAATGGGCCAAACTCAGAGTCACGGCACCCTCCACTTTAATAGCTTTTGCCTGGTGTCAGAAGCACTCTGCCTAATGAAGGACATATTGATCAGCTATGTATTCTCAAGGGCCTTGGTGTCTAAATTGGTGTGTTCAGCTATTTTTTTTTCCCTAGGGTCATCTTAACATGAAGGGTTTTGAGATTTCCAATTTAATGAATCCAAGGTAGAAAATGGACTATAGGTCCAATAATAAGCAGCCAGCTGGACTTGTCCATTCACTCCAACAGGCAGTTGGCACACCAAAAATTGCCTTACCCCTACATCAGGTGGGCCCCATCTGAATTGGGTGCCCTGTTGGGTCTTTAATGGGGAGACCCATTCCCATTTGTAGAGTCATAACTTGGGGGTCTCTCTTATTGATTGCACCCTCCCTTCCACTCCTCGACCTTGCAACAAAGGACAGAGATGTTCCAGAGAAACAGTATTTTTTTTTTTATGATTTTATTTATTTGAGAAAGCACAAGAGAGTGAAATAGCAGAAGGAGGGCAGAGGGAGAAACAGACTCCCAGCTGAGCAGGGAGCCCTAAGACCCTGAGGTCATGACCTAAGCCAAAGGCAGATGCTTAACTGACCAAGCCACCCAGGAGTCCCCAGAGAAACAGTCTCAAACCTAGTATTTTTTCTCCCTGTGGCAGAGGAAGGGCTGCTCGGGGTGATGGTACAGAGGCCTGACCACAATTTGGATTAAAAGGGTTCATTACACTCAAAGTCAACATGTCTTCATTTGCTTTGTCTTCCAGGGTTCAAGAATCATCAAACAGTGGAGATTGTTTCTCCCAAACTATAAGCAAAATTCAGTACACGCACCGGGGGACTTTCCCAATTATGGCAGAGGAATCTCAATGCTCTCCTTTCACTATGTTCCTTCTTTCTTGAAAGACATTCCCTGTGACTCAGCATCTGGGCAGCCACAAGGCCTAGAACAGGGAGGTCCTCGAGGTCAAACAGATGTCAGCAGGTGCCTCCCAGGGGCTCCTCCAAGTCCTGGTTAGTTTCCCACCAGAGGTCAAACTGGGAAACCATCCACCCCACTGGGAAACCATATGCCCCACTGGGAAACCCAACCACCAGCAATCTGGCCTCCACAGCGCGTTTTCCACCCTAGGCCGTGCCCAAGGGAGAGCTGGCGCAGAAACCACCCTGGGAGCCTCTGCTCAAGCCACAGAGTCTCGATGGGGGATCGTGCACAGGGTCCCTTGGTGGTCGCCAAACTTTGCTCCAGAGCCAAAACAGACTCAAAGACAGTTTGGGATAAAGAGGAACAAAGAGCTTTGTTATTTTGCCAGGCAAAGGAGGCTGCAGCCCACTCTGGCCTTCAAAGCTCTGCAAGCCCTTCCCCCTCAAGAAGGGGCTGGGGGTCGGGGGGCGGGGGGTGCTTTATGGGAAAATACAGATCTAGCTGGTTTTGACAGGAATTGTGCACTTGCTGCCAGCCTCTTTTGTCATGTCTTTAGGTTGGTATCAGGTTCCTGAAACAAAAGGCTAAGAAGGGAGGCGGGGAGGTTTGCAGAAGAGAGAAAAGAGGTTACTTAACGGAGCTTCGTGAAGCCTTAGTGCAGCCATTTTGATTTCTGTTCAATTTTACATTTTTAAGTGTTTTCAAAACCAGATACACTGAGAAGCTGCTCCCAACATGGGCATCCTGAGGACGGCCTCATCCCCCCACACTCCCTACTAGGAGATACCAGAGCAGAAGGAGGCTTTACGAATCCCTTTGGCCAAAGAGAAGTGGGAGTGCAGCCAGAGGAAGTGATTGCCCAAAGGCACACAACCTCTGCGGAGGCCCGGATGACTCCCCGCCACCCACCCTCTCTATGCTGCAACTCTATCACCAGCACCTTTTCCCCAGCAATAAAGCAAAAATGCCTCTTTATATCCCTTTTTTTTTTTCTTTTTTTTAAAGACCTTATTTATTCATGAGAGACAGAGAAAGAGGCTGACACAGGCAGAGGGAAGAGCAGGCTTCATGCAGGGAGCCCGATGTGGGACCCGATCCCAGGTCTCCAGGATCACGCCCTGGGCTGAAGGCAGGTGCTAAACCTCTGAACCACCCGGGGATCCCTACATCCCCCGTTCCTCCCAAAATCAGACAGCACGTTACACGAGGTTGGGGATAAACCAGGGTGGTAGAGGGGGTAAGCCCTGAGCTGCCATGCAGGCCAGCCTTTGGGGGCAGCATTCGAGGGCGGTTGACCACCCAGGCTCCCCAACCTATCATCCCACTCCCTGAATTCCTAACCTCTGGCCTAGTCTCCTCATTCTTGAGAACAAGAGTGTGATACCAGTTTCTTGATGGAAATGGCGTATGGTTTTAAGACAATGCTGCACATCAAACATCATCACGCAGGCCGACGTGAGTGTTATCGACCATACCCAGGGAAGGGCTGCTGGGGGCAGGAGAGGTAGCGGCCAGGGTAGTAGTTGTGGCGATGCTAGTACCCATCACAACGGTGGAGACAGCAGCAGTAGCCACGGTCCCAGAAGAGATGGTGGCCATAGCAGTAGCAACAGTCAGAGCAGGAACAAAAATGTTGTTCTTAGCAGGGCTGACGGCTCTCGGGAGCTCCAGCCAAAGGAGAGGGGGTGAAGCGAGAAGACCTGCATACCATGGCTCGTACAGAGCACACATCCCTGCCCACGAATGGACGGGGGTAGAGGCACCAAGGTAATACCAACTGGGTACAAAAGCCACTCACAACAGAACGTGTGCCCTCTGCGGGGGGCGGTGAAGAAAGCTCACCGTCACAGGCCTGCTGCTGGGGCACTCTGCCGAATTAGCCATTTCCAGAAGTCCACCGAACTTCTGATTTACAAACTTCCTTTCCAGTGTCTGGTGTGAGACGTTGCTCAGGACTTCAAAACAGATGCACTTCCAGGGTACGGAAGTGAGGCAAGCCAGGCCCACCCGGTGCGCCTTTCTAAGACACCGTTAGCTGGAACCCAGCGGGTAGCTACTGGGCTAAGAGGGCTGCAAGCGGGCGTTAGCAGAAGGGGAGACGGGGAAGGAACTGAGGCAGGAAGGAATGTTTCCCAGAACAAGCAGCTCCTACCAAGGAGACCTACGGCCGGGTGTGCAGCGGACACTCCCTTGGGGGTGCCGGCTTGAGCTGGACTGGAGCTGGGGACCCATGTGGAAGCCCCCAGAGTTGCCCTAAAGTTTCCTTTAGTCCATTCTAATACTAAGATCTCCTCCTCCTATGGTTGGGATTCTCTAGCTACTTTTTGAACGTATAATGTATGCACGGGCATGGTTTTTTTGTTGTTGTTGTAGTTTTTTAAGACTTTTATTTTATTTATTCATGAGAGACACAGAGAGAGAGAGGCAGAGACACAGGCAGAGGGAGAAGCAGGCTCCATGCAGGGAGCCCGATGGGGGACTCGATCCCAGAACCCCGGGGTCACGCCCTGAGCCAAAGGCAGGCCCTCAGCCACTGAGCCCCCCAGGTGCCCCTGGCATGTTGACATATTAATCATTCAGTTAAACTGAAGAGCCTAAGTAACAAAATGTGAGTTCCCGAATGGATCAAGCTCCCTCCCCCATTCCTCACCTTGTGTTCAATTTAATGTACCTCACTCAGGGAACCCCTGGAGCTCAGTTATAGGACGTGTGCACCACTTACGCTAAACCCATAACAGCTGTGCCAGAAGATGCTCAGCTCAGGTGCTGCATGTGGGGAGAACATGCTTAAGAATCCATAGGATGGGAAAACACTTCCTTCTTAAAAAAAAAAAAAAAAAAAAAATTCTTCTTAGCATTATAGATAGTTCTGAATGTTAAGTATTTTTTTCCATGGGGGTCAACAGGTACTTAAGCAGGGGCACCTGGGTGGTTCAGGGGGCTAAGAGTCCAACTCTTGATTTTGGCTCAGGCCGTGATCTCAGGGTTGTGGGATGGAGCTCAAAACTCCAGCGCCGGGTGTGGGGTCTAGTTAAGATTCTCTCCCTCTGCCTCCACCCCTCCCCGCCATGCACATGCCAGTATGCTCTCTCTAATAAATAAATCCTAAAAAAAAAAAAAAAAAAAAAAAAATACCTAAGCATTTGATTGCAGGAAAAATAGGGGACAGAAATCAGGTATTGGTGGTTTTTTCCATTTTCATTTCTGAGTGAATTTTTAAAATAAATGCAGGGACATAAAGCATTGAAGCAAGTTGCAATATGTTTCAGTAAACAAGCTCAGCAGTTCAGCTTTATAACAATTATAAATAAACCTGTTACATTTTTCTGGACAATGCCGGCATTTGGATTTCTTTAAAAACCAGTAAATTTCCTACTGCTAGCAAACAAAACCAAAAAGAAAACAAAAACCCTGGCTTTGGTACCAGGGTACCTGGATTTGATACCTACTTCCACTGCATACTGGCTTAGGTAATTTTTGGCTGATTAGCTAATTTCCCCAGGTTTTCTATCCCTCATCTGTAATACGGTAATAATGAAAGTGTAGCATTTTTAACTGGTAACAAATGATTTGACATCGTTCCTATCAACAGGTGGAGTCCATGTTCCCTCCCTTGGAGTCTGGCAAGGCCTCTGCTTCCCCCCCCCCCAACCCCCAGGTCCCATGGACACCACTGTTTTCCCAGATCATTTCATAAAAGGCTGTATAGTTCCCACCTCCTTGCCCGGATCACTGAGTGCTATGTGAGAGGTGCAACTTCCCCTCCAAATCCACCGATCCTCTATGAGGTAGAGAACAAACGTTTGTTTAAGGAAATGGTGGCACGTGACCATTCCCACCTTAGAAACCTTCCTTTCAGAACAAATGGGTCACCATGTTCTCCTCCTGACGTCTGGGGATGGGGATGAGATGAATCTACTTTAATAATAAGGACAGAGAGCAGAAAGTAGACCAAACTCCCACTGACAATCTCAGAGGTCCAGGTCTCTAGATGAGACAATAACTTTCAAATCTTTGTGAAGTTCAGAAAGCATTGTACCTTTTTTGCATATTTGTTGCTTTGGTTTTCCTTTGCATATTCCTCATAGTGATCCATTATGAAGACACCCAATCATAAAGACACATGTCCTTGCTTTGAGAAAGATATTGGGGTGTGAGCAAAGGAAAGAGGTACTAGACCCAATTCTGCAGCCAGTTTTAAGGGAAAAGAAATCCAACAGGTGCTGGTGGTAGTAATTTTAAATTGGAGGCAAGGAACCATGAGACCCAGAGCAGGGAGGAAAAGGTAAAAAAGGAGAACCGAGAGAAAGAAAAAGTACCAATATCACTGTAATTTTGTTATCGGGGGGTTATGATGTTCCAGGCACTCTTCTAAGTGTTTTACCAATTTTAACACCTTTAATCCACTGATAATAGTAGAATCCATTTGTCTCTCTTAATAATGTTAGCTAACAAACCATCCTCAATCTTAGTGGTGTAAGCTAACAACCATTTTATTATGCTCACAGAATCTACGGGTCAAGAATTCAGACAGGTCACAGTGAGCATAACTTTCCTCCACCTGCAATGTCTGGAGCCTCAGCTAAGACTCAAATATCTGGGGTCTGACAGGGCTGAAACTGGAGGGTCCATTTCCAAGATGGTTTCTTCATTCACACCTTTGGCTTCTTGACAGGGATGAATGGTTGGCTTGAAGGTTGGGCATGGAAGGTCTTTGTGTCAGAGCTATGCCTGAGGGCTACTTGGTGGAATTGGAAGAAAGACAATCAAATCAGCCTCTCTCAGAATCTTTAGAGAAGTGTGGTAGGAACCTCAGAAGGTTTATAAGATTGGAATGGTCACGTGCCACCATTTCCTTAAGCAAGCATTTGTTCTCTACGTCATTTACTTTACTAATTCTCCTGTAAGCAGTGTTACTCCTCTTCAGACTCCCATCTTCTCTCCCTCTTTTTCTCCTTATCACGAGCTCAGTCCAGCCTCTACTGCTCTGGGGGTGAATCACTTAATCTCATTTCCTCCATCAAAAGCAAACTCTGAACACAAGCAAAATCAAAGGCCTTAGTTTGCCCTTTTTTTGTGGGGGGAGGGAGTGGGGCAGTGTGCTTATCAAGATGGAATGGAGTAGGTGGAAGTCTGTAGAAGGTCAGATGGCCTCCAGTCGTATGAAAGCACTTCTGAGAAAGAGAAGCACCCAACCCAGTTAAGGAAAAGAGGAAAGCACCCGCCCCAGGACAGAGCCGGTCCAAGTCACCTCAGGCCAGTTGCTGGGCAGGATTTTTGCTCCACTTTGTCAAGTGCTAATTTGTACATGAAGGTAAGGAAAGGAAATGGATCCATCTGCTGCATTGACATGGATGATTCCATTTTTGAAACTCTTATTTCTTGTCTTCAAGGGTCTTCTCTCCCTATTCTTTCCTTGCCCCATACCTTCCCTTCTCTTCTTTATTTTCAGGTCTCCTTCTGTCCACCCTCAAAGTGTAGAGGCTTCAGAGTTTTACTCTTCACATCACATATCCCCTCGGGTTGATAGATACCATTCATTCCATGGTGAATATCCCCAAATGTCTGTACCATGTCCACATCTGGCACAACTGGTCTGTGGCAGATAATCTATCGCCAAGTAATAAGCTACCTCTATCCTTATGTTTACACAGCAGCATACCTACCCAAAGAAAATGGTCTTCAAATACTGAACCTCCACCAAAAAACTATTAGGAGAAAGGAGCTCAATAAAATTTCAAGATATAAAACCAATATACAGAAATCTGTTAGTGGTTCTATACTCAAATAATGAACTAGCAGAATTATAAAATGAATTATATAAAACATATATGTATATTTATATGACAATACACACTTATAAAACATACTACTAAGAACACAGGGACACCCGGGTGGCACAGTCAGTCAAGCATCCAATCCTTAGTTGCCCTTTAGGTCATGACCTCAAGGTAGTGAGATCAAGCGCCACATTGGGCTCTGCACTCAGTGGGGAGCCTGCTTGAGATTTTCTCTCCCTCTTTCATTCATGCATCTCGCTCTCTCTCAAAAATAAATAAATACATCTTTAAAAAAAAACACACAAACTCTATATTAAATGAATGAATATATATAAAGTTCTGAGAAGAGTCTCTGGCATTGGGTAAGCATTTACTAAATTGTTGCTATTCTCACTACTTATTCTTACAATAATAAGTAAATTATTCTTTACTGTTTACTATTTTACAATAATAATTTACTTATTTTTTTTTACTTTGGCTTCTCCCAACTATTATAAATATCTTCTAGAAAAGGCCACTCTTCAATCAATCTTTTATTCTTCAGCAACTAGGACAGAAATAGTCTTCAGGGTAGATTCTCTGATATTTAACGAGTGAAAGGACAAATGAGTGTAAAAAACAAAGTAGAAGAACTAGAAGGTTGAGGTGGATCACTGGGAAGAGGTAGAAGGGGAGAGGAAGAAAGAACAAGATTTGGATTAAGAAAAATGAGTTTCATAGGCCAGCAAATTCTGGCAGAAAGATAATCTGAATGAAAAATTACTCGAAGGGAATCATGCTTCAGAATTATTGTGTCCTGTGGCATTGCATTTGACGCCTTTGGCACTTTCATCTCCAAAGAAATTTCATCCAGCCCTCATGAATCAGTTTCAAAGTTGACTGAAGCATGGCTGTGTTGCCAAAGAGCAGAGCCTGTCTCTCTCTCCCACCAACCAGAGAGCACGTAGCCTTGCCCTCACGGGGGTATCCTCTTGGCCTCTAAGAATCATCTCAGTGTCCTGCTTGTCAGAGAAGCCCTTGGGATCCCTGCCTGAGGGTAGAATGAGCCACAGCAGAAGATGAAGCTTCTGACACACGATAACTCCCCCCCCCTCAATGGGAAAGCAGGGAGTGATCTGAGGGCAAAGGCGATGATTCCTGTGAAAAGTTTGAGAGCTTCCTGAGGAAGGAGCTCTCTTTTCATGAAATCTTATTTTTGTTTTTATTAAAGAATCTTTTTTTTTTTCCAACATTCCTTTCTGCTGATTTAGGATTAAAATTAGCATGAACTAATGAGAAAGAGCATATGAATACATCCTCCCTCAAAGGAATATGAAAGAAACTATAAAAAATAAATTTAAAGACTTGTGTCTAAAAAAGACCTCTTGGGACACCTGGGTGGCTCAGCGGTTTAGTGCCTGGCTTCAGTCCAAAGTATGATCCTGGGGTCCCGGGATCAAGTCCCGCATCGGCTCCTGTAGGGAGCCTGCTTCTCCCTCTGCCTGTGTCTCTGCCTCTTCTCTCTCTGTGTCTCTCATGAATAAATAAATAAAACCTAAAAATAATAATAATAAATAAAATAAATGGCCAAATTTTAGAAAAAAATAAAAATAAACAGGACCTCTTCCTATCTCCTCCCTTCAAGTTACAATTTCCCTTACCCAACCCCCATTTCATCATCTGCGTGTTAGAGCCAGAGCATTGTGCTTTTTCTGAAATTTTAAACTTGAGCATGTCACTTCCATATTTCAAACTCCTCACTATCTGTCTTTTGGACTTTATCTTGACACAACAAAGCAATCTTGGCCCAACCTACATGGTCCCAAACTACCTCTCTTTCAACACTCTTGTCTCCAGCTCTGGACTCCATGCTTACCCAAACACTTGCAACTCCCCTGCAGAGCATCCTCCCTGTTTTCTACATTTAGGATATTAAAAAAAAAAAAAATACTGGATGACCAGTTAAATCTAAATTTTCAATAAAATCTTTAGTATAAGCATTACCCTTACAATATTTTTAGGACATACCTATACTGAAAAAATGATCCTGCTTACAAAAGGTCCAAATTTAACTGGGCATCCTGTATTTATCTGGCAGACTTGGGCCCATTCAACCCTACAGCCCATCCGTCAGTACACAACTTAGTGAACACATCTTCCTCCCTTCTCCATCCACCTAAGTCTGAGCTCTGTGGCTTCCCTAATGGGCTTTAGCATCCCCGCTATGTTTACCTTTTCTACAGAACTTACTATACTATTTACAATAGTCTATTTACTTCTAAAACTTAGTTATTAGATTATAAATTCTACAAGGTTAGGGCGTATGTCACATTGATCACTGTATCCCCAAAGCCTAAAAAGGTGCCCACAGTATAACAGTTGTTCAATATTTACTTATTAAACAAACAGAAATTCATTGTTTATAAAGCATCTTCACAACTCAGCAAATTATCTATTTCCGTAGTTTGTAAATGGAAATTTGCTTTCTGCTCCAGAGTAATCCAAGAGGATCATTTTAAGCATGGGTCAGAACACTTTATGCTGTTGACTGAAATCTTCCAATGGATTGTCACCATCATTAGAATAAACCCCCAAGTCTCCATGGCTCACCAGTCCCTGTGTGGTCTAACACCTGGGTGTTACCTCTGGCTCATCTGGTATCAGTCTTCTTGCTCATTATTCACCAAGCACTGGTGTCCTATATCCTTGTCTCTGACACTTCCAACCAAGCTCTACCTCAGGGCCTTTGCACTTGTACTTTCCTCTTCCTGGAATCCTTTCCTCATGTATATGTGGGAAGGATTCCTTCCCTCGCTTCCTTCAGGCTGGAGAGTCTCCTCATACGAAAAGCCTTCGATAGCCACCCTCTCTAAAATAGGCCCATTGTCACTCTCCAGGCCTTCACTCCACTTAATTTTTTTTTCATTATAATTTACTGGTTTATTTACACTCTGTTTTTCCCCAGTGCAGTGTAAGTTCTGAGGGCAGGGACTTCATCTGTCCTCTCTCTTGTATTCTCATATTTAGAACAAAGCCTGGAATGTACAGATGCTTAATAAATATCTATGGAAAGAGAGGAAGGGAGGGAGCAAGAACAAAGGAAGACTTCTACATGTTCTTTGGAGCATCTAAGATGAAGGTTTAAGCATATATGCTCCATAGAAAAGTATATACTGCCTTAAATTGACTATAAGGTATACATCAGTAAAATTAGAGCCATCTCAGAAGTAAAATATTCAAAGATGGTGGAAGAGGTGATGTTATCCAGGTGATGCTGGGTTAGGGAGAAATGCAGGAGGAATAAAAGTTACAAATGGAAGAGAATATCGAAGAAGTAGGTGACTGGTTAAGACAGAAACCATTGCCCCCGCAAAGGTTCCTTCACCTTCAACCTTGTTGTTTTCATCCCTGTGATACCTCCAACCTCCATCACCAACATTGTGACGGACATTTTTAATTACCTTTCCAACATCCATTCCCACTTTCTCCCTTGCTAAAAAAAAACATTTTTGTTTAGAACAACGATTCCAGCCTTCATCTATGGATCATTATTTGATTTAATCCAGGGGTTGGTAAACACTTTTTCTGAAGGATCAGATGATAAATACATTAGGATTCGGGAGACCACATGGTTTCTATCACAACTACTCAGCTCTGCTGCTATAGTGCGAACACGGCTACAGAAATTGTGTTGATCGATGGGTGTGATTGTGTTGTAATAAAACTTTATTTACAAAAGCAAGCAATGGTCAGATCCGGCCTAGGAGCCATAGTTTGCCAATTCTCTGATCTAAGCCATCCTGTTCCCCGTATTCTTAGTTCCCTATACAACTGGAAACAGGTAATTCTGTACCAAAAATGAGACAGTGAGCCTAGTGGCTGGCTGCAGAGGAGAGGCACAGGATAGTTGCAGGAATAGCTCTTGCTTTCCTGACAAAAGAGCAGGGAAGACAGCTCTGTCTCCTTCTTCTTTCTTCTTCTTTCTTCTTCTTTCTTCTTCTTTCTTTCTTCTTTCTTTCTTCTTTCTTTCTTCTTTCTTCTTCTTTCTTCTTCTTTCTTCTTCTTTCTTTTCTTCTTCTTTCTTCTCCTTCCTCCTTCCTCCTTCCTCCTCCTCCTCCCCCTCCTCCTTGGGTTACCATTAATACGGCTGGAGCTGCAGCAGCCATTGTGAAACCATAATGGAAAGGACAAGAGAACTGCTGAGTTTTAGCCCTGGCACCACTGTACCCTTGAATAAATAGCAGCCTACCTCCAGAGTTCCTGAAATGTGAGAAAAGTAAATATCTATTTGTTAAACTCTACCTTAGTTTGGTTTTCTATTACTATCAGCCAGATGCATTCTTAGTGGACACAAAATACATATGCACGCACACGCACATACACAAAGGCACACACCTACACAACAGGTATAGGAGGAACCTGAGGGTATTATGCTGAGTGAAATAAGTCAATCGGAGAAGTACAAACATTATATAGTCTCATTCGTTTGGGGAATATAAAAAATAGTGAAAGGGAATAAAGGGGAAAGGAGAAAAAATGAGTGGGAAATATCAGAAAGGGAGACAGAACATGAGAGACTCCTAACTCTGGGAAACGAACAAGGGGTGGTGGAAGGGGAGGTGGGCAGGGGGTGGGGGTGACTGGGTGATGGGCACTGAGGGGGGCACTTGATGGGATGAGCACTGGGTGTTATTCTATATGTTGGCAAATTGAACACCAATAAAAAATAAATTTATATAAAAAAAAAGGAGTGTGTTTGCCAAAGTGTTAACAGTAATAATCTCTTTCCCCAGTATCTGGTGGCTTCTCCTTTACGCTTTTTTGTTCTGTATTATTGTTAGAATCATAAACAACTGTGAGCACTTTTTTTTCATCTCAGGAAGAACAAATTTTAATTGTCTGGGCTGTATCAGATGATTTATTCATAAGAACAACTAACTTTCTCCTTAAAAGTCCCTTGCATGTGCAGGGAGAAACAGACAAACTTAAAGTTCTGCTGTGGGAGGAAGCGGAGGAACCAAGCAGAGTGGCCAGTCACTGAACCGACACAGGAAGGGGAGCTCTGTTGGGAAGCTGCTCCCTCAGACCTCTTAAGAGGAAGAGGCAGAAGCCCCTTACCCTTTGTCCATCTCTATCCCTACTCCATTGCTAGGAGACATTTGGGGCTTGTTTCAAGAGCTGATTTTTTGCATTTAGCATCTGTTATGGTTGGAATCGTGCTTCCTATGCCCCCCCAACTGGTGCCCACCAAGGATATGTTGAAGTACTAATCCCCAGCACCTCACAATGTAAACTTATTTGGAAATAGTGTTATTGACCACTTAGTATTTAAGATAAGAGGAGATCAGACTAGAGCAAGGTGGCCTCCAATCCAATATGTCCAGTGTCCTCACGAGAAGACCACCACATGAAGACACAAAGACACTCAGGGGAAGTCCCACATTAACAATGAAGGCAGAGATTGGAGAGTGATGTGTCCCTAAGCCAAGGAAGGCCTTGGATTGCCCGTAAGCCACCAGAGGCTAAGAGAAGCCAAGAAGGATTCCCTACAGGCTTCAAAGAGAGCATGGCCCTGCCAACACCTTGACTTCAGAGTTCTGGCCTCCAGAACCATGACACAGTAAGTTTCTCTTGTTTTAAGCTGCTCAGGTTGTAGTACTTGCCATGTACTTGCAGCTGTAAGAAACTAATAGAGCATTTTTTTTCTAACCTCAAACTAAAAACAATTGTTAAACAACTTTTGAATGCACTCAAATGTTTAGAAACTTACTTCATTTTCCAAACAACCTTGTGGAATAGGTGAAACTATGTGTGCTTGTATGTGTGTTACATGTATATACATATATTGTTTTAATAAGCAAGTTAAAGACAAAAGGGTTCTTGGCAACCTCAGCTGTTTCTATGTCACAGCACTACTGGAATGCATCTTCATCTGTTTACAAAATTCTGTCTCGAGAGGGAAAGAGCTTGTAGGTCTGTTTATTGCTATATCCGTTCCTACTACAGCGTCTATCACATGGTTCTCAACATACATTTATGAAGTAAACAAGTCAAATGATTTGTCCAAGAAAGAAGGGAAGCAGGCAAGCTCCCGTCTACTATGCGTACTCTTTGTATCAAGCCTTTACCTTTCCTTCTGTTTTTCCCCCTACCATGTAAAATGTGAATTGTTACCCATAATTTACATGTAGAGATTCAGGGCCCAAAGGGTATGCCTGGTTTGGCAAGAATTACATAGTCAGGAAATGGAGGGTGGCAGGGGGGAGAGTGAATCCTCTTCCTCTCAAAATTGGAAATTGGAAAAATCCACCAAAATAACTTGGACATTTACCTTTGACTCAGCAGCCTCATATTCTAAATGTACGGAACCAAGTAAGGGGAAGGCCCAGGACCCATTGCATACTATTTATTATTATAACAAAAGATTGGAAATAGCCCAAGTGTCCAACGAAAGGGGACAGCTTGAATAAGTCTAGTATAAATAAATTATGGAATGTCCTCTAGCTGTAAAAAGGAATGAGGAAGAGCTCGATATGCTGCCATGGAGTGATTGCCAGGACACTTTAAGCTAAAAAGTAAGAAAAATGGTGTGCTAAAAGGGCTAGCTTTTATTTAGGTAAGGAAAACTATATGTATATACTCATCTACATACATATCCTTATTTTTTTTTAATTAAAAACTGAATGACCAGGAACTAAGAAGTAATAAAAAGGCTAGATTAGGAAAGTAAACAAGAAGCTAGGACTCTCAAAATACCCCTCATCCTATGTTTTAGTCTGGAATTAGGCAAATATTTAAAACAGAATTTAAAACATTAAAAAAAAAAAAACAGAATCTAAAAAAACCCCTCCAAAAGTAAAAAGAAAAAACAACAAAAATAAATGCATTTAACTATAGGAAATCAGTGATATAACCCCTTTGTGAAGATACTTTGACACGTTAAAATACATATTTTCACTGTACTTCCCTAAAGGAATAAATTCTAAGAACAGCAACAACTGCAAACAGAAAAGACACCTGAAACCAAATTCAGCAATCTTATTATCAGTAGTAATAATACTTGAATTGTTAGATTATAAAGAAAAAAACAATAATAAATTCCATTAATGTCATCAGAACACAAAATTTTTAACAAAAAGATTCAAGTATAAAAATCAAAGTGTGCACCACATACTGTAGCCTATAATTAGATATGTAATATAAACTCATGACTTTCTTAAATCTCTAAAAAACAAATACTATGTCCTCTGTCTACAGAGATGGCCTTGGTGCAATGATAAGAACACCCCTAAGCACCCAGATTGTGGTCCTTAAATTCCCCACCCCCCCCACAAAATAAAGGACTCTTGGGGAAATGTACAATGCAATGTTGGGGCATAAATATACAAGATGAACACTGGATAATTTCTAGTGCCAGAAAGAATGTCATCATAAATAACAAGGCCTTAATGAAAAAAGAAGGATGAACTTGAAAGGATTTTCAAATGGGCCATTTGGTCCCATGGGCCACAAATGGGACCATTTAAGCACCAAAAAGAAATTAATGATAGCGATGTGGTCAAAACACACAAATAACACTTCAACCACCTCCTAATAATACCACCACCGACAACCACACCAAACCTAATGGGTCACCTTAAATCATAGCAAAACCATCTTCTCCGTATTCTGAAACCTAATGAAGAGGAAGAAAACTCTGGCATTTATCCTGCTTTTCATATGCCAAATTTTTTTCACGGAAACTAAATTATTGATAAAGTTCCCCCTCAGAGAAGAATTCCAGCTAATGACTGCAGAAGGAATGATTAAAAAAAAAAAAATCAGCATTTTGTAACCACGAATGACAACAGGCCTGAACACCAATTGTCAACAGCTGCTGAGACCACTGGGCGAGGTCCCCGAAAACGTGATGGGTCCCACGCGCGACACCTGCAACCACTTGGGGTAGGTATCAATTGCTGTCCTAATAAACACCATTTAGCAGCTTGAGACAACACACTGTTTTGGACCTCACCGTTCTGTAGTGAAAAGTGGGCCCTGCTGCTCACCTGGCTGCAGATTTTCGGAGGCCAGAACCATGGTGCGTCATCCAGCCTGGAAATTGGGGAGATCAGGGAAGCCTCCGTTTCCAGGTTCATGCAAGCTGTTGGCCAACTAAACTTGGGTTCGGTGCTGCCCTTGGCTCCAGAGGCCTTGCTCAGGCCCCCATGCGTCACAGGCCGCGAGGGCACCCCACACCTCCGGAGCTCACCATCTCTCCCACTTCTGACTTCTGCTGGGAAGGCTTCCCGCGTTGAAGGCTCAGGTGCCTCAGCTGAACCCACCTGGGCAATCCTGGCTCCTCCTCGTAGGAGGTCCGTTACCTTCATTACACCTTCGAAATCCCCTTTGCTGGGTAGCCTCGCAGAGGTTCCAGGGCGCCGACGTCTTTGGAAAGTGGGGCTATGCTTGGTCCAGCACACCGCTGGCCAAGGTCAACCTCTCTACCGCGGCCATCACATATCTGGCCATGCTGTGAAAGGATTTCATTCTGAAACGGAGCTGAAAGCTAGGAAATGGAGGATTTCTTGCACACACACACCCTCAGGAAAATGAACCCTGACAGACTGACAGACTGGTTTCCCTGTCATTTCCCAAAAACTGAAACATCCCTCAGCCAATGAAGGCCACCAAGACCCTCCGCCCCTCCCGAAGCCAAAGAACTTGCTGCTTGAACTCTAGCTAAACTCCCCTCTCTTTGCACTCCTTGCTGGTAAAACCAGGTTACCCTGAGCCCTCAGAGACTCACCTGTACCCTTCTGGTCCTTCGAACTTGCCTCAGTTTACCTCCTTATTTAGGTTGACAACGCAATGATACACATAGTACATGGCACCATCTGTGAATTACCCTGGCATCTAGATCTAGCTAACAGTTGTACAGTAAATTGGGAGGGTAAAGAAACAGTGTTCTCAAATGCCACATGGTGCAGTCAGCTACACCGAATATATGGGAAATTCTACAGAGCAAATGACTCAGGATCCTCAAGAACAACAAAATGGCAAAGGAAACTAAAAGGATGGCTAAACTCAGAACACTGACAACACCAAATCCCCAAGAGAATGTGAACAACAGGAATTCTTATTATTGCTAGTGGGAATTCAAAATGGGTACAGCCACTTCGGAAGGCGGTTTGGCAATTTCTCAAAAGGAGATGTACTCTTACCATATGGTGAGCAGTAATATTCACTGGTATTTACCCAAAGGAGTTGTGAACTTATGTCCAAAAAAAAAAAAAAAAAAACCCTGCATATAAGCATTTATAGCAACTTTACTCATAAATGCCAATACTTGGAAGCAAGCAAGATGTCTGCATCTTCTTCTCAGTTTTGCTATAAGCCTAAAACTGCCCTAAAAAAATACAGTCTCAGTCTTATAAAAGCACAAAGTAAAATAAAACAAAGATTTCGAAATATAAATAGATAAATGGGTGCAAAGAGGTAGGTGGTTATAGATCAAACTAACTGTTAATATAGATTTTTGAAAAACATTAGTAAAACTTGAAGATCCGTTGATTTTAGATGGCAATAAATAATTATTGCTTTGTTAGGTTAATATTGTGGGATTTTTAGGTGTGGTATTGTGGGTTTTTGTGAGAGTTAGTTTGTTATTTATTTATTTATTTATTTATTTATTTATTTATTTATTTGGCAGAGGGAGAGAGAGAGAGCATGAGTTGGGGGAGGAGCAGACGGAGAGGGAGAAGCAGATCCCACACTGAGCAGGGAGGCCAGCCTCAACTGAAATCCAGAGTCAGACACTAAGCCAGCGGAGCCACCCAAGCAGCCCTGGAGGGATCTTTCTAAGACAAAAATCCTATAGTCTCATTCCTCGCTCAACTCTCCCATGGCTTTCTACTACCCATCAAGAGGTGGGAAAGTCTTGTCAAGGCCCTATAAGGCCCAGTGTAATATAGCCTCCAGCTTTCTCTCAAATTTATTTATCTATCATCCCTTCTTTCTTGGCTTAATCCTAACTACCTGGCCTCCTTATTAGTTCCTCAGATAAATCAAGTCCACTCCTGCCTCAGGATCCTTGCACATACAATTCTCTGTTCCAGGAGCATTCTTCCCCAAAATTCATGTCGTGTTGTCCCACTTCCTTCAAGGCTTATTTCAAATATCAACCCCTCAGAGAGTTCTTCTTTGATCCCTTTCTCTAAAAGAGCCCTCAGCACCCTGCTTAATCCCCCTGCCCTACTTGATTTTTCATCATAGTGATCACCGCTTATGTGATTTTTATGATGAGTCTCTCTTACATGATAAATACAAGCCTCACGAAGGCAAGAACAAATATTCGGTTCAAAATCCTGCCCTTGGCACCTAGAATGGAGCCCAATGCTCAAATATTTACTCTTTGAATGAATATTGATTGAATGAGAATTAGACTGCAGGTCCTTTTTTTCACAGCCACGGTGCCCTGTCATTTTTCTTATTCATTTCTTTAGTCTTTCATCTACTAATAGTAAAGGAACCTAGCAATTTCTAAGGCGTCTAAAAGCAATGGCTACAATGTTAAGACACATACAACTTCCTAAGTGAACTTAACATCTTTCTAGAGCCATAGAACCAGGGAGAAAATAATCCATCGCCTGGAAAATTCTCAAAAAGCAGTTTTCTTGTAGATGTGTTTTCAAATTCTTTGGCTAGAGCGTGCAGCTGCAGAAATTCAGGCTTTCCTTCTTCTTGGGAGGCCAGGCCCCCAAGGTTCACTTAACTGGTGCATTATAGTCCGATGTAATTTTAAGGCTTAATCACTTGGAGAAGGAAGCATGGCCCTCTCCCCTTGGCTCCTAACCTTAGGCAACGTCCCAACTTACCTTAAAATGTACAAACTGCTCATGGTTCGCTTTTCACCCACCTGCTTTGTATTTTCCCTTTGTATAAACCCTCTGTTTATTTTTATCTGCAGGCTTGTTTACCTTTTAGCAGACACATTTTGAGGTAAACCTGAAATTAAGCTGTACGTTGACACAGAACTTGGCAGACGTGAGACATAAAGAATTATATTCCAGATTTGTTAATGCCTCATTTTTACTTGGCAGACGTGAGACATAAAGAATTATATTCCAGATTTGTTAATGCCTCATTTTTACTTCTCTGCGAGCTAACCAATGTGAGCACACATATTCTAATGCAAATGCATGTATTTTCATTAGTTTGCCGTGGCCCATGACTTGCAATCACTGAATGGCAAGGAAGCCCCTAAAATAAGTCCTATGTTATAAAGCAAACAACAGGTTTCCAGAGATACTAGTTTGGAATAGTGTTACCAACAGGCCTATAAATTTGCAGAATATTTTCCTTCTCATCTATTTCCTTTGTCCCTCACCTCAACCTTCTAAGGAAAAGTATTACTCTCATTCCACAGATGAAGAGACTAGAGTTTACAGAAAAACAATCGACTTAATGTTGCAGGGGGTCATTGAGCGGATATTACCACTGGTTGCCCCACACGCAGGACCTGGGCAATAGAGGGCTCCTGCCCTTCTCCCCTGTCCTTGGAATTACTTTCTGCCCCCAGTTCCCACAGTAAGAGCTGTTTTCAAGGAGGCAGTCTTGACAGAGGAAGGTGTTCTTGAGAGCATCTGGACTATGTACCTGCAGTTAAAGCCTCTATAAACTTTAGAGATTTAGGTGGGTGGGTGTGGAGATCTATTCATCTTGCAACCATCCAAGACAAGCCTCGTATGTAAGTTCTCTTGCTTATTACCATCTACTTGGTATTGCTTGCTACCATCTACAATGTCCCTTTGCAGGTATTTTCAATGGGATCCCAATCCCAAGGCTTAGGGGAAATGACCTTAGCCAAGCTACTGAGACCTCTCCATTCTCCTGACCATAGAGATTAGTTTGAAGACTCAGATTTGGTGGATCTTATGGAAGATGGTCTTTCACCGAGATTACAAGCTTCAGGGAAAACTGAGCCAAAGTTTTCCCTGAAATTCTGGGCCAAATTTGGATGATATCTTCAACGTGAGAAGGCTGGCCAACAAAACCAGGGGCAGAGGGAGAATGAGATTCCATTTATTTGCTGATGCAAACTTGAACTGAATTTCTGGCCTAAGTATCTGGTCAGAGTATATTAAGACTATACTCAAATCTAGGTCCTCCAAGAGCCAATTGTCTCCTGACGCTACACCCCAATAGTCCTAGCCTCCTCTTGGGATCGTAAGAGTCCATGTCACAGGCTTTTTGGCACTCACAAAAGTTTTACCTATACTTTGGTGTCAAAAATAGCCAGTTTCAAGGGCTGGTGCATTACTTACCAGGTCTATGATCTGAGGCAATTAACTTGACCCAAATCTCAAAAGCGTCATCACTATAATGGGAATATATATCATGGGAAGGCCTGCCTCATAAAGTTGTTACTGTCTGTCCAACATTTAATTAATTAGTATGTGGTAAACATCCAGGAAATCGTAGTCTCCATAATTATTATTCACTACTGAGAGACCTTTATTTTTTTATTTTTTATTTTTTTACTGAGAGACCTTTAATGAGATAAGGCAGAGAAACATGAACCTTTCCGAGACTCATCTACCAATATATAAAAATAATTCAGTAGAATGCATAACTGACCTTTAGCAGTGTATGTTGCATGGGTTTGCAGGAAATGAGATGGGAGGGGGGAAAGGAAGGCTAGCAATTCTGGGTTTCATTGGAAAGCTATTCACTGTTTCTGATACTAACAACTTCTTATACTGAAAAAAAAAAGTGATGTAATGCGGGATAATGAAAGAAAATTAATGTTTACTGAGCATCAGCCAGGTGTCAAGCTTGTCCTAGGCACTATCATAAACAACACATCATTTAATCCCTACAAATGCCCTATAAGGAAGTAGGTGTCATTATGCCCATTTAATGGATCCAAAAACTAAAGTTCCAAATATAATGAATGGAAACACGTGGTAGTAAGTAGAGCTAGGATTTACAAGTAGTAATATCTTCTCTCCTATCCGTGTTCTCTTTCATAGTGTCCCATCTCACAATGGACCAGTATAGCCACCCCTACGTATTTCGAAAACACCGAAGTCCTCCCACAGATGTGGAGAGAGAAACGTTCTTCCCAGATCATAAACTCCTACAGGTAGGCCTAGTGTCTCACCTCTAAGATGAGGGGACCCAATCCCTTAAGTCACAGAACCAAGACAATGCCAATTGTCTCCCCCATCCCAGGTAACCCCATCTTTTCCCCTTCAATTCCTTCTTGATTCTGAACCCCTAATCATTGTCTACTAGAGCCAGAATAAGGTCACCCTCAAAATGTCTGGATTGTGTTTCCAAATTTTCCACTTATCAGCTGTGTGAGTAATAATTTTTTCCGCCTCCCTCTTGATGAAATAGAAATAGTAATACTTGCATATTCACATTTATCGAGGCAGTGTTTGTTAAAAAAAAAAAAAGAAAGAAAATTAAAAAGCCCAAGAGACAACCAACCATACAGCAAAATGAAAACTGCACACGTATTTACTTGTTCTGCTCCATTGTGTTCATTCTTTTCCTTCATCATTTCAACATAAATTCCTAGGGAAGCAAACTCTATCTCTCCTTTCTCAATTCCACTGCCTGGTCCCATGCTGTATGCACGATTGGAATCTATTGATTTATGAACCTTTCACCAAATCCTAGAATACCACTTGTTTCCAGTTCCTTGCTCTCCAACACCAACCTCTTAAGATTGGGGAAGCAGTTATAAATGAGGCTTCGTAACAACCTAAAAATAGCTTCACAACATCCACGAAGAGACTCTTGATTGGTCACCACATTTCCTGCCCCCTTCCACGGTGCAGAAATGACCGCATCCAAAAGCCCTGTGGTGAAAGGCTGTAGATGTGATGGAGTCCACTGTATTGTTTAGCACACGTCCCGCTCCAACTGCAAAACATCTCCGAATGTTCAGGTAACCCGTCGCTGTCTCGGAACGGGGTGTATCATCAAGCAGACTTTGCTGTCGTTATTCTTCCTAGAGAACCTCCCTCTAGACATTCAGCGTCTTCACCTTGCAAGATGGTCCCGGCCTTAGCTATTTGCAAACACTGGAAAATAAAAACAGCTGCTTCCTCTGTTGATTAATTCTCCGGGGCATTGCGTTCTGGGGCTACGTCCCCAAAAATAAAAATAGAAGCACCACCAAAAACATGTTAGGTGGTCAAATAAACTTTGGAGATGTTGCACATTCAAAAACCTTCTTGGAAAGTCACTGTGTTCGTTGGCATGTTTAAAATTCACGATAGACCTGCTCTCAAGGGGCCTTTTAATTTAATTTAGCGTAATTCTTCCCTTTATGGAACGTGTTAACGTCACACGAGGTGACGGTGAAGAATCACTGTTAGTTTTGGTGAGTGTAGCAACGTCTGGAGCAGGTGCCACGATGAGCCACACGCTCGGCCGTCGGCGTGGAAGGCCACCCGGCTCCTGGGAGCCCTGCCGGCCCACGGCACCTGCGCCAGGCTCTCCGCAGACCCGGCCTTCGAGCAGCTTCAGGCTGGAGAGAGACGCGGTCACCAAGGTTAGGCCCCCTTCCTGGGGGTGGGGGGCGGCGAGCGCTGCAGGAGTGTGAAGGCCAAACTGTCCCCCCCACCGCCCTGACCGACCGGGGACAGGCTGTGTGTCCTGCCTGGGGCCTGCGTGTCGCTCCCTCGGGCTTCCTTTCCCTCCTGCAGGGGCTAATCCTGATCATCCTAAAGCTCTCTGCCGCCACTCCTCATCTCAGAGCTGGCTTTCCTGGGAACCCAACCTGCAACGACGGCCGGGGGGACAGTTTTGACCTTCTGGATAAACCCTGAAGATTTTTTTTTTTTTAAGATTGTATTTATTTATTCATGAGACACAGAGAGAGAGAGAGAGAGGCAGAGACACAGGCAGAGGGAGACGCAGGCTCCATGCAGGGAGCCCGGTGTAGGACTCATCCCGGGTCTCCGGGTCACACCCTGCTGAGCCACTCCAGGGGTCCCAAACCCTGAAGACTTTTTTTTTTTTAGACATTTTATTTCTTTATTCATGAGACACAGAGAGAGAGGCAGAGACCCAGGCAGAGGGAGAAGCAACTCCCTGCGTGGAGCCCGACGTGGGACTCATCCCGGGTCCCCGGGGTCATGCCCCAGGTGGAAGGTGGTGCTAAACCTCCGAGCACCCGGGGTCCCAACCCCGAAGGCTTTAAGGGTGAGGTGACAGGATGCCCCACCATAGTGCAGGCGAAGGGGGGCAGCTGGGGAAGCCCGGGGCAGGCAGAGCAGGACTCAGGAGCGCTTCACCTGGGCGGCTGGGCCCCGAGGCCGTCGGCCTTGCCTGGGGAGCCGCCGACCCGGGGCAGCTCCAGCGGCCTCTCCTCCAGGGCCCTGGGGGGGGGGGGGGGCGCAAACCGGGCGGCTCCAGGGCTCGTTCCTCGGTGAAGCCTCCCTGACTGCAGGACAGCCGCCAGCTCCTGCTCGAGGCTCGGCTGGGCCCCCGCCACCACTCCCGGGAGTCCGCGGCCTCCAGGAGGAGGCCCGCCTGCAGCCCCGCTTGCCTCTCTCGCCGACTCTATTTTAAGGTGCCTTTTGTGAACCCCACGGCCACCTCCTGTCATCCCCTGTGCTCAGCCACCGATTGTGTCTTCTCGGAGGACGGGGAGCCCCCCCCCCATCCCGGGTTCCCGTTTGACGTAGACAGACACTCGCCAGCATAGAAACCCACTGGCTCGGCACCTGTGGTAAACCTCCCCCTTCATCCTCCAGGGTCAGGAGCAAATGGGTTACCCCAGAACCTTCCAGGCACCTCGTTTTCTCAGAGCAGCCCCGCCTTCGAGAGCACCTTCGGACCAAGAGCGGCGCAGTGTGTCCCCAGTCCAGATTGCTCCCTGATTGTGGGGCCCTCGGTGACCCAGCGCCTTCGTACTTCTTGAACCTGCGCTTCACCTTCCAGCCCCAGCCCCGCTGGCTTCATTCCACACGCCAATCACGTCGCCTCCCTGCTGGGCACTTTGCCCTTATGTCCCCTTTCCCTGAACCATCCCCCACCCCCACCTCCCAGTCCCTGGTCCCAGTGGCGGGTGTGGTTGGCTCCTTCCTGTCATTTACATCTCGGCTGAATGTCACCTCCTCGGATGAACCTTCCCTGACTACTCAGGCTGGAGTGGCTGTCTCGTCCCTGTCTAGCTCACCACCCCATGTTTTAATAGGCATATTTTTAAAGATTTTATTTATTTATTGGAGGGAAGAGAGCAAGAGCATGAACTGGGGCGGGGAGGGGGGGGTGGTGGCAGGGGCAGAGGGACTCGATCCCAAGACCCTGAGATCATGGCCTGAGCCCAAGGCAGATGCTCAACCACTGAGCCACCCAGGTGCCCCACATCAGCCCATTTTAATTGTCTGCATGGCACTGATTTTAAGATTTTATTTATTTATCCATGAGAGACACAGAGAGAAGCAGAGATAAAGGCAGAGGGAGAAGCAGGCTCCCTGCGGGGAGGCTGATGCAGGACTTGATCCCGGGACCCTGGGGTCACGACCTGAGCCCAAGGCAGACTCTCAATCCCGGAGCCCCCAGGGGGTCCCCACACCGATATTTCCCCTTATTTCCTGCCCCCCCCCCCCCACGGCAGCCCCACAAGACAAGAGACTTACTCTGCCGCTGGCTGCTTGCCCACGGTGCCTGCAGCAGGGTCTGGCGGGTCGTGGGTGCTGCATGAGGAATTGCTGGATTGATGAAGTGTCAACGGAGTCTGGTCTTCAGGTCGTCTTCCCAACAGCAGTAAGGGCGCACCTGATGGTGCCCTGAACCAAAGGGGCCGAGGAGGTTTTGCGATCCAGTGGCTCAAACCAGGCCACTGAGGTCCAGGCCGGGCCGGGTGCAGGGTGGGGGCCGGGCTGACGCCTTCCCGAGCCGCCGGGTCCCGAGAGGTCACATCACAGGAGATGCGACAACAGCTGGGGTGTGTCCGCAGCACCCACGGGTGGGATTTCGCTCTGCTCCTGGGGTGTATGACCCCCGTAGGGAGTCCCTGGCGTGTTCCCTGGCACGACGCAGTGGTCCCTATAGGAAACTTGTTTAAGAGTCCGGAGAACGGTTTTCTCTCCTCTCTTGCCTGGGTTTTTCTAGGCTTGATGATGTCATTTTCACACCCTCCTCCCTCCAGGATCATTTCTGAACCCAGGGACATTGCCTTGAAGACAGAGCCATGTGCTGGCCCCCAAACCAGAAGTGCTTATAAAGATAATTGGGGATGAACCTGGGGGTTCACAACGAAGAAGGACTATTACAGGGAGGTGCCTGGACTCCTGCGTCTTCTGAGCCCAGCACTGTTCTCCCTTTCTGTCCCTTCCCCTTAGAACAGTCTCACCCCAAAATTAAATCCCACTTGGGAATCCACGGCATTTGTTGAGCAAGCTACAATGAACATGGGCCAGGAGACTTTCAATTTAAAGCACGCCAACAACCACAACCACAACCACAACCAAACAACACAAAACCCGTGTGAAAGGAGATGTACCGACGTGTGACCCAGGTTTATCTGTAGGGGGGGCTAGGAAAGAATTATTTTCCTTCTGCCTATTTCTATAGTGATTTCCTATAGGAAGCATGTATAACTTCTTTTTTTTAAATAATTTTTTAAAGATTTTATTCATTTATTCATGAGAGACACAGAGAGAGAGAGGCAGAGACACAGGCAGAGGGAGACGCAGGCTCCATGCAGGGAGCCCGACGTGAGCCTCGATCCCAGGTCCCCAGGATCAGGCCCTGGGCCCAAGGCGGCGCCGAACCGCTGGGCCTCCCGGGCTGCCCACATGTAGAACTTCTATAGCGACGGAGAAAACTCTGCGGCTTTGAAAAGACAGCGGAAGAGGAAGGCAGAGCTGCCGCTACAGCTCCAGGCCTGCTCTGGCACCACAGGAAGAACTGGCTTCAGCCGCCAGGCGGGTCAAGGTACCTCGATTCAAGGTTTTTGCCCTTCAAAGAGGGACTAAAACCACGGGTCCTTCCCTCCCGACAGCGGGAAGCGAGCTGGGAGGGGGAGGAAAACGGACCCGAAGGAGGGACTTATCTTTGTAAGCACCTCTGGTTTGGGGGCCAGCGCACGGCTCTGTCTGCAAGGCAATGTCCCTGGGTTCAGAAATGAATCCTGGAGGGAGGAGGGTGTGAAAAGGGCATCATCAAGCCTAGAAAACCCAGGCAAGAGAGGAGAGAAAACTGTTCTCCGGACTCTTAAACAAGTGGGAAAAGCAATGGTTGAAAGAAAGGTGCCGTAACTGTTTTTGCTTTTCTATTTGTAAACATTTTCTCCCTCTACGCCCTACTCCTGCCCCCCTCCAAGAATACCTGAAAACAAAACTTTTTCTGAGCTGTTGTCTGAGACCTGCTCCAACTTCTCCTAAGGCCCCAGAGTGGCTGGGGGTGGAGGTAAGAGGTGGTCAGCCACCTTGGGTTTCAGGGCCCTTGGCAGGCCGCTCTTGGGGTCCGGGGGCCTTCCTGGGGCACCAAGCAACAGAGGGAGCCCGTAGGTTGTTTACGAAAGCATGCTAAGGGTATTGGAGACAAGGAAGCTCAGGGCCAGAATGTTGAATAAAGAAATTAAAAAAACAAAAACAAAAAACAAAACAAAACAAAACAAAACAAAAAACCCACAAACCTACAGCTAGAGGTGAGAAGCCAAAGGAGAGGAAGCAAGAAGATTCAGGCCTTTTCCCACGGAACAGGATGCAGTTACCGGGCCTGCCTCTACTTGGGTGGTGGCCCTGTGATGGGTGGTTGGCTTTGCTGGGGACTGATGCCAAGTTGGCAACTTTGGCAGGAACTCACGTGAGTTTTACAGACCTCAGCAAAAGGACCCCACTAGAGGGGAAAACAGCCAAGCCTAAAGAGGGAAAGGCTTTCTGAGACCCATCCATTCATTTCCTTTGTCTAACTGTGTATGTGACCTTGGGACATTGGGCCAGGCAATAAGAACACAACAGGGATCCAAAGCACAGGTGTGGGCATTCCTGGGTGGCTCCGTCGGTTAAGCGTCTGCCTTCGGCTCAGGTCATGATCCCAGGGTCTTGGGATGGAGTCCTGCATGGGGCTTCTGGCTCGGCGAGGAGTCTGCTTCTCTCCCTCTCCCTTTGCCCCTACCCTCTGCTCATGCTCTCTTTCCCTCGCTCTTTCTCAAATAAATAAATAAAATCTCTTTAAAAATCACAGGTGTGCTCACCCCTTCACTCCCCACGGATCTTGCTCACTAATAAAGAAAGCAGATATTAATCATATATACGAATCATATCCAAAAAGTCAGAGGGAAAACTATAGTTAAGCAATACGAAGCATTGTGGCTTGGAAGGCTAATCCATTAAAGCTTAATCCTCACTACCTGAATCCTGAATTATTGAAAAATACAGAGGATTCAGGCAGATAGAGATGGATAAAAAGCTGCCCTGTACTGTGGGGTCAGGTGTATGGCAACAGTGGGCTGCCTTGCTACAGTCTGCTTGAGGTTTGAGCTACAGGAAAGACACACTTTCCTAGCAAGACTGCACAGAATGGACGTGCAAACAGGGCCCAGAAACCCTGCACCAGTTATTACCACTCACTAATGGGACCACTCACCCCACTGCCTGAGGGGATCAGGGCAAGGATAGAGGCCAGGATTGTTTAAGGAAAATTCATGGTCTTGGATTGCCAGAGTGGGAATAAGCAACCCTCCCCTACACGCCCTGTACTTTGTTCTCTTAACCCAAGGTCAGTCAGGGTCGTGCGGCCATCTGCCTTGGGAGGGATTAGCAAACTGTATCACCCAGCTCTGACCTTCAGAAGTCCCGAATCCAACACCACCTCTCTTTATTTGAGTATCTCCCTGAGGACTTTTAGGACACTTTGACCCCAGGAGAATTTTAGATTGCTCTGAAGAATATAGTAATAAAAACAGTACCCACTTTCTATTCTATTTTCCATCCAAATTGTATCAGCTATTGACAAATATATGGCCTCTTGAGGGTGATGCCACCGTTTGGGTGTTAGAGTACGAGACCTGGGCTGTAGCTAAGGCAACTGACATAGCCAGAGCCAAACTCAGATCACCTGTTGGGGAGTGACCGCTAAGAGCTTGTGGATAAGCCTCATTATCCATGTGGATTATCACAAATCCAAGAGTAAGGGTTTCCTAATTTGTTTGTCAATGCTATTCTAATTAACAGCTTCACCTAGGCCACACACAGATGATTTAAAACTGGAAGCTCTCACACCCAAACTCTCGGCAGCATACACAGGGCTGAGTTGTATTTTGAAAACCTGACTTACAGACTTTGCAGAAAAACCATGTAAATACTAAAATAACTATTCTGTCCACTAGATTCTTAGATTTATGAACTTAGATGGTGCTGGGAAAGCTGGATGGTGATATGCACAAGAATGAAGCTGGACCACTTTCTTATACCATACCCAAAAATAAATTCAGAATGGATTAAAGAGTTAAATGTGAGACAGGAAACCATGAAAGTCCTAGAGGAGAACACAGAGAGTAACCTCTTTGACATCAGCTGTAGTAACTTCTTACTAGATAAGTCTCCAAACACAAGGGAAACAAAAGCAAAAATAAATCATTGAGAGAGACTTCATCAAATTAAGAAGCTTCTGCACAGTGAGGGATACAACCAACAAAATTAAGAGTAACCTACTGAATAGAAGATATTTGCAAATGACATGGCTGATAAAGAGTTAGTACCCAAAATATATAAAGAACTTATACAACCCAACACCCAGAAAACAAATAATCCAGTTAAGAAATGGGCAGAAGGCATGAACAGACACTTTTCCAAAGAAGACATCCAGATGGCCAACAGGCACATGAAAAGATGCTCAACATCACTCAGTATCAGGGAAATATAAATCAAAACTACAATGAGACACCACCCCACACCAGTGAGAATGGCTAAAATCAACAACACAGGAAACAACAGATGTTGGTGAGGATGTGGAGAAAGGGGGACCCTCTTGCACTGTTGGTGGGAACACAAGCTGGTGCAGCCACTCTGGAAAACAGTATGGGGGTTCCTCAAGAAGTTAAAAATAGAACTACCGTATGACCCAGCAATTGAACTACTAGGTATTTACTCAAAGGATACAAAAATACTAATTTTGGGCAGCCCGGGTGGCTCAGCAGTTTAGCACCGCCTTTAGCCCAGGGCCTGATCCTGAAGACCCAGGATTGAGTCCCATGTTGGGTTCCCTTCATGGGCCTGCTTCTCCTCCCTCTGCCTGTGTCTGCCTCTCTCTCTCTCTGTCTCTCATGAATAAATAAATAAAATCTTAAAAAAAATTTTTAAATGCTAATTTGAAGGGATACACACTCTGATGTTTATAGCAGCATTATCTACAATAGCCAAATTATGGCAATAGCCCATGTCCATTGACTGATGAATGGGTAAAGAAGATGTGGTATATACATGCAATGGGATATGACTGAACCATAAGAATGAATGAAATCTTGCCATTTGCAACAACATGGATGGAGCTAGACAGTATTATGCTAAGCGAGTATAATGCTCAGAGAGTGTTATGCTAAGCAAAATAAGTCAGAGAAAGACAAATACCATATGATTTCATTCATATGTGGAATTTAGGAAACAAAATAAACAAACATAGGGAGGAAAAAGGAAGAGGAAAACCAAGACTCTTAACTATAGCGAACAAACTGATGGTCACTAGAAGGGAAGAGGGCAGGTGGATGGATGAAATAGGGATGGGGATTTAGGAGGGCACTTGTGATGAGCACCGGGTGATATAGGCAAGTGCTGAATAACTTCATTTGACACTCGAAACTAATATTACACTGTATGTTAAGTACCTGAAATTTTAATAAAAACTTGGAAGGAAAAAAAAGTGTGAACTTAGAAAGGTTCTCATTTTCTTACTAGCAATTTTTGAAAGAGCCGTGTCCGCCCTTCAGGCCTGTACCTATAAAAGTGCTAAACCCAGCACCACTGAGCTGCATTCCACGTGGATCACCATGCAGTGTAGTAGTGTGAAGGGCACGCAGTGTGCGCTGACCTCCAGTGTAGAACTGTGAACCACATGCCATACCCCGTATGGTAATGTGACGTACACACAGAACTAACACACAACCGTGTGAAGTCATTCAGTGTAGTCGTACGAACTAACACACAGTGTATTTGACCCTCACACCACACAGGGATGAGGGGCGCAAACGCCCTGCCCAATCAAAAATCCACATTTAACGTCTTCCTCTCCCAAAACATAACAATCAATAGACTACTGTTGATCAGAATCCCTACTGATAACATACGTCAATTAACATGTATCTTGGGTATGTATTGTATACTGTATTGATACAATTCACTAAGCTAGGGAAGATATTATTAAGAGAATCATAGGAAAAATACATTTACTAAAATAAACCCACACTAAAAAAAAAATACATTTACTATACTATATTTAACAAAAAAAAAAAAAACCCACATATAAGTGGACCCACACAGTTCAAACCCATCTTCAAGGGCCAACTGTATAGGAGTGTAAACTGTCAGACAGTGTGCAGTAGGGCACAGAGGAGCGGTGTGAACCGATAAACCACGTAGACAATTACAGAGTGTACTTGTGTACACACTACATTGTGAATTACTATACCATATAGTGATAGGAACCGTCACACCCGCAGTGGTGAATACCACCGAATACCACAGTATTACCCACCACACACACAGTATCTTTTTGTGCAGGTCATACAGTCTTTGGAACTTTTCCATAAATCTAGAATGACTCCAAAATAACAGTTTATGCTCAAGAAAGCTCTAAGTTGTACTATCCTGATAGTTTTCAAACATTCTCCTCTTCCAGCAGCTTATTACAATAACACAACCTAAATATTCTGAAATAATTATTGTACTTTAACTGAGAATTTGATTTGGAGCTTCCTTATATATAAACAGTAGAACGAAGCAACCCAAAGAGTGACCCAAAGATATAATGGAGAAAAGGAGTCTGCTAGGCTGAGAACATCTCCACCAAGCATATCGAAGAACAATACATACAGCATGATTCTGGTTACTAAAAGAAACAAACCTGAGAAAAATAAAACAAGATGAAATCAGAGAGGGAGACCTACCATAAGAGACTTAATCATAGGAAACTTAATGAGGGTCACTGGAGGAGTGGGGGGTAAGCAGGGGGTAACTGGGTGACAGGCGTGAAGGAGGGCATGTGATGTGATGAGCGCTGGGTGTCGTATACAACTCATGAGTCACTGACCTCTACCTCTGAAACTAATAATATACTATATATTAATTAATTGGATTTAAATTTTAAAAAAAGAAGCCAAAAGAAATTGTGACACAAGCAATTATAGAATTCTTTGTATTAGGAAGGATGGAGGGATGTCTGGGTGGTTCAGCGGTTGAGCACCTGCCCCTGGCTCAGGGTATGATCCTGCAGTCTCAGGATCGAGTCCCGCATTGGGCTCCCTGCCTGGAGCCTGCTTCTCCCTCTGCCTACGTCTCTGCCTTTCTCTCTTTGTGTCTTTCATGAATAAATAAATAAAATCTTTTTAAAAAGAAAAAAAGGAAGAATGGAACTTACAAGTTCTTCAGCACAAGCATAAGCTTTTCCCAGAAAAATCATCTCAAGTAAGACTTTATTAATGGGACACCAAGCGCTATGGAGGGCAATGTTCTCAGAGGCAAAGGCAGTAAGTTTCAAAAGGTCTTGAAGTCACTTTGAAGTGACTTTCTACAGAAGTTGAAGGTAAAGCTGCACAATAATTCAAGGAAAGCAATTCCCAAAAGGCTAAATGAGCTAACACCACATGCGCAACCTTCAAGCGGCCCAGTCGGATAATGATAGAACGTAGATTGGCCGGGGCGGTGACGGGATGCATGGTCCATACCCCATGTCCTACAAGCTCGTCCTCCTTCAGGAGGGCTTCTGTGTGGGGCTGGGAGGCAGAGGGCGCAAGGCTGGCTCTGATCCAGCCTAGAATACAAAGATTCTTCGTGGCTGGTTGGAGACACCTCCTTTGAGGTAATGAAGAGACAGGGTTACAGGATCATATTTAAGAAGGAAAAACTGAGTTTCATAGTAATTGATAAGACAATGGACAAGTTACTTAGCTTCTTTCCATATGGCAATAGTAACTGCTGTGCAGGGGGTTTGTTATGAGCACTTGGGATTCACGATGACCAACAATAATAACACCGACAGATAGCAACAATAACAGTAACAACAGTGACTCTGTAGGACTCTAAAGAGTAGAGTCCTTGCGCTATGCTCACATGTACATGGTAAACCCCACAGAGCCATCATCGTCCTTAATCTTCATAGTAATCCGATATTATCAGTACTTCCTCATTTCTTCGGAAGAAGAAACAGACCCACAGAGTTAAAGCAACTTACTGAAGGCATAAAGCTGGTACTTGTCACAGCCAAGTCTGAATTCATTTAGGTTACCTAAATGCCTCTGTTTCTGTATCTGTGAAATGGGATAATAACAATCCCTCCTTCCTGGGGTTGTTGTAGGATCACGTGGAATAACAGATGTGACGTGTTTAACACACAATAAATCCTCAACGAATGAGAGGTTTTCAAACATCACACAGGAAGGAGCGAAGGCTGGCACTCTGTGAAAACGGAGGCAAGAATTTAACCAGAGTTTTCACTTGCATCAAAGGCTACCTGAGTTTCTGCAGGGAAGCAAATTGCAGTAAAACTAGACTTTTCCTCAGAAGGCAGAAGAAAAAAAAAGCGATATATCTGATGTAACATATGAACAGCACTTAATGCAGCCTCCAAAGTTTTATGAATCATAACCTCCATTGCCAACGTAACTTCTGGGGCCCCGATGGACTATTACAGCATTCATCAAGGAACATTAGCATAGAAAGAAGTATGATACCAAGGATCCTCCATTTGCACGGTTAATGTAAGCGACGAAGGGCCCATTTCTCTTTAAATATTATTGTAAGAAGGCTCACGTGCCATTATTTCTGCCATGTATGCATGTGACATATTTTAACGCTATAAATTTTTCTCTAAGTTGATCTGTTTTTAGTAATTCAGGCTCTACTGAATTAGTGCCAAAAAGAGGTACCATCCATAATGAGTATCTCTGTGGGCCACGACCTTAGAAAATCAAGATGTTAGTAAAATAAATTGAGAGTTTAAAAATAAATAAATAAATAAATAAATAAATAAATAAATAAATAAATAAATAGAGAGTTTAAGAAAAACCAAGCAGCAGGCTTAACATTTTTAAAGACACTATTGAAGTAGGCATCGAAATGGATTTGGATTCCAAACACTGTTGGAATCCCTTCTACACTTCCCTTCAAGTGATTGGCTTTAACCTCTACCGGGGCAGAGAAAACATGACCTCCCAGAGCCAATTATTTTATCTTCATACTGAGATTCACCATGAGACCAAAAATGTGCCAACACAACGTTATAGCATTGGTGCATCTAACTCAGATTTTTTTTTTTTTTTTAAGTATGAGGCCAGAAAATTGCCCTAAGTTGTTATCATATACATGTGTTTCTGAAATGGAGCAAAAGTCTATCGGTTATTAGGAAAATGTAAATTGAAACCACGATGCAAAATGACACCCAACAGAATGGCTAAATTTTAAGAAGATGGACAAGATCAAATGTTGGTAAAATATGGAAGACAACTAAAGTGTAGTAACTGCCACGGTAAGTAAGTTTGTGCAAATACCTTGTATAAAATGTTCCGCGGCATCTATCCAGCTCGACCCCATGTCTGCCCTATAACCCAGCAATTCCATTCCTAGTTAAACACCCAGCCCAATCGGGTTTCTGTGCTCACAAAAATGAAAACAACAGTGGAAGATAATGCGCATAATAATACATAATCAAATTGTAGTGTATTCACACTGGGAAAGCTACGCAACAGTGAGAGTGACCAATCCGCAAAAACCCACAGCAGGTTAGATGTACCCCACGGATAGGATATTTGGAGAAACTGGCAACACAAATGGGTTCTTACTCTTTTATTCCACCCATCTAAATTTTTCATTTTCCACGCGTATAATTCAATAAAAAATTCTACAGATACAAAGAATATTTGTTTCTGAGACTGTATATATTCACCACCTTATTTCAGGAGGTTCTGGCCCTAATGAATCTATAAATATAGATTATTTCATTTGCTCATATTGGACACAAACTGAATCATGATTTAAGTGAATTTGAAGTAAGGGGCACTGGTTGAAATTTGTAAATAAAAAAATAAAAAATAAAATAAAAGAAATTTGTAAATAAAACAATTAAACCTTTCTCTAAGTCACGTACATACTTTTTGGTATTGGTATCTCCAGTCTTTCTTTGGGCAGAGTTCCGCTGTTCTCAAATTTAAAATATGTCCTGTTTTGAAAAAATAGCTTTACCTGAAATATTTAAGCCCGTATTAAACAAACAAACAAACACAGAAACGATAATTTAGTGTAAAGATGGCAAATAGGTAGCCCACAGCCCACCACCCTTCGCTGTGATGCCCGCAGCCGGTATGACAAATCAGCTCCATGTTTGACTCCATTCTGGGGAGCTTGACCCCCCCAACCAACCCCCCATCTTCTAGTCAAACAGCACTTCAGGAAGACTCGCGGTATAGAGCAAAGTGAGTAAAATAAGTGGTGGGATGCCTGGGTGGCTCAGCGGGAGCACCTGCCTTCTGCTCAGGTCATGACCCCGGGGTCCCAGGATCGAGTCCGGCATGAGCTCCCTGCATGGAGCCTGCCTCTCCCTCTGCCTGTGTCTCTGCCTCTGTGTGTGTGTCTCTCGTGAATAAATAAATAAAATCCTTAAAAAAAAATAGAATAAATGGGAATACTTTCCATTTTCCATCAGCTCTTTGACCCAACCCAGCCTCTTTGCTCCCCATTGGCCCTCCTGCACTGCTGTCCCGTCTGGCCCAGCCCAGTCCATTAGCGCAGGGTGAGCCGCCCGCGCTGCCAGGATGCAGGTGCACCTTTTGAGGTTCTTTCCAAGCGGCCCTGCCGAGGTGGGCCCGCAGCAGGACGTGGATGCGCCTCTGCGCTAGTTATTCCTACCGTGGCTGCGATCAGGGTCAGCAGGAATGAAAGGGCAGCTGCACACGGGCTCTCTCCAGGGCACGGCACCAAAGAGGCCTTTCCCACGAACCCCAAATCTTCCCCGTTCCCCGGTTGGGCCCAGTCCCTTTTAAACTCTCCAGAGCTTCCCGCAGGAAGACTCCCACGGCAGGTGGGCCTTCCTCCAATGACTCTGGCTTCTCCGTGCAGGTGTCCTTTCTCATTATGCGCCTATTGGGGTCAGCTGATGCCTCTTCAAACCAGGGCAACAGGGGCTTTGGCCAAGCCCGTTTACCCACTGTGGTCGCCGTCTTTCTGTGCCCTCACGCTCACGACATGCCAACTATCCCAGGGCAGCGTGTCTTCAACTTCTCCCTACGGGTCTAACCTGGATGGCTGCTGCTAGACGCCCCGGCTGGACCTGCTTGCTGCACCCCCGCGCCCCTGTTGGCAGTCCTCTGAGCGAGTCCTCCCGCTCGCCCACAGCTGGCACCGTGGCAGGCCGCTGCTCACGTTCCAAAGCCCTTCACCGCGCACCCCCTCACCCCCTGCTTCCTTCCCGTGTTCACCTCCTCAGGCTGGCCCACCTGTCTGGCTTCAGGCTCACCTCTCGGATCGTCAAACCTGATTTTGCTCCCGCAGCCCCAATCGTGCTGCTCTTCCGAGACAACAGCGTGCATTTGCCCGCAGGACCGTGCAGAGGGTTGGTTTGTCGGAATAAGAATCTCAGGGGGAATAAAAACAGAGAAAAAGAAATGGTACGAGCATGAGGCAAAAATGCCTGGCTTTTAAGCAAGTGATGGCTCAGCTTTGCAGCCATCTGGGCCTTGTAAACCCTAAAAGGCCTCATCACCTGCTCCTTTCCCCCAGGCCCACTCAGCTCCAGCTGCAGGGGCCTCCTCATAGCTTCTAGAACACGTCAGCCCCACTGAGCTTTTGCCCTCGCAATCCCTTCTCCCAGAACTGCTGCTCCCTCAGGCATCTGCATGCCTTGCTCCTTCCTGTCCTTGTTCCCACATCCCGTTCTCAGTGAGGTGGTCTCTGATGACTCCATCTGAAAAGTACGATTCCATTCCTTCTGCTTCCCACCCCACTTTGCTTTCCCATCCTGCTTTACTGTCCTCCCCAGTGTTTATCACCATTTGTAATAGTCCATATTTTAGTAAGAGTTACGGATCTTGCTTTCCTGTCTCCCCTTTCAGAATATAAGCTCCCAGAACAGAAGAATTTTGCCTCCTTTCCTCACTGCTCTGTCCCCTAGGCAGAGCCGGACGCATGACAGGTACTCAACACATGTTCGTTGGCTGAATGAATAAATGACCCGATAATAAAATGTTGGGGCAGGAAGGAACCCTATTAGGATGAATCCTGGTCAGCTCGGGCTGCTATAACAGAACACTTAGACTGGGGGCTTCAGGGACAGACGTGTACTTCTCACGGGTCTGGATGTCTGGGAAATCCAAGTGGGAGATGCTAGCGGATTCAGCTCCCGGCGAGGGTCTACTTCCCGGCTGGTGGGGGGCTGTCCTCCTGTGGGGCCCATTGCCTTTCCTCTGAGTACAACAAGGAGATCTCTCGCTTTTCTCCTTCTTGGAGGGTAGCCACCCTGTCACGGGGCCCCCACCCTCATGATCTCACCTAAACCTATGATTACATCCCAGAGGCCTTCCCTCAAATCCTGGGGGCAGGAATGGGGGGCTTCGACATAGGAACGGGGCAGAGGGGATACCATTCCGTCCGTAACAGGATGCAAGCTTGACAGCAGGGATTTTTGCCTCTCTTTGTTCACTGATGTAGCCCCAACACCTAGAACAGTGCCTGACATGTAATAATCGCTCGGGCAACATTTACTAAGAAGAGGGGAAATGGTCTGTAATGTAACTGCTGAGCTGAAGTACGAAGGCCGTCACCAAGTCACAGGAGTTGTGACAGGAGTCTCTAGGATGGGATTGTTCTCTCCGAGCATCGCGGGGAGCTTATCAAGGCTGTTGGTTAGGACCCTGGGGTTTACAATAGCCAAACTGTGGAAGGAGCCTCGGTGTCCATCAAAAGATGAATGGATAAAGAAGCTGTGGTTTATGTATACAATGGAATATTCCTCAGCCATTAGAAATGACAAATACCCACCATTTGCTTCAACGTGGATGGAACTGGAGGGTATGATGCTGAGTGAAGTAAGCCAGTCGGAGAAGGACAAACATTATATGTTCTCATTCATTTGGGGAATATAAATAGTAGTGAAAGGGAATATAAGGGAAGGGAGAAGAAATGTGTGGGAAATATCAGAAAGGGAGACAGAACGTAAAGACTCCTGACTCTGGGAAACGAACTAGGGGTGGTGGAAGGGGAGGAGGGCGGGGGGTGGGGGTGACTGGGTGACGGGCACTGAGGGGGACACTTGACGGGATGAGCACTGGGTGTTATTCTGTATGTTGGTAAATTGAACACCAATAAAAAAATAATTTATTAAAAAAAAAAGGACCCTGGGGTTTACACTGCTAAGGGAGACCCGGTGAACTGGGGCATAAGCTAGGGGCCAAGCATCCTGAAGTAGACAGATGTGCGCTTCTCTCTTATGTGATAATCCAACCCGGCGGGGTGGCTTAATGCCACCAAGTCTTCAGGGGTCAGAACACTTTCTATCTTGGCACCGTCTCGTCTTCACGGCGTGGCCTGTGTCTCTGCTCCAGGACGGCTTCCTGTCTGTGTCTGTGAAAGCAGAGGGGGGCGGGGGGCTGCTTCCCACACGGGCGCTCCTGGACGTCATACCCACTTAGGCCCACCTAAGGCACGCCGAGAAGTTACGCTCACTTCGGGTTGACCAGACACGAGCCCCAGGGTCACGTCCAGCCAACACTTAGAACGGGAAATGTGGTCTCTATTGTGAACTGTGAGCCTGGCTGCCGTCGTGACCGAAGAAGAGGGGGTGGCCCTGGGGCCACGAGCAGTCGGTGCCACAGGGCACGGCCTAGAATGACCCCGTGGAGCAAGGGGTGCTTGGTGGGCTAGTCACTGAAGCTGCGCCGTGCGTGGAGCTTCACCGCACCGTTTTCTCTATTTTCGCTGCACTAGGTTTATGTTTGACAATTTCAAGAGCTTTAAACGTTGACTACGTCACCATATATTTGGGGATTTCGTGGGAGTTTGAGTGAAAGAGGAGGACTCACCAGGTTCGGCAAGAAAGCAGCGAGCAAATAAAGGCCTGCAAGTGCTTGCTGGTGGGGCCTTTCCCTCTTGCGCTGCCCTTGGAGACCTGGGGGTGAACCTGAGCCCCGGTCCTGAGCCGAGAGTCCATACGGTTAACCTTCAAAAGAAAACTGTCAGCTATTTCACCTGCAAAAATGGATTTATTCAGGAATAGCGGAGAACTGCAATCCAAGACAAGCAAGCTACGGCAGAACTATAGGCAAGCTGGACGAATAAAGGAGAGGAAGTCTCGTAGGGAGAAGGAGGAGGAGAACTGGGAAGGGCGTTTGAGCCAAAGTGCATTGGAGGGAAGTGAAAGTTTAGGACGACAGTAATTTCTCGTTGGCTGAGTGGCAGGGGCAGTCGTTTTCTGATAGGAGGCGCGGTGTGCATCTTCTCTCCGCTGGCGCCTGTGATCGACAGTTCTTCCCTCCATGGACATCGAGTGGCATGGCTCCCCTTCCAACCCCCCAAACCCGCCTTACTGAGGGTTCCCTCTCTTAATTCTCACAATTCGGAGGAGAATGGAGGCACCTCAGCTGACAACTTGCCATCCCCACCCTCCCCCTTGTGTGAGTGAGGCCATTCTCCATCACCCAGCTGAGTCCACAGTACTAGCCAGTCAGAGACCCAGGACACACATCATCAGAGAAGAGCTGAACTAGCCTAGATGTCATCCAGGGACAGAAAGGGGTTCGGATAGACGGGGCTTTGCGAGATTCCCGAGGAGCTGGACAACCTATGCAGTACTGACTAAGCTCCATTTGAGCCAGCCGCCAGCAAAAAGCAGAAAACACACACACACACACACACACACACACACACACACAAAAGTGACTAGATAATTCTTTGAGATTCCTCAATCTCTATGTTATTCTGGTGGCTCCCCGGAGGACACAAGTGCCTGGAGTGAGGATTCCTTTCCTAAAAGATAATTTTCAGGGTGACTGGATGACAAGCACTGAGGTGGGCACTTGATGGGATGAGCACTGGGTGTTATTCTATATGTTGGCAAATTGAACACCAATAAAAAATAAATTTATAAAAAAATAATAAAACACTGGATTATCACTTTGCTAAAAAAAAAAAAAAAAAGATAATTTTTGACTCAGGCTCTTCTGGGGAATACCCATCCCATCCCACTGGTGCTCTCGGGGCCTGCCAGGGACCACCACACATGCCTGCTGCTCCCACTGGTTCTGCTCCAACCTCCAGAAAAGGAAAGCAGGTGCTTCTGGTTATTCTTTTTAAAGACCATCCTAGACAACTTAATAAATCTGGAATTTCATTTTGTAACTATCCCTTTGCTCTTGCAAGTTTTAGAGTCTTTCCTAACCTGAAGTCTAAAAAGGGTCTCTGCCCTCGTGCCCCCATCCTAAAGGGTTTACTGGAGCATCGCTTCTCAGAGAACACCTCTGTAGCTCCGAGGACTAATGCAAACTCTCCCACTCCAAAACTTCAAAACCTTAGCCGCTCGAGGAAACTGAGGCCCGTTTCCTTCATGTAACCACCCCTAGTGAAAAATGCATCAAAGCTTAAGTGAGAGTGATCTTTAACTGTATACAAAAGGCTTTTTTCAAGTTCTGATTTCTCCTTAAGCTTCGTGTTTATAGAGACAATTTTCCTTAAGTTCTAGAAAATTCCTCCTGGCCTCAACATGCTGGTGATAAAAATGAGGGTTGCACTCAGAGTTTCCCACTGTGTGGTTCCTCTGCATCCACCCATGATTGTGAGACTTCCCGTTCCCCTTATGGAATATTGTATTCTTGTAAACTCTTGGGAGTTCTCAGAGGTATTCCCTGAGTGCTTACTAGGTTAGCCCTTTCAGATACAAGGTGGCCCTGGCCATGGTTATTATTGCTCCTTCCCTCTGTAACAATCTACAAGAACTCAGAGGCTCCCAAAGCCCTCACCGCAACTGGGGACACCTCTCTAGGACCACAGTGGCTCAAAACAAGCATGGAAAGGTGTTGCTGATTGTAGTTTCTGTTCCTGCCCTTTGGTCCTGCTTCCACCTTCTTATCATCAGCCCAGCGTCTCTTCTGTTTGGAAATTAGTCCCGGTTGTTTTTTTTTTTTTTTGTTTTGTTTTTTCTTTTAACCTAGTTTACGGTATTGTCTCAAGACACCCATGTTAGCTGAGAGTGCTGTCAGCTGTCACCTCCGTAACGAAGGGAAGACAGGCTCTCACCACCTTCGTGTTGCACTCAGCTCTGTGGGTCTTGTCAACCAGGCGTCTGATGCTCCCCCTTCTCAGTGAGGATTTGATGAGCTTGCCCTTCTGGCTCTTCGTAGCCCTTTCTTCAGAACGCTCAAATGTCCATGACACTGGGCTGGGAGAGAGTTTAAGATAAAGACGTTGTACCCCAAATCTCCTTCTTCTCTGATTCTTCTGAGGCATTGTTCCTGAACCAAGCTAGCATTTCTCATTCCTTCCTTCCCTCATCAAAATTCTACATAGGCCTGTGTTCCTGCCCTTCATGCCAACGGACTCATCCCACCGCTCCCTGTGCCCAGGAGCTTATAAATTCTAGGAAGGACAAAGCCCCGGCTGAATTGAAGTAGCCAGCACTTTTTTTTTTTTTTTTTTTTTGAGCTCCAGTTAAACCATTTAGGATAATGGGGTTCGGCCTTTTCCCTTACTTATAGATTACTACAAGGTACGGAGTGAGCACAATTGGAATTTGGTTCAGGTGCCATGTCAACTCTGAACTTGAAAAACATCACCCCGTAATCATCTTTCACGGGAGAGAAAATAAGAATATTGTGATGATTCGCTGTATGTTCTCCTTTCTCATGATATTTCTTGCTTCTTTTCTTCTTGATTCTCGGTCTTATTTCTGGATCTTAATAAACTCAAAATAGATTGTTTATTGCTTAAAATTCCTTTGTTTTATGCCTTGAGCTATACCAAGGCAAAAAACGTTACCAGTCAATCAGACATACCAAATCTTTGCTATAAAAAGGAGTGAAAAATATTCAGAATGTTCCAGACATAAAACTATTCCAATTTTTAATCCTGTTTTACAGAAATTGGAGACTTGGCTCTAAATTTAGCTGCATCTGACCTGCTTCACCTAGACTCACTTACCATTAACAACGAGAAAGAATTTTAAAACTCCCCAATTCCTGTCAGTTCCCGTTATTAATAAAAAAGCACTTCCTTAATCCTTCACCCAAGAGCAGTTTTGTTATAGTTTCAACGTTCGTGGGGAGAATTCTCAAAATGTTATCATTTTTAAAGAAAATTTGATTTTAAAAGAAATGGAAATTAAGCAGTTTGATAATACTGTATTTATGAACCACTCATTTTTTAAAAGAAAATTCAAAGGGACAGTATGCTCATCTCATGAATTTGTCCTAAAAATTGCAACTGTTTCTTTAAAGTCTTGTGGAGTAGCAGGTGGCCAGGAAGTCATCATTATTAAATTTAAAAGCTTCTGACCCTGAGTCACCAGGCTTTCACTTTCCCTTTGGAGTAAGAAAGAGTTAATTTATATTCTTTCTTTCTTTTTTTTTTTTTTTTTCACGAAGGAAAGACTTGAGGCTCTGAATTGCTGAGCTCAATGCCAGGGCTGCACAAAATAATGAGAACCGTATTATAGATCATTTCATCAGCATCTCAAAGGACTTCATACCTGTTAAAATACCACTGTACCCTTCCTCTGTAGGCAAGTATATAGTTTGGTGTAAGGGCAAGAAATTAAATTTCTCTGCAAATGCCTTTTGCTATTTGTTTAATTCTATCTTCATCTCTGCAGTCCTCCCAGTTCCACGAATTAAGAGGCTGGACACTCAAGCACTTAGCCACTCTGGCCATGTCACTCCAAGTAGAGAGAGCTTCCTGAACACCAGCTAAAATAAGGCACGGCAGGGCCACCATGAGCAACTAAGAGGACCATTGGCCATGAGTCTCTTTTGAGCAAGAATTGGGCCCTCAGGCAGTATGTATTTCACTCATATCACTTTGATATGCAAATCTGCATTCTTTAAAGGGAGGGAATGAGCACAGAGAATGGGGCAAATTAAATATGAACCAACGGTCCAGGGTAACCTGATGCAGGGTACTTTTGGTAATGGGACTATATTGGCAAGAACTGGTTCTCAAGGAGAGATCTGTGTTGGGGAAATATTATTGGAAATAAGTCCAATTCCTACAGTGATCCTAAAAAAGCATAACAGATATTTGGAGATATAAATTATAATACTTTTTTACATCTTTCTACTTTATAATCATAACTATATTTGAAACCATAAACATAGTTGATCAGTCTGTACATAGGCATCTCAAGGCCAACTTTCATTCTAAACCTGATAATTGTATGCGATTACATGCAGTAAGAATCTTAGTCCTAAATATATTTCCTTATCTCTGAGTCCACTCAAATATTCATTTTAACTTCTACTATTATATTCTTATTTGCTTTGAATGATCTTAGAATGAGGGAAGCTGGCATACACCTAAAGAAAGAGAACACGGCTGAATAAATAAGCTGAGTCAGATACCACAAAAGGAGTAGGAGCCACAAAGAGCAATGAGACACTGTCCCTATTCTTGAAGAACTTATGGACTAATGAAAGAAAAACAACAACAGAGAACCATCATTTCATACAATATGGCAAGTGGAAAGATATGCCTTGGATGACATGAGGGCTCAGCATCGGAGTATTTAGTCCATCCTAGAAGTTCAAGGTAGACCTCTTGGAAGAGATAATGTCTAAGCTAAGTCTTAACATCTCAAGTACGGGAGAAACACTTCCACTGCAGGGTAAGGACCTCCAAAACACCATTCCTCCATAAAGACAATGAGAAAACAAAAACTATTTGCAAAAGCAACTTTTTCAGAATGCTGGAAATTAACTAAAGGTGTATAATGATATGAGGAGTGTTTTTAGTAAGTAAAAACAGATGAAGGTAAGAAAAGTGAGATTTACTGTACTTTAACTTACATTTTTCCCATACCCCTCTTCCAGCTCGGCAGTAGCCTTGAAACAGATTTGAAACACTGCAAAAATCCCCAACCCCAGAGAGTTGTCACTATTTAACCTCTCTGTTGCTCCAGTCACAGGATTTGTCCTCAGGTGACCTGACTCAGCTCTGACTTTCTGGGAAAATCCTTAACCCCAGGGCGTTTGTCAAAAGTAATCAGCAGCAATTGTTTAATATCATAGCTGCCTGACCTGGGATATAAATCGGGACTTAAAAGGCTTACCAAAAAACTTAGAAGAAAATCCTAGGGAATGAAATATCTATGGGTGGTTTTGAAAATCTCTGGCATATTCATGGGGATCCAGAAGGCCATATCCTTGCCAGGAAAGATCTGAGAAGACCCTAGGCTTTCATCCTTGGCTAACCTTGAGGCTCTCTGGAAATAGTAAGAGAAAGATAAAGTGGAGCAGCAAATTGCCAAAGTGTTGAAGGCACGCCATGACAAACTATACAGCGTTCCCCTGGCAAAGAATGACAACTTATATAGCTCAAGGCATTTAAGGAAATTTCTTTCCAATCATTAATTGACCACTACACTAACTGAGCAGAGGCACAAAACACAGGATACAGATATTACAAAATTAGCTCAGAAAGTCATTAAACAAACAACAAACGGCAAAATAACAAACTCTAGGTAGCAGGGGAGGATCTGATTTCCAAAGTTGCTCTTAAGAAGATAATTCAAAAAATATAGAAGACAAAAATCACAAGGAAATTAAAGGTGAACACTAGAGAGTATCTATTTAACACAACAGAAGATAGCAATGGAGAAACAGAGAAACAAAATGCAAATCATATAGAAAAGAAATAGCAAAATGACAGATGTAAATCCTATCTTATCAGGAACTACATTAAATATAAGTAGAATAAATATTCCATTCAAAAAGCATTGTGGCAGAATGGATACAAAGACATGATCCAACTATTGACAGTCTACAAGAGGCACACTTTAGATTCAAAGTACACAAATAGGGATCCCTGGGTGGTGCAGCAGTTTAGCACCTGCCTTTGGCCCAGGGCGCGATCCTGGAGACCTGGGATCGAATCCCACGTCAGGCTCCCGGTGCATGGAGCCTGCTTCTCCCTCTGCCTACATCTCTGCCTCTCTCTCTCTGTGTGTGTGTGACTATCATAAATTAAAAAAAAAAAAAAAAAAAAAGTACACAAATAGGTTGAAAGTAAAAGAGCAGCATGCAAATAATAACCAAATGACAATATTAGTATCAGACAAAATAGACTTTAAGATAAAAATTGTTCGGGTGCCTGGGCGATTCAGCCGGTTAAGCATCTGACTTCAAGTCAGATCATGATCTGGGGGTCCTGGGATCGAGCCCCACATTAGGCTCTATGCTCACTGGGGAGTCTGCTTGTCCCTCTCCCTCTGCTCATCCTCCCACATGTGTGCGTGCTCTCTCTCCATCTCTGTTAAATAAATAAAATGTTTTAAAAATTTATTTCTAGAGACAAAGAATAGGTTATAATGATAAAAAGATCAATCCTTCAGGAAGCTAAAATAATTACAAACTCTTTGTACCCTCTTCATCCAGTCACACAGCAGCAAAAAAAAAAAAAAAAAATGATAATAATTACAAACTTTTTGTACCCTCTTCATCCAGTCATGCAGCAGCAAAAAAAAAAAAAAAAAAAAAAAAGATATAGAAAAGATATACACATACACCCTAAATGTATGCTAAGGGTGGAATAAAATAAAAATATTCACCTGAAGAAAAAATCTGATTAAGAAGTGTTATTGGTGGATAGTAGGACTGGCTTGCTGTATGAGCTTGACTCCATAAACTCTGAAATTCTAAGAGCATAATCATGCCTCTGGCTAGAGATTTAGTTTGCTCACCCTGGAGGGGGAGGAGGAAACATACGCAAACACACAAACATGCACGCACACAACAGATGCACACACAGACATGACTAGCTCCGAGTCCAAATTCTGACCTTTAAAAGAAAAGCCTAGAGGGAGGTCCATAGAAAGCAACATCAGAAAACAATGTCATTTCACAGATGCTTCTATGTATGTCTCAAGAAATCCTTACTTATTCAGAAATTCTAGTTAATTCAATGTTCAAATATAATTTAACATGATTTTACAATGAACACTGATTTCTTTGTAATTTTGAGTTTCGATAAAATTTGATTCTGCGAAGAAAGAAAACCCAATGGAGTGAAATATTGTCAAGAAAATTATGGATAGGTCTTGTTTTTGCTGTCAATTTTAATTATCTTAATTAATCTGGGCTCTCCTGGCCTTGTCTTCTGGTTCTGCCATTAATCAGTGATTTAACCTTACGCGAGTCATTCTTTCTTTTGTCCTTACTAATGATGAAGTTGAACTAGAAAGCCTTCAAAGTTTTCTTTCAGCTCCAATAATATTTGTGTTTCTGAAGTATGGATTAAAATTTAGTTATAATCTACTTACATATTAAATTTCCCTTGCCCCACCATACTAGCTACAGAAACAAAATCACTAATAAACTAAACATTAAAGATTTTAGTTAAGTTCGGGGAGGGAGGTAAATGGAAAATTAATACCTTAGTTGATTAAGTGTGGGTTTCACAATTGCCTATTTTTCTATTATTGCTAACAAGTCCAAAGTATAGTGCCCGGTTATAGCCAAATTGCCTTTAAGACCACTTTTGGATCTTTAAAAGTTTTAACAAGTACTTAACTCTTCCATTTTAAAATTGCTTGCTTCAGAAATTTTTATAGAATAACTAATAGGAATGGGTTTTCAAAGGAAAGTAGATTTGTTTCTCTAAATCTGCATATATTTCTTAGCCCTGTGGAGCCCAGGGGGCGTATGCCATGTTGTACAAGAGCCTCCTAGATTATATAACCCTGTTTCTGAGCACACCAACCTACCATGAATACTCTGTAATAGATGTGTGACAAGTGTTATTATTATCACCATTAAGTTATTCAGTTGGAGGTTATATTTTCATTGCTATGCAAATATGCTTAAACAATGACCTATTTGCAAATATGTATGTCTATAGCTACCAGAGTAGATAATACCAATATTACATTTCCTCTGACTTCAGCCAAGCATAAATGGAACAAATGGGTTTATTACTCCGCTGTGTTCAGCTCAAATCCGAGATTTAAATTTGAATAGTCCTAAATAGCTCTCTACACTCAGGTAGCACTCCCTTGACCATCTGCCAATATGCACGTTTCCTAATATAGAACACTGTTCCCGCAGGCAAATTCATTTCCGCAATTTTCTAGAAGCTACAGAAAAGCTCAGCATCGGCACAGGCTCAGACCTTAGAAATGGTAAACACCTCAAACAATGAAAATCATCCATTTCCTTGAAAAATTAAAATACAATTTGGCATGCATACTTTCTCTGGGCATAACCTTCCCTTCATAACATTCTTGGTGGTTGACTAGTTATTTATTTGAATCATTTAGGAGCTATTTGAAGACAGATGAGCTTAAATCACATCTTTAAACAAAGCAAAATAGATTTAGACTTCCACAAACATCTGTTAATTTTTCATACACACTGAATCCATTAAGATAATTCACCTTATGGAATCACTCACAACAAGGAGCTCCTTCCAAAACACGCAAGAAAGGAATATTCAGTTATGCAAATGATTTCCATTTAAACTGTGTTCAGTGAACAACAGGAAGTGTAGTGATTCAAACTGTATGTTAATCACCTTCACATCTACTGAGCTCTAGGGAAGCCAAGGCCCACAAGGTCAAAATTTCAGCAAGATTCTAGAATTGCAGCATCCTGAGGGTGGAAGCCTTGTCGGATCGTCCATTTGAGAGTGAACCAAATGGTTCTCTGGGCTACTAGGAGTTTCCACTACTTGAATTTCACTTCATGGGTGACTATTTCCTCTGCTGATATATTAAGATGATTTGAGGTAGTGAAAGGATGCCTGGTGAGCTTCCTCAAACTGCTCAACTTGGACCAAATGAAGAAGTGGTTATAAAACACCTTGCAACTGTGGCTAAAGCTGCCTTTGGTCTTTGGTAACCGAGAGGGAGATGCTGCTGCAACGTGGCAAATCCCAGGAAACTCTGAGTAAAAAGAAATCATCCCTAACTTCTCGTGAGGCTTGAGAGTCCGTTGAGCATAGCCAAGGAGAAGATTCTGCAACTGAAAACTTGGGCCAGGGGTCCCACCGAATTTGGGACATCTACAAAGGCTCTGATGTGCCTAGAGGAGCAAATGCTGGCACAGAGCCATCCTTCAGATATCTCAAAGACTGGTTTTAATGAGTTTGCCAAAAAAAAAAAAAAGGCATTTCTACCATTCCTTCACTCTCCCATGGGCTTTTTATTTAGAGTAAGTTTTTTTGTTGTTCTTATTTTGTTTTTGTTTTTGTTTTTTTTTTGGTTTGTTTTGTTTTTTATTTATGAGAGAGGCAGAGATGGAGGGAGAAGCAGGTTCCCTAGGGAACAAGGAGCCTGATGTGGAACTGGACCCCAGGACTCCAGGGTGGACCCCAGGACCCCAGCCCATCACAACCTAGGCTGAAGGCAGCTGCTTCACTGAGACACTGAGCCACCCTAAGGGCAGTTTTTAAGTATTGAGAACTAACTTCTGGGCTAGAAACTGTACTAAACAGCAGGTAATTTCACTTAACATTCAGGATGATACTGGAAGATAGGAAATATTATATTCATTCAACATTTGAGGAATTTTGGGGTCAGGGATTTTAAATTATTTATACCAAAAGCAAGGACAGAACTAGGATTTGAAATTGAGCCCTGGACTGAATGACTTCCAAAGGCCATGTAGACAACAATATGCTACTCTATGCTCTGCATTGCATTAGTTAGGATCACCCTGACTTCTAAGGCCATAGGGTTTTTCCACCCCTAGGCATAATTTGAAGGGTGAGTTTAGAGTTCAAAACTCACTTGCCTGAATTTTTTCTCAAAAGATTCTAATTCCATGGGTCCGGGAGCCAGGCAGGTATAGTTTTTAGAAGTCCCATCCCCCACCTCCAGTTGATTTTGATGCACACTTTCCAACAAGAATCACTGATCATATGACTTAGTGATTCTATGACACAGAGAATCCATATATGCATTCTCAGACATTTTGGGTGTTATATGAGAAATTTTTAAAAATTATTCTCAAAGTTAATTCTGGATCTGGATAACCAAGCCCTGCCAGCACACTTTATTCCCCTCTGTTTGTTTCAGCTTTGCATTTGTAGTCCCTCATTTATTCATTCAACAAATATGTATAAGTTCCTAATATGTATTATTCAGTGAACACTCATAAATAAGATGATAAGCAAAAAAAAAAAAAAAAGATGATAAGCACTTTTCCTCATTTATAAAATGGTGTTAAAAATAGTGACAACCAGGACGCCTGGGTGGCTCAGTGGTTTTGTACCTGCCTTCAGCCCAGGTTGTGATCCTGGAGACCCTGGATCAAGACCCACGTCAGGCTCCCTGCATGGAACCTGCCTCTCTCTCTCTCTCTGCTTCTCTCTCTGTCTGTGTCTCTGCCTCTCTGTCTCTCTGTATCTCTCATGAATGGATAAATAAAATCTTAAAAAAAAAAAAAGGAAAAAAATAGTGACAACCTCACTGGGTTGCTGTAAAATCCAATGCAATAATACATATAAAGTGCTTAGAGAATACTCAGTGAATGTTATATATGATGTTGTCACTGCTCTTTTTCATTTTTTCAAGTAAAGAAAAATTTTAATTTCATATAGTTCTACGTGCTATGGACAAAACCAAAGCAGGGTAACATGATAAGTAGCAGCAGGTGTTGAGAGTAAGATGGTAAGAGGACGGTACTGGTTGTTGGTCTGAGAGATATTCTTCACTTTAGTGATATTTAATAAGTGGCCTGAAGGAAGTGATGGAGCCAGCCACATGGCCATGTAGGGAGGAACATTCTAGGTCAAGGAAGGGGCCAGTGCAAACATTCATTCTTATCCAGAAATTAAGGTATTCATATCCATAGCTACAGGTGGTCATGTAAGAGACAGAATGTAACTATCAATGGAATATTTTTCAAAAGGCTAAGGATCTTATGGGATGAATTATGCCCCACTCCCTATTCATATGTTGAAGTCCTAACCTCCCCAGGACCTCAGAATGGGACTGTGTCTCAAGACAGGGTTTTGACAGAGGTAATTAAGTTCAAATGAGGTCATTAGGATGGACCTTTATGCAATATGCCTGGAGATTTGGACACAGACATGTAAGAAGGAAGACGGCATGAAGACACAGGGGGGAGATGGCCATCTATCAGTCAAAGAGAGTGGCCTAGAACAGACCTTCCCCCATGGATCTCAGAAGAAACCAACACTGCCAACACTTTGATCTCAGACACTCAGCCTTCAGAACTGTAAGACAATTAAATTCTGTTGGGTAAGCCACCCAGTCTGTGGTACTTTGTTGTGGTGGCCCTAGCAAACTGATACAGACCACATTCTCAAGAATAAAAAGGGATTTTTCCCTTTAGATGGGTTTATTTATTATTCGAATTTAAAAGTTCATTCTGAAAAGGTTTAGAAATATTCAAAGGGATAGCAAAGCTTAATTCAGGTTAGGTCTCCCAGGACTTTTGTCAAGGGGGTTGGTCAAATAGGAAGAAGTCCAAAAGCAAACGAGTTCTCTAGGAGGTGTCTGGACTAGTTGAACCTTGGGTGACATCTTCCAAAGCATCCTGACCAACACAGGATTGTTAACTTTTCTTACAAATGGATTTAATAGCAGGAATTAAGATTCTAGGGAAAGAATACAGAATGGTCATCTGATAAACTACCAAGCACTTTAATTCTCATTACCATCATGAGGTTCCCAAGTCTTCTGGTTGGGGGCAACATGCTCAAAGTCAGACTACATCTGAGTCTTACCTGCAGATTGTGTACTCAGTGGGAATTACCCAAGAATCATGTCTAAAAGTAAAAGGTAACAGGGTTGTAATGAAGAAGAGCTTGGTGACTAGACTTTTCTTTTACCCTTAGAAGTTCCTGGCCAGCCAGAGACAGTTGGTGCTGAGAAAACTGAGCCACGTTGTATTCATCAGGATTAGAGAGACAAAGGTAGTAAGAGGAACAGTTGTAAGAGATGAAATCATTGAGGGGTAGGGATCAGCAAAGGGAAGTGAGGACTGAAGCCAGATCTAAATCCTCCCTCTCAGAAGGTCTGCATGGGTATCCCCTTAAAGGATGACAAAGCACACCCTATTTCATAGAATATGAGTGCTTAAAGGGGGGGAACTACCCCTGAAAATAGACACACTGGAAGGCATAGACTTGACTGCAGTTGAATGAAGTGATGCTCAAGCAACTAGGAAGAAAAAACGCATTTCCACCAAGAATAAGATGCACCAGCAGGCAAGGTTGCCATGACATTTCAAAGTCCTTGTTGCACCAGATTCTCAGCTGTAAATTGAAATGGAGCCATAATCAGGGGACATTCAGACTCGGGCATGCTATAGTTAAATAAATTTTTGAACCAATGGTTTTATTAAGTTTCTCTCCACAAAAGCCAGCACTTCTCTTCAATTCCTACCTTATTAGAAAGGTTAAATGTACAGCTTCCTTTACCTGTTTATAAATGATAATACAATGATTTAAGCCAAAATACTGGAAGCGTATCACTTACTAAAATATAATCAAGCCTCTTAAAGTGAATTGGTCACATGTAAGGAAAAAATGTAATTCCAGAACCACATACATGCTACGAAGACAATATAATTGGTTAAATTAGGGATAGAAAATAACTCAGGGGTTATCTACTTGCTTCTCCAGGACAAGGACCTTTAAGCAGAGACTAGAATGATGAGAAGAAAGCAGGCATGATGAGATCCAAAAGGAAATCATTCCAATCAGAAGGAAGTGGAAGTGCATAGGCCCTAAGGTAGGATGAACCTGACATAACTGAGTGATGATAATAAGCATTAATAAGCAATAAGACTGAAATGCAGTGTATGAAGGGGCAAACAGGGGAGATGAGATTGGAGAGTGAGTCAGGTTATTGACCAAGTAAGACCCTGTGGGATAAAGGAAGGAATCTGGGTCTTACTCTAGTTGCAATCAGAGAATCTTAAAGATTTTTAGCAGAAGGATGATATGATCTGATTTATCTTTCCCACAGACCCCAATGGCTGCTTTGAGGAGGACTGCAAAGGACACAACAAGACTATGTAGAAGGTAATTTCAAGCCAAATGATGAAGGTGGCTCAATTACAATTTGGTTAGTGGTGTTGGTGAGGTAAATTGTTGATGGGTTGACTAAAGGGTGTGAAGAAAAGATGAATTGTAGAAGAGTCAAAGAGGGATCCTAGGTGTAGGGCCTGAGGACAGTGATACCATTGATAGAGATGGGAAACCATGGGGAATAACAAATCTGATAGGAGGGACTACCAATAGTTAGTTCTGCTTTGTTCAAGTTAAATTTGAGATACCAAGTCGACTTCCACATAGAGATAGTGAGTAGTAGTTTAATATATGAATCTTGGGCTCAGGTCAGAGTATTGAAATAAACCTACCTTTTTGGGTATCACTATCATAAATATGGCACATTTTAGAGACATAATATAGATGAGATCATGTAGGGTCTGATTGAGGATGCTGAGAGAAGCTCTGAGTTACTTCTGCATTTGGAGATCTGGTGAAGGGATGAAGCCAGCAAGGAAGGCGGAGAAGAAATGACCAATATAATAGGAATAAAACCAATGAAGAGGGCATAGTTAACCACTGCAACTGCTGCTCGGAATTCAAATTAAGTAAGAACAAAGAACTGACCTTTGGTTTGGAATTAATGGGAGTGGAAGGAGGTGGAGACTTTGAATGGAGAAGATGACTCATGAAGTTGTTCTTTGAATAGAGAACAACAAGATGGGCTTGAGGAGACTCTGAGGCCAAGAGAAAGATTATTTTCTAGTAGGATGATATTTATGAATATATGGTAAGCCAAATGAGAATAATCCAATGGAGAGAAGTTGATTGATTATATTAATTATGCTGGGCTAAGTTATTCTGCAATAAGAACTAGAAAACAAAATCTCCTTTGAATAGAATACAATTGAATTGCTCATTTTCAACCATAGTTTACTGGTGGAAGACGTACTGGGGTGAGGGTGCATTTCTCCGTTCGGGTTTTCTGTGGTCATTCAAAGGGTCTCCTGCCATCTCAACGTAAACCCTCTAAATTCTTTTAAGGGAGAGAGAGGTGCATGCAGGGGATTTGAGGGTAAGGTCTAGAAGTGGCATAGGTTACTTTTCACCCACATCCTACCGGCCAGAACTCAGTCATACGGCTCCACTAACATAATGAGAGAATGAGAATAATGAGAATACGATCTTCCTATGTAATCAGCAGCGAAGTGAATTGGCTTTGATAAACACCTCTCATTGTCACTGCAAGTGTCCTACTTTGTGGTTTCCAAATATTCATTTCATTCTTTCTCACAGACACAGAACATGCTCACCCTTTCCTCAAGGAGGCAACCCAGAGATCCAATCTTCCTGAAACTAGCTCCAAGACCAGGATTTCTCGGTGACCTCTCCATTTCTGATGTGGCTTTCATTGCACAATAGTCTATGAGCTAAAAAGACAAGTTACCTTCCTCCACTTTCGCCTACAGTGTGCAGTGGTGGGACAGAGAAGGATCACCAGGTAGAGACTTCCAGTTAGAAAAAGGAAAATTGGGCAGCCCTGGTGGCTCAGCGGTTAAGCACCACCTTCAGCCCAGGGAGTGATCCTGGAGACTCAGGATCGAGTCCCACATCGGGCTCCCTGTGTGGAGCCTGTTTCTCCCTCTGCCTGTGTCTCTGCCTCTCTCTCTCTCTCTCTGTGTCTCTAATGAATAAATAAATAAAATCTTAAAAAAAAAAAAGGAAAATTGGGAGATGGTTAGTAGGCCACTGGTTGGTAGCAACTCTGAAATACCATTGAACTGACTTTGTGAAGGTCTACTGTGAAAGAAGTGAATAGACCCCAGTTCTCTCTAAAGGAGAAATTCACTTCCCCTGTGTTCCTCATTATTCTGGATTTCACTTGAGGACATTCTTCCTGAATTTTTAAAATTTTTTAAAATTTATTTATTCATGAGAGACACAGAAAGAAAGGCAGAGACACAGGCAGAGGGAGAAGCAGGTTCCATGCAGGAAGCCCAACACAGGACTTGATCCCATGTCTCCAGGATCTCTCCCTGGACTGAAGGCAGTGCTAAACTGTTCAGTCACCCAGGTTGCCCATTCTTCCTGATTTTTAAGCCCATGTTGACCACATTTAATGTGGGTGTTGGAGAGTGTGCGCTTGTCAAGAACTGCACAGCTCACGTGGCCCACATCCTGCATGAGGGCTATTCTAAGGCTCCCTGAACACTTAGGTTTTCTTTTAGGCAGGTTCAAGAATCCTTTGGCAGCAAACTCCCCCAAATAATCATTATACTTCTGATTGCCTTATTTCTAGTAAGATCCATGAGCTGTTAATTATATTCAAGGTAATTGTGTAGGTTTGGATCACAGATTTCTCTATTTGTTTGCTTCCTCACTCCACCTTCTTTCCTTCCTCTCTCTCCACCTTGAGACTGTTAGGCTTGAGTAAACAGGCCATTTCTTTCTTTCATTTTTTTTTAAAGATTTTATTTATTTGAGACAGAGAGAGAGAGCAAACGTGGGCAAGGGGAGAGGCACAGAGTGAAGCAAATTCTGCACTGAGCAGGGAACTTAACTTGGGGCTTGATCCCAGAACCCTGGGATCTTAACCTGAGCCGAAGGCAGATGCTTAACCGACGGAGCCATCCAGGTGCCCCTAGATGGGCCATTTCTTTGACTCAAAGCTGATCTCTGCTTTAAAGCAGAGTCACTCCATTCAACTAAGAATTCTCACTGCATCTTCATCTCCCAAAGCCTTTTAAAATTGCATCTCTTCCTTTTCTACTTATGTAGGACCCTGGCTTTGTAGGCCTTATTCCCTTTCATTTTAGCATATAACTGTCCCATTCTTTCCTGAGCTCATCTCTTTTTTGCACCACATTTTATTGATTATAAGATGCTCATTCATTTCTCATTTTAATCACTTTGAGACCAGCTACATGTCATAATTGATGCAAAAAGTAATTATGGGAGAGTTTATCAAATTTATTTTTCCCTTTCTGAGTAGTATGTTAAAAAAGGTGTGTCTTACAATCTATAGAATAACATAGTCTATGAACTATAGAAATAACTCGCAAAGTGTAGTTAATAATAACCAACATAAACATCTTAACATTATTATTCAATCCCTTCCTTAAGAACGTATGCTCAGCATGTAGGTAGCTTTTCAAGTGACTACAGGTTTTACCTGAGTTTTGCCACCACATATGTGGGTCTCCCGCCATCTAGATTTCTATTCTTATTTTCTCAACTCCTGCCACTCAACTGCTAAGCAAACATCCTGGTACCACTCCCTAGGCAGGCACAGTACTTTTCCCTGCCACCTCTGAGAAAATGCTAAACATACACACGCTTGCAGTTTGTTTTGGCCTTTTGCTCCTCCTCCCTTCCCATGAGAACAGTATATCTCAAGTAAATCTGACCCTTCGGTCTAAGTCCCATGATACAACATACAGGGCAGAGCTGAGCAGATGAGAAATATCATGAAGTCCAAAAGATACTAGGTTTAGGTGATTTTATAGATGATTTCTATTAACAATTTGAGGGATAAAAAAATTCTAGTCTTATATAAAACGCATCACAGAATATTGAGAAAAGAAAGCTACAAACTCATTTTATGAGGTTAATGTAACATTGATATCAAAACTAGAGAAGACCATCACAAGAAAAAAATTTAAATATTAATATTTAATATATTAAATATAAAAAATTTAATATCACTTAAAAATATACAGGCAAAATTTTAAACACATATAAGTATAATAAATTAAATGTCTGTTAAACATATAATAACTGAAATGGGTTAATCTCAGGAAAGCAAAGATAATTCTTTGCTTCAGAAAATCAGAAAATCTATTACTATGATCATCAGAATAACGTATTAAGGAAAAAAAATAATCATCTCAATCAATAAAGAATCACTGAATTCTACTCCTAAAACCAATATTACACTATATGTCAACTAACTAGAATTTAAGTAAAAACTTAGAAAAAAGGAAAAATCACCTGACAAAAACAATTTCATGAAGAAAACTTCTAAACAAACTAAGAAATAAGGAAAATATTTTTCTTAATAAAAGTTATACATGAAAGGAATTACACTAAATCTCTTTCCTTACAACCAAACATTAAAGGAGTTTCTTAGAGAGCCGCCTGGATGGCTTAGTGGTTGAGCATCCACCTTTGGCTCAGGTCGTGATCCCAGAGTCCTGGGATAGAGGCCTGCATCAGGATCCCTGCAGGGAACCTGCTTCTCCCTCTGCTTCTCTCAGTGTGTCTCTCATGGATGAATAAATAAAATCTTAAAAAAAAAAAAAAAAAAGAATGTCTTAGAACTAAAGTGCAAAACATGGATACAACTAAGATCATTTACATTCAGCAATGTACCAAGCCCTAGCCAAGATGAAGAAGTAAGATATAAGAATTGAGAAGTAATAGAAATTATATGTCCAGATTTGCAAACAATATAATTATAAAAAAATTCCTAAATAACATGCCAACAATTTATCAGAACTAAGGTAATTCAGCAAGGTTTCTCAGTGAACTTCAGCAAGAACAATGAGCAGCCTTTCTTACATGGCTAATAATCAAATAGAAAATGTAATAGAAAGATACATGAAATACTTTGAAATATATGAAATAGTATCAACAAAAAAATTAAGGTATGAGAAATAAATCTAACAAAAGATTTTCAAGACCTTGAAGAAAATTATAAACCATTACTAAAAGGGGAAAAATTCAAAGAAACAGCCCCAAATAAATGAAGAAATATACCGTGTGCATGTATTGGAAGAATCAATATCCTAAAAATGTCAATTTATCCCCAGATCATTTATTTTTTTTGTATTTTTTTTCTTAAAGAGAGCACCTGTTCTAATTGCATAAGCTTCAGGCTTCCATACAATGAAATTTCAATCATAATTTTGCAATGAGGCTTCAATCAAAATTTCGCAGGGCTTGTTGCTTTAAGCACTATGCTTTTGTGGAATATGGACAGTCCAGTGAACACTTCACATGGAAGATAAGAGATTGGAAGAAGGTAAGAGGGTTGCTGTATCTGATATCAGGAATCATTATTAAGTGACAGTAACTGACACAGTCTGCTATTGGCACAGGAAAAGATGGGGAGGCCACCCGAAGGGAATAAAAAGCACAGAAACAAACCCTTGCCTATATGATGACAGGATATTAGATTTCTATCACTGCTATCACAAATTACCACGAACTTGGTAGCTTACATGACGCAAACGTGTTTATGTTACATCTCCACAGTTTAGAAATCCCACATGGGTCTCATCAGACCCATAGAAATATGCCAGCAGGACTGTGCTTGTTTCTGGCATCTCTCATCAGCAATCCTGCCTTTTCCCACTTCTAGAAGCTGCCTACATTCCTTGACTTGTTCCCCCCATCTTCGTCTTCAAAGCCAGCCACATTGCTTCTCTCATCATTCTCTAGAGTCGTATCTCCTTCTGCCCTCCTCTTCCACGTTTGGGGATCCTGGTCATCACCCTGGGTCCACCTGGAGAATCCAGGATAATCTCCGTATTTTAAAGTCAGCTGATTAGCAACCTTAATTCCATCTGCAATACCAATTCCCTCTGGCCATGTTCCCTCACATGTTTACATGTTCCAATGATTTAGGGTGTGAACCTTTCTGAAGGACTGTTATTCTGTCTCCCACAGCATTAAAAAACAAACAAACAACAAAAACAAACAAACAAAAAAAAACAATGGGCACTAGATGCATCTAGATTTAGTGAAGCCTGAAGCTTATGCAATTAGAACAGGTGCTCTCTTTAAGAAAAAGAATGCAAAAATATTTTGAAAGATTTATAGAAATATACGACTATGTGACCGCAGTGATAAATCTCTTCCTGGGGGCTTAGAAGGGTCTGGTAAAAGTGAAGATACCTAAAACTTATGTTGCATTAGCTCTGTAGTAATTCCGCCCCTGAGCAAAAGATGACTACTTAATACAAGTAAGCTGGAATCATTTGTTAGCTATATGGGCAAAGAAAAAAAGAAATGCCCTACATCACCTCTACAAAAAGAAAAAAACAAAATCCCAGTCGAATAAAAAGTTAAATACAAAAACGAAACTTCGGGATCCCTGGGTGGTGCAGCGGTTTGGCGCCTGCCTTTGGCCCAGGGCGCGATCCTGGAGACCCGGGATCGAATCCCACGTCAGGCTCCCGGTGCATGGAGCCTGCTTCTCCCTCTGCCTGTGTCTCTGCCTCTCTCTCTCTCTCTCTCTGCGACTATCATAAATAAATAAAAATTAAAAAAACAAAAACAAAAACGAAACTTCAAAAACATTTAGATGAAAATACGGAAAAATTATTTTTTATAATCTTGGGACAGGGAGGGATTTTTTAGGTACATATCCTAAAGGAAAAAAATTGTGGGTTTTAGCCAGGTGAAAATTTAAATCTTGCATTAAAACTTGAAACTCTCTGGTTTCCCTTTGACTCCCACTCAGCTGTGTGTGTGTTCGGTCCTCGTCTCCCGCCGAGGTTGACCTCTCTGTGGCTGCGGGAGTGGAGGATTATGTGGATGCTGTCCTGCTAGAAGGAATAACTTTGGGTTTGGCTGTACAATGAAGGCAGATGGCCCCTTGCATAGGAGATGGACAGCCTGCATCCACTCGGTGGAAGCAGCTCACATTCCAACCGTGTAATCACTGAGTGCTGGACACTGCGGGACAGCGTCCGCTCGACATAGCATGTCCTCCATGAAAGAATTGCCTTGACAGGTCTTGTGATAATCTTCCCAACCATGATATTTTTCCTTTGGGAAGAAAGGGGTTTGGACGTGCGTTGGGAAGCAGGGATGTTCCGAATTAGAGGGAAAATCAGCGTGAGAGGGAAGATGCTCATGGTCATCGATCTTTTCCACCAGGTTGCTCTACACTAAATTAAGAGTCTTCTGTAGTCACTTTATGTTCAAGTTGAAGCCTGCGTATAAACAGGCTCAAAAATTTATCTGTGTATAAACAGAAATGAATTTAAAATATAAAACACGGTCTCCAAAGATTCATACATTTGAAATCTCGTAAGGAATGCTGGAGCCAGATTTCAAGCCCGTGGAGTCACCTGCGTGCTTATGTCTATGCAGGTCCCGCGTCCCCGTCTTCAGCTCCTCTTCTGCTGCTATAACACCTTCCGTCACCTTTCCATCCATTGCCTGTGCCCTTCTGGATGCTGAGACCGCACAGAGGACGAGCAGTGAGGACTGGTCCCCGATGGTCCTTTGACTGCCATTGCTTCCCAGGGCCAAAGGCACCAGGGAGCTCGAAGGCTGTCGCAGGCACGCTCTTGAAAAGACACAGCATGTCAACGGCCTCCAGCATCTCCTGCCCCAGCCAACTCCTCCGGCAGCGGCACAAGAGCTACTGTCACTTGAATTTCTCTGACGGAAGCGGGGAACGGCCAACTAGGTCTTCTTGCATCCGTGTCCTTGCACAATCAGTGCCACGTCTCCACCCCTCCAGCGTTGGGTCTGCTAGCTATTCAAGCTACAGCAGCCAGCTTCAGTTCTTGCTAGGTTGGCTTTGTCGACCCTTTAATTCTCACAAACTAAACAGGAGTTAAGGAGGGAAGGACATGCATCTGGTATGTTCTGCTACTTTTTCTTTTCTCCAGGACTTTCTCTCTCTCTCTCTCTCTCTTTCTTGGTTCAGGAAACCAGCACTACAACCAGCAGGAAGTCGGTCAACACAGGGGCTCTTCCCGCCATGTCTTTCTCTTGCCAATTTCTAGGTTCTGGGGACAGTTCTCTCAATTCCCTTCGCTTTCCCTTTCTTATAGCATATAAATCCCATAGCGCCACTTCATTCATCCAACAAATATATCTTAGGCAACCTGCCAGGGCTTTCCAGTAGCTACTAGAGCTACAAAGGTGGATGGAACGTGGCTTCCTACCCAGTGGGAGCCTCTGATTCATGGACAGGACAGTGCAGAGATATTAACTGTGTACTGCCAGGCGGGCTGCGGGGGGAGCACAGGGGTGGAGGAGGTGACACCTCAGCTGGGTGTTACGTGAGTCGGAGACACCCAGCTAAGAAGGGACGAGGAACAGGAACAAACCAGGCTGAGGGCAGGCTATGCACTAAGGCAGGGCTTCTCAGGCTCAGAACTACCCACATTTGGGGCTAGATAATTCTTTCCTGCAGGGGAGGAGGGCTGTCCTGTGCACTGCACAATGTTTAACAGCATCGCTGGCTTCTATCCTTAGATGACAGCAGCATCCCCTTCCTCAGTTGTGGCAATCCTAAATATCTCCGGACAGCATCAAATGTTACCCCATGGGACAAAGCTGCCCCTCTCTGAGAACTACCGTGCAAAGCATGGAAGACCTGGACGCAGGTTGGCAGAGCTGGGGGTAAATCATGAGACAGAGAGCAGCTCGTGTCAGACGTGGGGAGGTATGCGTAAGCCAGATCCCCAAAGGCTTCTCAACTTCAGGAAATACTGTTTCCTCTTTTGGAACATGGAAAGAGTTAACGTTTCACCGGGGGAAGACGAGGCCGGCTAAGTCAGACCACATATGCAGAGAACGCAGCACAGAGCTTGCTGCACGTGAAGAGATTTGTTCCCTCTCTCCTGCTCGGCCCCACTGTCCGGCCTGTCCAGCATGGGAGTTCGGGGCTGCCCCGGAGGGCAGTGCGAGGGCAGAACGAGTGGTGGGCAGGGCCCCAGAGGCAGAAGCAATGAAGCCACGGGCAGAGCTGATGAATGAAGAGCTGGACCTGCTCCTATCAGGTGAACGGAAGCCTGAAATCTTCTAGACTTTGCCTTTACCCACTTCTGAGCTCATCTTTCCAGAACACCTGGCTCCCATGCGTTGGTCACACTTCTTTGCCTAATGTTCCTCTCAACCCGGCCAACAGCTACACTGCTCCTGACGTGGACATACTAGGTCACGCAAAAGAGAGTAGACATTATAATAAATAGAAAATCTAAGAAAAAATAAATAGAAAATCTGGCCTTGAGGACCTCTATATAAAGGATGGGGCGAGGGCACCCCTGCTCCTCCTGTAAGAAGAGCCTCCCTCCCCTAAGCCAACGGCTCAGGCCCCCCCAGCCCAGGCATCAGGGCTTCTCAGAGGCCTGCGCTGGGGATCTCCCTGTGCCCACCTGGGCTTGGGCTTCACGTCTCCAAGTGGCTCACAGCCCCCGACGCCCCCTCACCGCAGCCAGTGGTGTGCTGCTGCAGCATGGCTGGTTCGTGGGTTGGCTTGTTCCCTAACCGACACCTCGGGTAGCTCGCAGGCAGGTGTCCTGTCTTTCGCAGGCGCTGACGGAAGTACTGTGCCCAGACTCAAGCTCCAGGGCAGCATCTGGACCCAGCATCTGGGGAAGGCGGCCCAGAACCCGCCCTCTCCACCCACCAGTGCTTGCAGGTGCATCACCTCGTAGCCGGCACACAGCTTGTTTTCGGTTCTTTGTCTCAGATTTTTTGACCTCCGATATTAGTCTCCTCGGGCTGCTGTTAATATGCCATAAAAAAAAAAAAAAGACAACCCTGGGGACTCTAATCAACAGAAATGGATTCTCTCACCACTCCAGAGGCCAGAAGTCTGAAATCAGTATCACTGGCCCAAACCAAAGTGTTGGCAAGGCCAGGATCCATTCGGAGGCTCTAGAGGAGATTTTTCCAGATTCTGATGGCTGTGGGCATTTCTGAGCATTTTGTGGCTACGTGACCTCAGTCTCCGCCTCTGCGGCCACACTGCTTCCCCCTCTTCTGTGTGTTTATTATGAGGACACTTGTCATTAGACTTAGGACCTGGATAATCTAAGATTATCCTTTGATCTCAAGATCTTTAACTTACATCTGCAAAGACCCCTTTTCCAAAAAAAGGTCACATGTCTGTATTCTGGGGATTAGTCACGGACATTTCTCTTTGGAGGCCACCTGTCAAACCACTATCCCATCCTTCAACCAAGATGCGTTGTTTAGAGACCCAACTGGGTAAGGTTACCTCCTCCAAGACTTTAGCCTGTTGGAATTCAGCTTTATATAGTTGGAATTAAACAGAGAATGTGGGTTCTTTTGAGCTCTGCATAGTTATATAACACGCGTTGTTTACAAGTACCTTTCTCTCCTCCAGCATGTTGCCGCGCAAAGACCTCTGTGCTCAGAGTTAAGTACATGAGGATAGAATCCCAGGTTTGCACCTCGAAAACAAGTTAGCTGTAGTTTCCTTATTTGTAATAGAGGGCCTTGGACAAGTTCATGGGTTTCGTTACCTCATTACCCATATCTGTTTTCATTTGCTCTTCACAAAAAGCCTTCAAGGTGGAAGCTATTGCAATACTGATTCTTAGAAATCAGGGAACTGTGGTTTCCTATGATTAAGCAATTTGCCCATGATCACAACACAGGTCAGTCTAAGGCCAGGTCTGACTCCAAGATCTCTACTTCCCACTAAACCACGCTACCAGTCTCTCTTCCACCGTGTCAGAGACAGGAAGTTCTCCATTTTATCCTAAATTATTCAAATATAGGATTTCAGTAGAGATCCAGATTCAAAATACTACACACACACACACACACACACAGAAGATTTGTTCTCTATTCACAGAAGATTCTATGAATAATTAAAAATCAGTTTTCATCTGCTTTACGCTATGTGCTGTCAGGGCCCTGAACAGGGGGCCTATGTCAGTCAGCATTCTTCAGAGGCTGGGCTGCCATTTCATGACTGTTTTCAGTAAAACAAACTCATCGTCAAGTAAGCTAGGTTTGGTATAAAAGTTTCTGCAAAGCAAAAATCACTTCTCCCGGATTGTCAACCCAACCTCAACAGGGTAGTGATCCTGCCATGGCTATTTTCTTGCCAGTGTTGGCTTTTATCCTGATTCGGTGGTTTGCAGACAAATAGCCAACTCTAGTTGAAGGCCAAACCAGCAGTACGAGAAGAAAAAGGAGAGCAATAAAAACTATAGATTGAAAAGGAAGCTCCCCTCATCTGGTAAATAGGCATTTCCTCCAAGGAACGTATATTTTGAAATATTTGGTCCTCCTTATTACATTTGCAAAGTAATAATCCATCCTATATTTTCCTTAATTGCAGACCCAGGTAAACGCCAGTCAGATTTTGATTGGAAGTTCATTGGCATTTTCATTCTGAGTTAATGTAGAGCTCCAAGTCCTGGCATCAAGATCTAGTACTGTCCTAGATGCGAACATCTCAAGTGAAGAGGTTAAGGATGAGAAAGTCAGAATACTGGGGAGTGGGAAGGGGTTAGAGAGGGGAGGAAGGGGTAGGAAGAGGACATCTCCCGTTCCCTCTAGAGGCCAGAGTGGTGACCCCTCACATCTGGGACTCACAGATAGAAAACCACCATATTAGGCAGAATGGATGTATCCTGGAGCCTACTGATGGCTCATGCCAACCGCAGGATTTTTGAGCTCTCAGGAGGAAGCTTGGGACCACCCAAAGACAAAGCTACTCTGTCACTGAGAAATGACAGGTTACACCTTCAGTTTTATCAAGAAACTGACGAGACCAAGGTTATGGGACCAACCTACACAGAGATCATTTAGCTCTGACTTCACCCGTGGCCACGGGTTCACCCTTAGTGTCCTAGACCGGGCACGTGGGATCACCCAGCTTCCTGGGCACAATGACCATCATTGTACCTAAACACACATGGCGCACCCCTTCCCTCCTTCAAGCCTTTGCTTAATTAGCACTGTCCCAATAACGCGTGTGCCAATCACTCTATTTTAAATGACCCGCCCTCCCCACCCCCCAGCAAGGCACACTTGATGTTTTTTATTCACTTTTCTCTTTTATCTGTAGTAACGGCCAGCTTCTAATAAGCCCTGTAGTTTATGCATATATTCTATCGTCTTTTCTATTTTCTGTCTTCCTTGGTAGAATGTAAGATCCATAAGATCCACCAGGACAGGGATCTTGGTCGGTTTCATTCATAATGGAATCTAAGCACTTAGAACAGTGTCTGGCATGTTGTGAGATCTCAGGAAAATATTTAATGAATAAATGAGTGCAAACATCAGCACAAAATGGCAACTATTGAAGATCTTGACAGAGAGAGATGGAAAACAGTAGAATGGTGTTTAGAGGATGATCTTTTTGTTTGTTTAGGGTAAAATATCTTTTCTTTGTTTATTTACTATCCTAGAAATGACCACCAGTAACTCTGGGGAACCAGATAAATGGGATGCAGAACATCAGGAAATGCTCCCCGGCGATACCAAGGCATATCCCACTTCTAGAGACTGCTTATTTAGAGCCCAAACCTTAGAGTTAGGTTCCAAGGCTCAGGCTCTGAGTCTACCACTTTCTTTACCTTGTGCATGATAAATCTCTAGGCCTCAGTAAACTATAAAATGAAGGTAGTAATAATACCAGGTTTAAGTAAGATAACTCATGGAAAAACCTAGAACTCTGCCTAATAATTTCCATTGTCATTATATATTTAAATTAAATCCTAAAATAATTTTAGTTTATCTTGACTTGATAAACTTTCAGCTGATAAGAACATAACCATGTAACTACCAATAACTAAAACCAACCACAACCACCTACCTATGTTCATAGTGATTTCTTAGAATCTTCCTAAATTATAGTCAGTCGGTTTCTGAAAATCTGTCCCACCAAGGTCCCAGTCAATTTCTCATCAATTAACTCATTCTATCACTTTGGTTTTCCTAGCTTCTAATGCTGCCTCAGGAAATCGAACTCAGATTAACTCCATCAGTTCTTCCATCTTAGATCAAGTAAGTAGGCTAGGCAGCCAAAATACTGCATCCAGATCTGAGTTGTGAGCCGTTGGGCTTACCCCTGGCCTAACCAGGTGATTCTCCTTGACCAAAGGACTTAAACATTCTCAATCATAAAACTTGAACATAGAATCCGTCATTTATTTTCTTTGATATTATACAAGATATTTTCTCATTCATTCAGTGTTCACTGAGCACCGGTCTATGTGTTTATGTACCGACATTAATGCAAGGATAAAATAATTTAATATACAAAACCAAAATATATTGTGTAAATTATCCCCAGGACTTGCAATATATTCAATGACATGTAATATATTTTCTAGCTTAGTCAATAGAAACTGGGTGACTGTACATCTTGCTACCTGCGAATCACAGTAATAAACTATCAAGGCAAAAGGCAGATATACCAATTCAGATCAATAGAGCTTAATGTTGCTGCAAACTTATTAAATGCCATGCCACCACTGCCTTTCTCATGAAGGATGAATTGCCTAAGGAATATTAATAAATTTCCAAAATGAAAAATCTTATATAAGGCCATACCTAACTGAGACATACATCATTCCTTTTACGATTCAGATTTTCAAATACATAAATGGGACAATAAATTTTGAGGGAAGCTATTCAACAGGCAGTGGCTTCAGTTCTTGCTGCTAGCATTCTCTGTCAGTGACAGTATCATCAACATGAGTCCAAAGAATTGAGCTCTGTTTTGATCTTCGGGAAAAATCCAATTCTAATACCACAAAAATGAATTACTCTTTCCTTTTACCATTACCGCTACCATTCGGTCATGGTAGATGCTTTATCTTTGGTTTGATGTGATTAAGTCACAATCCCTTGTTTTGCTATTACTCTCACACTTCTCAAATTGGATTTTTCTAAAGGACTTATTCTTTGTGAGATGTTAGCCGCAGCGACGTTGCTTGGTGCACAGAGAGCCTCACGAAAGTTGCTCCTTTCAGCACTCAGATGACATACGGTTGCGGGGACGAGATTGCAGAGGCAAATGACAGAGCCTGCTGGCTTGGAGGTAGAGGCATTTAATTATAGTTTTAGCTCAGAGTCTGAATTTCTTGGGGCACATCCAAGGCTTCTACCTCAGGGTGGGCATCTATAAAATAGGTAAAGCACGGCTCATCATCTATCTTCTCACAAGAAAATTATCACCCACATCAATTCCTGTTCAGGAACTCTGGCTCTGGCAAGGCCAGGGAGATGGGAACAACAATCTCTAAAACACACTTTGAGATCTGGTGGTGAAATTGGCCAAATTAAACCATCATGCATATTAAATATAGAGAAAAGGCAATGGAATTAAGACAAGAATAGCGACCTGCACCGTTTATCGAGCACATCTCAGATGCCAGGCATCCTGCAGGTGGCTTTACGTGCCTCATTGGAAACCCTCACTGCCATCTTGTAAAGTCGGTATTCATAGTCCCATCTTTTCACACCAAAGATCCAACTGAGATTTATGGGCATCAAATAGTTTGGCCAAGCAACAGAGTCTGCAATTGAATTAAATCCAGCTTCACCTCGGATGCCTAGAAACAAGCTGTAGCTATGTAAACTGTCACGAGACTTAGAAGAATTTAGGGGGAACGGGTGGGCTTTCATACACTTTACAGGTATCTCAACATCTCCAGTGATGAGAAGTGCGTGTCCACCTGTCTGTGTGTAAAACACCGGCTCATACGCTCTTTTCTTCTCTTTTGTTTGTCATTTCCTAAATCACAGCAAATCTTTAGCCATCTTTGGGATTTTCCACAAAATGATGTGGCTTAGTCCACTGGCCTCGGCATGTCACTGCTGCTAATAGCTCATGTTGTACACACAACAGGGCTGTCTCTACCCTTCTGTGTCACTCTTCCAGAGTCTCTGGGAACCCTAACTCTCCCAAAGCAATGGGAATAGCCATATTTGAGGTCCTCATGTCCACATCTGATTTTTTTAACTTCTAATGAGAATTTACCATTGGAGGATGAACAATCCATGCTAAACCACCTGTCTGTTCAACACACTGCACTCCTTGCTATCTCTAGGACTTTGTCCGTGCTGTTTTCTCTACCTTAAATGTCTTTCCCTTCTATGTCTGATGCAATTGTATCAGTTGCCTTCATTCTTCATGGCCCAGGTCGGGTATCACAGCTTCTAGAAAGCTTTCTCTAAACTTCTGGGCAAAATTAATCCCTTTTCTGAGTTTCTACTAATATTTTATACTTTACTATGAACATTTAGCATCTTTTCGAATAGAATCAGTTGTGCTCATCTCTCCTATTGTAGCTCATCCCCATATCCCTGCATCTAACACAGGGCTTGGAACATAACAGCAGCTCAAACCCATTCACTGGGTTGCATTGACAAATGAGCTCGTATTTGCAAATTTTTAGAAATTGGAAAGATGGTGTGCGGAGGATCATCCTGGATACACTGAAAATGTACCACCTTGGGAAGTAAATACTGAATTATATTTAACTTCCAACTTCTATGTAAGGATTTTCTGGAGATAAAAGTCCTTCTGAAGAGATTGAAGAAAGAGGAACAGATGACTGAGCTGAGTGGGAGCACGGACACAGGGAAAGCAGCGAGGCAAAGATGGATGTCCCATGGAAGCACGTTCGCTTAGGATCATTGTTCTTATCAGTCACCTTGACTACACATTTTGAAATGCTGGGCAGCTCACAAAATGTTTCTTAAAAGAATCATCTGATGCAAGAAGTATGATCCCTCTTTGATAACAAAGAACTGAGTCTCAGAAAATTGCTCAAAGGTCACATTGAAGATCATATAATTGGTTGGAGGCTAGATGAAACTAGGAGCTAGGTGAGGTTTGGGGCTGGGGGAGGTATTTTGTTTTGCTTTGTTTTATGCCACTCTGTGCTCCTTGCCTGAGAGCATATACTGTGTCAATCAACGACTTTCAATTGGCCCTTGTCCTCAGCTCACTCTTCTCCTTCATTATCCCTTTTTATCACTTTTTTCCAATTCCCCTCACTTTTCTCCCTGAAATCCCTGCACAGACTCTTTTAGATTGTCATTGTGAAGAAAGAGCACTGTAAACAATGCCAGGTGCTCTGCATTGCCTTAAATCATTAAACCCCCAGTCTGCAGCAGGAAAGTGACTATTGGCAGCAAATTGGTCTTTTCAGATACACCTGTTCATGCAGAGAAGTGTCACTCCTGGGAGAACCATCCTAAAATATTGACTGTTCTACTTTCAGAGTTCTCCAAGGTACTGCCATTTAATGCACTTGGAAAAAAAATGTGCTGTTTGCTAATAGTATTTCATGTCTACTGCTCTCTAGCTGCCCAAATTTCAAGTCAACAAAAGTATATTGAGCATCTAATACAGGTCACGCCTGTTCTGAACACTGCGGATTCTCCAGGTTAAATGAAACATGGTACCTGCCATCACTTTGATCTTAAGAACAGTGATTTATAATACAATAACCAGGTAAAATGCAATAGGGTAAGGTGATGCATCACGGACTGAGCAGAAAGGTGCCACTACCTGTTAATGGCTTCCTTCGGCCCTTGCAAAGCCACTAACCTATCCAGGCACCCCTCTGCCTCTGCCAAGGCAACATCCATTCCTTTCTATTGTCCACAAAAGTTCATACCTTCATCCCCCCTCACCAATCTCCTACTAATAACCTCCATCCTGATGCTAAGCCAAAACCTTGTCCGTCACCTCTTAGAGAAAGTTTAAGAAGCCCCTTAATCTTCCGAGCCCTCTTGCCCCATCTACTATGGGCACAGGCTAATGTGGACCCTCTCCCCTCTTTGTCTCTACTCCCACTGGGCCCTCATAACCTCTTGCTTCTCCAAGACCTCATCGCACCAAAGAGCCCCCACCTGTGCTAGCTAGCCAATATTGTCCACCGTCTCTGGGTCCTTGCTCTTAGCAGACAGATACACAAGTCTTTCTCATTCTCCCGATGTCCACATCAGAACCCTAATAGCCATCCTTGACTCTTCTCCCTTCCTCCATGTCTAATCAGTCACCGTACGTATAGATCCAAACTCCTGAAGACCCCTTATGTCTCCCGCCGTCTGGGTTCATTGCCATTGCCTCAGTTCCAGCCCGAATCCTTCCTTACAATGGTCATTCCAGTAGCCTCCTGACTAGTTCTCTCTTGTTCTATTCTCTGTTCTCTCCAATCTAATGAACACCATGCTCCCAGAAAGCTTTCTAATATCTGCAACTACCCATGCTACCACTCTGCATAGCATCTTTTCATGGCTCCCTGGTGGCTGTGGAATAAAATTAGACTCTCTTACATAATGCACAATACTTTCCCGGATCTGCCTCCTACCTACCTGGCCAGCCATTCAGCCTCTCCCACTGGCATTCCAGCCTTCTTAAACTTGTTTCCTCCCACATCTTTATCCTTGTGTTCATCCCCACCCCCTCCCCCCCACACCTAAAACACATTGCCCCTCCCATATTCTAGTGTTGACAGGTCCTTTTCTTTCCAACTCCCTCAGGAAGATTTCTCTGATCCCCATGTTCTCGCACACACTGACAGTGTGGTCAATAATGTCAAGTGTTTACAGAAACCAGAAAAGGAGAGTAATTTTACCTGTTAAAATATTGTTTGTTTTAGAAACTTCATCTAAACGGATTTGTCTAAACAGTCCATGTATTATTTGGGGGTCTGCTTCTTTGGAAATCTAAATTATTACGATCTCACTCATTTTCCTTTTTTGATACGAAACTCCTGTTTTTTTTTGTTTTTTTTTTGTTTTTTTTATAACCTAATTTTCATGTCAGGAGGAATTGCCTCGAAAATTCCAGTTGCAAAGCACAGCAGATGCAGACGGCTCTGGGAAAAGCATAGTCAAAGGCAGTTAATCATGAGTGCCCGCTTTTCAGTAAGCAAAGCCAGATGCTACCGTTGTAGGTCAGTGACAGGTAAAGTGCAAATAAAGTAAATTATCATATAAGCCACATCAGGTATCAAAGCTTTTATTCTTCATTCTTCAAGAGAGAACATGCACTTGTTTTCCATCAAGAGTGAATAAAGACATCACTCCTCCATCTGGATCATAAAAAGATCACCCACTTATAGATAATCAGTCCTTTGGTGGCCCCCGTCCTAAGGACAGGTTCTGACTGTTACAGAGATGAGCCAGTGATGGGGCACAGCAGAGCTTATGGCCTAGGGAATCCTTTGTCCTGGGTTCAGAGCCTTGGCTTGGCCACATGGCCCGAGCATGTTCCTTGACCTTTCAGTGCTCCAGCCTGCTCCTCTACAAGAGAGGATTCATAAAGATAATAAAATGTACCTCACAGAATTGCCACAAAGATTAAGTAACATATGCTAAATTGCTGACACCTGTTAAATGTCCAATAAGTGGCATTAACAGTTACCTCGGTGTTAAATGACAAAGTCTACAGAATCCATTTAGAGGAAAATGCTCTTCTTCCACAAGTTTTGCTCACATTTCACCCCCTCTCCTAAACTTTACCTCTAACCATTATTCTTTTCAACCACAGTATAGCTTCCTTTGGGACCACGGTTGAAAAAAGGTTTGGACTGATGCAGACAATATTACCACCAAGATTGATTGATTGATTGATTCATTCATTCATTCATTCATTCATTCATGAGAGACACAGAGAGAGAGGCAGAGACATAGGCAGAGGGGGTAGCAGGCTCCCTGTGGTTCCCTGTGAGGAACCCAATGCAGGTTTTGATCCCAGGACCCCGGGATCACAATCTGAGCTGAAGGCAGATGCCCAACCTCAGAGCCACCCAAGTGTCCCTACCACCAAGATCTTAATTCCAATATTTTTGCATTGATTTTAATTTCAAGAGGGAAATGTCAAGTACCTGACTCTATATTTCAGGAACAGATCCCTGTCCAAGATTTAGTTTGCCCCCTCAGTCTTCCTAGTAATAGCAGCTCCACAGCATACTGATGGTTCATGCCATCATACCGGGCACTTGGGTCACAGAGGAATCTCTCTACAAAAATTAATGTTGCCAGCCAGTGAATAAGGAAAAATGTCAACACTTGTCAGATCTAGGTCAGCAGAACTTATTCCAAAGTAATGTGGAAAAAAAAACCTACTCTGGTATTTATTTTGATCTGATCACTTGGAAGGAAGGAAGGAAGGAAGGAAGGAAGGAAGGAAGGAAGGAAGGAAGGAAGGAAGGAAGGAAGGAAGGAAGGAAGAAGGAAGGAAGGAAGGAAGGAAGGAAGGAAGGAAGGAAGGAAGGAAGGGAGGGAGGGAGGGAGGGAGGGAGGGAGGGAGGGAGGAAGGAAGGGAGAGAGGAAGAGAAGGGGAAGGAAAGGAAGGAAGGAAGGAAGAAAGGGGAGAGAAAGAGGAGAGAGGGAGAGAGGAAGGAATGAAGAAAGAGATTATTTCAATTTGTGTTTTATAAAAATCTCACTTTTCCCTTATTTACACATCCATGCAAAAAATCTATCTCTAAGTAAAATATATGGACAAATATGGACAGATGCAGTCTGAGCTATGGATGAAGAGAAAGATACAGATAAACACTGTATAAACACGCACACACACAAATGTAGTATTGAAGATAGGACGAAGTCGGAGGCAACATTTTCTAGTTTCTTCTTGCAAGGATTTGAATGGCTTTTGAGCATGTGTAACCCATTCTGCTATGCTGTGTTTTGTATCTCCCGCTCTTTCGTTTTTCCCAAATTTGTTTCATGATGTTCCCTTGAGAAAGATTAGCCTAGGAGTTCATGAATTAAAGGAAAATAGCCAAAAGGGTGAGCAATGTTGTGTAGGAACCAGGAACTGGGTTCAATGTCTCACAAATATAACCCCACTTGATGCTCATGTAAGGGATCCTCTTGTTTTCCCCATTTCACAGATACCAAAGAAGAGACAGGAGACAGCTAGGCATAGGCACTCACCCCTTCACAGAACTGCCTCTCCCTATAACATTCTTATCTCTAAATTTCACAGCGTCAACTCTTACCTTTTCTCCTTAGCACTTATTTTCCATTGTTCCCCTAAAGAGTCTGAATGTTTTCCTGAGACCTTCCTAGAGTCTTCGGTTCTGTCCCATGGGTCTAGTTCTCTGTCGCTCACATGCAAGGGCGTACACGCACACACAGACACACGGACACCTGTTTGACTACAGACTTAGAACTCCCCCGCTCGCTCAACAAACGCGTACTGAACACCTGCTCTGCTCCAAGCTCCATTCCAGACATGGAGGATACAAGAAACCTACAGGAAGCTTGCACTTTGCCCAGGTAACAGATATTAAAAAAACGTATCAAACAGAAAATCATCTGTTACAGTCACAACGAATGCTGGAGTAGAAGGCAGAGTGAAATGACAGCCCCAAACATGGGGATCTAACCCAAAATTGAGAAAAAAAAATAAATATCATTTTTTATTAAGAACATATTGCACCGGTCCCCCTGTGGGCAGCTCCACTTGCTTCCTGATGGTGTGAACTAGTTCCCCTCCCCCGGCTTTCTCACTGCCTGAAGCAACTGTGCATCTTGGCACCATGATACCCAAACCAGACCAAAGTTTACAGAAATCTCAAAGATTTGAGGGTTTGACAAGTGCTTGGATTCTGATTGTCGTGATGCCTCCTCTTATGCTAGTATTGTAACATACATATGGCATAGCTTCAAGTTTTAACCTATGGATCTGAGTCTTTGGATTTGACATTCTATCTCAGGTATCTTCCTTTCTCTTGATTGCTCTAACTTGTTGAATACGCACTGTGCCAATGGACACAGGAAGGTTTTTACTGTTATTTTACCTAGCTCTTCAGTATTTATCCTCTCAATCACAAAATGTATTTCGAATACCTACCATGTGCCAGGCATTGTGTTACCTACTGAATACACAGCTGGGGAAAAAAAAAAACAGGCATGACTTCAGCCTCACGGAGCTTATGGATTAGGCTGATTATTTGTTGCTATATGATTCCTTAAATGCTTCCTAAAATTTTTAGCATTGCCAAAGATGTAGCTGCTGCAGAAAATAACACTTCTGGCCCTGCAGATTTTTTTTTTTTTTTTGCCCCTGCAGAATTTAAGTTCTTGTGAGACAAGACCTAGCACACAGAACAATACATGACATTATATTGTTGGAAAAAAAATGGACATTTTCCTGTCCAGGGGAGACTTCTTTGAGGAGATGAGGTTTGAAAAGTGCCTTGAAGAAAAAATAATCTTGGATAAGTGATGGGAAGAAGTCATCCGGGGTGGAAATGACAGAGGACCTTCTAAAAAGGTTGGAGAGAAGACAGCAAAGAGATAGGGTTATCTAGAATGCATGCTTACCCCTCCTCCCCCCAATAAAAAGGAAGGTAGGGAGTTAAGTGCTAAGATCAGTTATTGAGAATTGTTTAGACAGATAACATGAAGCTCTTCTTTTCCTGGTAAGTGAGGAGCTCTTGGATCCCTTTCTAGTTCTGTTTATGCTACAAAAATTATTTTTGAACGGTATCTGGATTTCAAGGACAGAAATAAGAGGCAGGGAGACAGATGAGAACATTGTTGATTTGATTTAGGTGTGATGATATCTGTACAAGCGTGTACCCAATGGCACCAGAAGAAATGAATCCAAGAGATAATATATAAGCCTGTGCTGAACGGAAGAATGCAAGGGATGAAGGAATGATGGACGGGAATATAGGCCAGGGAATGTGGGAGATGAGGGAGTGAAAGACAGACACAAAAGGATAGCAAAAGAGTCTTTAAGCTGGAGTTTGTTGAATTTTATTTGGTGGTGGAAATTTTGCACGAAAACTTCCTGCGTTTGTTTAAAACCATGGGCCTGGTGCCTGGGCAAGAGTCTGACCTGGACCTCAGGAGGTCACGGAGCAGGAGGGATGCACAACTCTGAAAACAGATGAGCTCTATGGATGGAGGATGCAGAGACAAACCCAAACTTTCAGAAGCCAAAAAAAGTTAGCAGTAACTATCTACTAGAAACAACAAAAACAGAATAATTAGACTTCAGATGATAAGAATGCCCAATGCCACTGACATCAGACATTTATTATGCTCAGAAATTTCTTGTGAAAATGTAAATGCTAATTTGGGGAAAAAAAAAACCCTCTTCATTAAGGGTTGCTCACATTCTAATTTTGTGGTTTCTAGAGAGGTCAACACTGTTGGCTTGGAAGAGGCCAGCTTCCATAATTACCTGACAAATGCTAATGATTTGTGGGAAAATGGTAAATTCCCCATAAAGACAATGAGAAGATGGAAGCTGATTTATTTCCAGCAGCTGCATAAATCATAAGAAAACTTGAAAGATTTCATTAATATCAGAAATGGCCCCCAGACAATTTAGTAAAGGTAGAGTTTTTTCCCCCAGATTCTTGTCACTATTAGCTCAAGGTCCCCTGCGTTAAAAGCTTTTGTGACAGATAACAAGCTTTTATTTCCAAGACTCTAGCAAATGACTTGTGATGCTGTCATGGAGTATGTTCCACATATACCAACGTATTTGCCAGTAAACTCTCATGACTCCTGTTTCCCAATCACACGGAAAAACTCCACAAAAATATTTAAATTTTGAATTGCAATTTCACTTTGAAAAATACCAGACACGTAAAGGTATAATTGTAAAGATATAATCCATGCAATAATTTCTGACTGCAGACACCAGTTCTGATACTCAAAACCTTAAAAAAAAAGGAAAATCAAAATGTGTTCCAAGTGTTAGTATTCAGTCTTAGTCTGGCTGCCTTGAGTGAAGCATATTTGAGTCCATACTATATACCTGCTTTGGGGGAGTTATTCCCAATTGGAATATTAACCATGGTATTGCCAGTTCCTTAAGTGTCTCGCTCACTAGGCAATTTAGGGAGAAACAATGCCTTATAGTTTTAAAGTCTCACTCCATCATCGTGGCCTGACACGCTCTCACCTAGTTTCAGTGCCATTTTCCTTCTGAAATCATTTGTTCATTTACTAGAAGAAGCAGAAGAGGAGGAGAAAGGGAAGAAGGAGGGGGAGGGGAAGGGGAAGGAGGAGGGAGATGGGGAGGGAAAGGGGAAGGAAGAGGGGGAGGAGAAGAGGAAGGAAGAGGGGAAGAAAGGGGGAGAGGGAAGAGGAGGGGAAGGAGGAGGGGGAGGGGAAGGAGGAGGAGGGGGAGGGGAAGGAGGAGGGGGAGGGGAAGGGGAAGGAGGAGGGGGAGGGGAGGGGGAGGGGGAGGGGTGCCTGGCTGGCTCAGTTGGTAGAGGATGCAACTCTTGATCTTGGGGTCATGAGTTTGAGCCCCAAGTTGGGCATAGAAATCACTTAGAAAAAAAGAAAATCATTCATTCATCCATTCAACAATTATCTGAGGGTAAGTGCTGGGCAGACAGATCTGAACAAGAGAGAGCAGGTCCTTGATCTCATGAAGGTTACACCTGTGAGTGTGAGTGTGTGTGTGTGTGTGCGCACACGTGTGTGGAGGGCCAGGGTGAGGGGGTTTGGGGAAGAAAAGACAAACAAAAGAGAGACCAGGACAATCTCAGATATCAGCAAATGCTGTGAAGAAGGAAACAGAGAGTGAGCTGATGGAGGGTGAGGAGGGGATTTCTGAGCTCAGGTCCCGAGGGCCTACCCAGGGAGCGAGTCCACGGGGACGGTTGGAGGCAAGAGCAAGCTAGACCCATTGGGAGTGGGTTTTAAGCATAGCAGGAAGCCACCAAAGGGCTTTAGACAGGATATGATTTGCTCTGTATTTTTTTTTTTAAACCCTGCTCACCCTGTGCAGAGAACGCACCGCAGGGTGGCAGGAGCAGAAGCAGGGAGACCAGTGCAGCCAGTTACCGGCGAGGACCCGAGGAGGGGGGACAGCCGCCTGAATTTGGGAGAAAACAGTGGGGATGGAGGTGAGCCGGCACGTTGAAAATGCAATTTAGGTTCCCCTGGGGTTGGCTGGACCAGCTGATGTCCTGAACGTGGGAGGTCAGGGGAAGGGCCAATTCACGGATGATGCCTACAGTTTTGGCTTCATCAGCTGGGAAGACTAAGAGGAATGGGGACTGTTTGGGGGCGTTGGAGCAGGAAACCAAGAGATCGCCCCCCAACTCCTTTCTTACCCGTTTCACCTTAAACACACCTTGCGGCCGGGTATGCCATGTTTTATTGTAACTTGCATTTTAATAGATTTTGGGTCCCTGGACAGGGTCCTGTTTTATTCACACCCCAGGGACTACCAAAGCATCTGGCACATAGTAGGTGCTCAAGATACACTTAGTCAATAAGCCATGAATTGAAGTAAAACGCTTCAAGTCCAATTGCTTGTCTTTCTGGAAAAGTGGTGTTTGCATAATTGGGTATTTCCTTTCGCTTTGACTTACGAACTATTTTATTCACCCTGGAAAATACATACCATATAATAAAAAAAGAGCTATGACTGTGATTTAGATGCCCCATAATTAAAATAAACCCGTATTTATGCCTAAAGCAGGTCATCCTTTATGTAGAGAAGAAACCACATAAGTTGATTATAAACAAGAAAACTTTGAAGTCCCTACAGGGCTTGGGTTAATCCCTCTAAATTTAGTAGGGTTTCCATACATATTTAATTAATAAATGGAATTGAAAGTGATAGGGTGTTTTACCTAAAAGCCTTCATCGGTCTATAAAAATGATATATGAGCAGAATACTTCAGAATAAACTGTTAAAATCTTGGGAGGATTTATATTTGCCATGTTGGAAAAAGAGCCATTGACATTTAAAGGCCCGAGTTAGGAACCAAAGAGTCTCCTCTCCCGTGAATTGAGCCCTGGAGAGGACCCTTTCCCGCCGCACAGCACGCGGGGTCGGTGCAGCGCTCCTTGCAGCTGACTTGCTGTGTCTGTGGTGGCTGCTTCCCTAAATCTCATACTTTTAGGAAAATGAAGTGTTTAAACCACAAAACCCCACGGGGTCAGCCGACAGGTGTAAAAAGCAAGGCGATGCGGAAATAAAACATCGTCAGTTTTGGATTAATGGGGGGGAGAAGTGTTGACACAGCATGCAGGCTCCAGGTCTTTTCCCCTTTCCTAAGCCAGAGTGTTCTGCGAAATCTCCACCTACACACCCACGATCAAAAGGGTGCGGCGAGGGATGCAGGGACAGAGAGAGAGAGACCAGGGCTCGGATGGGGAAATAGGGCTGATGGGGCCTCCGTGGTGTGCAGCTGGACGCTGCCGCTGCTGCAAGGCATGACCTCTGCATTCCTGTCCATCCGGACCCGACGCACCTGTCACGGGGTGGAGGGTCGTTGGGGGGGGGGGGGGACACGGCAAAGACTGCCCAGAAAGAACAGCAGCACCGAAAAACAAAAGCATTATTTCCTGGGTCTTCGACTAAGCAATCTCCATGGCACCCACACGGCCGCAGGTTTGCACTGGTTGTCGCCAAGTCCGCAGTCATCTCGTGGGGTGCGTGTGTTACCCTCCTCCCCCGCTTTTGGCAGAAGAAAAGGGCAGTTCAAAAAAAAAAAGGATCGAGAAACTATAAGAGGATCAAAGCCGTATTTCTAGTGAGAAGCAGGCCAGGATCCAAACCCGGCTACACTGCTTTGGGACCACGCCCTGAACTAGGCAGGGGTGCGGGAACAGGCGACGTCGGGGCGGGCACGAGGCAGCGTGGAAGCCACTCTCAGCCGCACCTGTTGCCGGGGCGGGAGAAAGACTCGCTGTCACCCACAACGTGGCCCCGTCCTGAGCAGAAGCGCTCAGCCTCGCCGTCCTTCGCGGATCTGTTCCGCGAGTTCCCTCCCCCGGCCCTGCTGTCCTCCGGACGGACCTGGGGGTGTTGGAAGAAAGGAACCTCAGGCAACCCAGCTGCCTGATCCCGCGGGCAGGGCCCCCCAACCCCGGGCGGCCCAGGCGAGCAGAGGGCCCCAAGGAGGCGGTAGGCGAGCAGGTGCCCGGGCTCCCCGGCCCCTCGGCCCCCCACGTCTGCAGCCTGGAGCCTGGAGCCTAGAGCCTGGAGCCTGGAGCCTGGAGCCTGGAGCCTGGAGCAGTCGCGCACACACACCTGTGCCAGGGTCGTTCCTGCGGCCTGGCGTCCGGGAAGCCCCCGCGCCCCACCCTCGGGTGCTCTGCAGTCGGGGCCGAGGGACCTCCGGGCACCCTGGGGTTCATGCTACGCTGTTCTGCGAGGTGCAAGCCTGTTGGGTGAACCTGAAGGATGAAAGTAAGCGGACGAGCGGGTTCTCTGGGCCAAGGATGGAGAAGGGGGAAGGGGCCGGGATTCGCAAGGAAGGGACGATTCTAGAAGCAGGAAAGGTGCGCTCGACGACCAGAGGCTGAGGGGTCGGTGACGTCACATGGACACCTGCGCTCGCTGAGCAGCTGCGTGTGGCCGCCTCATCCCCCGTCGCCCAGTGTCCGGCGGCACCTGTTCCACCGACGGGGACACGGAGGTTGTCACACACTCCGTTACCTCGACCAGTGGCCGTGGGGCAAACCAAAGGACCTCAGATGTTCAAACTCAAAGCTGAATGTGTCGCGATTCTGCGCTGCTTCCGGGACGCCGGAGGGGGCCCCGTGTCCCATGGCCCAGGCGTAAACTGAGGCACCCAGGGGCTGTCTCTTCTCGGGGTGGCCGGCTTTGCACGTGTCCTCGGCTGGGAAAGTCTCCCTTGGTCAGTCCCTCACTTGTCCTTCAAGTTTCAGTTAAAAATCAGCTCATCCGGGGCACCTGGGGGGCTCAGCGGTTGAGCATCTGCCTTGGGCTCAGGCCGTGACCCCAGGGTCCCGGGTTTGAGTCCTGCATCAGGCTCTCCCTGCAGGGAGCTGCTTCTCCCTCTGCCTGGGTCTCTGCCTCTCTCTGTCTGTGTCTCTATGAATAAATAAGTAAAATCTTAAATTAAGGCAAAACCAACAACCCGGCTCATCCAGAAGTGAAGCACGGAGAAGGGGAGGAGAGCCGGGAGAGCCGGAGCCCCCGAAGTGGATGCCCCCCCGCCCCCCGGCAGCCCGTGGAGGCCGGGCCGCTGGTCTCCTGGGCACCGGCGCTGCGCTGAGCCCCGGCCTCCGCGTGGGGACGAGGCCGGTGGAAAAGCGCGCCCGGCCCGGCTGCAGCCCTGCGGAGCCACCTGCCCGCCCCCCGCGGGGCCAGAGCCCACTCCCCGCGCCTGCTCGGCCTGCTCTGCCTGCGGGCCGGGAGCCCCGAGCACATCCTGGGCCTGCTCGCTCCCCCTCGGGCCGTGGCCACAGGTGGGGGGCAGGGCTCCGCTGGTGTCTCGGGGACAGTCCCACCACCTCTGCGGCCACGGCGCGCAGGTGTCAGCGGCCTCCCAGCCTCCCTACCGGTGTCTTGGCCACTGACCCCCCCCCCCGCCCCGGGGGCTAGGCCCCGTGTCACAGTTTTTAGGGTAAGTCGAGGAACAGGACACAAAGGGCGGGATTGTCAGCGAGGAGTGCGCTGGGGGCAGAGGCGGGGAGCAGGACGGAAGCCGTGCGAGCGGCTGTCCTCGGTCACCGGGAACCGCCTGCAGCAGAAGCGCTTTGTGCCAGCCGCCCCCGAGGATGGGCCGCAGCCCGGCCGTCCTTCGGGGACCTTCCCCGTGACACATCCCCACCAGCAGTGTCGCGTCCAGCCCTCGTATTGTCCCCAGACGGCCGTGGATTGCAGGCCCCGCGGCGGGGCTACAGAGCGGTGCCCCAGGCCCCCGGGGAGCCTCCCTTCCAGCCCGGGGAAAGCCCGCGTTCTTGGGACTCCTAACTCCTCTGGGGCGCCTGGAGCGCTTGGGGGCTCAGCGATTGAGCATCGGCCCAGGGCGTGACCCCGGGGGCCCGGGATCGAGTCCCGCTCCGGCCCGCAGGGAGCCTGCCTCGCCCGCGCCCTTGGCCTGCGTCTGCGTGTCCCTCGTGAATAAATACAATCTTTTTTAACCAGCCCCCACCCCCGACACACACACACCCCAAGACTCTGCGCTTCTCACTTGAGTCTCGGAAGGGGCCTGGGGCCTGCAAGAACGAGTGTCTTGCCGTCCTGACCGGGAGGGACAGGGCCCTGGACGTGCGTGTCCGCGGATGGAATCCTGTCCCTTCGGTGCCACCCGGACGCCAAAGGGACAGCTCTCACGCGCCGCCGTGGCCTCTCCTTCAGACAACGCGGGCTGACGCGTCCTTGTCGCGGTAGGTAAGGAGACGGACGGCCAACCGCCGGATGGGGCAGACGGACCACGGACGGATGAGAACGACGGCGACCGACCGGGCCCCTGGGTGTGGCCGCGGGAGCCGAGACCTGCTGTGGCGTCCCCGGGGCCACTGGGATGTCCCTGTCCCGGCCACGGCTCACGGGCCTGCTGTCCCCAACGCCGGCGGGTCTGCGGCCTCTGGGCCGGGGTGCAGGGCAGCCTGCGGCCGCTCCCCCAGGAGGCCAGGCCGGGCGCACCGGGCGGGCCCAGCTCCCCGAGGCCACTGCCCCAAGCCCGCCGAGGGCCCCGGGCTCCCTGCTCCGCGCCGGACCCGCCTCTGGAGGGGCCGACCCGGCCACGGGCACCTTGGCGAGGCTCCATCCGACGGATCTCTTCCCACCCGAGGAATGTTGCTTACGGGGAGAGGAGAAGCCAACCGGGGGACACAGGCCGTGTGGGGACAAAGACGGGGCGTTCCGGGCTAAGAGGCACCAGGGGAGGAGGGAACGAGCAACCTGGACGACCGGCCCTGGGGCAGGGCTGGAACCCGGAGGGGGCGACGCGCCGGAGGGGACGTGTCCTTTCTTCCCAGAACGAGTGTGCGGGTCGGCCCTCCCTCGCTCGTCCTCGCCCTTCCCGCCTGGGTCCCCACCCGCCCTCCCGCGGCGGCCGCTCACCCCTCCGCCATCCCAGACGTGTCACCCGCAACACGGTGGGCCTCCTTTGTCCCACCCCCACCTCAGAAAGGTCCCGGAGCCCCGTTCCTGACGTTGCTCTGACTTACTGCCAGCTGGCGTGCTTTGCCTGTTTGGCTGACATATAGGCGACCTCCGTCTCCCTGTCCCCCCACGTAGCCTCGCGGTGGCCCCCGCAGACCCCCGACGCGTGTGAAGGGATGAACGGGTGACAGCATGGTGCCCCGTGGAGCCGATTTCAAGATCCGACCTGTTCTCTCTCCCTCCAGACCCTGGGGTTTGACCTCCTCTGTCCCTCAGAGCAACAGCCAACGTCCCGATCCTCTATCCCTGAACACAAAGGAAGGGTCACCTTCAGGACAATCCCAAAGCTATACAGGCCACACCACGCAGAGGGAAGGTTGTATCTAATGGAGGTTTCTTGGTGTGTCTTTGTCTTAGCACGGAGCCCGGTGGAGGGCTTGGACTCATAACCCGCAGATCAAGACCCGGGCTGAAGAGTCAGACACCCACCTGACTGAGCCCCAAAGGCCAGGCTGTGGTTAAGAGTTTGTCAGTCTGGGCATGGGTTAGGGTCCGCAAGCCTGCAAGGACAAGGTCCCCAAGCACCTGCATGCTGGGCTCCAGGTGCCCGAGGCTGCCTGGGGGGAGCAGGTGAGCCTGCGAGAGAGGACACCGAGGCACCACGGTGCTGCCTTGCAACACAGCCATGCAGCGGCGTCGCCTGTGCAGCTCCTGCCCCGACGCCCACCCGCCTGCCAGGAGTCCGCTGGCCTCCTCTGGAACGCGCTTAGGGGCATCGCAACACCCAGACAAGGGCTGAGGTCCAGCGGTTTAGGGAAACAGTAAATCCCTATTCTTTGCCTCGCCTGCAGTGTCTCCTCAATATTTCCTTTCCTTTCTTTTTTTTTTTTTTTCTTTTAAAGATTTTATTTATTTGAGAGAGAGACATGAGCAGGGGGGTGGGAAGAAAGAAGCAAACTCCCCACTGAGCAGGGAGCCCAATGCAGGACTCGATCCCAGGACCCCATGATCATGACCTGAGCCGAAGGCAGATGCCTAACCGACTGCGCCACCCAGGCGGCCCCTCCCCAATATTTTTTTAGCCTAATCGCATCTTTTCCTGTGTGCAATGTGCACGCACATGCGGGCGCGCTAAGGCCTGTGAAGCAAACCTGCCACTGTTGCAGGAAAGCTGCTCGGGATAAATGTCAGGCTTCCCGAGGTTGGGCTGTGAACCTAGTGCCCAGCGAAGTGTGGGTTAGACCACTTGAACCATTCTTTTCACGTGAAAAGACATTCTCCTTTCCGAACAGTGAGGTCACAGGATAAATTCTGGAGCAAACTTGGTTCATAACTGGGGACTCGCCTAGAATACTAGAGATTTAAAGTTCGTAACACAAGGCCAATAAATCACAGATCATAGTGGTGAAGACGTGTTCCGACAAGTACACCGGGCAAGTTAGGAACTGTTTACACTGGTTTTATTGAAATCTGGGCAGAGAAGATACGGCTAACAGCTGGTGCCACCCAGCGCACAGCAAGAGCCCGAGCAAGAGCGGCTGTATTTTAAGAATGACAAAGGCCAAAGACTATGCACGGTTAATGTCTGACGTGGGAAATCCAAGACACCACAGTGGTGGTTTTAGAAATCGCTCTTCATCAAGATTTCAGATTATTGCCCTGTTTTAGTTACTCAGGTGTAAGAAGGTATCTTTCTTCGATGCTTTCAGTGTCCTTTTTGGCCCTGGACGCCAGGTCCCGTGAGTCTGCACGCCAGGGGACTCCGGGGATGCCTCACCCCTCTCTCCAGGTGTGTGGGGTGCATTGCAGGGAAGCCTTCAGCCGTGATGAACACAATCAGGTGTTGCCCTCGTGGCCCCGGAGGTGGAGGGGGGCGCCCACGCTGGGAAATGGGCAGGTGCAGAGCCTCCCACCAAGAACAGGCCGTCGGACTAGGAGCCGACTCCTTTCTCACTCCTCGTTCCTGCAAATAGTTTTACTGGACATGAATCGCACTGACCTATCCACCGGCTGCTCCTCTTTATTATCTTCCTCTCACTAATACCACTTTCGGGACGCACGCAGTGGCCGCAGGCAGCGCGCTGATTGCTGCCTCCTAATGCTGGCGAGGAGGTCTCGGCGCGCCCCGGGCTCATTTCACCCGCTCTTCCCCAGGGAAGGTTTCCTCCGGTTTCTCACTGCCCCAGCAGTGGTGCAAGCAGGGGTGCTTAGACACGTTGAAGAGGCGTCTGTAACCCGGAACAGGGTTGGGGGGGGCGGTAGGGGATACGCGTAGGCCGCTTCATTCGCTCTGCTAGGTGGCCCTCCCCCATGTTTCTGGCAGGTAAGGCCTGCCCAGCTGAGTATGAGAATTCCCATGTCCTTCCCATCGCCAGGGCTTTGCTATTTTCCTCATTGCCAACCTTGGAAGTATAAAGGATCATATCAGGATCGCGTTACTGATCTGAAGGGTATAAAGGATTATACCATTATTGTTTTAATTTACGCTTCCCTGATGATTGGCGAGCGTAAGACCCTCGGATACTTAAAAGCATTTAGGCTCCCGCGTTAGCGAATTGCCAACTCACGTCTGTTCATTATTTTCTACTTTTATTTTAATTGCAGATCAGCAGACATTTCTTTTTTTTTTTTTTAACTTTTTATTTATTTATGATAGGCACACAGTGAGAGAGAGAGAGGCAGAGACACAGGCAGAGGGAGAAGCAGGCTCCATGCACCGGGAGCCCGATGTGGGATTCGATCCCGGGTCTCCAGGACCACGCCCTGGGCCAAAGGCAGGCGCCAAACCGCTGCGCCACCCAGGGATCCCAGCAGACATTTCTATTATGCCCTAGATCACAATCCCTTGGCTTTTTAATTGTTGCAAATATAGTTCCCGGTTCCCAATATGTAAGTGGTTTTGTTACCTTCGTTGTGCTTCACTGCCAAAAATCTTTAGTTTTGTTGTAGTCATTATCCAACCCACTTCCTTTTTTTTTTTTTTTTGAGATCTTAAAAAAAAAATTATTTATTTGTTTAGAGACAGAGATAACCGAGACATTATTTTATGTGCTGGGAAAACAGACAAAAGGTCCTGACCACCACAGAGCTCATCTTAGGGTAGGCAGGTAGTGTAGAGCCCTAAAGGTCACTCGAAGAATTTTGGCGATTAGTAAAATAACAATAGCAGCTGGCACCTATGTTGCATTACCGTGCACCGGGCACTGTTCCTAGAGCATCGCACGTAGGAATCTACCTAATCCTCTCAACAACCCTGCGATAGCCTTACTACTATTATTCCCCACCTTACCGATGAGGAAACCACAGCACAAATAGCTTAAGTCACTTGCCCAAGGTCATGCAATAGGCGAGGGATGAAGCCAGAATTCAAATCCAAAGGGTGTGGCTGGAGCCTGTGCTCATACTCACTGCCTTGTGCTGTCTCTGCCTGGGATGGGAAATCGCCGCCCGGATACCATGAGTGAGCCACACGTTAGGTTTCCTTAGGCTTCTGTGTTGAAATTAGGCTGTAGGTGGGCAAGAGTTGAAAAAGGAGACCAATTAGGGACTATTTGAGTAGGTTCAACAAGAGATGATGATGATTTGGACTAATTGGTAGCAATGCAGGAGGTCAGGGAAGTCACATTCTTGATTTGTTGACAACCAGACAGTGGAGTATTGCAGAGAGAGAAGAGACACTGGTGAGTCCAAGGTTTTTCTTTGGAATGACTTCAAGGATGGAGTTGTCATTTACTAAATGGGGAAGACAGCCTGAAGAACCAAGGAAGAGAAGAAAACCCCCTTGATCTTTTAGATGCCATTATATAAACGGGATCAAAAAGGTCCCTTTTAGATGTCATCAGACACTCAAGAGAGATCTGAATAGGTGGTTGTCTACGTGAGTCTGGAGTTCAGAGGCAAGATCTGGCCAAGATATACAAATTCGGGTAACGTTAACTTAAAAGACTACGGGCGTATGGGTGGCTCAGTGGTTGAGTGTCCGTCTTCCTCTCAGTTCATGACCCCGGGGTCCTGGGATGGAGTCTCACATCGGGTTCCCTGGAGGGAGCCTGCTTCTCCCTCTGCCTATGTCTGTGTCTTTCATGAATAAATAAATAAAATCTTTTAAAAAAAATGACTTAAAAGACTAGAAGTCACCAAGGAAGAGAGAAGAGGAGGACAAAGAGGTCCAAGGACTGATGTTGGCACCTTCCAATATTAAGAAGGCACAGAGATGCAGAGGAAATGAAAAAAGCTTAAGAGGAGCAGCCGGTGAAGGTGGTGTAAGACCAGGAGGCTACAGTTTTAGAGAAACCAAGTGAATAATTGAGTGTTTGGAGAAGAAAATAATCTACTTAATCAAATACCCATGATAGATGATGTTTGGTACACTTTTTTTTTTTTTTAACTAATGTCTCAGCAACACTGCTACAAGATCTTACCGGTTATAATAATTTGGTTGTATTTTTTAAAACATTTTATTTATTCATTTATGAGAAACACAGAGAGAGGCAGAGACACAGGCAGAGGGAGAAGCAGGCTCCCTTCTGGGAGCTCGATGCAGGGCTGGATCCCAGGACTCCAGGGTGACATCCTGAGCTGAAGGCAGGTGCTCAACCCCTGAGCACCCCCAGGCCTCCCTGGTTGTTTGTATTTTTACTCGTTGGCTTCTGTAAAAAACTCAGATCTACGGAGGACCTGTGCCTTGTCTCCCTTTGGTAGTGCTCAGAGTGGGCCACCGATGTTTCCATAGCTTCCCCTTGTGGGCGCATATTAGGGTCTCCCTTCCCGAACCTGGTTTCTGGCCCAGTGAGTTGTGAGCCAAGTGCCCCGTAGCGCTTTGCAAGCACAGCCCTGAGAGCTGCAGCCCCGCCCAGTTGTCACCGCCCCTTCCCCCTAATGCCCGGCAGCCTTAGAGGTCATGGCTCTTCGACAGCTGCCCCCCGCGGTGGTGAGAGACCCGCCCCCCTCCCCAGGGACATGGAGTAGGATCATGGGGACCCTCCGTGGGGTGAGGGAGCCCCAGGGGCAGAGCTGCCGGCCTGGGGCCAGTGGTGGACCAGCCTCTCGGCAGGTCTCCAGGGGCTGCCCCACCAGTCCTGCCTTTACCATGACTCCCCAGGGACACAGCCCCTCCACCATGAGGGCCTTCTGCTGGGGAACAAGCTTCTCCCAAGAGCATTATTTGGATCCTGGACTTCAGGGCCAAAGTTGGGCCCCAGGAGCACCTTTTCCCCTGCTGCCCACCCACCCGCTTTGTAATGGCCCCAGGAGGGTCAGCCTTCCCCAGGCAGCAGGGTTTGAGGAATCGCCATGGGTTGGGGTCTGAGTCCCAACCTGGGAGCATCTACTGAAAACTGGGCTCCTGGGTCACCTCCTCTGGGCGGGGAAGTTCCTACCCCTGCCCCACGGGCTGTCCCAACAGAGGCCCTGGCCTGTGCTGGGAGGCACAGCAGCTCCTGGGGGACCTGTGGCATCGGCTCCCCCGCGAGGGGGCACTTGGCCAAGACACAGGGCAGTGTAAGGCCCACAGGGTGGCCCGATTTCCCCGAACAGAGTGCTTGGAGGCAGTGGGCACTTGATCTTCCCAGAGTGGGAGCCCCCGAGACAATGTGTGGCCTGGGGGCAGGAAGCTGGGAGGAGTCCGGGTACCCACCCTGGTCTCCTGGAGAGGTCCCCTGGGGCCTGCTGGGTGTCATGGTGTCGCAGAAACACCCATTTCCAAATGAGGCTTGGGGTTCCTTGAGTTCTTGTGGTTTTGCTTTTCAATCTGGCTGAGCCTGGGTCCGCGCACACAGCTGGGCTGGTGGCCCGCAGGGTCACACTCCTCCCACTGGTGTCCGTCCTGATCTGGAATTACCTTTGATGTCACAAAGACACCTGGATCATATATTTTAAAGACTTGTGCCGAGAGTATATTTAATAAAAATTAAAATGACAAAAAACCCTCTTGTGGTTTTTTTAAGCAACTAAAATGTTTAGGTTTTATGAAGCGAGGCATAACTTCAACCGCTGATCTGATGTCCCTGATTTGTTTCCATCGTGTTGCCTCGGTCAGGAGCTCCAATCCCATGATGAAGACTAATGCTGGAGTGGGGATCCTCAGATTATTCGATGGCATGTTACATAACATTGTAGTAGCTTTTAATCAAGTTAAGTAATTTTCCATTTATTTCTACTTGTCCAGATTTTTTGTTTTTTCCATCACAAATAGGAATTCGGATGCTATCAAATGACTTACTGCATCTCTTCAGTTTAACATGAGGTTTTCTCTTTCAATCCATTTGGTGTAGCGAATCTCTGTTATAAACCCTACTGAGATTCCTGAGATAAACGGTACTTAATCATGGTACATTGTTACATTGTAGGATTTAATTAATACCACATTTGCATTTAGTCACTTATGTTTGCAAGTGAAAAGGGTCCATAATTTTCTTTCTCATATCTCTGTGTCTGGAACAACGGTTTTTCTAGTCTCATAAAACGATTTGGGTCTAAACAAAACCATCATGCTGTATACGCCACAAACCTATACAGTGATGTTTGTCAACTATCTCTTAATAGAACTGGGGGAAAAAATGAATTGGGCAGGTCTTTCTGTTTTCTGGAAATGAATCAGTAAGGTTGGAATCATCTGTTCCTTGGTAGTTTGATGAAACTCAAAGCAAAAATGGATCTTACTAAAAAAAAAAAAAAAAAAAAAAAAAGGATCTTACTTAATATTTTTAAATAATTTAATTATATAATCTTTGATTTAATATTCTGGATTACTTTTACTCAGTTTCATGGATCTCTGCATTTATCTTTATTACTGTGGAGCATGTGAGTTAAACATCAGTAACAATGCCTGGGGGGGGGCAATACAACTGTAATATTAATGTGAACTTATTGTCATTATCTGTGTTTAATTTCTTATTTGGGTTTAACGTTGTACATTGTCAATTCCTTTTTTTATTGAACAACCAGGTCCTTCGACTTCAGTTGTTTTCTGTGGTAAATGTCTTTAAAGCTATATACTTTCCACTGAATACTATCTTAGCTGTATTCTACAAATTGTCATATAATAATTTTATAAATCCATCCTATTTCATCAGTTTATCATTATATGTCCTTGTTCCCAAGGGTTATTTAATATTATGATTTTAGTTTCCAAAGATGTACTGGTTTTCTAGTTTTCCTTTTATCACTGATTTTTTTTTTTAAGATTTTATTTTTAATTTGAGAGAGAAAGGGAGAGAAAGCATAAGTAGAGGGAAAGGCAGAGGGACAGGCAGACTGCCTGCTGAGCAGGGAGCCAGACACGAGGCTCGATCCCAGGACTCTGAGGCCACAACGGGAGCCAAAGGCAGACGCCCAACCAACTGAGCCACCCAGGTGCCCCTTGTCACTGATTTCTAATTTGATCAAATTTTCCTGTTACATTGATTTATTTTACCAGGGCACCTGGGTGGCTCAGTAGGTTGGGCATCCAACTCTTGATTTTTGGCTCAGGTCATGATCTCAGAGCCCTGGGATCCAGCCCCATGTTGGGCTCTGTGTTCGGTGGGGCGTCTGCTGGAGATTCCCTCTCCCTTTCCCTCTGCTCCTCCCCTGACTTGTGCACGCTCTCTCAAATAAATAGACTGATGTGCATTAAGGAGGGCACTTGATGTAATGAGCACTGCGTGTTATATGCAACTGATGAATTACTAAATTCTACCTCTGAAACTAATAAAAAATAAAAATAAATGAATCTTTATTGTCCCCTAGTATTTTCAGTTTCTTTTATGAGCATTCAGCAAATGCTAAAAATTTTGTTTATTTTTTATTTGTATTTCTGTATAAGTCTATTATTCTGAGCATATGTTATTCTAATCTTTTTTTTTTTTAAGATTTTGTTTATTTGTTCATGAGAGACACAGAGAGAGAGAGAGGCAGGGGGAAAGCAGGCTTCCTGCAGGAACCCATGTGGGACTCGATCCCAGGACCCTGGGGTCATGCCCTGAGCTGAAGGCAGATGCTCAACTCCTGAGCCACCCCAGTGTCCCTCTAATCTTCTATTACATTCAGTTTTTATCTATTTGCTAAGTTTCCAAGAAACATGTGCTAAAACACTACCTCACTGTCTCCTCATAGGCAGTGCAGTTGGACTCAGCCCCTCTGCCTGCTTCCAGCGTTCGACGCTCCCAAACAGGCTACTTCATGTCAGCACTATTTAAGCGTTAGTCCACGAAGCCTGGCCAAGGCTGAGCTGGATCTGTGGGTCTGGGGCCCCCCAGTGGCTCAGGCATAAACGATAAACCACCAAGAGAAAAAGAACAGAAATTAAAAAGATTCCCCAAGACCTCTTTCCCAGGCCGATTACTCTGTACTCTTCCTTAGATCTCCCAGGAGATTCTTAGAGTTTGACATGAGCTCCTCGGTCCCCAATACAATGTGTGCTCCCCAAGGGAGAACGTTCAGTGGGTCACAGGTCAATCCCAATAAGCACTAAAAGGTGATTAAAACAAACATTTCTCCAGGATCTACTCACCTCTGGAGCAGCCCCAGATCTGAGATCAGGGCAGGGAGCCAGCGGAGCAGGTAGGTTTACCATTTTCCCAGCTAAGACATTCAGGAGGTCTTTGCTCTTTGTCACCCATTTTAGCGTAACGGGTGTCTCTGCCGCAGAACCAGGATGCTTCTCCGCTCTGGGCCCTTGCTCCAGAACTTAGCTCCCGTGGTGTTCTCTGCATCATCATTTTCTCTGCTGGCTTCACCTCTTCAGCCTAGAAGCATGTTCAGTATCCTTCTCCCCACCTTTTGGTTTCCGTCCTTTCCTTTCCTCTTTGACTTCGCTAAGTTACTTTTCAAACACTGACTCTCCCGCATTACTCCCAGGACCCTGTATTTGGGCCAGAGCCACGGGATGCGGCAAAGCCAAAACAAAGGTGGAATCACCTTGGAATACGGTATTTCAATAGTCTGGGGGGAAATGGAAGTGAGTGTGGACGGATGTGGTGCAGTCAGAGTTGAGGAAGACTTGAAAGGCAGGAGAAAGAGTTTAGACAAAGCAGAAAATATATAAGATATTTATTCCAGAAAGTTACCTATTAATAATTTAATAATTTTCTTTAATAAGAAAGTTAATAAGATGGTTCCGCAGTGCTGTGTATCCACTTGAGTCTGACGAACAGGACTTGTCAGTGTATCAGTCTGCCCCACCGTGTGATCTCCTCTAACAACTCTAGATGCACGGGTGCCACCAGTCATGAGACTCGTGAAGGGTCTGCGAATCCCTGACGTGCTGGCCATCTCCTCTAGATTAACCTTCTTAAATCAGTGTTGGGCTTACTTTACTTCTCTGCAGAAATACGTACGGCGGCTATTCATTGCCTCCATAATAAAATTTAAATATTTCTCAAGGCTGGCATTCAAGGTCTCTCCACATCCGGCCCAAATCCAACTTTTCAGCTTTATCTTCTCTCTCCCATTTCCTTCCTGTCATATTGATCTATTTGCCCTTCCCAGATCATGTCCTGCTCCGCTTTATAGGGCTTTAATAACGCCTTCCCATACACCAAAGACGATTTCTACCTTCTCTTTATGTCCCCAGACTTACCTCTCAACTGTGTCCTTAAAATCCAACGCTAACCCCAACTCCTCCAGGAAACCGTCCTTTGTTGACGGGCCAAGGAGTTTTGGCACCTTCACACGTTTCCTTTATTCCAGTTGTCTGGGTACTTGACTCAGTCAACACATCACCTGGTAACATAGGAGCAAGAGATTGGATGCTTTTGCTTTCTTTTCTCCCCACAGTCCATCATCTCTTCTTCCTCTGGCAACTGCACTTAGATGTTCCTTTAGGAAAACCACCTCTCCTACACTTTTAATCCATATAATTTTGGGAGGGGCACCCTTGGGCAAGGGATGCGTACATAACCCAAGCCTACGTGCAGTAACTGGCTCAGGAAGCAGATACGTCACTGAAACCATGGAAATTCGAATCCGGGAGCATCGAGTCCTGGAGCTGGTTCTAGAAACATGGGGGTGGAGAAGCTCGTTACTGGGGGTGTGAAGTGGGCAGAATGTGGTCCTGAAGCTGTTAGGGGCAATCCGGCCTACATGAAGAGGACTTCATTAAGAAGTAAGCCAACATAAGAGAGGAAATCCAGGAGAAGGAAGGACAAATATCATTGATGTCATCATCTGCGTCTGGGGATATGCCCATGCCAGATGAACTCCTGGGTTTTTCAGTTATATCACCAATGATGCCCTTTGTTCATGGAAGTTTGAATTTGATTTTTGAATACTTCAAGTCCTATCACCTCTAGAAATAGGCACACACAACCTTGTCTCCCAGCTCCAGGGCTCTGAGACACCTACTGTGTAAACACCAATTCAATATTTAGGAAAGAGTGGGTTATATGGTCATTTACATAGTTAATGCATTTCCTGCCTCTCTACCTGATAGATTATTTGAGGACAGTTTTCTGTAGGCCCTGATGCCAAACTTCCTGAGACTTGAATGCTAGTTTCACCACTTACCTGCTGAGTGACATTGAGCAAAGCACTTCACCTTCTTGGGCTCTTGGTTCATCACCTGTGAGATGGGAATGAAAGTGGTAACCACTGAAAAACAGAAACAAAAAGAATGGTAACATCTCAGAGAGCTGTTGCAAGGGGTTAATATACACAAAGCCCTTGGAAAAGTGTCTGGCACATAATGCGCACCATACAAGTAAGCCCTATGTAAGTGTAAGCTATTTTTATTACTATTATTATCACAACAATGCTGACTATCATTATTATTATTTGTAACCCCACTGCCTACTGCAGTGCCCCTAATTATAAACAGTGAATCACTCTTAACTATTATGTAAGAGAATTTTAATATAGTACTTGTTTGCCTGGTCCTAGTGTTTTAACATGGATCAAAGCACCAAGGCATCAAAAGGCAGCCCCTGCCATCTCAGCTCAGGATACTGCCAAAATCCCAAGTCTTCCTGCCTCATTTCTGCCCCTACCTTCCCCTTCCCCGCCATCCCTGCCTGCGCTCACCGCCTGGCCCTATTAGCTTCCTCTCTCATGCCGAGCATCCAACAGGCCCTAGAACTTGACAGATTTCTCCTTGTTCAGGTTTGGGTACCCATCCTCTTCCTTCACCTGTCTCTCCATCTTACAGTGGTTTCTACGCATTACCCCATACTGGCCTTCTGTCCTGGGGGATTAGCTAATAGTTAACACGAGAGCATCTATTCCACTGCAAGGCTCTAGAATGTACTCTGATTGGGATTTAAAATGTAACCTCCAAGACACAGGAAGTAGCTAAGTATTGCAAAAGGACTAAGAATGAAAATATATCTTTTCTTCAACTAAATTCCTGCCCCCTCCCCCATGTCTGTTTCCCTCCAAGTTCAAGAATTTCTAGGTTAGGCAGCTCCACTCCACGCCAACAGCAGTCAGTCACCTAAACAGGATTAGGATGCTGATTGGGTCACATTAATCACTCACAGTCTAATCACTTACAATCTAAGGCTGGAGGGAAGAGGGGTCAGTTAGTTTGCAGATCATGAGCACCACTGAGCTCTCCCTAAAGTCTATTTATTATGACCTGTCCATTTTGAGGGTTGAACACCATCACCAGTCTGGATGCAGAAGAAACTGCCATTATTCAGAATATTACCTGGAGCAAAGTGGGAGATGGAGTTAGCAAAAGGCACACGACCCATAAAAACATCTATGATTTAAACATGAGACATTTCCAATGTGCTAAATTTGGAATGATTTGCTTACCCATGGTCCTGCTGGAGGAAATAAAATGCGCAGCTTGAGAAATGAAGGAAGAAAACATATCAATGTTTTGCTCATAATGCTGAAAGAAACAGAATTATCGGAACCATGTGAATTCAAAATGTACCCATTTTTAAAAAGCACATTGGCTATATTTGGGATACAAGTTAAGAACTTAGATTTTCAAACTCCTGAAAATTCAATAGTGGAATTTTTAAGGCAATTTCTAGTTTCCATACAACGAATACATATAAGCTGCACTTTTATACATGACTACATTCAGCAGAAAACTTTTCTGCATGGCTTGCTACAAAAAGTATCAAATGTCAAATCAAATTTCATGCAAAGTCACAGAGTAACAGAAGGCATCCTAATATGACACTGCGTGTAATGTCCGTCATGGGCTCTTTCCAACCTACAATGAATTAGAAAGGGATACACACCATGTTAAACAACAAAAAGAAAGGGAAAAACATGAGCATACTCATTAGATTTTAATGTGTATTTTGTCCTAAGTCAACTTTCCCAGAGGCAGATCCTGAAACGAAGGTTCACATGCAAGGAATTTATCAAGGAAATGCTCATAAGTAAAACCAACGAAAGGCTGAAGGACTGAAGGAAAAAGGACAAAGAGCAGGAAGCCAGATAAAGGTATGATCCCAAGTGAAATCCCACGCAGCCTAATCCCACAGGGGACGTTAGAAATGATCACCTGAGAGTTGTTCTAACCTGAGTCAAGGAAGCAGGGCTCTGAGAATCCATTGGCAAAGAACATGGCCAAGGGATTAACCCAGGGGGCAGCATATATTCCTGCATTGAAAGAAGGCTCCAGTTAAAGGAAGGAGGTCCTCCCCCGAATCGCTAGAGCTTACGAATGATGGGAATAAAAAGTACACTGGATTCTGCAGACCCAACGGAACAGTGGAAAGAGATATTACAGAACCCGGATAGAGGACTGACGTGATTTCCTATCTGGTTCTTTAATGATGTTTATTCATATAAGTAATGCCTTGTGCCATTATCGTTAACTTTATTATCTGAAAATATGGGATAGACAAACTTGCACAATTCAGACGCTGGATATATCTTCCTAGTATGAACAGATAAATTTAACTGCCTATACAGATCAACTCAAACCAGGAAGAATGTATTCTGTGATTCACCATTTTTATTTATCCAATCACTCAAGAGTATTCACGGACTGGCCACCGTGGAGAGTCCATTTAACAACGTTGTTGGTAACATTGGAATCACAAAGAACTTGTTTTGAATCCCGGCTCTGCTGGCTACCAAGTATATGACTTGGAGCAAACGACGAAATTCTCCAAATCTCTGTTTGCACCTGTATAAAATGGGGACAACCATATTACAAAGATTAAATGAGACGCTACATGCAATCGACTTTGCATTAGTGCTCGGCAGATGTTAACAAGAGTGAAAATTATGATAACGCTCAAGGCAGGGCGATACCTTCCGTGTAGGCTATATAGCATGTTTACGAGAAAAACAAGATGTGGCCCCTGCCTTAAATAGCTTATCTCGGAGGGCAAGGCATACACATATTTAGCACAGAGAAGATAAGTAATCCAAGAAAGCAATGCATGATGGATGCTGAATGAGATACATAAAAAAATAAATAAATAAACAGAGATCTCACCACTAATCTCCACTTCCCACTAACATGTTCTCCACACGGACACTGGAGTTTCTTTTTCTAAAACACACCTCTAACAGGGACACTCTTGCATCTGTGAATTGTAACGGCTCCCTTTGTATTACTACGTAAAACAGTCCGGGGTCCACAGCATTCACCCACGATCTATGTGCACCCTGTCCCCACCGATCTACTAGAGTTGACGTCTTTTGCTTTATCCTGGTGACAGTTCTTCATCCCAGGACAACGAAGAATAATATCTTTCTACATTTGCATCACTGCTTGAGCAGTTCATCCATGTGGAATCTTTTCTCCACTTCTTTCTGTTGAAATTTCTTCATCCTTCGTCATCCATCCCAAGTGTCATCTCCTGTATAAACCTCCCTTATCTCCATTAGGATTACTTCTTCTCTGCCCATGCTCCCATAGTGCATTATTTTGCTGCGTAAAGGGTACTTCCTGGCGGTACACCTGCGGACTAACAGATGTGTAGAAGTAAGTGGCTGGGAAGAAGAGTTCTGTGCACTGAGACTGGGCCAATCGCTAGCAAGGGTCTGCCAAAATGTTGGCCTTGGCACTACACTGTAAGTTTCTTGAGGCCAAGGATGACTCCTAAGATGTCACAAATTAAAAAGAAGAGAAATTAGCATATTGCAATATTGTGAAATTAAGGGAAGATCATTTCAAGAAAGTAGACAAAGGATTTGGTGCCAAATACTTCTAAGAAGTCAAGGGAAACAATAAATGAGATTTGTACAGTCAAGGTCATCCATAATTTTGGAAAATGCAAATAAAAGCTATGAGACATAGTACCTGGTGGAGGGAGGTTGAGGAGATTTATGTCATGAGAAAGTAATTTGCAAGATTTTTTTTAAAAGCTGTTTTGGTTAAAAGTTAAAGGAAAATGATTCATTTAAAGAGGGGACATATTAAAATTGCTAGCAAGAATTATTGGAGAAGGAACCGATTTTTTTTTTAACTACACTCAAAACTTGACTCTGTAATTAAATAATGTGGTTGTGTAACTCCTGCAACTTCAGAACGTGGAAATTAAAATCATCCAAACGCTAGCTTGACCTTGCAGTTTAGCCTTTTCCTGTTGCATTGCTAGATTCGCGTATTTGAATTCCAACAGCAATTGTTTGCCCTCTGCTCCATTCTTAGGGAAATTCTCCGCTGGCTCTAAGCAGTTCTCCCTTCAAGCTCCCAGATCCACTCAGGATGACCAGGTTCCCCCGCCCTTTAGCAGAGGCTTCCAGGTGTGCAGGACTGCTGGAGGGCAGCTTGACTCTCCATGCGAGGGCCGCTGGCAGGTGTCCGCACCGGAGGGTGTGTGTGTGTCATGGGTCATTTCCAGATGAAGGGCCTTTCCTTCCCCTCCTCCTTTGGGGATTCCTAGTTCCTTCTTCCAGTTATCTCCTTCCGAAGTTGCCACCCTGCCTTTCCTTTCCTCTTTCTCCAGCCCCAAGCCCTCAACCTTATGGTCTAGGAGAAAAATAAAACAGGACAAAAACAGACCCAAGAATCTTTGTTTAGAATTCAAGTTAATAGTCTGTTTTTTTATTTTTTTATTTTTTTCAGCATTGTGTGAGATGAGAGAGGGAAAAACCCTTAAGAGATGAAGAAAAAAAAGATTGGTGGTTATTAGAAACGGGGAGTGTAAGGTGGGCAAATGGGTGAAGAGGTCAGAAGCTACGCACTTCTAAGTCATGGGGATGTAACGTGCAGCATAGGGACTGCAATTGATTATAGGATACTGCATATTTGAAAGTAGCTGGGAAAGTGGATCTGGGAACAAGTTCTCACAACAAGAAAAACATTCGCAACTACGTATGGTGATGGATGTTTAACTAAACTTACTGTGGTGGTCCTTTTGCAACATATGCAAATATCAAATTATTCAGTGGTACACTTGGAACTAGTATAATGGTACGTCAACCATATCTCAATTTTTAAAAAAGAAACCTCAAGATTCTGGTGAGAGCAAAAAGGAGTAGAAAAATATACCAAAAACAGATGAATGACCTGAGGCATAATTCTGGCATGTTATCAAATGGGTAATAATAATAATGGTTGTGTAATAATAAAAATATTATTATTAATATTAATAAAGGGTAATAATAATAATGGTTGACGCTGAGTGCTTATTACCTACCAGACACTGGTTGGTCTCAGCCTTTATGTATATGACTTATGCAATCAGCCACAAACCAATGAGACAGGTGCAATTATTTTTTGCCATTCTACTGAAGCACAGAACAGTTCAATATTTTGTCCGAGATAACTCTGCTAAGAAATGCTAGAACTGAATTCTGGGTCTGGCCTGTCCCTTTCCAGAGTCTACACTTGTAATCACCACACCATACTTCTGCGATACAATGTTCTTCGCTTTGCCAAAATAACGCTTCTCCAAAATAAACCACCATCACTGTTGGATATTTCAAAAATAGACATTATTTTTTTATTATTATTACCCTGTCGAGGAAGATTATTTCATGCAAATCAACATTCTTTAAGGTCCCCATGTTTGTCCAGCTATAAAAGTACGAAGTGTAATTGTGGATGCTTCATGGATGCAACATTGAGAATATTATCTGTTGGATTTGAAGTAGTTTACATGGATGGTTTATAAAACCACATATGACTTGCCATGGGAGCATGTAGGTGGTCCTTAGGTACATAGAGAAAGGTGGGAATTGACAAAATAGGTCTGTCTCAATTGTATGATTTTAATTAAGTTTTTATGTAACTACTTTACAGGTTGCCTGAGTAATCCGAAAATCATCTACAGATACACAGCATGGTCATGTCATGTGGGTTCTGAGGTAGCTGATTACAGTTATCTCCATACACAGACTGTAAATATTCCCAACATCCAAATGAAGCCTTCCTAGAGAATCATCTATCGATACAAATAAATAGAGGCATTACTGAGGAAATACTAAACACGGGTAATGACCTTCTGGTTTCTCAGAGAATTTCTACATAGAATCCATTCCCCTGCATGTTGACAATATCTAAGACAGGAGTTTTCACTCATTCAAAGTGACAATTGTGTCTCGGAAATAAAGATTCCTGTACATTCCCAGAAATTCTGACTCATCCCAGAAATTCTGACTCATGAGGTCTGGGCTGAGCATGGCCCCAGAACCTGTGTTGTAAATAAGTCCCTCTGGGAATTCTGACACTGGTGATCCGCCCACCACACTCTGAGAAACACCGATCGGAGACAGACTAACTCAGGGCAATGTAGGTCTACGTCCTGAAGACGGGTATCCTTTGCTCGGCAGCACCAGGAGAGGAGGCCTTGTACCTGGTTTGGTCCACAGCCAATGGCTGAACGGTCAGTTTGTGACAACCCACCTGAGTTACCACCCTTAACCTCTGTCCAAGAATTCAGTGACTTGGGATTTCAGAAAACCAACACAAGGATCCGTTGAAACTGAACCTGGAATATAGAATGAAGTATTTGCTATTTACTCAATGGTTAATACCAATTTACTACGTGCATCAGGCAAACACATCGACAGCAAATTGTCAGGAGCAGTTATTAACATCTAATCCCTCCTCATGCAAAGACTAACAAAAATTATATCCAGAGGAGATGAGGGGTAACGTTTTTGTCCTATTCCTGCATGAATCATCCCCTTCATTGTCTTAGTTTTAATGGAATCTGCTGATCCCCTTCTTGTCTCATGGGTGTTAACGTTGATTCAGGCATCTACTAATTTAAAAAATATCTTTATACAATCTGTAATCACTCATTAAGGTCTTCGCCAATTATTCATCTGTAACAGTGGTTGTTCCAGCTTTTCTTAGCTACTACACAGATCTGTGTAGAATTAAAATCTGTTTCTCCTCTGACTTGGCGAACACGCTCCCATGTCCAGTTATGACAGTATGGGGACAAATACCATCTTTGTTATGACAAAGTGAAGATGACAGAGGCAGCCTCGCTTTTTCACAAGATAAGAAGGGCTGCCAAACGGAATGATGTCTAAAACGGTTTCCAACAATCGGCAGAAGGTTTCACTTTTTCAGTATGCATTACATAATCCGACGCCCAAATGGATGCTGCTATTTAAACATACCATTCCCTCTTCTGTGTGGGTTTTACGAGCTTAGTTTATGTTACCATGTTGGTTCTTTTGTGACACAGAGTTGCATCAAGATCTACTTGCTGGGGTTGCAGTTTGTAGTGGAAAAATACATTTTTAGTATCTTTGGAAAGCTTGGAATTTTACAGAGTACGTTTTTTTTTTTTTTTTTAAGTGGGTTTAGGAAAATGAAGGTCTTCAACATGCCAAGACCTATAGACCATTAGTTGATAACTGTTTTCAATCCATTTAAAAAATATTTATTAGAGAGAGAGAGAGAGAGAGAGGAAGAGAGAGAGCACTACACAAAAGCAGGGGGAGCAGCAGGCAGAGGGGGAGGGAGAAGCGGACTCCCCAGTGAGCAGGGAGCCCAACCTGTGGCTCCATCCAGGACCCTGGGATCATGACTTCAGCTGAAGGCAGATGCTTAACCGACTGAGCCACCCAGGTGCCCCTCAATCCATTTTTCCACTGATGATTTCCCAGGAAAACAAACCACAGGATGAAATCTTTCTACATATTCTTCATTGTATAGTTTTTGTATCCTAAAAACTCATAATTCATCAACAGTGCTGAGAAGAAGAGTCAGGTAGTTCCCTCTTGTGCTTCCGCCACAAGAACCTCTTGTCTCAGGAAGTGGTGCCCTGACAAAAATCCTTATTGTACGTGCACCATGGAAATGGCAGTTCTTGTGGGTCTGTGGCCCCTGTGTGGAACTAAAGGGCTCAGGGTCAAACATCGGCACTCAAAAGTATATCTGGCAAGCTTTGGAGGCCAATGAGAAGGAATTTTTGTATTTTAGCTCCCTTAAAAAGTAGGGGAAGAAATCTTGTTATCTTACAAAGAAAGCAAAATAAGATCTGGCTTTCCCATTAAGCTTACTGTATTAACCAAACCAAACCCAACCCAACAAGAATGGAAGCAACTCTCTGGGGTCCTGCATCCTGCTTTAACCTTCGGCTCATTCCAGCTACATTCTGGTCAATCACAGGGCTTCAGAGCAGCTACCTTGTTTTTCATCCCCCCTCAGACACATATCCAATTTCCTAAATTCTACACTATTAGCTATTTTTGAGATTTCTTTTTTTAATTTTTTTTTATTATTTATTCATGATAGTCATAGAGAGGGGAGAGAGAGGCAGAGACACAGGCAGAGGGAGAAGTGGGCTCCATGCCGGGAGCCCAACGCAGGACTCGATTCCGGGACTCTGGGATTGCGCCCTGGGCCAAAGGCAGGCACTAAACAGCTGAGCCACCCAGGGATCCCCCTATTTCTGAGATTTCTAACCATTCCCAAGTCTCTAAAGCTTTTGTTCTGCCCACCTGTGTGAAATTTGGGGGGTAAATTTTTGCTTTTTTCTTGAAATTTCTTTGCTCAGTTAAGAGTTCTCAGAACCAACATTTGTATTTTCGATAGTTATTTTTAGAGCAAATAAACACTTCACTTTGATTAAGCTAAAGACAAACTCGTCATTTTTTTCTAAAAAAAAAAAAAAGGTTCAAGAGCTCAATGGAATATTGGTTCATTAGTTGTGACAAATACCCACAGCAAAGTAAGATATTAATGTGAAGGAAAACTGGCTGTCAGTATAAAGTAACCCTCTGTACTATCCTTGCAACTTTTCTGTAAATCTAAGATTATTGAAAAAAAAAAAAACAAACTTTTTTTTTAAAGCTCAATGAGTACAAGGAAGAGAGATAAGTGAGACTTTAAAGATTATCTAGTCCAACCAACTGCTGAGCACTGAAATCTGTCAACATCACTCAAAAAAGGGTCATCCAGGCTACACACTGGAATTGTATTGCAGGCAGAGAGGCTCTAAGCCAAGACAACCCAAAAAGCACATTTCTGGGAGACTCCTTAGAAAGTTCCTCCCATTATTGAGTGCAAAGGTATCTTCTCTGCAGATTCCAGTTTGGAGCTATTCCTTGGAGTCCTTGTCGGCAGGGGCCCCCCATCTCAATGCCCTCGGTTCAATACCTTTTGAATACCAAACAGATCCCACATCTTCTGTAGTTTGCTGGGCCGCCGTAACAGCACACAATAGAGCGAGGTCTCTGTCCTTGGCTTGCAGATGCCACCTTCTCACCGGGTCCTCTCGTGCTCTTTCCTCGGCAGGCGAGTGTATCAGCGCCTCTTCTTACGCAGACCTGAGTCCCACTGGATTAGACCCCGACCCTTATAACCTCATTTCATTTTAATTACCTGTTTAAAGACCTTATTTCCAAATATAGTCACATTGGGGATTAGGGCTTTGACATGTGAATTGGGGGGGAGCACAATTTCAAGCATTAAATCCTTTCAAATATTGGAAAACTCCAGTGAGATATCACAGTACTGGTCAGGAGTGTGGACTTGGGGTTAGTCCTGGGTTCACATCCCCCACTTAGGCACTAGTTAGCAAGATATCTAAGGGTAGCCATTGACCCTTGTAGAATTTTCACGGTCTCATACAGAAAATGAGAATAATGGTAATTATTCAATATGGTATTATGAGGCTTTAATTCATAATCCATGTAAAGCACTTAACAGGATATCCAGCACACAGTAGGGGTTTACTTAATACTAATGATAATAATCCATCTTGATTCTCCTTTAGCCTAAGAAACCCTTACTTTTTTAAAGGGCTTTCAGTCCCTTGAACCTAAACTGTGTGTCCCTGCACATGGGTTACACTAAGCCTACCACTTCCATGGGGTTGGAAACATACAACCTAATACTAAAAGCAAACAGTGCACTTTCTCTTCTGGCTCTCAGATCACAATAAGCTATCCAGTAAAACCCAAGGAGTCTGACTCATGAGTCTTTTTCTTTGGAGATTTCTGCTAAGCCAGGTCCCATTGTCACCTAATGGGAAGGTCAGTTTCCTAGAACCAAAGTCATGATGGCACATTCATTTATATCAAATTTTATTTTGTTAGCATCACACCATCAGCCCATTCTCTCTTTAGATGTTCACAAATCATCTTCTTGCTCATCAGTGATCTGTTTCCAAGCTTTGTTTAGGTCCATCCAAATTGACTGATGAGTATAAGGGAATTGCTCCACCCTGGTGACCATGCAGGTATCTGTATAAACAAAGCTTGAATGGCAGCTTATCCGAGTCCTGGTGGAACACCACCCTGAAGTGCAGAAAGGGTGGATGGTCTTGAAGGAGCTGCTGGGAAGCCCTCTCCCACCCACTTCTCTATCTCCTTACGAGGAGGTTATGAGACAGCTTATCATCTCCTGGGTTCTGAGGAAGCAAAGGCAAGTCAGCAACAGGTTATCACATGACTAGTCTTGCAATCATTGCCCTTTGTTTGGGTGTCATCCTTTTTGGTGTATACGACAACAGCTCACCTCTCTGCCTTATTCTTCTTCCTGTTATTTGTAACAAACTGTCAAACTCTAAAAGTGGCTCCATTGTATTTCTACTGGTTGACCAGTTGGGTCTTGGCTTTGCGTTGCCTTCTAAGTGTGGGTAAGCTTGACAGTGTAAGGAAGCTTCTCGTTCTTTAAAATTGGAAATCAATATACCCAACTCTGATTCATCCAGAGTCTTCTATTCCTCAGAATTGAAGACAGCTATGACTTACAGCAGCTGGTTGTTGCTTGTTGCCTTATAATCTTCTCATCCATTTGAACTTCTTTTCACTCTTATCCAAGTTCATTTCATATTTTATTAAGCCTTTTTTTTCAATTTTTAATTTTTTTATTTATTTATGATAGTCACAGAGAGAGAGAGAGAGAGAGAGAGAGAGAGGCAGAGACATAGGCAGAGGGAGAAGCAGGCTCCATGCACCGGGAGCCCGACGTGGGATTCGATCCTGGGTCTCCAGGATCGCGCCCTGGGCCAAAGGCAGGCGCCAAACCACCGCGCCACCCAGGGATCCCCTTTATTAAGCCTTTGTTGTGCAAGCAAACTTCACCCGCCATTATACACCACTGTACCAATGTCTAGAAATCCGTCTGGCTCTAGAAATCACAACCTCTGACTCCTGGATAGCTGGTTTACATTGAGGCACACATTTGTCCTTTTATTCGAGTGCTTAGTAGGTAGTGACTAACAAGGAACATTAAGATACTAAGGGGTTAACACTTATCAATGGTCCTTAGCAGGTATAGGTCCCATTATTATGGTGTCCATCTGATGGATGATTAAAACAAGACTGCAAAAGGTAAAGTAAGTTCTGGCTACCACAACTTACTTTCTTACTATACCATGAACAAGGCATGATCCCAGAAGTTCAGGGGCTCACAGTCCAGTACCTCTGAGTCTGTGATATCTAAATCAATGGTCCTGAAACCATAACTGATACAGTAATGAAGGGCTTCCCTAATCTGGGGCTAACCAGAAGTAGAACACATGGTGCAAACAGGTAGAAAAGAATGAAGATAAGGAAAGACAGAGGAAGAGAATGAAGAACGTATCAGTGAACAAAAGGGAACTTGATTAGAGTGGGCTCTGATCCAGTGCGCATTTTGTGTCCTTTTAAGAAAAGAAAGCACAGAGAGAAGAAGGAGAGCTCTATGTGAAGACGGAGAGACACACAGGGAGAAGAACGCCACGTAAAGATGGCGGCAGAGACCATTAGGGTTGTGTGGCCATGAGCCAAGGAATGCCTACAGCTACCAGAAGTCGGAAAAGCCAGGAAGAGTCTTCTGGAGGCTTCAGAGGGGGCATTGCCCTGATGACATCTTGATTTTCAGGTTTCTAACCCCCAAAACTGTGAGAGTTATTAATAACTTATCACTTAACAGCAATTTTCCACACCTCACAGAGAAGCCTTCTGCCCGGAGCCTCCCTGTGCCCAGGGTGAAAGAAGATTCCAATGTGATCCTGGTACAAACAATTCAATGCATTCCAAATCCAAATAGAAGTAAATTTTTTTAATAAAGATTTTTAAAATTTATTCATGAGAGACACAGAGAGATAGGCAGAGACACAGGCAGAGGGAGGCTCCCTGCAGGGAAACTGATGTGGGACTCAATCCCAGGGCCTCAAGATCATGAACTGAGCCAAAGGCAGATGCTCAACCACTGAGCCACTCAGGCATTTCAGAAGTAACTTTTGCATGATTTTTTACTTGCTTCATGAAACACTGCCCATTTCTCTCTAAAATTTAATTAACCGCTATTAATACTATGCTTATTAGAACTGCCATTTGGAGAATTATAGCTATGAATATCTCTTCTCCCTCATTAAAATATTAACTCCTCAAGGATAAAAGCATTATTTTATAACTCATTTAGTGAGAGCAAGTTATTATAAGGAAAAGGCTCACATCATTACAGAGGCTGAGAAGTCCCAGGATCTATACAGTCAGCAAGCTGAGGAAGACCCAGCAGAGTCAATGGTATGGTTCCAATCAAGTCCAGGGCCTGACAACCGGGTGAGCTGATGGTCTAAGTTCTAGTCCAAAACTGAGTTCCAAAGTAGGACAAAGTCTGTGTCCCAGTTCGAAGACAGACTTCTTTTTTTTAAAATATTTTATTTATTTATTTATTCATGAGAGACACACTGAGAGAGGCAGAGACACAGGCAGAGGGAGAAGCAGGCTCCCCCTGGGGAGCTCAATGTGGGACTCGATCTCAGGACCCCGGGATCATACTCTGGGCCAAAGGCAGATGCTCAACCACCGAGCCACCCACGTGTCCCATGACCCTATATTTTGATTACTTCTTTACACTATAGTCTATAATTATCTATTTGTATAGGGAGAATAGAAAAATAATTTCCTCTAATATGGATTATCAAAATTTGTATTTTACTATCAAGAATTTGGAGAAGATCCTTTTAGCTTCACAATCCATCGTTGGTAATTTCAATGTTAGGCAGCATTTGATAATCTGAAATGTACAAAGCATGAAACTTAAGATATGAATGTTCTATTTATAGAACCAATTAAGATTTCTGTACCACAAACACAGGAATTCTGGTCAGTTCAATTTCATACAATTCTCACTAAGGTAAGAAAAATGTATCGTGTGTTTATAATTGTATGCTTTGAAGAAGTATTCCAGATGGGAAAGAACTGCCATTTTGACTAGGCATCAATGAAAACTGAAACCTCGGACTCCAATCTGATCACTGAAAGACTCCACAGTCCAGCTTCTGGGTCTGCACACTTCAAACCGTCTTTCCCTTCCAGTATCCACACACTTGGGTGGCCCTAGAGGCCACCCCTACCCTGGGCCAGCTAAAGATACTGTAACTCTCCAAGGAAGTGGCTGCAAACCACCGTCACCATCTCAGGATCTATATCAGGTCCAGATGCAGATGAGGCTATTTGGATTCAAATTGTCAAGAATAGTTTCTCTGGGTCCAGAGACCTGGTGAACTAAAAAGACAAACTTATCTACCTCCTTTCAATGAAAATGCATTGCTGAGGCCAGTATCGGACAACCATAGTGGATACTCCCATTCAAAAGAGGAAAAGCAGGAAGCCAGAAATATTCCTTGGATGGAGTCTAGATCTTCTTCCTGGCAGTGGTTACTCTTTGTGGACCTTTTGATCTCATCTTCTCCCTCTAAAATAGACTTCCTTTTTAATAAGAAACGTCCCATTTTCCCAGAAGACAAATGTTTCTGAGGTTCCTTTTTAGCCATGAAGGTTGGAATCCTAGAGGTCTTTTCTTATTTTCAGCTGTCTCTGTCCTTTTCAGTCCAAGCTGGAAGTATCTTTCCTAGCATAATTTTCTTAAAAATTATGTGCGTGTCCTATGAAAATTAGTTGGGTTCATTTTATACTCCAAAAGCCACATCCATAATTCTTCCAGAGAGATTTCTTTGTACTGGGTCACATGTTAGGTAACTGAGTAATTAGACACCACTAGACGTGATTCTTGGCTGAATTTTTTTCTGGTTCTGATGCTGATTGTTCCTGGATGATTGGGTCCACACTAGTGACAGCAGTGTAAAAGGTATTATTATGGTCAGTTCACCAAGAAATTTCTGTTGGGTATTAGATGTCAGGAATGGGCATGACAGTAAGCACAGAGTGTGGTACGCTTAGCCTTTTCTTTAGCTTGTATTTGTTTTTTTTAATCTGCAATAATATGGGTTCCTTTAACTCTAAAGATTCTTGTTGCCTGTCCAGAAACTCTAGCCTTTTATATTTTCACTTATTGTCAAACTCCATAAAAACAGGATTTCTATCCTAAACATGAAAAGAAGCAGAATTTCTGGCAGGCTCTTTGATTTCTCTAAATAAATGAATTAATTCCAAATCAATGTCCCTGCAGGGTCTTTAAATAAAGCTAAAGAAAGGAAAGGAGAAATCTGTATCACTTCAAATTAGAAAAATTGATCCAGAAAAATAAGGCTTTCTACAAGCCATGTAAACCAAGAAATAATGGTTCTACAAAATATAATCAAATTGAACCTTTAAAAAAATGATGAAAATCAATGACATTATTACAAGGTATGGACAATGAAAAAAAGTTCTGCCAAATTCGGAAGAGAACAAAATTGCAGAAATGCACAACAATGCTCCCTCAACCGATCTAATGGTCTTAATTATACGGTTTTGTCTCTTTAACTGAGAAACATTCTTAATAGCTGCTAACAACTCTGTTGCTACCTTAAGAGCTGTAGCTTTATCACAATTAGTTCTCCTATTTTTCTAAAGAGTTGATAAAATTTGCATTTCATGAATAGAAAATATATTTTGAGCAAACAGCCTGACATACCTTGGTTACCTCTAGAAGGAGTTAACAAATGACATTGTAAGTTGAATAAAATCTAATGGAGTAGGGGGCTTCATTTCCAGCAATGCTGGAGTAACTGATATCAGATTCATCCACACACAGTAAAGAAGTAGGGGAATGGACAACACACGTGAAACTGTCTGTGGACATTAGAGATTATGCAGCAAAGGACAGTCTCTAAAGGAAGGGCAACATCTTGAAGGATCATATAGTCACCCCAACTTTCTGCCTGGAAGCACTTTATCGACTGCTGGAAAAGAGAACTCCAAGCAGAGCTCAGGAGTGTCACAGAGTCCACGAAGGAAAAAGACAGGCACTCAGTGGAGCCATGAGGCTTCACTTGTAGAAAATAAGCAGAAGTGAGAGCACCATACAAAGAGCCCCAGGAATGTGCATGGAGATCTGCTCCAGGCTATAATTAAATACTAAGCTGTGCATGCAGGAGGTGAAATTTCACCAAGTCAGGAAAGAGCAATTGAGAAAGTGTAAGAGCTCTTACACTGACCTGAGAGAGGTTTGAGTTTTATCCAGGCACAGCAGGGAGGCCAGAGTACCCACCCAGAATAGAGACCTGAGGGTTACTGCTAAGTGGTAGGGGAAAACCCAGTCTCCTGGTGAAGTCCACACTCCACAAATCCTGAAATACCAGCCTTTAAAGGATCAAGCAAATCCCCAAGTGTCTTTCAGAAAAAAATAAAAATAAAAAAATAACTCCAGTGCTCCTTAAGACAACAAAATCCAACACTTAACAATGTAGGAATCACAATGTACATCCTTCAATTAAAATCAATAGACTGAAGCAGGAAAATGTCATCGGAATGAAGGGGAAAACGTCAGTCAATAATAGAAGACACTAGAAAGGACAGTGAATGGTACTATCAGACAAGGACTTAAGAGACCTACTGTATTTTATTTTAAAGTAAAACATATACATAAGGAAAAATACAAAGAAAGACCACATGATGTCCTGGAGATGGAATATGCGATATCTGAAGTGAAAAACTGGATGGGTTTAATAGAGATTAGTTACTTTAGAAGAAGAGATTGGTGAACTTGAAGATAGAGAAATAGAAACTATCCAAAATGAAGTACAGATAGTAACACAGACAAAAAATGAACAGAACTTCAGTGATTTTTGGACAACATCTTGCTAATTTATCTGTAAGGCAAAATCAAAGAAACAGTCTGCAGATTTTACAAATTTGATAAAAACAATAAACAAGATCAAGAAATGTATAGACAAAACCACACCAAACACATCAGAATGAAGTTGCTGGAAACCAATGATAGAAATCTTAAAATAGACAAATATTTTATAATAAAATCATCAACAGGCACAACATTTCTAAGTTTATGTATGCACTTAGAGTTTCAAATATGTGAAGAAAAAAATGACAGAACAGAAAGTAAATAGACTAAATGTTATCACTAGAGATTTTGATATCCCTCCATGACCAATAGAACAAATAGACAAATAAGAACAGACATCCTTAATTAACACTGTCAATCTAACTGATCTGACATTTATAGACCATTCTATCCACCAACAATAAAATGTACATTCTTTATACGTGGTCACCAGACATTCAACAAGAGAAATCAAAGGCTGGACATAATACAAGTATCAAATTGATAAGGCCTAAAGACTTATGAAGCATGTTCTCTGATAACAAAAGAATTGGATTAGGGAATCCATAATAATAATCACATCTGAAAAATCTTCCAACATACTTCCAAACACCACATGGGTCAAAGAAATGATGAAGAAAATTAGAGAATATTCCAAAATGACTAAAAACGAAAATTAAAATTGAGGGGATCCAGCTAACATAGAATTTAAAAGATAAATCTATAGCTACAAAATTGCTTATACTTAGGGAAGAAGAAATGATGTCTAACGATGGTGAACAAAGACTCTATTTTAAGAATAGAAAGGAATAGCTTTGAGTTAATAAAAGGCATCTATGAAAACCCTCTACCTAACTCATAGTTAATGGCAAAAGAACAAATGTTTTTCCTTTCAGACTGGAAATGGCTTCAAGAAAATGAAATAAAACACATTAGAGAGAATGAAAATTGCCCTTACTTGCAGGTAACATGATCATGTTATATTTTATATATTCAATATATATTCTACAAATGATCACGATATATAGGAAATCCTAAAGAATCTACAAGGAAGTCACCATAATTGCCATGTAAATTTAGCAAGTTGGCAAGATCACTCCATGACGATGTATTGCTCTTCTGTACGTCAATTAAACAATTAGAAACTGTTCCTTCTCTCCCTGTCAGTCTTGTTCTGCTTTGTCCCACTGCCAATTCCCAGCTGTTAATTTGTTATCCAGCCTTTGAATGTACCGCATTCAAATCCAAGTCCTCAGGCAATCATAGCTCAGGAAGCACCTCCCATCACCTGTTGATTGCAGAACCGGCCACAAACCCTCCCCATCCTGTGGGCTCCCTCCTGTGAGGTGTGACTGCAGCTCGGCCCCTCCGAGAGGGCCCGCGCTTAGGTCCCTGCACATGGGCTTGCCCACATGGCTTAGGGTTTAGGAGAAACTCAGCAAATGCGTCAGAAGCAAAGGCGTGAAAAGCGCTTGGGCACTGGAGTTTATTTTCTCTTCACACTCTCCGGCTCCCTGGGACCACGGCGAGAGGATCCAGAGCCAGCCTGCTGACAGATGGGAGGACGTGCAGAGCAAAGGATGAGGCCGCTGGACGCTCTCCTGCACCAGCCGGCCGCAACCAGGCTGACAGCCGACCACGGGGATAAGCCCAGCTGTCTCCGACCAAAAGGCATGCCCACCCAACCCCCAGAATCATGGGGGATGATGCCTGCATGAAGCCACTAAATTGTGGGCTGATTTACTACACAGTGATAGCTAGCTGGCGCGTGGGAGAAGGGAGAGGAACAGGTGACGGAGGCTTGCTGAGTACAGGGTATGGACGGGGAGGGTGCATTCATCTGCTTGGGCTGTCAGTTATTGAAAAATGATTTTATTTATTTGACACACACACATACACACACACACACACACACACACACACACACACACAGAGTGAGCACAGGTAGGGAGAGAAGCAGGAGCCTGATACGGGGCTTGATCCCAGGACTCCGGGATCAGCACCTGAGCAGGAGGGAGACGCTTAACCGACTGAGCCACCCAGGGGCCCCCTGCTTGGGCTGTCATAGTAAAATACCACAGATGGCTGGTTTACACAACAGCTATTTATTTTCTCACAATCCTGGAGGCTGGAAGTCTGAGATGAGGGTGCCAGCATGGTTGACTGCTGGGGAGAGCCCTCTGTCTGACTTGCGGGTGGTCACCTGTGTCCTCACGTGGTCTTCCTGTGTGGCAAGAGATCACTCTCTTCACCTTCTTACAATCCTGAGAGATTAGGACTTGACGTCATTTAACCTTAATTGCATCCCAAAAGCCCCATTTCTAGAGTCACATTTAAGGTGAGGGCTTCAACAGGTGAATTCGGGATGAATTTGGGAATTTTATGAATTGAACATAATTCAATTCATAGCAAGGGGGTTCATTATACTATTATTTCTAATTTTTTTACATTTGAAAGGTTTCATAAGATTTAGAAGATGTAAATGTATTTTGGCTCCTATGCTCTTATGCCTTATTTTGTGAGAGAGAGAAAACCCCAGAAGGTTCTATGGTCTCCTGATACCCTTAAAATCTTGACTAGGTAACTAGAAATTACAGTTCAAAATAATAAAACTGTGCATTTGCTTTAATGTCAAATCTTCTACTTTCTTCCAGGTTGCTGGTAATACTATAGTTCCCAGTCTGTCATGGGATAGAGAGGGCGGCCAGCTACTCCACTGCTGCGTCTCCTCTCCCCCATCTATCTACACGTGGCTTTCGCTTCCATCATAACTGACATGCTAGGGGTCAGGGGTAAGAAAGGTTTTACTTGAACTAGAACGGTCTATGTTGGCGTTGAGCTCTCTGGACCCAACTCTGCTGACACAGATGGAGGCATATGGTCATTTGGAATTCCCTCCTTAACAACAGAAAGTCTATGGCCCATTTCCAGACTTTTCTGGCTGAGACTCCCTGCTCCCACAGAGGGCAGTACTGGACAGGCCTCGTGAAAATCTCTCGCCAGCAACGTCTCCTGTGAGGTCCACATCTGATCCACAGAAAATACCCTTCCATTTCCCCACAGTGTGTGTCTGTCAACATATATCACGGCAACCGCACTCTGAGCCTGTCATCAAAGCAACAACCTGTATATTACTTTCCTATTACACAGCAGCAAATTATCACACAGTTATTATTTTTTAGTTCAGGAGATGAGATGTCCAAAATCAGTTTCACTGAGCTAAAAACCAAGGAGCCACTAGAGCTGCACTGCTTCTAAGGTCACTGAAGAAACAGAGAGAACCCACTTCCTGCCTTTCTACCTGGAGGCTACCTGCACTCCTTGGCTCATGCCACACTGCTCTGACCCCTACTTCCATTATGGCATCACCTCTGGCTGACCATCTTGCTTTCTTCTTCAAAGGATCCTTGTGATACCACTGGGTCCACCTGGTTATCCAGGATAATCTCACTACCTCAAAACCCTTAACCGCTCTTGCAAAGTCTTATGTGCCAAGTGGGGTAACATATTCACTAGTTCCAGGGATTAAGATGTAGATACCTTTGGGGGGATCTTCTACCTGTGACATCCTGTCTTCTATGTTTTTCAGGGGTTAGGAATAGTTGGACCCCAACTCATTCTGCTTCTGTTTCAAAGAACACATAGCAGCCTTCCCTGGTCTCTTCATGGAAGTCCCTCCCACCAGACTTGAGATAAAGAAGGTAGCACTCTCCTCCTTCCCCAGGGATGGCAAGAGGTCTCCAAAGAACTCTCTTCTCCTGTCCCCACCCAAAGGGCAATCTGACCTCTTCTCTGATCCTTGGTCTGTCAGACAGATACAGAGTTGTGGAATAGATCCCTTCACACTTCTTTTACAGAATTTGCAACGCTCTCACTCCACTTGGTATCTTGATATTCATAGAATCAGCACCTTGGTTGAAGCTGAGGCGTGGAATGTTCCATTCTAACATCCTGTACATAACTATTCCCCTAAAGCAGAAATATGAAATTATAAATAGATCCTCATGAATTGTTAAATTCTTAAAGCTGGTCTTCTATTTGGTGACAGAATGTATTTAATGAGTCAAAAGGAATTTCAATATTCAAAGGTGAATATTAAATGAATAACATTCTACAGAACACAAAAATACTTTGAGGAGAGCATTTTGCTTCTGAATAGCTTTTCAGTCAGACTGTTCCTTCTTGAAATAAGAACTATCACTCAACCAATCTTCTGTTCATGTGAAAAAGAGTAATTTGAGCTGGAGAGCAAACCTCACCTGCAAAACAGTAAATGTGATATGTGATGTTGCCATTCTCCATTTTGCCTAAAGAAATGCATTTTTTTCATTCTTAAAGCTCTGTCGGATAGTGTGATAGCTAAAACTTATAAAACCCACAAAATAATGGTGCCATAATTTATATATATATATATATATATATATATATATATATATACACACATATATATATATAATTAGGTATTTCTACTCAAATGAGAATGAATAGAGTGTTTATGGAAAAATGAAACTGTAGCATTTGATCGTCAGATCTGGAATATTTCTTCTATCAAACATTCCATCAAAACAGAGATATCTAATCTCTGCAAACACACAAAACAATGAGGCTCTGTTGTTGTATTAGCTTGATTTCTTTTGGGGATGCAAGTAACAAAATTAACTACAGCTTTAGCTAAAAAGAAAAAAAAAAGAGTGGGGGGTAGAGGGAGAGACTCAATAATAGAGTGTATGGCACAGAACTGGCAGGTAAGGAATGCAGCTAGACTGGAGGATAGTTTCTTGTCTCTATTCCCTCTGGTTTTCTGCACTTTTTTCTCTGGCGGCAGGGTAACATGACCAAATTTATAAAAGCCAAAGGATCTGAACTCTTTAAATTACCCATCACATGACTAGACGAGATTTCTTTTTAGTTCAAATTCCCAAGGAAGACATGGCCGACCTTGGCTTGGGTCACGCACCCATTCCTGGGATAATAACTATGGCCAGGAGATCATACCGCACGAAGATGGTATCCACTGCAGATGACATGAGATGGAGAGGTGAAAGAAAGACAACTATGACAGCTCATTCCAACGCGTTAGAATAGCATAACACTGAATGCCTAAGAGACTGTTCACATCTGGACTCCTGAATCCTGTAGGTTGCTCGGAATGTGTACTTTCAGGCTTGTAGTATGTTTGCTTCTTCCATCCGCAGAAGTGGTATCTCACAAGGTCATGTTGATTTTACCATCACTGGTTGGGGATATTCATGGAAGGACACAGGCAGTAAAAATGTAAACACCGACCCATGTGGTTATAAACTCGCAGAGGGGATAAACCAGAGCCCAGGCCCTGACTGATAGACTCCTCTGTTTTCTATCTCTGAAAGTGGGGTAGAGATTTCTTCCTGTGAACGGAGCCCCCGAGGGACTCAGTTTTGTGTAGTGATCTTGGCTGCAAATTCCTGTCTCTGTAGGGACCCAGGCCTCCTGTCAAGAAAACCAGTCAAACCTTCCAGACCTGCCCCGGTGTCAGCTTGCCAGGGGAACCCTGAGGTTAGTAGAACGTATGGAATCTCATATATACACAACTTATCAGACACAGTCCACAATCAATGCTTCGAAATTTTATGCTGTAATGAGAAGTCTGACTCAAACCATTCCCTATTTTAAAATTTCCATTTTCATTACAATAATTCTAATGTTTCAGAGTTTTCTTCACTTTTCATAAAACTAAACTATTTCAGGCAATATTCTATGTGAGCAAATCATCTCCACGTCTCCTGAATCATAGTTAGAGTTGTTCTACAGCAAGATATTCTCTTCTGGTTTTGCCTACACCGAGGAGTCTCTCAGGCAATGTATCCTCAAATGGAAGCATATTCTGGCATCTTTACCACATGCCGTTCACCCCAGAAATGTCTACTGGCATGAGAACAGAAGGAAAACCTGTCAAAATGAGCAGTTCTGAAACTTAAGCAGGTAAGGGGATCCTTGGTGGAAGGGTTAAAAACAGAAAGGATGAATACACTTTAAAAACCACTTTCTTACTATACGGTAAACAGAAATAGCCTATCTTATTTTATTTTTTTTAAATAAGATTTGGTATTTTTTTAAGTTTTTATTTATTTATTCATGACAGAGAGAGAGAGAGAGAGAGGCAAGAGACACAGGCAGAGGGAGAAGCAGGCTCCATGCAGGGAGCCCGGTATAGGACTTGATCCTAGGTCTCCAGGTCTCAGGCAGCGCTAAACCGCTGAGCCACCTGGGTTGCCCATATTATCTTATTTAAAAAAAAGAAAAGAAAAGAACGAAAAGAAAAGAAAAGAAAAGAAAAGAAAAGAAAAGAAAAGAAAAGAAAAGAAAAGAAAAGAAAAGAAAAGATGAAGGTATCTACACATAGTTTACAAGGTTTAGACTGATAAATACTATGGTCTTTGTTATTTCTAAACAACATTCACAGAGAAATACACGGCTGTAATTTTAGATTTTTAAAAATGGGAAAGTTAAAAAAAATCCCTTTTAAAAAGCCTAAGAAAAGGGTGCCTGTGTGGCTCAGTTGAGCATCTGACTCTTGATCTTAGGGTTTGAATTCAAGCCCTGAGTTGAGTTCCATGCTGGGTGTGGAACCTAGTTTTCAAAATTTAAATAAATAAAATAATATATATTTTTTAAAGCCAGAGAAAGAAGAGCAAGGCAAACCACAAAACATGAGACGGAATAGTTGAAGAACAAAAGGCAACAGCAGTGGGGCAAACAAAATAGACAAAATGAACACCACCGGAGTTGGGGTTTTAAAAAGGTTAACACAGGTGACAAAGCTCTAAGACAGAACCTTTTAAGTGGAGAAAGCACAAAGTAGCATTATCAGGAATGAAATAGGTGAAATTAGTATACACTTTAAAGGACCAGAGGAAATTAGAAATATCTTTATGACAATGAATGTTAACTTTCTATGAAATCCCCAGATACTCAAAGAAAATAAGACATCTTACACAATTGAACAAGAAAATATGGAAAAATTTTAATAGTTCAAGATCTTTCAGGAAATTGAATCTGTAACTGAAAAACTACCCATGAAAGAAAACTTGAGGCCCAGGTAACTTCACTTGAAAATGCTTTCAAATACTTAAGGAAAAACTAACCAATCTTACAAAAACTCCTGAGAATAGAGAAGTATGGAGTATCACAATTCATGTTAAGAGGCCAAGACGACATTAATCTAAAAACCTTTAAAAAGGATATTAAAAGAAAAACATAGACCAATTTCTCTAATAAATGTAGATACAAAACCCTAGAATGTACATATGTAAGTCAAATCCAGTTTTATAGAGAAAGGGTAATATTATATGACCAAATAGCATTCACTCTAGGAATGCAAAGTTGGTTTAACATTCAAAATTCAGTCAAGTACTTGACTATAGTAACAGAATAAGGGAGAAAACCATGCATTTCAACAAATACAACAAAAGCACTTGATAAAATCCAAATCCCATTCATGATAAAAACTCAGCTAACTAAGCATTAAAAACACTTTCTTCATGTCATGGAGGGTATCTACAGAGTACCTATTTCAAGATCGTATATCAAAAGGCGAAAGACCGTGATTATCAGTACAAAATCCTCAACAAAATACTAGCAACAAAAATTCAATAGCACACCGAAAGGGTTATACAACATGTCCAAGTGGGATTTATTCCTGGAATGAAAGGATGATTCAACATATGAAAAATCAATCAGTATTAATATACCACATTGACAGAATGAGGGGGGAAAGGCCATGATCATCTCAACTGATGCAGAAAACACATCTGACAAAATGAAGTACCCTTTTTAACAACAACAACAACAACAACAAAACCCTTAAAAAACCAACTAGGAACAGAAGGAAATTACTTCAACATAATCAAAACCATCTATCAAAAGCCCATCACTAAAATCCTACTAAATGGTGCTTTTCCCTCTAAGATCAGGAACAAAACAGAGATGCTAACTTTTATCACTTCTATTTGACATAGTACTAGAAGTCCTAGCCAAAAGCAATTAGACAAGAAATAGAAACAAAAGGCACCCAAATTAGAAAGGGAGTTAAATTACCTCTGTTTCCAGAGGACATGATATTATATAGAGAAAACTCTAAAGATTCAAGAAAAAGACAAAAACAAAACCCTCGTAGAATAAACAAATTCAGCAGAGTTGTAGGATATAATAGTATCAAGACAAAAAAAAAATCACTATACAATATACTATTCTATACACTAACAATGAACAATCCAAAAATAAGTTGAAAGAAGACAATCCCACTTACAATAGCATCAAAAAGAATAAAATATTTAGGAATGTAATTTAACTAAGGAAGTGAATGACTTGTATGCTGAAAACTACAAAACACTGTGGGAAGAAACTTTAAAGACACAAATAGATGGAAAGACATCGTGTGCTCATAGATTGGAAGGCTCAGTATTGTTAGGATGTTAGGATCAGTACCATTCAGAGTGATCTACAGATCTATTGCAATCCTTATCAAAATCCAAAAAGTATTTTCCACAGGAATACAAAATGCCATCCTAAAAACCATATGGAATCGATCTCAAGAGGTCCCAAATAGCCAAAGTAACTATTTTCTGCTGAATTATGTATCCCCCCAAATTCCTATGTTGAAGCTCTTTCTTCTCCCCAACACCACCCCCCGCCCCAACACACACACATAGCTCAGAACGTAACTGTATTTGGAGATAGGACCTTTAAAAAGGTGATTAAGTTAAAATGAGGCCTTTGGGTGGGCCCTCGTCCAATCTTACAGATGTCCTTATAAGAGGAAATTAAGATACAGACACACACCAGAGATGTGCATACTGAGAGGAAAGGCCCAGTGAGAACAGACCAAGAATGGGGCCATTTGAAAGCCAAGAAGAGAGGCCCCTTAAGAAACCAAACCTGCAGACACCCTGACCTTAAACTTCTAGCCTTCAGAACTGTGGGAAAATAAACGTCTGCCACCCAGTCTGTGGCACTTTATTATAGTCACCCTAGCAAACTAATGCAGCAAGCCTGAAAAAACAAAGTTAGAGAGGTCTCACAGTCTCTGATTTCAAAACTTAGTACAAAGTTGCAGTAATCAAGAGTGTGGTACTGGCATAAGGACAGATAAACAGACCGATGGAGTAGAATCGAGAGCTCAGAAAGAAGCCTGCAGATCCAGGGTCACAAGACTGTCAACAAGGGTGCCAAGACCATTCAACTGGGAAAATGTCTCTCCAACAAATGGGGTTGGGAAAACTGGATATCCCCACACACAAAAATTAAAGTTGGATCCTTACCTTAAACCACACAAAAATAGCTTTCATCTGAGCTGCCAACATGCCATGCAGATTGAGGAAGACCCAGAAACGTCGGAGCCACTGGAGCTAGGACCACGGCTGCTTCAGCAAACGCTGGAAGCAGCCAGGAGGCCGGGGTGATGCTGGCGGCACGCATTACCACAGGATCAAGTTTGACAAGTAGCACCCGTTACTGTGGAAAAGTCAGTATGAGGCATTACCGCTAACAGAGGAGCCAGAGCTTCTGCTAAACCATCAACCTTGAGAAACTGTGGACCTGGGTCAGCAAGCAGGCAAGGGTGGATGCTTCCAGAAGGAAGCCTGGAGCTGCTCTGAACACTGATGTGGTGCAATCAGGCTACTGCAAAGTTTTGGAGAAGGGAGAGCTCCCCAAACAACCTGCCACTGTGAAGGCCAAATTCTTCATCAGAAGAGCTGAGGAGAAGATTAAGTATTGGGGGGTGGGGGCCTGTGACCTGGTAGCTTGAAACCACATAGAAGGAAGTTCATGCAACACTAATGCAACAAGCGGGGGAAAATACAAAAATGAATTTAAAATGGATCCAAGATCTAAATGTAAGACCTTAAACTATAAACTCTTAGAAGAAAACAAGGGAAAAGTTTCATCACGTGGAGTTGGCAAATATTTCTTGGACATTATACCAAAAACGTGAGGAATATAAGTAAAAATCGACAAATAGGACATCAGATTAAAAACTTCTGTGCATCAAAAGACACAACTGACATAATGAAAAGACAACCTACAACGTGGAAGAAAAATATTTGCAAATCATGCATTTATAAGTATGATTTCTACATAGTAGAATCTTAAAGCACCTACAACTCCACAACAAAAACCCAGTAACTCAAAAATATAGACAAAGCATCTCCATGTTTCTCCAAAGATACACAAAACGGCCAACAACAATCTGAAATGATGCTCAGTATGACTTACCTTACTGTTAGCAAAATGTAATATACCCAAATGAGCTATCACCTCACAAAACAGAAATCAAGTGTTGGTGAGCATATGGAGAAATGGAAACCCCTGTGCAGGTGGTGAGAATGTAAAATGGTGTGGCCTCCAGGAAAAAAAATGATGGTGGTTTCTCAAAAATTTAAAAATAGAATTGCCATATGATGAAGCAACTCCACTTCTGGGTATAAACCCAAAAGGACTGAAAACGGGGTCTCAAAGAGGTATTTGTCGTACATGGGTTTTCACAGTATTACTCACAAAAGCGTAAAGATGGAAGCAATCCAAATAAATGTCCATTGGCAGATATATGGATAAAGAAAATGGGGAACATACACACAAAGAATTATTATTCAGCTTAAAAGGAAGGAATTCTGACGCAGGCTACAACACGGATGAATCTCGAGGGCATTATGCTGAGATCAGCCAGTCACAGACAAATTCTATGAACCACTTATACGAGGTACCTAGAGTAATCAAAGGTACAGAAACGAAGTAGAATGGGAGTTGCCAAAGGTTGGGTGGAGGGTAAAACGGAGACTTGTTTAATGGGTACAGGGTCTCAGTTCTGCAAGGCCAAAAAGTTCTAGAGATTGGTTACGTAACAACTGTGAACCCATTTCAACTTCAGCCAATGAACCTTGCAATATAATCACTGTGAAATAAGAATATTAAGGACACAGATCAGAATGGATACTGAATTTCCATGTATTTACTGCATTCTTTTAAAAATGTTGACCATTACATAATCTGCAAACTGACAAGACATCTAATTTTTTTTTTTTTTGGAACTTATAATGGATCCATTCTTTTGTAAAAGTTAAGGTTTTTAATGGGTAAGAAGACTAGGTGGGAATAAAGCTCACTGCTGTCCATCCTGGGAATCTATCCCTGTGGCTATCTGGTTATTTGTTCACCAAACCATCTTTCCCTCCTTCTTGGGCACACAGCTGGACCTCATTTCCCAGCCTCCTCTGCAGTTAGGTGTGGTCGCAACTGTGTTCTGGCCTGTGGGCACGCTGGAAACATGCCATCCCCAGGCCGGAGCCATAAAACTCTCCCAGGTGCTACCTCTATTCATCCTCTCAGGAAGGGCCTGGGGCGTGCACAGCTGGGCTGAGAGCCCTTGGGGAAGGCTGCCAGGCCAGGTACACATACACCAATCCTTCAGCAAGAAATTCTTATCATGATAAGCCTTCAAAATGATGCATTTTTAAAATGCGAAATTTGTCATGGTTGTTAGTCGTGGTTGCCCTCTAAACAACTTTATGCCGTGTTATACAGGGATGTACATGATTAACAAAACACACACCCTGCTGAGTAGTAGAGGTTCATTACTGTCACACAGAGTATCCACCTAGGCCCAATCTTCACCGAGTTGGGGACCCATAACTACGTACTCCTGGCTTTGTGAGCGATCACATCTTGCATATATATTTGCTCATATGACACTCCCAATTGATCCACACAAACCAACCTTCGTCAATATTATATGGAAAGACACTGAACACAATGATTGCATCATTCAGGGTGTGATTAGCTGGATTCTTTACATTGTGAATGCATCTCAAGAACCCTCTAGAAAGATTTTGAACTTTTAAAAAATGCATGGAATAGTCTTAAAATTTTCATCGGTACCTTCTCAAAACTAGATGACAGCAGCCGGTAATGGATTAAACACATACACTCACGCACACTTTTCTTCAACCACATTGCAGACCTCACACAATTAGAAGGACAAAATGTGTTTCAAACAATACGAAGCAAAAACTGGTTGGAAAGAATCTAACAAGATTTCAGCCAGGAATGAATTATAAGCATCCAACTCTATTGGCGTAGGCAGTGGTCCATCACGGACTATAACAGGGGTCCTGTAAGTTCATACTTGGTGTCCACCTCGGAGCCACTGGCACCCCCAGTGAAAAGCAGCACAAGAAAGCTATGACCGAAGGCTGCTGGGGGCTTCACATACAGCACCAGGTTTACCAGGAAGGTAGAAAGACAGGATGAGTCAGCCCAGACTAAGTGAATACACAGAGTAATCCCTTACAAATGTCTCCTTGAGGAGTTGGCTTCATTTGATACAAATAAATCTATTGGATTTATCATTACTTGTATTTCACTGAAAAAAGAGTGAGTTGACCCAGATGACAGTACTAATATAAATGTTGGAGAAAATATGGCGACACTGGCGAGAGTGATGAATGACCCAAGTTTGGGAAATACTATCCTAAGTGCTATAAATAATCAAATCATCTCTCAGATAGAAGCACTGGAGTGAATATTAAAATAATTAAGTGATTCTGGGAATCTGTAAAGAAAGAAGAGAATTAACGTTTGTTTTAAATTTTTGGATTGCGGTTTGTAGGACTCACTTTTCTTCACGATTTAGCTTAATTCCTGGCTGAGATGCTACAGGTTAACTCTTTTACTGACTCATTTTTTATGGTCTCAACCAACTTCAGCTTGGGCATCCTGAACTCAATGCCTGAAACATGGAGGTCTGAATGTTTTAACTTTCTTATTTTTCAATAATGAGCAAAATGTAAGTTTCAGCATCTATATATAAGTTGCCATCTGTTGGTAAGAATATATTTATATGAATATATTGAACAAGGACACAGAGTTGAGTTGCACGTGCAAAAAAATTCCTAAGATTTAAAAAATTAATTAGTTGCTACCTATTATGACCTGCAATACGAATATACATTTATACACATATATAAATCTGGTCACACCAATACTCAAGCACAAACCTGATTTCTAATTGTTACCTAGAACCATAGGCTGGCATTTAACACTAGCAAATAACATCAAGATATTATATTACATTACATAGTGTGTGACAACATAATTAAAAAACCTTTTGTGGAATAAAATAATAAATCATATGCATTTCCTTAAGCAGAATATGACCAATTACATACCTCATTATGAAATTAAAACTCAAATTAAATAACTGGGATGAGAAGATGGTTTGGTAAAACTATAGATCATAAACATCGTGAAGAGCACCAGGGATCGCCTCCAGGGAGGCAATGCCATGGGCTGCAAAGCTTGGTGACTGTGGAATCAGAGACGGGTCCTGCTCCTAGATATGCCATAACTTGCCAGCACACTCAGCAAGTCAGAAGTTCTTTGAGCTTCAGTTGCCAAAATTTTTAAATGGGGAAAATGAATGAGCCAATCTCTGAGAAAACTGAAACACCTCTTAACAGTTCATGCTTCTATGAAAAATAGAGAAATCACAACCAGCAACAAGCCATAAATAAAAAATCACAAAGGGGTGGGCTACGATGTGTTATTCGTATCCAATACACAAACATTACATTCTGACTCAATCAAATACTGAGTTTAATGCATAAAGTCATTGCTCATCACTTTCTATACTTTGAATATCAACACCGTCTAAATATTTTTAGTGGAATCCTCATTTGATTCCAAGTATTTTTTTCTGTCCTCCACCCTTACTATACGCCCAGGCTTCTTGTCTTCTGTTATCTCTATGAAGTTATATTTAAATTAATAGATACTTACTGAATGGGCACCATTTCCAGGAAGGGAAATGTCTCACTTCCTGTGAAGAGGTAGGAAAAAGAGGAAGAACAAAATTCTGTCCCTATGTAGAGTTGACCTATGGGTCAGAGAAAGAGGTTAAACTCTCATTATGCTTGGCAAAATATGAGAGAAAAATTGAAATAGCAATAAAGAAGGGCACCTGGGTGGGTCATTCAGTTAAGCATCTGCCTTTGGCTAAGGTCATGATCCCAGGACCCTGGGATCAAGTGCCGCATCAGGCTCCCTGCTCAGTGAGGAGTCTGCTTCTGCTTCAACACCCCTTCACCCCTGCTCACACTCTCTCTTGCCTCACGCTTGCTCTCTCAAATTTTTAAAATAAAATACCAATAAAAATAGGCATTATTCACTCCATTCTTATTAGTTTATCTTTGTTATTTCTAAACATTATCCTACACATATACATCAACTTACTAAGAGACCCTGGACCAGGCAGTGGTTTAATATGCAAGTGTCAAATCTACCCATTTAGTTTCCTGGTTTCCCGTACCAAAAAGTGTCTCTAAAACTACCATTTGACAAAAGGCTAAAGTTGAACTACCAGTTTTATCATTGCAAAGCAAAATAATTTATTTCTATTGCATTACCCAGTGACAAGTGAACATTTACATTCTAATAAGTGATCTACTGGTGTCTCTGAGAATTACTCAATGTAGGTTAAGCAGGCCATCTCTCAGATTTGAGGTTTATCAAGCTAAACTTGACTCTTACCATTTCTTGTATGTATACTTTGAATCTGATCTGATTCAAACTCAAATCAGATCTGAGCTGTGCCTCATTTCTCAAGTGTTGTCTTGCCTATAGAGGGACTGGATGCACAAAGGAGTCAGGGCAGACCCAATCTGACTTTCACAGCAGTTCCAGGAACCAACTTCCAGGGAAGCTGGTGGAGTGGGAGGACCCTAAGCTGCCTCTATCTCATAGACACAACTAGGTTAACGGCCAGGTTAGTATAAATAACCCAGAAAGCAACCCAAAGACTGACAGGATAGACTCTCCACACCCAAATGTAGAGAAGAGGCCACAGTGAAGAGGGTAGGAAGGGCAGAGACAAGGCTGGGAGCTAAACGGACCTGTAGGGCTGTCCCACAGGAAGGAGGGACCCCACGGGTATAGAGAGGGGGAGAGAAGCAGATTCTCATACCAGTGAGCCTGCATGAGAAGCATGAATCCCCATAATGTTTGGCCTTGAAAACCAAGGAGCCAAATGTCTCTGAGTTCTTACAATCAGCAGCCACCCAGAACTTTAAAAATCAGTAGGCTCAGCTCTGGGAGAGCAGAGGCTGAAATCCTCACCCCTAAAGAGACGGCACAGCAAACAGCCCCACAGACATACAGCATGGAGGCAGCAGTTTGAAAAATACCTGGGGCAGACAGGAGAGAGATTTGTTTGCTAATCTCAGAGCATGTGCTGGAGGAGCTGGGATCTTTGGGAGATTTCTCCAGGAACAAAGAAGCGGGGAGGTGCCATATCTCCTGCAGCCCAGTCTAGACATGTGGATGCCTGTGAGGACCAGGATGTCAACACTTTCTACCTAACTTGCTAACACCATGTCCCACCCACATGGTCTCCTGCAGATACACTCCCTCCAGCCAGGTCTGCAGCACAAGACTTGCTAACAACACAAACCCACCCCTTACTCTTCCACCTGGTACACTTCTGAAGATCCATTCCCTTTACCTGACCTGCCTTGACCCTTTCCCACAGGGGACCAGTGCAGATGTTGCTGGTACTATGTGCACCAATACTGTGTTCTTCTGCAAATGAACCCCCTCCACTTAATCCTGTCTGGAGCACTAGGATACAGTGCCACACGGCTGGCAGTGTGCAAGCAGTGCTGATAGAGGCCAGTACCACTCCAAAGTGACTCGTGCCCAAGGGAGAGAGGGTAACCACACACACCGGTCTGACTATAGCCCCAGTAGTGGTGCTGGGGGCAGACATCTGATCTGACTGCAGGCCCCATTCAACAATGAATACTTCTCAGGGGACAAGACTGGGAACACATCCAGAAAGTTCTGTGCTACTATATCTCTGTGCTACTTTATCTCCTGAGATATTGTGTATCTCTGGCCAATACCTGGTCTAACTCATTAAGTTACTTAAGCCTAACGTGGTCCCACAATGACCCACTAACACAGAGACCAATCCCTGCCCACGACAGCCAGAGAACCATTGCAGATGACTAAAGTGTCGGGTTCTAGAGAACTGGAGACATTGCACTGCAGGACACTACAGGACCTCCTCTTCTTAACATCACTACTTTCAAGAGCAGGAGACATAGCTGAGTTTTCTAATACAAAGAAACAGACCTAGAGTTAGACAAAATGAGGAGACAGAGGAGTGTGTCCTAAATGAAAGAACAGGACAAAATAACAGCAAGAGAGCAAACAAAATGGAGATAATATGCTTGACAGGGAATTTGAAGTAATGGTCATAAAGATACTCACCAGAATTAAGAGTGGGGGACCTCAGTAAGACTCTTAACAAAAAGAGTGAGAACAAAAAACCAATCAGGGATGAAGAATTAAATAGCTAAAATGAATAATACACTAGATGGAACACATAGTAAACCAGAAGGAGCGGAATGGGCCTGTGACCTGGAGTGACAGAGTAATGGAAAGCAATCAAAGCTTAACATGAGAGAGAGAGAGAAAAAAAAAAATGAAAATAGACTTAGGGAACTCAGCAACACCATCAAGCATAATAACATTTTTATTACAGGGATATCAGAAGAAGAAAAGAGAGAAAAGGGAGTAGAAAATTTATTTTAAGGACTAATAGCTGAAAACTTCCAAATTTGGGGAAGGAAACAGAAATCCAGACCAAGAGGCACAGACAGCCCCCAACAAAATTAACCCAAGGAGGTCCACAGCAAGACACCTTGTAATTAAGATGGCCAAAAGCAGTGATAAAGAGAAAAATTTTAAAGCAGCAGGAGAAAAGCAGTTACATACAAGAGAAACCTCGTAAGGCTATCGGTTCATTTTTCAGCAAAAATTTTGCAGGCCAGAATAGAGTAGCATGATACATTCAAAGTGCTCAAAGTAAAAAACCTACAGCCAAGAATAATGTATCCAGTAAGGCTATCATTCAGAATAGAAGGAGTTGAAGAGTTCCCCAGACAAACAGAAGCTAAAGGAATTTATCACCACTAAACCAATTCTATGAGAAATGTTAAAGGGGACTTTTTGGGTGAAAGGGAAAGACAGTAAGGAGTAAGAAAAGTAGGAACCACAAAGCAGTAAAAATAAGTATATCTACAAAAATCAGTTAACGGATTCACAAAATAAAATAATTCACAAAACAAAAGGATATCTAAAATGTGGATACCAATACCTAAAATGTGGAGGGGAGAGAAGTAAACATATGGGTTCAAACCTAAGTGACTTTCAACTTAATATAGACTACTATATGTATATAATACACAAACCTAATGATAACTGCAAATTAAAACTTGGTATTAAGAGTGGAAAAAAAAAGAGTGGAAAAAACAAACAAACAAACAAAACAACAAAGAGAGCGAGGTGAGAGAGAAAGGAACCTAAGTCTATCACTAAAGAAAGCCAGCAAACCATGATAGTGTAAGACAAGAACAAAAGTAATCATAAAACAAAGAACAAAATGTCAGTAAGTATATACCTATCAATAATTACTCTGAATGTAAATGGACTAAATGCTCCAATCAAAAGACATAGGATGATGGAATGAATATATATATATATATATATATATATATATATATATATATATAGCCTACAAAAGACTCATTTCAGACCTAAAGATACCTGCAGATTGAAAGTGAAGATGGAGAAACATTTATCATGCAAATGGTATGAAAAGAAAGCCAGGGTAGTGATTGTTAGACAAAGTAGCCTTTAAAACAAAGTAACAAGAGACAAAGAAGGGCACTATGTAATAATAAAGGGGACAATCCAAAAAAGAATATAACAATTGTAAATGTTATGGACCTAACATGGGAGCACCAAAATACATAAAGCAGCTATTACAAACATAAAATAATAGTAATGCAATAATAGTAGGGGACTTTTAATATCACACTCACATTAATGGGCAGATCATTCAAACAGAAAGAAAATCAACAAGGAAACAATGGCTTTGAATGACACATTGGACCAGATGGATTTAACAGATTCAGAACATTCCACCCTATAATAACAGAATACACATTCTTTTCAAGTGCACACTGGTATATTCTCCAGAATGGGTCACATATTAGGCCACAAAACAAGTCTCAACAAATTCAAAAAGATCAGTCATACCATGCATCTTTTCTGACCAAACCACTAAGACACTAAAAATTAGCCACAAGGAAAAATCTGGAAAGAACACAAAAATATATGGAGGTTAAGTAACATGCTACAAACCAATGAATGGGTCAACTGAGAAATCAAAAAATCAAAACATACATGGAGACAAATTAAGATGAAAATATAATGGTCCACAATCTTTGGGATGCAGTAAAAGCTGTTCTCAGAGGGAAGTTTATAGAAACAGAGAGAAGTTTATAGGCCTACCTCAAGAAGCAAGAAAAACCTCAACTCACACCTAAAGGAGCTAGAAAAAGAACAAATAAAACCCCAAACCAGAAGAAGGAAAGACATAATAAAGATCAGAGCAGAAATAAACTAAATATAAACAAACAAACAAAAAAACACGACAGAACAATGAAGCCACAGCTGGTTCTTTGAAAGATCAACAGAATTGATACATCTTTAGCTGGAATCATAAGAAAAAAAGAAGAGAAAAGAAAGGATTCAAATGAACAAAATCAGAAACCAAAGAGGAAAAATAATACCACCACAGAAATACAAACGATTATAAGAGAATATAATGAAAAATGATATGCCAACAAATTGGACAACTTAGAAAAAAATGGATAAAACATAAAACCTACCAGAACTGAATGAGGAAGAAATACAAAATTTGAACAGACCAATTACCAGCAATAACATTGAATCAGTAATCAATATACTCCCAATAAACAAAAGCCCAGGGCCTGAGCAGTTCCACAGGTAAATTCTACCAAACATTTATAAAGAGTTAATAGCTGTTCTCAAACTTTTCCAAAAAAATAAAAGAGGAAGGAAAGCTTCCAAATTCATTCTATGAGGCCAGCATTTAACCTGATTAAACATGCAGAAGAATGAAACAGGATCACTTTCTTACATCATGCACAAAAATAAACTGAAAATGGAATAAGGTCCTATATGTGAGTCTTGAAACCATAAAAATCCTAGAAGGAACACGGACAGTAATTTCTCCAAAATCATCCATAGCAATATTTTTCCAGATTATTTCTCCAGGCAAGGGAAACAAGGGAAAAATAAACTACTGGGACTACATCAAAATTCAAAGCTTCTGCACAGCAAAGAAAACAATCAATAAATCTAAAAGACAACCTACTGAAAGGGAGAAGATATTTGCAAATGATAAACCCAATAAAGGGTAGTATCCAAAAAATATAAAGAATGGGGACAACTCAAGACAAAAAAAAATATAATTAAGATGGGCAGAAAACTTGAACAGATGTTTCTTCAAAAAATATATGCAGATAACCAACAGACACATGAAAAGATGCTCAACATCACTTACCAGGGGAATGCAAGTCAAAACCACAAGGAGATATTCACCTCACACCTGTCAGGATGGCTAAAAGTCAAAAAACACAAGAAACAACTAGTATTGGTGAGGCTGTGGAACGAAAGGAACACTTGTGCACTGTTGGTGGGAATGCAATCTGGTGTAGCCACTACGGGAAACAGTATGGAGACCCTCAAAAAATTAAAAACCGAATTATGAACCAGTAATTCGACTACAGGGTTATGTACCCAAAGAATATGAAAACACTAATTCCAAAAGATTAACACACCCCTATTTTTATTCTAGCATTATTTACAGTAGCCAAATTATGGAAGCAGCCCAAGTGTCAATCAATAGATGAATGGATAAAGAAGTGGTATGGGGGGCACCTGTGTGGCTCAGTGGTTGAGCGTCTGCCTCTGGCTCAGGGTGTGATCCCAGGGTCTTGGGATCGAGTCCCACATCAGGGTCCCCACAGGGAGCCTGCTTCTACCTCTGCCTCTCTGTGTCTCTCATGAACAAATAAAATCTTTAAAAAATGGGACACACACACACACACACACACACACACACACACAATGGACTATTACTCAGCCATAAAAAAAGAATGGAATCTTGCCATTCGCAACAACATGGATGGGTCTAGGGCGTATAATGCTAGTGGAGTCAGTCAGAGAAAGACAAATATCATGGGATGTCAAACTCGTTTGTGGAATTTAAGCAACAAAGCAAGTGAACAAAGAGGAAAAAAAACCCGACAAACCAAAAAAACAGACTTACCTCTAGAGAACAGACCGATGGTTACCAGACGGGAGGTGGGCGGGAGAGTGGAGGGGACACGTACTTGTCGTGACGTGTGCTGAGTAATGCAATGTACACTAACATAAACTAATATGACACTGCACGGGAACTATATTGGAATTAACATTGTTTTTAAAAATGCAACACATTAAATGACTTTAAAAGGCAAAACACAACAGAGTTCTAGGAATGGACTCCAGTGAGACTAGGGACCAGGGAGGGTTAAGGTTTTCTCTTTTTTTCCTTTTTTTTTTTTTTTTTAATAAACACAAGACTTTATTATGTTTACATGAATTGGAAATACTCAAATGGTTGTGTACTCTTTCAAAAACTTTTTGACCATGTGGTTTATTTTTTTCCCCCTAACACATAATTCTGCTTAGCATAAGCTGGGATGGTGCAGCAGGCTTGGCACATTAGATATTCTATTAAGGTTGACATTAAAATGATAAATATCTCTGACCAACTGGCTTCATGTATTTAATGAGGAATGTACCTATCTAATTAGAAAACTGGAAAAAAAAAACTCACTGATTCAACTACAAATGTATATTGAACATCCCCCCAGATATAGCTTTTTTTAGTAAGTGCTACAAATTAGTAAAATAGCCTATGAAGCAGCTATAGTCCAATGTACACCTAGATGAAACCGGAGGACTCTTTTGGGATCGTTCTGAAGTGGAAACCACAAAAATCAGTGTAAAACTAGACTTGTTTTCTCAATTCCAATCGACTCAATCAACGACTCGTGCATCAACGACCGGTGGGAACAGCTGGATCACAGCAGCTGTTGCCCTCAGAATGGAATTCAAAGATCAATCCTTCAGCACGAACCTGCAGAACTTTATCTGAGAACAAAGTCGCAGGTGACGGAAGAGCCAACACTGAAGAACTCAGAGCAAGTGAGTGTGAGTCTTACTCATTTGGTGGCTCTTCATTTACGTTCAAGAGCAACTTACGTGCTGCTGGGGAGAAAAAGAATAAGAAAATTAAGCCGAAATATAAATCGCTGAAAAGCCACAAAAGTGACAAGACAATATCAACAGGACCAAGGTGATATGGGAAAGTAATGCAATTTAGAAAGAGCTTTGAAGACATTTCCATTAAAAAAAAACAAAACAAAAACAACAACAACAAAAAAGCAATACAACATTCCATAAATCTTTTAAAAACCTTACAGCCTTCAAAACTGTATTTATAAAATACATCCATCCAGAAGTGCTTTGATCTACACAGGCCATAATCAGTGGAGTTAATTACGTGGAAGTCTGGTAGCTGATTCATGTGTAATTCTCATTAAGATACCCTCACTTTGTACAGACACGATTAAAACAAAAGCGCACGCTCCTATTGTAAGGTATAAAAACGTAAGACTGACACACAATGACAAACACCTATTTATTGTATTAAATACAAGCCTGAAGTGTTAAGTTGATAGAACAGATCTCCCATAAAACGACACTGCAGCTTCTCCAAGTCCTGCTGGTGCTTTGACAAGGAAAACAACGGTTTGGAGGGTTTGTGTGTGTGTGTGTGTGTGTGTGTGTGTGTGTGTGTGTATGTTTTCGTTTGAAATCCATCAAAAAGCAACAACCGGAGGGTATAAAATAACGTAAAATCCCAAGCTCAGAGGTTTACCCCAAGGCTTCGAATCCCCACGGCGGCCGCAAGCAGGGAAGGAATGTGAGGGTCACGGTTTGGGCGCACCCCTCGGCCTGGGCCCGCGGCTACACGGCCGTCTCGTGTTTCCACAGGCCGGTGCTGACGCTGCCGGGGCCGTCGGGGGGCAGCACGGGGCCCTCCTGCGCGCGGCCTCGGCCGGGGCCGTTGGGGACGGCCAGGTTCAGGCCGTAGGACTTGTGCTGGCCGTCGAGCTGGCCTGCGCCCGCCTTCCCGCCCGCGTCCCTCCTGCCGCTGGGCCAGGGCCTCTCGCAGTCTCTGCTGCTCCGGGGCAGCGGGCCGCAGCCGTCGCTGCTGTCCTGCTGGGCCGCGCCGTGCTGCCGGGCGCGGTGGGCCAGGTGGGCCAGGTGGGCCAGGTGGGCCCTGCGGCCCCGCGCGGCCGGGCCGTTCTGCACGCTGCCCTCCACGCTCGTGGGCACGTCGTAGGCGTACTCCCTCAGGACCGTGAGCCGGCTGGCCCGGTGCCCTTTGCTTCTGTTCTTGTGGTGGCGGCTCGGGTGCCCGTTGGTTCGAAACTGCGCCTCCAAGGGCGCCACGTGCATCTTGAGGTCGTTGTCCACCGAGTGCTCCGTCAGACTGTTCTCGAGGAGCGGCGCGGGGCTCACGGGCGCGGCGGCGGCGTGGCACTGGGCCGCGGCGGCCTGCAGGTTGGTCAGCTTGCAGCCCTGGGAGGAGTTTTTGAAGCTCGACGTGCTCTTGTTGGTGCACGAGGACTCCGCGCTGCTGTGGGCACACTTGGGGGCCTCTCCGTTCGGGCCCCCGGGGTTGGGGGGCTGCACGTCCACCTGCACGGAGTAGGCGCCCCGGCCGGGGCAGCAGGTCGTGATCCACGCCAGCCTCACGTCCTCCCTGTTGACACAGTGGTGGACCACGACGAAGGCGCCGAAGCTCAGGCACGCGGCCCCGAAGAAGCAGCTGAAGACCAGGTCCAGGGGGTAATCGGAGGAAACGGCCAGGGCCCCGAACATCCACAGGGCCACGTAGGACAGCAGGGTGAGGCTGGCGCCCAGCAGCTGCGCGCGGAAGGTGTGCTCGTTCTCCAAGGCCGCCGTGGGGGCCAGCGGCAGGCCCAGCGCCTCCGGGCGGCTGCCCTCGCCACTCTCGCCGGCCGCCAGCCGCTGCTGCTCCTCCGCGGGCTCCTTGAGCTCGTACCTGCGCTCGGGGTGCCTCCTCAACTGGATGAATATGCTCAGGAAGTACATGCAGTTGACGAAGGTGATGAAGCCGGCGGGCCCGTAGAAGGCTCCCAGGGAGGGTTCCCAGGCCATCCAGCAACTAGAAGAGCAGAGGGCACAGCGGTTGAGGGGCTGTGCGCCATCCCCTGCTCCAGGAACCGCGGGAGGCCCGGGCGGCAAAGCACCAAGGGCCAGCATGGGGTGGGGGACCCGGGGACCGGGGACCGGGGCCAGGGCTGCAGAGAGCACGGGACACTCACTAGGGCGCGCTCAGCCGGCTGCCGTAATTCCTGACGTTGGCCGCCGCCGTGATGCCGCACACTATGACCGGGATGCCGCCGCCAATCAGGTAGAACCTGGACGGGGGCACAAGGCAGAGGTCAGCTCAGCACCCAGGCATCCAGGACACCCCTCCCAGCATCCCCGCCCCACCGGCGTCACTCCTTGAGGACTGGCTATTATTTCCTACTCCAAGAACAACCCAGAGAGTCACTTTTGGGGGCAGCTCTGTTAAGAGTAACTTTAAAAAAAAAATTTTAAAGATTTTACTTATTTATTTATGAGACACACAGAGGCAGAGACACAGGCAGAGGGGAAGCAGGCTCCCTGCAGGCAGCCTGACGTGGGACTCGATCCCGGGATTCCCGGGATTCCTGGGAGTCCAGGATCAGGCCCTGGGCTGAGGGCGGGCGCTACACTGCTGAGCCACCCGGGATCCCCAAGAGCAACTTTTTTTTTTTTTTTAATTTTTATTTATTTATGATAGTCACAGAGAGAGAGAGAGAGAGGCAGAGACATAGGCAGAGGGAGAAGCAGGCTCCATGCACTGAGAGCCCGACGTGGGATTCGATCCCGGGTCTCCAAGATCACGCCCTGGGCCAAAGGCAGGCGCCAAACCGCTGAGCCACCCAGGGATCAAGAGCAACTTTTTGAAAACGTTTCGGTGTTCGCTCGGCCGCCTTTCTGTTCCAGGAGCTGCCCGGCGGCGGCAGCAGCGCGGCGGGGCTTGAGGAAAGCTGGTCGGCTCCTGCCACCCTGTGGGCAGGCCGGGCCACTGCAGGCTGCGATCCCGGGCCTACGCTCCTCCTTTCCCAAGGAACCAACTGGCTTCCTTGGATCCCATCCGGCCCTTAGCGTCCCGCTGTGCCACAGGCCAGACAAAACATGCGACGGCGGGAACTGTGCACGAGCGTGGCTAGGCCTGGGCCTTCTGGGACGCCCCGACTGCGGGCGCTCAGGCCTTCTGGACCCCGGCCCGGGGGCCCACTGGGGACAGCAGGGGAAATGACGGTGCCCTAAGAACGGAGGGAGACAGGGTGGCAGTGGGGGCGGGGGGGGGGGTTCCTACAAACAGAGACTTCGTGGCCGGAGCTCTGGGAGCTCTGCGAGCTCTGTGATGAGAGGAAGCGGGGCCGCTGGGCCTGGCCGGCCCGCCTGGCTGCCGGCACGACCCTTCCTCCGCACCTGCGCCCGGATCCTGAGCTGGCTGGACACAGGCATACTCAGGACTTCACGCCTTGTACTTGGTGCTTTTTTTTTCCTCTCTCAGAACCTAACAGGAAGGGTGTTGGGGTCCCTAAATCTCTTCAACCCCCGTCTCTCAGTTCTTTTCACGCCAGTGACCTAAGAGTCCATCGCATCCTGTAATGTGGCTCCGTGGCCGAGCGCTCCTGCTGCCCGTCAGGGTCCACGGGACCACTCGCCCCCTGGCCCTTCCATGTTCTCCGTGTTCTTTCAATTCTTCCCTTTACGTGCTACGGCCCATCTATGGAATGTGAACATGGCCCCAGGATCATGCTTTTAAGAGACCTCCCGGGGCAGCTGGCTCGTCGTCACTGCTTCACTGACCACACGTGAGCACGTCTCCCCGCTGTCTGCAAAACGCCCAGCACGCCCTCCCTGCCCAGCACCAGGTTTCCAAAGGTTCTGGCTTCAGGACTCCTGGGGACCACCCGGACGACCTCAGCTGAACCCCTAACCCCCAGGCTCTCCAATTCCTACTCCGTGTTAATGGAAGCCTGTCCTATAAGGTTACCTAGTCGGGCCATTCCCTTAGGTCACAGTGGACGTCAGCGGCTGCCCCCATTTTACCATGGCTCTCAGACGCCTGTCGCAGAGCCGTCACCCTGAATTCGTCACTTTCCACCATATGCTGTAGGTTCCGGCCAAAGTGCATTTCTCCAGGTTCCCTCAGCACCCCACATCATCCTGGATCCACGGGGTCACCCGTCCCCTCTGCCCTCATCACGAACGAGGGTTCATCACTAATGGTCGGTACTTCCTGACACCCGCCATCCCGCCAAATTAACGGCACCTCTGTTTGTACTTTCAAAAGAACGTATCCCCACCACAGCTCTTGTACCGCCTGCAGTTGGTCCTTCATGGTCTCCTCGGGCCGACTGGAAACTCCTCAAAGGCAGGACAGCTTCAGTGCCCGGCCCAGGGCCTGGTGCACAGCCCGCCTCCAATACGCTCAGTCACCACTGGTCAACTTTTACTCCTCCACCATGAAAACCCATTATTTTTTATTATAATTGAGAAGAAGGGTGTAACTCCCAACACTGCGTGGTCTTTCGCAGAGAATGATTCAATTGAAACATATTTAAGGAGATTAAAAATCTCTGACATGGTCCCAAGGAAATACAAACAGCTAACATTGTCTTAGAGCCTGTTAGATGGCCCGTCCCACCTGCAGACGCTCACTTACTCCCACTTTATAGATGAGGGTGGGCGGGGGGAGGCCTGGAGAGGCAACACTTCACGCAGGCTCCCAGCTGGAAGGCCGCGCAGCCGGTACTCAAACCCAGGAAGCCGGGCAGCCCCTGTGGCGCAGCGGTTTAGCGCCGCCTGTAGCCCAGGGCATGATCCTGGAGACCCGGGATCGAGTCCCACATCGGGCTCCCTGCATGGAGCCTGCTTCTCCCTCTGCCTGTGTCTCTGCCTCTCTCTCTCTCTCTGTGTGTGTCTCTCTCATGAATAAGTAAATAAAATCTTTAAAAAAAAAAAAAAAAAAACCAGGAAGCCCAGCTGACAAGTCCACCCTATATTCTCTGAAACCTACTCAGCATGCTTCTGTTTAAAAAAGCTTCAATGGAACAGTTTAATGAACATTTAGCGTAACATAGTAAACAGAGATAACAGGTACCTGAGCATCGGTCTTGGCGGGGGTGGCAGTTCATCAGGATCCTGGCATCGTTTAGCCTTTTTAGTGACTTGTTTATAGATATTTCGAGCTGTCACTCCCACCCACAATACGGTAGCAAGAGTGGAATAATGAAGAATTATACCAACCTAGAAAGAAGAGTGAAGAATATATAAACTAAAAAGGGGAAAAAAAAAAAAAAAAAAAAAACAAACCCTCGCCAGTAGTTAACTGTCTCCAAGGTTTACCAAAAATAACTGGTAAGTAATTTTTTCCAAAACAGCATAAAGAGATATTCTGAAGATCGATTCCTTTGGCCGCTAATGAAACAAAGCATTCTAACAGACGTACAAGAGACGATGATGTGCTCTAACAGACAAAGCAATGCTTGGATCTAGGAGGCCCACAGACCACAGATGCTTTACACCCAAGACGGAGCCCTTCATACACATGAATGAAGTGTATGGAATCAATGCACTCTTTGACGACATTAAACCACAGGCGTGTTTCTCGCAGACGCAATGTCACATACACTGGAGTTCATTTTCTGAGGCCCATGTTTGAGGAGGAAGGTAGAGGGCAAGGGTTCAGGGGGAAGTCACTGCACACAGAGAGTAAGCATTAGTGTGACCGACCTGAGTTGTTCTAATTCAGAGCCTTTATACATGGTAACGGTAGGTCAGTGATATAATACATTGGTGGGTAAGAGGGGGAGGTGTAAAACCTAACCTTTACTTGGTTTTAAAGACTGATTGATTGATTGATTCATGAGACACACACACACACAGAGAGGCAGAGACATAGGCAGAGGGAGAAGCAGGCTCCATGCAGGGAGCCCGATGCGGGACCCGATCCCGGGTCTCCAGGATCACGCCCTGGGCCAAAGGCGGCGCTAAACTGCTAAGCCACCGGGGCTGCCCTTTACCTGGTTTTAAAAGCAGGATCCACCGGTATCTGCCGTGATACCTCAGCAAAGGCACATAACCCCGCAAGCACTGGTTTCCTCGTTTGCAAAGAGAGAGAGATGGAGGTGCCGTGGGTGGGGCTAACCAGGACAGTCTACCTAGAGATTCAGCATGTTGTCTGGCACATAAACAATCAAGAAAAATACTATCTATGTTTTTATCATTACTTATTAGGAGGGTGCTTTTAAGTGAATAATGTTACCTCTCTAAATTAATTTTCCTCATTGGAATAGAGGGAAGGTTATCAATCACCATCCCTAGGGTTTCTGTAGGGACTGTAAGGGCACAAGATTGGAGACACAACAGGTACCCCCCAAAATAGTGGAAAATTGCAGTGTATGGAATGGTCACATTACTTAAGTTCCTTCCCCAGAGGAGTGGTGGGCACATGTTTACCACGTGGTGTGAACCAACTCTATCTGGAGATAAAATTCTAGTTGGAGATACGTAAGGGCCTAGGGAAGGTTTAAATCCATTTTAATAAAACTAAGTGTCTGTGTCATTGGAGCATCAAGGACATAATTCAGCTTTCTTATCTGACTAATTACTTCCTATCTTTTTGATCATTTCGCTTTATATAATTACCACAGGTAAAATCCTATTAGTGAAAATCTTCAAGACAAATTTTTTCATTCTAAAAGGACGGCTCCCCAATCTCAAGAAAATCAAACTGACTGACATTATCAAACCTAGGTCAAAGGCATTTAGATCGCTGCCCAGAGTTCATTTTAATGAGAATCAGCGTGCAGCCGAAATCTGGCAAGTGGAAAGCCAAGTCTTATTTTGCAAGACAAAAGAGAGGACAATCCCTGTCCAGGGTGAATCTTACACTGACTCGGGAAGTGCTGGCAGGGTGGATCCGGCTTGGCCAGCCTAGAAAATTCAGTTATTTTCTACATAAGGAAAAAAGTGGCTCCTTGGTTTCCATTCGTTTTACTGTCTGTATGATAAAAGCACAATTTACAGAGAAAACAAAAAAGCATAAAAGAAACCTTAAGCAATCTGGAGTCACACCAAATACTGTAAGTAAAAATAGTGTAAATGAATTTGGTCCATCGACACTGAAACGTTGGAGATAAATCACTAGTATTGACTCAAAATGGTAGGCTTCACCACTGGCGGAGATCTCTCAGAGGCCGGGGTCAGAAGAACGAGACAGAGCTGTAGAGTAAATAAGTTTAAAAAATAGGAGTGAAAACATTTTCAACACAGGAGGTGCAAGATGGAGCATTTTGTTGTTTTAGATCTAAGAGGCAAAGCTCAACCTTTAGATTTTGAAGCGTTTCTTACGGCACTTCAAAATTTCCAGAGTGCTGATGCTTGAAAGATACTAAAGCCTTCAAACAAAGAAGAGCAGAATTTTAGGAGTCTGATGTCACCTCGTAACCATCATGTAAGCAAATCCCCAGGTAATCCACGAGAACCAGATTTAATAAAAGGGGGAAGAGAGAACTGGCAGGGAGGGTATTTCTCTTGGAATGGGATGCTTCCTCCTGGATTCTCCATCAGACACGTGAAATGCAACCTCATTGTCGCATTTCTTTCACATAAATGGGAAATACACGTGGAAAGGCCGTAAAGTTTGGGACTAAGTATAATTCATGGAGCCTGTAAACGATTAACTAAATGCAACAGGTGATGACTTAAGACAGTCACTTGACCTCAAGAGATCAATTTCCAAGCTGTAAAATGGATATAAAAATAACTATCCTCAAGAATTTGCACTCTATAGGTTACCAAACCATAAGCTCTCACAAACTAGAGACTGGACATTATATTGATTTTTAACCACCAGTAACCCTAAGAGAGTACAGCATATATAGTGAGTGTGGGGGGGGAAAAAGACGTTTAATATTCATATAATCATGTATGAATGCACAGGAAATAAAAACAGCTCCCACTACTGAATGTCCGCTGCGTGCCCCCAAAACCTATTAAGACAACTTGTATGTGTTTCCATTTTATCCTCCTAATGTCACCATTCGGTGAAGGGTATTATTAACTTTGAGCTACAGACAGGGAGAGGGCATCTGAAAGACATGAAATCATCCACTAGAGGTCACGGGCTCAGTGGCAGGCCTGTGTCTCCAACCCACGTCTGCTGGTTTCCAAGACCCATGCCCCTTCCATTATGCCATGCTGGTCTTCACTAAATCGTGAGGCACAGTGATGGGGGGCGAGGGGGCGCTGAGGGACGCCTGAGTCAGGGAGACTGGCATCTGAACCACACCTCTGCCACCCAAGAGCCCTGGCGATCTGCGGGCAAGTTGCATCAATTCCCTAAGACTCAATTTCTGTACTGATAAAATACAGGAGGAAGAAGTGCCTTCTAGGGTTAATACGAAAGTGAAGATAACACATCGCAGGAGTTGGCAAGCAAAATGCCTTAATATTCGCTGATTAAATCTCCCCAATGCATTTCACGTGCCACGGCACAAGAACTCTGGGTGAGAGACACGAAAGGACACCAGGGAAGGTTAGCCGGCGCCGTAGTTAATAAAGTAAATCATGGAGTGGTAGGCCAACAAGGTGACTTCAACAAGATCCAGCCAAATCTTTCCGCCGCATAGCTAAGGAAACCAAGGACTAGAAAATGAATGATGACACAATCATTTGGCAGCACATCATGACCCAAAACCCAGGACCCTTCCAACCCGGAGTCCACAGCCCCGGCCACTCTGGCACTTGGCTTCTTAGCTCTCCTTCAACTCCTTCTGCAAAAGAGAGCCCAAGCCTGTAGAACGTGGGACTGACCTAGGACGCAGAACGGGGTGGAAACCCTAGTGGAACCCGTTCTCACCGTCCACAGAGACTATGAGCTCCGCAAGGGAAATACGGACATAAAATACCCCGATGATGCGCACACAGGAAACTACACGTAAGGTACGCACACGTTAGGCTTCCCTGTTGGAACCTTAGGATTCTAACAGGTGACTGAGGGGCAGAAGAACCTTAATGATCACTTAGAGGTTAACGAGCCCAACCCATCACGTTACGGAAGACACGTTAAGGCCCTGCTAGGTTAAGTGACTAGTCATACTGAGGTGGAAACAAAGGCAGAAGAAAAAATTATTGCATTTCCTTACTGCCTACAGCCCACTGACAAGTCCTTGAAACAGGCAGAGGGACCTTCCACCAGGGGCTCAACCGCCTGCATGGTCCTACGTTGCTGAGGGCAATGGGCACTCTTAGGCCGACCCCCAGGAGCCTGAAGTCTGCTTTAACATATAAAAATTCCCCTGGAAACCTGCTTTATCTCTACTTTCAAGATACGTGTTGGCCATCATCCCCCAAGCGTACGACCCATGAATACACATCTACAGGATCTCAGGCTAAGGTTTTACTAGACTGCAATAAATGACCTTCCCCTCCCGTCCCACAAGAGCTAGTCCTCTCAAGGTCCTGGAAACCTTGCTTCCGAAATTCCTTAGAGGCTTTGGCTATTCCTAAGCTCCTCCCTGAATGTATATCATGGGCCCCTCCTCATGACCTCAGGACAGCTCTTCCTGCCCCCGGGCCTGTCCCGTGCTTTAATAAAACCACCTCCTTGCACCGAAGACGTCTCCAGGATTCTCTCTGGAATCCTCTCTGTCCGCTTTGAACCCTCACGTCTCTCCTACATCTGAACCAGGCATCCCGGCAGACACAGGGTTAGAACCCACCTGCCAGTGTCTGGAACGCCAGGCTGGTCCTGCCGCTTCCACCAACCCCCGTCGGCAGGCTCCCAACCGAACTACCACAACGGCACAGTGAAGCCGGTCATGTCTGAGTCAGAAACGGCGAGAATGTTGTCTTTCATAGAGGAACGGGAGAACATTGTAAAAACAGAAGCTAATGCCGTGTGAAAACATGTCAAGACTTGCCTTTCCTTTAAAAAAAAAAAAAATCTTTAAGTCACGGACATTCAACGTAGAGGCCCTGAACGCTGCACAAATTCCTCTCCTTTTCTTTCTAGAAAACGTGTATCATTCAGGACGGTGAAAGGCAGGCCTCTTCACAACGGCCTCTTTCTATTCATTTCCTAAGGAAATAAATGTGTCTGCTCCGTGAAAACAAGGAATCCTTTTACACAAAACTGAGACTCCCACCACCGCCACTGTGCACTCTCCTCATAGCCTCTGCTCAAAATGGCGCCAGGGTCCAGTGATTCCCACTATTTGTGAATCGGGGGCCCTTTTTGTTCATTCACCCAATAAATATTTGTTAGGGATCTAGTATCACCTACTCTGGGTCAAGTCCCAATGCTGATCCTTGGATAAACACGGGGCAATCAGATCAATGGGACTCCTGCCCCTGTGGAGCGTCGGGTCCAGAGACGGCAAATACGGAAACACCAGTCAACTGCAAAGTGTGGTAGGCATCGTGGAGATGTCGCAAGCACCACAAGGTAATGAAGGGAGGGGAGGGACAGCATCTCCCCAACGGTTAACAGTAAACTGAGACCTACAAACAAGATGAGTAGGGATCAAAATGGGGGGCGGGGTGGGGAGGAACTCAGAGAACACGACCATCTTCTGTGCGTAGAGGCAGTGGACTCCAGACCCATTACCTGACCTCTCACAGGCTCCAATCCAGTCTGCTTCCCAGTGTATACCAACGGCCTGCAACAGAAATATTCTGCACAGCTGAGAGGTAATTTTGTCAATAGTGACAGTAGGAGTAGTAGTAGCTAGTATCTATTGAGCACTTACTGTATACCAGGTCTCCTGAGTGCCTTAATCCTCTCCACGATTGCGCCCACCTGCAGTATGAGCTGGATGTCAGCACTACAATACTGGATTGCCAACCTTAGGTTTAGGACACATTCTGGTGACTAGACCAAGCACACTCTGATTTTATTTAATCAGTCATTATTCCTAAGTGCCTGAGAATCTCTCAGCAAGACAGAAGGTAAGACCTTGACCAAAACCTGTATCAAACAATTTAGTCCCCTTCACCCAAGGCAATCATCCCTCTTTATCGTATGTTTATCATCCCTCTGTCTTCCTTCTACAGTTTTACTGGATCTGCATTATTTTCATTAAAAGCGAACAGTTTCATTTTAGTTACTTCTTGCTTTATTAAAAAAAAAAAAGGACAGCAGGTTGGGCGTAATTTATGGGACTTAATTTTTTCACATATATTCCTCAGACTTACTCATATTGTTACACATTGTTGTAATTCATTAGTTTTGACTGTTGCATAATATCACAGTTTATTCATTCACTCTGTCACCGACAGGCATTTGGGTTGCCTCCAGGATTTTTTCTGTCATGCGCAGTGCTGCTCTGAATATTCATGTGCACGGGCGAGCGCACCCTCGGAGTCAGGAGTGGGGCTGCTGGGTCCCAGGGTCTAGGCACGTTTGACCTCAGGCTGCAGAGCTGCCCAGAATCATCCGCTTACATTCCCACCCACGGTGTGTAACCACGTGCATCCACATGTTGGTCAGGACTGATTTCTGCTGACAGCAAAGGCATGAGTGGAACCCCACTGTCGTCATTTCAATCTCCATGACCGCCAACCACGCTGAGCACCTCTTCCCATGCGCACGGACTCTGTGGACACTACGCTTCTAGGAGAAGCCTGTCCATGCTCACCACTGTTTCTCCTGGGTTGTTTGTGTCATTCTCATTGATTATAGTTCTTAATTGATTTTTTTTATTCCACTGCCCTTCCAATGACATGTATTAAGAAGAGCATCTTCCAATTTGCTTGTCTTTCTACTTTCATTAAGGAACCTTAATTAACAAAAGCTCTTATTTTTAATTTAGTTAAAATTATCTCTCTTCTAGTCAATGCCTTTTAGTGTTCCATTTAAGAAATCCCTATCCCATAAATTAAAAAAAAAAAAAAAAAAAGAAATCCCCATCCCGGGGCACCAGGGTGGTTCCGTCGGTGAAGAGTCTGCCTTCGGCTCAGGTCATGATTCCAGGGTCCTGGGATCCAGCCCTGCATTGGGCTCCTGACTCAGCGGAGAGCCCGCCTCTCCCTCTGTCCCTCACCCCTCTCATGCTCTCTCTCTCACTCTCAAATAAATAAATACCATCTTTATGAAAAAAAGGGACCAAGGACTGTGATATTTTCTAATACAAACTTTAACATTTTTGGCTTGGCCATGTTAGGTTTTTAGTCCATGCACGGTTGACACTTTTCATAAGGCCTGAGGTACAGGTCCACTCTAAGGTTCTTACGCGTGGATTTTCCCCAGCATCTTTTTACTACACAGAGGGCCCTCTTCCCCCAAGTGATGAGGCATGCAAACCTCCGTCTCATACCGAAGTTCCACATGGGTCTGCTTCTGAGTCTCTGTTCTGCTGTGCTGGTCAGGTCTCTCTCCACACCAGATGCCACAGAGTTAATGACGAAAGAAGCCTCCTAAATTCTGATGATTAGAAGGACCGTGTTCCTTGTTCTACTCTTCCTTTGCAGACGCGTCCTGGCTATCTTTATCTTTGGTCCTTGGCTTTTAATGTAAATTTAAAAACGATTTTATTGTGTGCCGTGAAAAATTCTCTTATGTGCACATTAATTTCAGAGAAACTGCCATCTTTCTGATATTGACACTTCGTATCCTTGGGCCTAGTATACCCACCATGCATTTAGGTCTTCTTTTTTTAATTTTTTTAATTTTTTAATTTTTTAATTTTTGTATTTAGGTCTTCTTAAAGACCTATTATGATTTTGCCTGTAAATCGTGAACATCTTTCATTATTTCTTGGTACCTGATGTTCTTTGATGCTATATACATGGCATCTTCACATTACTTAGGCTTTCTCGTAGTTGCATTTCTGCATGCTTGCATCAAACTTCTGTGCTTTAAGCTTAGGTTCACCCTTGGCTACACCTTCCAATTACTTCAAATAATTTATCTATAAATTACTGTAGGATTTTCTTTTTGACATAAATGATCATGTCATCTGTCAACAACTCAAATATTATTCCCCATTTATGGGTGAGAAAGCTGAGACACAAAGTGAAACACTGAAATGACAGGATCTCAAAGAAGTATCTCCCCCCTATGTTCACGGTAGCATTATTCGCAGCAGCCAAGAGATAGAAGCAACCAAATCAATGTCCAGCAACAGATAAATGGATAAAGAAAAGGTGATGTATTCATACAGTGGAATACTATTCAGCCACACAGAAGGAAGGAAATCCCATCCGATGCAACGACACGGGTGAGCCTTGAGGACTTTATGCTCAGTGAAAGAAGCCAGTCGCAGAATGATAAACGCTGCACTATTCCACTCAGATGGGGTATCTACATAGTCAACCTCACGGAGACAGACCGTAAAACAGTGGCTGCTCAGAGCTGGGAGGGGAGGGGGATGGCAAGTTGCTGTTTATCACAGTGTTTAGTCATGCAAGAAGAGAAAGTTCCAGAAATCCGCTGTACAGCACTGTACTTCTATTTAATATTAAACCATACACTCAAAATGTCTGTGGAGGGTAAATCTTCTGTTATTTTATTTTTATTTTTTGGCAATTAAAACAAAAGTAAAATAAATTACCCATAAAAACAGTAAAGTAGACCAGAGACCCAAATCCAGGCAGTTTGAACTCAATTACTACATGGCACCACTTCCTGACATGCATATGGAAAACAATACGCACATTTAGGAAATACGCACACTGATTTATGTCTATTCATATGTTGAATGATTTGTATTTTTAAATACATATCCCAGAAGAATACTGTTCACTAAGGCTACATGTGTAATAATTTATTTGAAATTAAAGTTGAATATTCTTTGATATTTCATATTTAGCACACGTGAGAGGTTTCTGGCTTTTATATCTTACAGTTAAATCTTTCACAAATTCCTGTTGTTTCCATAAATAAATGAAGTAATTTTTAAGACCCTACTGTCAGAAAGTATCACTTCTCTCTTAGCTGACATCAGGGTTCTACCAATTTTTTTAATTAAGGGTTCGGCATCCTAAAAGACAGAACAAGAAGCAATGAATTCCCAAGGATAATGAGACAAGCTCCCTAAGTCACATGTTTGGTTGTGAAATAATAGTTCAAAACCTGAAGCATATCGGTAAAAACGTGTAAAAGTGAGACGCTCGGTTGAAAAAGAAAAGCGACTTTAGAAAACAGGCTTTCTTTTACAGTTAATAAAACATGAAATTACTTTCTAATATCATTATTTTTTCCCATTTCAGTTTTCCACTCTGACTTACCGCTTGGCAGACGCTGGCATTTCTGGTTTGGGTTATTCCTCCCACGAAGACCACACAGGTCAGGAAGATATGAAAGCACAAGTTCACAAGCATATGCCAGCCCTTGAGACTGATTCTAATCAAACTGTTAAAAGGGAAAAAAAAATATTAATATTCAGGCTGGTCCATGTGAAGCCGGATGATATTCATCCACAAGTTAGCAATTCCAGCTGCATAAAAGGCCAAACGTAAATGTTTTATGCTTAAACATTTCATTTAAAATACATGTACTATCAGACACACACACACACAGGGTTCAAGACATTATTTAACTCAACACAGTTTCTTAACATTTTACTCGATGCACTAAAAAAAGACAAGTCATTTATGAAACTATTGTTCCCAACTAAAGGCTAAACAAATTCTCCATAATAAGAAATACCCGGGCCGCTGTTCGTCGCGACATCTTAGGACAGCTGGACTACTTGTTTGCTTCCAAGGGGTTTCTGCAAGGTGCCAATCTCTGCTTTTCCTGACCTATTAGGGTAACGTGGTCTAAATGCCCAGAACAGTTTCTCCCTGGCCTTTCATAACAAAAACATTGAAGTCTCTCTTTCTTTTAATATCAAAAACCTCCTTTTGTTTCTTAACTAAATGTCAAGAAATGCCACCTAGGTCCAGCTTAAATAGGAAAATACCTTCTAGGAGAACCTCTTGTACAGTGAATTTCTGTTTAGCAAATCCTTCTAGTTTATTATTGCCGACCATAGAATAAAAGTTTCTGTAGCTCTGCCTCCAATTAACAGAAACTATACTCATGTTTAAATGCCACAGACTGTCTTACAAGTGTCATCTATAAAATAAAGAATATCACAACATGCACAAAGTCATAAAACAGAAAGATCAGCCGAGTCCGCTTCTGGAAGACACGTCCGCAGGTAACAAGTCCCCAGCTCACCTCACCCCCTGTGGCCCCCATGCCCCACGAGCAGACTGGATGCTGTAGGAGGTGAATTTACCATCTCCTGGGCTTATGTCTCCAACTGCACGACACGAAGGAGGCTCGTATGTATTCTAGAGTAACCGCTCTTACTTTGGAAAGACGGCATGGTGTGAAACTCAGTTTTATCCTCGTTCGATGTGAAATAAACTCCTTCCGGTCAAAGTCCCCTGTTGGCCAAGTTTCCCTTCTTACCTGTGATGGTATATGTAACTGACGATGACCGCCAAGAGGCTTAAGAGGAGGATGACGGCGGTCGTATAAACCACGGGGTGCAGCAGGCTGGCTGCCTGGGCATAGAGTTCAGATCCTGTCAAATCCTGAGGGGAAAACAGAAAGCACCGATTCCAGCTGCACGTTTCTGAACATGTGCACATGCTACTCCTCACCTCTACTGCGTGAAGTACTCGGGGCACATGTATAGACACACATGCAGAGGTACACAAATACACACACACGCAGCCTTGTTCTGCATCCTCTTTGTAAATCTGGGTACGGACTTTGCCGCAAGGGTAACGGAGAGACGGCCGCAGCCTCGTGACAGGGCACAGCACAGCGGTACCTCCAAGTCACCCAAGACTACACAGGCCTCACTCACCATCTGCAGCCAAGTTCAACAAGTACAAGTGGACTAAACCCTGCGTAAGGCCCTGAGGACGTAATAGCAACACGTAGGTCCTGCCCTTAAGGAGCTGCAAGTCACAGGGGAGAGAGACCCACAACCAGGTGGCAACAGGGTTTGACGATGGCAAAGACAAGACGGTTTGGGGACTAAAGAGCTCAGAAATCAGTAGTGTGGATAACAGCAAATCATTTCTATAGCATTGACCACAATCCGGGCGCCGTGCCAGCACTTTCCACTGGGTAACACAACGAGCTAGGTGTATTGCCCCGTTTTATAGCTTCAACAAGTGAGTCACAAAGAGGTTAATGGCGCCCTGAGAGTTAGGGCCAAGGGAACGTGGCTCCCAAGTCTGTGCTCTTGAACACTATGCAGACAGTGCCCTACTAAAACGAAAACACCATTAGGCTTCCTTCCTTATAAGGGACCGGAGCAGGCTGGGCCGATGCGTCCACCCCGGCCACGGCCGCCACGCCAGAAAATGGGGGTTGTCAAAGCCCAAGTTGTAGGGTCATGAGATCCTGTTCCTAAATTATCTTTCTAAACTGACTCTGGGAACTATAAACTGACAGCTGGATGTAGGCAGTAGTTCACAGTAAATGCATCTTTAATCTGGAGATGCCGGACACACCTAGGAAAGCTGGAGAGCGGGACACCTGGGCGGCTCAGGGGTCGAGCATCTGCCTTTGCTCAGGTCGTGACCCCGGGGTCCTGGGATCGAGTCCCACGTCGGGCTCCCCGCAGGGAGGCTGCTTCTCCCTCTGCCTGTGTCTCTGCCTCTCTCTCTCTGTGTCTCTCATGAATAAATAAAATCTTAAAAAAAGCTAGATGGAGAAGGGGGGCCAATTTTCCCACAGAAGAATCAGAAGTCGACAATATACAAATTATAGATCTAAAAAGATCGCATCAGACACCTTAACAAGGCCCTCACTGTAACAGATGATGAGCAGAGGCCCACAGAGCCTGACAGAAATCGCAGTTAATAGGAAGCTGGAGATACAACATGGGAAATTGAATTCCAGTCTGAGTGCTCCACTACGCTGTGATGAGTCTCAAACCTGCAATTCATCTATTTATTTGACACATGTTAATTGGGTACCCACCATGGCCAGGCACTAAGCCAAGCACCGGATATTCAGCGCAACGCAGAATGCAGTCCCTGCCCTCGAGAGCTGACAGGCTGTAAACGGAGTACCAAAAAAAGGGAAAATACAAGAGCAAAAGCCCATCACCGTGAGGCCTGCACAATGTGCCCTGTGAGATGCCCGCGAGACGAGTCTATGGTACAGGGCCTCACTGCACTCACATTTTGCCAGAAGTGCAGAGGATCAATGGGGAAACTCGAGAAACACGGGGGCAATGAGAACCAGTTAGATGCTAGTAACAGCAGACACATTCCCTCTCAATTTCTTTTTTTTTCTTTTGTTTTTAAAGATTTTATTTATGCATGAGAGACACAGAGAGAGAGGCAGAGACACAGGCAGAGGGAGAAGCAGGCTCCCTGCGGGGACCCCTGATGCAGGACTCGATCCCGGGACCCCGGGGTCACGCCCTGAGCTGAAGGCAGGCGCTCAACTGCTGAGCCACCCACATGCCCCTCCCTCTCAATTTCTACAAGAAGCTACCATTTCAGTGCTGAACTGATAACTGGAGATAAACCTTCAGTATCTAGGATTTGGGCTCTAGGCCCCTTTCTTTACATTCCTTTAGGAAATGTTCAATAACCTGTCACCAACCTACCTCCTGGCTATGTGATTCTGGAGCAGTTGCCTCCCTATGAAGTTTAGATACCACCGACCACCTGGCAAGGTTTGGGAAGGGGCCAGAGGCGGGCACACAAATGTGCCTTCCTTCCCCAGGCCTTGCGGGACAGTTACCAACACAAGTGGCCACATAGTAGCTAATGAAACCCCAAAGTGCCTATTCAGTTCTCAAAATATACTGTATGTAATATCTACACTTAAATGAGTATTTTTCAAAAGCCAAGTGAATAGAACATAATATAAGAAAGACACTGGAGGTTGAAATAATGGGCAAAGACTCTTTATAATTCCAAGTTACACCTGGAGAGGGGCACAGATGCTGCTGTCCCTGGTCCCGCGGGGCCCTGCTTCTACTGGACCCTTGTGGATTGTCACGACAAACGGACCTGCCCAAGTGGAGGAGAGCCCCTGCCGAGAGAGCGACTCAGAAAAAAAGGGTAAAAAGTGCCAGACGGTAAGCTCTTTAGGCTTTGAGGGCCAAGAGGGAAATTAAGGCTACTATGCAGGTGCTTGTTAACCACCTGAAATGTAACCATTTAAAATAAAGCAGCTGATGGGACTGGGCCTGTGGGTGAGATGTTGACCATGGTTTACAGACCCCAGGGATAGAGAAAACAAATTAAGCTAAGGAAACATCTATTTTTTTGTTGTTTGTTTAAAGATTTATTTATTTGAGAGAGAGAGAGTGTGTGCGGGAGCAGGGGGAGAGGCCGAGGGGGAGGCAGAGACATAATCCCGAGCCGACTGCGCTGAGCATGGGGCCAGATGCAGGGCTCGAAACCACGGCTCTGAGATGGTGACCTGAGCCGAAGCCAAGGGTCTGACGTCCACCTGACTGAGCCACCCAGGCGCCCCCAGGAAACCTCTGACGCACTGAAACCCAAGGACGTGAGACCACTGAGAAAACTGACAAGAGTGAGATGGGATAGAAGTGAAAGATCTCAAGCAACAGCGTAAGTAGAAATCTGAATCCGGTTAGTTCCCATTGTACTAGCGACCACGCACCAGCTTAGTGATTCCGGAACACAAATACCAGGAGAGACGCTGCCCCAACAGGACCACCGGGAGGCGCCTGCCAGAACACGAAGTAAAGCCATTTGCAGTAAGTGAGAGAAGAGTCTGGGCCTGGGCAGGGACACAACAGCCCATCACCCACCGGCGACACCGGTCATTCTCTTTGCGGCACGAAGTGTAAGAAAACACTGGAGAAAGGACATGAAAAGTGCAGGGTCTCACAGGAGTTAGTTAGCGTCACTAATGCAGAGACTATAAAAACACCTGAAAGTGTGTTTAAAAAAAAAATCATAAAGACGATTAGGGACCCAAATAAATGGAAGAAGAGTTTGCGGAGGACGCCCGGGTGGCTCACGGCGAGACCCCGCGGTCCTGGGATCAAGTCCCACATCAGGCTCCCTGCGGGGAGCCTGCATCTCCCTCTGCCTGTGTCTCTCATGAATAAATAAATAAAATCTTAAAAAAGAAAAAAGTTTCTGAAAATTTTTGTTAACTTGATAAACAGATATTCACAAATTTACATGTTCCTTCTAGCCTAAGACTTACTAAATATAAAACCACTGTCAGTTTTATTTTTGTTTTTTTAATCTTATTTAAATTCAATTAAATTAACCTACGGTGTATTGTTGGATTCAGAGGTAGAGTTTAGAGATTCATCAAGTGCTTCTAACACTCAGTGCTCATTACATCAAGTGCCCTCCTTACTGCCCATCACCCAGTTACCCCTCATTGGCAGTTTTAAATAATCCACTGCCATTATATTAATAATACAGATAATTATAAATCAATAATTACCTAAACTTGCCAGGACCTGAACAATGGAAAGAAGTCAAAAGGAATACCTTCTGTCAGAGTTCAAAGAATTATTAAAACGTTTACCAATAAAATAAAATTTAAGAATAGACCTTAAAAAAAATAAAAATAAATAAAAATAGACCTGAAATCAGAAATGAAAAAAAAAAAAAAAAGAAAAGAAAAAAGAAAAAACTATGACTTCTGTGCTGCTTTTAATTTTTTCCCTAAGGAAAAAAGAAGAATATCAAGATTTTGCTCCCTATGGCAATTCTAGTCCAATCATGGACTTAAATGTTAAAGATAAAAAATATTAAAGCTTCCTAAAACAAAGAATCTCTCCATAATCTTGAGGTAGAGAAATATTTTTTTAAAAGATTTTATTTATTTTTTTGAGAAAGCGCAAGAGAGGGAACATGAGCAGGAGGGAGGGGAGAGGGAGAGGCAGACTCCCCGCGGAGCAGGGAGCCCGATGTGGGGCTCGATCCCAGGACCCTGAGATCATGACCTGAGTCAAAGGCAGATACTTAACTGACTGAACCACCCAGAAGCCTGAGAAATATTTTTTAAGTAATATATAAAAAAGCACTAACTATAAAAAGCAAAACTTTAGAAATTGTCCATAAAGACAACATTAAGAGAAAAAGAAAAAAAAGGCACTTTTATAGACTGAATGTGTCCTTCCAAAGTCCCTATGTTGAATGGTGTTAAGGGGTGGGGTCCACTGGAGGTGATCAGGTCATGAGCGTGGCCTCATGCATGGATCAGCACCTTCATAGAGGGGACCCCGGAGAGCTCCCTTGCCCTCTCCACCTGACGCCGTCTATGAACCAACAAGCGGACGCTCACCAGACACCCACCCTGCTGGCGCCTTGATCTGGGCCTCTAGCCTCCAGAACTGTGAGAGGTACACGTCTGTTCTTTATAAACCACCCAGCCCGTGCTACAGCCCATTAGAGCAGCCCAAACCCATCAAGACAGGCATGGACTGGGAGAGACCCTTGCAACCCAAAATCCAACAAGGCGCTCCTTCCTATTCGCAATACCTATCAAGAATTCCTGTGAGTCAGGAAAACAACAGGTAGCCAAGTTAAAAATAGGCAAGGCTTATATGTGGAATCTTAACAACAAAATAAAACAAACAAACAAATAAACAAAACCTCACAGAGAAAGAGACCATCACTATGGTGACCAGAGGCAGGAGATGGGATGAAGGGAATTGGATGAAGGTCGGTTAGAAGGTACAACTCCCAGTGATAAGAGGATACCAGTGTGCAGTGTATTTGAAGGTTGCTGAGACTGTAGAGACTATAAAATGTTCCTTTCTTTCTTTTTTTTGGAACCTCTAGGAGATGAGAGATGTTGACTAAACTTATTGCGGTGATCATTTCATAACACGTGGAAGTCATTATGCGGTACACCTTAAACTCATACAGGGTTGCCTGTTCGCTGTATCTCAATAAAACTGAAAGAAAAACAATTTAAGGAGTCAAAGATGATGAAAAGAGGCAAGATCTGAGCAAGATCTTCACAACAGGGGCTACCCCAGCTGACAATAAGAAAATGGAGGGGTGTCCAGTATCACTAGTCAACAGAGAACAACAAATTAAAACCACAATGACATATCCTAATACCACCACCAAGGGCTAAAATTAAAGACTTAACACTAGCAAGCACTGGCAAGGATGTGAAAGAACTAAAACACTCATTATTGGTGAGACCATAAGCCGAAGCCACCACGTTGGTCAACTGCATGGCATCGCCCACCAAAGCTAAATATACGGGGAGCCTACAATCCAGTAATTCCACTCCCGAGGGCCTATGGCCAGCAAAAATGATGTACGTGACTACTCAGGGCACGTTTCTCTTGATAGCCAGAACCTAGCAACAGCCCAAATGCCCATCCAAAGCGGAACACACAAGTTCTGGTATTTTCCTACCACAAACTATGGAGCAATGGAAAAGAATACACTGTCGCTACATGCCAAAACAGATGGATCTCATGGACGTGATGATGGGAAGGAAGCCACACACAGAAGAGTGCATACTGTAGAATTCCAATTCGATGAAGCTTAAGAATTGGCAAAATTGGTCTAGGGTGAAGGACACGGGGGGTGAGGGATTTCTCATGAGATGGCAGTAGAATTAGCCAGAAAGAGGCTCAGAAGAGCTAACAAGTGCTCAAGCAAAAATTTTAATCTTGATGGTAGCCAAATGTGTGTTTTCACATAAAAATACCATGAAGGCAAACACTTAAGATCTATCTATGCACTTTGCATGCTATCTCCACTGAACAAAACTGGTCCCCCTTTGAGGCCGCTTCAGAAAACTTATCCTGCAGATTTTTAAAAAGATTTTACGTGAAAGATTGAAATAACTGAAATTATTTATTTGTCCTTCCCCCACTCACTCCCACACTCTCTCCTGCTGTCTTTGCCCTCTAGAATAAGTAAATAAATCCTAAAAAAAAAAAAAAAAAAGAATGAAGAAGATATAAGAAGATTTCCGAATGGAGATTTAGTGGAGTGATTAAGAACACTGATTTCCGGAGTCTGAATTCAAATCCCAATTCCAACACAGACTTTGTATAGTTGGGCAAAGTGCTTAATCTTGCAATGCCTCAGTTTCTCCATCTACAGACTGAGGGTAAGTGATAATAGTACTAGACGTCAAGAAGTAGCTAAAATGAGCAAATAAGTTAATGCACGTATAGACTGCAGGAGGATGCCTGGAACATAAGCAGTTAATGAAAATTAGGAGCATCGTATCACCATCGTAAGGTACCCTAAGATATACTGTTCCAAGGGCATCATCTCTGTCACAAGATATACTGTCTCGTGGACGGGGGCGGAAAAAAAAGCATAGTCTGAAAAAATGTTTGCAGCACGCAGCCTTCATGTAAAAATGGAACTAAACAGAGGACTTTATATTGTTTGAATAGACATGAAAATACCTTCTTCAACAGACAAGAAACATTAGTGGTAGGTTACCTACTTTGTACAGAATGACCTTGATGGGAAGGAAGGCTGGAGGCCAAGTTTTCACTACACGTTATTAATATGTAGAAATAACTGAAATGTTCGGGCGCCTGGTGGCTCAGTCAGTGAAGTGTCTCCCTTCGGCTCAGGTCGTGATCCTGGGGTCCCGGGATGGAGCCCCACGTCGGGCTCCCTGCCTCTCACAGCGGGGAGCCTGCTTCTCCCTCTCCCTCTGCCCCTGCCCCCTGCCCCCTGCCCCTGTTCTCCCTTAAATAAATAGAAAAATAAATAAATGGATAAATAAAATCTTTTAAAAAAGAAATAATTAAAAGGTTTGATCCATGTGAATGCAGTACCTATTTAAGAATTATACATAAAAAATGTTGCTCTAGCGTTCGTGTTTAACTACAGCATAGATGAAGCTGAGGTTGGCTTTCATTCAGCAGGTTTTATATGGACAAAATTTCAGAGCCACACTGGGGGGATGTAGAAACAAACGGAGCTCTCCAGTTTGCCATATTTCTGTGTGAACACAGTAACAAAACAGAAGCAAGGTACAGAGGCCTTTTTTATCTTCACTACTGTCACCAATTAAAGGATCAAGTACTACACACGGCCTGACCCTACTCCTTATCTCCCTACGACTTTTTGTTCTGTCTCCTACTGACGCCAACTTCTAGGAATCTTCCTGCCGCAGTTCCTACTATTTCTGACTATGTATTTCAAACAAACCTGATTTCTGTTTATGTTTTTTTTTTTTCTCCTCTGACTCCCCTTGTGACCCGGGTTATGCATAACTGGTGACAGCAGGACCTCTACTGAACCAAACTACGGTATCTATTCCGGATTTGCAAACAGATACAGTCTTTTGGTCTTGTTTTTTTAATACAAAAATCCTTTAAAACCTGATCAGGAAAAAGTTTTTTATCCTCCAAAATAGGAATTTAGACTGGCTACATAAAGCCACGTATTAAGACAGCTTTCAAGAAAAATAAGCTTTTATCTATTATTCAAAATGGTGTCAGGAATGAAAAAAGAGGATTTCCAATATTTAGAAGATACCTTTTTATCTCAGACATAAGTTTATTCAAGAGTAGGTATAATTTCATTAGCTCTGCCTTTGTGTTTAATTAGCTACTCTAAAAATCCCATGTAATAACTTTACTGTAATATTTAACAATTTCAGATATGTTTCACTTTGCTGCCTCTAGGTGGCACAGTTATATTTTAAAAGAGCGAAAGAAAAGCTATTCTTTGAAAATAGAAAAATATCTCAGTACCGTATTTTAGCTTTAAAGAATTGTGTATTACATTTTTTAAAAGATTAAAAGCATGAAAGATAAAAAAGCTTATTCCTTCTAGAAAAAGGATTATACCAATTTAAATAGTTTAGAAGAACAGCAAGGAAGTTCAAAACTAGACACTTTTAACTAGTATTAAATAAAAATAAAAGTTTCACATGTGCAGTATCATGTCATTAACAAGGAGGCTTATAAAATGCCTTTTGTGTGTTTTGTTTCATTTATTTTGCCTAACTTTTTCTAGTTATTATATAAAGTTCAGATAATGTTGTAGCTCTATTATTTCTCCTCCAGTACTCCCTAGTTTCGGGTTATTTTATAATCAAAACCGGAACGATAAAACACTTTTAAAGTGAAAGAAAATAGTTTAAAAGTGTTTCGTATTTTAATTAATGCCCCGTGCTTAAATGTGAACGGTTACTACGAAATAATAAAATGTGAACTTAGAGAAACCAGACTCAGACTTACAGGTGTCGCACTTCTTCTATTTGTGAGAAGCCTACACCGATCAACAGGAACTATACACGAGAAAAGGATAAATGACTTAAACAAATATGCTGAGTCTGACTAGTGTAGACTCCACCCACTGTCAGCTGAGCTAAATAACCGAGGTATTAATGGGGGTCACTGAAGACAATCCTCACGCCCTGCTAAACAATATATAAACAATATATTTCCTCGTCTGTCTGTCTCACCAGATGCTGGGTAAGGCATGTACTTAGTTGAGGTGCGAAGAGAAAACCAAAAAAGGAGTTCAGGGAAGTCTATTCCACTTCAAGCTGCCTTCAAAATCATTTCTAGTGGTAAATGAGCTTTTTTTTTTTTTTTTTTTTTTAATTTATTTAAGAGAGAGCGCATGTGTGCTCGAGCGAGCACAAGCAGGGGAGGGGAGGAGGAAGCGGGGGGGAGAGACTATCAAGCAGACTCCCTGCTAAGTGCAGAGTCAGAGGCAGGGCTTGATCCCAGGACCCTGAGATCATGACCTGAGCCAAAATCGGGAGTCAGACGCTGAACTGACTGAACCACCCAGGTGCCCTGCGCTTTTTTTTTTTTTTTTAAAGGAGAATTTACGAAAGCTAAGATATATCCTGTTTCAAGATTATTTAGTGCTTTGATAAAATACTGTCTAGATAACAGATTCAGAGCTGGAGGCAGGAACAGAAACATAAGCATCCTCGCTCCCACGCTAGCCTTGTGCCATTTCTCTAAAATGTCTTTCAGATTCATAAGTAATTCCTTTCACTGTTCTCCAAATTCATTGCCCACATACTCCATGTATATACTGTAGCATAAAATATAAAGTATTATGGCTCATTTCACACTTACCAGCTTGGGAACCAGGTTCACTTAAGTAACTCGTTAATAAAAGAACGGTCTCTGTATGTTCACACACACGTTTATGTACATCTATCTACACATTTTAGTTTCCCCAAGACTAAAGAAATTGGCTACCAAAGACTAACAGGTATGAACAGTGGTGAATAACAGAAAATAACATTAGCTTGATTAGAGTTAAAGGCAGAAAGACATGACCCATGTCAATACTGTCATTTACCGTGACTAAATTGAACTTGCCACCACTACTCTAAATTCATGAGTCTAAAACTTAGGATGTATCGTGGGGAAAAGTGCTAGCTGGCAAAGAAGAAAAATCTCACTGTGCACCGTGTATTTGGGCAAATGAGTCACTCATTCCTGACTAAGAGTTGGACGATATAAAACCCCAAATGTCTCCAAATTTTCATAAGCTCAAAGTTTTTTTTTTTTTTTTTTTTTTTTTTTATAAGCTCAAAGTTTAGTTGAACTGATCCCCTTATAAAGGTGACTGAAAATCCTTATAACCAAGTTCAATCCCATACATTGTACTTGGTAGTAACTTAAATTCCCTTTAAATTCAGAATTACACCAAATATCACCTCTTAACTAAAGTCAACAACTTATATTGAAAGTTTAAAAAAAAAAATCTTCAAGATTAACTAAATGCATAGGGGAAACAATTAAGAAATTTAGTGTTCATGTATGAAATTAACAACTGCCGTACCATTAAAACTGCATAGTTACTAAGGGAGTAGCACTGAATGGTAGTGATATTTTCATCCGAGTAAAGTATATTGCACCCATCTGACTTCCAGCCTCCTTGTCCGTTCAGCAGATCGAAATCCCACTGGGCGGCCACAGCGTCTGCTCCGTGTGCGATTCGACGCAGTGTCACATTAACAGGGATGTGGTGGGTATCCACATTCACGCCATCTGGAGAAGATGGGAGATGGAAAGATTTCTGAAACAAACCTCAGAAACAATTAAATGTCGACTTATACACCAATGGGCACTCTGCAGTTCTTTTTTTTTTTTTTTTTTTTTTTTTTTACTAGGGACTCATTAAAAGGAGAAGGAACAAAAATAAGCACTTTTTGGTACAGCTTATCATAGAGTTCCACTGTCCGGTCACTACAGGAAGAACATATGCCACCGAACACACCTATTTTGGTGAGAATCACTGGGGTAACCACCGTACGCCGCTTTCCATCATCAGCCAAGTTTGTGGAATTCCCAGTGGCTGGGAAGAGTTTTCCGTTGCGGAATGCGATGAGTTGGAGCTTGTAGAGAGAGTCATCAGGTGATCTGACTTCCCTTTTTTGCTTTGGCGAGAAAAGGGAGGGAGGAAGCTGAATAGAAGCCTCGACGATCGTATTCTGAACACACATGAAAAACACAAAGAAAGTTGGCACGTGAGCATGCAGAAACCAGAAAGGACAGTTCAGACGGCTACGAGCTGTCCCTGATTGTATGCCGCTGGCCAGGCTGCTGAATGTGATGTGCACGATACTTAACAGTGAGCACGATTTATCAGTTAAAGGAGATATCTGGACACCACACAGAAGCACAGAAGAAAAGCAGCAGAGACTACAGAGAAATGCAAACTGTATTTCCAAGAGTTAAAGCAGTAAACAAGGAATTACTTCACACTCGAAAGTGAATTTTCCCATGGTAACACACCTACTGCTGAAGTCGATAGCATTAAACAGATCAGGGGTCTGGGCGATCACTCTATCAATTTTACAACAATCAATTATAGACAGAAGCACCAACGCGGCCTACCACAAATGTGAGTTTAATTAATTTGGACTTATGGAACTCTAAGGTGATTTATGATGGATTCAGACTGTCAACAAAAAGAAATTCAGACTTAACAGAAACAAAAAGAAATGCAGACTCCATACAAACAAAAGGAACACAGACTTAATAGAAACTTAGATTCAAGCAAACTCTGATCTCAGCCCAAGTACCCCTGAGACTAAGAAATATGTTAGAAATCAGGTTAGAAAAACATGGTAACAAATAGAACAGCTGGATTTGGGGCTGATCAAGGAGTGTTTTACATATTTTATCAGGGATTGTTAAATTATAAATTATTCAGCATTCAATAAAAAATAAATCTATGTACTCAGGAGGCAAATAATTAGCCATCTTAAGAAAAAAAAAAAAAAAAAACTGTTTCAAGAATTCATCCCAAAGTTTCTCTCTTGATGTCAATGTCTCTCCAATCCTATGTCCACGTTCCCAACAGAATTTCCTTCCAAGAAACAAATTTGATCTTGTTGTTTTAAAGAACACTCCAGTTCTCCAATGTTTAGAGAACCCTGCCCCCCAAACCTAAGTACATCCTGTGATTTGGCTAAAATCTACGCCTCAAACTCCTCTTCGAACATTCCCTCTACCACCACCGGTAGCCCGGCCACCCTGACTTGATCCATCCTTGAGATTTCCTACGTTTCTGATGCCATTGTGGGTGCTGCTCCCACCAGGATCCCTCACTGAAATGCTCTCCTATTCTTTTGTCTGGCAAACTCCTGAACTGGGCAGATCCGATTTCTAGCAAGAAAATTCTGCAGGCGGGGATCCCTGGGTGGCTCAGCAGTTTAGCGCCTGCCTTTGGCCCAAGGCGTGATCCTGGAGACCTGGGATCGAGTCCCACATCGGGCTCCCTGCAGGGAGACTGCTTCTCCCTCTGACTGTGTCTCTGCCTCTCTCTCTCCCTCTCTCTCTGTATCTCTCATGAATAAATAAAATCAGGAAAGAAAGGAAAGGAAGGGAAGGAAGGAAGAAAGAAAGAGAGAGAGAGAGAGAATTCTGCAGGCAACGTCAAAGAGGGATCAGAATAAGAGTGGTTGACAGCGAGGAGAAAGACATCCTTAAAATGGGGCGTCTTGGGATGACCGATTACAGGACTCCTCTGGGCGCTGCTTTTCTAGCAGGCAGCTCCCTCTTCCGGCCTCACGGGCACGCTGCAGGCATCTCTGTCACAACTAACATGTGCAACACCACAAGGTAACTCAACGTCTGCCTCTTTCACTAGAGGAGCAGGATTTTCTAATGCAGAGGATCTCACTTATTTTTCTGGACCCATTATGTTAATAATAGTTCCTGGCACTTGTATTCGATAAAAGTGACCCACTGTTTGTAAAACTAATGGAAGTCTGTGTGGCATGATGATATTTTTAAAAAGGTTCTATTTAAGCAAGTGATTAACTTTAAAATGAGTTTTTAACTGCTGTGCTTAGAACAATGCTGGAACACATTGGACACACACCAGTGTTCTGTTGAATAAAGTATTCTGAGAGTTTGAATACTGGAAGTCTGAATACTTCTTTTAAATTGAAGATGCTAAGAAGATATTTGGTAGAAATAGTCTGCCTAAGACAAATGCACAAAAAGGTTTCTACTACTCTCACTTAAACATTTAATGACCTGAGGGCGACACAAAGTGTTTTTTTTTTATAAATTCATTTATTAATCTAATCAATTTCTATTCTGTATATAAATTTATTTTAAGTATATATAATGAGGTATGCAAAAAGGAAAAAAATAAAAGACTGACTAAGTAACAGGTCAAAATCCCAATAAAACACTACATACTGGACATTTATTAAAACCTAAGAACTATAAAATTCAATAAAATAACTTTACTGTGAACACAAAAATGACTCAAAATCAATGTACAACTGTCTAGGAAAACATGACTTACAGATTATCAAATTAATTTTAAAATTAATTTTAAAAAGACATACTGACATTTTCTAAAAGAGCTAAAAAAGGAAATGACATCTATAATTTTCAGAAGTCAGAAAATGTTTTCGACCGAAGTTTAAACTTGTAAAACCATCCACACGACAACAAATTACAGAAACTCAGAGGAGTACGAACAGATCAGATAGAGACAAAAGCTACATAGTTTGGCTTCTAAAATATCCTTTAAAGTCCAATATGGAATATTGCTCAATAATAATTAGAAGGGCTCTGAGATGGACAGAAGGTGGCTGAAAGTGCTGGGAAAACTGTATCAATAATGAATAATGTTTGGATTTTCATAGTAAGACTACAATATTTGTATATTTCTTTAAAAGAAGTGACCATTTATTGCGGAAAAGTTGTAAATCTAATGAACAACATCACAGGGGAACACCCATTTGTTACATCTGTCACGATTTTACCTTTTGCCACCTGACAAGGAACCCGTCTGTCATTTCATCTAACCATCGATTCATTTTTTTTTCCATCTATTCATTTTAAAATGCAGGGATCACAGCAATGGAAACAGACATGGCAATTACAGCTAATAAATCAGAGAAAGCGTTCTTAAAACCCTTTGGGAAATAAGTGGGGGTAGTCTAATGTTAATTATGGCAGGTCACATGCCACCCCTGGGGAAAGGAATATAAGATCTGAAATAAGAAACCAGGATACAGGTCCCAGCCTTACTGCTCCATGGTCCCTTAACACGGCACAATTGTGTTTACGCTCCCTGGGTCTCACCTGCCACAGGCAGCAAATGATCTTTCTAACAAATGGCTGTGAGGCCCCCATGGGATCATGACCATGACGAGCACGAGAGACTATGTAACTGCGGGTGGTATTTTTATTACTATTACTGCCTTGGTGTGGCAGGTGGTTATCTGGAGGCTGGGGACGCAGAAAATGCCTTAAACCAACAGACTTACCAACAATCATCTAGAACCTCAATGTACTTTGACTTACACAGTTCACTTTAAGTATTAATTTCAAGACTAAAAATTGACAAAGCATGAACACATGAATAGTTATCAAAGAACACTTATTATTTTATTTGCAAAATTCATGAGTATTTCCCTACTTATAATGACGTTAAGCCAGGAAGAAAATACATTCCATAAGGGTTATTAATTCAAATACTTCCACTAGATTTTAATGCCTTTCCTAATGAAACAATCTGAACTTCTGTCATTGTGTAATTAATAAATTAAAATTTCCTGAAATCCGGGATGCCTAGATGGCTCAGTGATTGAGCGTCTGTCTTCAGCTCAGGGCGTGAGCCCAGTGCCCCGGGATCGAGGCCCACATTGGGCTCCCTGCAGGGAGCCTGCTTCTCCCTCTGTGTCTCTCATGAATAAATACATACAATTTTTAAAATTAATTAATTAATTAAAATAAAATAAAATTTCCTGAAATCCTAATTTTGTTCACTTCTATGAAATCCTAACACTAAAAGTGGAATGAGTAAAAAAGGCACCTGCCTTAAAACAATAAAATACTAAAATAATTTTTTTTAAATACTAATTTACTCATGTTGTCTTAACATTCTACACACTTGATATTAAACGGATATGATATGTCCTCATTTTCCGATGTATAATTAGTTATTAGATGCATACCACTTTTTGGTTATCTCACTGCTAAAAGATGAACAGGGATTATCTTTGCCTTCAGAATCAAGTTTTTAACTAACTTTCCTTGCTAATTAAGCTTCGGCTGTTAAATTTTATCCAAGAGTATCTATTGGATGTGTCATTGCTCTGTGCTAGGCACTCTGGAGATACACAATGAGTAAGCCATGGTCCCTGCCTCGAATATTCATAATCTAATGAGGGAGAGAGAACAACAATAAAACAATAACAAGCACATTATTAAGTGCTTATTCTGTGCTGGGCACTATTATATAAACATCTACACATCTGCCTCATTGCATGCTCCCAATAACCCTCTGAGGTAGGTACTATTTCATGCTTAGGTATCAAGTTAGGAACTGACATTCGGAGAGCTTGAGGAACTCGCCCAAGTTTGCACAGGAGTTAAGTGGAGGAGAAGAATGTGAATCCAGACTGTCTGGCTGCAGAGCCCACACTGTCACCATATCCCATGGCTTCTCTCTATAACTCAGCTTGCTATACTATCCGCTTCTAATTATTCTGGAGAACGAACAAAGCACTATGGAACTAGCAGGCAGGGATGAATTCTCGGGAAAGAAGGGAGGTACTATTGAATGGAGTCTTAGAAACAGAGCAGCGAGGCTTTCCCCAGGCAGGGGTGCGGCTGAGGACAGGAGAAGGGGCAAAAGGGAGGGAGGGAGGGGGCATGAGGACCTACACGACAGGTCTGGAGAGGTAAAGCACTTCAAGTGGGCGAGAGCCCTCGGTGTCCAGGACCAGGGAAATACGGGATGCATACAGAAAAACGGATTTCTAGTTTCCAATCAAGAAAACTTTAAAGAATTAGTTCTTTCAGGGCTATATTACAGCTGAATTTCAAGCTTTTAGCAATTTCTAAAAGCTCTTGGTCATTTATCAGAAGCAGCTACTGTTTGGTGATGCTAACGTGATCTGTTATGGTACCGACGGGGGAGGGAAGCATTTGGTTAAGAAAACAGAACAGATTTGGTGCTGCAGGAGTCGGATGACAGCTAATTCAATCCCCACCTGGCCGACAGGCACAGGAACTCACGGACTCCAACACCAGCTCAGCCTCCAGCAATCCTCGGGCCGATGTCGGAGCCACGAAACCCATTTGGCTCCCGTGTGTCACAGGCAATGACAAAGAGAGGGGCAGACAAAGTACGGAGGAGAAATAAAGAAGATGAGGGTAGGGGAGGACCGACAGGATGGTATTAGGTTAAGATTTCTTGAAGGTGGCATTTCTGCACGCAACCAAGCTGTCGGAAAGGGGAAGAGGAGGAAAGCCAGGAATTCTAGAAGAACTAGCATGAGACTGGGCCTAAGAATGGCCAGTGGCTGGAAGAGGAACCAAGGGAGGCTTGTTACTGGACTGAAGAGAGAGGAGGTAGGAAGAGATGTGTGGCAGGAGGGGGGATAAATGCCAAAGGATGACACTACCGGATGGCCAGCCTCCAGAGACACAGGGTATTTTTCAGTGCATGTGCAAGGTCAATTTCCATGTGGGGCAGATCCAGGGATAATACTAACAATATTAACCACCCAGAATGAGCTGCACAGGGACAACCTGCATAGCTTTAGCAAACAGGAGGGCTCCAGGAGGCCCTTCAGTTGCTAAAAGGTGGATAGACTGGGTGGTGCTCCCCCAAAGGGCCAGCAGGGCAGAGGAGGCACTCGGGGAATTGGCACGGTGGCTAATGAAATGCCGGGACACCCACACCCCGATGTTTCTAGCAGCAATGTCCACAATAGCCAAACTGTGGAAGGAGCCTCGGTGTCCATCGAAAGATGATGGATAAAGAAGCTGTGGTCTGTGTATACAATGGGATATTCCTCAGCCATTAGAAATGACAAATACCCACCATTTGCTTCGACGTGGATGGACCTGGAGGGTATGATGCTGAGTGAAATAAGTCAGTCAGAGAAGGACAAACATTATATGGTCTCATTCATTTGGGGAATATAAAAAATAGTGAAAAAGAACAAAGGGGAAAGGAGAAAAAATGAGTGGGAAATATCAGGAAGGGAGACAGAACATGAGAGACTCCTAACTCTGGGAAACGAACAAGGGGTGGTAGAAAGGGAGGTGGGTGGGGGGTGGGGGCGACTGGTGATGAGCACTGAGGAGGGCACTTGATGGCATGAGCACTGGGTGTTATTCTATATGTTGGCAAATTGAACAGCAATAAAAAATAAATTTAAAAAAAAGGGCAAGTTAAAAAAAAATTGCTACAGGGTACGGAAGTATTTCATTATTTTACTGACTGTCATGATTGCATTGGTTGAACACCAGGCCTAGGTAGACCAATCTATATGAGAAGGATGGATTTTTTTTAAAGATTTTATTTATTTAACCATGAAAGAGACAGAGGCAGAGACACAGGCAGAGGGAGAAGCAGGCTCCTTGTGGGGAGCCCGATGTGGGACTCGATCCTGGGACCCCAGGATCACAACCTGAGCCAACAGCAGAGGCTTAACCACTGGGCCATGCAGGCGTCCTGAGAAGGATGAATTTTTAAGGATGAGTCTGGAGACCCACAGCCTAAACAGGAAGTCACACTGGTTTGGGTAACAGAGACGGCCAACCCAGGTGGTGATGGTAGCAAAGACAGAAGGACAGAGATCGAAGAAATATGTCAGAAGCAATTCAGTTAAGGCTCCTCTTGCTAACAGAGAATTGCCTTTTTATAGATTTAACTTCATATGTTAGCATATTCTCTCATTCGAGGGTAATATTATCATTTGGGAGGCGTTTGTGTTATCTAGTTAGTATATTCAAGGCATTAAAAAAAAAAGAAGACATGCAGAATGAGTAAAAATTGCCCCTGCATAAAGTTAAAAATGTAAAGTAAGTTTTATATTAAAGTGCCAAAGCATTTTGCTCTGTTGATGTTATAATTTTTAACTAATTTTACGTCACGAAGAATGTATTCCTTTTTCACTCGGTTTAATCATGTCCCTCAATGAAGCATGAATAATAGTGTAATGTGTCCTTGGTTTCTGGCCACAGATGATCTTATAAGGATAGAAGAGTATGAAATTGACAAATCTGAGTGTGTTCATTTAAAGCTTTCGACTCTGGCAGGTAGAAACTCTCCTCACCCAGAGGGGTGGCTTGTGAAATTGATGAAATGTAGGGTTTCATCATTTGTAATCCCTTTCTACCAACTATGATCATCTAAGATAGAAGGGTTCATCAATTTTAAGAGCTCCTCAAAGACACATGCCTTTCTCTCTTGGGCTTGTGTGCCATGCTGTTTCTTTGCCTTCTGTGGTATGTTTTTGCCGATGAGCAACACAATAAGGAAAAAAGCAGGTCTGCAGTGGCACGGCTGGGTGCGCTAAGTACCCTCACAGAGCAAAGAGGAACAAATAAATCTTGTCAATTTTCCTCTGAGTGTATTATATCAAGTAAATATAGTATCATTAGACATTCTGACCTAGCTGAGACTGTCTTGGGCAGTGGGGTAGGTGGGCTACTTCTAAATTTGGCAAACCCGCTCTCCTTACGGAGGTCACTGATGGCAAGATACAACAAAATACGTTACTTTTCTTTTTTCTTTCTTTCTTTCGTTCAATATTTACTGAATGTTCTCATTCATTCACTCATTTATTCAATGTCCTGAGTGCCCACAAAGTACCAGGACACCTAACACCTATTTGATCAATTTCCACGCAGCCTTTAAAGTGACTGCAATACTGTTTGTGATATAATTCAGGGATAAGGCAGAAACAAAGAAAGTAACTGTGTAATTAAAATCTATAGAGAACACAGTTACACATGGCCACACAAAGCTAAATGAGAAAATGTGGTTCCATTAGGGTGTCGGCATTGTACCTCCACTACGGGCTTCTGGGTAGTTTAATGAAACACATCTATATCCCAAATTTTAAAACTCAATAAAAATGCTTTTCATTTTGCTGGGCTGCAATAAAACGCACATTTTTTGGAAGACAGATCACGTGTTTGTGCTTCTTGGCCAAAAATCTTGATCTACAGCTTGCCTGATGAAATGCCCAATCTCAAGGCTGGCTTTTCCACTAGGTCCACTGGGCACAGAGCCAAGGGCACGCAGTACTTGGAGGAGGTCTACGGAAATGTTTTCATGTCTTTAAAATCAGGAGCATAAAAATGAACTTTAAGGTCAAAGAAAATGTTCTAATATGTATTAATATATTCATCTTTTTACCACTTGTAGCCATAAAATACAATTTTGATATTTTTGTGTGGAGAATGGGGTGCAAAGGGCAAGAGGGTCTAGGTCCATGAAAATAATGACATGTCCCTTCCTGGTCTGAAGTTCTTTGAAAACAACAGCCAAAACAATACCAACACCCACCCCACCCTGTCGCACCCCCAAATAGCTTCTAATAAGGTTATTTTGCAAAGCAAACCATTTTGAGTATTCTAATCTAATAGTACTAACAAGAAAGAGTCTTAAATGCTTACGGAATATAACATACCTTCAGAGCCAGACTTGAAAACGTATTTGAAACATTGCACTTAAAGCTCAACTGTTTATCCAGGTTTCCATCCGGATCCCGCCTCCCGTACTCGGAGAGGCCTGTGCGGTCCGAGGCGGCTACCTTCTGAAACACGGTACACGTCATCCCAGTGAAGCCCGCGGCCTTGATGACGTAAGCTTCCAGAGCAATATTGGGTGAATACTTCAAAAGTCAAACAGGAGTTATGAAAGATTGACAGCATGAAGAGAAAAAGCACTTTGAAACAGTTTTCAAACACAAAACACTGTACGTAAGCTACAGGCAAAAGCTCAGGTTCTTACTTAACAAAGATGCTGGGCAGGTAACTGGCAGACAAAAAAAGGATGCTGGAAACAAAAGGGTACCCAAAACTAGAGAGATTCCAATTGAGGAAATAAGTCCTAAAATACGGAGGATTAGAGATAGATGAGAAATCAATTAAAAAATCATTTAAAGAGCACTTTGTTGGAAACTATACGCTAAAAATCAAAGTGTCTTATATATAAAAAAAAATCAGCTAGAGAAATCAGTGGACTCTCTTAATGATAATATAAGAGGAGTATGAGGGTTTCGGAAATACAGTTTTAACAGTTGCCTCATTCTGGGGCGCCTGGCTGGCTCTGTCGGCAGAGCACACGAATGTTGATCTTGGGATCATGAGTTCGAGCCCCACATTGAGTGTGGAGATTACTTAAATAAAGATTTAAAAAGTAAAATTAATAAATAATAAAAAATATAGTAAAAGTCTCCTCATTCCAACGCTTCATGCCATATTCATTCTTTTCTATTACGGGGGCATTGAGTTAACTCTTTGCGGGTAGACAGCATCTCCAGTCTGTCTTTAAGGATGATGAAGTGATCCCTACTGTGTAGGCAAGCACCATTCTAAGTACCATATATGGACAACGTCCTCTTTTTCGATTTTTTTTTAAACATAAAACATCTGTGAGAGATGTGTGAAATCTATTAGGAAGATAAGATACAAATTAAAACAATATAAAACGCCAGGTAGACTCTGCCAAACACCATACGCATGGTACAAAAGATTGGTGGTTTCCCAAATATCCAAGACTAACAAATCTTGGCGTCAGCTTTTGTCACACAGATGACACGCTGTGAAAAATCTTACTAAATTCAATTATATTTGTTAACCAGTGATATTCCATTCTTTTACTGATCAAAGATATGTATGATTACAACAAACATGTGAAACCTCATTTAAAAGAAAGAAAACTGCAGTTTTGAGGTGCCCTGGAAGCTGTTATCATATTATAAGTAGATGCATAATTTCCCGGAACCTTCTTTACACTTTGAAGTGGAGCGCAGACACCTCCAATGCACCTTTCATATGTATATCCTTGAGTTCTCTCAAGAACCAGTAAGGTGCAGAGAAAGGGAGAAGCTGAGCTGAGTAGTAAGGCTGAAGCATGGGGTTTAAAATGGATCTAAATGACCAGGGAGGACCAAAGGTGGCCACCAAAATGGCTAGCTGGTTTCAAGTAAGGTCATGTATCTGAGAGAGAAATTACCCTGAACTACGCTGTGAGGATAGCAGCCATGGGAGCCCTCCATTACGTTTATTATTCAAAGAGGTAATCCTAAATGTAATTGAGCAAAAGGCACCATGAAACACAGTATCATCAAAGAGATCCCACTGATCTTTGGAAAACCAGTAATCTTTAATTGTCTAAAATCATAGGAGGAAATGTAGAATGTTCTATGAACCCACTAAAATAATTAGGTAATGAGAACCATGGACCAGATCGGAGTGTAATAAGGGAATGACACATTATTTATCATATTTACCACATGTTTAGAAAAAGTCAGCAGTACAACAGCTCAATTTAGCACAAATAAAATTTAATACTATTTAACCAAGTGGTTATTAAATCTAAAAACTCCTCATGCCAAGAGCGAGACTGCCTAGAAATGCCAATCGTTCATAAGGGCTGGAGGGCCTCCCAGCAAGCAATCACTCTCCAAACATCCTTCAGAGCCCAGAGCACAGCATTAGCCGGGCTGGATGCTGGGTATGTGACAGTACAGCAAACCTACCAGGTGCTTATTTGGTTTTAGTTTAAGTGGTGATAACCATTCAAATGGCAAATTAAGAAAGTATTTTCCAGTTACTGCAAAGACGGATCACTCAAAAACAAAATGAGCTCTTAAACTGTTAGACAACAGGAAATTCTGTAATGATCAGCAATAATGGAAAATACCCACCCTGTCATGTGGGGGAGGGGCGGGGGGGATGACTCTATCTTTCTTAAGTTCCAGTTGCTTCCAATGAATGTTTTTCTTAGAATTCTAGGACAATGTTTCACTTACTGTTGAATAAACATGAGCTCCATTTGCTAATCGGTATGTAGCGATGCGTTGTAGACACTGAACAATTCTACTGCAGGCCTTTTCTTCCCTCTGTGCCAGCCACAGGACACGCTCATCAGCCAACATGATGTTACTTGCAATGTCAACCATCACATCACCTAGCTAGCAAGTGTGCAGGAGAGTAAAGAAAAGACCTTTAAAACCAATACAGGATGTTTTACATAATAAAAATCACAATGAGACACCAAGATTGGCCCGCAGTCTACACTTTCACATGAAGACCCAATGGATCCTTTTTTTTTTTTTTTTTTTTTAATCAAAATGTTCTCGGATAGGAATAGCACACTTGGTTATGACCATTTGGTAGCATCTGGCTCAAAACACTGTCCTTAAACCACCACCAACTCATTGGTGAAGGACAGCAGGTGGTACAAAAAGGCAATTAAATTAATCAAGGGCAACGGAAAGATAACACATGATTCCCAGAATAAAGAGATCTCCACTATTTAGCTGGGAAAACATTTATAAACACCTCTTTCTGTGTAAATGTTAACTCGGTATTATTATTAAGAAATAACAGGGCCACCTCTTTAGTATCCTGTCATGTCCAAAACCCTAAGTAGGTCCAGCTACCAGGAGTCCTCCACATGTGCTGGGCCACTGGATGGGTCTTAGCCCGTGCGGTCTCCACTATCCAAATGAACGTCTTCCATTCCTCCCAGCTTGATGAATGCCTTAAGATCCAGTACCACAAATAAATGGATCCTATGAGGTGCTCACTTTTCCACCACTTGTTTTGTTTCATTACTGAATTCCGTTTATTAAATCAGTCCCTCACCCACAGATATAAACATCTGTCAAGCAATGCCAGCAAAGTGTCAATTAACTATTGTCGACGCTGACTTGTAAGTCCCATGTCAGAGAAATGCAATGAATAGTCCAGGCTAATGAGACACACTGGTGTCAAGGGGGTTTGGTATCAAGGAGAAATGTTCATGAGAGGGAGATCTATGGCAGAAAGAACTACAGAAACAATCCAGAGGCAAGATCAGAGGATTTACAAGCTGGCTGGTCCTCGGATCAAGAAGCAAGTAGCAAAGGTGTTAAGCCCCGAGTGAGAAAGCTAAGGCCATTTTAGCAGATGTCTTTTGATCATCCCAGAAGATCCCAGATGAGTTTTTCAACCCTGTTCTGTATCCAGTACTCTTCCCAAGATGCATAGTTATGAGGCTGAGGTGGGCCTAGAAACTGTTCAGTCCATCCCACCCATTCGCTTCACAAAGGAGATAAGCCTGTGGAAATGCACCAGACCACAATGCTGGAACGCAATGGGATGAGGCAACTAAATGAGTAAGGGGTAAAGAACAGGACTTCAAATCCGACCGCGCTGGCTGAGCTGAACACTTAACTTCTTGCGCCTTCTGTTATTTGTAAAAGGGGGATACAAATGATCCTGTCTTTTCTGAATGTTGTGAAGATTAAGTTCCTATAATAAACAGTAGGTTACGGAAACCATGCCTGGTTGGCTCTCCTCATTATTTCATTGCTCCGTTTTTCTCTTTTTGAAACATTTCAATCCCAGGATAGACCTTTCTTTGAAGATAGCTCTAGAAGAAGTGTTAAGAGGTGTGGTGCATTTATATCCAAAAATATGTAAGAACTCATAAATGTCAATGGCCAAAAAAAAAAAAAAAAAACAAAAACCCCAATCTGATTAAAGTCAGGAAGAGGATCTGAATAGACATTTTTCTACGGGAGATGTACAGATGACCAACAGGTATGTGAAAAGCTGTCCAATATCGCTAGTCTTCAGGGAAATGCTAATCAAAACCACAGTGAGATGTCACCTCACACCTGTGAAAATGGCTATCAAGAAGGTAAGAGGTAACAAGAGCTCAGGAAGATGTACAGAGGGGAGCCCTGTGCACTACTGGTAGGAATGCAATTTGGTGGAACCACTTACTTATGGAAAACAGTATGGAGGTTTTTCAAAAGAATAAAAATAGAACTAACATAGGATCCAACAATTCCACTGCTGAGTATGTAGCCAAAGGAAATGAAAACACTAATTTGAAAAGAGATACGCACCTCATGTTCATACCAGCATTATTTATGATGGCCAAGATATGGAAACAACCTATGTGTCTATCAATAGACCAATGGATAAAGACATGATATGTGTGCACACATGCACCTGCACACACACGCGCACCCACAGACCGGAATATTACATAGCCATAAAAAAGGACATCTTGCTATTTATGACAACATGGGTGGAACCTAACTGGAGGTATTATGCTAAGTGAAGTAAGTCAGAGGAACACAAATACCGTAGGATCTCACTTACCTGTGGAATCTTGAAAAAAGCAACAAAAAACCACCAAGAGAACAGATGGGTGGTTCCCAGAGGTGGGGGTGAGGAGTGGGCCCAATAGGTGAAGGGAATCCAAAGGTACAAACTTGCCATTATAAGTAAGTCATGTGGACGTACTGTACAGCATGGTGACTGTAGTTAATAATACTGTATTGCATATTTGGAAGTTGCTAAGAGAGTAGATCTGTCTCATGATGAGAAAAAAAAATTGTTACTGTACGGGGATGAATATTAACTAGACTTATTTTGGTGACCATTTCATAATACACACAGATACTGGATCATTATGTGGCACACCTAAAACTAATATACTGTTATATGTCAATTAAACCTCAATAAAAAATAAAAAAAATAAATTAAATTTAAAATGAGGGGTGCCTTTTTAAATAGAGTCTATTCATATATAAATAGGACTGAAGCATCCAGCAAAATTGCCTTTCTTTATTCTCTGAGGTGCTGCTACCTCATTCAATTAAAAATAGCTTACTGACTTCTTAATGCCCCTAACATAATATATCACAGTTCTTTCCTTATTTTATTTCCAATGTAAACATCTCGAGGGCAGAGATGACACAATGTCTTACTTATATCTATACCCTATTCATCAGTCAAACTCCTGGTATAGAAGCCAATAACTGCACAGTTCCATTTACTCACGGACCAAATATTTATTGAGGACCAAGGTGAGCCAGACACTGTCCAGAGCAATGGAGATACAGCAGTAAGAGAAATATACAAGATCTATTTGGGGGCTTAGAATCTTTGAGGAAAATACAAAACAAGCAAGTACGCATATTTCTTATAAGTGACTGGATTGTGATAACTGCAGTGAAGAAATCTACCAGAGGGATACATGATGAAGAGTAATGGGATTTAATCCAAACACCCTATTTTAATAGACTCAGACAGGCTCAAAGGGCATTTCCCCCAAACCCAAGACACTAACAAGATCAACTGAGAATTAGAAAGGTCTGTAATCAACCTCAATGCAATCCAGAGCCTATTGGCTTTATACAATTCATGGACTATTAGCATCTTATCATATATATTCTACATATTCCTATTAACAAACAGGTATGAAGGTGAGTTGCATTCTAACAGAAGTCCTTTGGGGTGCCGGGTGGCTTAGTCAGTTAAGTACCTGCCTTCGGCTCAGGTCATGGTCCCAAGGTCCTGGGATGGGGCCCGGCATCAGGCTCCCTGCTCAGCAGAGAGTCTGCTTCTCCCTCTCCCTCTACTCCTTCTCCCATGCTCGTGCTCTATCTCAAATAAATGAATAAAATTTAAAAGAAGCAGCAGCAGCAGCAGCAGCAGCCCTTATTTCTGGAGTTATAAAGGACAGTGACTCCCAATATGCCAATTGCCAAATATGTCAATCAGCCATTTATACAGCAATTGGAATAATACCTGCCAACTTGTAACAGGAATTCAGAGTAGCTGAAGAACTTGGCTAAGTATCCACTATTCTTACCAATTGCTATTGCAAATGTTTACAATAAAATAAACAGGTTTAGAAGACATGCTGTGGTAAAATATGCTCTACGGCTACCAAAGACACTCCCATTGGCTCCAAACACCCAAAAGACAATATATGGGAAAATCTGGACCCCTGAGAACTACAGAAATAAATAGATAAGGATTTACAAATTAGCACATTACAACGCCGCTTGTCTCATACTTTAAAGTTTTAAATGTATGGACTTTATCCACCATGAGACCCGACAGATGCATCATTTCTACTGAAAAACTGTAATTATTACATGAGCAAAGAGCTACTGCTATGGCCCACTAGGTAATGCCAGTAATGGACTTTAACAATGGACTTTTACATTTTTTTAAAATAATTGTAAAGAAAAGTTATCTCTAAGAAGCTATATAGCTAGCAAGAGTGATTGCTTTAGCTGTGAACAAGCCATCTTTCTCATTATTTCATTCCAAATGGCTAAGAACTTAGGAAAGGGATTTGTTGCCAAAATATTCCCTAGAGCAGGTAATCGTAAAATGTTGTATATTTCTGTAGCTTGGTTACGGAAGCAGCTCTGAATCTGTCACAGTGGCAAAAAAGGACACAGAAAGGAGAACAGTGAATGAAAAATTACATTGGATTAAAGGAGTATTCCTAGATTCTGACACACAAAGAGAGTTTGGCAACTGCAAGGAGCATTAGAAAGCATTGTATTTCTCCTTGACCTCATTTCCTGAAGGCCACTCCAGCCACAAAAGGGTCAGAAGGAATCATGCACCTGCTCTTCCACCTGTCACACTAAATGGTTGAGGCTCAAATAAAAACATGTGCGAATGCACTTTTACCAAACATAAAAGGGTAAAGCAATGAAAATGCCACATGAATAACAAAGGAAGTATTAACTGTCATTTCTTGTAGGAATATTTCGTGTCCTCGATATATATGTTTGGAATCCTGATCAAAATGAGATCCATATCATCTGTAGATTTCATGAATTTCTGGTATGTTAGCATATGAAACACACAAGATAATAAACTAAACTTGTATTTAATTTTAATGTAGTAGTAGAGCCCTAAAGACAGAATATTCATGTGCCGGGACGCCTGGGCGGCTCAGTGGTTGAGTGTCTGCCTTCAGCCCAGGGCCTGACCCTGGAGACCCGGGATCAAGTCCCACGTCGGGCTCCCTGCATGGAGCCTGCTTCTCTCTCTGCCTCTCTCTCTCTCTCCCTCTCTCTCTGTGTGTGTCTCTCATGAATAAATAAATAAAATCTTAAAAAAAAAGAATATTCATATGCCTTAGAGTTAAATACTCACAGCTTCCACTGTGTCACCTGCAAGTTAAATATCCACAAGTCAGTTACTGAGCATCTCCAAAACTCAATTTGCTTCTTCGTTTATAAATGAGACCAAGAACCCTAAGAGAAGTGCTCAGGAGGTTTCAATCCAAAGTAAATTAGGAAAACAAAACTAGGGTACCTGGGTGGCTTGGTCGGTTAAAGCTAGCATGCCTTCAGCTCAGGTCATGATCCCGGGGTCCTGGGATCGAGTCCCACATCCGGCTCCCTGCTCAGTGGAGAGTCTGCTTCTCCTTCTCCCTCTGCTTCTCCCCTTACTCATGCTCTCTCTCAAATAAATAAATTTTTAAAAATATTAAAAAAAAAATAAACTCATGAAGCAATTCATGCCATTTTTGAGAAAAGCCAAGGGATCTAGGCCTCATCCAATTTGCATTTTCCAGCACAAAGCAGCAGAGGGTACCCTCCCCCAGTAAATCTAATAACCAGAAAAGTAAGAATTACAGACTCATGTGTGGGACGGGGCATCAGCTGGGCTGCTGTCTGGGGACAGCCAAGGTGTTGCGGGGTTGTACAGGAATGGCATGCTGTCCTAACCTGACTAGATACAAGTGGTAATAGGTAATAATAAGAGCAGCAGCTGGTATTATCATTGAGTTCAGGTAGTCCTCGTGATTTTCTCCTAGTTACAAATCCCAGGTAATAGTGAGACTGTACTTATCACAAAGCATGGTGCTGCCCTGCTTACTTTTAATGAAGGCATTGCCCCACCGTGAAGCCAAGTTGTAAAAGCATCTTTATGTCCATCTCTACCAGCTCCAGTGTCCCGAGTGCCTCGGGATCCCACTGTGGGCTTCTCAGCTCGCTTAGTTAAGCAGTCAATATTCAGTGAGAGGCTCACCGTGATAATCACTGGGGCCTATGGAAAAGATTAAAGATCTGATTTTATTAGTCTAGGAGCAAACAAGGTAATGAGGAGGAGGAGGAGGACGAGGACAACCATGGGGGATCCAGGGCAACAGGTGAGCGGTGGGGGTGGAGGGGTTGAGAATAATATTGCATGGCATAAATGTCACATTTATTGCCCATTTCCTCACAAAAAGGATTTAAGGTAGTTTAGCAAAGTAAAAAAGGATTATTCTTTTTAATTAAGAAAACAAATAGTGAGTGGGGAATACAGACTTACAAGAAAAAAAGAGACAGAGGTAAAAATATGCATCAGTGCAGAGCTTCTAGAACCCAAGAAAAATTGGGTGTTTCTAGTCAAAGTGATGAGGACAACACCACAATTATCAACAGAAAGGAGAACATTTCAGGGCGCCTGGGTGGCTCAGTCGGTTAAGTGTCCGACTCCTGGTTTTGGCTCAGGTCATGATCTCAGAGCTGTGAGATCAAGCCCCGCGTTGGGCTCTGTGCTCAGTGGGGAAGCTGCTTGAAAAGGAGGGGAAGGAACATTTCTTCCTTTTATGACAAATTCTCTGAACACATAAGGAAGAGTACTCAAGAGAAGCAGAATTCGGGGGGTGGGGGTAGCACCCTGAGCCTTACCTTCCCAAGGAATGGGAGAGCTTAAGGGAACTCCAATTCTCCCGAGCGAAGCAGATTTTGCTTTTTCGGATTAAAGACACATGTGCATCTCCCTTCTGGGGAGGATGGAGAACGAGGTACTCGGGATGATTCTCCAGCTAAACGTGGAAAATGCTGAGCCAAAACAAGTGAGAGGAAAAATTGCACCACTGACAAGTCAGAACATAAAGACTGTTCAGAGGCCAAGAGCAGAACAACAGCAGGAATCCAAGGAGCCCTGAGGTTGACCTCTGACGGCCATGGCCCGTCCTCTGCCATCCAGGCCTCGGCCCAGGCCCCACATCGCAGGCCTCCTAGGAGATCACTGCATGGAGCGGACACCAAAAAGGGGACACCTCCAGGGTCAGGGCGAACCAGCAAGCAGACGTCAAAGTGGTCTTGACCTTGGCACAAGGTAGGAGGTGAGAACTCTCTTCCCTGACAATCTATAAACACAGTTAGTTGATCTTCACACAGGACTAAGGTCAGACATGACATTATTTCTCAGGTCTGAAAAGCCTCAAGCTGAGAACTAATTTCAAAGCGAACCCCTTATCTTGGTATTGCCAAGTGCCTAGGCACTTGAGAGAAGCAAACAAATATCACACTTAATAAGGATACATTTAACTATGCCTACATTAAGACTCCTTATCATCAACACTAATCAACACTGCTCTGGAGAGGTTCTCACTAATGCATAACCAGAAAAAAGGAAAAAAAAAAAAAAAAAGGAGGATACAATTTAAATAGGAACAGAGAAACCAAGTGTTATTCACTGGTGACATCTGTCTGGAAAATCCCATATAACCAACTGCAAAATTATGTGAATTCCTTAAGGTAATAAGACATAAGGTGCATATTTTTAAAAACCATAACTGGGCAGCCCGGGTGGCTCAGCGGTTTAGCGCCGTCTTCAGCCCAGGGCCTGATCCTGGAGACCTGGGATCGAGTCCCATGTCGGGCTCCTTGCATGGAGCCTGCATCTCCCTCTGCCTGTGTCTCTGCCTTCTCTGTGTCTCTCATGAATGGATAAATAAAATCCTTAAAAATAAAAAAATAAAAAAAAAAACGTAACCAAGGGAAAAGGAACAAGGACTAGATACCTGATGATATTAAGGACTCAGAGCCCATTCGGGTGACATTATAACAATATCACGGTTCTGTTTTTAAAATTCCTGGCATTTCAGAAAAATTATGGATGAAATAGGACATCTAGAATTTGCTATCAAATATTCCTGCACTGGAAAGGAATACGAGAAAGAAAGAAGAAAAAGAGAAAGAAAAACAAAAAACAAAAAGAAAGGAAAAAGGAGAGAAGAGATTAGCGAGAATGATGACAAAGGAAGTGGACAGCTCAAACACCATTTCAAGGCAATTATCATACGGTTTTGCTCATATGCAGAATATAATTCTAGTCCAGAGGGACTGTAAGGGAAGGGAGGGAAACTGAATGGGAAAAAATCAGAGAGGGAGACAAACCATGAGAGACTCTTGAACTCTGGGAAACAAGCTGAGGGTCACTGGAGGGGAGGGGGTAACTGGGTGACGGGCATGAAGGAGAAAAGGGGATGTGAGGAGCCCTGGGTGTTCTATGTGACTGATGAATTATTGGACAGTACATCTGAAACTAATGATGTGCTCACTGTATGCTGGCTAGCTGAATTCAAATTAATTAATTAATTAAAGCTCTTGGGGAAAAAATTTCACATTCCAAGCCTGCTGAAAGCTAAAGAGTAGAGGGTAACATTCCCCCTCCTACCCTTTTGGAACTTTCCAATGCAAACGTTTCTGACGCGTTTTTAGGAAGTTAGGCCCAAAGAATACTTTTTTTAAAAAAAGCACGACAGGGAATAAGAAAATGAAGTTACTGCAGTGGTTCTCAAAGCCCGTGCGAAGACATGCCCCCCAGTATCACTTCACGCAAATTCTCAGACCCCCCGCAGCACGGAGTCAGGGTCTCAGAGGACGGCCCAGCAATCCATTTAGCAGACCTTCCAGGGCTTCTGACACACACACTCCAGTTCCAGGCGCAATGTTCTAGAAGGGGTAACAAAGCCAAGGGCCGGCTCTCCGAGCAGTTTAACAATATAGAAAACTCAGACAAAAATCAAGAAGAAAAACATTAGTGATAATGAAAAAGAAAACACAACTGTTAATACAGAAGTGATTATGTTTTAAGATAAGTACGTGAAGGGGACTCCTGGGTGGCTCAGCTGTTGAGCACCTGCCTTCGGCCCAGGGTGTGATCCTAGAGTCACGGGATCTAGTCCTGCTTCAAGCTCCCTGCAGGGAGCCTGCTTCTCCCTCTGCCTGTGTCTCTGCCTCTCTCTCTCTGTGTCTCTCATGAATAAATAAAGATCTTAAAAAAAAAAAAAAAAAAAAGGATAAGTACATGAAGAACTTTATATTCTGAAAACTCTATGTAAAAATGTTCCAAATGAACAGTCTGGTCAACTAGCAAGAGGGCGCAGGCCTCGCTCACAGATTTAAGGCGAGAGCTCTAGGACGCATAACCAAACCTGATCTTTATATACGTTCCCATCTTTGGAAATGCATAAATACTGCTTTCAAAAGAGAAATTACTATTGTAAATATGGAACGGACACTTAAATTGCCTGACAGACAGCTTTTATCTGGTTTTAAAAGACCCCACCAAGCACACCATTTAGACCTGGCAGTTTGAGAGCTTTCAGCATCCACCCTAAGACCACAGAGCATGAGCCTGTGCTGCCTGGACTCAATCACAGGTTAAAAAGCAATTGCCTCACAATACTGTGCTTATGAATTATTCATAGCAGAGTAACTTTTTGGACATAATGCAAAAAAACAAAAAAAAATCAATTTAATTATTTGTCCAACTAAGCCTTATGCATTTTAGGATACCTTAGAATAATTTCATGGTAATTAACATAAAATGAAGCCCTTAAACCTCATGACTTCTTTTTACTATTCTAATAAATGATGAAAGCTATGGCCTATACTTTAACTTTCCAAAGAATCTGATAGAACGTCTGTCACTGCACCACAGGTAATATTACATTTATACTTCAATTATGCAATCCTGAATATTTTTCCTCTGTTTCTCCTATTTATACTTAATAATTTGCCATCATTTGTTTCCAAAGGTAATTCAAACTTTACCCTCTTATGTCATCAGTGAAAGGGACAGCAATCTCCTCCAAACTCAGTTTTTAGTGAGATAATTAAAGCACTCTGGTGATTTTTTTTTTTTTACCTCCTTCTTAGCTTCCGAGATAAGAATGTTAAACTTCCTAACTTTATAAAAGTATAGCCTAGCTTTCAATGGCTCTGCAGAACAGGTTCACCTGTATTTTCTCACTAGCACACGCAAACTTTCAAATTAAGGAGGAGATAAACATCATCTCCGTTTTAAAAATAAAGGGCCCAGGTTAAAAAGTAACCCATGAAAACCACATCTGCTTCCAGCATACCACCAAAGTACAGACCACCCACTGCACACAGTAGTAAACACCTCTGGGCACCACAGTGCTCTTCACTAGTTGGGAGGCATGCAAAGCTCCTTCACAGCAAAACAGGGCAGCACGAGAATAAACTGGCATTATATGACGACAAAATATTTTTCAATGTCCACGTTCTGGAATGATATTCCAATTACTCCAGTGACTCAAGCCATCCCACGTCCATGAATGACTTCTCCCCCACCCCTGTCCTCTAAGATTCCACTTATTTATTCATGAGAGACATAGAAAGAGGGGCAGAGACACAGGCAGAGGGAGAAGCAGGCTCCCCACGGGGAGCCCGATGCAGGACTCAATCCCAGGACTCCAGGGTCACACCTTGAACCAAAGGCAGATGCTCAACCACTGAGCCACCCAGATGCCCCCACAGGTAGCTAACCTGTGATCATGATGAACAATGGAGAGCATTCCTACCACAAAGCCAGCATCCAGGCAGCTTCTCCCACCACTGGGAACATTTATCACGGGAAGCAGGCTGTGGCCCAGAGAGACCATCAAGTACCAAGAAGACAGTTCTTGAGAAAACTGTGGTCTGAAGTTCAGATAGCAACACTGAAACGTTATCTCATTATCAAGTGGTCCTGTTGTCTCATTTAAACACATGTAACTATTTTCCTTCCTTTACCAACTGCATCGTATCAAATAAAGCACCTAAGGTACCAGGAGCTATAGTGTGGCAGTAACCTAAAATGTGAGGAAGAGAAGGAAAAGTGTAAAGTTGACAAACTCAACTCAAGTTGTTATAAGTTTAAGATATCTCATGTGAGGACAGCCCCAGTGGTGCAGCGGTTTAGCACCGCCTTCAGCCTAAGGTGTGATCCTGGAGACCTGGGATCGAGTCTCACATCAGGATCCCTGCGTGGAGCCTGCTTCTCCCTCTGCCTGTGTCTCTGCCTCTCGCTCTGTCTGTGTCTCTATGAATAAATAAATAAAATCTTAAAAAAAAAAAAAAAGATATCTCATGTGAGCCTCACAGCAACCACACGGAAAAATCCTGCACTACTTACACAAAACAAAACAACTAAGAAGTCAAAACATACAAAAAGACACCAAGAAACAAAAAAGCAGGATAAGAATCATGGAATAATGGATCTACAAAACAACCAGAACACAATGAGCCAAGTGACAAAAATAAGTCCTTACCTATAATAATTACTTTAAATGTAAGAAAATTAAAAGATACAGACTGGGTCAAAAGATTAAAAAAAACAAAAACATTAACAAAAAAACAAAACAAAAGAAGAAACAAGATCCAACAATATGCTGCACAGAGACTTACTTTAGCCTTAAAGACACACCTAACGTGGAGAGTGAAGGAATGGAGGAAGACATTTCAAGCAAATGGTACCAAAACCAAACCAAAACAAAGAAAGTAGCTATATTTGTATTGGACAAAATAGACTTTAAAAGTAGTAAAGAGAAACAGAGACCATTATAAATGATAAAGAGGTCAATATAACAAGAAGATACAACAACTGTAAATCCTCCTTACCCAACACTGGACCACCTAAATATACAAAGCAAAAACAGAACTAAAAGGAGAGACAGACAGGAAAACACTAGCCGTTGCCATCTTTGACACCCCACTCTCAACAATGGATGGATCATCCAGACAGAGAATCCGAAAGGAAACAGCGGATCTGTTTCCACCACAGACCCAGCGGGCCCAACAGATGTACACGGAGCAGTCTACCCAACAACAGCAGAACACACGTTCTTCTCAAGTACACACAGAACATTTTCTAGAAGGGACCATATGTTAGGCCATAAAACAAGTCTTAACAAATTCAAGAAGACTGAGATCATCTTTTCTGTCCACAAGAGCACGGAACAAGAAATCAGTAGCAAGAGGGAAACTGGAAAATTCACTCACGGACGCATGGAAATTAAACAACATTCATTTGCCAATGGATGAAAGAAGAAATTAAAGGAAATTATAAAGGGTTCCTGAGGGGTGCCTGGCTGGCTCAGTCGGTAGAGCACGTGACTTCTAACCTCTGGGTTGTAAATTCAAGCCCCGTATTTAGTGTAGGGGTCACTTTAAAAATAAATAAATGAATAAATAAATAAATGAATAAATAAATAAATGAATAAATAAATAAATGAATGGCTCTGGGCACAAACAAAAACAGAAGCAACATATCAAAAGTTGGGAGATGCAGCAAAAGCAGCTCTAAAAGCAAAGTTCACAGCAATAACCACCTATATTAAGGAACAAGAAAGAGTGCACATAACCTAATTCTAGGCGTTAAGGATCTAGAAAGAGAAGAGCAAAGTAAGCTCAAAGGTAGCAGAAGATAATATTTGACAGGGGAGCCAAGAATACTCAGTGGAGAAAAGACAGAGCAAATCGGATAAGGGATTAATATGCAAAATACATAAAGAACTTATAAAATTCAATAGCAAATGACAATAACAAAATTCAGAAATAGGCAAAGGATCTGTCTGCAAAGAACATATACGAAGGCCCAACAGATACATGAAAAGGGTCTTCAACACCAATCATCAGGGAAACGCAAATCAAAAGCACAAGGAGATACCACCCCACACTTGGTAGAAGGGCCACCACCAAAAAGACAAGAAAATGCTGTTAAAAATATGGAGAAAGGGGAACCTTTGTGCACTTGGTAGGAACGTCAATTTATACAGTCACTACATAAAACAGTATGGAGGACCCTCCAAAAAATTAAAAATAGAACTACCACAGGATCCTGAAATTCCACTTCTGGAAATACATCCAAAGGAAATAAAAACCCTAACTTGAAAACACATCTGCACCCCCACATGCAGGGCAGTATTATTTATAATAACCAAGACACGGACACAACCTAAGTATCCATTGACAGATGAAAGGATAAAGAAGCCGTGATACACACACACACACACACACACACACACAGGGATATTATTCAGCCATAAAAAAAAGTGAGGAAATCCTATCACTTGTTACAACATGGGGAACCCTGAAGGCATTATGCTGAGTGAATTAACAGAGAAAGACAAATACTGGGGCTCCTGGGCGGCCCAGTGGTTGAGCACCTGCCTTCAGCTCAGGCCATGACCCTGGGGTCCCAGGATCGAGTCCCACATCGGGCTCCCTGCAGGGAGCCCGCTTCTCCCTCTGCCTGTGTCTCTGCCGCTCTCTGTGTTTCTCATACCTAAATCAATAAAATCTTTAAAAAGAAAGACAGACAGACAAATACTATCTGATCTCACTTACATGTGGGCAAAAAGAAACCTCACAAGGAAGAACGAACTTGCGGTTACCATAGGCAGAGAGTGAGGAAAGGGGGAGGAGGAGGAAGGTGGTCAGAAGGTACAAATTTCCAGTCATAAGGTAAGAACGAGGGAAGGACCGCACAAACGGTGATCCAGCTAACACTGTCGCATGGTATATAGGAAAGTCGTTACAGCAAATCCTGACAGCCCCCATCACACAAAGAAGTTTGCTTTCCTCCCCCCCTTTTTTTCTTTTTATTGTATCTTTATGGGAAGACGGATGTTAGCCTAACTTACTGTGATGATCATTTCACAGTTATTTGTAAATCAAATCATCATGCTCTATACCTTAAACTTACACAGTGATGAATGTCAATTATTTCTCAATAAAACTGGAAAGAGAGAGAGAGAGAAGGAACACGTGGCTGTGAGGAGAAGAACAATCTCAGAATGCCTGAGAGAAGTAGCTGTCGCCAACCCACAAGGTGGACGGAAGACCTTGCTCTCTCATGGGCTGGCTCTGCTCTATCACGGTACCTTAATTTCCAAGAACTAATTGCTCCCCTCTATTCCTTCCAACAACAGATGATTATAATGAATGAAGCATAAATTTCTCAAAAACAATCTTGGAAATTAAAAAGTGCACCTAATTAAAATATAGGAAACATAAAGAGGCTTTAAATATAGGGACTGAACTATACCACATGACCATATGTTGATATGCTATAAGCTCCAAATGTGAACCAGAGAAATACCTCTTTGGACTTTTCTTCTTTGGTAAATCTTCCGAATTTTTCTATCATTTCAGCCACAAATATAACATCCATCTTGTCAGAAAAATTGGCGGCTTCCACAGTATAAGCCAGTAACTGTCGGGCTGTGGCCACAGCATTAGTAAGATTGAGAGGCATCTAGATTAAAAAGGCAAAAATGATCAACGAATTTTGACATTTTATCTTTCCATTTCAAAACACGGCAATGAATTCAAACTCTATCATTTATCACAGGATCTTCTAAAAATGCTTTTTCAAACCTGAGAAAACTGGAATTATAATGGCAACTAATCCTGAATTTTTTTTTTTTAACTTTGAAACGTAGTCATACATCAAAACACATCTAGTGAACACACTGCACCATGTCTCCATCTCTCCTTATCCAAATTCTGCACATACTCCATTCCAATTGCTAAGTAAAGTCTTTCCTGAGTATTCCAACTGGGAGGAATCAATAACCCCCCTGGAGCCCCTACGCACGGGAGTAGGAAGCATTTATCTGTACTGCCACACGCTGCCAGTGATGTCTTACATTTGCTTATTTATTGACTTAACACAACTCGGCACCAACCATTACGCAAAGGGTGTAACAGGTACCGAGGAGCGCCAGAAAATGTGTAACATGGAAATCGTCTCCCAGCTGCTTATAATCCGGCCAGGTTGAAAAAGGATGCATCGGAGCAAAGACAAGAAAGGCCGTATGAGTAGTACACGTATGACAAGGGATCGCTTGTGACAAAGAGATTATAAAAGAAGCCCAAGAGGTGGCTTCCCAGATGGATTTGAAGGATGGCTGGGATTTGGTCCAGTGGATACAGATGATAAAGATATTCAAACAAAGGCAGTGACTGGAAAGGAAGACTGACAGCACAGGGAGCCTGGAATACGGGAGGAGTTGACAGGCCTGATCCTGAAGACAGATCCACTGAATGGAAACACACAAAATCCTTATGCTTTACTAGTATTTAAAACACACACACAAATACCTGGTATTTCAGCTAAATCAGCAAATGGGAAGACTTAGTACTTACCTGATTAAACATATAAAGCACCCTGGTGACATCGTTCGCATACTGGCAGCGAGAATAATCATCATCTGCCCAGAAGCCACCTCGATCGCATCTGCGCCAAGCCTTCCTCTCATCCTGTGGGTTTCCGGGATAGATCCCGCTGCCATGGGTGTTCCGGGTACACTGAAGATACGCGGTAATGCCTGCTAACGTTCTGGGCCATCTAGGCAGATGAAGACACAAGGGTATGAGAAAACCTACGCGGACGCAAATTACAGCGGAGGTGTAAATCAAGGACTAGAACAGGTCATGTATGATCAGAGAGAGATCAAGAAGAAACAAATTTGGGCAGCCTGGATGACTCCGTGGTTTAGCACCGTCTTCAGCCCAGGGTGTGATCCTGGAGACACAGGATCGAGTCCCACATCGGGCTCCCTGCATGGAGCCTGCTTCTCCCTCTGCCTGTGTCTCTGCCTCTCTCTCTCTCTCTCTCTCTCTGTGTCTCTCATGAATAAATAAATAAAATCTTTAAAAAAAAAGAAGAAAGAAATTCCTTTCAGAATAAAGACAAAAAAAAATGAAAAGGTTAGCATGGACTAAACTGCTTTAAACCATCAGCCACATCTATTTTAATACCAGAGGATATTTTTCTTAAAATGTTCTAAATATTGCTATAAACACACAGGAAAACTTATATCCAGTAAAAAAAAAAAAAAAAAAAAATTTAAAAAAGAAAACCGGTTCAAAAGATGGCACAGAAGCGGAGTTAGCAGAAGCGTGGACAAGAGTCACACAGCAGGTGCAGGATTGCTTCGCTTAGCCGCTGGCCGTTCAGTGGCACCTAGGAATTTGGGACTTGGGGGTATTCCTATGAACAGTTAACTGGTGAGGGCTGTTGGTCATGCCTAGACTGTTTGGACAAGCAGTACAATTGATGCTGGAACCTGCTTTCTTCCCAGGAGTCTGAAACTTTGGTACATGCTAGATGGGGGAGGGGGCGCCTACATGACCAGCAATAAGAACTTTGGGTGCTGAGTCTCCAACGGGCTTCCCTGGGCAGCAGCATGTATGGAGGTTGCTGCCCTTTCACGGCTGGAGGAGTAAGAAGAGGCCTGCGTGGATCTCTCCAGAACGCACCTATGTCTTTCCCCTTGTTATCCAGCTACGTATCTTCCTAAAGCTCTGTACTAGATCTCAGCTGTGACTACAACTACATGCTGGGTCCTGTGAGTCCTCCTCGCAAACTTTTGCACTGGGGGGCGGTCTAGCAGACCTCCAACACACTATACAACTGAAATTATCCGGGAGAAAGTACTGCCTCTGCAAGTGACCACACAAACCTGTGGGCACAGATTGTCACTAACAGTGGGGAGAAATCTTCGCCATTTGAGCTCCATTTCTCCAAAATTGGGAATGAAATGAATAGATTTCATAAAAGTTACAGTTGACCTATAACACAGGAACTGATAAATTATAATAGCAGTCATACCAAAATATAATTGATTACCAAAATCTGCATAAACAGATTAAACAACACTAAAATCTTATTAATGCAGTGAAAGTGGAACTGCATAATATACTAAGGAGTGTCAAAAGCTAATTCATTAATCAGTCAAATAATCAGATTCTTCTTCTATTTTTAAAAATGTAAAATACTCAAATCATGAGCAAAAATAGAAAATCCACCATAAATATAAAACATTATGACTACTTAATAAAAGATGCAGAATATAACGAAATTCATAAGTGCTATCTATTCTGTTTTAAAGTATACAGAATAAATATTATCTATTAACAGTTAATCTACATAAAGGACTTAAGCTTTATTGGCAACAATAAATGCTAATTTCCATATACTCGGGTCAGGGAGATTTTTTTTTTTTAAAGGACGAAAGATATATTTTTTTAAAAAAAAGCAATGAAGAACTAGCTGAGCTGAAGATGTTGCTATTGCTTCTTCACCTTGGATTTAAAAGATTAAAACCAAAGGGTTTTCTTACCCTTAAAACTTGGGCAGTTAGGAGAACCAAAGTCAGGCAGTACTAACTGGGTACTCAACAAACTTTACGCTGCTTTAAAGAGCCACACAGTTCCCTTCATTTACATCAACTATAAAGTCATTATTAAAATCCTGAATGTAATAAACATCAAATAAGTAATATACTTTAAAGATGTTTTTTAAACAACCTTCAAAGTACGGAGAGTCTAAGGGAAAAGTTGTCACCTCTCACAAATTCTAAATTTTCTATTTAAAAAAGATTATAATATTTAACTTATTCTGCTTATCTCAACACAGAGGCCAATACTAACGGCTCCCAAAGTTACGGGCCAACCAAAAGCTTTCATTTCCAAATTCCTTCTTGCTTAGAACCAAACTGGGGAGCACACCTGGGTGGCTCAGTGGTTGAGCATCTGTCTTTGGCTCAGGTCATGACCCCACGGGGTCCTTCCTGGGATCGAGTCCCACATCAGGCTCCCTGCAGGGAACCTGCTTCTTCTTCTGCTTGTGTCTCTGCCTCTCTCATGAATAAATGAATAAAATCTTAAAAAAAAAAAAAGAACCAAACTGGGGACGGTAATGGACCATGGCTTTCTCCTAATTACCATGTCTACTTAACTGCTGATAGTTAAAAGTAACTCAGCAATACGAAACCTTCCAAAGTTCATCCATAAAAGAGCCCTTGAAAAACAGGACATACCATTAGCCTGTCTGAATTTCACAATTTTAATAGAATTTCCAAAACGTTTCCCTAAAGTAGTGGTTCTTAACTTTTACAACAAACTGTTAAACATGAAACACTCTGCCTGCAGAGACTGTTAAATCAACATATCCGAGATAAAGCTCAGGCACCTTTTCTTCATCATCTTCATGAATGATTGAAATCACTGGTCTAAAGGGCAGTCCTTGGATATAGAAGGATATTTAGAAGAATACATAGATTATTTCTCAAATTTTCTTCTTGAGGACAGGGGACCAATTATGCACCTTTAAGAATAAAAACAGATGTGGGCAAATCACTTTTCCAGCACTTTCCATGTCACTGACCTGAAATCACCTTTATTGTTTACCACCCTCTCGGGAGGACAGTACTGTGCAGAGCTCTCCAATACCACAATATCGACAGTTCTCGTATTATTCCCACGTTTGGTCTGGACATGACAGCCCCAATTTCCAGTCGATCCAGCCTGAATATTAGAAATGGTTAGGGCACTGCATGAAGAAAGATTTTAAAAAGAGAGAAAAAAATGGTTAGACAAAAAAAGGAGACGCCCTAGGCTCCTATCATTCATTTAGCAAGTACATCTGAACGCATGCTGTGGGCACAGCACTTGCCAGATAAAAACGAACTTAAAAAAACGATCCCTCCACGTAAGTACCTCAGCGGCAAGTCAAGACAAGCAGGTGAAGAGCTACTTAAAACACTGTGGCGAGAGCTATGACGGACGTATGAACGGAGCGCAAGGGGACATCATGCCCGACACTCCTGCCAGGAGGGGTGGGGGGGACGCAGCCAGGAGGGGACACAGCAAGTGCAAGGGCAGAAACATCACATTCTCGGGCAAAACTAATGGAGATGTTTCCAAGTTACGTCTACCTTTTCACTGATTCGGAGGGAAAGAGTCAAGCGCAAAGGAAGGAGATGGATAGTGGTTAGTGAATAATTAAGAAAATATTTAAGGTAAAATATTTAGCAGAAGAACTCATCAAGTCTCTAAAAAGATTTAATAAATTACCAATTACTGCTTTAACAAAGGGAGTTTTCCATGTAAAGGTATACTTCCATTTAGAAGACGGCTATATTTCTAAATAGCTGTCAGTAAATTCAATTTTCAAGATGAACTCCTAATTCTCTAATACAAAGCCTATTAATTAAAGAGCAGATGTCAGAACCTTCAATTAACCTTTCTCCCCGCCACACGAACCACCATGCTATGCTTTTATATAAATAGAAAAGTAGGAGATAATTAGACATAAAGGTTGTATCATCTTAATTAATCGACAAAGTTATGTCTTGAAGTTAATACACATTTTTCCAGCCTCCTAAATGACTAATGGCTACACAACATCGTACGTTCTAATGAAGACTTTGAGGCACTGTTACTCTGAATCAAAGAAAATGTTTATCATCCTTGTTAATTAAGTCAGTGAATAAAGCAATACGCTGTAATAAATACATTCGAGATAACGTGATACAGAAAGTATTTTATATTAAATCTAAATAGCCAAATTCTGAAATAAATAATCATTCTCCAGTGCAGAGGTTCCCAAATTTTCCTGGTTCACGGCATCTTCACTGACCAGAAAACTGTTTCGCAGAGTAAATTAAATTAAAATTCAATTTACTAAATTAAATCCCCGAATTGTGTGTCTATGTCCTAATAAATTCATGGCCATTTGAAAAATATAACACACATCAATTTGAGGTAAATATTTTGTTCTTAAATAACCACAAGTACTTCCCGATGGGTTGTGTGTGTCTGTTGAGCACTCCAAAACTAACCTAACATCAGAGAGAGGACAGACAACGATACCCTCCTTGCATGTTCCACAATGACTTTCACACAGTACTTGCTCCGCACCACAGTCATCACCAAAATTTGTCACCCTCGAGCATGGCACCAGCAAAAGGAATGCAGCACCATCGAGTGACACTGTTAACTGCCTGGGCTGGTTGCCGTGTGGGTGTCCAACAAATGTCAAGCATTACCACGCTTCTTCTAAAACTCAAAATACCCCACACAGCAGTTCTGTAAGTGAAGTCCCTGTGACGGCCCACGTCAGCACACCCCCTGGGACCTAAGGGCCTAACATACTTTGCCAACATGTTTTTAAAGAAAACCTTTAGCAATACCTTCCACGTCTAAAACCAATGATCAGAATATAATTTTCAGCAATCCTCAAGGCCGTGTGCTTGGAGATTTAAGGAGGAAGATGCTTCCTCCTCTTCCATTTCATCTCTGAGGAACAGCACAAATGCTGATTCTTACTAGCAAAGGATGGAGAACATAAGGAAACCAACAAAGAATCAACAACTGCCTCAGGTTAACCAATGCAACAACCGTTTATCTCCTTTTCCTGCAACTTCTTTATTATGCGAGGCAAATTCAGGATAGAGGACCTCAGTCTTCCTATGAAAGATTTTCATGTTGGTCGAGAGTCCCTCCCAACAAAACAATCAGGCAAGGATGCTAACCTTAGAATTAATTTTTTAGACTGCTATAAAGAACTTAAACTATGACTCACAGAAATAAATTTATAAAGTTATTCTAGTTATAGCTGCAAAATTTAAGAGTTCTAAATTAGAGAGAAAGCAGGAGCACAGGCAGGTGGGGGGGTGCAGAGGGCAAGGAGGAGAAGGAGAGAAAGAATCTTAAGCAGGCTCCACGTCCAGCATGGGGTCCAATGTGGGGCTCAATCTCATGACCCTGAGATCAAGAGTCAGACACTTAAGCAACTGAGCCACCCAGGCGTCCCAGGGTTCTATATATTTTTAAAGCTTTACTGTCATATGATATGTCAATTATCATTAATTCACGTAAGAAACTGCTTAAAGCACACACCTTAATGAGTTTTAACACATGTATATGCTTATGAAATTATCACCACACTACAAGTACAGTAATAATTAAGAGTCTTCTCAGTGGCACCTAGTAAACTGTTTCTAACAATCTTCTCCCCCTGATAAAGGAACTCTGATTCTGGTCGTCGCAGACCAGCTTCTATCAAACTACCCTCCCTGCAGTTAACAATTATTTATAAGCCCTGGACAAACTACAAAATGACAACTATCGGAACACATGGGCAGCGATCCAAAACAAGCAGAAACCAGAGAGAAGGTGACCCTAGGAAGAAGGGATAAGCACTGAGGACTAAGACCAGGAAATCGTTTCCAATGGCGTTTGCCCAAGGATAGGCCCTACTCAAACAGAAATTCAGTCTGACCTGTTGACAAATCAGAGGACCGAGGTAGAAAGGAACCTGGCTGGAAGCCCAAACTTCTGTGTATAAAACCTACCCAGATCTCTAACCGGCCCCTGCTTCCCACAGACAGGGTGACACCGAGCAGACTTCAGCTGCTGCTACATCACAGAAAGGACAGAAGTAGGAGTTTGACTTTAGCCCATCTAACTGCTTGAGGAAACAAAAACCAGCTGACTTCAAGCAAACACAAGGGAATCCAGAGTCAGGGATATGCACACTTTTCCTTTAAAGGCCAGAGAAGAATTATTTTAGGCTTTTCTGGCCAAGAAGCAACATCAAGGATATTATATAGGTACTTACATAACCATCTGAAATGTAACCAGTTACAAAGGTAAAAAATATTCTTGGCCCATAGGCTGGACTCTGACAGCTTCTCTAGAGTGAATCATTCATACTATCCAGGACAGAATCCAACATTACTAGACACATAAAAAGTGTTTTTTTTTTTTTTAAATAGGAAAATATAAAATATATACAAAAGCAAAGTAGTCAGTGGTGATGATCCCAAGATGACCCAGATGTTGGAAGGAGCAGGCAAAGATTTAAAAGCATCTGCTCTATGTTAGAAGACACAAAGGAAAATATGCTTTTCATTAACAAGACAGGAAATCTCAGGGGGAAAACAGAAATTATAAAATAGAATATTCTACCCCAAAAACTCTGGACATGATTCAACTCAGAGGATCTTTATTTTCCCTCTCTCTCTCTCTCCCCTCCATATGTGTGTGTGTGTGTGTGTGTGTGTGTATTTTTTTTTTAATGGCACTTCTGTGAATCTGCAGTGATATTACCCTAAGATGCCCTTGCACACTTGGGAAACTACAGATCTATTCTTAAACATTCAAGCTGAGTTCTAAGAAATTGGTAGGAAGGGAAAAAAGAAAGAGACACATAGAGATGAAGAGAGAGAATAAAAAAAGAAAATTCAGTATCTACAGATTAAGATTTTACCAAAATAAAATATATAGTGAGGATAATACATCTATTTTTACTCTGTTTTTTATACTCCATAAAATTCATTTGAATTAAGGATTTTGGTGATCTTACCAGTCATGGGGTTAACAGGACAGGTGTTATATTCTTTTATACTAGTGGAGCAGGGAAAGGAAGTATCTTAAAATGTAGCATTAACCAAGGGAGTAAAAGATTGCTAAAAGTGAAAATCAGAGTTTAGCAGTAGGAAATAGTTAGAAATGAAGTTTGGTATTTAAAGTCTACATTTTTCCTCCTAAAATTTTAAACAAAAAGTTTAACAGTGTTTCTCTTTTATCCTATGCTTTTTTGTTTTTTTGTTTTGTTTTGTTTTGTTTTTGGTCACAACTGGATGGAAAAGGTAGCTATTTGATTTCTGGATATGAGTAACAATCAGGAAAAGGAAAACCAAATGTTTGCATTTTTAAATGCAAGAAGATAAAATATTGACTTAAACTGTAATTAAGCGTTACAATTCTGAAATAAATATGATCCACAGAGACAATTTCTCATCTAAAAAAGTTTACCTTGCAATCAATGAGCAGTTGTGAATCATGTTCTTTTCAACAAAGATACCTTGCGATTCATCAGTTTCAACTATCCGTCCATCCTGATACCACAACACCTGCATGTCCTGATCAATATATGAAGCCATACACTGGAAGGGAAGGCTGTCTCCTTCAAACACAACTTGCCGATGAGATGGAGTCATGTAGAAAGATGGTAATTCAAGGGGTGGATCTACAGACAATAAAACAAAGACTCAGCAATAAATACAATACACTATTCACACTCCAGAACGAAAAGTTACAGAGGGGCACCTGGGCGGCTCAGTTGGTTAAGCACCTGCCTTAGGCTCAGGTCAGGATCCCAGGGTCCTGGGATAGAGCCCCGCGTCGGGCTCCCAGCTCAGTGGGGAGTCTGCTTCTCCCATTCCTTCTGCCCTTCCCCATGCCACTGGTGCTCACTTGCTCTCTCTCTCTCACTCTCAAATAAATAAAAAGCTTAAAAAAGTTATAGAAATTCTAATTAAAAAATGTTTTAATGGAGAAACAAATTTTCTTCAGTAACCAGAATTTTAATGCTACCACCGGCAAGGCTCCTACTGAGAGATAAGTGGGTCCTAGATGAAAACAAAATTAGTAAAATTAAAATGAAACCATTTCATAATCAGTTCTGACATTTAAAGTTGTTCCTCTTTGGTGGTATCTAAGCAATTACTAAAAAAACAAATTGTAAAATGATACTTAAATCTGGAGAATGGAACTGATAATAAGTAAATACTGGTATATATACAATTTTAGAATACATTCAGGAAACAATATTACCCTTTGATTAAACCACTGGTTTCTGCCTATGTAAGTAATACATACTCATTGAGAAAATCCAGAACACTTACAGATGGGGAAAGAAAAATCATTTAAGATCCAATATATTACCATCACTGTTAAAAAGCTGATTTACTTCCTTTCAGTAATACAAATAAAAGGGAAGAATCATAAATATTTATGCAAAAATACACACAAATGCCATGGGCTCACAAAAAAAAAATAATATTTAGCCCATCGTCTACTGCTCATAGCAGTAATCTATCCTAAAGAATAACAGCACATATGGAAACATACACACAAGGAAATTAATCCTTGTAATTATTTATGGAGAAATTATTTAACAACCTATAGAGACATGATAACCACATCTGTATCATGGATTGGCATGCATCTATTTCATACAATGAGAAAATGAGTTTATAATATGTCAGGTTTTAAAAAGTTACAAAATATCATTAGAATATGATAACATTTGGGTCAAAACACAGGAAAAAGATGAAGAAAATATACTAAGTTATCTCAGACAACTACCTTTGAGTGATAAGAATGTAGCATGGGCTGCATGGGCAAAGCATGGGCTTTGTCTGGTTTACTTCTTTCTTTTCATTTCTTTTCTCTTCCAACCTTACTGAGGTATAATTGACAAATAAAATTGTAAGATACTGGGACGCCTGGGTGGCTCAGTGGTTGAGCATCTGCCTTCGGCTCAGGTCGTGATCCCAGGGTCCTGGGATCGAGTCCTGCATTGAGCTCCCTGCATGGAGCCTGCTTCTCCCTTTGCCTATGTCTCTGCCTCTCTCTCTGTGCCTCTCATGAATAAATAAAACTTTTTAAAATAAAAAAATTGTAAGATATTTTATTCTCTCCTCCCCCATTCAAAATCATAAGTTATTTCAAGTATACATCGTGATGATTTGATGTATGTATATGCTGTTTCTTTTCACAAATCTTAATTTTCATCCAATTCATCTCACCTTACTTATGAAAACTATAACAATAATGATAATAAAGAGAAAACATAAACAAGTATAGAACTGCTTATTTCCAGTTATAAAGACTAAACTGAAATTTCCTTTGATCATTTTAATGACTATTTTTGGTTCATGTGGCTTTTTTTTCATTTCATAAGCATATTTTATTTCCCTCTAATCTTCGGGTACTATTCAAAATTATGATTTTCAATAGCTGCATATTGAAAATAGTGTCACAAGTCATTCAATCAATCTCTCATTTTTGAGAACTGAAGATATGCCTATACTTCAAAATTAACATACAATGCTGATCATTTCCTAAGAATTAAACTCTCATGTAGAATTACTAGACCAAACTATCAACTTTGTAAGAACACTGAAACGTACTGCTAAACTCTATTTCAAAAAGGCTCTAGTAATTCACACTCCTACCAACAAATAATGATTGCATTCTCAGATTTTTTTTTTTTTTACTATCAACAAATTCCTGGTTTGCCAACTGATAGAAAATCTGAAGATCTACGCTAGTCTTTGAAATTGTTTTTTGTAAAGAAAGCTGTTCAGAACCCAAGAACCTTAAAAACCAATCCAAAAAAAACGTTTTATCCAAGCTGACTTAACTGTTCGCATAAACTAAGTATATATTATCAGACCCATGAAGGTTAATGGTTGTAATCAATTCTAGCACAGATAAGGAGAATTTTACAGATTGTCAAGCAAAACATCATAGCAAGTCAAATATGGCAAACACTTTCTCCCTTACCACATGTCAACAACTCCTGCTTCACGCCTGTGACTGGCTGGGCCTGAAGAGACTTGGGATAAACACACCGCGTGTCCCGTACTGTGATGTTTCTCTCCTTCACCCAGCGATGCATCCACAATATGTTACAATCACACAAAAGATATTCAGTCTGAAATTCTCTGTAGCATACAAAACACAAATTAGTGAGTATGGTGAATAAAATTAAGCAGCATGTTTGCTTAACATTGGCTTCTGCCTTGGGTGACAGGCACAGCACTCTCTACCCTCAGCCACCCGTGGCACGCACCACCAACCGGTTCCGTTCTCCTTTCCAGGGAGAGGCCAGGCCGAATGGCTGACCCCAGCACTCCTCCCTGCTGGTCCAAGGACACACTGCTTTAGATCAAAGGCGGTGTGCAAACAAAATCTACACATCATCCCTCTTCTATGCAGCAAGCTCCTTAATCCCAGGGTCTGCAATACCAAATCTCCGTATCTTTTGTGTCTACCAAATTTCTACCCACCTGTCATAAAGCATGGTGACACTAACACTGGACCTTGAAGACTTCCCCAACTGTCCCAACATCATCGCCGTGTTCTTGCCTTGTTGAATGCTTGCAAACTATTAATTTTGGCAACATAAAGGAATACATGACCATTTGCCACGGTTGTATTCTGACTGCAGTCAAAGTTTATCAAGAGTGGAGGCTATTTCTGACACTTCTCTGCTTACACCAAGTGATACCAAGATATATACAGAGTGAAGGGGTACAGACTCAACCAACTGAAAATATAAGGATACCTCATACTTGATATGAAAGTAAACACAGAATTATTTTTATATGAGGCAAGAAGTTTTATAATTTGGCACCTGGGTATAAGAAACAAAGAGAGGATAATATAGAAAGCTTGGATAAAAGCACAATAACATGTTGAACACTTGGTTTTACAAAGCACTATTTATGTGCCACATAGTGTGCTAAGTCCAGCTAATAGCAATAAATACAGATACTTTCCCCTGTCAACCTGGAGGACATTATATAATAGGGGAACAAAACATAAGCATGACTAATATAGAATGTAACATGTTCTACACAAATAAATCAAAGTGCAAAGAGCAAATATAACATGTGCTCCTAACACAGATCATGTACCAGTCCAGGCTTCATCTGATTACTTCTGGCAAGGGGAAAAAAAAAAAAAAAAAAGAAGGTGGGAGTTGGGATGAGATACACAAAGACAAAGTGAATTTAAAAAACAATACTGATGACTGGACTGGATTTCTAACTCCTAAGCACCACCTTCTGGTTGATTTCCAGCACTACTGGGTAAAAAAAAAAAAAAAAAAAAACAGAAAAAAAAATCTGGATAAAAATACTTTCTACATTCTTGCTACCCAGGGTCTCAAAAGTCAGATTATATTTTGCAGTCATTTTTATTTTCTTAAGTTCACAGAAATGGCTGGCTTGAGCCCACTAAATATGCCAAAAAGAGATATTTTCACTAAAAAACAGTAACAGCAACAAAAAGACCAGAGTTCCATCTAACATGTCTGCCATGATGGTGAGGAGCCAGATGACCACCCAAGTATTAGCTACATCCCAATGAAAATTGCTAAGCGGTCAGTCTAGAAAATTCAAGGAGAAGAGCAGAGAAGGGGAGGGGAGAGGAAGGGATGGTAAGAAAATCAGCAAACACCAAACAGCATCTGCTTTAGAAGATGACATTTTTCCTTGGAAAAACAGTCAACCCCATAAATTATACACAATAAAAATTTTGAAAAGCATTATATTTAACTGTATTTTCAATAGAAATTAGTATAACTTACAGGTTGAATACATTATGTTTAGCTGGAAATACCACGACTGTCAAAAGGAACCCCCCTACTATCTCAGTTAACAAAACGATTCTGGGAGAAGAAAGAAAGTCCGCCAATTCTAAAGCTACAAAGAACTGCATCCATACGATCTTGCACTGATTTCATAAAGCAACCATTCTACGTAAACATTCTTGGCAATGTCAGTAATAAGCTGTGAATTTAGTTTAGGGGAAGGGTAACAGGACAAAGGTAAATCCCAGAAGTATGAAATATTCTTAACTATAGACTCTATAGGGTCAGATATTTTATACTTTGAGGATTCAAGTAGTCAAACAGTAAAATATTTTCTAACTTGAAAATAAAATGAAAAAGGAAAAATCACCAATTTATTTACTCTAAATATAGAGAGATATGGTATTTTATGGAGAAAATGGTTGTCTCAGTGTGAAACACTTTATTCAGGTTTACAGTATGTTTTTCAATGAGAATGCATGCACTCAAGTGAGAGTTTTTGCAAAATCACCAGACTTTCCCCATGAAGTCTCTTAAATCATTTAATAACTGTTTTTTAATTTTTAAAAACCAAGACAGTTACCAAAACCAGAAAAAAAAATTCTTACTTACAAAGACCGTAATGAGCCAAGATAATCAAAAGTTCCTTGAGATAATGAAGAAAACAAATTCCCTGAAAGGTTTCTAGAAAAAAAAAAAAAAAAGAAAGGAAATGATTTCATTTAAAAAATACTAACAATTATATGTCATTTTATACAATTTCCTAAAGTGTCCTATAATGTTATGAAGAGTTCATAAAAGTTGTTTTAAATCTAATTAAAAGGGAATATTTTATCCAAGGATGAAGAAATTTGTTCTCAATGTATAAAAAGTATAAAATTATTTTAAAGCTAGTACTATCAGATAAGGATTTTCTACCAAATACCAGGTGGATGAACCCGAAAGCTACCTTATTAAGTTGGAACTTCAGCCACGCTCTCGTTACAAGTAATGATTAATCTTCATGTGTTAACTTAGCATCATTTAAGAAGGCAGAAATTTGAAAACAAGAAACAGGCAAGGATAACCTGAATGATCAGCAGCAGCAACCCACAGGAACTGAATAAAATATGTCAACAGAGCACAACAAGCCCAGGGTTTAAAACTGATGTAATTCAATGTTGGACTTGGGCAAATTACTTAACCTATCTGATTGTTTCCTTTTATCAGATGACTTTAGGAAATATCTAAACCCTTGCAGAGTTTTCTATGAATCAAACCCAGAATGCCCCATGCTACAATTCGAGTGGTGTGTTACACCCATAATGATTCCACATTTGACCACAAGCTCCAGGAGCAGAGGGACTTGGGGGTCTTATCTACTGGGGTGCCCCTGACAGCTGGTGGCAGCTGGGGTACACAGTAGGTGCTCAGTAGTGGCGGCTGACTATTCAGGATGTACACTCCATCTTCTGGAAGCTTCTAATATTAAAACAGGACTGAGGGCTCTGAGAAAATGACAGGATGGTCTAACCACCACAGGCTCGGTTCTGGGCCTGTTGCAGGATCAAGGATAGATACGATTTAAACCCAGAATTCTCAAGGAAGAGGTCTGGAGACCTGGGAAGAGGCCTGCCTCTCCTCTGGAGGCTTAGTGAATCCCTCCCGTGTGGTAGAAAGGGACAATCAGATAGAGGAACTCCCGAGTGGGGACAGAGTTGATCTGGGAAAGGTCAGCTATTCCTGTGAATTCTGCAACAGTGTATTCCCCGATGGGAAACCTAATGTGACACAAATGCCAATCCCTCACAAATTAACATGCAATGAAATTCAGTAAAAACAACCCTGGATTGGCTTTTAAATATAGCGTACAAATTTTTGATAGGAAAAGCTGGATAAAAGGACTCTGATCTTCATAGGAGAACTGCCTAGGAACTTAAGTAAACAAAGGATATTTGTCAATTAAAAGAACAGTAAAAGAGATGCCCTTCTCTGATCCTTAACTATCAGTGGGGATAGTGAATGTAGATTTTGAAGAGGTTATTGCTGATGGAAGCGTGACTCACCCTTGTATTTTTAAAAAGTAACCTAGATGCAATTAAAACAACGGTACTTTCATGAAGCTATCCTATGTGGAATTATAGGATTACTCAGATCTGTTTTAAACAATATAAGCAGGGGGACGCCTGGGTGGCTCAGGAGTTGAGTGTCGCCTTCAACTCAGGTCGTGATCCCAGGTCCTGGGATTGAGATCCGTATGGGGCTCCCCACAGGGAGCCTGCTTCTCCCTCTGCCTGTGTTTCTCATTAAAAATAAAATCTTAAAAAAAAAATAAAAAAAAAAAAAAAATAAAATCTTAAAAAAATAAATAAAATAAGCAGGAAGACAAAAATATTGGAGATAGAATTAAAACAAGGTTGGCTATGAAGTTCCTAAAGTGCTGAAACTGGGGAATGGGCACATGAAGATTCCTTATACGACTGTCTCTAATTTTTTTTTTTTCACAAGTTTGAAAGATTCCATAACAGTAAGTTGTAAATGAAACTCTTATCATACAAATATAGGATTTAAGGATAAACAAAATAATGGCATCTTACAGGGATCATTAGATTCTAATTATTATGTTATTTTATTTTAATTATTAGATATAATTAGCTATTTCCTTATAAAACCACAGAGGAAGGAATTACACTGGAGACGTGCCATCATCCCAGTAAATCCCCACATAAACCAATTTTTCCTCCAGTGTTGGAACAGACTGGCTGAACACCAAACAGAGTAACTGGTTTTGGTTTGGGGACCATAAAAAGTTACACACATTTTAAAATACTAGAATCACACTGCAGCTCTGAGATAATACACAAAGCAAAAGGGAACAGAGGATGGCAAGTGCACAGCAAAGTCACTGCTCCCAAGTCCTATCAGCTCACTGAATGGAACAGCAGATCAGTTATCCAGCCATCCCCACTCTACCCTTTTACGCTGTTCTCTTCATACCTTAATTTTGCTTTATTTACTTACTTTTTGCTAAACAGATACATTTGAATTCTTGTAAATTTTTTTAAAGATTTTATTTATTTATTAGAGAGAGAGAGAGATAGAGAGAGAGACAGAGACACAGGCAGAGGGAGAAGCAGGCTCCATGCAGGGAGCCCGATGCGGGACTCGATCCCAGGTCTCCAGGATCACGCCCCGGGCTGAAGGCGGTGCTAAACCGCTGAGCGACCGGGGCTGCCCTAATTCCTATAAATTAAACATGTAGGACGCATCACCTATGACCATACAGGGAAGTTTACCAGGGCCAATCTGCTAAAGGACGGGAATATGCAATCAAATAGAATCTCCCTCAACAGAAGAATAAAGAACTAAATTATAATCAGCTCTGTACTCGGAATCTTCCGTATTAACAAACATGAACTGCATCAACAGGTACTCTCTTGCAAAGATATTAATGATATGCTGGCAATTTTTTAAGTGAATTGCTGAGTACAGCACACATGTACAGCCCTGTATGTATGCCTGTACCTTTGTGGGGGCTACACAACAAATACACCTGAAAGACACTGAAAATAATACACCAGATAGTACAGGCTTAGCTCACAGTGGGATATCTGAAGGGATGGAAGGGGGGTTAACTTTTCCTTCAAATCTCTATGTGGTTTTATGACTTAATGACATCAGTAATTGTTCAATTGTATAAAGGAAGTTCTTATAAATATCACTCACTATATTTTTTTTAACTTTATAAGAGAGAGAGTGAGAGAAAGAGTGCGTGAGAGAGCGCACAAGCGGGGGGGGGGGGGGGGGCAAGGGGAGAGGAAGAAGAGGGAGGAGCTCCATCCCAGGACCCCAGGGTCATGACCTGAGCCAGAGGCAGATGCTTAACCCACTGAGCCACCAGAGGCCCCTACTCACCAATTATTTCTGCTAGAAGAATACTAAAGGTATAATTCTTGGAAAAATAATACAAGATTTAAATTGATCAAAATTCATTAAAAATGGGGGGAAAAAAGAAAGCTTTTGATCTGTTGATCTCCTGACAACTTCTCTGCAAATTCACTTCTTCGGCGAGGGCAGAGAGCACAAAAGTTCACTTTCAGCTCCTCATCTTTGGTTCACCAGTTACTTCCACGGGTGAGAGAGAGATGGGGTGGGAATCTCCGGGAGGATGTCTTCACTTCTCCAACACAGTTCTCCATCAACAAAGGCAGAGATCCATGTACAGGAATAATCAACTAAACCTCCCACATCCATGTCTACTGAAGCCTCAGCCATATTTAAAGTTATTTTTGAATTCTTAACCTAAACCTCCAAAGCCACAACTGGTTTCAAAATGATGAGAAGCACGGATGATGAGAAGGCCACTGTCTGCCTGCCAAGGTCTCTTCCAGGCCCTGGGGGCCTCTACTCCCGCCTCCTTGGCTAAGAGGCCCCGCCAGTCCTAAATCCTAGGCAACCCAGAGAATCCAGCTGAAGCAGCAGTAAAGGAAATATCTATAAAGAGTGATTCACTCTGGATTCCCTCCTTCTATATGCCTGTTCAGCTTCTGAGGTAAGAGGCAAAAAAAAAAAAAAAAAAGGTAAGGAAATTGTAACTGACCCTAAAAGTAAAGACTATCCCTTCCAGCTCTTCCCTAAAGAATATTTGCTGATGGGTCAAGAATCCCTGGGCCACGTTATAAATGCATCTGGAACTAAAGTCGACAAAACAGTAAACTGCAGACGCTTTCATAACTTGAGTCACAGCTATCCAAAAATATAACAGTTTTCCTTCATAAATGCCCCATTTTGCCAATTCTTATGCAGTCCTCAAAACCAAAAATACAAAACTCTCAAGAAGAGTTAACAAAAGCACTGAAATAAAATTGCTGCAGTCTAGCCACAAAAAAATAAAAATGCAATTGGTTTAATAAATCTCAAGTTATGAGCAAAGCTGTACACCAAATCAATCTTGTATTTAAACACAGAAGTTTGGCCATATATCTCTCTCCTCCCAACTCAAAGGGCTCACTGAAAAATACTACAAGTCCACTAAGAACCAGGGGTACTCTGTGGTATTCTAACAAGTGATCCGAAGTCCCCTCCCCTACTGCAGACATGAAATAATCTCACAATTGAAGTCTCTAAGAGCTTTTTCAAAGTCAACATGAATGAAGTTACAGAAACATTTCTGAAAAGCCAGAGAGAGAAAGAACCAGGCAGAGACAATCCGCATTACTACACTCTCTACCCTAAATCCCAAATTTCATCTTACACCCTATTCCCAGACAACTCTTCTCTAAAACAGGATTTTATGCCACTTCCCCAGCATAAATGCCCTTCAGGGGCTTCGTGTCGTTAAATCAGTTTGAAGCCTCATATAAAGTTCTATCATAGATAATCAGCCTGATTTCTAGTTACTCCCAACAGAGCCTCTTCATTTTAAAAAGAAAATAAAAATGTATTCAATGGCTTATACAATGTTCTCCTGTATTTATAACATATGTAAATTATAAGAGAGAGATACAGATAGATCAAATTTTAATTAATCTTTATAACATGGCGGGGGGAGGGGAATCTCTGGATGGCTCAGCGGTTAAGCATCTGCCTTTGGCCCAAGGTGTGATCCTGGAGACCCGGGATCGAGTCCCACATCGGGCTCCCTGTGTGGAGTCTGCTTCTCCCTCTGCCTGTGTCTCTGCCTCTCTCTGTGTGTCTCTCATGAATAAATAAATAAAATCCTAAAAAAAAATCTTTATAATAACTTTGAGGTACTCTTTACCTACTTTAACAGATGGGAAAAAAACAAACAAACAAACAAAAAAAAAAACAGAAAAGCTCAGAAAAGTGAGTTCACCCTAAATCACAAAGTCAGAGGCATGATTCAAATGGTCATTGTACTCTTCACACCAACGGCTTTCCCCTTGACGCTGGCGTTGTTCTTCCTTCCACCTTCTTGCATCATTTGCTCTGCTTCTTCTTCCTTCTAACTAACCAAATCTCGGCCATCTCTGGACCATCGGGTCAAGTTTTACCTCTTTCTGGACCTTTATCCAGACTAGCAATGCTTCCGACCATCTCTCTCAACAGGACCATGTGCTCTGAGGCATCTACCACCTTGGGCGGCTGTGCGTGCACACGTACGTACGTGATGCTCTGCTGGCACTACGCCCCAGGACTGAATTTCCAGCTCCTCGTCTCCTCCTCCTGTAATCCTGACAGCTGCTACTTTACTAGCATGTCATAGGTGCCTCTAAATACCTGGGTACTAGCTCACACGCTTTCTTGCATCTTAAATGGAAGAGAAAGGTGTACTTACAGCCTGACCAGGTTGGTGAGTCCTCGGAATATGTCTGCATTCAGACATCCTATTCGATTGTTTGTCAGATCCCTGAGGAGAAAGGGGAAAGGAACGTCTTCAGTTAGTTCTCCTGGTTGAGGAACGTTGCATACATTCCGTATTCAAGGATATTCAAGAACAGCACCCAGGTGTCACACGAGACCTTTCTCTTCAGCATCGCCGAGAAGTTGACTTGCCTCAGGTGAGTTAAGGGGAGCCGTGAGAGGAAAAGCGATCCTTGCTTTCACCTCTCCTGGCGCGCACGGACTGCACGCTGTCTAGTTAGAGGGCCCTCCACAGTCCACGCATTGACTCCTGTGAAATGAGTCCTGATACAACTGGAGTGGTAAAAATGAGACCCGATCTATCTGACTGTGACACAATCCCTCAGATGACCTACGCCGTTCTTCATGCTGGGGAAGGTAGGGACACAGCCCGGTCCCAGTGAACACCTGACAGACAACTGATGAAGGGGCAAATTACCAAAATGCCGGAACTTTTATTTCCTCAAGAATACCTGAAACTTCACGCTCTCTGACGTCATTCTTTAAATAGTCACAAGTTTTGACTATAATGAGAAAACTGAGTTTGCTTTTACCTCACAGATCACCTAATCTCCAAGTCAAATGACTTCAGCATTATCTAGGTAACGGCCTAGTTATTTTTTTTTCCCATTTGGTAACGGCCTAGTTGTTGTTTTTTTTTTACCATCACTCTTAACTTCTGTTTCATTTTAAAGATGGATTCCTGTATTTCAGAGAGCGAGAGAAAGAGAGGGAGAGAGAGCGGGGAGGAGGGGGACGGGGAGAGAGAGAATCCCAAGCCAACTAACTCCCTGCTGAGCGTGGAGCATGAGGAGGGGCTCGATCCCATGACCCTGAGATCATGACCTGAGCCAAAATCAAGAGTCTGGACACCTAACGGAATGAGTCACCCAGGCACCTCACTCTTTTTTTTTTTTTTTTTTTAAGATTCTATTTATTTGAGAGAGAGATCACAAGGCGAGGGAAGGGTAGAGGGAGAGGGGGAGAAGCAGACTTCCCACTGAAGGTGGAGCCCCACATGGGGCTCGATCCCAGGACCCTGCAATCATGATCTGAGCCGAAGTCAGATGCTTAACCAACAGAGCTACCCAGGCGCCCCATCCCACTCTTAACTTCTTATAGTTCCTATCAAATCTTACTTTCTAAATATTATTTTTTCTCCTCAATCCGTGAAACTTTTTACCTACATGTTTAGTAGATACTGTGTCCTTTCTGCACTATTTTTCTCCACACCACAGTGAACACAATTTTATATTTTAATCAGGAGATTATAGTTCAAATGGGTGATGATAAATGACAATTTTTGTAATCTTCAAGTAAGACAGCATGGTGTTCAGCACTTTTGTCCATCACTCAACTTATTAAACTGTATGCAAGAAAACCCTCAAATGACGAATCTTAATTTTTATCAGTTCCTACTGAGGAATCACCCCTTAGAATTACAAGATTCTAAACCAAACTTCCAGTGATATTTTTATCATCTTCTCTTCAATGTCCATATTATTAAGTGGAAAAGCAGCTATTCTTTGAGTCACGCTCTGACCTACTCTCTACAGAAGTAAATTTGCATGACCCATTTCTGAACTAAAACTCTTGGATTCTAAGTTGTAGAACTTGGTAACAGCAGAAACTGTGTTATCAGCCAGATTAGAAATCAGAAATGATAAGGATACGGTATCTGAATCAGTTACCTACACTATAGTTTCTCCCCTAGATATTCCAAAACCAGCTTAGGTAATCCCGAGCTCCCTAATATCACAGCTCTGTCTTTCCTATCTTATGACAACTTTTGATTTAAAACAAAACAAAAAAAAAAATCTTAACCAAAACAAAACTTTCTCTGTGTCTCCTGTGCTCTAGCTCCTGTTCCTCAGGATATTAAAGTGAAGTATTTAATCCTGTGGGAGTTGTTTTTTTTGTTTTTTTGTTTTTAATCCCAGCTGATTTTTCTTTTATTTCTGGGTTTTACTGTTTAAGAAAATTAGGCATCATTTTGTGAATTGCTGCTTAAGCATTTCTGGGCTCTATTCATTATCTTGTCTCACTTCTGAGCTTTCACTGGTGTAATTACCACTGATTCTTTGGGAAACAATTTCATTATAGCTATACCTATTTAAAGTGGTATTTAGGTATTGATAATGGGTTTTCACTGAGATTGAGAATCAGCTTGAATTTGTTGATAAAGCAAAAGAGAAACTGAATGGGTCTAGGTGTTACCTACTTTGGGTAGTTTATCCTTCAGAAAGCCACTTAAATCTTCCTGATTCAAATTATCTATAAAATAAAGGCAAAGGCATGGTACACTTACAAAAACGCTTTATGTGTGGCTGTCGAGTGAGAGACACAATTGAAATGAGTGATGGAGAACCTCCTACGAAAAAGCGCCTGTATCCATAAGCAACCAGCAAACATTACTACTGCAGAGTATCTTCGTATCTCATTGAGTTTACATATAGGACTCTCAGCTTGCAAGTTGTACACCGTAAGTTCCATTACGAGTCAGCTGTTTGAAATTAAGGATGTATTTTCTAGTGGGGAGAATATTATAAATGGCAATTACCTTCCTAGGCAAGAACACAAGAGACTACTTCATGTGAAATGCAATGAAAAAAATGCTCAGGCAATGCCTGGGATGATACCAGTAATTAAATGCTACTGAACAGGAAATTTATTTACTTATTTTGGATGGAAGTACTTGAGAAATTATTTACTGAAGGAGAAAGAACCGGATAGAGAAGCTAAGATAGTCTGTATTATCCTTACAACATCCTGATGAAACTGCTTTTTGTGAACAGTCAAGTTCTCTTCGACCTGTATCTCAACATGAAGGTATTATTAGCATTTATCTTCCTGACCAGGGCTTTCCACCCCCAAAACGCTGGGAATAAAGTGGAGCCAATCGCAAAGAGGGAGACTAAATTGTCTGTCTCATCTGGCAATATGATGTCACAGGCCTCACACGGGGCGGGGGGGGAAGAAGCTGGAGGGAAAGATATTCTAGAAGTTCCCAAACTTCAGCATCAGAATTGCCAGGAGGGACAAATCAAACATAGAAGGTTCAGCCTCAGCCCCAGTTTCTGATAGGGTGGGTCTCCCACCAGCACTCCAGCTTCGACTTGAATATTCCTATTCCTCCACCTGCACTCACAGTGACCCCTCCACCTGCACTCACAACGACCCCTCCAATCACAGTGACCATGTGCACCTCCAAGAAGCACCAAGAAAGTGACTCACCGTTGGAAACCAGGCCTATGAAGTGCTGCTCCTCCTCTCACCTACAGCTGTTTAGAGGTGCACGCAGCCCGCACCCTCGCCTGGGTCAGAAGGCTGAGTCCCAGCAGCTCTCAGCAGCTATGTCTAGCTGACCTCCACCAGTGGATTCCAAGTCCACACCCAGGCTCCTGGTTGGTGCATATGATTCCACTAGATTGCCAACCCCTCGAGGGGCTGAGTGACCCCCAGATCTCTGGAGCCGGGCGCACTGTCGGATACCCGAAGTAGACTCAATTTTTATGCAACAGAACCGACGCTGATCTCTCTCATCACCTGATTCCACCGCTGTCCCTACTTACTACACTGGGGTCCAAACCTAACTGTACCCCGGAGCCGAACTCTGGCGCCCACGTGATGCTCGCTCCTCTCCGATACTTGCCTGCTCGATCCAGAACCCCAGTCTCTCTTAACACCACTGACCTGCTCCCGATGGGCCCGTTTTCCTGACTTGCCTCGTGAAAGAGCCCTAACTGGAAAATAGTGGAGAGCAGAGGGCACGGGGAAGAGAAGGGATCAAGGGCAAGACCTCCTCTGGACATCCCTGGGCGTTCTGAGCACAAAGAAGTCTGATAAAGACAATGAGCCACCATCCGGTCCCCACAACAACCACCACAGTGAGAACACTCCATCCCTACAGAGTCGGGATGAAATTTCAAACAATTGTACCCAAAGAAGAGAGAATCGTTTAGCTCCTACTATGCCTCATCTTCCTGGATTCTGAACACTAATACTGAGGGACTGAGAGGAGAGCTTCAGAGCATACCTTTTATTTATTTATTTATTTATTTATTTATTTATTATTTTTTTTTTTTAATTTTTTTAAAAGATTTTACTTATTTACTTACTTGAGAGACAGAGACAGAGATAGGGAGACAGCACACAAGTGGAGAGGAGAGGGAGAAGCAGGCTCCCCGTTGATTAGGGAGCTTGACATGGGGCTCGATCCCAGGACCTGAGTTAAAGGCAAACATTAAACCGACTGAGCTGCCCAGGTACCCCAGAGGATACCTTTTAGATGAAAGAAGAATTTATTTGCAAAAGTAATTCTTAAAAAAATCTGTGAAAACAGCTTGGCCAACTCTTACTGCTGGATCTGGCTGTAAAAAGAAAAGAGTTTTGAATGAGACAATAAGGGATACATACAAAACGTCACAAGCACTAGGAGGGAAGGTTCCTGTCAGCATTTAAGTAGGTCCTGGCAGGATTCAGCTCAGAGCAAACAGCCAATTTTATTATCAAATAATATGGGAAACGAAGACATTAAAAAAAAAAAAATACCCAGGCACCCTCAATATAGTATAAACATCAGATAACAAGAGAGCATGAGAGGGGCACCTGGCTGGCTCAGTCAGTAGAGCATGTGACTCCTGATCTCAGGGTTGTGAGTTCGAGGCCCATGTTGGGTATAGAGATTGCTTAAAAATAAAAATCTTAAAAAAATAAGTAAGTGAGCAGAACAGAACCAAAAAAGGGGGGTGCGGGGGAGACAAGGACAGAGGAAAGGATGATTGTTAAGAAGAATGAAAGCATCGTGTCATCCCCAACATCCTTTGTCCCCAGATCTCTGCACTTATGTGGTTTCTCCTTCCTGCCAACAGAAACATTCTGAACCACGGCCCTGCTGGCTCCACACTGTCTAAGATTCAAAGATCTTTGACACGGCAGGTCCTCTTAGGCCTACAAGTCTAATGTCTCCATGACCAGCCTAACCTCCGAAACCCATTGCCCCACTTTGTACTTTATGCTCTGGCACCACACCTAGGAACACCTGCTTTCTTATTCTTCGGCATGTACTATTCATGCCTCAGGAGCAAGGTCGAACCTGCAGGTCTGCTCCCAAGACAGGGCATTCCCCTCCCAGGTGGCCCCTCCTTTCCTTGGCAGGTTATTACTATTACCTTATCTGTGACAGCTCACATGTGCATGTGTTAGGGGGTATTTTCATTATCTAGTTGCCCCCAAGAGCCTGTGAGCGCTTCCCAAGAAGTCAGACCATGGTAAGCAGCCAGCCCTTAATAATAATAAATGTCTTATGAAGGAATAAGGGATTGTGGGACAGTGCACAGGGCTTGTGTGTAGGGTTACCTCTCAAATGTGAGCATGCTCACAAGGGAGGTGCAAAAACAGCATAGAAAGGAGGGAAGGGGAGTTGTTTTGCCTCAGAAGTAATAAAAATTGCTCTGTAAGTTTTGAAATAATAATATAGATAAAATATACATGCAAATAGCAAGACTTTAAATCACTGACAAAAAGGGGCCTCAACTGACATGCATATACAATAGAGTTCGAAAGAATTCATAACTTAAAAACCCTCTATATATCACGTTATGATCACTGACAAAGCTAATACAGTAATCCTTTTATTAACATGAGAAGGACACAACCATCTAAGATCAAACAAATCAAATTATCACACAAACTAACCACTTTCTATGTTACTTCTATTACTTTTTTTTTTTTTTTAATCGCTGACCTGGCCAATAAACTGAAACTTGTTAACCTCCTCCCCTTTTTTTTTTTTTTAAATCACGTTAAAGCTTGAAGTAGGTTAACAGTTCTTTACAAAGGAACAGTTCAGGGGAGGCTGGGGTGGTTCAGTCGGTCAAGCATCTGATTACTGATTTTGGCTCAGATCATGAGACTCTTGATTTCAGCTCAGGTCATGATATCAAGGTCGAGGGTTCAAGTCCTGCATCATGAGTTGTGTGCAGTCTGCTTGCCCCTCTCCCTCTGCTCCTGCCCCTGCTCGTGCATGCCCTCTCTTACACACACACACTATCTAGCTGTAAAATAAATAAATAAAATAAAATAAAATAAAATAAAGGAAAGAACAGTTCAAATTTATAAGCAAGAAATTCAAATACTTACAATCGTTTTAGCGATGACAGTCCCCAAAAGGCACCTGGGTCTATACTACTAATGAGATTATTTCGGAGGTCCCTGTTAAAAACAGAATAAAAGTTACTCATTTATCAGCACTATGGTAAATATTTAGGCAAACCACACTTACCTGCTATACAGAAAAGAACACTAATGGAAGGAAATTAATGCCAAAAAAGGTTAACCCCAGTTGTAAGTGGCAGAGCCAGAATTCAAATTCAAGAAATCTGGTTCCAAAGCCACTGGTTTTGGTCAATATGATAAGGGCATATGTCAAAAAAGATATGTATGTCCCTATACTATTCAAATTCAGTTATGGCTCAATCCTATACATTATTTCTACAATTTCCTCTTTAGTATGCTACACTTGAGCCATCAAAATAAATCAGAGATTATATATGTGAATGTAATTAAAGTGAATTTTTAAAAACCATCCTCAAAAATATACACTCTAAAATTCATGTCATTTAGCTTTTCATGTTTTTCCCTCCCTGAGCTTCTATGGTTAGGATTCCTATAAAAAGTGCGATGATTTATAACATATCTCTCAAGGCAAAAATCCACCAGCCCCCAGGGCTATGGCATCTGATGACAGGCTCAATTTACTCTCTGCAGCATGCAGCCCTGTCACCAGGGGCCAGAGGTGAGCGCCACAGCCACATCCCTCCACCAGTGAGGATCCGGGCCACCTGCTAAGGCTGCTGTTCTTCAACGGGGACCTGGGCCCAGCTGGGGACTCAAGTGGCCACATACAGATGTTCACACAGTCCTCAAAGACGGCAGACAGTCAACTACAGGAGCACTGAGAAGCAGAAGAGTGGCCCACAGTCCCTGGTCACAGTCCTGCTGGGGGCTGGTCCATACTTCAGCGTCAGACCCTGAGCCAGACTCACTCACGACCTTGACCCACTGAAGTCACGAATGGTTTCCATTCATGTCTCAGGGCACCTGATGTCAAACTATGAGCAGAAATTCTTTGCGACTTCTCTTGTCCTTCCCTTCTCCCTTCTCTACCTAACAATGGCCACACTGCCCCTTCCACGTGTGACATCTCGTTATCCAGAGCGATGCACAAAGAGCAACGCCCACGACAAACCACCTCACGGGATCCTTTAGGTATGGCGCTTGATCAACCTCCATCCAGATTTTTCAGACACTGTTGTTTCAGTAACTTGGCCAGATTACATGACCCTGGGCCAACTAAACCTAGGGCCTGGGCTAGTGTGGGAAGAGACAGATTGAGACAGGGAATGGTCGTTTCCATGGGTTTAATTAAAGGTCAAGAGGTCACCCCAGAGCCCTTCTGCTAACCATGATTTAGAAGCCTGTCTAGGGGGCACCTGGCTGGCTCAGTCGGTAAAGCAGGTAACTCTTGACCTCAGGGTCATGAGTTTTAAGCCCCATGTTGGCTGCAGAACTTACTAACTAACTAACTAACTAACTAACTAACTAACTAACTAACTAACTAACTAAGAGCCAGTCTAATGAAGCCAAAAGACAGGAAAAGAGAATTAATGCTGAGCCCCTGAACCCAGCCAAGCCTGAAGTCTAGCTCTAACTCTCTGGGCTCCTCTGTTACACCATCACTAATTTCAGCGAGTTGTGTCTGTCCCCTACTGTCCCATGAAGATCTCACAATCAATCTTAAGGGATGGGACTCCTCCTGCAGATAAAGAAACTCATGTGCAAAAAGATTATAAAATTAGGCCAAGTTCTGAATGGCCAAACCACAGTTCAGGATTTAAACACATCTTTCTGACTGAAACAGCAGAGATTAACTAATAGAATTTACACCTAGATCAAGAAGGAGACAGATAAAGCAAACAAGCCAAGAAGTTGGCCACAGTTATATCAAGGTTCTAGAGAGATCATCTTTCAAACTCTCTGCATGTTTGATAAATATCATTAAGTCAGAAAAAGTTATTTTACGTGGGACTGTCCGGTCTTCCAACTTTGGGCAAAAGCCATCTACCTCTGCCTCTTCCTCACCATCGTCACCCACACACAGTGCTTGCTGGTGTCCTTGCTTCCCTCATCCTCTCTCTCTCTCTCTATTCATTTATTTCCACTCTCCATTTAAAGTGATCTTTCTGGGTCACCTGGGTGGCTTATTCATTTAAGCATCTGCCTTTGGCTCAGGTCTTGATCCTAGGGTCCTGGGATCGAGCCCCATGTTGGGCTCCCTTGCGCCTCAGAGTCTGCTTCTCCCTCTGACCTTCCCCCGTTTGTGCTCTAGCTTGCACTCTCTCTCTTAATAAATAAAAAATCTTAAAAAAAAATAAATACAGGGATTTTCCTAAGCATATATCTGAACATGTCTCGGTGCTGGTTAAAACCTCCAAAAGCTCCAGTTCCCTCAGAACGAAGCACAAACTCTTTAAGGTAACTTGCAAGCCCCTCCATGGCCTGGCCCACTAGCCTACCCTAACTCTGACTTCCTATTCCGCTCCACACCTTTCTTTAACGCTCATCCAGCCTTTTTCTCTTTATACTATGAGTCCTATTTCAAGATGTTTCTAGAAAGAGTCCTATGTCTCTCACCTCCAGACGTTGGCACATGGTTACTCCGTCCTTGACACACCCAATCTTCCCCAGCATCTATCCTCACTTCCATCCTGGTGTTCTTGCCTGACTAACTCCTACTTATCCCTTATGTCTTGAACAGCATTCCATTTTCCAAAGAAAAATATCTCTGAACAACAGGGCCCTGTACTTTCCTTGCTGTGACCCTTGTCACTCACTACTGCTGTTTAAAACATCTTCACTGACAGACGGGCAGGGTCCACGTCCATCTATTCAGTGTGAGAGACAGAAACACGATACAGAATGTGGAAGGACACTGCTATGATCTGGATGTTTGTATCCTCCCCCCCAAAATTTTTTTTTTAAGATTTTATTTATTTATTCATGAGAGACATACACAGAGAGAGAGAGAGGCAGAGGCACAGGCAGAGGGAGAAGCAGGCTCCATGCAGGGAGCTCAATGTGGGACTTGATCCCGGGTCTCCAGGATCACTCCCTAGGCCAAAGGCAGGCACTAAACTGCTGAGCCACCCAGGGACCCCCGTACCCTCCCAAAATTTATGCAGAAATCCTGAGTCCCAAAGTGAGGGGATTAAGAGGTGGGGCCTTTGAGGGGTGCTTAGGTCATGAGAGCGGAGACGTAATGAATGAGGCTGACGCCCTGTAAAGGAGACCCCAGAGCCTCCTCGTGCCCCTCCACCACGCGAGGTTACAGCCAACTAAACACGGATCTCTCACTGAACGATGAATCTGCTGGCACCTTGATCTTGCACTTCCCAGCCTCGAAACCTAAATGTTTGTTGAAAAATAAATGTCTGTTGTTTGCAAGCTACCCTGTTTATGGTATTTCGTGATAGCAGCCAGAGTGGATGAAGACAGATGATAAATGGATAAAAAAAGTAAACCATGGCTAAGAGATAGAATTACGTTATTTGACCTTCACTACAAAAATCTTTTTGGTAAATTACAGTTAGCTACAAAATCATTACGATATTCATAAACTCAGACAACACAGAGGCGGCTGCATCTCATTCATAACCACTTACATTTCTTAATAAAGGCAGAGGGTCATGATGCCTGCAATTGACCTTCAAGTAATTCAGCAAGTGTGTTTATGTGTTGGCATGTTCCAGTATAAAGGAAAAAAAAAAAAAAAAAAAGACAGCAAATCATTACTAATTATTCTATCTGGGTAAGTAAATTGGTGATATAGGAGATTATTACAATATTCTTTAAATTTGTCTGTATGTTTAAAAATTTTCATAATAAAAAGTCTTTCTTGTCCCCAGTTTTTATTTTTTAAATTTATTTTTTTATCCCCAGCTTTTTACGTCTAAGGAAGTATAATTAACCATGGGGCCTGACCTAAAATAGTCCCTATCTCCCCCTGGCCCAACTGATCCCAATCCTACACCTCAAAGAGAAATGATATTTTGGGAAAACATTCAGTCTGCATATTCTTGATGTGTACTGGATAAGCAAAAAAGCTCTGAGAACAGAAATATATGTCAGTTTCATTTTTTTGAAACATATGTTTCCCTTTTCAGATTTTAACTGCATCTACAACAAGAACTGATTTAGCTAAAGCAGTACATAAATTTGTGGCTGATGATGTACTGCATGTGTTTCTCCATTATACTTCTCATGAATAACTGAGTACTGTAATATGATTTAAAGATACACTTTTCCTTTAATAATAAAAACTCCTTGACATATTATATAATACTTAGTAATAGCCATATTAATCAGGTATTGCCAAAAGATATTTATAGTCAGATTTGTTCATTTAACATCTCCCCCTTCCTTTCCCCAATCACGGCTTCCCTTGGGAACAGGAGTCTGACTTCAGGGTCTATCGCTAAGTCTAAATATGTTGGATCATTAAAACAAAAATGAAAAAGGGCAGAAGGACTGCGGAAACAAAATTAAAGAGTATGTTAATAGTTCTTGGAAAAAGAACAAGCTCCTTTAGAAAAGAACACCAAGTGTATCAGAAGAGACGCTTTTCAAGGATCAGAAACTTCTACTCAAAAAGGCTTCGACGATCAAGGAAATTCTCTGGCATTAAGGGAAATCGAGACGGACGGCAGCCTAAGGTGGTTGGCGCCGACCATCTCTCAGGGCTGCCCTTCTCAGAATGTCAACTTGGCCTTCAGGCTGACCCTTAACTGTGATGGGATATGCCAAGGCCCACAGATCACCTCCAAGCACAGAGTCATGACAAAGAGTGGATTTCTTCTTCCTGTAATTCCTTAGGGGCCAGGAAATCTTCCTCGAAGCCCCACAACTAAATACTCCCTCATCACTCTGAGTGGCTCTGACAATAGGTAGACCCATCATTTGGGATGAAATAGAAGCTGGGAGTCCAACACATCGCCTGGTATGACATTTTAATGTCGGTAATTAGATTATACAGGAGTGTCACCAAATACTGACAAATCATACCAAGAGTCACAATACTCTAGGGACGCCTGGGTGGCTCGGTCGATTGAGAGTCTGACTCTTGGCTTCCGCTCAAGTCATGATCTCAAGGTTGTGAGATCAAGTCCCACGTCAGGCTCTGCACTGAGTGGGGTGTCTGCTTGAAGATTCTCTCCCCTTGACCCCCCCACCACCACACACATGCTCGCTCACTCCCTCTCTCTCTCTCTCTCTCTCAAATAAATCTTAAAAGAGAGAGAGAGGGAATCACAATACTCTAAAATGAAGGATGTGTGCACCCAGGCTTGTCTTACTGTATCAGAGAGAGAGAAAATGAATCCCCTTCAGAAGCTATTCTTCAAGTCAGAAGAACCGCCAGGGACAGCTTGACCTGCAGACCTCCTTAATCTCTGAAGTGTATTTGCTAGTTAATTCAACCCGGCCAGCCCTTAATGACAAGGAAGCCGATTCAAGGGGCACTGGTGAGGCGAACTGCAGTCCCCTAGGGAACGGTGGAACGGTGGAAGCCGGCGCGTAGAGCATGCCGCAGGGACACCCTCCTGGGAGGGGAGGTGGTCGGTGGCTATCCACCGCCTGCTCTCAGTCATTGGTGGAGGGTTTCTGGGGCGGAGGGGAGTGGCTCCCGCCCCAGTGCCGGAGCCCAAAAAGCTCTCGGGTTCACATGTGGAATACCTAAGGAGAGATGCACGGGAATGACCAGCCATGAAGGAATAAAATCAGCTACACACTGTTTTTCTCAACTAATTCTGAAAAATTTGAAACTGATGTCATTTACAAAGACCTTAGGTCACTTATTTGGCTAGCTACGGCTTCAGTCCAGAGCTCAACGTGAGTAGCCCAAACCCTTCGATGTCACTTACTAACAATCAGTAGTCTCCTATAGAAGGAGCACTAACTACATCTTTGCAAACAACCCCATCGCTTTGCTCAGCAAAGAGCCATTCCGCTGTTCCCCTGGGAAACACACAGCCCCTCCAGGGCTATGTGACCAGTTCTTCTGCTCTTATATTGCACTGGGTCCTGGGAAATTTACGGGTTTGCTTCTTCTCCAGGAAAGCGGCCTCAGAGGCCCTTTGCCCTAGGATCCAGAACCATATGCTGGTTTTATTCCATGCTGTCTTTCCCCATCCTTCCTCTAAACCCAGTATGGATGAGAAAGCAAAGACAGAGATCCTTCTTAGGGACCCGCCAGCATAAAAGCTCTTTCTACACTCCTTCTAACTCCCCAGTGAGCCCACAGAATGTGTATTTAGAAAAGGAGGAAGATTCTCTTATGTTACCTTTACTCAAATTTCTTTTCTATATTGGACTAGGTAGGACTTTTGGAACTCAATGGCCAAAAATGGAGTCCTTTTATCTGTGGTGTCATCCCTTCCATGGCAGAGTAATTAGGAACAGGCAGGGAAAACACACCTTAGCCTATCTACAAAAATGCCACATCATTGTCGTAGGATGAATTGTGTCCTCCAAAATTCCATATAGAAGCCCTAACCCTTACTCTTCCCTCCAAATGGGTGGGACTGTATTTGCTAGTTAATTCAACCTCTTTAAAGAGGTAATCAACTTGAAAGGAGGACACTGGAGTCCTAATCCAATGTGAGCAGTGTGACTTCCAAATGTGGCCAGAGGAAATGTGAAAACACACACACACACACACACACACACACACACACACACAGAGAGGAAAGACCATGAAAAGACACAGGGAGAAGACGGCCACCTATACATATAAGTCAGGGAGAAACGCCTGGAACAGATCCTTCCCTCATGGCGCTAGATTAAACCAACCCTGCCAGTGCCTTGATCTTGAACTTCCAGCCCCCAGAAATAGGAGGAAATAAACGTCTGTTGTTTAAGGCATCTGGTCTTACGGTATTTTGTTATGCCAGCCAGAGCAGATGAACAGAACCACTGAATTCACACAGCTTGTGTCTGATGCAGAGAGAGACCAAGACAAAGTCCAAAAGTCCCTGGAGAGTCTTGGAAGAGAAGACCCCTAGAGATTTCACAGATAGCATGACAAGGTCCCGACGCAAACTAGAGTCCATGAGAAGAATCCTACAGTGAAGAAAATCACAGAAGGATACAAAGTAGAGTTGACAGCCATAAAGCAAGGACAAGATGGTCTTTGTATATGGTCACAGGAAGGGGACAGTGGGACATGGAGGCAGAGCAGGTCAGTTAGATGGCCTGCAGAGAGGGAAAATGAAAAGGGCTATGGCAACAGCAGAAAGCAGGAATCAAGAGATTACTCCAGGAGTTGATATGGAAATTACAAAATCCACGGAGCCCTCAGCTTCAACAGTAGTGCACCAAATCAGAGAAGAGCAAGGCAGGAGAAAGTGTAACTGTGAGAGAGTGCTGGGCTCCAGGGGAAGGCGGCCCCAGTCCCCTCCTGTGCCTTCCTCCCCATGACCCTGCACCAACAGCCCGCCTTCCATGCCCACGGAGGATGAATGGGGCTGAGGAGACCTTCACCAGCGTTTGGACATGAACTCCCAAGCAACTGGCTGTGGGATCTCTGTTTTACCTAATTCCCAGAGCACAAGACAAACCAAACACCAGGGTGTTTCCGCAAGGTGCCAGCCACCCCCAGCAATCGGGCTCTCTCGGGCCGTTCCAGCCGCTGGTCCCAGCAGGAACGTGGAGCTCTATCTGAGCTCATGCTCACAGGCAAAGGCCCTACTAACAGGCCGCTTCCTCTGGAACTCGTGCTCCCCTGTCGTTCCTTCTCAAAGCCAGAACAGTAAGAGCCTCACCATATCCTCTCTTTCTCTTTCTTTCTGAAGTGTGCCGTTCTCCCACGGAGACAGCATGGGGGGGGCAGGTCCCACCCAGGCACGCATGGCCTCCCTCGCAGAGGCAGTGAGGCCGAGACAGAGGTTTGGGCCTTGAAGGGTCTGTAGGAAATGCTGAGCTTAGGGTCTGCTGAAGTAAAAATGTTTCCCAACAGAGATGGCCCAGGTCCCAAAGTCATCACTGGGGTCCTAGTCCATTTATATATGGACACACACTCATATGTGTACATGTATGTATGTGTGTCTAGCTATCTATCTGTATCTGTGGTCCTACAAAGGAGATGAAGTGTCCTGGGATTCAGGTATAGACAAGCCCCAGCTGAAAACAATCACAGTAGCATCTTAGTATCACCTAATATATTTGTGGCAACCTAGTATGTTTCTCATGTATAGGGATTTATCATCAATAAATGATGGAGAGCTGGTCAAAGACCAAAATGAAATTAAAAAGCAAAGGTAAAAACTATAGTAATTCACAGCATAGCATGTGTTGTCCATACTTTCAGCTCCGTTGTCCATATTTTTTATGATGTGCATGAACAACCACAGTAACTCTAGTGGCCAAAAAGAAAACATGTTTATAAATACAACAGACACCATTGACACCATAATGTAGTCATCCCTGTCATCCTTCCTCTGGAAAGAAAAGATCCCACCGATCCCTCAGTCATTAACCAAGCACGTACTCAATGCCTGACAATGAGCTACATGCTAAGGCTGTCTGTCAACCACAATGACTTTTTTCTTTTTTTTTTTTTAAGATTTTATTTACTTATTCATGGCAGACAGAGAGAGAGAGAGAGAGAGAGAGAGGCAGAGACCCAGGCAGAGGGAGAAGCAGGCTCCTCACAGGGAGCCCAATGTGGGACTCGATCCCAGGTCTCCAGGATCATGCCCTGGGCTGAAGGCAGGGCTAAACCACTGGGCCTCGGGGCTGCCCTACAATGACTTTTCTTACAAGAAACACGAAAATCGAATGGGAACACACGGCCTCATGTAATGGTAACAGTCCAGAGGCAGTCATGCTTAGGCAAGGTCCTTTCAGCTTGCCCTCTGCTCACCATGATGGGCTCTACCCCAGGCTCTTAGAGTTGTCGGCTCCAGCCCAGGCCAGTGGCAGGACGGCTTCTAGACCGCACAATCATCCGTTCTGAGGACAGTAAGGAAATTCCTTTCCCAAGATGTCCTGAGCAAATCCTTACTCAGTAAGTGATGGGTGCCCACTCCTCAACCTGTACCCATGGAATAGGAGTGAAGGACTCGCCTCAGCCTAGTTAGGCCTGGCGCAGAGGTATGCCCAGCATCCTCTGAAGCACATGGCCTATGTGGAGGAATAGTTGAATGAAAACAGAAGTGAGAAAATCTGAGAATTAAACATTGCTGCACCAAGAACATTCTACATGTGCATATCTGCACACACATATGTATATATTTATGCTTGCATATGCATACGTATGCAAACTTCAATGTACTGCTACTTTATGTATGTAAAAATGTGCTATTTTTATATATGTTTTTTATATATATGAATATATGTGAAAACCTAACTTTCAAGACTTTTGATTTAAGAGGCTCATGGTGGCTCAGTTGGTCGTCTGACTCTTGATCTCAGCTCAGGTCTTGATCTCAGGGTTGTGAGTTCAAGCCCCGTGTTGGTCTCCACGCTGGGCATGGAGCCTTAAAAACAAAGACTTGATTTAAGACATATGCTCAATGAAAAGAACAGACATATGTAAAAGGATAAATAAACTCTAGGTATATGTTTAAATAACACATCAGTGATCAAAGCAATAACATCTTAGGGAGTCTGACTGTAAAGGCCACTAGGTAAAATGGTCAAGGAAAGACCACACACAGAGAAAGTGCAGCAGAGTAAAGAGACTAAGAAAATAACAAAAATCTGTAATTCAACAGAAATGGGGAGGCTCCTTTTATTACCTAACATCTGAAATGTTTTTGTAGGGATACCTGGCTGGCTCAGTCGGCAGAGCACGCAACTCTTGATCTCAGGGTCGTGAGTTCAAGCTCCACGCATGGAGCCTCCTCAAAAAAAAAAGAAAAAGGAAAAAGGAAGAATGTCCTGAAATGCTATCCTAATAAATGTATGGATGATAAGGGAATTTGAAACGTGATCCTGGCTTATCATTCATAATACAAGCAAATTGAATATCCACTGTGTCAAATCCAAAGCAAAAAGATAAGCACTACTTATATCTGATCATAAACACAACTAGACCTAGTTTCTAAGCAAGACAAAATGATCACATGCAAAGACATCTGAATAGAATATCAAAGTCTATCCAAAAGTTTCCCTCCTTGAGGTGTTTAAATTCTACTGAACTGTTTTATAAGGCGCACCCTTCATGACAAAACTTCAAAACAGCATCTATGCTCCAAAAGCCAGTGACCAGTAAACCATGATCCCCAGCCTGCTTTGCAAATAAAGTCACCTCCACTTTGACTCATTTACTACTTATTGTCTATTGCTGCCCTCCCACAATAAGGGCAGAATCGGGGCATCGTGACACCGACCATATGGCCCACAAAGACTAAATTATTTACTATGTGGCCCTTTACAGAAAGTCCGCCAACATCTAATTAGCTAATTGTTTCTTGGAATTAAATTCTTGAGGTTTTTCATAATAAAATGTTGGGAAAAACTCAGATTTTTTTAATCTGAAAAGTCGGGAGTTTAGTAACAGACTTACAATAAAAATACAGTAAGTATTCTCTTTCAAATAAAGCTCATAATAAATGAAAAAAATTCAGTAAGTAAAATAACAATAAGATATAATAAAAAAATACTCACAGTCTTTCAAGGAGACTTAACCCAGAAAATGAGCCATTCTTCAGCTCGGATATTTTGTTGTTACTCAGAATCCTAAAAATGACAGGGGGAAAAATAAAGTAAGTTGCAGAATAATATATGTACACCATCAGTATCAAAATAGTTTAGCTCCTTATTTTTAAACCTATGAGGAATCCCAAGAAGTCATTTATTAGCCAAATAGTTTTTGAGATGCCTGACAAAAACAGGAGCTTCTTTCTCCTTCTTTGAGAAACCACCTAAAATAGCTCGCTCACTCATCCTGTCACCTCTTAAATCGTTCCTATCACATATGACTACAAACTTTAAAGTAAAAAAGGAGAGAAGCGAACAGAAAATAGCTCTCAAGCTCAATATGAAAAGAATGCCACGTACATTTATATAATTAATCAACTTATGTAAGTTGAACACTTATTTTAAAAACTAGAAATTTAATGGAAGAATGTAACATGCTCTAGAAAATACCGATCTTACAAAGAAACAAAGCATCCTCTAGATATATGAATGCTGAATATTATCTGTAATTTAACAGTATACAAATCTACTGTCTGTGGGAAAGTAAGCTTTTGCACACCCTCCCATCACAGTATCTATCTCATGTATCAGGACAACGTTCTTTAAGATGCGACCTGACAACGAGAATTTATCGAAAGAAGTCGCAGTCAAGCCCCCCTGTGTTAGGACTTGCCTAAGAAGACAGTACGTGTACATAATCTTGCTTCTTGCTTCCTCTCTAGGCATTGGAGCTACGTGCCTTTAGCGGCTAAAGGACCCATAAAGATTTCCCATAAAGAAAGTGGAAAGTGCTAAAGCTGCCTGATTTGGAGGAGTGAGGGCAAGGAGATAAGAAAATGAAAAAAAAAAAAAAAAAAAAAAGGCAGAGAGGAATTAGGTTAATGGCCCCCAAGGTTACACCAGCAAATGCCAGAACCAGATCACAGATCCAGAAAAATCTCTGCTCCAAACCTCACGTTCAACATATGTCAACATAGGTCCAGAGCCACACCACTGGCCTCATGGGCAGCAAGTTCTCCATCACACACTGTGCTGTACTTTGGGGGCACCCTTCTCACTGGGTACAAAGTCCATGGTGCCCCCTCTCTCCCAGGCAGCGCAACACAGAAACTCCACGTATGTACAAAGAACAGAATGCCTCTGGGTCCTAAGAGTCCAAGTACTCATTTTATCTACTTTTATTATTCTAAAAGAAGACCTCTAAGTATTTGTCCTAAAACAGAAATAGCCATTCGACATCTGATTTTCTTTTGATATAAGTGAAATTAAAAAAAAAAAAATCCCTGTTCACGCAGATCTACATTTCAGAGCCTGTTCTGTGGGATGATTATTAGCAGCTTCTCAAGTCAAGGATGCCTGTGTCTCAGGCTCAGCTCGATTGCTTGCACGCTGCATTGAACTTGGGCAAGTCACTCCACCTCTCTGTAAGAATTCCCTCATTCATAAAACAGGAAGAATCATATCTGCCTCATAAACACCAGAAAGAAATTACAAAATGCATGACGTTCTCAGTGAGTATTCATTAAATTACAGACTCTGTTTCCTTGGTTCTAAGACACACATCCTCCCCCATTTTAATGTTTCTTGCAATCCAAGCATATCGCCGCATAACTTTCTGTCTCTCCCCAAAGCTGTTGCTGAAGAAGGACATGGTGTCAACCACGAGGACCAAAAAAAAAAAAAAAAAAAAAAAAAAGCCATGGTGGTCAAAAGCAGTACAATTAAAACACAATATCATTTTCTCTGATCAAAGTTACAAAGGTTTTTACAAGTAAGGTGGTCGGCTTGGGCAAAAAGCAAACTCAAGTCTCGTTCACAGCCACCAAGGTCACTGAACTAGGCTTTCCCCAGCAGCCCGGAGCTGTGGCGTCAAGAGCCTCCCACCTTGCTGTCCAAAGCATCACTCCTACAAGTCACCGAATCTGACAAGAGGTATATCCAGTGGCTTATTTCAGCATTATAGAAGACGAAGAGTGAAATGATGGTACATCCAAACAAACCTTCATGCATCCATTAAGAAAGGATTCTTTCAAAGGAAAATTCTTACACTCAGTTCAGAAAGCAAACAACAAAACTGCCATCACTAATTGAAAAGAATCTATGCGGAGATCAAAAAAAAAAAATAAACACAAACAAAAAAGGACAGGGAAAAAACACATGCTAATGGATCAATATCCTCATGATGAGGCTTCTATTCGTTTCTTATTCTCTATAATCTTATAGTATCTTTAGGAGTATCTAGCAGACAACTCTTATTATTCAAATATTTTTCCAGCTGATGATAAACACCAGAATCTTCATAACGAGGTAGAGTTTGAAACTGAGTTAATCTTGCATATAATTGTATCTTAGAAATAAACACTGAAGGAATACTTCAAGCTTTGAGATTAAAGACTCACGCTTGTTTATATTCAAGAAATGTATACTATGTACCAACACTTTGGACATCACAGGCAGTATAAGTAGGCACTAAAATTGAAGAAGGAACAATGGTGTTGAGATCCAGAGCCCAGGGTTTTAACGGAGACCCAGCAATAAATGATTTGGGCCACTTCTCTAGTAAGATTCAATTTCATCACTTTGAAGATAGGAAAAAAAAAAAAAAAAATCCGACCAGAATGACCATCCAGATCCCTTCTAGCGTCTTTTAATTTTCTGCTTTCGTGTTTTCATGAACAAAACTGAACTTTACGGCAACTTTACAGAGAATTTATCACCGATAAACCAAAAACTAAAGAAACAAAGGAAAAACCACACAATCTAACAGGTAACAGGCTCAGCGACATGAGTACCCTGTGTCTGAGTGAAGAATGATCCCCAAATATGGAAGGAGCTTATGAAAAACTGTCAGGACGCCGGCTGAATTACACTCAGCATTGCTGCAGCAAAAGGACTGTCACTTGCTCAGCCATAAAGGCTTTAGTACAATAAATGATAGATTTTATTGAGAAGAGTAAAAAGGAAGACATTTCATCACACTTAAAAAGTTATAACTGTAACCTTAAAAATACAGTTTACAACCTCATGTTAATATATTCAGTCTATCCATTACTTGGTTGTGTTTAAGGATTTTGTGCAAGAAAACAGGATAGGAATGAATAAATCTTGTCTGCAGACAGTTTTTATACTCAATTTTGAGACTGGGGCCTGTGGAGCTAGCGAATGCATAATATCATGTATCATTATAAACCGAAAACCCATTCTAATCAATATTTTTGCTGACATCTTTGAAATTTCAAACTTTCCAGGAGGTAACTAAATGAAAAGTATAAAACTTGACCAAAGTTATAAAGCTTATGTATACCCATTTCTGTTCTATACTAACGATGTTATAACGCCACCTGATGTATAGACAATGCTTAGGAACCCTATTCTGAGTTCACGCCTCTTGAATTTAAACACTGTAAGAAGACTTTGATACCCGTTGCTACATTCAACACAGTGTCAAGTTAGTTCAATATATCATTTATGCTGAAACATGAAAAAAGGAGGAAGGCTTGATGTAGACATGCCTTTAAAAAAAATCAGAAGTTTATGGAGCAGGAAAAAAAATAAAAATTAAGTATTACAAGTTCTCAGCCACTTGCTTTTGCAAGTCCCAGAATGGAATGCTATTCATAGCACCCACACCCTGTATAGCAGAAGGCATAGAATAATTTTCCTTTCGAGAGGAATTGAAAATATACTTCAAGAGCTTTAAATATTCAGATCAAACGTTAGGAACATAATTCTCGAAGGCGACCCCTGGAGAGGAGAAAATCAGAAAACAATCAAATAGGGCTCTTGTCGTGGTTTGAACAGTGGTCCTCCAAAAGATAGGCCCACCCAGGACCTAAGACTATGACCTTAACAAGAAAAGGATGTCTGCAAATGTGATTAAGTTGAAAGGTGTGGGATGAGATCATCCCCAATTAGTGGGGGCCCTAAATCCAATGACAATGACAAGTATCCTTGGAAAAGAAAGGGAGAAGACTAAGAAGAGAATGTCATATTTAAAACAAGGGCCGTCTCATAGAGACAAAATAGAAAATGAAAGGCAGACAGATTTAGAAGCCACAATAACTAAAGATTTTCTACAACTGAGAAAAGGAGTAACCAGGACTGTATTTTTAAAAGTTTGATATTTTAAAAATCATAAGCAATGTTAAAAGATAAACAGCAAATACTTTCAACTACTACCAAAAACAAAGGCTTCATTTCCCAAATGGATTAAGAGCTCTTTAAAAGAAAAAGAATCGGGCACCTGGTTGGCTCAATTGGTTAAGCCTCTGCCTTCAGCTCAGGTCATGGTCCTGGGATGGAGCCCCACATCAGGCTCCTTGCTCAGTAGGGAGTCTGCTTCTCCCTTTCCCTGTACCCCTCCCCCACTCATGCTCGCTCGCTCTCTCTCTCTCTCTCTCTCTCTCAAATAAATAAATAAAATTTAAAAAAAAATCCCCAATAGAAAAACTAGCAAAGGCCATAAAAGGACAGTAAAAGTAAATATGAACAGATCGTAATGTATGAAGGGATATAAGACCACAATCATGAGAGAATGCAAATTAAAACTAAAACAAGATACCATAATTCACTTCAGGAGTGCCAAGAAAAATGTGCTAACATAATTTATATTCAGAAGGAAACAACCACTCATATTTTGCTATCAATCAATACAATCATTATGGAAGACAAAAGTACAAATGCGTATACAATGTCTGATCCATTAATTCCCCTTCTGGAAGTTTATCCTAAAGACATCCTTGCAGTTGGGCAATATCTATTAACGTTATATATCCAATTGAGCAGTTATGTATTTATACAGCAAAATTATTCACTGCAATATCATTTGTAAAGCTTAATGACAGGATATTCAGGTTGATTAGGTAATACAGGATTGGTTAGTTACCCACAAAATGGGATACCATGCAGATGAAGGGCTGCAGAACGGGAAGACAGATGCCTCTCAGCTATTCACGCAGAAACATCAAAGACATACTAAGGACTGAAAGTATGCGTTTACATATTAAAATTTTCCATCCCTTGACATTTCTGATTTGCTCAAGCGATACAAACTGTAGTAACACAAACCGATGCTGTATTAAATGATTAATTACGTAGAATACTTGTTAGTGCTACATCTTTAACAAATATAAGAAAAATAGACAATATGATGAGGCTAAGCTTTTGAGTCACTAACCCCAGGAGGCACACGTTCTAAAAATTTAGGACCACCTGTGATAAGCTAAAATCAGAAATACTAACTCCTCAAAAGTGAATTTTAGTGCTTTGCTTCATTTATCCCACTAATGAAAACTGGTTACTCCCACGTTCGTTGAAGTTCTGGTCCAGGGGGTGGCCAAATCCAACCCGCCACCTGTTTGGACAGCCTGTGAGCTCTAAGAATGGTTTTATATTTTTAATGGTTGAAAGAAAATCCAAAGAATGGTATTTTATGATACATGAAAATTCTATGAAATATAAATTTCAATGTCTTTAAAATTTTATTGGAACACGACCATGCCCATTTGTTCACATATTGTCTGTGGCAGCTTTCGTGCTATGATGGCGAAGTTGAGTAGTGTCAACAGAGACTGTCGTGGCCAGGAAAGCCTAAAATATTTACTATCTGGCCCTTTACAGAAAAGGAAAAAGTCTGTCAACCCTTGCTTTATTTAGCACGCTGTCCCAGTTTATTCCTTGGCTTCCGGCAAATGAAAATCAAGTGCTCTTTCCTAAATTAATTCTTCCTAGCAAGTACGAATAAGTATCTCCTAGACTGCAAAACTCCTCGTCCGTCTGAGCCATGTGATATTAAAATCACATTTACTTCAGCTCCCTACAGGTGACACACACACCTTGCCCTAAGTATCACCAGTTTGGTCACCAACAAGTCCCCCAAACTCGAGGCATTTGTTCATTCAGTTCTGCAGGGAGAATTCCGTGCGGTAGGCTTTAGCTCCAGCGCGGTCAGAAGATGTTGGGCCCTCAGCCCTGCTGCCTGTGCTCGAACGAGGAGTTTTCATTCTGTGCAGCTACGTGTGGGTTTCGGCCGCGTCTCCCACCACCGGCTGAAACCTGCGCCGGGATCTTCTGGAACCTGACCATCTCTGCACCCCCCAGGATGAAGACCGCAGCAGTCGCTCTTTCCTAATGACCCTCTACAACATCAGTTATTCTTTTCTCTAACACTCAGATTTGCGAGTCCAGGGCCTTGCCCCGGTTCAGGTTCAAACCAAGTGGCAGAGTTAAGACTCCAATGACGTCCGGTATGGAACAGGAGACTCTTGTGGCTGTGGACGTGGGCTCCTCAGATCTTCCTTCAGGAGAGCCAGCGTCCCACTGCAGCCATCTAGAGGATCTGCCTGTTTCCAAGCAGAGTCCATCCACGTTGCAGGCACAGCCGGACAGATGACGGGGTTCCCCACTCGGGCCCAGCACAGACTCCCTGGGGGGCTGGCCCGGCTTCCATACCACTGTCCTATCCAGCTGTCCTTCCTCCCCTCTCCCTTCACCGAGCCCACACCTGCATCCCAGGCTGAAGGGTCCCCATGCCCACTTCTGCTTCATTCCCTTCATCTTCCACACGTACGTACGTCAGTAAAAATCTTGGACTTCTCACCCCTTCTAAACACTTGGTGGGTGCTTCCCAGAGGATCCAACTGGCAAGATGCCCAAAAGTATGTGTTCAATAAATGAATAAAATAAAAACATGGGTTTAAAGTTCTGCATTCAAAGACCCCTCTCACGGAATTAATAACACAGCATCTACAACGGACCTGTGCATTGGTACCGATGAGGAGTATAAAGCTCAGTGCTGCTCTCATTACTTCTTCTCCCTGAGGCTTCTGGAAATTCTTTTTTTGGCGGGGGGGGGGGGGAATAAAAAATTCTAGCAGAATACATCTAGGTTTCGTCTCTTCATACTGCAAGAGCAGAGTCCTAAGCTACTGTTCTCCACGTTTTCACCCTTCTAAAATTAAGACCCTCTTAAAATTGGTATCAAAAGAAATTTCCAGCTGCTGGGAAAAGAAGTTAAGAATTTATCAGTAGTTGTCACTGTTGGCACACACACAAACTGTGGTTGAATTTTAAGTCTGGATCCTTAATTACGGCTTAATGTTTACACATTAAGGTTTCACTATGATGCAGCACTGAAATAAAAAGTTGTGTAATAGACGATTGCATATTATATGGCAGTCAGCGTAATTAAAGGCAGTAGAAATGCTAAATCTCCCAGAATTTAACATTTAGGAGAGGTTGGTGGGATTCATTCATGTGTCATGGAGAACTATCACTTGCGCAGCTCACAGCTCTCATGAGCTGCTGGCTCATTTATAAGGGAAGCAGTTAAACTTCTGGTGATATGTGATTAAATTATATGGGGGGGGGAGCTTTTTAAATTCACTGAGTAAAAGGTACAAACACAAATGCTATCTTCACCGATAGTCCAAGGACAGTAACAAGACTAAAGACAGAAAAAAAAAGTAAAAATCACCTTAATAAAAACATCAGTGGGTTATGATGTGAGCATTATACAGTCAAATGATTTAAAATACATTTATCACACACAGAAAGAAAAAGCAACTGATAAAGGGGTAAAATGTCATGAATAGCAAAAGCTCCAGGTCAACCCGGGTCCCTTCTTGCTCATGCATTTGAAAACCGTAGGCAAAACTAACTCAGCTTCCCCAAAACGGATATGAGGTAACCATCAACCGGTTCCTCTACATTTAAGAAAACTCATCAATTTTATCATCACAGTAGAGAACGCTCCGGCCTTCACACTCCCGCAAGCTACCCGGGAGCTTCCGCCCACGTTTTGGCCTGAGTGCTCCTGGTGTGCAAAGCCTCTGAGTGTGTGCACAGTCAACTTCTACTCATTACTACTTTGGTGATTCATTGATTTTCCGTTCTTTATAAACTTTTGACACAGGCCATTAGAAGCAGACTTCTGGATTGTTCCCGCGTTCTCTCTGGCTGCTGGGTCCTCTGGGGTGGTCGTGGTCTCCTTCGTCTGGCCACAGCCCGCTTCACAGCTGTGTTCAGCTCAAACCCCTCATGGCTCCTGGGGCGGCCTGACCTTGGGACTGGAGGGAGGGCTCGCCAGTGGTCTCAGCTCTAGTGACAGAGGCACCAGCAAAGCTCAGCGGGGGAGTTAAAGGATGTCAGATCCCCGTGTCCCCAAACTGAAGGTAACAGATGTGCGGGGCTGGGGAAAGACAACATGAATTTGGCCTCCAAATTTAAGAGAGAGATAGGTCTCTTCCCAGGAGATTTACAGATCTGCGTCTCCTAAGAGCAAGGCCCTGGTTTCCAGAGAAGGAGGCAAGGAAACAGTTATGGGTTCTGATTCAGGAAGTCTTGGAACTTGACCCCATCACCGAAACAGTGTTGCTGCCCTGAGGAAGTTCTTGGTGTTCCATGGTGGGGTTTAAAGTAGAAAGAGCAGCTCTCCTATCCACCAGGTCAGGGCACATTTCTCATTTGTGTCAAGTTTCATTTCATTTCTGGGAATTACTGGGAGCAGCGTAACAGGCATTTCCTCAGCCCCATCAGTGTTACTATCTTGAGGATCTGAAGGTGGAGTGCTGCATCTTGGATGATCAAGTTGTTTGTGGGCAAAGTCCTTCTCTCAATGTCTCTTTCGCTTACAGTCTTGACAAGTATCCTTGTCAACAGGGGCAGGTTCAAAGGTAGCTCCCAAGTTTGGCCCACGCCCCTGTGGCTGCTGTAACTGTAAGGCCATGAGTTTATTTGCTTGATGACCCTTCTTCTGTTCTAAAATTCTTTAGAAATGCTCGGCGAGATGTTGGAGCTCAGAGAGGGGAGTGATCTCCCATCTTGATTTATGTTTCTTTAATTAATCATTAAGCTCAGGGAGAAGCAGCCCATTAACAGAATCAGCAGACAAGGTACTATCAGCCTCGTGGTCCCTGAAACCAGTCTGCAACTGATAAATCCCTTTTTTCCTTACAGGACTGTATCATGGCCCAGTCGATTCCCACAAGAAAAATCCTGAGTATAGCTTCAAGGAGTGACTGGCCTACTTCTCTTTTTTTTTTTAATCGTTGTTGTTCTTTTGAGGCATGTTGGGTGGGATCCTCCAAGACCTGTAGAGGGGTGTTTCCAATCTTCTGCAATGGAGCCACCTTTGGGCACCCCCTGGACCCCTTACCCCAGGTGAATGAACTGGTCAAAATCAGGAAATCCAGGATCATAAGCTCCAAGAAGAATCTGGAAGTCTTTATAAACTAATTTAGTTTGGTCCGTCGTTAGGCCTGAACAATCCCTCACAAATCAGAGCTCGGTTGAAGACGAGGGTTTACGTTTTGCTGTAGCTGAGATCTCCCCTCCCAGTTCATGGATGTCCTTATCCTCCAGGATACCAGGAACTTGGGAGGTTCCGGGAGTTGGGGGAAGATGGGAGGGAATGTCAGCATCGGGACAGCCCGGCGCAGAGGGGTTGTTAGCTGCACGGTCAAGTCTTCAACCTCAGTCAGAGCTTTGGTCTTCAGTGTTTCTTTTTATTTCTGAGTAGTATTCTATTACATGGATATACTTCCATTTGTTTACTAATCCCCTATTGATCAATATGTGGGTTTCCAGTTTCTGACTATGGCAAGACTATGTGTGTCTTTTTGCAAACCTGCGTCTTCTTCTCTTGAATAAATACATAGGATTGGAATTCCTGGGTCTTGGGATTCTGTGTATAAGGTGTTAAACTCCAAGTGGTTGCATCCTCTTACAGTCCCACCAAGCAGTGGGTGATAATTCCAGTTGTCCCATAGCCTCTCCAAAATCTGAGGGTCTGTTCGACTTTGGCCTTTCTAGGAGGTTTGAAGCAGCATCTCGTTTGTAATTTTGTCAGTATAAAGAATGTCGAGCTTCTGGTGATGTGCTTATCGACCATTCACATGCATCCTTTTATAGCTGTCCGTTTAAAGGTCTTGCTCGTTTTTGGAGCTTGGAAGACATGAATACCTAACTGAATAAAAGGCAACAAAGCCTTCATAGCACAATGCTACGTGGTATGTGTCGTGGGTAAGAGAAACCAGGAAAGCTGCAAGAAAGATCAGTTCTAACCCCTGCAGTGTGATAGGTGGTAACTCATCATCCTAGCCCTTTGGTTTAATGTATCTGAGATTCATCTGTGTTGCACGTGTCAGCACTTTGCTCCTTTTTCTTGCTGAGTAGTATTCCCCGGTAGAGGCGGACCACACCTTATCACTCCCCAGCTCAAGGACATTTGGGCTGCTTCCAGATTTTGGTGATATGAACAAAGCTCCTATAAATATCTGAAGAAAGGTTTTTGTGTGAACATATGTCTTTCTTTTAGTAACTTTCTAGAAGTCTGATTGCTGGCTCATATGGTTAGGGGCAAGTTTAACTTTAAAAAAAAAAGATTTATTTATTTTAAGGGGGGGGAGAGAGAGTGCGCACATGAGTGGGAGGAAGCAGAGGGAAAGAGAGAGAATCACAAGCAGGATCCACGCTGAGCACAAAGCCAGACCCGGAGCTCGATCTCACAACCCTGAGATCACAACCTGACCCAAAACCAAGAGTCACATGCTTCACTGACTGCACCGAGATGTCTCTGCATGTTTAACTGTGTAAGAAACCACCAAACCATCTTCCCAGAGGAACTAAACCATCCTGCACTCCCACGGGCACTGAATGAAGGTTGCTGCACATCCTCCCCAGCACTTGGGACTGTCAGAATTTGTTTGATTTAAAGCCATTCCAGGGTGCAGTGGTTTCTAACTGTGGCTTTAATTTCATTTTCCTAATCAATAATGATTCTGAATGTCTTATTTTTTCATCACAAGTACACTCCTTAATCCTCATCACCTGCTCCCATGCCCCCTCCACCCCAGCCATCTCCCCACTGGTGACCATCAATTTGCTCTCCGTAGTCAAGCGTTTGTTTTTTGGTTTGTCTCTTTTTTTTCCCCTTTGCTCATTTAGTTTCTTAAATTCTACATGAGGGAGATTATAGGGCTTGACTTTTCAGATTCAGTAGATAGAAGATAAGACAGACACTGCTGGGAGGCAAATCATAAAATCTGGAGTATATGCAAATAACAGGAGCCCAGGGGCGGGGGGGGGGGGTAGGGAGAAAAAGAAACAGGTAGTGGGGTGCTTGGCTGGCTCAGCTGGTGAAGCACGGGACTGGATCTCAGGGTTCTGAGTTCAAGTCCCACATTGGGTGGAAAGATTACTTAAAAAGATAAAAAAAAAAAAAAGATAACTGCTAGGAAAATGGCTACAATTAAATAAAAGGAAATGTCTCTGCAGAAAATAGAAGTGAGGTCACCAGGGTGCAGACGAAGAGGGTTTAGGGAGTTATTACGTAGTGGGTACAGGATTTACGTTGGAGACGACGAAAATGCTGTAGGCACAGATAGTGAGGGTGTTTATACACAACACTCCAAAGGCCTTTAACGCTACTGATTTATACACCTACGAATGGTGAAATGTTATGGGTATTTTACCACAATAAAAAAAATTAATGTCTAATAAACATGTATATAAACCAAAAAAAAAAAAAAAGAGGCAGGTCTCCTGTTTGAAGACTTACAAAACTATATGCCAGGCAAACTAATTTAAAAACAAAAACAAACAGACAAAAACCACGTACACCCAGGAATATTTTTTTTTAAACACTCTTTTTTTTTTTTTTTTTTAAGATTCTATTTATTTATTCATGAGAGACACAGAGAAAGAGAGGCAGAGACACAGGCAGAGGGAGAAGCAGGCTCCATGCAGGGAGCCCTACGTGGGACTAGATCCCGGGTCTCCAGAATCACGCCCTGGGCTGAAGGCGGCTCTAAACCGCTGAGCTGTCTGGGCCGCCCTACACCCAGGAATATTCTAATAAAATGTTTGAATTGGAATGATAAAGAAAAAAAACCCTCTAAGTTTCCAAATAGACATGAAAACTTGCAAGTGTTTTTATCATTTGGTTTTAATATCTTTTCCACAGACTTGGCAAATTAGGGAAGAAGTTCAGTAAACTCGTCTGCCTTCCTGAAGCTGTATGCAATAGTACTTCCAACTTTAATCTCTGTGACGTGAATAATTATTAAAATGAGACGGCAAGTCAAAAACATCAACTGCTAGCATACTATTGCAGGGTCACAATATAATTTATCATCAAACAGACACTTGAGAATAACACAAGGTGCCATTAATAATTACACTAAGACAACAGGTGTCAACCTGGGCATATGGTCATGCTTAACTATTCAAATGGTTCATTAAATAACCTTTCAAGTTTCCATGCATTTTTAATCAAAGACCTGACATTTTTTTAAGGCCTGTTCTTTCTTATAATTATCTCAGAGTCTTTATTCAGTGGTTTCATAAACAAAAAGGAAAGAATATTTTTCTGCTCTGGCATTAAACAGTAAGTCTACGTGTATTTAAATAGCATTTGGTTAAGAAAAACTAATGGTTTTTTACGCCATACTAGATATATGTCCGAAATCCCTAAAAATGAAAAACTCTTTAATAAAGAATGCTTCATCTTATCTTATGAACACACCAGCTCCATGAGAAAGGGGAGCCCATTTTTCAAGGTTTCTATACATCATAAAGAACACTGGACACTTAATACTTATGATACAATAAAAGCAAGTTATTTGGCATTTTAATCAACTAGAGAATGCTCTCCAGGGACCATACTGACGTCTTTCCAGAATTTTGAATCTTTGATTCTTAAGCTAAAAGTCATGATGGACCTACTATGTATTAATTGAGAGCATATTTGAGCACCCACTGTGTGCTAGGAATGACACCAAGGACACAGAGATAGATTCATGCGTCGTATTAGCCCTTGAGGTCTGAAGTGTCAGATGCATGATGGATCCAAACGAAAGAGAGGTGTTTTTTTTTTTTTCTTTTTTAAAGCTTATTTGAGAGAGCACACACACGCACAGGCCGGAGCTGGGGAGGGGGGAGAAGGAGGAAATCTCAAGCAGACTCCCCGCTGACCATGGAGCGCGGTGCGGGGCTCAATCTCATGACCCATGAGATCACGGCCTGCGACACCAGGAGTCAGATGCTGCACCCACTGAGCCATGCAGGTGCCCGACACAGAGTTTAAATGTTGCTGAAATGCAGAATGGTTAAGGGAAAGGTTTCTGAGCTTTGTTTAAAAAAAAAAAAAAAAAAAAAGGCAAGTAGAAATTCAAAGAGCGGGCAAGAAGGGGGAACTGCTTTTAAACAAAGATAAAGGCCCCCCAATGGCCTGTTTCTGCTGCTGCATAACCTGCAGCGCAACCTGAGTGCTCGCGTGAGCACCTGCGGTGCGGCACGCACTTGCTCAGGCCATTCGGGCGGAGCGGGGCCCTGCTCGGGCCGCAGGCTTCAGGGACACCTGTCTGCTAGGCCGCATCTTAGCAGCCTGAGGGTTGGAAAGTGGCATCTCAAACTTTTATTTTTTTATTTTTTTTTATTGGAGTTCGATTGGCAAATATATAAGCATAACACCCAGTGTTCATCTCGTCCAGTGCCCCCCTCAGTGCCCGTCACCCAGTCATCCCCGTCACCCCGCCCACCTCCCCTTCCACTACCCCTTGTTTGCTTCCCAGAGTTAGGAGTCTCTCATGTTCTGTCTCCCTTTCTTATATTTCCCATTTTCTCTCCTTTCCCCTTTATTCCCTTTCACTATTATTTATATTCCCCAAATGAATGAGACCATATAATGTTTGTCCTCCGATTGACTTACTTCACTCAGATAATACCTTCCAGTTCCATCCATGTCGAAGCAAATGGTGGGTATTTGTTGTTTCTGATGGCTGAGCAATATATTCCATTGTATACACAGACCACAGCTTCTCTATCCATCATCTGTGGATGGACACCGAGGCTCCTCCCACAGTCTAGCTATTGTGGACATTGCTGCTGTGAACATCGGGGTGCAGGTGTCCTGCTATTTCACTGCATCTGTATCTTTGGGGTAAATCCCCAGCAGGGCAATTGTTGGGTCGTAGGGTGGAAATTTTAATTTGCATTTTAAATTGCAGCTGTGAATCTGGGTTGCCTCGCTGGGAGTGTCCTCGGACCACCGCAACACGCTGGCTACGAGTCTGGGCTCTAGAGTCAGGCTGTCTGCGCCCAAATCCTGGTTCCGTGGCTCACTGGCTGGTGACCTCAGGGACATGAGTAGGCTTCTCTGCCCCATGTCCTCAGACACAAAAGGCAGATCGCGATTAGAATGATCTCATTAGGGAAGTGTATGAATTAACCAGTACAACTCTTCAAGCACAAGGCAGAATGTGGCACGTTCAGCAGACATTACCTACCATTACTGGCCCATATTTCTGATAAATCATGTTTTGTTTTTGTTTTTGTTTTTTTTTGTTTTGTTTTTTTTTACTAATTTGTAGGAGCTCTTAATATATGGGAACCACCACTGTCTTACCACCCAATCTCCCCAAATCCTTAGGCTGCCGGTCCAAATGCTAAGAGCCACTCCACTAGAAGATATTTGGCAAGCACATTTTAGAAATACTCTGAGGAGTGGAATCAATATTTTTGACAAGGATAGAGCTTACCACTAAGCATAGAATCTAAATAATTCTCCTGGTAAGAAATCTCTCAAGACCTTTTGTAAATTTAGGTGGCTAAGCCACTCTTTTAAAGTAGCTGTTGAAACTTCCAAACAGTCGAGAACACTGATGCACAAAAAGCCATATGATCCCAAGACTATAAAACCAAAGAAACGGCTAATATAGTCATTAACAGGCTTCCAGGGCGAACGGCAAACAATGGCACGTGTGCCATCATCACCTCCCTGTCCTGTGCCCAAGGCAGGTCATGAGTCAGTCCTAGCTCTTTCTTGATAAGCTCACACAACACTACTGCAACGCTACTCCCAACTCTCTGGGGCAGACGTTCCAGAAATCTACTTGCCACCCTGGTTCTAGGGCAGAAGTCTCTCATAGGCAACTGAGAACCCCCAAAGGTGCTTTTATCATTCACTGGTGGAGGGATCGTGACCAGGGACTGACCAGCCTCCTAGGGAGCAGTTAGGGAAGGGCGAGCAGGGAAATGTGTGAAATAGCATGAGGCAGCACCCTGGCATCGAAAGATCTGTCGTAAATATGTGGTCATACCAGCAAAGCCCTAAACGGGGGTGGGAGGGGGCAACGCCAGCAGGAAAAATAATTGTGTGACACACCGTCTGCAAGATCTCCATTAAGTCTGGAGATAAAAGGAAAAAGTATGGGTCTGTGCATATAAAGTTACGAAGGGCATCTTCCCTATACTAAAGAGAAAAAAAATATATATGTGTCCAAATGGTATGGGCACCCTATAAATTCCTCTGAGACTCAGAAATTCACACAAGCTGGCCAACTCATTGAGCTGGGGGGTTAAAAAATCTGTATTTCTGTAGCAAAGAATAGGGTTATACAAAGAGACGATAGAGTTCAGATGCTATAAAAGCCTACCAAGATCTGAAAGATGGGACCTCAAGAGATAAAATAGAAATCCAATTAACAGAAAGGGAGCACAAGGTCCCAGTGCTGGGAGTAGCCCTAGGGACTGAGGACAGGTCTCAGCCTGTAAGTGAGGGGCAATTAGCCTGAAAGTGGTGGAAAAAAGGCACACAAACTCAGGAATCTCACAGGCCAGGCGCTAAGGACTGAACAGACCCAACGCCACAGCCCCGCCACCCAGAAAACTGCCCCTGCACTTGCCAGTACGGTGCAGAGGATCAATTCTAATAAAACAATTTCAGCTTCAGGAAATGTGTGTGTAATGTCTGTGCATTTTTAAATATGCCTCTGTGATCCTACTGGGTTTGGTTTGCTTCGGTGGGATGTATAAAAATCCTAGAACTTTAGAGATTCAAGAGTCCCTTAAAGATCATCTCCTGCAAAACCCCCATTTTACTCTCCAGGAAGGGGAGGGCCTGGAAAATTATGATTGATCTAAGGGTCACAATTCTTCTTGGTAACGAAGCTAACTCGAGGCCCCCATATCCATTCAGTCTCATTGTTATTTCCTCCTTCCTGCTGGTCTCTATCAAATCATAAAAATGCCAGTTCCCTGCTTATCCAGCACAACTGTGACATGGAGGTGTGAACCTTCCCTAAAAAAGGAAACCTGCCCAAAAGGCAACTGCTTCCCTATGCTGTTATTATTTCTTTCATCTTAACAGGACAGTTAAGCTTGAGATAGGGTCAATTATTATTCCAGGGTAAAATTTCCAACCTCGAGAACCCAGACAAGAAAAAGACTGATCATTTCATCATCAGTAATGCTACGCTGCAGGCCTCAGCGTGACCGCCCAGGCACTCCCAAACCACTCGATGATAGTAAAATGGGATGTTAAAATCCTTTCCTTCAACAGCTCCTTGGGCATAAGGCGCACCAGGTGAGGATTCTCATTACCCTGTTATCCCATCAGCCAGCTGCCTCTAAAGAAATGGCTCAAAGCGAACAGGTCCCATAACTTTCTGTCCCACAAAGACGTCACCCCACCCCCACCGCCAAAGTGAGCACTTAAATTGTCAGTTACGTCCTTTACGGACATAATGCTGAGAATTACAGGCCTAGAGGTCACAGTCCTGGGGCAGAGGCCTGCAAAACATGTAACTTGAGAGGGCCAATTTGCCTGTCCGTGCTTCAGTTGGCCCACCTGCCAGATGGGGACAATACCATGTTCATCAAGCGGTTTCAATGACCGAGATGCAGCATGAGAGGCATTTGGCAGAGTTCCTGGCACATGAGAAATATCCGAATGTTGGCTGCTGTTACGACTTTTCAATCAGGTAAAGGTTCTTATATATAAAGTCAGTTCCGAAAGCCAAAGAGCCGTATAGACAGCTTGAGGTCCTCCAGTCGTTGTATTTCCACGTAATTACCAAACCCGTTTAGGGAGAAAGTTAAACTACCGAGAGAAACAGTTTGTAACCATGGAACTCGATCATGAATCCTGTAAATCCTATCAAAACTGGAAACGGCAGGTCTATCAAACTGTGTCCATCAAAGGCTGAGCAGGGTTTCCCCATGCTCTTGAAAGAGAACAAGAGGTTGCCCAGAATCTTTGCGTTGATTTTATTATCCCACAACATCCCAACGGAAAGACATCCCTAAAAAATAACCCAACCTATACTAAAACAAACTAAAAACAGGCAGCCCAGGTGGCTCAGCGGTTTAGTGCCTGCATTCGGCCCAGGGCGTGATCCTAGAGTCCCAGGATTGAGATCCACCTCGGGCTCCCTGCATGGAGCCTGCTTCTCTCTCTCTCTGTGTCTCTCCCTCTCTCTCCCTCTCTCTCTCTGTGTCTCTCATGAATAAATAAAATTTTTAAAAAATAAAAAATAAAACTAAAAATAAAAACAATCAGGGTCAGAATAAAACATGCATTGTTTCATAGACCAGCAGAACAAACAAATATAAAGGAGCAAGAGACAACCTGCTTGAGCAATATGATGCTCACCTTCCAGAAATATCTTCCAGGCACAAGGGGAGCCTCCTATTCACTGGCTGCAGGTCCCTACACTTTGCATTCGACAGCTGCACTGTCGTGCAGCTTAACGTGCTGAGGCCACACAGAGTGCCTCCATAACCCCCCTCACCTTTGCTCACTTAACGTGCTGAGGCCACACAGAGTGCCTCCATAACCCCCCTCACCTTTGCTCACACAGGGTCAACAGGACACCCGCAATTTAAGAGGTTTTATAATCACTCAAGTGGGGGGCGCCTGGGTGGCTAAGTGTCTGCCTTTGGCTCAGGTCATCATCCCAGGGCTCTGAGATCGAGTCTCGAGTCGGGCGTCCTGCTCAGCAGAGAGCATGCTTCTTCCTCTGCCTCTGCATCTCTCTTGAGTAAATAAATAAAATCTTAAAAAAATAATAATAATGATCACTCAAATGGGAAAAGACAGTAACACCAATGCAAGTAATAGTACCTTATTAGGTTCTAATAGTACCTTAGAACATTACAAAGCTGAAACAAGGGAAAGTCTGACAAAGGTTTTACACTCATGATCCCAATCTGTGGTTGGCAACTTCTAAGCTGAGCTAATGGACAAGTTTTTCAACTTTACCCCTGAGACAGAGCTCTTTTTTTTTCTTTTTTTTAGCAAGGAGCCCTGAAAAATCCAGTCGCAGAACAGCTCTCTCGGGTTCTTTAAACAGGCAGTAATCTCAAGTGGACAGGATGGGTCATGGGTTCGGCCTGGACACACCCCCTCCCAGGGCCCCGGGAAGCGTTAGTTGGGGCGACGGCTCTCCGGGCCACATCCCCGCAGCCAAGCACGCAGCCAAGCCAGCCATCCCCCCACCCGAGCTTCTGGGCCCGAGCCCCGAACAGCCAAGATTCAATCGTTGGGTGGTGGCCATCAGACAGAAGGACCGGGGGACGAGCCACGGAGCAGACTGCAGGCGGGGCACCCTAGGGGAGCCGGGCAGCAACGGGCTGCAACTGAAATAAAAAGTAGAAGACAACGGATTCAAGCCATTTTTCAAGAAGCTTTATCATGAAGGAAGAGTGACCCCTCCAACACGGTGCGACTCGGGGGTATTTTGGGGAGAAGAGAAAAAGGCATGGCTGTGTAAGCCCAGGAGAAACATCACAAACCAGGGAGGAAACTCAAAAACACAAGAAAAACCAGTGCTGGTGTCTCAAGAGGTAGGAGGGGATGGGATCAAGGAAAGGCCGGAGGGAGGCAGCTAGCCAACTCTAACGTGGCTAAGACACTTCTCATTCTCAAATGAAGAGGGGGAGGTGACGCCCTGACCTTGGAGCTTGGGTACTCTGCTTTGCTGAACCCCAAACTTACCCATGATAAATTCACCCCTCGTTAAGCATGATGCCAGGATTCTTCCCCCAGTCCTACTGGGGAGAAAAAAATGGTGGGGAAAATGAGACTTCTTTATACAAAGATTTACTGAGTGCTTATGTGCTAGACACTGGAAATAGAGAGATAAATATCACCATCCAGAGTTCACAATCTGGTGAGAGAGTGAGGACTATAAATAGCTCCAACCAGCAGGATGGCTGCCCTGCTGTGATCAAACAAGAGGCGGGACCCAGTCGCAAGGAATGAAGAGTGGGCCTAGCATGCGCAAGGTGGGCTGCAAGTCCCATGGTATTGTCACGACTTGAGGATTCTAGTCGAGTCTTGGCCATTAAGGGAGAGTTTATGCTTGGTCTTGCTTAAAACACAAACAAAAGGCAGGTTAAAAAAAGATTAATCTAATAGAAAGCACATTTGTCTTAAACATGGTCCTGGAGATGAATACAGCACTCCTCAATTTCTCTTTGCCTCTTCCTGAGAAAAGAGCTGAGGAACATTGCACAATAAAACAAAGGATGCTTTTAAGTCTTATCTTGATGGGAAATGAATCAATTTAATTAGACTTAGATTCAAGCAGACTTGAAGAAAGAAAAGTGTAACGGTTGCATTAAAGAATCTGTATTACACTTACACCTCTAAGGCCGCTCTAAGCTTCCTTCGATTCAATTGAAGGAGGGTTTAGACCAAAGTGTCATCCCCAACACAATCTACAACCTGCTTTCTGCCCAGCCCCCACTCTGAGGCCATCACAGAAGTGCCTGTGAAATATGTGTCACTATTCCAGGTGCTACAGTTGCAAGAAGGAGCAAAACAGTTTCTGCCCTCCATGGAACAGGCATCTCAGATGAGGCCAGGTCACATATTTGGAACTATATATCCTAATTCAGAAATATCTTCACAAAGGGAATGAATATAATTCACAACCACATACTGTGCGTTACTCCCTATAGATGCAGGAGGGGGAAGCGGAGGCTAGGGGGGCTCTGATAACCCCAGGGATCCCCTAAGGCTCCCCAGCCTCAGGAGGGGGCATGCTTATGCCTCTCCTGTGGAGACATCTTGGCCTGCAAATACCATTCTCAAATAGGGAGGAAACGGGGTTTTTTCATGGAGAGCTTGCAATTTTGCCAAAAGATTTCCTTTATGCTCAGGGCACTGTCATCTAAAAAGTTCAAACAAAAATTCTAAAAAGATTCTTAGGGTCTGGATAATTTAGTTTTCTTTGTGTAGAATAAATAATTCTGCAGACCTGCCCCCCTTGGAATTACGAACTACTAAAAAAAAAAAAAAAATTCAAATATGCACAATTCAAACATTATGTAATTTCAACTTAAGGCAAAATAAGGAGGGGGTGCAAAAGATGTATTTTTTTTTTATTTTATTTAAACTAAGAACCAGGAATGTCCACCATCTGAATTGATAAACAGCTAAAAGCAACTAGAAAGGCCCGCTATATGAGCTGATTCATGCTCACCACCTAGAATAGAGAAAATCTATCCTGGTCTGCCCAACACACCTGTCACTTATCAAGGTAGGAATATGACAAGTTTGCCCACACTCTGGCATCCTTCGTCAGAGCCAGAGCATCAAGAAAATAATTTTTAAAATGTTACCAATTAGTGGTCTCTAAAAATCTCAATATCAAGTGGGGAGAAAAAAGTACTAGAAAGCAATAATGTACAGAAAAGGTGGTCAAAAAAAAAAAAAAAAGAAAAGGTGGTCAAATACAAACCACCCTTTTGTAAACATGCCAAATTATATTAAACTTCACTAAAAATCACAACGCAAATTAAAATAAGCTCTTTCTATTTTTTTTAACTAGTAAAGACCACCCCCCTTCAAAAAAAAAAAAAAAAAATTCCCAGAGCACATGTATACTTGGAAAATTGGGCCCTCTCATACTTTCCTCCATCCTTTTAGATCAATAATGCATATGATCAAGAAATAATTATTAAAAAAAATATTTATTTTATTTATTCACTTTAAAAGAAGAGAATGCAGGGGAAGAGGAGACAGAGAATCCCAAGCAGACTCATTGCTGAGCACAGAGTCCGTCCCAGGGCTCGATCCCCTGGCACCAGGAGATCATGACCTGAGCCAAAATCAAGAGTCAGACACTCAACTGACTGACTGCCAGGAAATCTCTAATTTAAATCCAAAATAATGGAGGCACCTGAGTGGCTCAGCGGTGGAGCGTCTGCCTTTGGCTCAGGGTATGAGATCCCAGAGTCCTGGGATCGAGTCCCACATCGGGCTCCCCACAGGGAGCCTGCTTCTCCCTCTGTCTGTGCCTCTCTGTGTCTCTCATGAATAAATAAAATCTTCAAAAAATAAAAATAAATCCACAACAATGGATTTAAGGTACACTAAGCGATCTGCCGCCTGCTCCACCGCAGTACCAGGCCCTCAAATACTAGTTTGGACAAATGCTTGCTGCGGTTAAGCCCTTTCAGTTCACTCAGTGCCACAATATAACGCTAAAACCTTACTGTCCTTAACCCCAAGACCGGATATTAAATTCACCTTTCAGCACATCACTCTCCCTGCCACCTTATAAATGTTCATCTTTCTTGTCTCCTATAAATACGGCCCCCTAAAGCTCTCAGCTATCTGTCCCAAAAACATCTCTTGATTTTCATCCATCTTTGCTCCACTTAAAACAGTCCCTCCCTCCCATGTGAGGCAGCTGCCCTCAATTTGTTTCTCTGTTCATTCTTCTACTTTTGCTACAGTGGAGAACAGCTGGTCAAGGTGGTTAACCCTCAGGTCGCTAGGCTACTAGACAACAGGTTCTCAACTCAAGTGACATCTGAATCACCTGCAGAGCTCTGAAAAACACCAGTGTCCAGGCCTCATTCTGAAACAATTAAATCAGAGCATAGGTCTTTGGCCCAGGCATCTGAACTTTTCATGCTCCCTGGTGATTCCACGCAAGGTTGAAAACCTCAACAACAAATTCACCATCCAGGTTATACAGGAAGGTGGAGACAGCTGCTCCCATCGGCCCCCAGGGATGGGATGCAGGGCCTGGGGCATCATTCACACAAACATGACCATTGCCTTTACAGGTCACGGCATGGAAGTTCTCGGAAAGAACTGCCATAAATAATGGAAGTGATTATGTACTATAAGAGATCTGGGACGCACTAGGTTGGGTAAAGGTTTTGTACCTGGCAAGTGGACATGAAGGGAAAGCAGTGATGGTCACTAAACAAAAAAGTCTACCAGCTCCTTTAGCAAGGTTTTCCTAAGCCAGTCTTACAAATTTCCCTTTAGAAATACCTGTAAGAATTTCTACAGATCCACCAGTTACCCCTGTGCTATCTCTAGCTCTCTTAGCAGAGTGTAGCAACAGAGTGAGATGCCAGTTGAATCATAACAAAAAGAGCCAGATGGTCATGTCTAACCTGGGAAAAGTAGGATAGCTACTGTCAGATTAAGGGCAAGACATGGAGTTCCAGAAAGGAATGCAAGCATACAAGACTGGGATAAAACTGATCTAATGGCTAAAGAAAAAGTCATGCCCAGAAATAAAAAGTCACATAAGCCCACCTAAGTCTATAACAAGCATAGCAGACAATGAATAACTCTGTTGAATGAGTGCAAAACCAAGCAATTTTTAAAGTAATAGGAATTACCAAAAATTCCACCAGAGCTCCTCAACCCCCTACAGAATCAATGGGTCAATGGCGAAATCAAAGAGGAAATCAAAAAACTACTGGGGACAAATGAAAATGGAAACATAATGGTCTAAAAACTTTGGGACACAGTGACAGTGGTTCTAATAGAGAAGTTTATAAGACACAGGCCCACTTCAAGAAAAAAGAAAAATCTCAGATAAATCCAAACCCACACCTGAAGGAACTAGAGAAAACAAAAACAACCAAAAAAAAAAAAAAAAAAAAAAAGCCCAAAGTTAGAAAGTTAGAAGAAAGGAAATAATGAAGGTAAAAGTAGAAATAAATGAAAGAATTTGAAAAAGGCAGTAGAAAAGATCAATGAAACCTACAGCCTAGTTCTCTGAGAAGATAAAATTGATAAACCTTTAGTAAGACTCATGAAGAAAAAAGAGGACTCAAATAAAATCAGAGAGAACTAACATCACAGAAATAAAAAGGACCGTAAGAAACTAAGACAAAAAAATCATATGCCAACAAATCGGACAACCTAGGAGAAATGGATAAACTCCTAGAAACATACAACCTTCCTTCCAAGACTGAATCAGGAAGAAACAGAAAACCTAAAGAGTACTAGTAACAGTAGTCAATATGTAATCAAAAAACTCCCAACAAATAAAAGTCCAGGACCAGACAGTTAAACAGATATAGTCCACTGAAAATTTAAAAGTTAATACCTATCCTTCACAAACTATTCCTAAAATTGGAAGAGGAAGAAAAAAAAAAAAAGAAGAGGAAGGAAGGCTTCCAAATTCATTCCACAAGTCCAGCATTATCCTGGTACCAAAACCAAATAAAGACATCACAAAAGAGAAAAAAAAAGGGGGGGGGGGAGAAGGAAGAGGAGGAAGAGAAAAAGAAAAGTACAGGCCAAATCCTAGATGAACACATGTACAAAAATCCTCAAATTCAAAATTAGCAGACTGGATTGAACAATTCATTAAAAGGTACATTTACTGCAATCAAGTGGGATAAATTCTAGGAATGTAAGGATGGTTCAACATCCACAAGCTCAATCAACATGATATACCACATGAACAACATGATACACCACTTTTTTTTTTTTTTTTTTGGTTTGTTTTTGTTTTCTCTAGTTCCTTCAGGTGTGGGTTTGGATTTATCTGAGATTTTTCTTGTTTCTTGTTTCTTGAGGTTTCTTGAGGGCCTCTGTCTTGTAAACTTCTCTGTTAGAACCACTTTCACTGTGTCCCAAAGTTTTTAGAACCACTTTCACAGTGTCCCAAAGCTTTTTCTTTTTTTTTTTATACTAAAAGAATAAAGATTTTTATTAAGCATTGTAAGTTGCATTCAATAGCCTCCAGAACAGCATGCCACGACCCACCTACAATCAGTCAGACCCAACAGCAGTTCATTCTTGCACAATCCATGAGTTAGGGCAGAACTCCCTTCAACTTACAGTAATCCTACTCAGGTCTCACGGGCAGGGACTGGGGAATTACATCTCCTTTCTGATCTCTAATGTATGATGAAGAGCATCAGGAGAATTACATGAAAACGAATAAGAAGTGATTCTGATTTCAAAGTACATTGTTTGGAAACAGCAACAAAAACATCAAAATGATAAAAGTGTACCTGCTTCTACGAAATTCTTGATGGGAAAGTTCTCAAGAACTCTCATATTATCATCCCATACATGCAGAAAAAGCATTTGCAAAGTACAATAACCATTCATGATGAAAACTATTAAGAAAGTGGGTTTAGAGGGAACACACCTCAGTACAATGGAGGCCATATATGACAAACCCACAGCCAACATCATACTCAATGATGAACTGAAAGCTTTTCCTCTAAAATCAGGAACAAGGTGCGCCTGGTGGTTCAGCCAGTTAAGCGTCCAACTCTTGGTTTCAGCTTGGGTCATGATCTCAGGGTCGTGAGATGGAGTCCCACATCAGGCTCTGTGCTCAAGAGGAAGTCTGCTTGAGCTGCTCTCTTTCTCCTTCTTCCTCTGCCCCTCCCCCACTTGTGCACACATGCACACATGCACACTAAAATAAATTTTTTGAAAAACTACATACTACACTTACCAAGATGCATAGTGATTTACAGAATTGTTGAATCACTATATTGTACACCTGAAACTAATATAATACTGTACATTAATTATATTGGAATTAAATTTTTAAAAAACTATACTACAAAACTTTGGCAATCAGAACAGTATAATACTGACATAAAAATACACATAAATCAATGAAACAGAATAGAAAGCCCAGAAATAAACCCATTCTTATAAGATCAATTAATCCACAAAAAAAGGTGGCAGAAATATACAATGGGGAAAAGACAGTCTTTTCAAAAAAATGGTATTAGGAAAACTGGGTGGAGAGCTACATGCAAAAGAATGAAACTGAACTGCTTTCTTACACCACACACAAAGATAAATTCAAAATGGAAGAAAAATCTAAATATAAGACCTGAAACCATAAAACTCCTAAGACAAAGCATGGACAGTAATGTCTTGGACAATGGTCTTAGTAACATTTTTCTGGATATGTCTCCTCAGACAAGGGAAATAAAGGCAAAAATAAACTACTGGGACTAAATCAAACTAAAAAGTGTTTTGTACAGCAAAGGAAACCATCTACAAAGTGAAAAAGCACCCTACTGAATGGGAGAAACATTTGCAAATTGTATATCCAATAATGGGTTAATATCCAAAATATATAAAGAACTCATAAAACACTCAAAAAAAAACTAATAATCCAATTAAAAGTGAGCAGAGCATCTGGGTAGGCATTTTTCCAAAGAAAACATACGGGGGGTGGGTGTGTGTGTGTGTGTGTGCCAGGTGGCTCAGCGGTTTAGCGCCGCCTTCAGCCCAGGGCGTGATTCTGGGGACCCAGGATCAAGTCCCATGTCGGGCTCCCTACATGGAGCCTGCGCCTCCCTCTGCCTGTGTCTCTGCCTCTCTCTGTTTCTCTCATGAATAAATAAGTAAAATCTATAAAAAAAAAAAAAAGAAAGAAAGAAAGAAAGAAAGAAAGAAAGAAAGAAAGAAAGAAAGAAAAACATACAGAGAGCCAACACATGAAAAGATGCTCAACATGACTAATCATCAAGGAATGCAATCAGCAACACAATATGATGTCACCTACACCTGTTAGAATGGCTAGTTATCAAAAGACAAGATATAATAAGTGTCGGCAAGGATGCTGAGAAAAGAGAACCCTTGTGCACAGCTGGTAGGAATGTAAAATGGTGCAGGCACTATGGAAACAGTCAGGAGGCAGCTCAAAATGTTAAAAATAGAAATACTATATGATCCAGTAACTCCATTGCTGGGTATTTACCAAAAGAAAACAAAAACACAAAATCAAAAAGATATATGCACCCCTATGCTTACTGTAGCATTATTTACAATAGTCACAACACGGAAGCAACTTTTAAATTTTTAAAAATTTTAAATTTTAAATTTTAAAATTTAAAAATTTGTCCATCAACAAACGGATAAAGATGTGGTATATATACACAAAAAAGTATTACTCAACCATAAGAAAGAATAAAATTTTGCCATTTACAGCAACATGGATGGACCTAGAGTATCATGCTGAGTGAAGTCAAAGAAAGACAAATACAATATGATTTCATCCTACATGGAATTTAAAAGAAATAAATGAACAAAAAAACAGAAACAGACTCAAATACAGAGAACAAAGTGGGGGTTGCCAGAGGAGGGATGGGCAAAATAGGTGTAAGGGATTAAAAGGCACAAACTTCCAGTTATAAAATATTACATGGAATGAAAAGTACAGCATAGGGAATATAGTCAACAATATCGTAATGAATTTGGTGACCGATTATCACTATACTTAGTGCACTGAGCACTGCACAGTGTATCAAACTGTCTAATCACTATGTTGGGTACCTGAAACTAATATTGCATGTAAACTATACATTATTTTTTTAAAAAATACACTACTTCAGTAAGTATCAAATACTTTAGGAAAAATACTTTTCCATTTTATATCTCTTCAAAACAAGATCATCTTGAAAGACTGTATGTTTTTCCTTTTCTTTCCTGGTTTTAACCTCAACGAGTTTTTTTTTTTAACTTTCTCTTTTATTAAGGATTTATAAGCTTACAGTTCATCGGGGAACACAGTTTCTTCCTATATATAATTTATATAGTTTCCTTTATATTTTTAAACCAATGAAATGAATAATGAAACCCAAATATTAACTGCCATAAGAGAATGCGATAAATTTATTAAAGCTGGATACTAGAAACATTAAAAGAAAAAGAAATGCCACTAGAGAACAGTAAATACCTGCAGTAGATTCTGGTCTTTGGTCAGACCCTGCCGTATGTGGGAAAACACAGATTTAAGCCTGGGCTTAACAGCTTACAAAAAGGAAAAAAAAGGAAAAAGAGGACCAGAGTGTTGGGGGTGGGAGAGAGGAGGAAATTGTTCTGAATAATCTTAGACCAATCCCTTAAACTTTCATTTTGTTCCCTTTAGACCCTGTCCAGGAGGGATCTGAGGGCAGGACATGCTTCCCTGGGTGACGAGCCCATGGGCTCGACATGGTAGTAAAGGCTGCCAAGACACACACGCGCCTTCCGGGAGATGCCCCCCACATCTCTGTTCCCCCCACGCTGACATTCCCTTACCAGCATGAAAAATTTCCGAAAAGTTTAGTCGTGAAGAAAAAAGAAAAAAAGAAAACCACAGCTTGGGAAACGATGCTTACTTTCTTTAAAACTCTCTCCTCAGACTAAAATTGTCTGCATTTGAACATAAATGTAAGCCAAACCACACATAAAGCATTAAAATTACATTAAATTTTAAAATAAATTTAGTCAGCAACAATTAAAACCTCATTGACCAAGTATGCATCTATCGCTTCCCTATCTTTGTAAAACCTGACTTAATAAGCTACTAAAATTTAACGGACTCTGTATCCTAATTTTTGTGTGTTTATGGAAAAAAAAAATGTTGACACAACAACAAACGAGTTGTGTTCTCTGGACTTAAGATTCCTGCACAGGAATACAGCCAATATAGAAAACAATGGCTTTCACACATGCAGCTAAATAGGAAAAAAAAAAAAAAAAAAATAACTGATTACACTAAAACTTTGCACTGTCATTTTCTAACTTATTTTAAAGAGCTTTTACTTCTGGTTGTATTTTTTTTGGGGGGGGAGGGGGAGGGTGGCGTGGGGGTTGCCTGTTTTTTAAAACCATCTTTACAGGCTCCTGGGAAAAGCAGCTGAACTGGAGCAAGGATCTCCAAAGGCTCCTGTGTTCTTTTGTTCCTGGCATTTTAATTTCTGGTTTATTGCCAAACCCACCAACTCCACTCATACACTCCTGATGCTGGAGCACTCCAAGCAGGCAAGAAGCAACAAGATTCAGAGGCTGGGTCACGTAAAACCTTCTCATCATTTTGGAAAAAACTTAAGATTTGCATTCATGGACCAAATGCCTAAGTCTGCCCCAAATCCTGCAATCTTTGAGCAACCTGCCTCCACACTGGTGTGTGTGTAGTCACCACACACATAAGATCACTTACATCAAACTAACTGTAAAGGGCACCTGGTGGCTTAGTAGGTTCAGCGGCCAACTCTTGATTTTGGCTCAGGTCAGGATCTTGGGGTCCTGGATGGAGCCCAGGGTCGAGCTCCGCCCTCAGCAACAGTTGCTTGAGACTCTCTCGCTCCTTCTCTCTTTGCCCCTCTCCCCCGACTTAGTGAGCTCTCTCTCTAAATAAACCTTTTTTTTTTTTTTTAGTGTAACTGTAAACAGATACAATAAACCCTTCTTGCATTGGGGACCCTACAGCCATGAAATGCTGACCTAAATAAAGAATTGTCCTCATTTGCCATAATAGAGTAAAAATCTGCATTCACATCCCTCCCCCATCCCTCCACTTGTCCTCTTGTCCCACCATCCGGTAGGTATCAACTTTGTGGGTATGATTCTTGTCAATCACGTAGAGCAGCTACGTTCCCAGCCATACTCCAGGCACTGGACTACGCCAGGTTTCGCGGTCCTTCAAGGGTATCAGCACACGCTTTAGAGGAGAGCAGTACCAAGTGTCACACAAAGTGACCTGGGAGCACAGACAGTAGACACCACCCGGGTTCAGAGAAGGGATGGATCAGAAGTCAGAGGGCGAGAGAAAAGCTCGAAGCAGTTGAGCTGGATTGTGAAGAACCCAGAATTTACCAGGATAGGGACTCCAGGCAAGAGTAAGGGACCCACCCAGATGTACAGGGCACCCGGCCCAAACCTGCTGGGGGGATGGCGCGAGGGAACCCGGCCCAGACTCTATTGGGGTGATGGTGCGATTACGTTGCATTAGGCAGAGACTTTGTCCATAGGACCGATCCTCAGATGAAAAAAATCTGGTCTTATTTTTATCCCTGAACACTCTTAGCACTGAGCATAGTGCCTACAGTATGCACAGCACCCCAAGGTATGCACAGCACCCCAGGGTATGCAGTGCCTCACAGAATGCACAGCGCCCCAGTTGCACAGCACCTACAGTGTGTGCAGTGCCCCACCATAAGCACAGTGCCTACAGTATGCTCAGTGCCCCAGTGTGCAGTGCCCCACAGTATGCACAGCACCCCACCGTATGCACAGCACCTCTACAATATGCGCAGCACCCCTACAATATGCACAGCACCCCTACAGTATGCACAGCACCCCACAGTATTCACAGCGCTCCTACAGTATGTACAGCGCCTCTACAATATGTACAGCACCCCAGTGTGCACAGCACTCCTACAATATGCACAGTGCCCCTACAGTATGCACAGTGGCCCACAGTATGCATAGTGCTCCTACAGTATGCACAGTGCCCCACAGTATGCACAGAGCCCCTACACTATGCAGTGCCCCACAGTATGCACAGCGTCCCTACACTATGCACAGTGCCTATAGTATGCACAGCACCCCTACACTATGCACAGTGCCCCTACAGTATGCATAGCGCCCCACAGTATGCACAGCGCTCCTACAGTATACACAGTGCCCCACAGTATTCAGAGCCCCTACACTATGCACAATGCCCCACAGTATGCACAGTGCCTACAGTATGCATAGTGCTCCACAGTGTGCACAGTGCTCCAGTGTGCACAGCGCCCCTACAGTATGCACAGCGCCCCACAGTATGCACAGTGCCCCACAGTATGCACAGCAGTCCTACAGTATACACAGAGCCCCTACACTATGCACAGCGCCCCACAGTGTGCACAGCGCCCCACAGTATGCACAGTGCCCCACAGTGCCTGCACAACCTGCACCTGCGCTTGCTCCCCCCACCGCCCCCTATTCCCTGTTCCCCCCATCTCCGGCCTCCGCATCTCCCAAGCGGGGCGCCCACTCCTCCCCGGGCGCTGCACACGCCGTGGCTCCGAGGACCCGTCCTCCCGCGTGTCCCCGCGGCGCCAGCTCCCGAGCTGACCCCCACCACACCTGGTCATGAAAGCCGGGTCGGGGTCCCCGGCTCAGGGCACCGGGCCGCACCGCTACCGCAGCCCCAGATGCTTGCGCTCGGCCCGGCCTTCCTGTCCCTCGGGTGTGCTCACGGCCGAACCTCTCCAGGAAACACGCAGCTCCCACCGACCTCAACTCTGCAGGCTTCCTAAAGCATTTAAACAGGCGGCAGCACAGGATTTAGGGCTTAATTACAGACATTCTGCAGTTGTTCCCTAAATGCTGCCTTTGTGCAAAACCTTCCTTCCAACTAGGTTTAGGTTTCTAAACAATCCGAGCATTCCCTTTTGTCTACCTGACACTGAGCCGGGTGCATGCACTGGCTGAGGACCCATGATCAGGTCTCCGGTGGGAAAAAAAAAAAAGGAATATCGCTTTTTAAAAAGTAAAAAACCAAAACCCACACTTTACTTTGTGTGGAACAGTCTGAGAAAAACCTGGACTTTGCCCCTAAAGTATTGGACATATCAAAAATTTCTTTAAAAAAAAATCCTTTACCTAGAATCACTATGCAGCATCATGGGGGGTGGGAGGAACCCTCACACACTTCTGAAAAGCAAGGCTAAGTTTGTAAAACTTTGTATCACTGAAGTCCTCACAATTTTTAACACTTAAAATATCGAGCTGTACTTCAAAACACAAGACTAATTTATATTTCGAACAAAAACACTGAAAAGTTAAATTTTCATTCAATCTGGGTATAAAAAAAGGGGGGGGGCAGGAATTAAAGAATTTAATTCTTTAATACCAAAGACTACATGATATAGGAAACCAGTGTGGTCAAGCTGAGGATTTCTCCCGGACCTCTCCACAAACACAGCTAAATAAGAAAGTAAGTGTTTGTTCCCTACAGTAGCTGAAGGGTCCGAGCTCTTGGCTATGCTGACGTCCAGTTCATCCACTAGGTAAAAATGACCTTATTTTCCATTATTTAAAAAAAAAAAAAAAAAAGGAAAAAGAAAAATTCTGTCCCGTTCACTTTCTTTGCAGCAGCCACATCACAGCTCAGCTGAACACGGCCACACCCAAGGGATTAAAATTAAAACCAGAGAGACTTCCTGTCCTTGACCTGGCCCTTACAGGCTCCTCTCTGACCACTCCAGGCAGTGGACACTTGCCCTTGACATCTTAGCAATGTCAACTGCACAGCCCAGCACAGCCAGCACCACTGCCCTCTGGAAGCCTGTGGGCACACCTGGGGGTAGGAGGGATGGGGAGGCGGGTCTCCCCACCCCACCCCGCCATCCCCTAAATCGTACACAGTTCCCCATCCCATCCTCCTCAAATTGGCTCAGGATCCTCAGATCCTGGATCCTGACAACTATGTCCCAAGGGGCCCTGGCTTGCCCACCTCAGTTTCTTTTGCTACATGTCCACCCCAATATTAGAGCATTTACCATATTGTTCTGAATTCATGAATATTTCTCTCCCAATACTTGTAATTCCTGAAGAAAGACCAAGTTTTTATTTATATTCTACAGTGAGTTGAAGAGTATGCCCCCAAGAGAGGCCCAAAGTTCTCACCCCTGGTGCCTCTGAAAGTGACCTCACTTGGAAATAGGGTCTCTGCAGATGTAATTAAGTTAAACGTCCTTAGATGAGATCATCCTGGGCTTAGGGTTGACCCTAAAGTCAGTGACCGGTGTCCTTGTTAGAGGAAGGACAATATTTGAAACACAGACTCACGGGGAAGAAGCCACCTTAAGACAGAGGCAGAGCCTGGCACTGGGATGCCACAGTCCAAGTCACGTCAGAAGCTGAAAGACCCTTTGGAGAAAGCGCGGCTCTGATGACCCCGTGACTTCCAGGGCTGCCTCCAGGGCTGTGAGAAAAGAAATTTCTTGTTTTATGCCACCAAATGTGTGGTAATTTGCCACACTCCCAGGAAACTAAGACCTGCCTGCTACCTAGGAAACGCTACACACACACACACACACACACACACACACACACACACGGAACTAAGAAAGAGGAAGGCCAGGGGGAAAGATGAGAAAGCATCTGAACTGCACACAGGACAGCAGGGCCATGGACCTGCCGCTCAATCTCTTTGGGAACTTGGGTCACTTAAGCGGGCACGACTCTGATTTATTCCCTAGTGAAATGAGGGGGCTGGTCCAGAAGACCCTGTACCAGGTCTGAATTATCCTGACCCAACTGAATCCAGAACATCAGCTGATCCTTAAATCGCCGATAGGTCCTTCCCATTCATTAAATTCTATTAATTTCATTTTCCTCTAGAGAGGTTTCAGGTGGCAAGAAATATTGGATTAACGTGACTTTCCAAAGGCACCTATATTTTAATCAGTTCGTGAAAAGTTCACTGACAAATAGTCTGATAATACGCTCAAGAGGGATTTTCTATGCCACCACCTAAAAATCTGCAAAGCAAAACCAATTCACAGATAGCTGATTGAATACAGCTGAAACTGTTGACATTCGGGGGGGAAAAAAAAAAAAAACTCGACCTAAACTTGAATCAGCTGGAGCGCCGCTGAACCCAAATGCATGATGACTAATTTCCGCAAAGTTATAAAGGGATCCCTCCAACACAGGGCTCTTCTCTTTTTGACTCGAGACTGTAATTAAAGGTCCCATACCCCAAATTTCCACTTCAAAGAATCCGGCTACGAAATAAATAAATACAGCTGCTGCCACTACCAAATGGTCAAGCGTCAGTAGAGGAGTCAAACAAAAACTATCTGACCCCTTTTCATTTCTCCAAAGACAGAAACACAGTTTTCCTGTGTTCAGAACCTTCCTTAATTCAAAAAAAAAAAAAAAAAAAAAAAAAGGGAAAGAGGAGAACGAGGGTGTAATGAGATTTATCCTCCCCTTCCCATACATCCTGCTTAACTGGGGTCACATTAAAAACCACGTTTTAAGCTTCTCCGAGGTCACCCTGCTCCCCTTGCCTTCATGTTTTTACAGCCTTGATTCTTCTTTAGGAAACTTTCCAGCCAGAAGAAGGCAGAGGGGCCGAGGGCTCCTATCTCAGTTCGACTCAAGACGCATCGGAAACAAACTTCACCAAACCGATTCATCGTCCGAAGAGGACCCCAAGCGCCCGGCTGGCGACACGGGACCGTGAATCCGGGCACGAATGGGAGTTACGAGCCCAAAAACGTCTCCTTCTAGGTGGGAAACTCAACCACGCGGCCCCGCGAGCTGCAAGGCTTATCCACAAGCCCCGTTTTCAATCCCAAAGTTCTCGGGCTTTCAAACAGGAGCGCACAAACGCACGAAACCCGGGCGGGAGGGTGCCCGGCTCACCTGTCTTTCTCGCCCTTAGCAGCAACCCCAGGTTAAAAGGTGCTTTCGCGGGGAGCGAAAGGCCGGGAGAGCCCAGGGGCCCGGCAGCTGCGGGCGTGGGCGGTCCGAGCGCCCCGCCACCCGTCGTGCGCACTGCAGGTGGGGGCCCGCAGGTGGGGGGCCCGCAGGTGGGGAGCCGCAGGTGGGGGCCCGCAGGTGGGGGGACCGCAGGTGGGGGGCTCGCAGATGGGGGACCGCAGGTGGGGGGCTCGCAGATGGGGGCCCGCAGGTGAGGGTCCGCAGGTGGGGGGCTCGCAGGTGGAGGCCCGCAGGTGGGGGGCCCGCAGGTGGGGCGCCCGCAAGTGGGGCTCCCGCAGGTGGGGCGCCCGCAGGTGGGGCTCCCGCAGGTGGGGCTCCCGCAGGTGGAGGCCCGCAGGTGGGGGGCCCGCAGGTGGGGGGCCCGCAGGTGGGGCTCCCGCAGGTGGGGGGCCCGCAGGTGGGGGGCCCAGGTGGGGCGCCCGCAGGTGGGGTTCCCGCAGGTGGGCGCCCGCAGGTGGGGGGCCCGCAGGTGGGGGGCCCAGGTGGGGCGCCCACAGGTGGGGTTCCCGCAGGTGGGGCTCCCGCAGGTGGGGGGCCCGCAGGTGGGGGCCCGCAGGTGGGGGCCCGGCGGGGCGGGGCGGGTCCGGCGTCCCTGGCATCCTCACGTGGCCCCGGGGCGGCCGGCCCGCGCGGTCGCCGAGCCCCGCAGCGGAGCCAGCGCACAAAGCGCGGCCCGGGGACCCCGCTCCGAGGGGGCGCCCGGGAGGGCCCGGCGCGAGCGCTACTCACAGGGTGACCGTGCGGTTGGGCAGCGTGTCGGGGGGCAGGACCTGCGCCAGCTCCAGGCTGCTGCACACCACCTTGCCCTCGGCGGCGCCCGCCCTGCCCGCCCCCCGCGGCCGCCCGTCGTGCTTGCAGCCCGGGGGCAGCGCCGCGGCCCCGCCGCCTCCTCCCGGCAGCGCCAGCAGCGCCAGCAGCGCGAGCGGCAGCGGCAGCGGGCGGCCCCGCCGGCGCCCGGGCGGCTCCATGCTGCGGGCCGGGGCCTAGCGGGCCGGGCGGGCGCTCGGGCGGGCGGGGGCGGGGGCGCGGCGCGGGGCCGGCGGCGCCCGGGGCCTCGGGGCGGCCGCAGGACGGGCCCTCCTCGGCGCCAGCATGCTCCTTTGTCCGCCGCGGCCGCGCTCGGCCTGGGGGAGCCGCGGGGTCACGGCCGCTCTCGGGCCCCGCGGGAGCGCCGCCTCCTCGTCCTCCGCCGGCGCCGCCTCCCCCGGCCGCTGCCCGCGGCGGCGCCTCCCGCCTCCCGCCCCCGCCACGCCCCCGCCACGCCCCCGCCACGCCCCCGCCACGCCCCTCGCCCTCGTAGCCACGCCCCTCGCCCTCGTAGCCACGCCCCTCGGCGCCGCCCGCCCCTCCTCCCCGCCGCCACGGGCCCTCGCCACGCCCACACCCTCCTCGCCACGCCCCCAGCCACGCCCACACCCTCCTCGCCACGCCCCCTCGGCGCCGCCACGCCCCTCCTCCCCGCCTCCCGCAGCCCCGCCCACCGCCCCGTCCCCTCCGCCCCCTCGGCCCGCCGCGCCGCTCGCCCGTCCCGGCCCCGGCCCCGGCCCCGGCCCCCGCCCGCGCGGGAGTCGGGAGCGCCCCACGGGAGCCCGGGAGCCGGCGCCGAGCGCGGAAGAAAGTTCTACTGCAAACTCCAGCCACGGTGTCCGCTCTCCCTCGCATCCGTCCGCCGCCCGCGGACAAAGCCGCCCCGTGCGCCCCCCCCCGCCCCGCCCCGCCCCGCCCCGGGGGCCGGACTGAGAAGAGCCGGAGGGAATTTACCGGGAGACGGACGGGACAGGGAGCCGGCCCCCGACGGGCTGTCAGCCTGTGGACTGCCCTCTCCGTCACCCCCCCAGCATCCTCAGGGAATGCATGCCCCTGCCAACCTCATGATAGACGGCCGTGCTTACTCCTGCACACCACCTGCTTTTGAATCACACTTTCACGGGGTGCATCGCAGTCCCCCCCCCCCCCAGCGATTTCACGCCTTCTCTTGGAACACCGTAGTTTCATTTGTCCCACATGCACCCGAGCAAGGCACAGGCCCCCCCTCCTGGAACCTGGACCCTCAGGAGCTGCTCCTGGCCTTCAGCAACTCCAGCTGGGCTCCCTGGGAAGGATGCATGGGGTGGGGGGGGGCGCTGGACCAGCAGCCCTTGGAAAGAAACGTTCCCCTGACATCCGCAGATACCGGAGTTGTGACCAGTTAGAGCAGTGATAATGGCCAGACTGGCCAAGACCCGCAGCTGAATCCGGCTCTCTTCTATGCAGGGCTCCAGCTCCGCACCCCCCCCCTCCCCCCTGTTTGCAAGACCAGGGCTGACAAACCCTACCTTTAAATACAAGAAATACGCCAAGCTAACAAAACCTATTCTGTTGTCTTACCTCGAGAAGCACACCTTAATCACACACACACACACCCCAAAGTCCAAGTGTGTCTACAGATCCCTTGCAGCTCCACCCTGAAACCCAGCGGGCAGGAAAGAGCCAGACCCCAGTGCTCAGCCTTCCCGCTCCCAGCCGAGTTGCTTCCTGGGCCAGCTCTGTTCCTCAGCAGGAGGGGCTTTCTGCCCAAGTATGCAACCTGAGCACCCCCCCAACCACCCTCTATCCAGGCCCTCAGATGGTCACCTTCGGCCTAGCAGTGCACACAGCAGTGGTCTGCTCTTCCCTTGGGAGGACGATTCTGGAAAGAGACCTGCTCAGGACCTGGAAATACCCTGGGGATTTTTTTTTTTTTTTAATTAATGCATTTATCTGAGAGCGAGCTCTCCTGCCCACAGGGCTGGCAAGTACAGGAGGAGCAAAGGGAAACGATCTTGACGGGGACTCTGCTGAAGGAACCAGGGGTCTCTCTCATGACCCCTGAGATCATGACCTGAGCGGAAACCAAGAGTCAGATGCATAACCCACTGAGCCACCCAGGCACCCCAGGAGTCTTTGATCAGTGAATTCCTGGGTCCTGGGTAAATTGGATAAGGGCAAGAAGCAGGAAAGGGACGCAAGCTCTTGGGGAACACAGCCCTTGGCCCTGGAGAATGTTACCTCTTGCAGAGGGGAGCTAAAATGGTGCCCTCTAAAATGCAGAGCGCAGTGCAGAGTCTTTCTTGTGTGGGCCTGAGGCCTTGGCAGAGTTGGTTAAAGGGACCAATTCCCAGGAATCTATGATTAGAATTTTCTCAATAGTAAACAGATGATCTCCATTTAACATACCCGCTTGTATTAATATTTAAATAGCACTTCCTTTGACCAACATTTTTTGAGATTCAACTACATAAACCCAACAGTAACCATTGCTAATGGTACCTTCTCTGATAGAAATATTCTAGGTCTGTGATGTCCAATATGGCAGCCACAGGTGGCTGTTTAACACTTGATAGGTAGCCAATGTGAGGTAAGATAATTTTTCAGTTTAATTTAATTTTTTAAAGACTTTATTTATTTATTCATGAAGAGACACACAGAGAGAGGCAGAGACACAGGCAGAGGGAGAAGCAGGCTTCCTGTGGGGAACTAGATGAGGGACTCGATCCCAGGACCCCGGGGTCCGCCCTGAGCCAAAGGCAGATGCTCAACCGCTGAGCCACACAGGCGTCCCTGGTTTATTTAATTTTAATTGATTTAGAGTTTAAAAAGCCCAAGGGGCCCAATGGCTACCTCATTGAACACCATAGACCTCCACACTAATGGGTAGAAAAAATGGGAGATCATCATTACCATTAAGTAGCTTTAAATCTATAAGTCGGGGGTGTCTGGCTGGTTCAGTCAGAAGAGCATGGGACTCTTGATCTCAGGGTTGTGGAGTTCAAGCACCATCTTAGGCGTGGAGCCTAACTAAAAATAAAAGATAAATACGTAAATCTATAAATCAGCTAGAAAGCAAAAATAAATGTTTGTGTTAAGTAGGCAAGATTGCTCAGATTTCTCTTGAATTCATGTAAAGAGTTATTATCCACTAACAAAACTATCATTGTCATCATCCATTTTCTTTATAAAAAAAAATAGAAGCAAAATGGAAGTTTTCAATAGCCATATTACCAGCATCATGGCTACAAATTGTCATGTGAACTTAGAATCTGTGCATATTTTCACATTTCTATCTCAGCCTATAGTTGAAACTGTGCGTGTCTGTTTTGATATTTGTGTGCCACGAGTACCAGCACCAATTAGGTACATATCCTCTTTTTACTTCACTACCATCACGAAAGTTATATAAAGCATAGAATTATAAGAAAAAGAATCTCAGGTGGTACCATGAATCCAAGAAGAAACATGGAAGAGATGAAATGTTTTATTATATAGGTGATCTCAGCCATTCTTGCACAGAATTCATGCTATCTTTGAAAAATAAAACTCCTTAGAGATCACGAGAGAGTGGTATCTGAAAGACAGAAAGAACTTTAGAGAGCATATCTCTCAACACTCTACCCTTTGAATCATACCACCCTCCTTTATCATCCTTTCTGTACCGGTACGGATTCATAAAAACGGCACGTCATCCTTTCCACGCTTAGAAAAACCTCAGAGGATGATTCTGGGTGACTGCTTACCCTCAGTGAAATCAGAAACTTCACTTTAATTAAGCTACCCCAGCCCTGACAGCCTCTTGCCAGACAGGTCCATCTACTGCTGATACCCCCTCAGGCATCGCGAACATCCTAGCATTTGAAGTTGTAGGACCTAATAGGTCCTTTCAGAGTTTTCACCGTGTTTGTGATTGTCCCACGTTAGAACATCCGATAGAAACACCTTGAGAAATCCCTCATTGACCGTATTTGTGTACACATCATCCAGGAAAGCTGCGTTGCACCAGCTGTTGCTTTAAGGATGGTAGATGGACCACATTCCAAAGCTTCTATGCTATGAATCTAGTCGTGCAGTATTATGTAAGGCTTGTAGGAGACACCAGAGAAGCGTTCCAAATGCATCGTCCCTCCTATTAGGGATAGGGTACAACTACGTATGTAGGAATATAATAAATAGGGGTGTGATACACGTATATGCCACCTTGTTTATTGTTAATAACTTATTTACGTGCTTGTCTTCTTCTTTCTCTACCACGAGCTCCTAGAGGCTTTTCCAACCGCCTTCTTAAATTACTCCCACCTCCGATCACTCCCCATTAAGTTACTCGAAAATCTAGACTGATCATCTGGACTGAGTCTAGATAACATGGCTTGTTCAAACCTGAAGATAGCTACCTTCTAAAATTTATTTGTTTACATTTTTATGTTGTTAGCCTCCCACACCACAACACCAGCTCTATGACACTCTTATCTACTTTTTATCGCAGACACTGTTGCATCTACCAAAGAGCCATTGCCAAACCTTTTCTCCCTTAAAGACTGAAAAAGCTAATCATTTTCCCAGCCTCCTTTGCAACCGTGGGTGGCCTTCTAGCCAAAAAGAACCAAAAGTTATACTGTGCAATATGATAGATGTTAGCTTTATATGAGTATTTAAGTCTAGATTAATTACAATTAAATAAAACTAAAAATTCAGTCCTTTCAACACAGTAAACAAGCCAAGTGCCCACTAACTATACGTGGCTGGTGGGTACCATTTTGGACCCACTATAGGATACTATGGCGCAAACTATAGGATACTTTCAATATCTCAGAAAGCTCTTCTCATCAACACCAGTCTGAGGGGGAGTCTGCAGAGAGGACTCAAGATAGAAAATTTTCTCTTATAAGAAGATGTCTCTCCCACCACCCCCATCCGCCCTGCTTTGGAGATGATAATGTGGGGACAGGAGATCTGGATCTGAAGCAGGTTATTTTGTGACCACCAGGTAAAAAGCCTAAAGGAAAATTCAAAAAATAACAAGAATGAATGGAAGGACAAAAAACACCATCTGGGTCACTGAGATCATTCTTGAGCTGGCAATCGAGCCTATGGACTCATTTTTACTGGTAATGCATATTCTCTGGTTTAACACCCCGTTGTTATGGTTTTCTAGTTCCTAGAACAGTGGACGTTGCAAGGAAGTCCAAAGTGTTGGTTGATTGACAGAGTTTAAATTTTGGTCATTTTAAGTTCCCAATATCCAACACAGTTCTTCACAGATATTAGCTGGTGAGAAAAAGCCTTGATGAATTAAATATTTTCGATAACTGGGCATGAACTTCCAGCTAAAGTCAACTAACTTGAGACGAATGATAGAAGTTCAGTCTTCTAGAATCAAAGGGCACCATGTAATGTCATGATTAAATTGGCAGCAGGAAAGAAGAGCAATTTTCGGCACTCGAAATGTCTCAGCGACACCTCTATAAACCCTGTTAGTAAACAAACATTCTGTGTGTGTTTTTGCACCATTTAGTGTTAATCTATTAAATGTAACAGCTGTAGTTTGTATTTTTAGTTGTTACGTAGCATGCGCTAGAATGCATGCTCACTCATTACCCAGGACCCAGATAGGAACAGCAGTGATATCTCAAACAACCCCCCAGCCTCTTTAGACAGCATTGGCTCCCGTTCAGACTGACTAGTTGCTAGAATTAGTGATCTTTGACAAGTCACTAAATCTTATCTTTCAAAATGAGTTTGAACTAGAACCATCTCTTAAGCACTATGATTTTATTCTGCCGAACCATGAATTCTCTTTTTGTTTGTCTGCTGCAGCCAGACTATTACTGGAATGTATCCCTGTGACAGTTAAATGCTCTCTTTGGATGACCAAATATCTTTCCGAAACAGTATATTCTTTGCCCACTCCCGTGTAATCACCATTAGTTCTAAATGTAAAGAGGAAAAATGAGGCAAGAATTGTCCTGCGGCGCCACATGGGGAATTACCTCAACGCAGTAGTAGCCTCCAAGTGCACGATCCGGCCGGTTACACAGAGGTTGTGGAGCAGAAGATGGGCTCACCGTTCAAATAAAGATACTCAAATCGGCCAGTTGATCGCATCCATGTAAAGCACTTGGTGAGAAGCAGAGGAAAGAGGTGAGGTTGGCTAAGGCACGTAGGATGGAATGTAGATGAAAGATCACGTCACCTGCACATTGGGCCACCTGGTGTTCCTTTGAACTATCTGAGTCCATCTATCTGTCTCTCTCCCTTCCAACTCAGACACGTCAATCTTCCCCACTGCTGATATGGTTGCAAGGACCAGAGCTGAGGTTTGAGCAAGGTGATCCAATAGACGGAAGGTATCTGGGGCCAACATCTCACTTGCTCTATTAGATGCAGGGGTCATCGTGCCTGACCATGATTATCACCTGCCTGAGAAGCGGCCATGGGTTTTATTTGTGCGTCTGGGACAGAGGACACATAGGGCCAGATTGGGTATCACGAATGGAGAGCCCATTTCCAACCCAATGCATATTGAGTGCCTCATATGCCTTATGCGTATTTAGTGAGCTGTCAATACTTGGTGCGTAGCGGTTCCTCCATCCTTTCCTACCTATGGGTCATTTTCTCACATGCCCCATCATTTTTATCTGTTTAGCACACACGTGTCCTACTTTCTTTCCCAATGTCTACCATGTGTCATAAGCTATTTGCTCCTCTACTTAGTGTCATCTAGTCCCCTTCCTTTTTTCTTATTTTTATAGCAGAATTAAATATTTTAAAATAACACAGAAAACACATTACATGACAGATGAAACAACAGACTTTACGGAAATTTAGAAATTTGATGCACACCAGAGATGTAGCTAGCTTCCCCAAATAGCAGTATTGCCTGAGTATGTCCCAAAGACAAGGTAAATAACCTGTCTTGTTATATCAGCTGTGTTCTTGTAAGTTTTAGTCCTATGTACCAACAATAGCAACCACAATCTATCGACCAACTAGTAACTATTAGCTATAGACATAGTACCAGACATGTCAATCAAAAATTTCCAGGGCACCTGGGTGGCTCAGTTAGTTAAGCTCAGGTCATGATCTCAGGGTTCTGGGATCGGTCAAACCCCTCATCGTGCTCCCTGCTCAGCAGGGTATCTGCTTCTCCCTCTCCCTCTGTGCTCTCTTGCTCTCTCTCAAATAAATAAATAAAATCTTAAAAAAAAAAACCTCTATCAATATGTTTTAAAAGCCCAGTAGCTTCCTTCTTCCTTAGTGTCAATTAACATACCAAAATCCATTTGTTGAGCTGTATGGAATGGGAAGGTATATTTGAAATTATACATTTCTCAACAAAGTAATCACTTCTTTGAATCAACCTCTGAATCAGTATATTGATAACATACTGAATCTTGGTATTTGAATTTTTGTGACATTTTTTAACACCCTCCTAATATTCGAGAACCTTGAATAATGCTAATTCATAAACTTAGGTTATGTAAACTTAGTTACATTTTTGACTTTTAATTTAGATAGGTTAAGTATTTCTCACACGATATTACAAGTATTTTGGGTCACGCGATTGTTTTAGTTTATATGCCGATAAATCAAAATGCATGTATATTTTTATATAACTTCATAGAATGCTGAAATAGGAAATGCAAAAATCTGGAGGAGAAAGCATTGATTTTTAAAGTCAGGAGATCTGGATTAATAAATTGACTCTACCTTTAGTTGGGTTCCCTTAGGCAAAGCTACTTAACCTCTTGGGGCCTGGATTTTCTCATTTGTTGTGAGGTTTAATTTAAGATTCATTTACTCTAGAGAGAGAGAGAGCATGACTGGACACCTAACTGCCTGCACCACCCAGGTGCTCCTGTTGTGGGGTTCAATTTAAATTAAATTTAAAATTTAATTTCATTTAATATGACAACACTGAAAGTTCCTGGCACACGACTTGCACACAACCAAGGTTATGACAATGAAACCTAGAGGTTATGTGAAGGTACCTAAGGTCATAACTCTGGTCATACTCTTAGTTCATGGGAAAGCCAGAACAGAAAAGCTGGGAAAACTGCAGGTAGAGCTGGTTTCTCTTATAAACCTGTAATCAGACTTTCTTATAATCTGGTCATGAGTTATAACTTAAATTATGTCACCTACTAAATATCTCTGTTTCCCTACCTGAAGAATCATGGGACTAATAATTACTCCCTATATTCTAGTGATATTGGAAAGGCAAAGAAGTAATGCATGGACGAAATCACTGAGGAAAACATTCTATGTAACCATAACATATCATTATAAACAGTAGAAATTGCAAAAGCATCTCATCTTTAATAACACTGCATTGCAATTGTAAGTACGGCTCCTTTCATCTCTAAATTCCAAGAAAATTAGTGCTGTGGACATCCTGGGGCAATGATTCTCCTAGGAAGGCAAGATGGGGAATTGAAGCAATCATACACACAATTCAGGAAAAAGCAAGCCCATATTCTCCACTCAGACAGACTTCTACAGTTCTCTTTGTCCAGGTAATTACCTCAACTGACCTCATCTTTTTGCACGTGAATACCCACCACCATACAGATATTTGTGCATTCTAAGTTCTGTTCAACATAACTGAAATTCTTCTGAATGTCTGTTCCATGATGGGAAAGCCTTTGTCTTATTTCTTACTATGTCCCTAGCACCTGGACAGTGCCTAACATGCCATAGGCTCTCCATAAATATTTGTTGAATGAATAAATGAATGAAAAAGTAAATAAAAGAATGGATAGCATTTCTCCATTCATTAATCTGTCTCTTCATGATGACCAAATAACCCCAAGGTAGTTGCTGTACAGTAACTTAAGGAAAATTTTATTTATGAACTCTACTCTTACCTCTGTTGAATATGTATTGAAATTTCTCATACTTGAACTTACCTCTTTAAACTATTTGAATATTAGGGATGTCTGGGTAGTTCAGTTAGTTGAGTGTCCAACTCTTGATTTTGGCACAGATCATGATCTCCGCATCATGAAATCAAGCCCCGTGTCAGGCTCCACTCTTAGCATGGAGTCTGCTTAGGATTCTCTGTCTCCCTTTCTCTCTGCCCCTCCCTACACTCATGCTCTCTCTCTCTCTTTCTCTCTCCCTAAAATAAATATTTTTTTAAAAAACCTATTTCAATATATGATGCTATCACTGCTAGATTATAAATGATAAAATTCCAGCAGCCTGACTGCATCTGTCCCTGTCAAGAAAACTTACCCATCTATTGGAAGCCTGTTTGGTTGTAAAAACTCTGTATATTAAATTCTAAATCCACTTAATTAGCTTCTCTAATCTTCATTATATAAAACCCAGTCCCTTCTGATGGCGATATATAATAAAAACAAACTTTCTGGCAGCTAATATTGCAATATATAGTCTTAAGGGAAAAGAGAGATTCCGTCTAGGGCACTGTCCAGTGCTGTGATTTACCTTTACTTGATCCCTTTGGGGGTTGTTACTCAATCAACTAAGAGTATTTTCTGATTTTTGTCTTCTTTTGTTTGTGTATTTGTACCCCTAACCTTCTCCCTGCAAAACTCCGAGAGGAGGAAGTCAAGAGTGAGGTGTTTGTAGGTCGTTGCCCATTACACCATGAAAGTTCTATTTTAGTCAAAATTATTTCAGGTAAAAGTGACAGAAACACAACTCCAACTAGTTGAAACACAAAAAGGAGCATATTGGGTCATACAAATAGGAAGTTGTTTCAGGCATAGGTGGATCTAGGTGCTGAAGGAGTGTTCCCAGATCTCTCTCCCTTTCCATCTCTTTGCACTTTGTTGGCTTTGTTATTTGGCAAAAAGTATTTATTCACTCTACAGTTGGAAAGCCACCAACAGCTCCACCTTTACGTCATTCTCACATTGTAAAATCCCAGTAAAAAATAAAAATAACAATCCCCTTTCCCGGCATTCCCAGTGAGGGATATGGTCGGCCTGTTGTGGGTCACAGGAGAAGAAAAAAGAGGGGGCAAGAAGTCCTCTGTAACTAACCTGGCCTGAGTTAGAAATACACTTCCCCAACTAACGCTAATGTAATGTGCGTCAATTACACTTCAATAAGGAAAGAAAGAAAGCACAGAGAGAAAGACAGGAGGGAAGGAAGGAAGGAAGGAAGGAAGGAAGGAAGGAAGGAAGGAAGGAAGGGAGGGAGGGAGGGAGGGAGGGAGGGAGGGAGGGAGGGAGGGAGGAAGGGAGGAAGGAAAGGGGAGGAAGGGGGAGGAAAGGAGGGAGGAAAGAAGAAAGAAAATCAAGCTTTAGAACAACTTATTTAAAAGAAAGAAAGAAAATACATGTACTGGAACAAGTGTAGGATAAAGTGAGCTTCCCAAATACATATTTGATGGCAGAAAAAGAAAACTTCCCACTGTGCTATCTTTACCACTAATAGTATATTACATAGAGAAAATGATAGGAAGGACGATTCACTAACTGTGAGTCATACGTATCTCTGGATGGGAGGCTTGCAAGCAACTTTTAACATCTTCTTTATAGTTCTTTTTATATTGTTTGTTATTTTCCATTTTTATAGTGTCCATGAGTTACTAATATGAATTTAAAATTAAATATTGTTTTAGGAATGTATTCATTTTATCAAATAAATGAATGAATGTAATTCCTGAATCTGCTGTGTGTAAAGCACTTTTCTGAATGCTAAGGACAAATTAAATGAATAAAATAGGCTTGGTCACTACCATCATGGTATTTGTTGTCAGATGAGGACAAACACGTACTCGTTTAATTACTGTTGTGGAGCTCATTAAATTCCTTTGGCAAAGGGATAATTACTATTTAAAAGGTACCAGTCATTGTTACTCACTGCTTATCACCAAATCCCTCTTTCATAACAGAGAGATCAAAGATTTAAATGTATAAATATAATCATAGAATATGTTTAAAAATAATATTTATATGCATGTATATCATCATCTAGATGATATGTGTGTCCACATATATGCCACTGCAAGACCCAAAGCTCAAAATGATACATTTTGTCCCATAAAAATTTAAATTCTGCCCAAATACCATAAAAAAATAAAAAGCCAAGTTTCTAAAAAAAGAAAACAACAACAAAAAACTTTGCAATATATATGGTACAGGAATAATTAAAATATTTTTTGAAACTTAGAAATCAGAGAAAATGTTCAACTATTCAAGAAAAACAGGTGAGCTATATGAACAGCTAGCTCCCAGAAAGAGAAAAATAAAAATGATATGAAAGTCTGACATGAGCACATGATTAGCCTCACTAAATCATTAAAGAAATGCAAGCCAATGAACCAACCTACCAACAAAAATCAAGATGATAACTTTTACCCTTCAGATTAAAAAAAAAAAATCAGAGTTAGTTATTATTTGGTGACTTCTAAGTGTTGAGAAGCCAACATTCACGTAAGTGATTATGTGCCATATAAATTGATACCACAGTTTTTGTTTTGCTTTCTTCCCCGGCTTTATTTATTGAGATGTACCTGACACACAACATTATATACATTAAGGTGTCAGCCTATTAATTGAATACATTCATGAATTGTGTAATGACTGTCATCATAGTGTTAACTACCACTTCCAGCCCATCACATAATTTCCTTTTTTGATGTGTGTGGTGAGAACATTTAAGATTCACTTTCTTAGCAACATTCAAGTGTAGGATACAGTATTATTAGCTATAATCACCGTGTGGTAAATTAGTGATACAACATTTTTATAAGACAATTTGGGATCATCTCTCAGAAAGGTTAACAGCAAATATCCTTTGACCTAGCAATTCCATTCCCTGGACTTCTTCCCTCAGATTCAGGACCCACATGTTGTGCACCTTTATAACACGACAGCACACATGGAGCATTGCTGCATTTTTTGGGGGGTAATGACAAAAGACTGGAAAGAACCTATATGTCTATTAAGTTGAAAAAAAAAGGGAGTCTGCTCAATAAGTTACGGTAAACTACAAATAGAGGTCATTCATTTCAAATTATTACTTGAGGAAAGAGAATGAGAGGAGCCCTATGTGGTGATCTGGGATGATCTCCTCGTTAAGGGAAAAGAGAGATATAGTAGATCCCCACCTCTATAAATAAATGTGTGTGTGCGTTTGTACTGTGCGTACTGAGTATTTCTGGAAGGATATAAAGAAACTGTAAATAATGAAATCTTACCTCTGGGAGAGGGATCAGCAGTGAAGAAACTTACATTTCACACTGTAGTGCTTTTTTATTATTTGATTTTTACAAGTTTTATACACGCATTTAGTTTTTATTAAAAAGACTGATTTTAAAAATAGACTGAGAGCAAGCATTGTAAATACATTTTTCAATTTTTTGGCAGCAGTAGACAACACATCATCATATTTGTTCCAAGAAGAATATCTTGAAGGAAGACTCTTTAATGATACATGTGTAAAAACTATAAAGCAAGAAGGTATCCATTTGCCAGGGAGTCCCCTCTCTCCCCCTTTTTAATGGGTTGAACAAAACTGTTCTTTTTAATATTCCCCCCAATGTAGATCAGGCCTTTGAGGACAAGGTGAGTACATTTGCATGAGAACAAAGGAGATTCCTGGGAACAAAGGAGATTCCTGGGAGTTTAGGGTTGGAGACCAAGGACTAGAACCCTTCTGAGGCCCAAGGCTTTTTGTCTCTGATGGACTTCGTGGTCTTCAGAGGGTTCTACTGCAAGAAGCATTTTAGCTAAACTCAGGGAGAGCTGCCTGTGGAAGTTTCCTGCAGCCTGCAAGAAAATAGAACATTTGGGAAAATGAAAAAAGACCAGTTTTGACAGGGACTCCAACAGAGGGAAGCCTGCCACCCAGAGAGACGAGTGAGGTAGGCGAAGGTCAGATCTTGCAGGGGTTGTGGCTTTGGTAGTTAAGGATGTTGTTCACCTTAAATAACATGTGGAAGCACTGAAGGGTTTACAGGAGAAGGAAGACACATAGAAGTTGCAGTTTCATATACTTCTTTTGGCTCCTCCATAGAGGTTGGAAAGGGAATGGAGAGCATGCAGGAAGATTCTGGGGAACAACTAGGTGTCTATAGCCAGAGATGAGATCATTCTGGCAGCTTGAACGAGGAGGATGGGGATGGAGATGAAGAGAAGTAGGTATATATGAATGGTACAATATATTAAAAACTACAAGACTCATTTTTTGTAGTCATTTAGATGGAAGGCATGAGGGAGAGGGCAATGGCAAGGATGACTCCCAGGGTTCTGGTTTGCCCAACTGCACAGGGATGACATTCATGGAGACAGGAAGCCCTAGAGGAAGACCCGTTTGCATGGGAGGATTGGGAGCATTCACTGGACATGCGGAGATTGAAGTCCATCTTATTTTATTTTTATTTGTTTAGGATGTATGCATTTGTCTGAGAGAGAGCACGCATGCAGTGGGAGGGCCAAGGGAGCAGGAGAGAGAAACTCCAAGCAGACTCTGCTCTGAGCATGGAGCCCACACGGGCTGGCTCTCAATACCTCGACATCATGGCCTGAGCTGAAACCAAGAGTCAGAGCTGAACTGACTGCCACCCAGGCCCTCCTGAAGTCCATTTTAAACATTCAGGTGGCAGTGTTGAGTAGGCATCAGTATAGCCCGGAGTTTTCAGCAAGGGCTGGAGATTAATTTTCTTAAAAGCCAGCACATAAACATTTTATTTGAAGCATAAGTGAGGTTAAGATTTCCTAAGTTGAAAAATTAAAGTGAGAAAGGAAAAGGGATTGGTGATCTTCTATCCTAAAGAAAATCAACTTCTAAATGGTGGGAGAAGGGGTGCCCGGGTGGCTCAGTCCATTAAGTGTCCGCCTTCTGCCTTCAGCTCGGGTCATGATCCCAAGGTCCTGGGTTTGAGCCCTGCATCGAGCTCCCTGCTTGGTGGGGAGTCTGCTTCTTCCTCTCCCTCCGTGTTCTCTCTTGCTCTCTCTCAAATAAATATATAAGCTTAAAAAAAATAAATGATGGGAGAAGAGAAGGAATAAGGGGAGGAATTGCCAGCAGAGAAAGAATGACAAATAGAATAAACCCATTCCCAAACAAATAATATAATAATAAATGATTGCTGATTAGCCCCTATAATCATTTAATGTCTCTTTGTTTTACAAAGTTAATGAGACCACTTAGCAACAAGTGGGATTTGTTATTTATCAAGAACCCTATCTACTTTAAATGAACCCTTCTTAGATTACCTTCTGGAACACAAAGGATGCTGAACACCAATTTAAACACCAAAGGAACTCAGAGCACTAACACTAAAAGCACAAAATCACCTGTCCCACATACCACACCTGCTGCACTCTGTCCTCCCCCACTCCCCACCAGCAGTGAGTTAACAGAGTCCTTTTCCCATTTATGGTACAGCTTTTTATGAGTGTGTCTCTGAGTTTTACTAATAAGTATGGAAATTCCAGCTGACTTCTCTGCAGCTATTGCAGGAATCAAGGAAAATTATTCTTTTCTTTTTCTTTGTGTCTCCGCTCAGTTTTTAGAAGACAGAGCTAAAAATTCCATGCCAGATGGCACCCAGGGAGGCTCATCTAAGGATACTGTTGTCACCAAGTCATAATGACGAAGACCTGATCGTTCAATCATTGAAGTGGGGCCTTTTGCCCACTTATGTCTTTTAAAGACAAGTACCTAGTCTAGTCCTCTATAGTCTCCAGCAAAATGTTTCCCTTTGGCAAAAATAGGTAAAAATATGGGACTGACTTCCAGAGGGAGTTTTTCTTTATCATCTGCGAGCTAGAGTAAGGGTCGGCCAACTTTTTCTGTAAAGAACCAAGTGGGAAATAGTTCAGCCTTTGCCAGCTATGGAGTCTCTTACAACTACCACGGTGAAAAGTAGTGATAGATGATACATAAATCAATGAGTGTCACTGTGTTCCAAGAAAACTTTACTTACAGACACAGAAATTGGAATTTCAGATAATTTTCATGTGTCACGAGGTGTTATTCTTCTTTTGATTTCTTTTTCCTATTTAAAAATGCAAAAATCATCTTGGCTTGTGGACTTCATAAGAATAGATGGTAGACCGACTTCTGCTCTAGACGGCCATCATAGCAGGTCTTGAAGTGTCACTCCCCTCCTTCCCTCTCCCCAATAATTAATCCATAAAATTCAATTCCAGTTGTTGAAAATGAAAATGTTAACCCTGGGGACAAAAAAAGTCTGGCAAATATTGGAGTCCAGTTCTTCCAACATTCTTATTTAAGGAAATCTCAGTAGTCTGCACCATCCAGGGATGGCCATTTGCTTGGGGTTGATAAGACATAATGGTGACAGCTCAGATAAGGTTCCCAGCTACAAATTCTCACCACTCATGCTGAGGTTGAATCAGAACTATTGTCAGTAAGGACGCTGTCTGTCAATCCATGTGTTGCAAAAACTAGCACAGAGCTGATTGTCGCAGCAGATGTTTGAAATGTAATTATAAGCACTTAGAGCCATTTTGAGACAGAGTCTAACCCAAGAAGTTCTTTTGGTATCAGCCTGCAGAATCAATATGAATTCTTGAAATGCATTTTGAATGCCTCTTGGGCCCTTAGCCTGAAGTGACCTTGGGCCAATAACATCAAGTAGGCCAGAACGTGGTACAACTCTTTTTACAGTCTATTATTAGCTGTTTTTGCCCCCAGGCCACCTGGCCTGAATTTAAGCAATGAGGTCATGCAAATTTCTTCTATGTGTTTTATACCCAAGATGATCTGATGACCCCCTGTCAAAAAAATCAATATTATTTCTCTACAGAATGCATCCTTTATATAAAACTAACTCATGGTGGTGACTTGGGATCAAGTCTTTATTTCACATTCCCCCTCTTTACCTAATATGAGACAGAGACCAAATGGGACCTTCTAGAAAGACAATTCTGTATTAGGATCAGCCGAAAGACATAAACATTCAGAGGCCCTCAGGCATTGATGGCAAGGGGAAGATAAAAATCTGTAATCGCCAAGCATTCCAAGGAGAATTCTCAAAATCAAACCTCAAATGAGTCGCCAGATTCCTGAAGCTAAAGAGAATTCCTTGGCTGACAAACACACTAACGCAGCTCCTTCCCAGGAACCTTCTTCCTTAGTCACCACTGACTCTCTCCCTTGCTCAGTCTCCTTTGGACACAGAAATTCCACTTAAGGAATTTTTTTCGGGGTTTTGTTTTTAAGTAATCTCTACACCCAACGTAGGCCTTGAACTCACATCGCAGAGATCAAGAGTCGCATACTCTATCCACTGAGGCAGCCAGGAGTTTAAGGCATAAGGACTGGTAGCACCTGAAGCTGATAAAGCTAATGGGAAATGGTGGATTTTTACCCACTCCAAAGAGCTTTGGAGACACCCAGGTTGGTCTGTGCTCTTCCCTTGCCTACAATTTAGTTTCCAGCCTCTGTGGAACTACACACCATGACTGAGGAAGTAAAGCTCTCCTGCACAAATATCAGCAGGAGTGCACCTGCCTTCATATGGAGTGAGTAACCTCCACTTGCTCAATCTACCAGAAACACAATCCTGGTAAGTATATAAAAGTGGGACAAGGATGAGAGCCAGCTCCTTCTGGCTCATTTCTTCACTGGTAAATGGTTTTCATTCAACTCAATGTTTCGCAGATAGGAATATGTTCCAAACCATAGTCTTCATATTTGCAAGATGGTTGAAAGCTTTTTCCCTGCAAACAGCGACCGCCACCATTGTAGCTAAGAGGACCCACTTGGACAACCCTTTTGTTCCTCTCTAGCAATAGAGCCACTCATTTCACCGGTAAGATATTCAGGATGTTCAACAGGTACTTCCACATTCTTCTTACCATTCTTAGTCCTCTGGAAAAAAGGAATGGGCCAAACCAGCCAAATTCCCTGAAGAACTCACATTTGCCTGGGATCAGAGTCATGCCTTTAGCTCTGATCCTTATTTGCTTCTCCCACTTTGGCCTTTATGAAATAATTACAGGCAGGCCAGTGAGGATCCACTACACCTCTTGGACCTTAGGAGATCTAATTTGATTCAATCCAATAAACTTAAATGCTACCAATGTCTGATTAAACACACTCCTACTTCTCGCCAGCAGGCCAACTCTGTTTTCCCCCAGACATCTCAGCACAGGGCTTACGTGGTTTTCCAATTGGATACCTCGTTTTCTGGAAAAGACAGAACTGAAAATCTGACCCTGAGTCCACGTAGAAGGGACTTGACTCTGTCCCCCTAACCACGGGACTGCTGCGGAGCAGCCTTGGGCTCATGTTGCACCATTAAGGAAAACATCAGCCTCACTCTGAATAGAGATCCGATCTACCGGAAGGCCTTAAATGGAGGCTCTTTCCAGAGCCCCAGGAAGCAGACAAGCGTGAAGTACGCTGCTTTCCCAAGACTCACCAAGCAGACACAGTATCACAGAGTGGTCGGCTTCTACCCAAGCTGCCCAAACAAGACCCTGCAGGGTTTCTCTGCTTACACCCTGGCATCTTTGTCTACGTTTGGTCAAATTGCTTCTTCTTGCCTGTCAATCTTTGAACCAATGTTCCTCTTATCACTTGATATCTGAAAATGATTTCGCTCCTCTTTGTTCTCAGTCCTTACCTGCCCTAGCCTACAAACAAAAAGAGAACAAAGCTCCTTCATTCAGTTTCTTCCATTTTTTCCAAATGTCCCTACGTGCTCAAGCCATCCCTCACCTGACCAGCAGGATTGACCTCAACACATCCGAGGGAGTCTTTCCCCTTCGTGGTTTATGTTGGCGACTGAACTACTCCACTACATCAACCTCAGCCTCTCAGCATGTTCTAACTGGAACTTAATTCCCAGCATAAATAATGCTTCTCTTAAAATCTCCAGGATTCACGACTCTACCTCCTCAGGAACAGGTGTAAGAAAAAAACCCAAACACATCAGCACTTTTATTTCTGATAACCATCTTCTCCTTCACTACTTTTCAACTAACCTTGCAGTCTTTGTTGAATTTTAAGCCATGACTATGGCCTCCTGCCAGATCTACCGCATGGTGGACTCCAACTATTATTATTAATCCCTGCACCCCCCAAAGTGCCTCTGCCCCCCTGCCAAGAATATTACTTTTTATGTGGCAGCAAGCCTGCACCTGCCTTGCCCACACTAATTTTTTTCCCTACATGTTTGGGAATCTTATCTGAGACTTCCAATTGTTTAAATTCACCAGGCTACCTGTTGGTCATGTGTCCATCTGGAGGTTTAAATGGTCACTTCAAAATGAGGCAGCTATAAGCTATTCAGAACTCCTGGGGAGGGGATCATCAATTGCTTCTTTATGTGTGCTATAAAGGCCATTATTTCCACCATGGGAATTACACAATTTGGAAAAAGAAAGCTCTCCTACCCTATGCAGAAGTAATAAATGATACCATTTCTGCCATAGAAACAACTAATAACCCTAAACTCGCTGGCTAGTGTTGTTCAGGAGATCACATAGCTCTCAACTTCTTCCCAGCTAGTTAGGGAGGTATCTGCTCCATAGCCAATACTTCTTATTGCACTTGGATAAAGATCACAGACAAGAATAGTCGACCACTAAACTCAAGGAAAAAACTACTTGGGTCTCTTAAAGTTGACCCAAATGGCCTATCAGGCATGTTTTTCTGGATGAGAAATAGAAAAACAGGACCTGGATTTGAGGTATATAGCAAGGATTCTAATCCTTCCGCTTGCAATCTTATGCCATACAGGTAAGTGATACATCCTGTCCACAGTCTTAAATGCTACTATGCAGTCATTGCCTCAAAATATGATTTAACAATGTGTATGATCCATCCGACCCCAAAACAACTGCACTTCCAACTAACTTCTCACACAGAGGCTGATTTTGAGCTGATAGCTGTAAACACCAAGATCAAATCTGGACTGACAAAGGGGTAGATCTAGACATTCCCTATTGCCTTGTTTCCCTTGTAGTTATTTAAGGACAACCTTGTGGTTGTCTTCAGTAAGAGGCAAGGGAGGTGTGACAAGATCAAACACACCTATTGCCTGAACCTCCTAAAAAGGCCAGACACAGACCCCTCCCCTTTTGCCGTTAGCCAGTTTCTAACTCTCAGTCTCATGAGTGATTAGCTAACATTAAAAATGTGTGTCCCCTGAAACTAGAGAGACACAGACATAACATCTCCTATTGAGCAGACTGAGACTTCTGATTGCAAAACCATTTCAACAGTAAATCACTCCATCTGTAACTTAGCTACTTCTCCCTTTAAAAGTGTATGGTGAAATCATCCGACTGAGGAACTCATCTTCAGATCTAGATGCCCTCTTTATTGCAATAGGATGAATAAAATCATTCTCTTTAGTTGTTCACTTTTTGTCTTTGACAGAGCTCAGGCAGGTGGGAAGGAGCATTTCATCTTTCTTTGGGAATAGTGTTACTGCATCTGATCTCCAAAGAGTCTGATCATGCATTAGTATATTTCCACATAGTCAGGAGAAAATGACTTTTGCTCCATTGAGTCAGATCTGGGGCTAGGTAATGACTAGAAACCCATCAAGGAGAACTTTCTGCAAGAAGCCCCCAGTAGAAGATAGATAAATTACATAGTGTAAAATTGATTATTTTGTAGCAGGTTACTTCTGCTATTTCTATCTCTGTTAGTGTCTTCTCACTCTTAATTACCCAGTAAATTCTTTTTTAATTTTTCAATCTGGGGCTAGCTGCACTATGGAGAGTCCATAGTGTTTCATCTTGGAAGAAAATTCCAAAGTGGAAGAAGCACCTTCTTCCTCTTCTTCTTTTTCTTCTTCTTTTTAAGTAATCTCTGCACCCAACATGAGGTTCAAACCCACAATCCTGAGATCAAGAGTCAGGCACTCTACTGACTGATCCAGCCAGGTGCCCCGGGAGTAACACTTTTTTTAAGTAGCAGAAGAATTTAATGAGAAATCTCCAAGGACAAGTCCAAAGTCTTTGAGATCTGCCTCTCTCCCCATCAGATATTCTATCTGAGTTGCCAATTTGTGATGAGTTGAGCTTGGATTTCATGACAAGCAGTTTCCTTACACAAGAAAAGAACAGAGTTGGTGATCCCTTATACAGAAGATGCATTAATATGAAAGCCAAGACTGAGGCATCCAATCAACAGGAGAATGGTGGTGGTTTGGAAGCATGCTCTGACTAACAGGGAGATGGAGGGGTTGTACAAGATAAACACAGAACAGATGGCCAGATAATTGAGACGCTATGGTCTATTAATGGGAGAAGATTGTTAAGGCTAAAAGCTGGATCAGTCAGGTAAGGCAGCTGCGAGGGCCTGCTGTGGAAGATGTTCACATTAACCAGGATCTAACTGCACTGGAGCCTTGAGGGTAAGGTTCAGGAAGAGTCTCACCTCCAGAGTTAGTTCTCCCATGATTTAAGAGACCAAATCCTCCAGGTGAATTGGACTAAGTAAAACACTACCAACCTGAAGAACACTTGGGTTTTTCTCTTTACATCGAGGGTAGGTGGGGAATATTTGCAGGATGCGTGAACACTAGCCACATTTCTACTATCGCTTAAGGAAGAGGCACTGGAAATGTAAGTTTTCACATTTTTCCCACTGTTACAACTGCAAAATGATTTAGGACCTCCCAGATGTCTCTGTAATTCATCATCTGCTGATCCTGTGCTGAGGTCATCAAGCACTATAGCCAAGAAAGAATTCTTAAGACATTTGCAGTGCAACTTTAGTAGGTTCATTCGAGTAGCATGGGGACAAGACCTGAGGGCAGAAAGAGCCACACTTCTAAGGTACGAAGCTGGTGGTTATTGGTTATATGCTTAGTGCTTGAGGGGGAGGGAACTTGCAGGGAGTAGGAGATCATAAATGTCTTCTTCAAATTTCCACTCAGAAAACAACTTTCTCAAGATTTCTCTGATGCTTGTCATTCAATTCGATATTAACTATCAGTGAGATATAGAGGCAGTCATAAGATCCTTTAAGGATGGAGCAACCAGCACGTATTTGATCCTTATCAGAACACTGCAGGCTATAGGTCAGCTTTCTGGGCTAAATGTGAACATTTTTCTGCTTCTATATCTCAAGAATACCAGAAATATGGTGTAAAACTATTGGATTAAAGCTAGGAAGGAGAAGCACTAAACTCTATGCCTTACACTGCTACTCTTGGGTAGGTTTAATAGTGTTAATGTCCATGACCGCCAAGAAATGCTGCATAACACAGAGGAATTATTTTTTTTAATATTATTTAAATTCAATTTGCCAGCATATAACACCCAGTGCTCATCACATCATGTGCCCTCCTCAGTGTCCATCACCCAGTTACCCATCTCCCCACCTATCTCCCCTTCTGCAACCCTTTGTTTGTTTCCCAGAGTCAGGCGTCTCTCATGGTTTGTCTTCCTCTCTAATTTTTCCCCACTCAGTTTCTCCCCTTCCCTTATGGTCTCCTTCACTGTTACTTGTATTCCACATATGAGTTAAACCATATGATGATTGTCCATATCTGCTGGCTTATCGCACTCAGCATAATACCCTCCAGTTCCATCCATATCAATGCAAATGGTAGGTATCCGTCCTTTCTGATGGCTGGGTAATATTCCATTGTGTATATAAACCACATCTGCTATATCCATTCACCTGTCAAAGGGCATCGAGGCTCCTTCCACAGTTTGGCTATTGTGAACATTGCTGTATGAACATTGGGGTGCAGGTGTCCTATGGTTTCACTGCATCTGTATCTTTGGGGTTAATAACCAGTAGTGCCATTGCTGGGTCATAGGACAGCTCTATGTTTAACTTCTAGAGGAACCTCCATACTCTTTTCCAGAGTGGCTGCACCAGCTTGCAGCCACCAACAGTGTAAGAGGGTTCCCACCAACAGTGTGAGAGGGTTCCCCTTTCTCCACATCCTTGACAACATTTGTTGTTTCCTGTCTTGTTAATTTTAGCCATTCTTACTGATGTGAAATGGTATCTCATTGTGGTTTTGATTTGTACTTCCCTGATGCCAAGTGATGTGGAGCATTTTTTCATGTGCTTGTTGGCCATGTGTAGGTCTAACACAGAGGAATTAAAAAAAAAAAAAATTGTGGGTCCTTAGTAACTAGGGGCCAGCATTAAGTGGCAAGAATTAAATGAAAGGCCAAACTTTTATTACAGTTGATGATGTGTCTGCATTAAGCATCTGAACTTTGAACAGTTGCATGTGTAGACATTGGAAGTTCTCTGGAATTGCTAAGAGACCTCTGACTAAGGATATTGAAAGTTAAGTAGGACCATGCCTCAGGAAACACAAGACAGATTAGTTGAACTCCAAAATTAAGAGAAAGAAAGGTATCTAATGAATCATTTTCAGTCTCTACTGAAAAGTGACCACAAACCTGGTAGAGCAATTAAACACTATATGGATTACATTATGTTAAAAACATACACGTATAGACAGATTATCTATTCATCCACCGTCTAGCTCATTCTCCTATCTATGGCTGATTTGAAGACAACTCTACTGGCTTGAAGATTAAGGTCGAGAATTCAAACTTCCAACCCTTACCCACAGTTTGGACACTGAGGGATTAAAATGCCTGTTCTCCTGCTCCACAGTTTAGCTAACCATTTCCTTTAACATGCCTAGTCCATTGTCTCCCATTGTCCTCCATTGTCTTCACTGATATGACTTCCAAAAGACCCATTGATTCTTCCATGGAAAATGTCGACATTCCTGTTTGCATCCTAAGAGTTTTTTGAATGTCTTGCCACAAAAATCCTTGCCTGCTGTTTTTGACAATCCTGGACTATGGTCTCTTAATCCTATGTCAAACCCCCTTGCACTGAAACACTGAATGAAATCTCTGATTCTCAATTAATTCTGAATCCGTTCCCCCATGGAGACATAACCAAAGGTATGTTCTTCGCTAATATATAAGCAACATATTTAGCTTTGTCTTACCCACTAGTTGTGTTTGGGGTTATTTGAGGATCTTTTCTAGTTGCTTTGCATAGAGCAAAACTACACTTCTAGCTCTCAAGCGCAACTATAAATGGTTAATTGTGCTGGCTTCCTTAAAAGATAGAATATAACTTCTCCCTGCACACTTATAAGACAGCTTCCAACAGTGACAGCTGTATCATCATTGAGGTCTTGGGAAATACATAATGGTCTCAGGAACTTAGGGATAGGATCTTTTGAGAATATATGGCAGATGCTATATTTTTTTATTTTGGTTGGCACATCAAGATCGGGATTGCTTTCTTTCTTCCCTCATGTTCATTTATTACATAGACTCTTATTTGCGACCCCCTGGAGCTGCACTGATGGAGTAATTGAGATCACCTGCTACCACACGATATGAACCACTAGAATGGTTTCTGAACTCTTCCTAATGGATTTTTGAACAGCATGTCCTCTTAAAGTGACCCTTTTTTGACAGAAAATGTAGTATACATTATCATGCTAGAAGCAGAGACTTAGTGTAAATATCTGAATTTGAGCAGAGTTACAGGTCTGCAGATATTAAGGAGTGTATGGTTTTTATGCCCTGATAACCTATTGGTCTGTGTTGAAAACCACTTTTAGTGTTTGTGGTTGAAATGATGTCTGCAATTTGTTTCAAATGGTTTGGGGGTGGGGACTCAGGGAAGTAGAGTTTATAGATGAAATAAAATTAGCCTCAAAGGTGATAATTTTGAAGCCAAGTGATGGATGTGTAGAATTTTAGTATGCTGTTCACTCTGTATACTTTGTCTATATTTGAATTTTTCCTAATATAAAATGGGAAAAAAAAAAAAACCCACATGCAGTTTGAAACAGTTGTAACAGTTAGGAACTGTCTTAGTTCTTCCAAAAGGTCAAATCCAGTATTGTCAAGTGATACCACTTAAGGAATTTATGGTGATTAGAGAACAATGCTTAAGCTCTAGGGAGGGGAGAAAAAAAGTAAAAAAGAACAGTATGGGGGCCACGGAGTCTTTTGTTCAATTTCAGTTTCTGAATAAAAGAGTACACCTGAATGACTCCTAGCTTTTTTCTCATCACCCCCTGTTAAGTGAGGGGCCAGATTTGAGTCATTGTTATGGCATGAGTTGGAAACCCTCAAGTTATTAAGTTGAAAGAATGGTTTATACTAGAGCAGAGGTTTGCAAATTTTTGCCATAATGACACAGATACTAAACATTCTTTGCTTTGCGGGCCATATGGTTTCTTTCACAGGGTTCCATTCTGCCCTTGTAGTGCAGAAGCAGCCAGAACCAATATGTACACAAACACACATGAGTGTTCCAATAAAGCTTTATTCACAAAAACAGGCAACAGGCTGAATTGGGCCTGAGGGAGTTAACTTGCCAAGCTCTGGGCTGGAATATGAGTTTTGGAATCATGCAGATTTGAGTTTGTGTCCTTATTTTCTATGTAACTGTGTGACTGGGGGCAAATCACTTAACCTCTTTGAGGTCTAATTTCCTCAGTTATAAAATGGAGAATTACGGTCTCTGCATCTGATGACTGTTGAGAAGAATAAGATGAAGCTCTTAGCTAAGTATTTAAGGTGCTTTAAGGGCTAAGGAAATATTAACTATTACTAATTAATGTTCTTTTGGTATATAGTTTTTTGCTTACCTATCTATGTACATTTAGCCATTTTCTTCATTGGAATGCAGTCAAAGGTTTTGTCATTTAAGGAACTAAGATCCAAGTGTACAATGTCTAAGAATTATCTGGATTTCCTAGTTTTCTCATCAGCATTGTCATATCTCGTTGAGGTTCTCATTGGCTGGTAACACTTTTTTCTTCACCCAGACCCCACATTTCCCCCCTAAAAACAGAGATGCAAAAGTCAGATAGAGATCAGAATATCAGCTTTCTTGTCGATAAAACTGAAGAATGTGGTTTAATCTGTGGCCACCGGGGCTTTCTGATATCCTCTTACATTAGATCCTTGCATCTACTTGGTCGTAGGCAGTGTTGGGCAATCATCCGGCTCCCCTTCGTGGGAACCGAAACTGCCTGGATAAGCTTTCTGCTCAGCATAGAAGGCAACCCGAATGCACATATCCTTCAAACAGGCTAGTTCCAAAAGAGAAAAGGAATATAGAACTAGAGAAATGGAGGATTTCCACTAACACATAATACTAAGTCAACTATGTGTCCCAAGTTGGGCAAGGTGCTTTATTTCAATTAGCCTGTAATGAGATCTTTGCAATAGCCCTTGTAGGCAGTCTTAGGAGTAAACAGGACAGACAGAATGAGGGAGAGAATTCCCTATGATTTCCCAGGAAGAAAAGGGTAGAGCCAGGATCCCAATCTATATCCAGGTCCCTGCCCTACGATGCTCAGGACTTCTTTCTAGCGAATCTGAACCTTCTAAAAAGAAGAAAGACAAGCAACAGACCCAAAGCAAAATAAGAACGCAAATGAGTTTAGGTTAAACTTTGTGCTTATAAGCCTTTATTGGTGTATAACCATCACTATGTGGTTTGCTAAGCATTTGAGATGAATACGCTTAATAAATCCACTCTTAGATTTGGCTGCAAACTATGTCTGCTCCTTAAAACAAAACAGAAACACTCCAATATTCCTATTGAAAAAACAGAGCACCATAGAGCTATCTTCAATTTCTGGCTTCTACTCCTTTCTTCATACCAAACAGTGGTGCTGAGATTCCATCTACAAATTCCTTCAGCTTCTGAAGATGTAATTTGCTTGGTCTTGCAGACTTAAATTCACTGAAAGTGGCCATGTGCCCTTTTTACTATCCTCTCAACTATCTTGGGCTATAATTCCTTTTTAAAAATTGGACCTTTTCAACCCGAAAGAGACCAAATAGAAATATTTTAGTATTCTATCACCTGTTAGCATTATAGAAATATTTTAGTGTTCTATCACCTGTTAGCATTATATTCTTTACAGGGTAGGCCTATCCTTTCATTTTTTTCTAGCTCCAAACAGTTGAAAAATCCTTTTCTATCATCTTTAATGTCTTTTGATACCCTAATTTACTTAGCTTTTTGCCTTTCCGACTATTTTTAAAGGTTCTTCTTACTCTTTTATATTCACCTGCTGGTCTTAAAACATTCTATCATAAGACTAATGCAATGGTAATTCCACACAGGGCCATATACTGTACCTTTGACTCATTTTCAATATGTGTTTTTTGTATCGAAGGGCGATTTGAGTCAAATTGTTAGATTCCATAAAAAAGGAGTGAGGTTTTCTGACATTTTGATAAAATACTGTTCCCTTAAATAGCCATACATTTAGACGTTCTATCAAAACAACCAACAAGATTGCTGTGCATGATTTGCTCTTATGCTTTTAATTCAGTCGCTTTTCCAATTGCTACAAATTCTTTCAATGTTAAATCTGTTATTTTGCTAGATAATGTTCATTTTAGCAGAAGGTAGTTATCAAAATTTTGGTGCATTTTAGGGAATTTGGTTTGGATTGCCCTTCAAATACAAAATTGATGCTACTGACCCGCCATTAGTAGGACACGAAATTTGAGTTATTTCCCCTGTGTTGGTGATGGATTGTGCTGCCTGAGCCACTGGCACTCCCTTTCACATTATCCATTGTGACTAATCGCATGCATTTGCAAGATGATTAGCCAAGGTTAGGGGTACAGTCTGTGATTATGGAACAGATTTTTTTCTTTATGTGAAAAATTACTAGCTTATAATAGCATTAAATTATAGTTTTGCTTCATATCCTAACCAATGGTAGGTTGTTAATAGCAATTCATATTCTTATGGCTATTTATGTGTTGTTTGCTATATAGCTCCTGAGTAGGGCCTGGTCCCATTCTTGTTTTCCTCCCATTGAACATTTTCAACTTTTAAATGTACCAGCTCCACCTCTAAAGAGCCAGGAGTTCATTCATTTGTTCGACAAACTGAGTGCTTACTCTGTATCTGTAGTAAGCTCTGCTCTTGTGCTGGGGATATAAGAATGAATAACTTAGTCCTTTTTCTTTTTTTTTAAAGATTTTATTTATTTAAAGACACAGAGAGAGAGAGAGACAGAGAGACAGAGACACAGAGACACAGGCAGAGGGAGAAGCAGGCCACATGCAGGGAGCCTGGCATGGGACTCCATCCTGGGTTTCCAGGATCACATCCTGGGCCAAAGGCAGCGCTAAACCACTGAGCCACCCTGACTGCCCAGTCCTTTTTCTTCCTGGAGCTTTTCTTTTAGTAAGGGGAGGAGGAAATACCTGAGTACACCAGTAAAGGTATAGGTCAGATGCCAGGAAAGAATAAGTAAGGAAGGAAGATAGGAAGTATTAGGGAGAGAAATCATTGATAATATATAGGGTAATCAGAGAAAGTATCACTGATGAGGAGACTTTTGAGCAGAGACTAAAAGGAGTGAAGGAGCAAACCCCATGGCTACTGGAGAAGAGTCTTCCAAGCAGGTGAATCAGTAAGTGCAAATATTTTGAAAAAGAAACAAAAGCCAGGGGGCCGATGTGAAGCTGTCATAGGATTTTTACTGATGCTCCAAGTGGGATTGCAAACTGTTGAATGATTTTAAGTAGAGGAGTGCCTTGACTTTTAAAAGAGTCATTTGACTGCTATATTAGAATTGATTTGAAGAGGTGTGTTAGTAAGCTATTGCTCTGTTAACAAATTGCCTCAAAATTTAGTGAGCTAAACACACACATTTGTTTTCAGATAGTTTCTATGGATCAAGAATTCAGGCATGATTGGGGCGTCTGCTTTAGGGCTTCACAATGTTGCTCTCAAGGTGTGGGCTGGGTTATCAGTAACCTCAAGTTCCACTGGGGCAGGATCTGCTTCCAAGCTCACTGAGTGGTTGTTAGTGGAGTTGATTTACTCATGGGCTATTGGAACGACAGCCTTGGATCCTTGTTGGCTGATGACCAGAGGCTGTCCTCTGTGCCACTCCAGGTAGTCTTCTTCATCAGAGCTACCAAGCATGAAGAACAGAGAGCAGGATCTCAGCAAGATGAGAGTCAGAGTCTTTTGTATCTTAATCACAGAAGTAATATCCCATCATTTTTACCATGTTTGGTTCATTAAGAGCAAGTCATTACATCCAGCCCACATTCAAGGGGAGGAGGGTTAGAGGAGGACACGGTTACCAGGAGGTGGGATCACTGAGAGCAATGTCAGAAGCAGCCTGTCACAGAAGGCAAGGACAGACACAGATCAGTTAGGATGTTTCTGGGATATTGTTAAGGGCTCTTGATACTTCTATGGCTATTTATGGTGTGGAGTGCTAAGCAGTTCCAAAAAGCCTTGTTTCTTATGCAGATTCCGGATGTATACATTTCGATGTTTATTTTAATTCCAGTATAGTTAACACAGAGTGTAGTTATACTAGTTTCAGCTATACAATATAGTCATTCAACACTTACGCACAAAACCCAGTGCTCATCACAAGTGCACTCCTTAATGGATGTATTTTGAAGTTCAAACTAATAATATTTACTGAGGATTAGATAGAGGGTGTGGGAGAAAGACTAGAGTCAAGGATGACTCTGAGGTTTTTGATCAGTGCCACGGGAGACATGGAACTGCCATTTCCTGAATTAGAAACAACTCTGGGAGGAAACGAATTTGTCAAGGGGAGAAAGAAATCAGGAGTAACGTCTTGGGCATGTTTACTTTGAGATGCCCTTTTGACATCCAAGTGGAGGTGTTGATTTGGCGGTGGGATATACGAGTCTGGGGCTCGGGGTAAAGGTTGGAGCGGTAAATAAAAATTTGAAAGTCATCATTATTTACGTTGTATTTAAAACCGTGATACTAGGTATGATTGCTAAGTGAGAGGGTACATCAGAAGTTCCAGAGACTGTGCTAAACTGGGAAAGAACACCTTGGTGAGAGATAGTCATGGATGAAGAAAGGTTCTATCTCTGTACTCATCTTTTTGCCCCTAAGAAAGCAACAACTTTTTTCATTATGCAATTCAGTCTATTTTTCTATGGGTCTAAACTTTCAGGACAGGACTTTGGCTCTATCTTTTCCTTTTTTTTTTTTTTTTTCCTAGTCAATTACACACCCTAAGCAAAAGTCTGGATTTCTCAAAGGGAAAAGCGAGCCTGAGTATACACTGAGTATACTTCGGATGAGCCCTGAGGAATGTACAGAGTTGTTGAATCACTATATTGTACACCTGAAACTAATATAACACTGCCTGTTAGTCATACTGGAAATAGAGAGACAGATAATTTTTCAAAAAGCAAGACTGCACTAACACAACATTGAAGTTTTGAAATGTAGACACTTTAAAAGAACTTCAGAGATAATTCTTTTTTTTTAAGACAGGACTCAAGGTCATTTAACATGAGTTCAGTTCTTGGAATACTTCTTTCTGGCTCTTTTATCTTCGACCAATTCCGTTCACTACTTTTACTTCAAAAGTCATTTACATACTAACAAGCTCTAAAATCTATATTTTTAAACCACAGACTCTCTTTCCCAAGTTCTTGGTCCATATGTTCAGCTGTCCCCTGGGTGTCTAGGCCTAGAGTCTTATGGAGACTGAAGATGAATTCATGCTAACTCCCAGGATCTATCCTGTCACTTGTTCAGTTCATGACATCAGCCCTCCAGTGCCTGATGTCAAAAATCCAGGAGGGGCTCCAGGATTTCCTTCTCTCTCACGCTCTAATAATCATGAAAACTAATGATATGGAGAAGACTTAAAAATATTATATCTAGGGGATCCCTGGGTGGCTTAGCGGTTTAACGTCTGCTTTTCGCCTAGGGCGTGATCCTGGAGACCTCGGATCGAGTCCCATGTCGGGCTCCTTGCATGGAGTCTGCTTCTTCCTCTGCCTGTGTCTGTGCCTCTCTCTCTGTGTGTGTCTCTCATGAATGAATAAATAAATAAAATCTTTAAAAAAATGATATCTAATTATCACAATAACCCATTGGGTAGGTGTGGTTATACGGATCTTTTTTTTTTTTTTAAGATTTTATTTATTTATTCATGAGAGATACAGAGAGAGAGAGAGAGAAGCAGAGACACAGGCAGAGGGAGAAGCAGGTCCATACAGGGAGCCTGATGTGGGACTTGATCCCGGGTCTCTAGGATCAGGTCCTGGGCTGGAGGCAGCACTAAACCGCTGAGCCACCCAGGGATCCCCTATACATATCTTTAAAAAAAAAAATTACTTATTTGATAGAGAGAAAGAGAGCGAGAGAACTTGAGCACGAGTAATGGGAAGAGCACAAGGAGAGGGACAAGCAGACTCCACGCTGTGCAGAGCCTGATGTGGGGCTTGATCCCATGACCCTGAGATCATGATCTGAGATGAAATCAAGAGTCAGAGGCTTAACTGACTGAGCCAGGCACCCCTGGTTATATGTATCCTATAAATAATATGGGTAAATTAACTTATGAGATCAGAAAGAAAATTAATGGCAGAACAGAGTCTACCCAGCTCTTCCAGGCTACAAATCTGGTGTTCTTTGTCCTTTTATTTATTTTTTATTATTTTTAAAAGATTTTATTTATTTATTCATGAGAGAGAGAGAGAGGCAGAGACACAAGCAGGCTCCATGCAGGGAGCCTGACCTGGGACTTGATCCCGGGTCTCCAGGATCATGACCTGGCCCAAAAGGGGGCACTAAACCACTAAGCCACCTGGGCTCCCCTCTTTGTCCTTTTAAATGTTGTTTCTTACCTAGTTTTTTATTTTATTTTATTTTATTTTATTTTATTTTATTTTATTTTATTTTATTTTATTATTTTATTATTTTTTAATTTTATTTTATGATAGAGAGAGAGAGAGAGAGAGAGGCAGAGACATAGGCAGAGGGAGAAGCAGGCTCCATGCACCAGGAGCCCGACGTGGGATTTGATCCCAGGTCTCCAGGATCGCGCCCTGGGCCTAAGGCAGGCGCCAAACCGCTGCACCACCCAGGGATCCCCTTACCTAGTTTTTTAAATTGTAAATTCAGAAGCAGCTCTACATTTGAATCTCTTTCTTTCTTTCTTTCTTTCTTCCTTTTTTTTTTTTTTTTTAAGGAGCATATGCTGCTGTTTTAATAATGAACTCCATTTTGTATACAAAAGTCAGTATTGCACGTACTGTAATTCTTTTTTATAATGTAAGTTTTTTTTTTTTTTTTTAATCTCTCCTTTCTGAACTTTCACCATGTACTTAATCCAGAACTTGATTATCTCTTGCCTGGACTTTAAAAACCTTGCCCTAGCTGGCCTCCATCCTCATAGCCACACTCTACCAGGGCCATCCTTCTGAAAAGCAAAACCAGTTGCATTACTGCCCTTCGTAAATACTTTATTGACTCTCACATCATGTAAAATCGAGTCTCAAGCCTTAGCATTTTCAGACTCAGTGTCCTTTGCAGACTCCAATACAATTCCAGGTTTAGGGAAGCCTGGGTGGCTCAGTGGTTGGGCATCTGCCTTCAGCTCAGGTTGAGACCCTGGGGTCCTGGGATCGAGTCCTAATTGGGGTCCCCGCAGGGAGCCTGTTTCTCCCTCCGTCTGTGTCTCCGCCTCTCTCTCTGGGTCTCTCATGAATAAATAAATAAAATCTTAAAAAAAATTCCAGGTTCAGAAATATCCAAGTACCCTCTGCTCTGGAAATTGCAAACTTCTTTTTCTTCACTTGTGTTTGACTTTCTTCTTAGAGTGCCAAGTCTTCTCTTTTCTAACTATACAACTGTTACCCATAATTTAAGATCTAGTTCAAGTGTTACCTCCTCTGTGTGCCTTTTATAAATTTAGGTAAAGCTAGTCTCTCCATCTCCTGGGCTCTCGGGGCTAATTTCTGCTTACATCCCTGCCTCTAACCATAGACATCGAGATTTCTAAATACAGAGACTGTCTTATTTATCTTTATATTCCCAGTGCTACCACATTGAGGCATTCTGCAAATATCTGTGTTTACAGATGATAACACCATCCATATATCTGATTCAGATTTTTAAAAATGTACAGATGAGCTGTTGCTGTATGAAAGGAGACTACGTCCTCACTGTATTCCATAGATTCCAGTAAGGATGGTATTAGTCATTCTTGCTTATATACACCTAAGGTATATTTTGAAACTTTTTGTAAGGTAGAAATCCCTTCTGTTCTTTCAGCGTGAAAGAATTGGATAGATAAGAATAACACTATTAAGTTACAAATACTATACCAGTGACAATTTAAAATTGGTTAAATGTCATGCCGTCAGCACTGACTAGAACAAGTAGCTGAGAAATTCATTTGTTAGATCCTAGATCTGTAGAAACTATTCAGTGTTTAGGGAAGGCTAATAAACTGGAGGTCTCGAGGCCATTCTTTTCTGTTGTTCTTTTTTTTCCCCTTGCCTTTGACATACTGCCAACATGTCACCTGTTACTTTTTTGCTCAAATCCGTCAATAGGCTAGCCCACATAAAACCGACACGATCGTCTACTGAGTGTTTCAAGTCATCTCCTGTCACCAGCTTATTTTTAGGAATGGGAACAACTGAGATACTTTTTGAAGGTGCTATAAGCTTGTTCAGGTTAATTTATCCAGTAGTGATTTAAAAATTGAGAGACTGGGGCGGCCCGGGTGGGTCAGCGGTTTAGTGCCGCCTTCAGCCCAGGGTGTGATCCTGGAGACCCAGGATCGAGTCCCACATCAGGTTCCCTGCATGGAGCCTGCTTCTCCCTCTGCCTGTGTCTCTGCCTCTCTCTCTCTCTCTTTGTCTCTCATGAATAAATAAATAAAATCTTTAAAAAAAAAATGAGAGACTTCCCCCTGTCCCGAAAGTGATTACACTGATGATGTGTTTTACAATTTGTTGATGGCAAAGAAATTGTCCTTAAAGAGTTTTGACGTAGACTACTTTAAATATGGCCCTGAAATAGTGATTGTGCAAATGTTGTACTAATTAAGCAAGCTGGGAGTAGTAAGAAAATGCATGGTTTGTATGTTAATTTTGGGACCAAATAAAAAGGGGCAGTCAATTCTGTATTGCACAGTTTATTTGACACCTTTTATTCCCTCCCCAGTATCCATTCACCTCTTCTCAATAGACTCTGACTTCTATTTGGGATATCATGTGGTTTTAGGGAAGATAATAACTATACCCATCGGCTTGAAAGATAGAACATATGACCTAGACCAAGCTATTGGAACAATGCACTCCTCCAACTACCGTGATTGGTTTAGGAGTTGGCATGTGAGCACAGCTGGCATAATCCAGGAGAGGGAACCCTGGGAAAAGCAAGACCTTTTTTTTTGCCTCACACAGGATGATCCATAGATGTGAAGTCTAGAACTCCTGAAGCCACTTTGTTTCATTAGCAAAACCTGCTAATGGATAAGAAGGGGACACAGAAAGGGGTGGAAAAATGACTGAGACATGGACTGATTACATTTTAGCCAAGCCTTGCCTAAAGCCTGCCCTATGTCTTGGTCTGTCATTTAGAGCAGCCAGTAAAGTTTCTTATTACTTTAGTCACTTTGTGTTAAGTTTTCTCTTACTCAAAATCAAGAACATTCTGATATATGCATTTTCACATGTGGCAGAATGGATAAAATTCTTTGATTACGAGGTATGTGTTTTGGTACTTATTTTTGAATACAGATATGTTTGATCCATAGTATTGCAAAATAATTAACAAAGCCACATTAGGAAGTCTTAACTCCATAGACTATCTCGTTGGATTTGCTCATCATACTCTTGCGCGGGGTCAATTCTGGCTTCTTTGTTAGGAAGAATCACCCTTGACAAATTCAAGAGTAGGGGATTTCAGAGTTGACCTAGTTAAATCACTTATGAAATATGAGAACGTGGTGGCCTTAACAGGAGTATCAGGAGGTCAACTGAGCTGGGAAAAAGAAAGCCAAGCGGTGAGGTATCAGCTTGATTCGAGCAACAAGCCAAAAATGAAAGAGTTAAGTTTTTAACCATTTACTGAGAGAGTCTAAGAGGCTAAAATCAGAGAAAGTGCCAACTCCCCTTGTTCCATCGTCCCCCATGGAACGTGGCACTGGTCCAGGGTCTGTTAGATCACTGTGGTGTGGGGTTGTCTCACTGTTGACAGAATCCTGAGCAAAAGACTGGTATTTTTGCAGACCCCAGGTGGCTGGAAAGGACTATTGAATACTGAGAAGGGGGAAAAATGTCTTCAAGGTTTGCTCTGTTACTGATAAGAAGGCCTTGGCAGAGGCGCCTGAAGAGGCCCTCAGCCCAAGGCCTCCGATAAAGAAACCTAGGAGCCTGAGCTAGGAATGCAGATAGACGTAAGAGCACGGCCAGCCAGGGGAGCCTGGGACCTGGACTACAAGTCCCTTTGGAGACTGCAATGCACTGACTGTGCAGCAGTCTGGTATGGGAGGGCGGCTTTCCCTTGTGAGACCTGCCAGATGGGGCCTTTGTAATTGGCTATGATCAGGCCTGAAAATCACACTTTGTTTTTAACCAGGAGCTGGACCCCTTGAAGAGAAAACCAGATTAAGATCCTGAGAGTTTTCATAAATACTACATGATGTTGTGTATGAGTATCTGGAATATCATGAACCAAAATTATGTTACCCACAGTTTGAATACTTTTGTACTTGTAGATTTTGCTTTTCCTTGTTGGAAACCTTTAGACTCAAAAACTTTTTTTTTTTTTTAGACTCAAAAACTTTTAAGTGGGTTATGATTTACATGGCAAAATAAAATTCATCAGGCACTGCTCAGGAGGAAATCAGCTGCTCTACATAATCAACAAAACTTGGCGTCACATATTCTAAAATTTAGAATTTTTTTATTTTTTTTTTTTTAAGGAGAAGGGACAGAGGGAAAGGGAGAGAAAAATTTAGCAGACTCCATGTCCAGCGTGGAGCCCAATGCAGGTCTCACTCTCATGACCCTGAGGTCATGACCTGAGTCAAAATCAAGAGTCAGATGCTTAACTGACTGAGCCACTCAGGGGCCCCTAAAATTTAGACATCTTAGAGAATAAAGATATCCCTAATTGTTTGCTTTCTGGAAAATCATGCAATTCCTAGATCATCAGTGTGTTTTGTTTTTTTAAAAAAGATTAATTTACTTATTTTAGAGAAAGAGAGAGCAGGAGTACAGAGAAGGACAGAGGGAAAGGAAGAGAAATCCCCAAACAGACTCTCCATTGAGTGTGGAGGTCAAAGTGGGGCTTGATCCAAGGACCCCCAGATCATGACCTGAGTCAAAATCAAGAGTCAGACCCTCAACTGACTGAGCCACTCGGGCACCCCTAGATCATCAATGTTTTATTTCAGTGGGTAAATACTGTAACCTCTTGTATGATTCTAAATTTTTTTTAAGATTTTATTTATTTATTCATGAGAGAAGCAGAGACACAGGCAGAGGGAGCCTGTGGGGAGCCTGATGCAGGACTCGATCCCAGGACCCCAGGCCCACGACCTGAGCCAAAAGCAGACACTCACCACTGAGCCCCAAGTGTCCCTGATTCTAAATGTTTTAACTTATAAGTATTATAAACTCTTCTAAATATATAACATCAATGCTCTTTTCAAATGTCCTTTTGCAGTTTACGAACTCAAGACAGTAAGTTCTACGTTCCCTATTCCTTGCCGAGCGCCATGTTATCTCAACTTTCTTGAGGGTCCTGAGGCCTCCTTCTGTACCGACTGTAAGGCAAAGCTTAAAGCGGGTGGGAGTTCTTGGGTATACTGCACATAAGACAAAAACAAAAGCAAAAAACCCAACCAAATAAACAAAAAAGCTTCTGGCTTTGACGTGTTAAAAAAAAAAACTGGGATATTCTCTGCAAGAAAAAGAAACTGGAATGTGAGGTAAGCAAAGAACACAGAAGAGTGTACACATGGTAAGATCCTGAGTGTCTCTGTATGACACTAAAAAAGCAAGGGAAATAAACTTTTTGAAACAACTGTCTGTTTTTCTCACAGAATTTTCTTTTTAAGATTTTATTTATTTGACAGAGAAAGAGCATGAGCAGAGGGAGCGGCAGGCAGGTGCAAAGGGAAGAGCAGACTCCTTGTGGAGCAGGGAGCTCCATGTGGGGCTGGATCCCAGGACCCAGGGATCCTGATCTGAACCGAAGGCAGATAGTTAACCGACTGAGCCACCCAGGTGCTTCTTCTTCCAGAATTTTAAACTAAAAATGATAAATATAACTTTTCATGGCTAACAGCAAACCATGGACCAATTGATTGATAAATGTGAGGGTCATAAAATGATTCCAGAAAAAAAAAATGATGCTTTAAAATCTCATCTAGGTTAAGGTGGTAAGTATTATGTGTACTTTATCACAATAAAAGAAAACAAAGAGAAGAAATCTTGTGTAACCACAAAAGCCCAGATTTTATTTTATTTTTTATTTATTTATTTTTTTAAGCCCAGATTTTAGAATGAAGAGAGTAAAAGATGAGTGAAATGGAGAGCTGGATCAAACAAACTTCCTTTTTGCTCAAGAGACTCATTTTGGAATCTGATATTTCCCCCAGCAGTTACTTCAAATTGAGAGATTTTAGAAATAAATATGTTTTGTATTTCAAACTCTGGTTTTAAAAACTCTGGTTAAAAAAATCGGTTCTACCGTGGCAAGTACAGTTATTACAAAACGTAATGTGTATTTTGGGTATTGTATATTTGGTTTCATGCAACATTTCAAAATGTTGCCCTAAAATTAATATTGTGTATTAATTCAAGCATGGCCCAGGTCATCTGGAAACGAATGTGTAAAGAAGTTTCCCTTGACCTTTCTCGGGTAGGTGTGTGATTGCTCCGGCTGCCATAACAAAATACCAGAGCTGGGGACTTAAGCAACAGACTTGATTTCCTCACAATCTGGAAGCTAGATGTGCAAGATCAAGATGTGAGCAGGATGGGTTTCTCCCAGAGTCTCTCTCCTTGGCTTTCAGATGATCATGTTCTCTTTACGTCCTCACGTGGCCTTCATTCTGTGCACAGAGTGTGTATGTCCAAATCTCCTCTTCATATGAGGACAGACTCAGAGTGGATTAGGGCCCACCCCATGACTGTATTTAACCTTAATTACATCTTCAAAGGCCCTCTCTCCAAATACAGTCAAAATCTGATGTACTGGGCGTTAGGGCTTCAACATATCAATTTTGGTGGGACACAGTTCAGCCCCATGGTATGTCAAAATTGTGTAATATCTCACATAATTTCCAGTTTTTCAAAGTTTAATTGTATTTTATGTATTTATTTATTTAAATGTATTTTATTTTAATAATACTCTGGTTAATATTTTATGACATTCTTTTTAATATTTAATTTTTTTATTATTTTTATTTATTTATGATAGTCACACAGAGAGTGAGAGAGAGAGAGAGAGAGAGAGGCAGAGACACAGGCAGAGGGAGAAGCAGGCTCCATGCACCGGGAGCCCGACGTGGGATTCGATCCCGGGTCTCCAGGATCCCACCCTGGGCCAAAGGCAGGCGCTAAACTGCTGCGCCACCCAGGGATCCCTATTTTATGACATTCATAATTGTCAAATATGATTTGGTATATAACATAATAAATATTTGTATATATCCAGCAGCCTCTGAGTCCTATATCTGCTTTATTTGTAATTAAAGTAAGAATATGTATGTATGTGTATCTATGTCTATAAATATGATATATATTTATTTCGTATTCACACATATATAATTATTACATTTTGATCCTGAGTCAAACACATTTACATGAATTGTGCACTGTTTAATCATGTGCAGTTTGAAAATGCAAGGTGTATCCTTACTCTTCCACCAGGAAAAGTTATATGAATTATTTAGAGTTGCTTAATGAATTACCCCATATCTTAAGGCTAGAGATGGCAAACATATGTTATCTCCCAGTTTCTGAGAGTTAGGAATCTGGGAGCAGCTTAGCCAGGTGGTTCTGGCTCACGGTCTCTTCCAAAATTGAGTCAAAGTGTCAGCCTGATTGGGAGGCATCTGTGTATTTGACAGAGGCTGGAGGATCCATTTCTTATTTTTTTTAAGGTTTATTTATTTATTTTAGAGAGAGAGAGAAAAAGCATGTACAGGGGTGGGGGAGGGGAAGAGGGTGCAGAGGGAATCTGAGAGGGAGAATCCCAAGTGGACTCCTCCCTGAGCTCGGGGTCTGACACAGGGCTTGACTCTACGAGGCTAAGATCATGACCTCAGCTGAAGTCAAGAGTTGGGATGCCCAGCCGACTGAGCCACCCAGGAGCCCCTGGGGGATCCACTTCTGAGACAGCTCCCTCCAGGAGCTCTTGGAGCTCTGGGCTGGACACCTCCTCTTCACTGGCTGGTGGCAGGGGGCCCGAGTTCCTGGCCATATCAGGCCCTCCGTAGTGCTGCTCGAGCATCACCTCAACAGGTCAGTTAACAGCCCCCAGAGTGAGTCATCCAAGACAGAGCAGGCAAAAAGCCACAAGCCTTGATGACTAATCTTTGGAGCAAGAGTGAGTCACGAAGTCCAGCCTCACTCAAGGGGAAGGAAATTGAGCTTCAGGTTTTAAAGGAAGGAGAATCAAAGACTTTGCAGATGTATTTTTAAAACCACCACATATGGGGCCCCTGTCTGGCTCAGTCCGTGGAATGAGTGACTCTTGATCTTGGGGCCCTGAGTGAGAGCCCCACGTTGGGTGCATAGAGATTACTTAAAGAAATAATACATATTAAAAAAAAAAAACCTACCACATATACAAATGTGGGTAAAGATAATACAAATGTGGAGGGTTACTTGGATTTATATTACTGCAGACCTTGTATAATAATCCAGAGCATGAGTAACATGTGAAGGGGAGCCGCCCAAAAGAGCACTGTTAAATCACTAATAGTGACAACATCAATTAACTAGGATGGTTACTCTCAACCTTTAGATTTAAAATTCTAAGACTGGAAAAGTTTAAAATTAGTATTAATACATGGAAGAGGATCAGAGCCATGTGTTAACAGTTTTTTATTAAGAAAATATCTGTGAATATTTGAAATTTCACGTGTTATAATGTGTAGTAGTGGCTTGTTATATTCATAGCCCTTTAACTTTAATTTGAAGTGTGCATTTAAGCAATAGATGCAGAGTTGTGATTTCAGGTAAAATCTTACGAGTCATTCTCGGCAATGAAATAGCTAAGGGAATTTAGGTTCATTGTATTAACTCTGAAAAAGTAGTATTAAAAAACTATGATAATAAAATGACTATGTACTGGGTTTGATTAAAAAAAAATAGTCCCTCTAAATATATCAGCTCCCCTAGAACCTATAAATGTGACTTTATATGGCATAGCTTTGTAGATATGATTATGTTAAGAATCTTGAAGCAGGGAGAGAATTCTGGGTTATCCAGTGGACCCTAAATACAGTCATGTGTATCTTGGAAGAGGGAGGCAGAGGGAGATTTTACAACACACAGAGATTAAGGCTGTGTGAAGACGGAGCAGACAGGGAATCAACTGGCCTTGCCAGAAGTGATATGGCCATAAACCAAAGCATCCAACAGCTGCCAGAAAATGGAAGGAACAAGAAATGGATTTTCCCTTACAGCCTCTGGAGAAAGCGTGGCCCTGCGGGCACTGGTTTTGGCTCAATGAAACTCATTTCTGACTTTTCGCCCCCAGAACTGTGAAAGAATAAATTTCTGTTGTAGGCCACTGGTTGTTGCTAATTTATTATAGCAGCCATAGGAAACTAACAGTGACTTTGCAACAAAATGGGTTGTAGAGTTTGAAGGACTTTCAACTAATGTGGTTAACATGGGACTTGTAATTCAAAGGACCATATAGGGCTCAGGCCATATGAAACCATTATAAGATGGGACTCACTGCGTCCAGGTTACATTCCTACTGTCTCCCTCTGGGGACAGTCCCTACCTGTCCACCTGGTGGGCAGGTTGCTGTTACTGTTAAAAATGCATCCTCCCCCCCCCCCCAAAAAGCTTTGCCATTCCAAGTTCACTTTCAGTGTGGGTGTGGGTTGGCCAATACTGGACTCCATATCAACACATCTCTGCTGCCATGGTCTATAGAGAGGAATTCCAGAGATAGACTCACCTGGCACTGGCTAGCTGGGCCCTCTGTACCCCCAGAACTCCCAGAACTGCATGGTGCAGCAGAGCATGTCTGTGGATACAGAAATCTCATTGAAAGTCTGTTCTGTATGAGAGAGCCATGGAAAATGAGGCAAATTGTGCTACAGCCGCCTCCAAAGCAAGGTGCAAATAAAAAATGATCTGTAAGATCTCCAAAGTTATAAGGGAATTGTCTTGCCCCTAATATTTATGTAGCCCTGAAGCAAAAGCACAAATTCAAGCCTATTTACCATAGGTCTAAATATTTAAAGGTTATAAATCAGGGTAACAAATTATTATGTAAAGCATGTTCTAATTGCCTACCTTCACAGATATAGCTGTACAATAAACTCAAAAATATGTGGAAAACTATGGAGTGGTAGCAAAATAGTGAAGACAACTCAATTTAATTATTAATTATATATGTCTGGGTCTTGTGTTGACAGAATACTGATGTTTGGATGACTGATAAAATAAAAATGCATAAATTGTTATGTATTTATTCCATTTTTTTGTTTTTCTTGCTTCCATTTCAGCAATATCAATAATTATGTTATTATAATCATTATTTTTCCCTTGGGTTATATTCTATTAATAGCGCTTATATAAATGATTAAACAATTCCATTGTATTCAAAACGAATACATTTCAATACATTTTCATACAAATAAACAAAAAATGTCAAAAAATTAAGATAATTTTCATAAGTTTTCAAAAAATTATTTTTATTCTAGATGATTCAAGGCTAAAACACAAATACAAATGACAATAAACAACATTTTAACTCAAAATTGTTAAGTTGAAGTGCATTCATTTTTGAAAATATAATGGTCATATTAAATACATGCAAAATATACAAAAAATAAAACCATTCCCATCCTTGTATTCATTGTCCACCAAATTGTTCATGCAAAGATTGTCAAGCTTCATACATGAGACTATGTCTCAAATTACACAATGCAGATGTGAGGGCAATCTTAATTACTATTACAAAATGTCCATCAATTGCCATGTGCAATGTTGCAAATATTATGTTAATTAATTCCTAAGTACCTCCTGAAGCACAGTTTGGAACACTGATAGGGAATAATACTTTCTTATGCAAGTATGTATGGCATTTATGATGACAGGAAGGAGCTGATAGATTAATTTGTTGGCTCTCTTACAGGATATCCTTCCTGCGCTCGGAAGCATTGTCTGGCTACGATATCATTAGCTTCACAATCACAAATTTTCAACGTTATCCCTACCATCAAGGACACAAAGGAAGAGACTTGGAAAAGCATCTCTCTGGGCCCTGAAGAGTGTTATTCACAAGAGATACTGTTTAGCGTCTGGTCCAAAAAGACCCAGGAGCCCAAGTGCTCTTTAATGCCATTGGAGGAGGTTGGAGTATTTTGTGATTTACTGTGACCTTCTAAACCATGGGTCCAGGGGCAAGGGCCATTACTGCCTAGGCCTAAGGGCAGCTCTGGAAGAGAATTCATTATGCTTTCTTTCACCTTTGTGTAGCACACAGCCTAGAAGAAAGAATGCCTTGTAGTTACCCCAAATTTCAAAGACCTGCATGTTGACATAGCACAAATAACCTCGGAACTACTACATAAACTAGAAAATCACTGTGGATTTCATAACCACCTTTACCTGGCTTGCATGTGTAGTCTGCTGCTTTCTACATACATGGTCTCTCCTACTGCCTTTCAGCAGGTCTGATTTCCTCAAGTTACATTGAAAATGATGGTGAGAAATGATCATCCTTGGAAAGACATATCTATAGTTAAAGAATCTACTGTGGGGAAAAAAAAAGATTATACAGTGAAATATGTGGATTTGTACATTTCTAGAGGAGAAACTGGCTGGGTTTTCAGTCTATTCATAAAGAGCAGAAATACTCTTTATTTTATTCATAAAATATTCATAAAGAGCAAAAAGATTTAAAAATTTCAAAATACAAGATTTTAGAAGGTAAATATCTCAAATAATGCAGAGATTCTTGATGGTTTAGTACCCTGGATAAATTCAAATGTATTTTAAAATAACTCTCTAGAGGTTTAATTATTTTGGATGAGAAGATTAACTTTCTCCCCTGATGATCATTATGGTCTCATCTCCCCTCCCTTAGCGACACAGGACTCCTTCTCTCTCCCAAACTACAAGACAAATCTTGAAGATATACTCAGGTATAAATAAACATTTACAATCTGATGTGGTAAAGGAACCAGGAAATGGGCCTGGGTGAGAAGAACAATCCTTTTCTGCAATACAGTTCTTGTAATGGGACAAGCCAATTGTAAATGTTTAAAAAATTTACTCTTAGCTTTATTGAAATGTAATTTGCATATCATGCAATTCATCCATTTAATGTGCAAGACTAAATGGGTTTTAGTACAATCAGAGTTATGCAACCATCATCACAATCAATTTTAGAACATTTTCATCCTCCCCAGAAGAAGTCCCTTACATAATTGCAACACTCCTCATTCCCTCTCAATCCACCTCAGCCCTAGGCAACCACTAATCTACATTTCATCTGTAGATTTCCTCTTCTGGATTTTTTGTATACGTGGAATCATATAATGTGTCCTGTCAGACTAGCTTCTTTACGTACAGATGGCTAATAAACATGTGAAAAGATGCTAAACATCATTCATTATCAGGGAAATACAAATCAAAACTGCAATGAGATATCCCCTCACATCTGTCAGAATGGCTAAAACTAACAACACAGGAAACTACAGGGATTGGGAAGGGTGTGGTGGGAATGCAAAATGGTGCAGCCCCCTTGGAAAACAGTATGGAGATTCCTCAAAAAGTTAAAAATAGAACTACCTATGATCCAGCAACTGCACTGCTGAGCATTTACCCAAGGGATCAAAAATACTGATTCGAAAGGATGCATGCACCCCGATGTTTATAGCAGCATTAGCAACAATAGCCAAATTATGGAAAGAGCCCAAATGTCCATCAACTAATGAATAGATAAAGAAGATGTGGCATATACACACACACACACACACACACACACACACACACACACAACGGAATATCACTTAGCCATAAAAAAAAAAAAACAGGAAAGAAAAGAGTGAAATCTTGAGACTAGCTTTTTTCACCTAACATGTGTTTTTAAGAATCCCACTATGTTGTAGCATATACTGGTGCTCTATTCCTTTTTGTTGCTGAATACTATTTCATGGTATAGATACAGTAATTTTATTTATCTATTCATCAGTTGGTATAAATGTGGGTTGTTTCCTTTTTTTTTTTTGTTCTTATGAATAATACTGCTATGAACATTCGTGTACAGTTTTTGTGTGGATGTACTTAGGAGTGGAATTGGTGGGTCACATGGTGTGACTTGGTTTAAATTTTGAAGAACACTAAGCTGCATCATTTTATATTCCCACCAGCAGCATATGAGTTCCAGTTTCTTCACATCTTCTTATTTATTTTTTAAATTAAAAAACATTTATTTAAATTTGCCAACATATAGTATAACACCCAGTGCTCATGCCATCAGTGTCTTCACATCCTCTCAAAATCCTTATTGTCTTTCTTTTTTATTATAGTCATCTCAGTGGGTATGAGATAGTCTCTCATTGTGGTTTTGATTTGCATTTCCTTAATGGCTAATGAGGTTGATCTTGGCACATGCTTATGATCACTTGGGTTTCTTATTTGGAAAAAAACCCTGTACAGATTCTTTTTATCATTTTATTTATTTTTTATTTTTTAAGATATTATTTATTTGAGATAGAGAGAGATCGAGCATGCACAAGCAGGGGGAATGGCAGGCAGAGGGAGAGGGAGAGGGAGAAACAAACTCCCAGCTGAGGAGGGAGCCTGATGCAGAATTCCATCCCAGGACCCTGGGATCATGACCCGAGTTGAAGGTAATTGCTTAACCAACTGAGCCACCCAGGTGTCCTCCTTTGCTTATTTTAAATTTAGGTTACTTATCTTTTTGTTATTGAGTTATATGAGTTCTCAACCGGATATAAGTCTTCTTTCAAGATATATGATTTGTAAATATTTTCTCTCATTTTGTGAGTTGACTTTCACTTTCCTGATGGTAATGTTCATATCACAAAATTTTAAAATTCTAATAATGTCTATCTGGTTAATGTTTAGACCATTAACCATTAATCTAATGTCTAGATGGTTAATTTTGTATCAACTTGACTGGGCCATGGAGAAAGTGCCCAGATATATGGTCACACGTTATCCTAGAGGTATCTGTGAGGGTGTTTTTGCATGATATTAACGTTTAAATCAGTAGAGTGAATAAAGCTGATTGCTCTCCCTAATGTAGGTAGCCCTCTTCCTGCATGACTACTAGAGTAAGATTGTAGTCTTTTCCTGCCTTTGACCTTGAACTGAAACATCAACTCTTCTTGGGTTTCAAGGCTGTGGAATTTTGGACTGGAACCTACACCATGGGCTCTCCTGGGTCTTCAGTTGCTGAAGGCAGATTTTGAGACTTCTTAGTTTTCATAACTACATGAGCCAATTCCTTTCTCTCTCTCTCTTTCTCTCTCTCAACTGACTTTGTTGGTACTGTCTCTCTAGACAAGATTGACTAATATAATCTAATTTTAAAAAATTTTTTTCATGCTTATGATTTGATGTCGTATGTAAGAAGGCTTTGCTTAACCCAAGATCATGAAGGTGTATGCCTACACTATCCTCTAAGGCTTTTATAGTTTTAACACTTACATATAGGATTATGATCCATTTTGTGTTAATTTTTGTATGTAGTGCGAGGAGTAGTTCCAACTTCATCCTTTTACATATGGGTATCCATTTGTCCTAGCACCATATGCTCATAAAATATTCACTACCCATTGAATTGTCCTATAATCCTTGTCAAAAATCAATTGACCATAGATTTGAGTGTTTATTTCTGGACTACCTAGTCTATTCCAAGAAACTATATATCTATTGTTACAGTATTGCATTGTCTTAACATTTTTTTAAAATTTTTATTTATTTATGATAGTCACAGAGAGAGAGAGAGAGAGAGAGAGAGAGGCAGAGACACAGGCAGAGGGAGAAGCAGGCTCCATGCACCGGGAGCCCGACGTGGGATTCGATCCCGGGTCTCCAGGATCATGCCCTGGGCCAAAGGCAGGCGCTAAACTGCTGCGCCATCCAGGGATCCCTATTGCATTGTCTTGATCACTATAGCTGTGTACTAAGTTTGAAACTGGGAAGTGTCAGTGTGAACATTCATTCTTTCGCTGTAAGTATGGTATTAGCTACAGGTTTGTTTGTTTATTTGTTTGTTTTTATCATCAGTACCTTTTATTGAGTTGAAGAAGTTCCCCTCTATTCCTACTTTGTTAATGGTTTCTACTATGAAAAATTATTGATTTTTATCACATTATTTTTCTATGCATGTGAAGATAATTTTATAGCATTTGTCATTTATTCTATTGGCATGATATATTACATTAATTGTTTTTAGATGCTATAACCAACTTTGCATTTTGCAGAAAATCTTGTTTTAAAGTTCTGAGTTTGTGCTCTTTTGATATAATTATAGTAAAATACATCAGTAAGGCCAGATAGCTTGTTCTAATGGGGTAGAACTGATTCTATGATGCCTAGATTGTTGAGATTCTCCAAACTGAAGTTATGATACATCATGATTACCCAGATGTGAATAGAGATTCTCTTTCCTGCTTTTGCTGTCATTCTCATTTTTTTCACCCTTGGTGTCCATGAGTCTTCAACCCAAATGAAAACATTAGAATTAGAAGCGTCGGGACGCCTGGCTGGCTCACTCAGTAGAACATACAGTCTTCTTCTTCTTCTTCTTCTTCTTCTTCTTCTTCTTCTTCTTCTTCTTCTTCTTCTTCTCTTTTTTTTAAAGATTTTATTTATTTATTCATGAGACACAGAGAGAAAGACAGAGGTATAGGCAGAGGGAGAAGCCAGGTCTCTGTGGGGAGCCTGATGTGGGACTTGATCACAGGACCCTGGGATCGTGACTTGAGCCAAAGGCAGATGTTCAATCACTAAGACACCCATTTGCCCCAGAGCATGCAACTCTTGATCTCAGGCTTGTGGGTTTGAGTCCCACATTGGGTGTAGACATAACTTAAAAATAAAACTTAAAAAAAAAAAAGAGAGAAACTTAAAAGTAAAAGATGGAAATAATGTGAAAGTTAGCTACTGTATTAGTTTGCTAGGGCTGCCATAACAATGTGCCACTAACTGAATGGCTTAAGCAACAGAAATTTATTTTCTCACAGATCTGGAGGCTGGAAGCTTGAGATCATGGTGGTGGTGTATTTTTCTGTGGTTGTTCTTCTCCAGGGCTTTGAGGGAGAATCTATTCCATGTCTATCCTCCAGCTTTTGGTGGTTTTTAGGTAATCTCTGCTGTTCTTAGCTTATAGATGCACCACGCTGATTTCTGCCTGATTTTCACATAGAGTTCTCCTTACGTGTGTGGTATTGGTCTCCAAATTTCTCCTTTTTTCAAAAGGACATCAGGTAGATTAGGAACCATCCTAAATGATTTCATTTAACTCATTGACCTCTTAAAGACCTTATCTTCAAATAAGATCACATTCTAAAGTAAGCACTTCAACATAGAAATTTTGGGGGACACAACTGAATCTATAAGAACTACCTTTTGAGAAGTGAGTATAATTGTTTTCTAAAGCCTTCTTGTAAAGCCTTCAAAAAGATCTTAAAATAATAAACTTGAAAATGACATCTCTAAATTTTCAGTATTTAATTCCTATTCATGGAATCAAGTTGAGTATGGCTAATTCTTACTTATTTGAATTTTCTTGTTTGGTGCAGGAAACAGCCTGGATTAGAACTAACTGCTATATAATGCAAAACCCATTATTTCCTGCCGTGGCTGGGAAAGATATTTCTATGAAGGAAAAGACTATAATTACAGAATTCTAGGATGTCAGATGTAGTAGCAGTGGTTTAATTAAGTAAGCTTTTTTTGGCATGAGGAGAAAAAAAAGAAAAAAGAAAGTGGAAAGGTAGAAGAGAAAGAGAAAGAATATGAGCAGCAGATAGAGGAGGGGAAAAAGAGGAAGAGACAGTAACTCTGATAGATTAATTCTTTCCTGGTGATATGACTGTCAGAGACAAATGATAGAGAATTACCATAGATTTTAAAGTCAGATTCGAGCAAAACTCTAATAAGTCTGTGTTCTGCATGGATAAGGCTTTTAAGATGATATGTGTTTTTTTCCCCATTTTTTCAGTTTTAGAATGCTGTCAGAAAAAGACTCAAATCCTTTGTTTCTATTTCCAAGATTTACATATTCAACTAAACTGACATTTGCTTAAAAGTGCTATCTTTTTTCCCCGATAAACAAATGATATTTGAACTTTCCAAGTAGAAATCCACATTTAGCAATAAAAACATAAGCTAAGTAAATGCCAAATAATTATTAGACACTTTGGAAATTTAAAAACTAGGGCAGTAACTTAACATTTTAATTATAAACAATTACATAACTGAGGGCATTTTATTGTTCTAATTGTGTGTATGTAAACTAATTATATGAACTAATCTGCTAAATAAGATTAATTGTGATTTATGGAACATTAATTTAAATGATTGTCCAAAGCATGACATTCTTCAGAGTCAATTTCTTTATATAACTCTTTTAAGAATGAAAATGATGTTAGACTGTGTAAATTTACTTAATTTTAGAATTTTAGTTACCAGCTGTTTGAGATGACTTTGGAATAATATATTCCCAAGCTTTGCTTTTAATAGATACATTTAGAGTTGTCTTTTTCCTTGTCATTTTTGGGCAATTGGCACTACCTGTTTAAAATAGAAATTATACATTTATTTAAAAGAAAATCTCTATTGAAAATGACATTTTCAGAGGCTCACAAAGATCAGAGTGCTAAACTCAGCCCTTAGGACTAGCACATTTTGGGAATCTATAAATGACTAATTTGCAAAACAATGGGTAAAGTGAAGATATGTACAATACATACATTTAAAAAAATTACACACAAAGTAAGGTTGTTTCTGACATATCCCTTATACCTCGCAGAGTTTTAGAAAAATAAAATTTGATGCTTCAAGGCAATAACTCAGGGTAATAATAGGGTTATGAACCTTATTATAATTTTTTAAGCTTACAATTTGACTCAAATTTTCAGTGCAATATATCTTGTAGACCATGAAATTAATTTATCTTTCTTTCTTTCTTTTTTTCTTCTTGTAGGCATGGAAGAGAAATTAGTGCTTCTTACTGGAGGGTGAAGGGTGGAGAAAGACACACAATGTTAAATACATATTAGCTAATTATTTTCATCTTTACAAAAACACAATGATATAAATAGAACAAGGATGCATTTCTGGTTATAGGTGCTGAAGGATGCCCAAACCTCTTGTAAGTTATTAGTGTGTATATAGCTTGCTTATGATGTTACCTTTTATAGAACTAAAATTAGCTACTCTAACATTGAGATCTGAAATTAAGATTTTTGGGGGAGGGGTGTTTTCCACAGTTTTCTGCATTTGTTTTATCTAAGAGATTTACTCTGGCATCAGGAACCCAGTTTCCCGAGGTTAAATTTTCATCTGAAGATTTAGGGACTGGCATGAACTGACTTACCTTCCCTCAAAGTTCATTACCACCCTACGTGACAATATTTGGAGATAGAATCTTTAAAGAGATAATGAAGATTAAATGAGGTCATAAAAGTGGGGCCCTAATCCAAAATGACTGCTTACCCTATAGGACAATAAAGTGACACTGGGTATATGTGTGCACATAGCTATGAGAGGACATGGTGAGAAGATGGTCATCTGTAAGCCAAGGACAGGTCTCAGAAGAAACCAAATCTGCTGACACTTTGCTCTTGGACCTCCAGCCTCCTCCAGATTTGTGAGAAATAAATTTCTGTTGTTAAGCCACCTGATCTGTGGTATTTGTTGTGGCAGCCAGAGCAAAGGAATACGAGGACACTTGTAGAAAGTGACTTCAATGTTGTGATTAGAAACATAGACTCTAGATAATTTATGGCTTGGGTTAAAATTCTTACTTCATTCATTCCTCACTCATTGTGTAAACGTGGGCAGGTTAATTAACCTGTCTGTACTTCTCCTTCACGTTTTGGAAGGTGAACGTAATGGTAGTATTTATCTCCTGTTAAGTTGCTTAGGGATATGAATAGATTATTATATGTAAAGGAGTTAGAATAGTACTTGGCACATAATATGCTCTGTACAAGTGTTAGCTATTTAATTTCTCCTTCTTTTCCTTCTCTTCTCTTTCTTCTTCCTTTTTTTTTTTTAAGAAAAAGAAACGTAGGCAAAATGCTCAATTAAAAATGGGAATTATTGTAAAAACACAGATCTCATAAATTTTAATAAATTTTGATCAGTGCAGTACAGAGAGACTAAGGAAAATTGCCATTTACCAAAGGCCTTGCTCAATCTATAAATTAACCCAGCATTCCATCAGAATTTAAAAATGGGCATTTAAAAGCCCAAACCAAGCCTAAATCTTGTTAAGAAGACAACAGAATTCAGACACTCAAAAAGTAACATTCAAAAGATCCACTATACAATTAATTCTTAGACATTCCAATAAATAAGAAATTGGGATTCATAGAGTAGAAAATCAGTCAATAACAACAAAAATACATATGACCAAATGATGGAACTAGTGGAGGAGAACATGAAAAGAATAATATGATTATGTTCAAGCATTTGAAGGAAAATGTGGGGGATGCCCAGGTGGCTCAGCGGTTGAGCGTCTGCCTTTGACTCAGGGCATGACCCCAGGGTCCTGAGATTGAGTCCCACATTGGGCTTCCTACAGGGAGCCTGCTTCTCCCTCTCCCTGTGTCTCTGCCTCTCTCCTTCTGTGTCTCTCGTGAATAAGTAAATAAAATCTTTTTTTTTTTTAAAGGAAAATGTGTTTTTGAACTCGGCCACAGTAACTTCTTGCAAGATACATCCACGAAGGCAAAAGAAACAAAAGCAAAAATGAACTATTGGGACTTTATCAAGATAAGAAGCTTTTGCACAGCAAAGGATACAGTCAACAAAACTCAAAGACAACCTACAGAATGGGAGAAGATATTTGCAAATGACATATCAGATAAAGGGCTAGTTTCCAAGATCTATAAAGAACTTATTAAACTCAACACCAAAGAAACAAACGATACAATCATGAAATGGGCAAAAGACATGAACAGAAATCTCACAGAGGAAGACATAGACATGGCCAACATGCACATGAGAAAATGCTCTGCATCACTTGCCATCAGGGAAATACAAATTAAAACCACAATGAGATACCACCTCACACCAGTGAGAATGGGGAAAATTAACAAGGCAGGAAACCACAAATGTTGGAGAGGATGCGGAGAAAAGGGAACCCTCTTACACTGCTGGTGGGAATGTGAACTGGTGCAGCCACTCTGGAAACTGTGTGGAGGTTCCTCAAAGAGTTAAAAATAGACCTGCCCTACGACCCAGCAATTGCCCTACTGGGGATTTACCCCAAAGATACAGATGCAATGAAACGCCGGGACACCTGCACCCCGATGTTTCTAGCAGCAATGGCCACAATATCCAAACTGTGGAAGGAGCCTTGGTGTCCATCGAAAGATGAATGGATAAAGAAGATGTGGTTTATGTATACAATGGAATATTACTCAGCTATTAGAAATGACAAATACCCACCATTTGCTTCAACGTGGATGGAACCGGAGGGTATTATGCTGAGTGAAGTAAGTCAATCGGAGAAGGACAAACAGTGTATGTTCTCATTCATTTGGGGAATGTAAATAATAGTGAAAGGGAATAGAAGGGAAGGGAGAAGAAATGTGTGGGAAATATCAGAAAGGGAGACAGAACATGAAGACTCCTAACCCTGGGAAACGAACTAGGGGTGGTGGAAGGGGAGAAGGGTGGGGGGTGGGGGTGACTGGGTGACGGGCACTGAGGGGGGCACTTGATGGGATGAGCACTGGGTGCTATTCTGTATGTTGGTAAATTGAACACCAATAAAAAATAAATTTATTAAAAAAATAAAAATAAAAAATAAAGCACTGCTCAAACTATTCTCAATATTTTAGAAAGAAATTAAACAAAAAAGAAATTAAACATTTAATTCTCATAAAAAAAGAAAAATGTGAACAGAAATTAAAGATTTAAAAATGGAAATTTTAGAGATGAAAAGTCAGATCTCTGAAATAAAAATTTCACTGTATGAGATTAACGGGAATAAATTCAGAAAGACCAGAGAACTTATGATTTAGTGATGGAATGTATAATAAAATGATACACAGAGAGAAAAAGGAAACTGAAAAAGGAAACCAACAGGGTCTCCGTGACCAGTGGGAAAATACCAAGCAATCTAACCTACTAATTGATATCTTCAGTGGGACGGAGGCTGCGTGTGATAGAAAATATGCTTGGAAAAACAATAAAGGAAAGCTCCAAAGATGATAAATAGTATTAGCATGAAAAACTCAGTGAACCCCCCCAAAAGATAAAAGCACTCCATCACCTCACTTATCCCAAGGCACTTCATAATCAAAATGCCAAAAACAAATGAGAAATAGAAAATCTGGGGCTCCTGGGGTGACTCAGTTGGTTAGGCATTTGTCTTCAACTCAGGTCATGATCTCAAGCCCAAGGTCAGGCTCCCTGCTCAGTGAGGAGTCTGTTTCTCCCTCTCCGCCTTTCTCTGTCTCTCCTGCTGCCATCCCCACTTGTCTTCTCTCTTTCTCAAATAAACAAAATATTAAACAAAAAAAAAAGAAATGGAAAATCTTAGAAGCAATCTGAGTAAAAGAGATAGTGTCCACACAGTGGATCAAATAGAAGACTGATCAGACTTTTCATTAGAAGCCACCCTAGGCAGAGACTAATGGATTGCTATCTTTAAAGTGTAGACAAGAGATTTTCAACCTAGAAATCTGTATCCAGTGAATGTATCCTTCAAAAATGAGAGGAAAATAAAAACTTCTTTTTGATAAAAACTGAAACACTCATTATAGATAGATGCGTACTGCAAGAAATATTAAATGACATTATTTGGTGGAACATAAATGGTATCTGATGGAAATTCGAATTGGCACAAAAAAACAGAAAACACTGAAAGTGGTAAATATGTGGGGAAAGAATACTTATCTCTCATTTTTAAATTTCTTGAAAATATAATTAACTTTTTAAAGCAAAACCATAGCAATATACTGTGGAGTATATCTAGAGTTATGTATGACTTGTATGGCAACAATAGCAGAAAATAAAGTAGTGAAATACTTTTTGTTGTACATGAAATAATAAAATACTATTTGAAGTTCAGTTGTAATAAAGATGCTTATTTTAAACCTCACCGAACCACAAAAAATCAAAGAGCTCTCACTAATAAGCCTACAGTGAAGATAGGTGAAATACTAAAATACTCTTAACCCCAAATAAAGGCAAGATAAAAGGACAAAATGAGTAAAGAAGAGAAGAATAATAGTAAAAATAGCAAAGAAGTAAATATGTCTAGTTATATCAACACCTACATTAAATATAATTATACAGTTAGAAGGCAGGGATTGTCAGACTGGGTGCAAAAGCATTACCCAATACACGATGATGGCTGTAAGAAATCCAACATATATAAGGATGTAGATACATTTGAAGGAAAAGGACGAAAAAAGAATTGGCACATAGCGCGATGAGAAAGCAGGAATAGCTATGTTAATATCACATAGAATAAGCTTCGGAACTAGGATGTCAACCAGGGATAAAGAGTGACACTTTATCATGATAAGAAAGGGATCCCTCCAACAAAAAGACATAAAAATCATCAATAAGTATATAACACCAACAGAGTTTTAAAGTACATGCAGCAAAAACTGTCAGAACTGAAAAGAAAAACAGAAAAATCCACGATCCCCGCTGGAGGTTTCAGCTGTCTTCTCCCACTAGCTGAGACAGCAAGTAGACAAAATCGGTAAGGCTACAGGAGACCCACGACTATTAATCACTGTTACCCAAATTTACCCGATGGACATTTGTGGAAGACTTCAGCCAACAGAATCCAAAGACAAATCACTTGAAATGCTCACAGAGCATTCACTAAAAGGGGTCTCAGCTGTCTGGAGGCACAACTGACACAGAACACTGGTAAGTTCTGGGTGCACAGTGTGAGGATTTGACATGGGTACCTATTGTGAAGTGACCACCACAGTAAGGTTAGTTACCACATCTATCACCGCACAATTACCTTGTGTGTGTGTGTGTGTGTGTGTGTGTGTGTGGTGAGAAATTTGACATTTACTCTCTTAGCAACTTTCAAGTATACAACACAATATTGTTACAGTCAGCACACTATACATTTGACCCCGGAATGTTTTCCTCTTATAACCGAAAGTTATTTGACCACCTTCACCCATTTCCTTCACCCCACCCACGGCCCCTGGCCATCACCAGCCTACTCTGTTTCTAGGAGTCCAGCTTTTTTAAGATTCCACATATGAGCGAGATCACATCGAGAAGGTGATTTCATTTCACTTGGGTATGTATCCAGATGTGGGATTGCTGGATCATAGGGTAGTTTTATTTGTAACTTTTTAGGAAGCTCTACCTTGTTTTCCAGAGTGTAATACCAATTTACATTCCCAAAATAGTGCGCACGTGTTCCCTTCTCTTCGCATCCTTGCCAGCACTTGTTATCTCTCATCGTTCTCGTAATAGCCATTCTAGTAGGTGTGAGGTGACATCTTACTGTGGTTTTAATTTGCATTTCCCCGATGATCAGTGAGGTTAAACATCTTTTCATATACCTGTTGGCCTTTTGTATATCTTCTTTGGAAAAATGTCTATTTAGATCCTTTGCCCTTTTTTAATCAAATTATTATTATATTTTGCCATTGAGTTGTGGGAGTTCAGATACACGATTTGCAAATATTTTCTCCCATTCCATAGGTTGCCTTCCCATTTGTTGATCACTTCTTTTGCTGTACAGAAGCTTTTTAGTTTAATGTAGTGCTACTGGTTTGTTTTTGCTTTTGTTGCCTATGCTGTCAATACATTTTAATGAATTAGCATCATATATTGTAATAAATTGCAAATATATATTTAGCTTTTGTTCCTGGTTCCTGGCACATAACTTCTAAAACCCTTGGAATCTCAGGAGTGATGGGTGTCTGTCATATGTTAACAGGATGACTGGTGGATGGGGGCTCCTAGATAGCTTCAGGATGGGGGCTGGGCACCAAAAGGACCAAAAGGGCACCTGGCTGGCTCACTTTCTAGAGCATGCGACTCTTGATCTCAGGGTTGCGAGTTCAAGCCCCACGTTGGGTGTAGAAACTATTTTAGAAAAATAAAAAATAAAATAAATAGGGCAAAAGGACCAAGACATGATTAGAAGGTGTAGAACGTTCAGTTCCACACTCCCACTTTTGAAGAGAGCAAAGGGGCTAGAGATTGAGTTAATCACCAATAGCTAATGATTAAATTAATCACATCTGCATAATGAAACCTCCACAAAATTCTCTAAATATTGGAGTTTGGAAAGTTTCTGGTTGGGGAACACATTGAAGAGCTGGAAGTGGTGTGCAGCTGGAGAGGGCATGGAAGCTCCATGTCTCTTCCCTCATATCTTGGCTTGCTCTCTTCATCTCTTCTGTTTGGCTGTTCTAGAATTGTATCCATTGCAATAAACTATTAATAATAAATAAAATATTTCTCTGAGTTCTCTGAGCCATAATAGGAAATTATTGAACCTGAGGAAAGGTCATGGGAACCTCTGATTTATAGTTGATCTGTAATAAGCATAGGAAGCTGAAAATTTAGGATAGGTAAGTGAAGTAGAGTGGTCTTGTGGGATTAGCCCTTTACTTGGGTCTGTGCTAATTCTGAGTAGTTAGTGTCAGAATTGAATTGAATTGTAGGATATCCTGTTGGTGTCAGGAGAGTTAGAGAATTAGTAAGTATGGGAAAAAAATCACACACGTTTGGTGTGAGAAATGTGAGTAAAAATAGTTCATACATAATATCTTCTCTGACTACAACAAAATTCAATTAAAGGCCAATAATAGAAGAGATCTAGAAAATCCTCAAGTATATGGAAGTTCAACTCATAGGCCAAAGAATAAATCACACACAAAAAAAATTAGAAAGGAATGGAAAAGAAAAAAGCATATCAAAATTTGTGGGATGTAATTAACATAGTACAATGACATGCGTAGTTACTAGGAAAAGTAGAAAACTTAAAAATCAATAATTTAAGCCTCCACTCTAATAACCTAGAAAAAGAACAAATTAAGCCAAAACTAAGTAAACTCATACATAAAATAGGTAAAAAAAAAATAATTAAAAAAAATAAAAACTGAATAAAACCAAGCTTAGTTCTTTAGGGAAAAAAAACTGGTAAAATTGATAAATCTCTGGATAAATCAAGGAAGACCTTTGGATAAATCAAGAAAAGAAAAGAGATATCACAAAGACAGCAATATAAAAATATAGACATTGAAACAAAAATAAAGGAAGGAATATTATAAATAATCTTGGGCCAATAAATTGAACAAGCAATGAAAATGGATAAATTCCTTAAATACGTGCTACCAAGACTGATTTAATAAGAAACAGCAGGATGGCATCATATCTATTAAATAAACTAAATTTGTTTCCACAAATAATATCTTTCCACAAAATAATCTCCAGAGACAGATTGCTTCACACAATGCCATCCAATGTTTAAGAGATTCCAATCTTATAGAAAACCTTTTAGGAAGGAAGAGGATTTTTATGAAATCAGCATTACCATATACCAAAACCACATGAAGTGATTAAAAGAGAGTGAGTATTGGCCACTACATGCCAATATTCATCATGAGCAAAGACCAGAAAATTCTCAATAAGATATTACCAAATTAAATCTAGCAATATATAAGGGTATAATAGAGTGTGAGCCAGGAATGTATGGTTGATTTAATATCAACATTTGAAAATCACTTTCATCATATTAACAAAATAAGGGAGAAAAATTGTGCAATGTTACTAGATGTAGAAAAAATTGACAAAATTCATCTTAAAGGAAAAATATCTCAGCAGATTTGGAATAGAAATGAAGTTCTTTAACCTGATGGAAGAGATTGACGAAAAATCCTACTGACATTGTTGATGGTGAAAGGACACACATTCACATACTCTTAAGATTTGAGATATAATAAGAATCCTCACTCTTAATATTTCAATTCAACATTGTACTATAAGAATTAGTCGTGAAATAAGACAAGAAAAATAAGTAAAATGTATATAAATCAGAAAAGAACTATATTATTCATGTCATGATCATAAAGCAAGAAGGTTGTATGTACAAAGTCCTAAGGATCTACCAAAACCTTCTAAAATTAATAAGTGAATTTAGCAAATTCTCAAGATACAAATTTATTTATAAATGTCAGTTGTACCTTTATATCAATATAGAACAACTGGAAATTGAGATACAAAAATCATTTGTAAAGGCATCTAAAATCAAATGACTTGGGGATAGATTTAATAAAGGGGTTTAGTAAATTGAGAGGATATAAGGTCAAGAGACAAAAAATGAATTATATTTTCAGATACTAGCAATGAACAATTGGAATATAAATTTTAAAAGTACTAGTTTCAATAGGATTCCAAAACATGAAATTTAGTCATAAATTTGTTGAACTATCTGCCAGACTTGTGCAGTAGTTCCCATTGTTGAGGAAAAATAATGAAGACCTAAGTAAATTGAGAGAGATACTATATTCATAAGTTGGAAGAATGAATTCTGTTAAGACAACAATTTTCCCTAATTTGACCTCATTTCAGTGCAATTCCAGATTTCTTTGCAGAAATGGGCAAGTTGTTAGTAAAATATATATGGAAAAGAAAAGGAGTTGAAATAGCCAAAACAAAAAACCTTGAAAAAAGAACAGTGTTGCAAGACTAATATTATCTACTGTGAAGATTTACTATAATGCTACGGTAATCAAGATGGGCTGTTGATATTAAGATGCAAAACTAGATTAATGGAATAGAGAGTTCAGAAATATGTCCACACACTTATATGATCAAATAATTTTCAATTAGGTGCCAGGGAATCAAGGGGAAAGAACAGTCTTCTCAATAAATGGTGCTAGAATAACTGATAGGTATAATTGAAGAAATAAAACCCAACTTTCATCATACACCATACACAAAAATTTATTTGAAATGAAATGTAGAATAGAAAGCTATAAAGCTAAAATCATAGTAAAAAACCTCCCGACTCTTGGGATAGACAGAATATTTAGTTAAATCATAAAAATCATGAAATACAGAAGAGAAAAATGGGATAAATTTGACTTCATTAACATTTAAGCCTTTTGCTTTTTGAGAGACACTATTAAGAAAATAAAAAGGTAGACCATGAACTAGGAGAAAATATTTCCAATGCATATGTTTGATATACATAGGATGTATATCCAGAATATATAAATATATAAATTTATAAAGAACTCTAATTCAGTAATAAGAAGATGAACAATAAAAGATGTCCAACAAAGAGTGGGCAAAGATTTGAATGAAAGCTTCGCAAAAGAAGATAGGCCAAGGTCAGCAAGTCCATGAAAAAAATCTTCAACATCATTAGTCCTCAGGGAAATGCTAATTAAAACCACAATGAGAGACAGGTCACTTTGCATCCACCAAAATGGCTAAAATTTAATATGCCAACAATAGCAAGTATAAGCAGGGTTGTGTAACAGTTGTGACCCTCACATGCATGCTAGAGAGGATACGCTCTAAAATGATGCTCTCTGGGAGACTGTCAGGCTCTTCAGAGTTGGGTATATATTTACTGTAGGGCCAGCAATCGTACTCCTGACACATGTAGCTGAGCGTTCTAAGCTTTGAATGGGGGCTTGTTCTTTCTGGCACCTAGCCCTCCACCCCAACGCTATCTAGAGGCCCGCAGGAGTTGTCTTGTTAGCACAAATCACTTCTATCCTTCCTTTTGCTCATGAAGGGTTTCAGGAGCGGGGGATAAAGACCAAGTGCATAGTTCTGCAATATTTTAAAGATGATATATTTCATTAAAAATACAGAAATACTAAAAAAAAAAAAAAAAGGTTTAGCAAGATTTATTTTAATCCATCAAACATGGCTACTATAATGCCATGTGACCGGTCAGTAAAAAACGGTCACAGAAGACGCCTATTTTCTAGAACGGGGTAAGGGGCCAATGGCAGCATTGTAGCCGGTGGAAGTGCTATAGAATTATTGTTCCAAAATCTTAAGTTCTTTTTCAGACGAGATCGGGCGCGTTCAGGGTGGTATGGCCGTAGACTTAAGTTCTTTTTCAAACCTATGAATCCCTTTCGATGGTCTCTTATTCTTTGCCCATGTTTGTGATTCTGCAAGCATATGAAAGATTCGTACTTTGTTTACTGTCTTAAAATTCAATCATATGAATCCTTTAGGAATCTAACTGCGATGTTTTCTCCTGGTTCTTGTTTGTGGCTTGTTGTGGAGTTTTCAAAAGTTTATGGATATGGGCCTTTATCTAGTATCATGCTGATTAGTGGCTCCCTTAACCCAAATAAGACCTAACTTGGGGGGTTTGCCAATTTCCGTGACATAGGTACATCCATCACAGCCGATTTCAAACTACCAGTGTGGTGTTGCTGAACATGGAGCTGGGAAGAGATGTGGCTCTTGCAAGTTGGCACAACTACTTCCTTTATCTGTAAGAATTTGAACTAGATCATGAAGAAGAGTCTGTTCCTTAGAGCAGATCTGCCTTGATTTTTGTTAGGTACCCGGAATTGTTCCCAATTTCAGACCACTTTAAATTAACTTCTTAGCTTTTTTGAAGCATGCAGGTAGTTTTGAATTGGAGCCCCAAATCCATTTGAGGACTGATTCTATTAACAGATTCTCAGAAGCAATCTCCTCTTCGTCTTTTCCTTCACTGAAGGCCAAAAATAGTTTCCCAGTTATATCCCTTTCCAGAGCTGATATTTTTCTATTCAGCCTCTCATTTAGGGCACAACCCTGTGGGCTATTGGCTTACTCAGCATTTCCTTTCCAATTCTCTATTTTGTGAAGGCCCAAGACTCTCCCGCAGCCACTAAAACCCAAGGCCCTCACTCTTTGGAGCCCATGTCCTTGGACAGCTGCCAGCATTAACCGTACTTACTAGTCCAGATTCATCCGGGGCTCCTTCACTTCTGAATACTTTTTTATCCTCTTGTGAGCTTAGCTATGCATTTAAAATGATCTTTCAAAAAATGTCTTATCTAGTATTTTAAAGTGTTTTGCAATGGGAGGTTTTTCAGGATATGTAGCTTGCAAAGTTCCTGGAAGTTGAGTTCCCATTTTAAATACCCGAAACTCTTTTTCTGGTTATCTATTTCTGTATAACAGACATTCCGAATTTAGTTGTTTGTAAAAACGATCAGTTTATTACGCTCCTGACCTCGGGGGTCAGGAGTTTGGACAGGGCTCAGCTGAGTGAGTCTTCTACTCTGCATGGTGCCAACTGGGTTCACCTAGTGGTTTTCAGCAGGAGGCTAGTCTGGTCTGGAGGGTTCAAGGCCACATATCTGGTGCTCTCTTGGGGATAGCTGGATGTCTTCGTTCAGTTGACTTATTTTCTCTTTCCATGTAGTTTCAGGATCTATTTTCAGGATCTTTCCAGCAAAGTCATCAGATTTTTGACATGGTAACTTAGGGCTCTGAGAACCACTGCTCCAAGAGGCCAGGAAGTAGAAACTGTCAATCTCTTGATCTGAGAATTAGCCCATTGTCACTTGTGTCATATTCTATTGGTTGAACAGCCCTTTAGCCCATCCAGGTTCAAGAGGAGAACCTGGATGTCTATGGTAGGGATGTCAAAGAATCAGGGGCCTGATTTAATCAATCACATTTCTGGATTAAATCTTTAGGCCTTTTTGATTTATTTTACCATTTCTACTTATTTATGTTGCTGCAGAAACAGAAATTTGATTAAACTGGCATGTTTAGGGCTCTCAGGGAATTGATGTACTCAATCACCAATTTCCATTGTCATATCACAGCATTCTTGCTTCCTTTACTTGGATAATATATTCAGTTTGTTAAATGGTTCACCTAATTTACATGGAAATGATAGGCCATAAAGGTTTTTCTAAACAATTGACATTATACTACCCACATAAAGCCAATTAAAATAAATTATTGTTTTTAGCACATAAAGTTTGAAAATATTTTTCAATTTTGTTGGTTTCGATAGGTATGAAAGGAGAACTTTTTGTGACAAATGTCTGCAATTGATATTTAATTTTCACTAAGTTGAAAAATTTTGAACATTAGTTAAGGAACATACTAATAAATATTTTAGAAAGATATGTTATGCTGTAATAAAAGATATATTAAGTTAAGATATGTCAGGAATTTTAACTTATCTTTATTTTCATATTATTAGAACAATATTTGGATATGGTGTTCTTCACCTAAAGAACAATTTATATTAAAATTCAAGAAAAGTAACCTAGCAACTTTGATTTCACTCATAATCATTCAGATGCAATAGACTAACACAGGGACTATTAGTTGTCTACAAAAGTCTGTCCTTCTCTTCATCCATGGTGGAATGGCATGAATTTAGATTAATCTTTACAATGACATAAAGTTCCTATTTTGACTATTTATTCTTTTTTCATTCATCCAGCAGTAGACATTCAGATTGTTTCCATACTTCGGCTATTGTGAATAATGTGACGATGAACACAGGAGTACAGGTATCTACATCTATATCATCTTTGTATACAATGGAATATTATCAGTCTTTAAGAACAAGGAAATTCTTTCATTTGCATCAACATGGGTGAACCTGGAGGACTTTATACTAAGAGAATAAACCAAACATAGAGATGTAAATACTGCACGATCCCACTTATATGTGGCATCTAAAATGAGAGTTGAATGGTGGTGACCAGGGGTCAGGTGGAGGGGGAGATGAGGAGCTGTTGGCCAAAGACTGTAAGATCAAAGGTTATTGTATACTTGAAATTTGCTAAAAGGTAGATCTTATTCATACTCACTAGAAAAAGAAAGAAAGAAGGAAGGAAGGAAGGAAGAAAGAAAAGAAGGAAGGAAGGAAGGAAAGAAGGAAGGAAGAAGGAAAGAGGGAGGGAGGAAGGAAGGAAGAAAAAAGATAGGAAAGAAGGAAAAAGGAAAATAGTAACAGTGAAGTGATGGATTTATTAATCATATTGATTGTGGTGTTTGTTTTACAATGTATGTGTATATCAACACATTAAGCTGTATACCTTAATTATATACAATTTCTATTTATCAATTTTACCTTAACAAAGCTGATTAAAAAAAAATTCCATACTAGTCCATGGGGGGGAATACATGATTTTTAGCCCTGTTCAGTGATATGGCCCAGGAGCAAGGTCATTCTGTGATGCACACTCAGTGCTCAGGAGCACAGGACCTCTTGGAGAAATGGTTGATTTTACATCTGCGCTGGAAGATTCAATGTGCGACTGAGCATTTAGTTGTGCCAGAAAGCTCGGGAGCTTCCGAAGATTAATGGTGTTGTGTCAAAAGACCACAGGAACCCATTTAAACTGTACTTGAGACAATCTGAACACCACAAAGAGGATAATGACTCTGGTCAACTGACACACTTTAAGGCTGAAAAACTGTTAGTCCATAATTTTGTACAAAAGAGAAAAACTAACTTGAGGTGTTGACTCTTACTCTTCGGTCATGTTGGTGTAGGTGACTAATTTATCGTATTGTTAAAGAGTATAGAAACAAAAAAAATGTAGATACTTGAGGCAAATGTGTTTTCTGATTCAAGGGAAAGTGAGCAGAATGATATCATACGTTGTGACCTTAGATCACAGAGAGGGAGACGGAGAGAGAGAATCTTAAGTGGGATCCATGCCTAGTGTGCAGCCCAGCTGACCTGGGGCTCCATCTCACAACCCTGAGATCATGACCTGGGCTGAAATCAAGAGTCAGTTGCTTAACCTGGTGCCCAGAACCCTGATTCTTAAAAGGCTACTTACACACAATAGGTGACTTAGTGCACGCTACTCACAGGCTCTGGTTGTATGCAGATTAGCTTCCCATGACCTCATCCCTTGCTCCTTGTCCTACTCCAGGCCTTCCACCAAGGGACACACTTGGGGGATAATAGAATAATGATGTGAAAGTCGCCCCCTCCACAACCAACAGAAATTCTTGCCACGGGTTCTAAAGGTTAAAAACAAAATCTTGATTATCAAACAAATCCTTGATGTTATACATCTCAGCACAAAACTGAGAGAGCCTAAATGTTTTACCAGAGAGATACCGTGTATGTTATTAATGCCACATTCAAGGAGCTTTTCTAAGACCTTGCAAAGTCCATCTTTCCTTCCCCTGCTGAACATCCAAGTGTTTCATCTTCTCTGATTGATGAGAGGTCCTATGCCTCCCTACTGGCCACAAGGCGGTCTTGCAGGGGGAGTGGCTTACGTGTATCAGTGAAAGCCATTTATTTTTACACATTGACCTACTGGCATGTGATGGTCTCCAGCCACAGGGTGGTGAGACCTTTTCTTCTCCCTTGAAACAATGGGATTCTTATAAACAGCCATATCTTGGTTTTTTTTTTTTTTAAATTTTTTATTTATTTATGATAGTCACAGAGAGAGAGAGAGAGAGAGGCAGAGACATAGGCAGAAGGAGAAGCAGGCTCCATGCACTGGGAGCCCGATGTGGGATTCGATCCCGGGTCTCCAGGATCGCGCCCTGGGCCAAAGGCAGGCGCCAAACCGCTGCGCCACCCAGGGATCCCTAAACAGCCATATCTTGTATTAAAATTCTGAGTCTGTGGGTTTTTTATATAGTTCTTGTCCCCAACAATAATTGATATCCTCTTTTTTCCACCTCCATCTATTTCTATCATGTCCCCCCTGCTTGTAGGTTTTGCCTCTCAAATTCTCCCCTCTGTAACCCCTTTATCTGTGGCTCAAGTGACTTCTCCTTCTTTCCAGACTCCATCCTACCCTTGGGTAATATAAATCACCATCAAGTCCTTTCCATCTTCTAACATCATTTTAGCCCTTTGCCCATTCCTAGGTTAATTTGAAACAAAATTCTCTGCTCAAGTGCTTTTTGGACCACCCAGTTTCAACCTATGAAAGCTGCAGGCTAATGTAAGAACTGGTTACAGTGAAAATTTCTTAAGAATGTTTTTCCCCCTTGCTAAGGAAATAGACTTCGTATAGGCATTGGTCTTTGTAGACCTGAGGATATAAAATAGAAGCTCTATTTCTAGTTCACCCTTATTTTGAAGATGAGGCTCTTTGGAGTCTCAGTTTTGGGAGAGAGTATTTCCTATTGTTTTTCTTACTTTGGCAGACACTTAACTGGCTGAGCTACCCAGGAGCCCCTCCTCTATCTACCCATTTTAGATTCACTGGGGCTCTATAAGTTAGACTAGCAAAGGCAGATTAAGAAGAGAAAAATGAACAAAAGTTTATTAGTATGTGCATTGCACATATACACGGAAGCATTTAGAGTTGAGTAACTTATTTATTTATTTTTTTATGTTTTATTTTTTTATTTTTTTTTAATTTTTTTTTAGAGTTGAGTAATTTAAAGAGTGGTTAGAATTTGAGGTCTATGTACCTTACTAATAGCAGCAAGGGAGGAGGAGAAAGAGCACTTGTGGAAAAGCAAATGACTTTTTGGAAAGAGAAATGGGCCTTTGGGAGAATAGGTGGGAGATGGGATCATTTGTGCCATGTCTGTCTGGGTGTAGGTACCAACTTCTCTCTCCAAGAAAGGAAGGTTAGAGTTACTTTGGGGAGGGGTTTATCCAGTTGAGGTCCTTCGGGAAGCTCTGCTCTTAAACATGCAAGGGATTTAAGGAACTCAAATGCTATTAACACAAAATAATTCCTATGTCAAAATGTCACATTTTGGGGTGGCAAATCCTGATCCCTTTCACTATCAGTTGTTGAGAGAGGTGTCTTCAAGTTTCTTTTTTTTTTTTTTTTGTCTTCAAGTTTCTTACTGTGATGATGTACTTGTCAAGTTGTAAGGCAGTTGTAAATCTTTTACAAAAATATTTTATAAATCCTTATTTCTTCCATCTACAATAGTAATACACAATAGTTTAAAAAAAACCTTCAAATGATACAGAAAAAAAGTTGAGAGGGAATATCCTCTGTATTTCCACATAATCATTAACAGTCTGGTGTATACTTTTTCTATAATGTTTTTTAGGTGTGTGCATGTTTGTGTGTGTGTGTGTGTGTGTGTGTGTGTCTTTTCTTGGAAAGTATTATCATTTTTTTTTAGTCAGGAGACTGCACTAGGAAGATGTTTTAATAGGGATGACTGTCATACCCATTTCATGGAGAAAGGTAATTTTTATCTATCTATCTATCTATCTATCTATCTATCTATCTATCTATCATCTATCATCTATTTATTTATTTATTATGTGCAAGTGTTTTATTGGTAGGAACAAAGAATGTGGAACATGGATGAGAGAGAAGTGAAAAATGGAAGAAATACATCTGTCAACTTTATATTCAGTCAGCTACCACAGAGAATGAGCAGAATGAGAAAGGCAATTTTAAAACAAACAAAAAAAGCAGAATTCAGATGTTAGCTGGATTTTCCCAGTTCCTCGAGGATTAGATGAATCCAACTTAAACTTACCCTCAAATCCATGTACAAAATTCCAATATCTTATTCTAGATTTCTTTGAATTTCCAGATGACCTATATTCCCAAAGCCCCTTCTTTCTCCAAATTGGTACTCTCTTTGTTTTGTTCATAATCCAAGGTAAAACCCAGCTTCTTCCATTACAACAGCAACCACCAGCACCACAACAATAATCTACTCACCCCTGGATGCTAAACCAAACTGAGCCACCCAGGTGCCCCATCATCTTAAACATTTTTAAGTGCACCTTTCAGTATGGTAAGTATATTTACATTATTGCACAACAGAGCTCTGGAACTTTTTCAACTTGCAAAATTGAAACTATGCCTATTAAACATTAATCCTTCCTCTCACCTCCCTAGGTCCTCAGGAGCTACTTTTCTACTTTCTATTTCAACTTAATTACTTTAGATACTTCATATGAGTGGAATCATATAGTATTTACCCTTTTGTGGCTGGTCTATTTCACTTAATATAATGTTCTTGAGGTTCATCCATGTTGTAGCATGTGCAGGAAACTCCTTCCTTGAGGTTGAATAATATTTCATTGTACAGATGGACCACATTTGGTTTCTCCACTCATCATGGGTGGATACTTGCATTTCTTCCGTCTCTTGGCTATTATGAGCAGTGCTGCAATGAGCATGGATATGCGAATATCTCTTTGATTTCCTGCTTTTGATTCTTTTGGATACATACCCAAAAGGGGATTGCTGGATCATATGGTAGATCTATTTTTGTATCTTGAGGAATACCTGTACTGTTTCCATAGCAGCTGCACCATTTTACATTCACACCCACATTGCACAAGGCTTCCAATTTCTCTGTACCTCAAACAACACTTGTTTTCTGTTCTTTTGATTAATGGGTTTGTGGCAATCTCTCATTGTGGTTTTGATTTGCCCACAAGAGACTTTTGTACGAATTGGAAAGTAAAAGTAAAGTAACATGCACAATGTTTTTAGATTCTGAAGGCCAGAGCAGGTAGGGTTGTCAAGAAGATACAGATGCCCAATTACTTTTGAATTTCAGATAAGCAAAAATATATGTTTTTGAAGATTTATTTATTAGGGGGGTGGGCAGAAGGAGACAGAGAGGGAGAGAATCTCCAGCAGTCTCCGTGCTGAGCACAGAGCCTGATGCCAGGTTTGATCTCAGGATCCTGAGATCATGACGTGAGTTGAAACCAAGAGCCAGGCACTTAACCAACTGAGCCACCCAGGTTCCCCTAAAAAAAAATAATTTTTAGTATAAAAAGTCCCAGTATTGCATGAAACATATTTACATTAAGAAGTATTTATATTCAAAAAAAAGAATTAAAAAAATAAAAAATAAAGAAGTATTTATATGCAAAAAAGAAGTATGTATATGCAGTATTAGGCACACATTTATACCTAAAAATTATTTGTTACTGAAATTTAAATTTAATGAGGCACTCCGTATTTTTATTTGCTAAATCTGAGAGCAGTAAGTGCAGGGCACCCAGTGCTGTTGTGGCTCGTGCACATCTCTGAAGGTATATGGGTTCACCCTTTGGTATACAAAAGCAGCCAGATCTGGGGCACCTGGGTGGCACAGTCCCTCCCCTTCTGCTCTTCCCGCCTCCCAAGCTCTCTCTTTCTCTCTCAAATAAATAAATCTTTAAAAGAAAGTGGCCAGATGTGCAGGAAATCCAGCAACTCTTGCTGTATCTCCTCCTTCCCTTACACCGGTTCTTTGGTCGGGTGTGTGTTTAGCTAACGGGTCCATCAATGGATGAATGGGTAAAGACAATGTGCCATACACACACAGTGGACTAGTGTGAGGACTCTAAGGAAGGGATGTAAGGAGCAGCTTCTTCTGCAGGATACCCCCATCATTGATGTTGGAGGCTTGGAGATAGAGAGAGACCAATGTGGGATCCAGAACATTCTTGGGGATTCTCCTGAGCCTCCAAGTTTCCTATTTGTCCTTATTCCCTACTTCATGTTCATCTCTTCTAGAGTCCTGGCCCTCTGATTTTGGGCTACAGCAGCAGACACAGAAGCAGCAGCCTCACCTCAATGGTCAATCGACCCACAATTGTCTAAGATCCAGAGACTATAGTTAAGATCCAGAATCTCTATAGTTAAGATAGAGGTCTATAGTTAAGATCTCTGAATCTCATACACTATATTTCTATATCTACTATACTAAAAATCATGTCTATATCTAGTTATTTCTCCCTTCCTTCAGTAATTCTGCTTCTTTGAACAAACCTTGAATGATTCAGGCTGGAATGTGTTCTTACACATTTTTACATCAGGATGCTGGCTCTCACAGATGTTAAAAACCCTATCCAGGGTTATATAAATAGCAAGTGGCAGAAAGAAGCAATATTTGGACTTGGTCTATCTACCTCCAAAAGCCCTCCTCAGACTAATCTGTCTTGGGAAATACAATGAGGGAACCACACATATGTGGAATATTAATTGATTGATGAGTGTCACATTCCAAACAAGCAAGGTAATTAATCTAATTCAGCACTAGTGATTAGGTCTCGTTAATACTATATTTAGTAAGTGAGCATCTAATTTCTTTTAAGAGACATAGATAAATTGGAGGAATTTTGAGGAGATCAACCAACCAGAGAGAGATTTAGAAAGAGGAAATGTTAATGAAATAATGCAAGCAATGAAGTATACAGCAAAGAAGAAGAGTCCTGGTTAGAGCATGGGGATAGAGGACAATTCACAGAACTGGCCAGAGAAAAAGTTAATCCCAGAGCACTAACGAAGGATTTTTAAGAGGAGCAGGTCCCTTACACGTGGTCTGCTCTTCCAGAGAGCTGTAAAAGTGGATACAGTTCACAAACTACCGGTTACGCACTCCAGTGCCTTAAGTTATTTCAAATAAGTGAAAATGCCCAACCCAAAGGCCTGGCCTCCACCACTTACTCCTTATTTCATCAATTCTAAGACACATTTCTTCTTTTTTTCTTTTAAAATGATTTATTTATTCATTTCACACACACACACACACACACACACACACACACACAGAAAGAGTGGGAGGGGAGGAGCAGGTGGAGACGGAGAAGCAGGTTCCCTGCCCAGCAGGGATGGATGACGCAGGGCTGGATATCAGGACCCTGAGGTTATGACCTGAGCTGAAGGCAGCCCCCCTAACTGACTCAGACACCCAGACACCCTAAGATGCATTTTTTATGTTTCCTTTAAAAAAATAGAATGTAGGGGTACCTGGCTGGCTCAGTTGGTAGAGCACATCACTTTTGATAGTGAAGTCCAGAGTTCAAGCCCCAAGCTGGGTATACAGCTTACTCAAAAACAAAACAAAACAAAACAAAAAAACAAAACAGAGACAACTCATTTTTTTATAGCAGTTTTAAGTTCACAGAAAAATTGAGGGGAGGGTACAGATTTCCCAAATACTCCCTGCCCCCAACATGCATAGTTTTCCCCATAATCAGCATCCCGCCCAGCCTGCTACATTTGTTACAATTGATGGACCCATGATGACACATTCTTATCACCGATAGTCCATAATTTATATTTTAGGGTCTAATCCTGGTGTTATATATTTTTTTAAAAAAGATTTTATTTATTTATTCATGAGAGACACACAGAGAGAGAGGCAGAGACACAGGCAGAGGGAGAAGCAGGCTCCATGCAGGGAGCCCGATGTGGGACTCGATCCCGGGACTCCAGGATCACACCCTGGGCTGAAGGCAGGTGCTAAACTGCTGAGCCACCCGGGCTGCCCTGGTGTTATACATTTTATAGAATAATTTCACTGCCCTAAAAATCCTCTGTGCTTCACCTATTTATCTCTGTCTCCCCTGAACCGTGGGAACCACTGAAACACAAAAGATGAATTTAATTTTCAGCTTTTTCTTTTCTATTTTTTTTTTCTAAGTAGGCTTCATGTCTAACATGGGGCCTAAACCCATGACCCCGAGACCAAGAGTCACATGCTCTACCAATTGAACTAGCCGGGCGCCCCTGTTTTTCGTGTTTTGATATCTCTGAAACTAAGATGGATCTTTTTCTATAAAATAATGGTGCATCTTATAACTGACGGTGTTTTATAATAGGTAAAATATAGCAGTTTTATGACTGTGAGCAAATTAATTTATCTCTCTGTGCCTCAGTTTCCTAATCTCTCGAGTAGGGTAATTATTATGGTGATTTCAACAAGATTTTACTTATTTATTTGGGAGCAAGGGAGAGAGCAAGAGGGAGAGATGAGTGGGGTGAGGGCCGGAGGGAGAAGCAGGCTCCCCACGGAGCAGGGAGCCCACGTAGGGCTGGATGCAGGGACCCTGGGATCATGACCCGAGCCGAAGGCAGATGCTGAACCGACTGAGCCACCCAGGGTCCCCTACAGTAGGGTAATTATAGCACCTTTCATATAAGGCTGTTGTAAGGAGTAAATGAGAAAACCACATGACCTGAGAGCAGAGTTACAGTTCTCTGTCGCCACAAAAATGCTGCGTAACAGCCCACACCGAAATTTCGTGGCTTGTGATAACCCCTTATTATTCCTGCTTGGTGGTCCTGCCGTCCTGAGCTGGATTCCAGGGGCCTCTCCCGTGTGTCTGTGGCTCGCTGTGGGTCACCTAGGAAGCCCTGCTCCTCTTGGCTGGGCTTTCTCACGCCTCTGGAGTCCTGACCAGGAGAACCCTGTCTGGCATGTTCTCTTCTTCCTTGGCAGGCTAACCTGAGCTTGCTTGCCGGTGGTGGGAGAGCTCCAGGAGCAAGCAGTGGAGGACTGGGCTCCCAGCCGGCCCATTGTTTTGCCTGTCAGATTCCAGTGGCCAAAGTATGTCACAGGGCCAGCCCAGGGTCAGAGGAGGGAGACTCCACGTCGTGATGGGAAGAGCTGTAAGGGCACATTACGAAGAGCAGAGATGTGGGATTGGGTTGGAAAATTGGGCTTTTTTAAAATGATCAATCTAGCATAGTCAGTGCCTGGCACATAGCGAGTGCTCAATAAATCCTACCCGTCATTCTCATCATCCTCACCGAAGGCCCTCAGCAATCATAGGTTAAGATGAGCTGGTTTAGTCTAACTCGGTCGAAAGAACTGAGCGGTTTACCGTGTAAGTGTTGGATGCAGTCCCTGCTGCTATGGGCCCGCCCAACAGTCTCAGAAGCATGAGGTCTTGGAACATGAAACATGGAAAAACATTTAAGTCCAACTACTCTCACTGTCTTACTTTACTGGGGAGAAAAATGAGCTCAAGGGAAGTAAAGTTACTTGCTCAAGATTGCACAGCAGAAGGGCTTGGATACCTCTATTCCCAGGCTCATGCTCTTCCACCGTAAAATGCTGCTTCCCTTCCAAGTATGACTTTGAGAGAAAAGAAAAAGAGTCTTATTTCTTTTCAAATCTATGGCACAATAAAATTTGAGATGAATACAAAACATTATAAAATAAGCACTTAAGCATATAGTCATAAATATAGGTTTGTCCTTTGTACCACTTTAAACGCGAGCTTTTAGCCAGTTGGAACTTGTGAGTTCTTTTTAATGACATCTAAATGTTGTAAAACATAAAAATAGTCTCTAATTTTAATGACAGCCACCTATTTCCAATTTTAAGTATATATACAATAAATAGATGTTTTTATTGGGCTTCAATAAAAATAAGAAGCGTATGAAATTCAGATACATTTTTAAAGGAGCAGGCAAAGAGAAGTTCTTGTTGGTTTAGAGTTAAAGACAATGAAAATGAGCCATTTAGTATTTAGATACTTAGTAACCCTGATTTACTATTCCAAAGAAGAAAGTCTGTAAGCCAACGTAGAATTAATTGGGCATCAAAGGCACTCTGAAAATGCGTTTTATTTAAAAATAAATGGGTTTAAAATTCACAAATCAAAGGTAATATTACAATGCTCAGCAAAATGCATTGATTGTTTGGTTTCCTAATGAGAATAACATACACTAGACTTGTATTTGTATCACTGTGCAAATGCTGTTTGCTCACGTATATTCAAGTGTAAGTATATTAGAGTTAAGGGAGACAGGAGTGGATTTGGATTCAGGAGGCTTTGATGTGAATTTGGCACTTATATTGCATTGGGAAGCCTCATAAATACCTTCAATAGAGCAGAGCTATGTTTTAAAGATTTCTGTGAAGGAGCTGTGTGGAGACGGGCAAACAGAAGTTCCTTGTCTTGCCCCAAAATGTTTGGGTTTTTTTTCCTTGAGTTTTAAAAAAAGTTTCTTTAAGAAATTGTAAAATGCACATAACACAAATTTACCATTGGAACTTTTTTTAAAGTTTTATTTATTTAAGGAATCTCTACACCCCACATGGGGATCGAACGCATGACCCCAAGATCAGGAATCACCCATTCCTCCGACTGAGCCAACCAGGTACCCCACCCTTTGGAGCTACTTTTAAGTGCACCGTTCAATGACATTAAGTACCTTCACATTGTTGTGCAACCATCACCACCAACCATCTGTGGAACACTTTTCTTCTTGCAGAATGGAAACTCGGTATCCACTAAACAATAACTCCCCTTTCCCTCTCCCAGCCCTAGCAACCACCATCCTACTTCCTTTCTCTAGAAATCTGACCACTCCAGGCATCTCATATAAATGGAACCATACAGTATTTGACTGGCTTATTTCACTTAGTAGAGTGTCCCCAGGGTTTATCCATGCTGTAGCATGTGTCAGAATTTCCTTCCTTCTCAATGTTAATTCCATTGTGTACACACCACATTTTGTATTTATTTATTTATTTATTTATTCATTCATTCATTCATTCATTCATTCATGCATTCTGAGTGATCTTGCATATCGTCTTTATCTATTCATCAGTTGATGGACTCTTGAGCTGTTTCCATAGTTTGGCTACTGTAGATAGTGCTGCTATAGACATCAGGGTGCATGTATCCCTTTGAATAAGTATTTTTGTATTCTTCAGGTAAATACCTAGCAGTGTAATTGCTGGATTATAGGCATGCTTTGTTTATTCGTTCATGGACACTTGGGTTGTTTCTACCTTTTTTTGGCCATTGAACATGAGTACACTACACAAATTTTTTTATCTGTGGCATACAAATGGTTTAAATATTTATTTATTTGAAGGAGAGAGAGAGGAGAGAGAGAGAGAGAGAGAGAGAGATCAAGTGGAGGGAGAGGCAGAGGGAGAGGGAGAGAAAGAATCCACAAGCAGACTCCCTGCTGAGTGTGGAGCCCTCCAGGAGGCTCAATCCCAGGATGCTGAGATCATGACCCTAGCCAAAACCAAGAGTTGGCTGCTTAACCAACTGAGCTACTCAGGCATCCTCTGTGGCATACTAAAGCTTTGTAGGCTGACACTACTCTTATTTAACACACCCGTTTTTCAATTCTTTGTGACAAAACTTCTAATTCATTTTAGTGAGTCTAAAATGGGGTTTAGACATCTCTTAAAATAGACTCCTTGTATTGAGGGGCAGCATCATAGTTTATAGGCTATAAACCTGGGTATAAAAATATACACTTTTAAAGGAGGTAAAAGCTATGTGTGAATTCTGTCCTGAACTATCATCCTTGATGAAGAAAACTTTATGTAGTTTCTCATCATTGTTGGTAGTAACAGATTAACACATTCATTCAATATCTGCCCTTTCCTGATAAAAGGTTCCTTTTGGCTTGGTGTGCCCACTCGGGCATGTCTCTGATCCTCTCAGGATATTGAGTCACTTCTGAGATCAGACGAGATCGGGCGCGTTCAGGGTGGTATGGCCGTAGACTTGAGTCACTTCTATATTCTTTTTTATACTCTCTAGGGCTGAAGAAATCTCAGTGGGTGCACCAGGTTCTCTCTGCCTGGACATACCCTGCCCCTGTTTCGGAGGCTGCCTCCCCACACTGGTGCCACGGCTGGTTGTCAGGGTGAAGTCTTTGGAGGACTGGCCACCAACTGGGCTTCACTGGCTGAGGTCCCTCTGTCCTGGGATCCCCTCTGAACCTACCTGTGCTTTCTGTCATTCCTTCCCTGTCTACCTCCCTACTATTGCATGCCCCACCTTCTTATACCTTAGTCCTAGAAACACTATTCTCTTCTCTTAGAAGAAAACCCTCATCTAGCTACTCAGCTTGTATTTTGATTCCTCAACTACCTATTTCCCAATCCAGAGTTAGATGCACAATTTGTGACTTAAGTCCTTTGAGGTTTGACTTTCCATACATAAAACCACATTTTTGTGGATTTTTTTTTTTGAGAAAGAGAGAGATATAGAGCAGAAAGAGAAAAAAAAACCCAATATTATAAATTAAAAACTTATTTTCAGATTGTATAGACTATGAAGTTCAGGAACAAATTTTGGAACTCCAAAGCCAGGATAACTCTTTGTTCTCTCGATTTCACATAATCGTTCCCCTCAAATGATGCAGATGGCAGAGAGGCAATGTTAAAGGGAACAAGGAACGGACCCTTGATACTCACTCAGGAAAGGAAAACCCTCAAAGAGCCACAGAGGGAGAGGGAGGGAGATGGTGAACAAGTGTGTAGCTTGGAAGATTTGATCTGGGTGAGTAATTCAATACTCAGGTACAGCATTTTTTTCCTAAAATAAAGAAATAAAGAAGAAGAATGCCTAGGATTAGAATCTTAAAAATCCTACTGAAGGATCCTTATGTTTTATTCATGGAAGACAGTTCCAGTCCAAGGTTATTAAGGAATAACCCAAGAAGAAAGGTAGATGCTTCTGATTTTTTAAAATATGCTTATTGCTTCACTCTATTTCCATCTGTATTCACCCAGAGGATAAACCAAGAGAGAGGAGGGGCTGGAGAAGAAGACTTGAGACCTTTCTTTGGGACTAACTGGTGATCATTTCGTGTTAACCTAGTAAAGCTGCTGCTCCTCGTGGGTGACTTAAAATCAGATACCAAAGCCTGGATCCTGGGTCCCAGCTCCTGACCCTGTATTTGGGGTGTAACTCATCTTCCTCCTTCTTCTAGCTTCTTGGTCCTCTGAATCCCTGATTGGCAGATGGTTCTTAAGGTTGAAATTATTTTCTGGCCATTAGCTCAGCAACTAACATATTCATGATATTTTTAGCTAGTATTACTTTTTTTGTCCATTCTATAAGGCAATTTCCAGTAATGAACTTAGAAGATTTACACACATAAACCTATGTATTCATACTCATGCAAATGTCTATTTTATAATTTTTACGTGCAATTTGTTCTTGTTAAAAGGATTTCACAGCACCTCTGAAAAAGGAGTAGAGTCAGATGGTTGTATTAAAATTGTGGTAGGAAAGAGGAGAAAAAGAGGCAGTAAGGAGTTTGGATAAAATTCCTTCAATCTAAGGTTGGGGCACCTGGGCGCTCTGTTGGTTAAGTGCTCAGCTCTTGCTTTTGGCTCACGTCATGATCTCATGGTCATGACATCAAGTTCCGTGTTGGGCTCTGCACTCACTGCAGAGTCTGCTTGGATTCTTTCTCCTTCTCCCTCTGCCCTTCTCCTCTGCTCGAGTGCTCTCTCTCTCTCTCTGTCTCTCGATCTCTCAAATCAATAAATAAAATATTTTAAAAAGAATCTAAAGTCATCAGCTACTTAGTGGTAGAAGCTTGGCCTGTCTGTCCACACTTGTGCCCAAGGCTCATGTCTTCTGATATTTTTTTTTTTTAAATTTTTATTTATTTATGATAGTCTCACAGAGAGAGAGAGAGAGAGGCAGAGACACAGGCAGAGGGAGAAGCAGGCTCCATGCACTGGGAGCCCGATGTGGGATTCGATCCCGGGTCTCCAGGATCGCGCCCTGGGCCAAAGGCAGGCGCCAAACCGCTGCGCCACCCAGGGATCCCCCATGTCTTCTGATATTAATTCTGTAATTTCCCAAGACTTGAGCAAATTACTTGATCAAAATTTCTTAGTTGGTGAAATACAGATAGAACAGTAACTAATACATAGTGTGATTGTGAGAAAGAGCAAGAAAACCTACTTCAAGTGCTAAAACGGTGCATGGTTTCATGATGAGTAGGAAGGTAAGGGTTTGGACCTTACTGTCAGATGTTCTCAAATTCTGGAAATACCACTTACTTTCTGGGAAGACAACCTCTCATAGGAATTTGTGAGGATTAAATGCGTTACTTTGTGTAAAATATTTAGAAAAATGGCTGACCCATAGCAGATGTTCAATAAAATGTCAGCTACTCATATTCAAACTGCTAGCATCGCAATCTATCCTCAAGATGCTTTTGGATTATTTTTTAACACCAGTAATCTCTATTACACCATCTACGCACCATGCATCAGGTTCCATTATCAAAACCTGCCCTGTGCAGTGAAAAGATAGAATTAGAGAATAAAAAAAATAATTAGAGGAAGTCTCAGTATCCTTATATGTTCATTTTTCTTTATTGAGTTCATTACCAGCAATTAAAAGCATTTTAATCACAAGTCTCTCAGTCTCAAACTTGTCCTTTTGCATTTGGTAAATGTCTGTTATTTCTGATAGATATTTGCATCATTTCATTATTTTTCCCGATTTAATGTATTAATATTCTTCATGAAATTGGTTCATTTCACAGAGTGTTCCCCAGAGTTTTATTAGTTGATGATTTCTTTGTTTTTGATAGTTGCTTTTTCATCCTTGGTGAAAGTTTCCTACACTCTTAATAGGAGTCTAAATTGATCTTCTAACCTTCCTAGATGCCTAGAAATGAGCTTTTTGTAGAAGGACAGCGATTATAGAATCTTTCTCAATTTTGCCAGTCAGACACCTTGAAGAAATCAATGAGTAGGCAAATTATTAACTAATTGAGCATTTAGAGTGTTCTTACTTTTGAAAAATCAATTAGGCCTTTGCCCTTAGTTTTGCAGCATTACTTCATTATTAATTGTTTTAAGCAGCAGTTCATCAGCAATGGACCCAGATCAGCTGACAGTTGTTTTTTGTTTATATTCTGTGCTTAATTGATTAATACAATGAGCTGAAAACCTTTAACATCATTGATCATGTCACGGAATGCTGAGTAATTGGCTGGCAAAATGCGATTTTTTAAAATTAATGATTCAATGGTTCAAAGGTTCAATTCAGCAGCAGATTGCAGTCAGCAAAAAGAGAGGATTTTCAGTATTTCTTCAACGTGGGTGATCTGAATGATAGTCTCATCTCATTTTTGGAGCCTTTTTCTGTCTTCATTAGAGATAATTTCTTGTTCTATATAAAGCACAGGAGGGTCACATTTACTATCTTAATGACACAATTTTATTACAACTGGGTAAACATGGCTTTCAATTCAAATTTTGAAGAGATTGCCAATCTTGTCAGAGGTACAAAAAAAAAAAAAAAAGATAAACTCACAGGATACAATTTCATGCTTTATAAGATCCTCAAGCAGGGACAGTGGTGGGAAGTGTCTGGAATGGTGGGTCAGGGGCTCAGCTCAGTAATATATTCTTCTACAAAGACTTTCCTGAAGCTCTGCAAGCCCTGGGTCTTTTTTCTTTCTACCATGGCTGTCTAGACATAGCTTTGTTATCAAAGCTACAGTTATCACAGTATTGGGCTGTACATGCATGGTTCCCTCACCAACGAGACTACAAACTCTCAGAGGTCATGGATATACCTAAATGCTTTTGTATCTTTGGTGTTATGCCTGTTTTTGGAACAAAACTGCCAATAGATTGATTAGCCAAAAGAAAGGAGAAACACACACACACACACGCACACACACCCCAATCTCTATTCAGCAGGGGAAATCTATTTGGTTATATATATTTCCTTATCATTTTTATGAAAATAAAATCTATCTTTCCTTGACATAGAAACAAAGTCCCTGGATTTCTAAGCCATCCATCATTGGGCAAATTTCTCCATATTGTTTTCTGTTGGCAAGACCTCAGGGCTTAGGCAGGGTCTTAAGTCAACTCCTGAAAACCATTTTAATCCCTGCCCTTTTTTGTGTATTCACACACTTCTTTAGCTGAAATTCTCCAAAGTGTATTTGGTAAGAAAAAGTACAGCAAGATATTACCAACAAAAAGTTGACCTATGGGCAAATAAATTACGCGAAACCTGACAGTGTCATCCCTCATGGGGATGCACAAAGTATGTCAGGATATTAAAGGTTCTGAGAAGCCCAGTCACAACTTTGGGGATCCCAAGTTTTTTGACTTGGAAACTCTATTTTTTTTTTGTGGAGCATTCACTAACATGTCTGGGAACTAATGATGTGTAGCACATGCTTTGAGAAATGCGACTCCAAACAATAAACCAGGTCAGAGAATGTGACTTTGATTGTGCTGTGTATATGGAGAAAACGCAGTGAGGGGGGGTCAGGATCTCCCAGACTGCTCACAGGTGTTGTACCGGTGACTATGGCAACTTCCCTTGTTTCATTTCCATACATTTATGGCTTTCTGTGCTAGTAAGTGTTGTTCACTGCAGAAAACTTAGAAAGCAGAAGAAAAAAGGGAAAAAAGTCTTCATGGCTGTTTTGTTTAAAGGGTTCCAACCTCAAATAAATTTAGAAAGCTTCGGATCAAACAAAGTTAAATAGAATTCAGATGGATCAGAGCTAAAAATAATAAAAATAAAATTAATATGCATTTGGGAAACAATTGCTCCGGCAAAGCAACACACATAGATAATGGCTTCTGTCTGAAGCTTCATTTCCCAAACTGAAGAACAATAATATGCATATTAACCCAGGTGAATGTCTAAACAGATTGTTGGCAGCCCGTGATTAGATAACGGAACTCATGCATCCTGAGTGCAATTTGTGTAGTTAAAAGGAAGCACCGTCACAAAGGGACACATTTAAGTTCAACCGTAACAAATTTTTACTGTCTTGGTATATTTTTCTCCAGCATTTTCTTTTTAATCTGTACATGTTTTTATATTTAAAAATGGGTTCCTTGTAGAAAACACGTAGTTGAGATAATGTACAAATTATTCCTCATTTCTTTTCTCACTTTCTTAATTCTAAGTAACTTTGAAGTTTAAACATCATTTCATTTTCTTTCCAAAATGTTCAAGTCTGAGTTTTCACTTAATTGTCCAGTATGTAGGAGGCTAGAAGAGTGGGTGTCGCTTATTTCTTGGAAACAAAACTGAAGAATTTATAAAGAAAATAAAACTATGTAATCTTATGTTCTCGGTTCAAGGTTAAGGAAAAAACGGTGATTTACATGCTATTCCATTTGTAGGTACTGCAGCTGCTGATGAAATACAAGGTAATTCCTTAGAAAAACCAATTATGCAAATTATGAAAATATTTCATATTTAAAGGAGAGAAACTTGATTTCAAAAAACATTTAGAACTAAATCTGAATATAAAATTTTGGAATGGAAATAAAAGTGCATTTGATCATTTAAATTCAAAAGCAAGTAAATAGTAAAATTAAGAGGATTCATGGAAAAGTGATGGTAAATATTTTATGAAGATAACACTGTTGTTTATTATAAGCATATAGGAGTAGGGTATGAGTTTTTAAAAAAAAGACATCAATAGTTAGTGAAGGTCAGAAAAAGTAAGTTTTTTTGTTTTTTGTTATTTAAAGATTTTATTTATTTATTTGAGAGAGGGAGAGAAAGCACAAGCCAGGGGAAGGGGCAGAGGGAGGGGCACCAGCTGACTCCACGCTGAGCAAGGAGCCCGCATGGGGCTCAATCCCTGAGGTCAGATCTCCTCCGAAATCAGGAGTCCGATGCTCAACTGACTGAGATACTCAGGTGCCTCCCCAAAAAGTAAGTTTTTGAAATCTGATCCTGAAATAGGAACTATCATTTTTCTAAGCACCCATTATACACTAGACATTAACTAGTTTATATGAATTATTTCACTGAAGTCGGCCATCAACACAAAAAGTAGTATATATATTTTTTCATTTTGCTTCAAACTTGAAACACAAGTTAAAAAATGCACAGCACAGTAAAGAATTGGGATACAACACAGCTAGTGATTGGCTCTTGGCCATTTTGCCATAAAATGATCATTTCATTAGCACAGCACATCGTATTTATTCCTCTGCCATCAAAGAGCAGATCAGGAGGCTACATTTAATTCTCTTCATGGAGGAATTTTCCTTGCCACTACTGTCATTCAAGAGCTTAATTTTTCATTTCTTAAGTAAGATATACTTCATCACTTAGAGTTCTTTTCTTTTTGTCATCAGTAAAGAGCTGCATAAATTAAGGCTTTTTAATCATGTGAAATTATAATAATTAAAATTGTAATAATTCTTTCCACCTTTTACTTACTGCAGTCTGGGTAAATGAGGTCGAAAAGCATTTTGTGTATAAAATTGCCATCAATGATGCTACTTTCCTGGGACATAAATCCACATTGGAGGATGGAATGAACCAGGAGCAATAACTTCCTGCTGCAACGGTAGTGGGCAGATGGGGAAGAGTAAGTATATTTTATTTTTTTTCTTTCTGATCCCTAATAAAGAAATAAAAAGTATGAAAACAAACGAACCCAAGTATACAGAGGAAGAACTCCTTCTGCAATCATGTTTAATGTATTATGCCCTAATATTACTGTCATTTGGGGCAATTGTTTTTTCATAGAACAGGAACCAAAAACTATGTATATAAACAAACCCATGAAACTAATTACACAAAAGAACTAGAATATAATTATAGATGCCCTTCTCTTTAATACTCACCTTTTATTTGCATGTTTCTGCAGGTGATGTTTAAAAACACAAAAGGCATTCAATTTAGAATTATGGTTTTCACAGAAATTGCAGCATAATTCTATCTCACATTTATTCAAATTTTTATAAAACATATGACCGTTTTCAAAACCTCTGGGTATCATAACGTATTTAAAAATACCAGCAAAATTACTAGACTGAAAAAGAGCACTAACTAGGCATTTTCCCCATAGAAAACCATTTCACACACCTCCTCAGAATTGTATATTAAAGCCAAGAATTTAATATTGCAAATACATAAAAGAATGACTTATCATTTCTTTGGGAGTCATAACTTTGGATTTTAGACTTCTGTCCATTTAATATTTCAAACATGGCACCAATTTGTGTAATTTTGGGGTGAGTATTGAATATATTAGCTTTGATGATAAACTGGCTCACCTTCATTTCTTTGAAACCAACACAGACGTGTGCCTACTTTAATATGTGTTGGGCTTTCTGCATACAAATGAAGCATTACCAAACAATTCCAACTGTGTTTTTAAAAAAATCAGCACAGTTCAATGTTTCCCTAATTTTCTGAGTATGGGGAACATAAATAATCATTTTAATTCTCTGGTAGACACTGAATTACATAGTAAATTATATCAAGCCTGGGAAAGTTCTATTTTTTTTTAAATTCACATATTCTCTTTACATGAAGAATCTGAGATATGAATTAACTCAAAATGGCATTTAAGGTTTTGAGTAAAATTAACTGTAGCACTTAAAATAATTCTTACTATTTTAAGCAAAAAGCTCCTGGGGCCATTTGAACAACAACAACAACAAAAGGATTATATTGAAGAAGAGGAAGGCAGAGAGAAAAAGAAAGATAATTAATGGGATATACTGACGTTGAATAACTGAATGAAAATATACACATCTGCCAGAGCCCAAAGCAGTTAGAATAATATTAATCAAATCTTACTGACTCTTAATTGGAATAATGAGAAAACATTCTTAGCCTGCTTGATCATGTTGGCATTTTAATTAAACTTTCTTGGATCCCAGAGAAAACAGTAGTTTTTTTTTTTTTTTTCCTGGAACTCTTTTTGTTTAACTGTTACCAAAAATACCCTTGAAGGCAGTAACCAAGTAGTATAATTGGGCTCTTTATGTTTAATAACAAGGTAGGACATGTTGACGTAGGTCCAAAACTTTGGCTTCTTAAAAAGTTGTCTATACATCTGCAGATACAAGAAACCCTTAACGATGAAGTGTGGATTTAATTAGAATAAACTTCTCACATTATCAGAGATAATGTTATGGTTATCCTTCTATAGCATGTACCTAATAGAACAGTTCTGGTCTAGTGGAATAAAGATTTTCAATAAATAAATAGCTGGCAATTTAATATCTACTTATATAGCATGCCTGGTGCCACAGGCACCACTCCAAGTACGGTAGAAATATTAACTCACTTCATCTTCATAACCCCCTTATAATAGAGGAATCATTTTTGCTCCCATTTTAAGGATGAGGATATGGAAACACAGAAACTGTTTGTCTGGACTACATGGGTAACTAGCAGTAGAGCCACGATTTCAACTAGGTCATCTGATTTCCCAGCCTGAGTGCTTGACCCTGACACCGCGCTTCCAACACTTGTCTAAACCCTTCACATGCTCAGCATCCTGATCTGGTGCTATTCCCATATCATCTCGTTTCCCCTTGAATGATTCCGCACAGTAGGAGTCATCATCCGCCTTTTACAGATGAGGAAAATGAGGCACAGGGAAATGAAATAACTTGACCAAGTTTAAACTGCTGGAAGGAAGGATATAAATTCATTTCTGACTCTAAAGTGTATGCTTTTTCTAACCTTTTCCTGATATAGTGAAGTGGTATTTAAAGATTCAGGCTTTTAATTTACTATCTTAAATTTTTAATTTTTTAATAAAATTAAGGTGCTGTATCAGATGAATTGAAATTTATCTGATCATGGAAGGTCATTCACTCCTGCACCAAACATTGACTGAACATCCATTACAGATATATCTGAGTCTTATGGGGCCAGAACTTAGATAATTTTGGAGATCTTCTTTAGGATAGGGCATACACATTCATACATGTAAAATTAGAAATGTAATTAACTACTCATTATGAATGAGGAAAAAAAACAATTATGACACCATCATGCCACGATAGTCTTCAGGCTGACCTTCAGATTATCATGCTGGGTGAATTCACAAGGGGAGCAAAAGGAGGGTTTGTTCACTGGAAAGATAGCAAGGGCTTAATTGTAGATGAAGGTGATTGCAAACCACATAACCGTATCCCACTAAACGTAAACTAAAAGGGTCCAAAGTCAGCTCTCCCTTAACTGGATTTTTTTTTTTTAAATGCCCATCGCCATTTTGACATCACCTTAACACAAGTGCACATGCAAATGGAGAAGTCAAATTGGACAAAGGTGCTGGCCTCTTTTTTTGCAAGTTTCACAAAAATACATGACCATGAGACTATATGGCTAGGGCCTTTTCTAGGGCACTGAAAAGATGGGTGCAAGTGAGGAGTCCTAAAGTAAGCTTCTTTAGTTTCCCAGTAGCTCCAGCACCTTCCTGCATCCACTCTATGGTAGGCAATGTTCTGCCTCTGAAGAAATGATGAATTTGCCAACATAAAACAGTAATAGGCCAGAAGCACGAATATTGGGCACAGTAGGTGTAGGGATATAAATAGCAAGAGAGAGAAAACTGTTCCTGATTCTTGATCAGGTGATACGATTTTGGAAAATTGGAGAAAATTCATAATGACAGGAGAAAAAAAAAACAAATTTTCAACCTTCTTTTGACACTTTCTAGAATTAAGGATGCTGGACAGGGGAGAATGGAAGTCATTGTCATGGCTCCGATTTCTTGGTCCTAGAAAAAAAGCCCCATGTTAAGTTAGAGATAGAAGAGGAAGAAATGGGAACTGGAATTCTGTACATAATGATGGAAACATTCTCTCCATTGTGGCTGGGAAGCCTTTGGAGGTTCACTTGTTCTGTGAGTAATTTTCTTCGTATGTAATGATTTGTTTGCTTACCTTGTGGAGTATAGAAAGCCATAAAGTGGGAAAAAAAAAAAAAAAAAAAAAGCTTCCTTCTCTGCAGCCCCATGTCCTTCCTCCTCAGCATGTATTTGCTTTGGCCAATAGTTACCCACAGGAAACCAGAAGACCATGAAGAGTGAAGAGCTATCTTACCCCATAGTAGTCTAGAGACATCACAGAGAGAAAGACCTATCCTGGCAAAGCAAACACCAGATTGTTCCACAAAGTCCCAACCAAGTGATTCTTGGCAGGAGGGAGGCAGGTCTCAGGGTTACAGGCATATGGGAGTGCTTATCTCTTCTCTCCTTACACGTACTGAGCCCCGGGCATAAGTAAAAGCTGAGACCCAAATACCATTGTCTAGTTATTTGAAAGGTATAAATCAAATAACAAATCATTAAATAACATATGTAGTGTTTTCTACCTTGGAGAAATGCGACTTCATGAAGACAAAATGGAAAAATATGTGTAAAGCTATGAATTTCAGATGACTGCAAGTTGGCAAAATGTATACGGATGACTGATTTTATTACTTTTGCACATGGCTGGAGGTTCTGTTGATGAAGCAGAGATTTATGAACAAATAATATAGACATATTTATTTTATAAAATTTATTTTTCTTGTCTGCATTTCGGCAAAATCACTAATTATACTTTTGTAATCAGAATTATACATAATTTGTGTTCTCTTGACAGCAGTGATCTAAAGTAACCCTCTTACTGAGTCAGCGAGGTGTAAGACCCCAACTTCAACCATTTAAGAAGTCCGCTACTTTTCTGTTGGGGTCTGTATGTACACAAATAAACCTTTATCTCCTATTAACCTCTCATTAGTTTAATTTGCTGGTCTCACTCTCAAAACCTAAGAGGGTAGAGGGAAAGATTTTCCTCCCTTACGGAGGTAATGCATTGCATCTTATCAGCCCTGAGCACCAGTTTCTGGATGACACAGGCACTCATTGTTTCAGGAGAGAAATGCAGTGGAATGTGGATTTGGATATTTTTTTCTTATATATAATATATTTTTAAAAAAATCCTGAACTCATTTTTTTTCAAAAAAGGTGGCATGACTTACTTTAATAAAATATACATATTTGAGGTGTAAAATTAATTTTTGACAAATGTATACACTTGTATAAACACCTCCACGTTCAAGATAATGAACGTCCCATTCTAGCAGAATGTCTTCTTTGTCCCTTTCCAGTCAATCCTTAACACAAACCAGAGGACATCACTATCCAATTTCTCTTGTCGTGGATTCATTTTGCCTGTTGTAGGGCTTCACATAAATGAAATTGTGTGGTGCATACTATTTTGTGCCTGACTTTTTTAGCTCAATGTAACGTTTTTGAGATTAGTCCAGTTTATTTTGTGTAGTTTACAGTTGTTTTTATTGCTAATTCACATATTTATGTTTCAAAATATTTATTGTAATATATATACTTAGTTAACCTTTCTCTCGTTGATGAACATTTGGTTGTTTCTAGTCGTGGGCTATTGTGAACAAGGCTACTTACAAGCATCCTTACACGATTCTTTGTATGGACATATGTTTTCATTTCCCTTTGGTAATCCTATCAAGGAGAAGAATTATTGGGTGTATTTAATTTTACAGAAACTTCCAGTTTCCCAAAGGGATTGCATTGTTTGGTATGAGAGTTCCAATTGCTCCTCATCTTCATCCACACAATTTCAATCTTTCAAAAATGTGGTCACTCTCCTGGATACTAAAAGGCATATTATTTTGGTTTTAATGTTCATTTCCTTAATGATAAATGGCATCAAGCACCTTGCATGTGCTTATTGGCTGTTTGTATATCTTCTTTTGTGAAGTATTTGTTCACATCTTTTGCCCATATAAAAACTATTGAGTAATCTGTCTTTTGTTATTCATCTGTAGGAATTCTTTATATATTCTGGATACAAGTCCTTTATCTGAGGTGTGTCATGTGCATATTCTATCCCACTCTGACTTCTTTCATTTTTTAAAGACACCTTATAATAGAATTGTTTTATTTTGATGACACCTGTTTTCTTTTAGACGTTGTTGTGAGGGTGAATTCATGTGAGAGGACCCCCTTGAAAGCACTGGACCCAGAGTAGAGATCCCCTTTGCTCCCGTCTAAGCTTGCACTGGCTCCTTTATTTATTGACAATTCTCAAAGGAGACTCATGCTGTTGGAACTTCTCTTCATTTTCACTGAGATCTCCTTTTCACACTAAAAAAGGGCCATATATTATTCAACTGGCACAGAATATACTGTGATGTTTCCTCATGGATATCCTGTATATGGGGGAGCCCTTGTACCTGGAGTATTGTTCCTTTACAAAGCCCTGCAGTATGTTTTGGGCACTCAGACCTGGGACCTTGCAATAAATAGTTTCTTAGCATCCTCTGGAGTTATCTCCATAAATCTTAGTGTTTTTTTGTTGTTGTTGTTGTTTTTGTTTTTTTTTGTTTTTTATTGGTGTTGAATTTACCAACATACAGAATAACCCCCAGTGCCCGTCACCCAATCACTCCCACCCCCCGCCCTCCTCCCCTTCTACCACCCCTAGTTCATTTCCCAGAGTTAGCAGTCTTTACGTTCTGTCTCCCTTTCTGATATTTCCCACACATTTCTTCTCCCTTCCCTTATATTCCCTTTCACATTATTTATATTCCCCACATTCTCCGACTGACTTACTTCACTCAGCATAATACCCTCCAGTTCCATCCACATTGAAGCAAATGGTGGGTATTTGTCATTTCTAATAGCTGAGTAATATTCCATTGTATACATAAACCACATCTTCTTTATCCATTCATCTTTCAATGGACACCGAGGCTCCTTCCATAGTTTGGCTATTGTGGCCATTGCTGCTATAAACATCGGAGTGCAGGTGTCCCGGCATTTCATTGCATCTGTATCTTTGGGGTAAATCCCCAGCAGTGCAATTGCTGGGTCATAGGGCAGGTCTATTTTTAATTCTTTGAGGAACCTCCACACAGTTTTCCAGAGTGGCTGCACCAGTTCACATTCCCACCAACAGTGTAAGAGGGTTCCCTTTTCTCTGCATCCTCTCCAACATTTGTTGTTTCCTGCCTTGTTAATTTGCCCCATTCTCACTGGTGTGAGGTGGGATCTCATTGTGGTTTTGATTTGTATTTCCCTGATGGCAAGTGATGCGGAGCATTTTCTCATATGCATGTTGGCCATGTCCATGTCTTCCTCTGTGAGATTTCTGTTCATGTCTTTTGCCCATTTCATGATTGGATTGTTTGTTTCTTTGGTGTTGAGTTTAATAAGTTCTTTATAGATCTTGGAAACTAGCCCTTTATCTGATATGTCATTTGCAAATATATTCTCCCATTCTGTAGGTTGTCTTTGAGTTTTGTTGACTGTATCCTTTGCTGTGCAAAAGCTTCTTATCTTGATGAAGTCCCAATAGTTCATTTTTGCTTTTGTTTCTTTTGCCTTCGTGGATGTATCTTGCAAGAAGTTACTGTGGCCGATTTCAAAAAGGGTGTTGCCTGTGTTCTTCTCTAGGATTTTGATGGAATCTTGTCTCACATTTAGATCTTTCATCCATTTTGAGTTTATCTTTGTGTCTGGTGAAAGAGAGTGGTCTAGTTTCATTCTTCTGCATCTTAAGCATAAGTCGAAGAGACAAGCCACAAAGTAATTGGAGGGAAATTCTGCACTGTCCCTTTTAGCACCTTTAAATCTGAGCACATGAGCCAAATCCTCTAGTTAAAAATGTTTCATGCAAACTGTCTCCTGGAGATACTGGCATAAACTTCTTTAGTCCAGGCCAATATATGTGAGATCCAAAGCTGGGGTTGCTTTTATATCCAAGGTCAGTACGTATGAGTTGTGGATATAAAAAGATAAGGATTAAAACAATGAAAACAACAAAATCCATAAGCCGTCCTTCCATTTGCATCCATATGCTAATCTTATTAGCTTTTTTCCTTATTTCTGGACGTGCCATCCTTATCCCACCTCAAGCCATTGAATGTTTTTTCCTCTTGTTTGAAAAACTCCATCTTCTCTTTACTTGGCTATTCCTAACAATTGCTCTTGATATTTATTTTAATTCATCTAGAATTGACATCAGTGCTGAAATAGTAAAGTTACAGGAACACCTCAGAGATATTTTGGGCTCTGTTCAAGACCACTGCAATGAGGAGCACCTGGGTGGCTCAGCAGTTGAGTCTGTCTTTGGCTCAGGGCATGGTCCTGGGGTCCTTGAATCGAGTCCTGCATCAGGCTCCCTGTGAGGAGCCTGCTTCTCCCTCTGCCTGTGTCTCTTGTCTTTCATGAGTAAATAAAAAATAAACAAAAAAATCTTAAAAAAAAACCCCACTGCAATGAGGTGAATATCACAATAATGTGAGTCATATGAATTTTTTGGTTCCCAATACATATAAAAGTTGTATTTACACCAAACCGTAGTCTATTGAGTGTGTAATAAATAGCATTATGTCTAAAAAACAATGTATATACTTTAATTAAAAAATACTCTATAGCTAAAAAATGCTTATAATCATCTGAGCTTTCAGCAGGTCACAATCTTTTTGCTGGTGGAGGGTCTTGCCTCGACGGTGATGGATGCTAACCAATCAGGAAGGTAGTTGCTGAAGGCTGGGGAGGCTATGGCAATTTCTTAAAATAAGTCAACAATAAACTTTGTGGCATCAATCGACTCTTCCTTTCTCTCGAACACTTAGAGGCCATTGTTGGGTCTTAACTAGCCTGATTTTGACCTTGTTGCATCTTGGGGATAGAAAGGCCACGGGGAAGGGAGGGAGAGAGAGGAGTGGCCAGTCAGTGCAGCGGCCACAACACACACAGTCATCCCCAAGCTCCCCGTGTTGCGTGGCACCAAAAATAATAAGGATAAAATCGTTGGAAATGTTGGGAGAATGACCAAAATGGGACAGAACGACACGAGGTGAGCAAAGACTGTTGGAAAAACGATGCTGGTAGACTTGCTGGACACAGCTCAATCGCAAGCCTTCACCTTGTAAAAAGATGCAATTTCTGCGAAGCGCAATAAAACGAGGCCTGCCTGCCGGTAGCCACGGTCGGAGGGAGCCCATCCTCCTGAAGCACCTGCCAAAGCACCTGCCTGGCGATAGTGGGCCAGCGCCTTGCACTCCCTCCACCTCCTCACGAGGGCATTTCATCATCTCCCATCTTCCCAAGAAGGGTGAATGCTGTACTCTAAGGTGTTTTCAGAGAGAGAGAGAGAGAGAGAGAGAGAGAGATCACATTCACATGCCTTTTATTACAGTATATGGTTGTAAGCGTTCTCTGTTATCAGTAGTTATTGCTCATCTCTTGCTGTGACTAATTCATAAATCAACCCTTATCACAGGTCTGTATGTTCAGGAAGAAGCAGCGTATACAGATCCAGGACTCTGGGTGGTTTCCAGGGTCCCTGGGTGTCTTGGAACGTCCGCCCTGCAGACCAGGGGGGATGACTGTAATGTAGTTTATGAAAACTGGCATTTCCTTGGACTTCATCACACGGCCCCATAATTGCATTTTTACCTGTCTTGCAGTCCTGAGAAATCACTTGAGCCCAGATACCATGTTAATTAATAAACGTATCTAGCACCCTGTCGTGATTGAATAGAGGCCCAGAATTAAGCTTCCATCGTGACGTTGGCAGTCCTGCCTAGAGGGCAGCAGGAAAGTGTTGCTCCACAGCATTTGGTTTCGCACTTCTGACTGTAGTGCTCCCCCCCCCCCCCCAGAGAAAACTATAACCAGGACTAGACTGAGGCCCTAAAAGCTTTCTTTTCCTCCCATTTCCAGGAAACCTGAGCGTCTTTGTACTTCTCCCATTCCTTAAACATTTAGGGCAATGTTATTTGTGGGAAGTGGGGGGTAGTTTGCAGTTGAACAAGATGTCTGAGCTGGTTCATACTGTAATTTGCTATTGAGAAAAGGGGAAGGGACAATCGATATTAATAGTGTCGCTGGCACGGCTGGCCACTGTCTAGGATCTCTATGTGACTTTAGTTTCAATCGTGACAATGCCAATAGGACACTGGTTTTGACCAGCAGGAAAGGGGTAGCCATAGTGATAATATGAGTAGTGATTAATAGCTTGCACTCTGTGGTCAGAAGATCCAGTGTCACATCTTTGCCCCGCACGTGAGATGTAGCAGCACAGACAACTGCTTACTCTCAGGCAACCCTCAACCTGAATTTTCTCATCTATAAAATGGGGCTTCTAATAGTATGTACATCACAGGGTTGTGGTTGTGGTGTACGTGTGTGATTTGAAAGGGTAAAGAACACTAAGGATAGTGCCTGACACATAGTAAACGGTCAATAAACATTAGCTACCATTATTATCATGGGTATTGAGGCTAAGACCTTGGGGCAAGACCTTGGGGCACGAAAGCTCCAGAATTTGGGAGAGAGGAATGCCAGCAAGTGGAAAGACGGGTTGGCAAGGTGAAACTCTCAAGTGATTTTGTGTCCCCCAAACTCTATCAGCATGTGTTTGTGTTCTGGATGAAGTTGAAGAGAGCAGGAGGGAAATAGGTGGTCTGAAGTTTGGGGAAGGGCGGAGGATGGCAAAGGATGTCATTTATTACACTCCGTCCTATTATATATCTCATTCTTTGATCTCTAACCCCTTCCTTAGGTTTAGGCTTTATTAGGAAAAGATTCTGAGACTAACAAGCAGGAAGGGCTGCTGACACCCGTCTTCCTGTGGCACCTTCCCTACAACTTCTAATAGGTGTTGCCTCCGCATGCGCTTCCCCCCAACCACTACCCCTTACTCGGAGGCTATTATGCTGAGAATCACAATGGGTTAGAGTGGGGCCAGGTAAGCCCTGCTGACACACCTGCAGGTTTTGCCAGAGTGTAGGTGATCTTCTTGCATTTCAGCCCAGATCCCAAGTGGGGATGTACTTGCCCTAGGTCCCCAGCTTGCAGCTGTCAGAGCAGGAGCACAGCAGCGTGGACACTGCAACACCGAGAAGAATTCTAAGACTTTGTCAGGAGGCTAAGGGGAAAAAAGTCTCACATCGCAAACCAGAAGAGGCGAGGGTAAAACTCGCCTGGCAAAACGAATGACATGTTGTTGCTCATCTAAACATCTTAGATATTTGGGAGAAATGAGCATGTGCTTGCAGGCTCCCACATGCATAAAAGGAATTCCATTCTTCATTAGTGATGTTTTCTAGCTTTTATCTCCCATTTCACCCCAGATTCTTTAATTCTCATAGCTCTGCTTTCCAGCAACCAATTAATATTTTCTCTGATAAATGTTCCTTTTTGAGAGTAATCTATCTTTGATGTTAAGCTCAACATTCTCCTTTTAACTTCTAAGAGAATAGAAGACTAGAAGAGTAAAGAGCTGAAAGAAAAATACAATGTGTTACCTCCCTGGATTCTGAAAGATCAGCTCCAGCTAGTTGGATTTAAAAGCTTCTAATTTTTTCTATTTTATTCATGATGGTACCTCATAAAGTTAGAATTTTAATGTCTGTCCATATAGGGTAAAACAGAAGGGACAAAATATGGAATCCGATTCATGCATGGTTTTGCCTAGAAATGATGAATGTTTAGCTATGCTCAGGGTCCTCCAAGAAAATTTAAATAGCAAATACAGAAAGAGACGTGAGAGGACACTGCATAAAGTTTTGTGTTATGCTGATTAAAATTAGAGCAGGTTGCAGGGGAAACAGTGGGATATAGTAAATCTAGAATTTAGAATAACTTACGATTTTTGTGAGTTTTTAGAGATAGAGCCCCGTATTACCGTATTTCAGCTTCTAATTCAGAAACGAATTATTAAGATAATTTCTAAATTACATGTGATATTTTCTGTTCTTTCTATTTTGCAAATGCATGCGTTATTTCGTTTGGTTTTCTGTACAAAGCATATACTGGTAGCTATCATACGAGGCTGTATATTGATGCTAGTAAGATGCATAACTTAGTTCTGTTCTCATTATGAGAATTTTAGTGGGTTTCATCATTACAGATAATAATGACTATACCTAATCTTCTATATTATAGATTACAGAAGAGGGTGGCATTCATTATTTCATTTAATGATATGCTACAAGGGTTATATCATAACTACTTTGTAAAAACCTATTCTCTTACTTGCTTTTCATTAATATGCTTCTGGAGCTAATTTGTCAGCTTATACACACAGTCTGAACTCCAAAAACTGTGGAAATAGACATGTTTGCCCGGCTGCACGATAATCGAGCTATATCCTGATGATCCTGGTATACATGTGTTTAGTTTTCCCAGGACACTTTTTTTTTTTTTTTTTTCCCAGGACACTTTTGATCATTTGCATCAGAGACTTCTGACACTTCCTTACAGGTGTCCCCCAAAGATTCCAGGATAAAGTTCCTACAATGTTGACTTGAATTCAAGGTGAGTTTCCTATATGATCTGGGAGCTGTGAGGCTATTCACACACTTTCAAAATTTGTGCAGGAGCAGGCGTTTATATACTTCAGAGCTAAACAGGAAAAAAAAAATAAGCCTTTGTAGTCTTCTCTTTCAGTCCTTTGACTTTTCATTCTGTGGGCCCAAATTAAATTCTGTTTTTACATCTTTAATGATACAAGCATTCAGGGCCCAATGAAAAATAAAGGCCTTATTACTTCATAATATGTTTAGAATAGCGCATGATTATGTTTAGTTGATTAGTTGGCTATAGTAATCGCAGAACCATAGAGTGACTGAAATTAGAAATGAAAATGACCCATTGGGTATCATTATCCTTCCTGCTGTCAATGCAAGATTGTTTCCCAACATGCTGTGTGTGTGTGTGTGTGTGTGTGTGTCTTGGTGGAAGGGGCGTGAGGCTGAATTCTCTCTGCTACACAAGTGCACAATGTGATACCCTTCTGTAGCAACATTTTGAAGGAACTAAACATTAAAGCAAATCAGAGAGCCCTCTTAGGAAGTCCAGTGAAAGAATGCACAATGACCACAACAGTAGCGGCAGCCATACATATTTGTAGGTCACCAACTACATGCCAGTCGCTATAGCAGAGCCATCTCCGACATAAACACCAGCCATTCCAATCAGATACTATCACCCCCATTTATACATGAGGAAATGGCATCAATAAGGGTAAATGATTTAATCAAGGACAGATGATTCATAAAAGATCCTACAACTATCAGTAGTGGAGTCCAGATTCAAACTCCAGTCTCCCTGCCTCCAAGGCCCGGGCTTTCCCTGCACAGTACAAGTGAGGGGAAGGGTGACGCCTTTGGCAGCAGTAGCTTCTGGGTAGGCCCACAACCTCATGCAGAAAGAGAGTCATGTCTGGTGACTCCAGCTCGCCACAAAGAATAACAATTATATAGCCATCCATGAATGAGAATGGCTCTGGGGGAGCTCAGGAATATACATAAAAAGCTTCAGAGCACAATTGGAAAAAAAAAAAAAAAAGCCCTGGGAATAACACACAAAAGGGGTGGAAGAGCAGTTTCACTCTGCCTGCATCATCTCATCCCCCAGAGTGGCAAGAGACATTCCCTGGGGAGAGAGATTTCCCCTCGGAAGCCTCGGTGGCTCTGTCGGTTAAGCATTTGCCTGTGGCTCAGGTCATGATCCCAGAGTCCTGGGATTGAGCCCACATTGGGCTTCTTGCTCGGAGTGGGGGGGGGGAGGTCCTGCTTCTCCCTCTCCCTCTGCTGTTGCTCCCCCTGCTTGTTCTCTCTCTCTCTTTCTCTCTGTCCAATAAAATAAAAACTTTTAAAGAGAGAGAGAAAAAGATTTCTCCTTACTGGAGTGAACTCCCAGTTTCCCTAGCCTTTGGGGCAGGATAGAAGACTCGCTCGGTGTCATCCTCCTCAGAGAATGTGTAGCTGAGCCATCTAGAGACAGGAAGAAGGAAGAAGGTCGGAGGTATCAGTAGTACCTGTCCCAGGGTGGGCGTGATCGCAGTTCCCAGTAGCCTGCTCTGCACAGGACCTCAGCAGCCTTTGATGCTGAACACTCAATAGCCTGCGTGGACGCTGTGACCCCTCTGCAGATGTCATCCCTGAGGACTCCATCACAGACCCCAAGGGACTGCCCCACAGAAGACTCCAGCAGCTTTTGCCACTGAAGAAACCCGTGGCCATCAAAGCCACCATGGGCCCCCTGCAGATTTCACTCCTGAGACCTCCACAAGCTTTTGCATTTGCAGACTCCAGGTACCTGAGTCCCTCTCCATCCCCAAGCCTGCCGGAATGCCCAGAGACACTCTGAGTTCTGAGCTCTGTCATTCCCTCTGCTGCAGGCTGCCAGCCTCCGTGTCTGTGGCTACGTGCATTCAGGATGCCAGTCCAGGCTCCCACATCTAACCCCCGATGCCAAATGTCTGCCTGTGGCTAATCCTTGCAGCCACACAAATACACACCAACAGCTCTAGCCCCCAAAGCTTGCTTGTGCACCAGAAGATGGGCCCAGCTTCTCATATGGGCTTGCACTGCCTCACACTTAGAGGTAGCCACTACGGCCAGATACTTGGTGCTGCTGGCCCTGACTCCTGTCACTGGTCCTCACTATGTGCTTGCACTTGAAGCAGCTGCTGAGTGCATGCTGACAGTCCAGGACCCACCAGCTGCTCACGAGCCCAGATTTGGCCCCGATTTCTGTCAATGGCCTGCACTGCCAATACAACCATTTCTGTTTGCAGATGACAATTGTATATATATATAGACAATCCTGAAGACTCTATCAATACACTCTTAAAACTAATAGATGAATTGAGCAAAGCTGCAAGATATAAAGTAGACATGCAAAAATCAGTTGTGTTTCTACACACTGACAGAGTATGTGAAAAGACAGTAGGAAAACAATCTCAGGGGCACCTGGATGGCTCAGCAGTTGACCTATGCTTTTGGCTCAGGGAGTGATCCTGGAGTGCCTGGGTCAAGTCCCACATCAGGTTCCCTGCATGGAGCCTGCTTCTCCCTCTGCCTGTCTCTGCCTCTCTCTCTCTGTCTCTCATGAATAAATAAATACAATCTTAAAAAAAAAAAAAAGAGAAAATCCCATTTGCAATAAAAAAAGGATAAACTACTTGGAAATAAATTGAACCAATGCAATAAGAAAAAAAGAGTAAGATACCTAGAAATAAATTGAACCAATGAAAGATCTGTACAGTGAAAATGATAAAACATTGATGAAAGTAATTGAAGAAGATGTAACTGAATGGGGCGATATCTTGTGTTCATGGACTGGAAGAATTAATATTGTTAAAATGTCCATTTTATCCAAAGTGATCCATAGATTCAGTGCAATCTCTATGAAAATTTCCTTAACATTTTTCACAGAAAAAAAAAAAATCCTGACATTTGTATGGAGCCACAAAAGATCCTGAATAGCTAAAGCAATTCTGAGAAAGAGGAATAAAGCTGGAGATATCATACTTTTTGATTTCAAGTTATATTATTAAGCTATCGTAACCTAAAACAATATGGTATTCACATAAAAGCAGACAAGGGAACGGAAGAGAGAACCCAGAAATAAACCCATGCATATTCAATGAACTAATTTTTGGCAAAGCCACCAATATATGTTGAGGGAAGTGTAGTCTTTTCAATTTATGGTGTTGGGAGAACCAAATATCCACATGCAAAAGAATGAAATTGGACCCTTATGCCACATGAAAAAGTCATCTCAAAATGGATTAAAGACTTAAATGCAAGGCCTGGAGCTGTACGACTACTGGAAGAAAGCATAAAGGAAAAGCTCCTACACACTGGTCTTGGCGATGACTTTTTGCAATTGATACCAAAAGCATAGGCAACCAAAGCAAAAAATAAGTGGGACTACATGAAGCTGAAAAATTTCTGCACAGCAAGGGAAATAATAACGTGAAAAGGCTATCTGTGGAATGGGGAAAAATGTTTGTAAACAATATGATAAAAAGATAAATATCCAGTATATGTAAGGAACTCCTACATACAACTCAATAGTAAAAATCCCACTTGATGTAAAAATGAGCAAGTGACCCAAATAGACACCTTTCCGGAGAAGACATACAAATGGCCAACTGGTATATGAAAAGATGATCAACATCACTAATCACCAGGGAATGCAAATCAGAAGCACACTGAGATATCCTCTCGTACTTATTAGGATGGCTGCTATTCAAAAAGCCAGACGAGAACGAGTGTTAGTGAGGATGTGGAGAAAAGGGAACCCTTGTGTACTGTTAGTGGAAATATAAATTGGCGCAGCCTCTACGGAAAATAGTATAGAGGTTCCTTAAAAAATTAAAAATAGAACCACCATATGATCTCATTTTTGGGTATATGGCCAAAGGAAACAAAATCATGGAGAGAGATCTGCACCCTCATGTTCATTTCAGAATTATTCACAGTAGACAAGACATGGAAATAAGCTAAGTATCTATCAACAGATGAATGGGTAAAGGGGATGCGGTGTACAATATAAATGGAATATATATTCATATATGTATGGATATATAATGATTTTTACTTATATATATCATATATGTTATATATACTAATATTTACATATATATATATGTATTTCAGTCTTAAAAAGAAAGAAACTTTACCATCAACATAGATAAACTCGAAGATATTATGGTAAGGGAAATAAGCCATAAAGACAAATATTGATTTGACTTACATATGGAATAAAAAAAAAAAATTCAAACTCATAGTAACAGAAAGTAGAATGGTGGTTACCAGAGGCTGGGGTTGAGAAAATGGGGAATTGTTGGTCAAAGGGTACAAACTTCTAGTCATAAGATAAATATAAAAAAAAAAAAAAAAAAAGAAAAAAGAAAAAAAGAAAGATAAATATATTCCGGAGACCCAACGTACAACATGAGGACTGAAAACTTAATAATAATGCATTGTATACTTACAATTTGCTGAGAGTAGATCTCAAGTATTCACACCATGCGCACACGCAGAATGGTAATTGTGGGTGGTGAGGAGTATGTCAATTTGTGGTCATTATTTTATGATGTGTACACAAACCAAAACATCACATTTTATACTTTAAATATTTATACATTTTGTCAGAAATAAATAAATAAATAAATAAATAAATAAATAAATAAATAATGAAGTTCACCTGGGAAAGATTCATTCCCCTGAGCACCCTTGAGTTGGGCTCCTCTGAGTCCTCTTTTTCGTTTAGGCCCTGACCTTGGGAATCTGTCCTTGGCCTCCTTAGTCCATTTTTAGCGAGAATTCTCCTGGATCAGTTTAGTAAAAATCTTTCACAGCTCATCAGCTTGACAGCTCATCAAATTCCTTATCCCCACCGTGAATATCTTATCATCCTGGCTTGCCTTCAGCAAGAATCCTACCTAGTTGGTCTAGCAAGAGTCCTCGCCTTGGTGTTTTGTCTTGGTAATTATCCATCCACTGACTTCCATTCTGCTCCTTGGCTATAAATCTCCGCTCGTCCTCATTGTATTTGGATTTGAGTCCAGTTTCTCTCCCCTCCTGCAGAGCCCCAATGACAGTACTTTCTCTTCAACAGTCCACCTTGCTGTCTTCAACAAGTGTCTGAATAATTTTTTCTTTTTTGTTTTTCCAAAGATGTTTTATTAACTTATTCACAAGACACTGAGAGAGAGGGAGAGAGTACGCACAGAGGGAGAGGGAGAAACAGATTCCCTGTTGAGCAGCGAGCCCAGTGGGGGCTCGATCCCAGGACCCCAAAATTATGACCTGAGCCAAAGGCAGACACTTAACCGACTGAGCCACCCAGGTGCCCTAAATAATCTTTTTTTCTTTAAAATTAAAAATAGAACCACCAGAGTGCATTGGGGACTGGAAACCAAATTGCACCAAAATGGGCTAACGCTGTGGTTTTATGAGGAAATCCTTGGCATAGTCAGTGTTGAGGAGAGGGTCTAAATAAACATGAGAGATGGGTGGAGTGGAGATATGAAGCCATCAAGGAAGTGGGAAACTGAGATAGAGAGCCCCATATATGCAGATTGGTAGCCCCTTGTACATGGTGGCAAGCAGTGCAACTCTGGTTCTGCTCCTAGATTTACCTGGATACAGCTCACACAAGGATGGGGAGCACCGTCTGCAGGGAGCATTGCCCAGGCTCGGGAGCAGCCACTGCTCTTGTCTTCCCGAGTTCACAGGGGAGTAGAATTCTGAGACTGTCACAAAAACTCAGATGGATTCTAAAGCACAGTTGGATGCCTAGGTAAAAGACAATTTATTTTCTTTAAGGCAATCTGATTTTGACTTCAAGCACCTACCCCTCTGACCTCATAAAAAAAAAAAATCTCCCCCAAACCTGCTTCAGAGCAGTAGAGAAAGAGAACTTCATATAGACCTAGGGGGAGCACTCCTGCCCTTGACCCCGTGCTTAGGAGAGACTGGCTATGGCTCTTCACTGCTGCGTCTGTGCTCAGAAGACAAGGAGTGGCAGGCTAAGGAGATTCCCCCAATCTGAACCCCATCTTCTGCTTTCCTAGAAGCATTCCAGACACAGCATTGTTGGCTCTTGTTTCCAGGGCTTGGTAGGCCTCTCATCCAGGTCAATCCTGGCTGGACTGGGTGGCGATTGTGTGTTATAGAAATAAATGGAGACCAACCAAATGAGAAAAGCAGAGACTACTTATTCCAAACTTGCATCAGCAAGAGAGTCAGCCACTATCGCTTGTGTCCGGCAGAGACTCAAAGACACAGAAGAGTGGGAAAGCTTTATAGAGGAGAAAATGGTAGGCTCCAGGTGTTCCCTGATTGGAGGCTGTTGGCCTGGGAAAGCTGAAAACATCCTATGTGATTGGTTAGGGGTGCATTACTGGGCTTTTTCTGGTTGGACCTAAGTTGGAAGTGGGGACAAAAATTAGGGAAATTGTCAGTTGTTAATTATGTCCTGGTCACTTGGGTTCAATTGTTACGAAGGATTTTGTTTAGCTTCCTGGATAACCACCGAAGGTAGCAACCTGATTTTCTCTTAAGTCTGACTCAGAGCAGGCTGGCTGGGTGGATTGTTTATTGTTGATAAGGGGATTGGTCTTCTGGGCAGGCTGTGGGTCAAAGTTCTATTTTTATATCTGGCCTGGCCAGTGTCTGTATGACTCAGTCTCTGAGTGGTTAGGTTGCAGAGGAAGGCAGGAGGTGGCTGTTTCTGGGGAAGTGGATGGAGCTTAAATGTGTGAGCTGTGGTGTCTACACACATTTAGCTTGAGGCCCTTCGGGTATGAGATTAAGCTGGAGGTGGAAAGAAAATGGAATCAAGGCACAGCCGGGAACTGGTGGCGAGGATCACCAATCCGTACAGCTTTACATCCTGGGACGGAATTCTAGGAAGTCTTAGACATCTAAATTTGCATCTTGCTTTCTGGTTGTTATGAAGGAATACTTCTTTTTCAAGGTGAAAGAGCAGAAACTACCTATTTTATTTAAGAGTTTGTTACCCTTTCTTACAACTTCTAATATTTGGCCATATTGTGTAGGGCCCTCTATTGTTTTTAGATCTATTTATTTATTTGAGAAAGAGAGAGAGAGAGAGGGAGAGAGAGAGGCAAAGGAAGAGGGAGAGAGAGAATCTCAAGCATACTCCCCATTGAGGGCGGAGCCTGAAATGGGTTTGATATCATGACCCTGAGGTCACAACCTGAGCTGAAATCAAGAGTTGGACACTTAATCGACTCAACCTAGACATCCATGGGACTTCCATTTTTTTCTCTTGTCCTGTAACCTGCCAATGTAGTGATCAGAACTATGAATGAGTCACATGGTCTCAGGGGAAAAAAATCAAGATCATGGGGTAGCCTTTCCACTTATTCCTATCTGATCTCTCTCATCATGCCTTAGCACCGTTGTCTGAATCAAAATGGTGCCTTCAAATCAGGGCAAGCTCCATAGTTTATGGGATTCACTGCAAAATGAAAATGTAGTCTCTTACATTTGAAAAAGTTGAAAAGGTTGAAAAAAAGGTGTTAAATGTGCTAAAATCTGATTCTTTTCTCCCATAGTCTTTCTCTTGAAACTTCATAGTGTTTATTTTCCAATTCATATCATTCTAAGGAAAGAAAGAGTAAACATTTAAATTATTAGCATAGATTTTGCTGTTCATCTTTATATTGTGCAGTATCAGTTTTATTTTTTATTATTTTTTTGAAGTGATACCTACACCCAGTATGGGGCTTGACCTCATAATCCTGAGATCAAGAGTCACGTGTTCTACTGTCTGAGCCAGCCAGGTGCCTTAAATATTATACAATATCGGTCTTAAAGGCAATTGTAAGAGCATTTATCTCATGGGTAGAATCACCAAAATTACACAATCTGTTTTATAGCTTGTGCATGTAGGTTAGTGAAGGGAGTTGGACAACGAGAGGAAGAACATAGTTGATCCCATGAGGTAATTTGAGCTGAGACTTCAGTTTAATAAGAGTCCAATGAGACATTTGCTTACATTTCTTGAATTAACTATGGAAGATTTTGCAGAAGGCAGTAAATCCTTTAGGAATAGGTAGTTCTAAAATTAGGAAATTTGGGCCATCTGCTAGTACCCAGGTGATAGTAGGATACTAAGAGAATTCAGAAGAAACATAAAGTGAAAAAGGAGGATAAGCATCTCTTCCTTATATTTCTTTCCAGATTATTGCCACAGCATTTGTGCTAGACACCACAGTTCATCCTTGTTCACTTTTTAAATCTTCCTTTGATGGGCACCTGGGTGGCTCAGTAGGTTAGGTGCCTGCCTTTGGCTCAGGTCATGATCCCGGGGTCGTAGGATCGAATCCCATGTCAAGCTCCTGGCTCAGTGGGGAGCCTGCTTCTCCCTCCCACCTTGCTCATTCTCTCTTTCTCACAATCTCTCTCTGTTTCAAATAAATAAATCTTTTAGAAAAGGTGCCCTTGAGTCACTCTATTTTTTATTATTGAGGTATAATTTATATATCATAAAATTACTCAATACGAGTGTACAATTCAGTGATTTTTAATAAATTCACAGAGTTGTGCAACCATCACCATAATCTGGCTTTTGAACATTTCCATCAACCCCAATAATTCCCTTGTGTCTTCTTGCAGCCACTCACTGTCCCAACCCTAGTCCCAGGCAACCATTAATGTGTTTTCTGTCTCTGAATTTGCTTTTCAGGTAATTCCATTTACCTCCTACAATATATGCGGTCATTTGTGTCTACTTCCTTCAAGAAGCATAATGTCTTTGAGGCTCATCCATGTTGTAGTCTGTAAAAATAACCCATTTCTTTTTATGACTGACTAGCCTTCCATTGTATGGATGTACCACCTTTTGTTCATCTGTTTATCAGTTGATGGATACTTGCATTGTTTCCAGCTTTGGACAATTATGAATATTGCCACGGTGGTCATTCTCATCTTAGGGTGGACATAAGTTTTTATTTCTCTCAAGTAAATACCTACGAATGCTGGGTAGTATGGCAGGTTTATATTTAGCTTTTTAAGAAACTACCATATTGATTTCCAAAGTTTTCAAACTGTTCTCTCACCAGCAAAATGTAAGAGATCCAGTTTTTTCCATATCCTGGCTAATGTTTGGTATAGTGCTTTGGTCTACAGCCATTTCTAGCTGCAGCATAGTAGTATCTCATTTTGTTTCAATTTGCCTTTTCCCTAATGATTACTGATGTTGAACATCTTTTTATGTCCTTATCACACACGTGTATATTTATCTTTGTATTCACTCAAATTTTTTGTCCTTATTTATTACTTATTTATTTACTTATGTATTTATTTATTTTAAAGACTTTATTGGGGCACCTGGGTGGCTCAGTCATTTGGGCCTTCAGCTCAGGTCATGATCTGGGGGTCCTGGGGTTGAGCCTGCCTCAGGGTCTCTGTTCAGTGGGGAGTCTACTTCTCCCTCTCTTAAATCCTTAAAAATAGATATTATTTATGCATTTCAGGGAGAGAGAAAAAGTCTGTGAGGGACGCCTGGGTGTCTGCCTTTGGCTCAGGGTGTGATCTCGGGTCCGGGGATCAAGTCCCACATTGGGCTCCTTGTGAGGAGCATGATTCTCCCTCTGCCTGTGTCTCTGCCAATCTCTCTCTCTCTGTTTCTCTCATGAATAAATAAATAAAATCTTAAAAAAAAAAAAGTGTGTAAGCAGGGTGGGGCAAAGGAAGAGGGAGAAAGAGTCTCCAGCAGACTCCACACTGGGTGTAGAGCCTGATATGAACAAGATCACAACCTAAACCAAAACCAAGATTTTGGTGGCTCAATGCACTGAGCCACCCAGGCACCCCTCCTTTGTTCATTTTTAAAATTGGGTTTGACTTCTTACTGAATTTAAAAATTCTTTTTATATCCTGGATACAAGCTCATTTTTTTTCTTTTTTAAAGATTTTTTTTAAAATCCATTTATGAGACACACAGAAAGAGAGAGAGAGAGAGGCAGAGACACAGGCAGAGAGAGAAGCAGGGTCCATGCAGGGAGCCCAATGTAGGACTCAATCCCAGGACTCGATCCCAGGTCTCCAGGATCACACTCTGGGCCGAAGGCAGGCGCTGAGCCGCTGAGCCACCCAGAGATCCCCCTGGATACAAGCTCTTTATCAGACTTTAGTTACAAATATTTTATCCCAGTTTGTGTTACCTTTTCAATATTGAACTGTATGTTGTGAAGAGTGAAAGATTTTAATTTTGATGAAATTTAAAAAAATATCCACTTTGTCAAATTTTTATTTTATAGATTTTGCTTTTGGTGCAATATCTAAGAAATATTCGTCTAATCCAAGGTCACAAAGATCACCTTCTCTGTTTCCTTCTACAAGTTTTGTCATCTCACATCTGACATTTTGGTTGTGTTCTATCTTGAGTTACCTTTTATACACGGTGCGAAGTGTGAATCAAAGCCTATATTCTTGGCATATGAATATCCAATTGTCTTCACAATTTCCTTTCTCTATTGTTTTGCCTTGGAGTCTTTGCCAAAACCAATTGACCATAATTGTGAGGGTTTAACTCTTTATTTGTTACATTTAATCTTCTTTCTGTTACATCAAAAACTCTGTGTGTTTTCCTGCATTATACACAGTTTCAGGATAGCAATACGAATATGACCAATACCAACATGATTTTCTGTCCATTTTTGAAAGTGATGTTCTGAAAAGCTGACTGGAAGCTCTGGACAAGAGTGGAGCATCTCAGGTGTGCTCTTCTCTTTGGTGTGACGTTGCTGGACTGTCACTGAGGAACCTCTCTAATGCCATATCTACGGGTCCTCCTTCTTGGGTTTCTGTTTCTCTGTGAAGGGATTCTCCAGTAGTCAGCCAGTGAGAAGTTCTGGAAACCAAAAAGAGAAAAGGACTGTACCTTGACTGCATTTCCCTGTGGTCTCCCTTTTCTGTATTGCACATCCTCTTTAATTGAGTCTTGGGTCCCTGGGTCTTATGTCCCTCTCAGGATCTCTCCATAGACTAAGTAGCCATTCCTTAGCTGCAGAAGGAGAAGGATAATTTCCCTGCGGTTTAATAGGTCAAATTGGAGATGTGCTGGAGCCAGCTTGAACCAGTTTTCAGTAGATGACTGTGCTTTCTTACCCTAAGTCTGTGTCCAGCATTGTTCTATTCGTTAGTCATGGTATTTATGTGGAGGTATTTACACCATGGAAATTGGCAAAACAGCTTTTTGTGGGGTGGTTAGGGAGGTGGGGACCATCATACTATTGGCTCCTGCCATATTAGACAGATCTTCAATAAACTCTCCAGTTTTTAACCCCCTTGACAACCTCACTTTTAGATTTTGGGATTCCGGGGACCACATCAACTTGCTTCTGGGCTGCCTCTCCTGTGTTTCTCTGTTATGCTAAGTCTGTTACTACTTGATCATCTGACTTCTATCTTTTCAAAATGTGTTGCTCTTTTCCCATTTTCTTTAGTTTTGTGAGTTTATCCCTAAATTGTTATTTTAATAGAATATTTAAAAGAAGCATGGATTGAGTGCAAAGTAAACACATACTCATGGCACCATATTTAATTGTAAGTCTCCTTTTGGTTTAAAATGTTCTCTTTGATTCACTGAACACATGCAAATATATATAGATGACTTGCCTCATCTCTTTGCTCCCTTGGATCTACCCTGTAGACATTAAAAATGGGCTTAAAAGCAGTCATTTTGTGTTTTAGTGAAGGACACTGAAGAAAGATGTAATGAAATGGGCTTCTTATGTTTAAAAGAACAAAATATAACATACTGACAGGATATACTCCAAGATGAGAAATCCTAACTACCTCTGTGAGTGGGATTTTTCTTATTTTTCTTTTTGCTTCTCTATTCTTTCTAATATATCTACAATTCTTCTCCTTCTTCTTCTTCTTCTTCTTCTTCTTCTTCTTCTTCTTCTTCTTCTTTTTAGAAATAGAGAAAAGGAGGGGCGCCTACCTGGCTCGGTTGGTGGAGTGTGTGACTCTTGATCTCAGAGTTGTGCGGTCAAGCTCCACATTGGGTGCAGAGATTACTTAAAAATAAAATCTCAAAAAAAAAAAAAAAAAGAAAGAAAGAAGAGAAAAGTAAAGCTATTTAAAGTTGACTAAAACACATACACACACCTGATTCGGCACCATAGCACAAATACACAGGCGAAAGAAACCTAAAACTGTTAACTTAGAATTATTTGGGGATTTACTGAGTTCAGAAAAGCAGATGTGACATTAGAACCTAACTTGATTCTACTATCTAATTCTAAGTCATATTATGTATTTCTATCCTGTCCCTTCATTTCTCAAACATATGTACTCTGGGGTTTCTAAAAGCGGAAGGTTGTTAGATGAATGGGGGCAGCAGGTTGTAAACTGTTGTCCCTTTCAGGTTCGCATATCTCTGAGTAAATTGAGGTAAACATTGTTGTTCTGCTTCAGCAAGTGAGCTACTCCAAAAAAGGTTAAGCACATGTGCACAGGAACACAAAAGCTTTCAACTTACCATTGTAAACACCTAGGGTGGCAATACCATTTCCCCTTTTGCTGTAAAAGTGTGGGAGTTTGGAACTCAGGACCTTGTTTCTTATCCTGAAGTAAAATTAGGAAGAAAAACAAAATGAAAAGGACTTTGTAGTTCCTGGTAATTCCAGTTTCTTAGCTCTTGTCCCTCCCATGGACGCCCAGTGTTTTCACTAAAGTAGTTTTCTAGGCATTCCCTGCTGCTCTGGTTCTGTGAATAGCCAGCCTGACAGCTTTCTCCTGACTTGCTAGTATTAACAGCATTTAGTTAGAGTACATTTGAATTGACCAGAGAACGGATGGCCAGAGTCCATTTGAGTAACAGCTTCCAAAATGCTGCCGAAGATATAAAACCCAGGCAGAGGAACAGGTAGGATTTGTGGACATCAAAGAATATGGATCTATGTGTCAGCTGTCCCTAGAGGATCCCTAGAGGATCTCCTCCTGAGATCTCCCCAGGAGACTAGTTGTTGACGTCCTTTCTTGACTTCACTCCTGAGGCCAAATGCCACCACTGGCTAGAAGGGAAGGGTGTTTGGAGGGGTCAGACAGTCTGCCGAGGACTCCACAAGCTAAGAGCTTGACTTAAGGTCAGATGGTTGGTTAAAAGTAGTATATCTCTTGTTTAAATGAGAGGTGGTTGGGGCTGGTTACTTTTGTCTCAGTAGATCTCTAAGGAGAGAAAAATTAATTCGCAGAACCTAAGCAAGGGAACTAAGCTCCATGTGCTATGATTAGGGTCTAAGGCGTGGGTGGTCCAGCAAGAGAAAAGGTAAGCGGAGAGGCTACATGATTGAATGGAGGACCTCCCGGCTCCGAGTGGACACTCCAAACTTACTAGAATCACAGCTCACATGGGGTGAGTGGAACGACAACGCACACTTGTGTTGTGATTACTAACATAAAAGGCATCAATATGGGGCACCTGGCTCAGGGCCTGACTCAGGTCCTCATCTCAGGGTTGTGAGATTGAGCTCCAAGTTGGGCTCTTCACTCAGCACCGAGTCAGCAGCACCCAGGCAGCTTAAGACTTTCACTCTTCCTCTGCCCCTCTTCCCTTAAATAAATAAATAAATAAATAAATAAATAAATAAATAAATAAATCTTAAAAAAAAAAAAGCAGCATCAATATAAAGACTGTGTTATAGCAATGAGCAGCTGTCCTCTGCGGTTTGATATCTAAGGGCTCCCTTTAAAGGCTCCCAATCTTAATCTTTTCTTTTTTCCTCTGAGCTTTTAATATTTTCTCAAAAGTCAATCTTAATCGAACCTCTTAATCAGGCTAGCTTCTCTTCTTTGAAATTACTTCCCTTTGACAATATCTTAATAGTAACTAAGGCATCCATGCAGAAAATTAGAAATGCATTGCCCGCCCACCTCTCATCATCTTCATCCCCCACACAGCAAGTGGGCCCTGTTGGCTGGAGCCCAGGGCTTTTCAGAGAAGCGGGGAGATGCCTTTGGAAAGAAGAACTCTCCGAGCAGTCACTACACCTTACATCTTACAATCTACCTCTTCTTCCTCCTCCTCCTCTTCCTTCCTTTTCTTCTTCATCACAAATATGTATGAAGAAGCTACTAGATAAGAGATCCTATATTAGGTTTTAGGAAGAGATACAGAAATCAGAGCAAGATACTGTTTCTGTTCCAAAGAAATACTCAGTCTGGTTCAGGAGCTGCTAAGACAGAGTAATTACAGATTCAGGATTTGGAGTCGGAAAAACTGAGTTCCAATCCTGCTTCTTAATGTTTTGGCTATAGGTCCTTGGGCAAATCTTACTGTATCTTCAGAGTTGTGAGATGTGGTTAACAATACCTTTCTCATACAGTTGTCCTGTGAAGACTAAATGACACAAAACAGTGTATGATACATATTAAGCACTTCAAAATATTGACTGTTTTTAGGGGAGCGAAGGTAAAGATACAAACCATTTAAATAGTTGAGCATAAAATGAACATGATATTAATGAAATATGATGAAAATAAAAGCCCACAAGAATCACTTAAGAAAAACGTAAAGACACACAATAGCATAAATCCTATGACATTGGTAACTTTTTTTGGAATTTAGTAACGCTTAGAGTTCAAAAAATTCAAAACTAAATTTAGTATCCTAAAAGCTTTTCCAATGAAAGTCAATAATAATAATAATGATGATGATGCTTCATTTCTCTATTGTTAACACCAAAACTCACCATCATCTTTAATGTTGCCCTATTTGAGGTGAATGGACAGATTAAATGTCCAAGATAATGTGGATGCTGGAAAAGACATTAGAATCTGGCAAAAAGTGTAACAGGTCAGACTGACACCCATGAAGTGAGCAAGAAGCAGTCAGGAGATGTCTTTCTTGTAAAACTTGGTGTTGAAATTATATATGTGATATGCAATGCACAGAATACAGGGGAATCAGAATATCCTGTTCATAATGGAAAACAGTGGCCTAGAATAAGAATATGTCATGTTTTCAGCCTTAAGCCAAGAGCCAATGAGTTCTGATTCTAATCAGCAGTTTCTCTTTATTCCTCACTTAACTTAAAAACATTAGCTCTGAATACCAGGTACTCTTGGAAGGAAGGGAACATGCCACATATTTCGTCATCTTTCCATGGAATCCAACAAGGTGTTGAGCAACTTAGAATCCTAGAAGCAATCTTAGAGAACACTTAGTCCAAGAAAATCCAGGTTAGTCCAAAAAAAAAATAGGAAAAAAAATCCCAGAAGAATGTAAGATGCAACATTCTTTGGTTTGACCCATAGAGAGTCTGCTAATAGATAATTTGATAGATTATCGCAGTGCATAAAAATAAATTTTGACAATTGGCCCAGGCATATTTTCCAGCATATTTAAAAGTAAAAATGGAATCTCTTTTATCTGTATCCTGCAGCTCAATTCACAGGGACTCAGGGAAATGATGAAATTAAGTTTTTTGTTCAGCCCACCTGGGAATGGGATCTCAGATCTGAAATAATCTCATCAAGTCAATAGTCATAATATTTGCTAATATCTATATAGTACCTTATAGTTTGCTCATTTCTTAAAAAAATCCATTTATTTTGTGTCTGTTGTGTTCTGCATTTAGCTACTAGTGTTAAAATAAATAATAAATGTCATATGTTGAGAAGTTCCTCTGTCATACTTTTTTTCTGAATTTACTCTTTATATGCATTGTATCCTTAAAACAACCTGCCCATATCCTTAAAACAACCAACCAGCTAATATTACCTGCATATTACAGGAGTGAAATTGAGACATAGAGATGAAAGATCTCATTCAATGACCCACCACTCTTAAGTAACAGCTGATAGAACCAGGTGTGTGTTTGTCAGGCTTTAAGACTCCCATGCTCCATGGTATCTGACTTCCAGGGGCTCCTGGTACAAAGGGAACATCAATACAAAAGCAGTTGTGGTATATTATAATAGAACCTAGCATACAGTAATGTGAAAATATTTCTGATATTTATTCTCCAAATGTGCCATGTGCTTTGTTTACCATACTGCAAATTCTCAAGACTTTGTAATCTGCTCTGGTAGTTTCTCCCCAACACTAATATTCTCTCTCTCAGTCTGTTTTTATTTTTAAGAGTTTATATTTTTAAGTAATCTCTTTACCCAATGTGGGTCTCAAACCCACAATCCTGAGGTCAAGAGTTGCATGCTCTATCAACTGAGCCAGCCAGGCACCCCTCTTTTTCTATTTTTGGTGAAGGAACTGGAGTTTAGAGTAGGTTTAACAGACTTAATAAAAATAATCAGAATGATAAGTGATTAAGCTAGGATTCAAACACAGGGTTGTCAGGTGTCAAAAACTATATACCTTCCACTGGCCCATGAAGTGCTCAGAGTCTGTTGGGTGCTATGAGATATTAGGAAGCGTTTAACTACCTCTGCCTGGGAGAGCTATTACTGATAAGGTAACACTTGGACTGTGGTTTGCATGATTAGAAGTCCACTAAGTGAACAAGATGCTGGAGGGCATCTCAGATTGTAGAGCCAGTATGGGCAAAACACGCCTGGGAGAGAAGAGCAGAATGGTGTGGGGGAGAGAAAGTCATTCGCCATGGTTGTTGAGATGCAGTGGCATGTCAGATGAGCTCTGATTTCCCACAATGTTATTAATAAAGCACCAGCATTGTTCAGAGAAGGAAGAAAATAATGTTGACCCCAGGGAAATTAGGTAAGATCTCACAGGAATGACATTTAAATCTTGAAGGATGAATGAGGAGAGGATTGGGCAGATGAAGACAGAGAAGGAAAAGCATTCTAAATGGCAGGAATAGCATTAGAGAAGGAATAAATAAATACCCAGTCTGTGGATAGGAATCGTGAGTAATCATTCACTTTGAGGAGACTCAGGGAAATAAGATTGGAAAAGAAATGCTTTACTAAATCTGGGAAAACCTTGACTTCCAGGAGAAGGAATTTTATTTTACTTGTAGGAAACTTTGATGAAAAGATATAATCAAAACTGTGCTTTAAGGGGGTCCTGGGGGGCTCAATTGGTTGAGCTTCTGGACTCTTGGTTTTGGCTCAGGTCATGATCTCAAGGTCCTGGGATCAAGCCCCACATGGCTCTCCACACTCAGTGGGGAGTCTGCTTGGAGGTTCTCTCCCTCTGTCCCACCTACCTCTCTCTACCTCCCCACCCTCAAATAAATAAAATCTTAAAAAAAAAACAAAAAAACAAAAAAGGGGCTTTAAGACATTGCCAGTTAATACAGAATTAGTTTCTAAGATTTTATTTATTTATTTATTTATTAAATTTTTTAAAGAAGATTTTATTTATCCATTTGAGAGATTAGAGAGAGAGAGAGAAAGAGAGAGAGAGCATGAGCTGGGAGGTGGGGAGAGGGAGATGCGGGGCTCTATCCCAGGACCTTGAGATCATGTCCTGAGCCAAAATCGAGTCCAGAAGTTCAACCAACTGAGCCATCCAGGAGCCCCAATTTATAAGACTTTAATAAAAACTATAGTCAGATTAATTTTGGTAAGAACCCTAAGATAAATAACCAAACTGACATTTATATCATGTTTTTCATTTTACAACAGGTTTCAGCTAAGAATTCATTAGATTGTTCAACATTCAAGGCAAGCAGATGAGGTATCTTGAAGAAAGAGATTTTCAAAGATGTTCCCAAGTGCACCCTGTTCTTACAGGATGCCTTCAGATCTTTGGATTGCAGGCTCAATATTTCCTGAGTATCCTCACAGTAGGGCCTGGAATTTTACATTTCTTTGTTTTCTTCTTTAGACCATCTTGTTCTTCTTCCCACAATGAAACAGATGTCTGTTTCAGCATGAGTGATAATAGCTAACATTAATGATTATTATATATCAGGCACAGTCCTAAATGTTCCCAATGAATAACATATATTAATGGTAACGATTATCCAAAGTGGGTACCATTACATTTCACAGATAAAGGAATTGAGGCATAGTTTGCTTCGAGTTCTTGCAGCTGTAAGTGACAGAGCTTGGATCTGAACTCATGACGTAGGGCATGAACATGTGACCTTGTAACTGCCACACTCCACCATTTTCTTGAGACCAAAAGCTGTTTTGGAGTTTGGTTTAATATAAATGCAAAATAAGCAGCCTTTTCAAGACAACAGAATTATTTTTTGGCCTGACCAGATATCTGTAATAACACTTTGTAAAAGCAACCACAGTATAAATCTATATGTGATCCATTTGAAAGCAGCAATTCAAATTTACAGGTGTTAAAATGACCTTTGTAGCATTCCGATCCCCTTATGAACATCTCTAGTTGACCTAGAGTTGAGCCAGTGGAGAAAGCAGGTTGAAGTCAATGAGATCAACTTGCATTGGTTTTACAGGCTGTAAGCCAGTGTCTTAAATTCCTCATTTATAAAATAAGACAAACAGAAATACTCTCTCGGAACCAATATTCCCTTTTTCTTGGTTCTTTGCTTTCTCTTTACATGGTTGTATCAATAGGTACACCCACCCACTGATGTGATATTTGCCAGAGGCATCAGATCTAGCCTGTTGAAACATTTTCCTATGTACTTATTATGCACATCATCAACAGGTCACAAATCAGGAGGTCTTAGGGTCTGATGTCGTCCACCAACAGAAAATTAAATTTTGCTGATGGAATACATTTGAGCCACGCCTGAGTGATGATCTATCTAATATGATTTTAAAAAGATAAAGGGAGACGAATGACCAAGATGATATATGCAAGTGGATTTGAAAAAAAAAAAAATGTGTCAGATCTCGGAAATCTGGGAAAAGCAGCAGTCTGGGTTTTTGTGTGTGTTCGTGTGTTTTCCTGTTTGTTTTGTATTAGAAAAACTTTATCCCTTTCCATCCAATCCTTTTTCCCTTACTTGCCTACTTTACTCAAGAAAACAACCAGAGTGCAAGTTCAGGTCCATTGAAGATATCAAAATAGTTAAGACAGGTCAGTTTGTACTCAAGAAGCTTAAAATCCACCCTTGGAGAGAGACTCCAAGCCCCCGCTATACAAAGGAAGAAGTCTCTGGGAGGTAGAGCTTTTTAAATGAAGGTGTTACCCGTCCAGGAAGTCAGAAGTCAGAGCTCCAAACAAAGATGATTTCTGCAACAGCTGGTGTCCCATAAAAAAAAAGGGAGGATGGCCTTCTGGGGCTTTTGTCTCCAGTGACTACCAAACTGTAAATCAGAACAGTTCCCACACTCCACAGGGCTTTTCTTTCATCTATCAACATGAATACACAATCCTACCCCAGGGGCTAAACCTCCTCCTTTTTAGGCATCATTTGTCTAGAACAGCCTAAATTTTGCCTAAATGGAAAATGATGATATTTGAGGAATTCAGTTTCATGGAATAAGTGGTCGGGGCTTCTAGGCTTGTCTTTTTGCCCAAGGGTGAAGAGCTAAAATCACACATTGGAGATTAGCTTCGAGTGTCATGATTTGGGTTAAGGCCAATAGGTCTTATTGTCAGATAAATCCCCATGCCGCTCTTCCCCAGCTTTGAATTGAGCAAATTGCTAAACCTTGATAACCGTCCATTTCTAAGACTTTAAGAAGAGTAAGACTTCTTGGCCTTGAAGATTGTAGAGAGGAACTACGTTGACTTGGCAATGTGGTTAAGATAATGCCTGGTCTACACCTGTTGATTCTCTTCACCAGTCTCCCCAAATACCTACTTTCACCATGAAAAATGGGAAACATTTTAAGACATAGTGAAGCAGTTATTGTGATCTGAGCATGGGGAACACAGTCCCATATGTGTGGCCAATAGTCATGGAAAGAATAACATGTCTATGTGTCTGCTTTTTGGACATTTCTTTTTCTCAGACATCTGAAGTTTATCTGTGAACTATTTACATTTATGGTAGGGGTTTGTGAAGAGAGAAAGGAGAGGAGAGGTAAAGAGTCGATCCTCCGCTTGGAAAACCCACCGCATTCTCCTACCCAGACTGGACCTTGTAGTACAGGTTTCTAGAATCAGGCTGTGTTCTGGAATGTGAAACCCAGGCTGAAGTAGAAAGCTCAAATGTTAGAGCTGATTGTTCTGACTTAGGGAAGCATGTCGTTTTTCCTCCCTGTTAAAGGCAAGTTACCTCGCTATCTTCAAAAAGTATTATTCTCATCTACATAAATTAACCCAACTAAGTTCTTTGACCTTTTTTTTTTTTTTTTTGAATGATTTAAATTGCAGGAAGATTTTTTAAAAAAGCATTTTGTGGACTTTTTTTTTTTTTTTTTTTTTTAAGTGTAGTGTTGATCCAACAAAATGGAGCCAACTGCCAGAATTCTGGTTGTATGTTCACCCTGGAAAGAAACATTTGTCCAAAATACACCAAGCTCTTGAAATAACCCTCCTGGTTCAACGCTTTCTAGTCAGGGTGCTACCAGTTCATTTCGAGTGTGCTCCATGGTCATGAGTTTCTTTTATTCTCGTGTGTAAAACCCAGTGCCAAGCACTTGTCGACACGTATTTCTAGGTGTGTCCCTCCAATTGCAATTTTTTACTTTTATACATAGGAGAGCGGGGGAAAGAGTAGAGAGGGTTATTAACAAAACAAAACATAGATCGAAGAGATGTTGGCTGGGAGTGGAATTTTCATGATCATTTTGGTTATTGTTAGATACATGCCTGTTGAAAAGTGGAACTACCAAGTAAAGATAAGTGCTTGTAAAAAGCTAAAAAAAAAAAAAATCAAAGCAATTTTGGGAAAAGCTCTTCTAGGACATGGGCTCTGTAGTAGAAATGTGTTCTGCCTTTTATAAGAATAATCACTGGACCTTCAAATGGAATGAAAATGCTGGAAAGACACAGCACTTGGAATGGAAAAGCCTGGACTTGAGTTCTGGCTTTGCTGACTTATCACAGTGCTTTTCCAGGCAATGCTCTGGCTCTCTTCTTCATTTATAAATGATTGCTCCTTACCAAATGACCTTTAATATTATTTCTAGCTCCAAAGACTCTATGACCTTACCCAAGGATTCCTCTCCAAATTCCATGAATAGAGCCTTTTCAGTTTTATGTTTTATGATGCTGAATGAAGGTCTTGCTTCCACTTGACCGCTGTGGAAAAAGAGGAGAGAGATTTGGAAGGGGACTGTGTGCAGTTAACTGCTCTACCATGTGGCACAAAGAACAGCTGTACTCCAAGCATGCCTGTTTCCTAAAAAAATAAGATGTCTGAAGTGGACAAAAAAAGACCAAAGAGTAGAAGGGCAAGAGCCTCTGGAATGTTAGCTTTATTTAGCCCCAAATGATTGGCAGCCAGTTGTGACATTATTACTCAATGCGTCTATGTTGTCATTCAAAACAGTTGTTGCAAGTGCTCAGGAGAGAACAGTAGGCCTGTGTAGCTCTGTTTTTTCCCGTTTTCTGGTGGGGGCGGAGTGGAATGCACACACAGCTTGCTTTGAAGAGTGCTGGTGGTTAGAATCAGGGTCTGTCCTTGGTCAGTAGAATTCATCTACTCCTCATGTGGTCTCGTTTTAAGGAAAATGCTTTCCCCCTTCTGATATATAATGTATACTTACTGGGAACATACCATAACCTCGACGGCAAGACATAACCCCATTTTTGGCAATGTAGGAAATGTATCTTGTAAGAAATACATCAATAAGAAGCCAAAGGGGGACGGGAGGTAAGAAACACAGATGTAGGCATATGGAAATAGGCACTGGAGAAGTCAAGGAACCTTGCAACGTCTACAGATTCTTTCTACTTACCACACTTCCTCAGGGGCTCCGCTCACCATTTCAGAGGAATGAAAGCACTGTTGACATCCAAAAGCTAAAGTAAGGTCCTGAGAGAAGGCAATCTTTTTCTATTTCTTAGGGAAGAAAAGAATCACAGTGCACACCAGGATAATGATTTTGGAAGCTCAGTTAATTGTGAAGGTGAGGCTGATCCAGCTTGTGGTTAGATACAAAGGAAATATTGTTCACTTCCCATAAGTGATTTCCCATATGTAAAGTGGGGCTGATCCTAGCAGGTGACTTCAGAGATGTGGAAACATTTAACCACATATGAATAAATCTTGCAAACACTTGAAAAAAAAATGCAAAGTATAACCTTTAAAGCAAAATCGTGGCTGTCACATTTTGAGACTGAAAGCTCTAAAAACGGAGCTTTTTATACCAAACCACAAAGGCCAGGGACCTGTGGTTTTATTGGATTTCTCATCCCAAGAAAATATTTACACTTGGAGGAAATGATGCGTTTTTAACTATAAAAGCCAAACATAGCATATTTATGAAGAATATTGCAAATAAAAATGTTTTTTTTTCCTTAGGCTGGCAAGGTTGACAGCTCTGTTTAAGGAACAGAAAAGTTAGTAAAATACAGATTCTAGTTGTCTTTTTTTAAAAGATTTTATTCATTTATTTGAGAGAGAGAGAGAGAGTGAGCAAGCATAAGGCAGGGGGTGGTGGGTGGGGGAAGAGGGAAAGGGAGAGAGAAGAGTCTCTTCACTGAGCAGGGACCCCCATGGCCTTGGGGCTCGATCCCTGGGCCCCAGGATCACGACCTGACCCGAAGGCAGATGCTTAACGGATTGAGCCCCAGATTCTAGTTCTTTTAAACGGGTGGAGCTTTTATTCTTAGTAGGATGTATATGAGTGATGGCCATGAAGGAGAAAGACCTTTGGTGAGTGTCCTGCTTTCACTGCCAAAAAATCCCAGGCACTAGAGTTTTTGGAAACTTAGATAAATGTGTTGAGAAGAAGAGAAAAGAAGAGCATAAGAGAGAATGAGGGAAAAAAAAATTAACATAGATATAGTTCAATAGACCAGAGGCAAAAGGAAATAAATTAACATTGTAGGGAAATAAAGGCATTAGGGGGAAATTTAACAATGTTTGCTATTCAGTCATTGAGAATCCTTTTTTTTTTTTTTTTTAAGTTACTTATTTAGGGGTCGATCGGTTTGGGAAAAACCCAACCCAAACTAAATATTTGGCTCATGTATTAGCCATTATACCATAAAATAAAAGTCCTTATTTTTAACTGAAGCCTCCAGGCTCCTAAATAACAGAAATAAAACAAAATCTGGGTAAAGTGATCTAGAAATGGATGGAACAAGACACGCTGGTATTTTGTCCTAACAAAAGTAATATCCACATGCACTAAAGTGAAAGGGGCCAAGTCTCATCCATCCTTAATACTCTGTATTTCTTTGCTCATTTTTATAGTTTCTGATTGCCTCTTTAAAAAAATATGAGGCCAACCTCATGACAAAATTACATAAAGAACTTCTTACACTGTCAGGATTTTTATCAGCTTATGCTGACAAGACATATCTATGTTGGTCTCTGGCCCCTGTTCCTGACACAGAGCTCCTAAAGTCCTTGTAACTTCCAAGGTTACAGGAGCATCTTTTCTTTTAGCCAGGGGACCTTTGGTAGGTCCCCGAGTGGGGCTGGTCACAAGAAAGACCAAGCCATAGCGGGGTGGGGGGTGGGGGGGTGGGGTTGGAACTTTCAGCTTCATCCCCCCATTCTCCAGAGAGGGTGAAGGGGCTAGAACTGTAGTTAATAACTGATCATACCTCCATGAGGAAGCCTCCATAAAAATCCTAATTGTGGGAGGTTCAAAGAGCTTCCGGGTTGGTGAACACATCCAAGCTGGGAGATGGAGCATCTCAACTCCATGGGGACAGAAGGTCCCGCGCTCGGGACTCTACTAGACTTTTTGGCCTGGGTATCTCTGCATGTGGCCGTGCATCTGTGTCCTTTATCACATCCTTTATTATACAGCAAACTGATAAACACACGTGAGCGTCTCCCTGAGTTCTGGGAGCTGTTCTTACAAATTATCTAACAAGGAGTGGGGGGTGGGAACCCTGACTTCTAGCTGGTTGGTCAGAAGTACAGGTGACAACGTGGGACTTTTAACTGTCCTCTGAACTACTATTGAGCATGTAACTTGTGGTATCTGATGCAAAGTCTAAGTGGATAGTGTCAAAACTGAGCTGAGTTGTAGGACCGCCTGCTGGTGTTGAACTGGTCAGTGTGGGGGGAAAAAAAAAAACCCACACGTCTGGCATCAGAAGTATTGTGAGTGCAAGGGGCACCTGGCTGGCTCAATCAGAAGAGCATGTGATTCTTGATCTCAGAGCCATGAGTTAAAGCTCCAGGCTGTAGGTAGAGCTTACTTAAAAAAAAAAAAAAAAAAAAAGTATGGTGAGTATAAGAATATGGATAACTATATTTTTCCTGGACAGTTAAGATTTATAATCATAGTTTGTTGGATGACACTGGGTCTCAGTTGAAATAACAAATGGCAAAAAGCCACAAGTCCAGCAAAAGAGGGGGCACCTCACACTGCACACTGGAAAGAATTAGCAGGATGCATTTTTCCACCCACATGTGACTTCTGTTCTGACTCCATTCCTTTGTTGGATTTTCCTAAATAAGAGCAGGTACTTGTAAAAGTGGGAGAACCCGTGTCAGAGGAGCGGTGTCTCCTGAGAGCAGCCATTCACAAGTGTGAGCCTGGGCAAAGCACTGCTCCCTTACCCCCCATAACTGTCTGCTTTAACACTTTCTCTGTCTCCCACCTGTGCCCCTTCCACTGCCGAGTCACACTGACTTAGGGAATTGACTGCTTTTAGACGTTCTAGTCGGCGGCCAAGAATCCCGGCCCAAACTTACAACAGGACTGTTTTTGAAGGAGCGGATCCGGTCTGGGCCTGGTCCTCTTCCCAGGGCTTCCCCTGTAACGTCTCATTTGATCTGCAACAGCAAGCCCGTGAACTAAGAAGGACGATCCCTCCCTTGCAGGAGAGCTGTTGTTCAGAGAGGTCAAGAAATGCATTCAGAGGGGTGCCTGGCTGGCTCACTCAGTGGAGTGTGCAAGTCTTCATCCCAAGGTTGTGGATAAGAGTCCCACATTGGGTGTAGAGACTGCTTAAAAAGAAAAAAAGAGAAATAATAAAACAAGGAAATGCCCCCAAGCTTACATCTAAGGAACAGCCATGCTGTGCGTCTCATGGGGCCCGTTGGTTGACCCCCAAGCCAGAGGCCTCTTACAGTTGCTAGTCTAGAAAACAGATATCACCTGTAGTTTAAAAATACTCCATATTCTAATTTCCTTTCTAATAAAAATGGTGAAGGCTAAGCCCATCGATGTCTTCCTTTCTGTTAGAGTACCTGTAAGACGGAGGGGGAGTGATCACTTGTGCGTGGGTTGAAAATGGGGGAAAATGATGAGCTAAGAGAGCACTTCCCCAGTTTTCAAACTTTGGGTACTGCCTTTAAAATTTTTTCTGTAGCCTTGTAATACCTGTATTACTACTTACTTTATCTTGACTTATTTATTTTTTTAAACCAGAAAAGGATTTATAAATGTATTTATATCATGGTGGCATATGGAAAACTACTGTCATGTGTTATAAATAAGAGGTACCAAGAAATATGCATAATGACAATATAGCAATTTTACTGTTTTAGCTTCCTCTGTTCTTGGATTTCCCCCTCAGTTTCTAACCACCCCCCCCCCTCCCTTCTTCAGTCTTCTTCCCTTGTCTCCCTTGAGGCCAGAGGACAGGGGTGTCCTGCTTGAGTTCTGTGAAGAGTGTCCTCAGGACAAAAACCTTTAAAAATAGATCACACTCTGGTTCACTTCCCTTCTTTCACGGTTTAAATCTTCCCCAGTATCTTCCCCACTTTTGTATTATCTTCAGGTGTCTTTGGTGTTATATTTAGAGTTTACAATTGAAATTGGTAACAGGATAATTCAGATACGAGCTACTCTGCCGTTATCAGAAGCTGGAACTTCTGTTTTCTATCGCAGTTGTAATTAGATTTTTGTGGGTTTTTGTTGTGTGTGTGTGTATAATGTCTGTCTTTTCAAAGAAACTCTAAGCACATGAACTGAATGTGATAAAAAGAGGTTTTTCAGGAAAAATTCTCATCTGTCACAAGCTTCTTCATGCTGACTTTAGCTGCCTTGGCATATTTTAATGACCTCCCTTTGACTTCAGGAATAATATCAACGTGTTGCTCATGTTTTATACATTTTGATTGTTATATAGGGAGATTGCAACGCAAGAGATCATTAGGATACAACCACATAAAATGCACCCATGAAATGGGAATAATCTTTTCTAATTGTTGAAAATGAACGGAGTATATTTTAGCTCTAAATGTTATGAAACAAAACAGACGTTGAGGGCTGATGTGGTGCCGTGCGGTATTGTTCGATGCAGGGATTCCCAAACAAAGGGAAGGTGTACAATACATTCTTGGACAGTACAGTACAGTCTTGCCTGGGTGGGACGGGGAGGAGGAGCTCCTGGCTTGGGCAGAGGCTGAGAGATGCCCCATACCATGAGTAGCCCAGATTGGGCTGGTGGACTTTTTATGCCAGCTGCCTTAAGATAGAGAAGCTTCATAGAGAGCTTTTCTGGTGGAGGGCTCTGAGGAGCATCCTTATTGTCTGCTACATGAGCCTAAATCCTAAGAAATATTGTCTGTTGTTGGGATGGGAGTGGCAATAATACACTTAGGGAAACTATTGGTAACTCCCTACTTAGTCTTTGAGTCTTCCCTTAGTACCTTGGGGTAAAGATGGGATGCCATTAAAACAAAGTTGTGGAGCTTTAATTAGTAGATTGGAAGGTGATTCAAACCCTGACACTGTGTTGATTGGATTGGTTTGCCACTTTCTTCCTAGGGTTTAGTACACTGCCTTACTCATGGCAAATACTCGTCATTCATTTGGCAAATAGCTTGATGAATTTAGGGAAAAAATATACCAAATGAGCCTCTCATTCCTAACTTGCCTGAGTAAGGTAACCTCTACTCCTGAAAAGTTATAAACTGTTCAAAAAGTCAGACAACTAAATACACTTTATTTTTTTTTTAAATACACTTTAAAATAAAATGCCATGAGTGTACGATAAGGGGTGGACCAGGTCCACTGGGAGCATGGTGCAGGCAACTAGCTTGTTCTGGGGAGTATGTCCTTCGAAAAGTAACCTTAAGTTGGTCGATGGAAGAGAAGTGAGAGGAGCCCAGATAAAGGGAGAAAGATGTTCTAGGTAGAGGAAGCAGCGTTTGTTAAGAATTAGTGTTGAGAAAGAGATGGAACATGGTAGATTGGTTTGCTTTTTTTTCTTTTTTTTAATATGTATATTTTTTATTGGAGTTCGATTGGCCAACATATAGCATAACACCCAGTGCTCATCCCGTCTAGTGCCCCCCTCAGTGCCCGTCACCCAGTCACCCCCACCCCCCACCCACCTCCCTTTCTACCACCCCTTGTTTGTTTCCCAGAGTCAGGAGTCTCTCATGTTCTGTCTCCCTCTCTAATTTTTCCCACTCGTTTTGTTCTCCTTTCTCCTATGATCCCTCTCACTATTTTTATATTCCCCAAATGAATGAGACCATATGTTTGTCCTTCTCCAATTGACTTATTTCACTCAGCATAATCCCCTCCAGTTCCATCCACATCGAAGCAAATGGTGAGTATTCGTCGTTTCTAATGGCTGAGGAATATCCCACTGTATACATAGACCACATCTTCTTTATCCATCATCTGTCGATGGACACCGAGGCTCCTTCCACAGTTTGACTATTGTGGACATCGCTGCCATAAACATCGGGGTGCAGGTGTCCCGGCGTTTCATTGCATCTGTATCTTTCATTTGCATCTGTATCCAGTGCAATTGCTGGGTCGTAGGGCGGATCTATTTTTAACTCTTTGAGGAACCTCCACACAGTTTTCCAGAGTGGCTGCACCAGTTCACATTCCCACCAACAGTGCAAGAGGGTTCCCTTTTCTCCGCAATTGAGGGCCCATTTCTGGGTTCTGTATTCTGTTCCATTGATCTATGTGTCTGTTTTTGTGCCAGTAAAAGGCAGAAAAAACTTAGAAAAGCTTATGAGAAGAGCACTGGTGTGGATGCAAATGGAAGGGAGGCAGGAACCAGATCATTGCAGGCTTCATACAGGTCAAGAAGTTTGAACTTCAGGGGCAGGCAACAATCTGAACAATTTGCATTTTAGAAAGATGGCTCAGAAAAAAAAATAAAGAATGATGGCTCAGACTGTAGTAAAATCTGTCAAGTGAGTACAGAATTGGACATTGGGAGTTAGTATATTTGAAACTTCATAGGCTTGAGGGGATTTCTATGGATGCTGTATAGAGAAGAGGCCACAAGGACGAAAGGTGAATAGACATGTGTAAGACACGTCAAGGAGTGGAATCAATGATATTTGGAGGTGGGCTGCACATGGCAGGAAGTAGGAGGAGGACAAGAGAAGGGTTCAGAATGGTGTCCAGGCTATGCAGCGGTCTTTGAGGAAGGACCCAAGAGACAAAAGTCTGGGTAGGAGCTCCTAGATCATCACATGGTATACAGAAGGCAGTGCTTGCTCTTCCAATACAAGTCATGGAAAACAATTTTTTGATGCCTGAAATTGTTCCTTTCACTCTGGTTTTACATTTTATTTGGCTTGATTCCACCCTTTTACGCTTCCTTTTCAGATTGTGGGCATCCAATGCTGTATTCACTGTGGGAAGAAAATGCTTTTGAAGTTCTAAACTCAATCCCTGAAGCAAGATTAACAATCAAAGATACTTTCAAATGTGCAAATGCTCACGGGACTTAGGTGAATTAGCTATAGTCTAGTCTGGAGTCAGAGGGCACACCTGTGCATGTCCACAAACCGTTCAGAAGGAAAACCGGTTCGTGGTCTGTAGCAAGACATTTGAACCTGAATGGTCTGTTTCTGACATTGAACACAAGGGTCAGGACTGAGAAGTACCTTCCCTCAGTTCTGCTCCTAGGCCATGAGAGACAACAAATACCCACCATTTGCTTCAACGTGGATGGAACTGGAGGGTGTTATGCTGAGTGAAGTAAGTTAATCGAAGGACAAACATTACATGGTCTCATTCATTTGGGGAATATCAGAAAAGGAGACAGAACATGAGCGACACCTAACTCTGGGAAACAAAAAGGGGTGGTGGAAGGAGAGGTGGGCGGGGTGACGGGGTGACTGGGTGACGGGCCCTGAGGCAGGCACTAGACAGGATGAGCACGGGGTGTTATGCTATGTGTTGGCCAATCGAACTCCAGTAAAAAAATATACAAAAAAAATTTTGCTCCTAGGCACCTCACTTGCTGTACCCCAATTCCAAGCTCAGTTTATCACTTCTCCAAATGATCCATAGGTTTATAAATGGAGTTTAGATGGCATTGGTGGAGGAGTCTTTTAGGAGGATGATCCGAGTGGCTAAATCCAAATTTGTGTAACAATAATTCTGGTGAGTCTGAAACGTCCGTGAGGGAGACAGAATCATGGGCAGCTGCACCGTGAATAATGTTCTGAAGTGTGCGGCTCCTGGAATCTGGTGTTGTAGCTGTGGGTATTTGCTGGAAGCCTTTTTATTATTATTATTATTATTATTTTTTTTTTACAGTTCAAAAGCAGCATTTATTTTGGTTTTCACTTCTCTGAGGCCCCAGGACCTTTTAAAAGTCCTCGCTGTTGGTCCTGTGCTCCGTGTCCATTGATCCTGCTCCAGCCCCTGCAGTAGCTGAGGCGCAGGTGGTGATGTGCGGGCACCTGCGGCGGGAGGCGGTCAGGGCCTGCAGGCAGCAGCCCTGGGACCAAGCACCCCGGCCCAGGCTCCGGGAACGTGGGGCGCGGCCAGGGGGGCTCCGGGTGCTTGTCCTTGACCCCCCGCTCGATGTCCAGGTAGGGCATTCCCGGCTGCACCACGACTGCCTTCACCAACTGCTTTATCGAGCTTTTCTAAGGAGTGAAAAGCATCTGACGGTGGGACTTAGGTGGAAAAGAAATCAAGGTAGCAAGACCCTGGCCCACTGGTCGTGTGGCTTGGGCGACCCAGGAGACCCCAACTCCTGACTGTCATCTCTCCTCCACCTGTCGACGCCTCTCCACCAGGAGCAGGTGCGGCCCAGTCTTGGGTGGCTTTAAACAGCATCGCTACCACCTGTGTAAAAGCCACCCTGACGTGCTTTTTGAGAAACAGTAATGGGAAGTGACGTGCGACCGAGCTGAGGTAGGCGCTTGTCCCCACTAAGTTAAGGACTTTTTTTTCAGCCTAAAGCAGGCCTGAACCCATTGCTTTTAGATAAAAATGTACGTGATGCTGTATTATATAGAAAAAGTTTAAAATCCTGTAATTTAGCACAGCAAAAAGTGTCAAAAAGTATCTTTTTGAGCTCTGACTTTTTACAGTAGCGTAGGAGAAAAGGTGACCCATTGTTTACAGACGGCGTCCTGTGGTTGGGCCATTTTTAGGGGAAAAGTTCATTAAGTCCTGCTTAATGTCCACGCGCCTTCCAAGAAAAATGTGGTGAATTCTGTTTCGGGTTGACTCTCCTCCTCCTCCTAAAATTGGCAAAGCTGTTTTTTGTGTTTTCTCTTCTGATGCAGTGTTTTGTGTGTGTGTGTGTGTGTGTGTGTGTGTGTGTTTAACACCGATTGAAACATTTCATCTGTGGTTCCTGCCTCGTTTCTTTCTGGGGGTTTGTCAATCAGAGTTCGCTAACACTGGCTCCTGAGAACTAAAGGTCTTTCGATTTCTATTATCTTTTTAATCCCAGGGCATTTATTTCCTTTGTCATATACACTTGGTGTCCTTTACCAAGTGGTGAATTCAACTTAAAAAAAAGAAAAAAAAAACCCACAAATAAATAAAAATAAAATAAAAAATAAAAAAACCTCAAGGGTTCTCTCTGCTTCTTCTGCCTTTTATTATTAGAGCTTCTAAGCTCAAAGGTTGAACTTTGAGTGGTATTGGGTGTTTTTTTGTGATTACCTGTATGACATCATTAGTACCAGCCTGTCAACACTACAGTGGGACAGAGCATCTTTCTGTTTGTTTTGGAAATGACTCAACAGTAATCCTTAATTATAAAACAGTATGACTTTTTGAAATATTGATTGATGCACTGCTGTTGTTTTATATTGCATTCATGCTAAATCTTACAGAGTGTATGGCCTTCAATAAATAAATGCAAATAATGTAATTGAATCCCACTTCAGCGTGCCATTAATTATCTCACATATATCTTCATTTCCAGGCTGGTGATGTGAGCCAACATTCATGACACCTAGAAAAAATATCCAGTAAAGTTCCTTTATTTGAAGGGGATTTATGATGTGTACTCACACATATGAATCATGTGTGTGTACACACATCTACTCTCCATATATCTATGTCTGTGCTCACTCATAGACGTCTACATCAAACCACATGCGTGGATAAATATAAACACATGCACATATATATTACACATATATACACATGTGCATATATATGCACGTATATGCAGAGATAGACATAGGCTCACACACACACTGCAAATAGATATGTGTACTGTGCATGAATCTTTTGGTTGCAAGTCATAGGAAACCCAACCCAAACAGGCCTAAACCATAAAGGCAATTTATTGGTTCTCAAAGGTACGATTCCTTCCATCTTTCTTCCATATCCCAAAGGTAGTCCTCTTTATGTTTTTGAAATGGCTGCCCAAGACTGCCATATTTAAATGTAGCAGGAAGGTAGTGTCTATGGAAGAGTGAAAAAGCTTCTTTCTCAGAACCCCTAAAAAGTACATTTTCTCATGTCTTACTTGTTTGATTGGATTTCAAGCCCACCTTTAATCCAATCCTTTAGCCAGCGAGAGTTGTGAAGATGCCTAAAATCAATCCCTAGAGCTGGTGGATTAGTGCGTGGGGTGCAGTGTCTGCTCTTCCAGAAACCTGTGGGCTACATAGGGGAAAGCAGATAGTCAAAGGAAAATCAGATTCTGTTACCAACAGGAGCCTGAGAGTTGATTGAGTCCTGGGTGGTCCAGATTAACAAATGCCCCTACGCCCGGTCTCCCACACTCGTGTGTTCACACATCACGGTGGTCAGGAATCTCACAATCCAAGATTCCTTTTATAGTGGATTTACTTTCTGGACTTCATGTTTTGACAGATTCTATCTACTAAGGAAACTGAGAGCATTGTTATAACAGATTCATTTTTGCATTTTCATGCATGAGAAACTGGTATTATCACAATGAGTTCATATAATTCCAGGCTAAAGTAATAAAATTGAGCTTTTAGAAAGACTGGGAGACCTGATAGGAAGTAAATGTACAATTGCAATTAGAATAATTGAAATATTAAAAACAGCTTGATGACTCTCAGGAATCAAGGGCTCTGTTTGGGAAGCACTTTTGTAAAATGTGCCTCTTCAGGTCAAGTTTTGACTAGATCTTTCTTGACAAATGCAGAAAATCAAGATGAATAATCCATTGCACAAACAACCTGGGGTGGATTTGCCCTTTGGTACCTCACAACAGCTCCACCCCCTTCACTTTCCCTGTCACTGCCTTTTCCCTCCAGTGATGTGATGATACTACCAAAGACTCTCCCTGCTAGAAGAAAAAAATACCTTCACATAATTAGACTTTTTCCTTGGACCTTTTTAAAAATTTTTTTTAACATAGTCACTATTCAGAAAGTGTGATTATCAGCAACTCTCTAATATCAGTGGTTTAGCAAAATAAATATTTATTTTTCATTCATATGAACAGTCCAGAGAAGTTTGCTCATGGAGTCTGTATGGGCTCTGCTCCATGCTGTGATATGGGGAACCAGGCTCCTTCCATCTCAGGAGCCCCTACAGCTTCAGAGTTTTCTAGTGGAGCCTGTGTATCTGATCAGAGAACGAAGAGAAAATGATGACATCTGGATGAAACCCAGATGATTGTGTGGGCAGGTCTCAGCAACCTGGCCTAGAAGTGGTGCTCATTATTTCTGCCCACATTCCATGGGTCAAAGACATAGTCCTCTGGCCTCATCTAACTGTAAGGGATCTGACATGGCCTGATTGTGGTCTGAGTGTGTTCCCAGATGGAAAAAGATTTGGCTAATGCAGAGGAGTCTTTGTTGTAGACAGAAAGATGCTGATTTAGAACCTTACTTTTCTCCTGACACAGGTACACAGGAACATTTTGAAAGCCAGGGTTTTTGGATTTCAGCATTTTAAAGCAAGAGGATCATAACAAATGAGCTGAATCTTTATTGAAGAACAGCTTGTTTCGCAATTAACAAAAAAAGAAGAGTTTCTACAAGATGTATTTTTACCCCAGAGATCACTGCATACAGCCTCTTGGTACTCCTAGGACTTCTGGTGACAGCATACATTATGGTAGCCATTACGTGAGTAACCATAATGCAAGTAACCAATTTCCATCCAGTTGGAAGGTAGACAGAGGTCGGTGGCTCTCATGAACAGCAGGTTCGGAGTTCTATCCTGAAGCTCTTCCCTGGGAAGTTAGCAGGATCTCAAAGGAATTACTGTGTGGTTTTGAGGAGGGAATTGGACCAAGGTCTCAGATTTATGCCCATAGAGAGGGATTTCTGTGTCTCAAGAGCAAAGAGTAAGTGGATTTGAAGGACCCACGGCAGCTTTGGATAGTGGACATCTTGGCACTAACGAAGATGGGCCAAAACTGAGAGATGGAAGAAAGGAGACCCTAAACATCTTTAAAATAAAATTTGATCTTTACATGATCTAAGTTTTCTTGAATGGCCCTAGAATGGAGTGGAGGGGACCCACATTATATGACAAATTAAATTATTAGCCAGTTTGCTAGACAGGGCTATAAAATCAGAATTCTTTTTGTATAAAGAAAATAAATAATTCTTACTCAAGGTTGTGTGTGGCTGCATATTTACAGGTCTTGCATCCATTAGGACTTCAGTGCAGAGAATGTTAGTAGGGTGAGCTCTCTGTAAGGGCAGAAGAATACAGAGGGATTGTGGGTAGCAAAGCAAGGTACTAGAAGAGAGAAAGGAAGAGAGTTCTAAGAAAATCATGGTTCTTAAAGTGTGGTCCATGGACCCCTGGGATCCTTGAGACTCTTTTGGAAGTGCAGAAGGTCAAAACTACTTTCATAAATAGAAAGACATGATTTTCCCATTTTATTATTGTCTCTATGAATGTACAGTGAAGTTCTATGGAGACAACGAAGAATAAGAAGCAGATATGAACATCCAGCTGTTTTCTCTTAAACCAGGCATAAAGGGATTTGCAAAAATGTAAAACAGTCTTCCCACTAAACATTTTTTATTTTGGATTATACGATTTTTTTTTCATAAAATATGTTATTTATGTTCCCTGCTTTCTATTGCTATGTTAAATCAAGTCATCAGTAATTTTTTTTAAAGTCTCAGTTTTAATTTCCAAAACTGTAAATATTGACAAACATAATCCAGATTTTAAAAAGTTCCTCAGGGGCCTCAATTATTTTTAAGAATGTAAAGAGGTCCTGACATCAAGTTGCTTCAGAATGCTATCGTAGAGAATCATATCAGGGGTGAGAAAAATTAAATTCTTCCATTTGTGGTCAAGTAAACTCAGAGGCTGTGGAGTGCTGAGAAAGTAGATTGTTCCTTCTGGAGAAAAATCCTTAGAAGATCAGTAGCAATTAGCCAGAGGTTGCAGGGGTGGAGGGTCATTGTTGGGATAACTAAATGTTCAGAACACTTCATACGTCAACGTGTAAACCTAAAATAATTGCAATACTGCCATCTAGTGTTTCATAATGAAAATATTTTAATATTTATTTATTTTTCATTCAATTTATGATGATGGCTTCAGAACCGAATGACTATAGAGACTCATCTGAATAGTATGCCCTGTAATTTTTTGTGTGGGTTTATTTCACCAAACATGTACCTTTAAATATTTGAAGTGTCTTCTCTCATTTCTTTCTATATTTGACCTCTTCTTCTTTCTTCTTAGGGTTAGGATAATGGACAGGGTAGGATTCCCATCTAGTTATACCCCTTTCCAATCTTGTGTTCCTGTCATTACACAGGGTAGGAGGATTTAAACACTATCGTAGGGGGGACTGAATTAGTAACTTTCCCCCTTGTGATTTTGCCTAACTCCTCTCTCCACTGGCATTAAAAAAAAATCTTAATTTTGCCTTATTTTTTAAGGTTTTTACTTTCATTTTAGTTAGTATTCAGTGTTATATTAGTTTCAGGATCCATTTTAGTTGCATAGAAAAGCTGCAAAGGTAGTACAGAGCATTCCCACGTACCCCCCACCCAGTTTCCCCTATGGCCAACATTCTGCATTACTGTGGTACCTATACTGAGTGCCTGACGCAACGGAGGAAGAGTCCCACATCAAGGCTCACGGCTGTGAGGTTTCAGAAATAGAAGCTTGGAAAGCAGGGAAAGTGGGCTGGGGCACAAAACAGGTTATATATAAAAGGTTAGGACTTGGATTGTCATCAGACTTCTCAGTAGCCACATCAGAAGCCAGAAGGTCATGAACCAAAGCCTTCAGAATTCGGAGTGAAATTACTTCCATCAGAGAATCCCATAGTAGTCAAGCTACATATCAAGTGTGACATTAGAATAAAGACAATTCCAGAAACACAGAGATTCCACAGAGTTACTTCTCACGTCCCCTTTATCAGAAAGTCATTCAAGGATCTGCTTCTCTAAAAGGAAGAGACAAAGAGGAAGAAAGCACAAAGGAGAGGTGACGGAGGTCGCAGATTATGTAACTCTGTGCTGGCCTGAAAAACAGTGCAGGATGAGCAAGGGAAACAGAAGCGTGTGCACATCGGAGATGTAGAGCTCTATCAGAGTGTTTGGGGATGAATTAGGGATAGGTATATAGAAAATTCAATGTAAAAACCAGACAGTTGATTAATCCCAGAGAAAATAGAAGGTTGCATGTAAGCATGGTCTATTCTTAAACGGCTCAACTTTGAGCCATACATAGTGGTAGTAATGTAAATACCGAGTATTTATTTAAACAAAAAAAGGGAACCTCATCATGTTGAGGGAGGAGGAGAGACAACAGGAGGGAAGGGAAGAGAGGGAGCAAGAGAAAGGAGACGAGAGAGTGAGTTATATCTTCTACCTCTATATCCAGAATTTGATAGCTATCATCTAAAATTAAAAAAAAATTAAGAAGCAGTAACCTGAGGTTATTATTTAAATAACATGGGAGAAAACTTTAGAAGAAATAGTTGCAAATGGTTACCTCTGAGGAGTGGGGATTAGGAATTGGGAGGAACCGGTTAAGGGAAAATTCTAGAAGGATTATGTGACTTTTAAAAAACAAGGTCCATGTATTTTATTAAAATGGATAATATTAGATGAATGGGTGCCCGGCCCAAGCACCCAGGCCGGTCCAGCTCTGTTAAGAATCAGGGAGTGCCCGGAGAAGAAAGTGGAAATGCTTGCCTTTACAAAAGTGTCTTGGATTTATATTAAGGCCATGGCCAGTCAAGTGTGATCATTTAATCTGGCTCCCTTCTTGTTTGCGTACGTATTTGTATTCCAGACTTTGGTCAGGATGAGTCCAATGACTGTTTACTGGGCTCCTCTGAATAAAGGACACACAAGTCCCCATTTGGCAGAGTGTTCCAGCTGGCCACCTTCTGACAGCATGGCTTTCCCGGCAGGATTTGGATGGGGGGCATCCACTGCAGCTTATCAAGTGGAAGGTAGGAGAAGCTCCTTCCCTTTCTCGAGGGCTGGGAGGAAAATGACTTCTGGTGGGCTCTGTATGCCTAGGGGAGAGGGTGAGGGCCAGGAGGCAAAAGGAAAAGAAGGAAGGGGATCAACGAGTCCATAAACTGTACAAGTGAAACTGTCACTTTACACAGAAGAGGCTCAGCTTCCCTCGTCCCTTTCTTATCCAAGGGTGGTGGTGGTGAGGGCTTGGCGACCAAACCGCCCCTCTAGTTTCCGTCAGTTCAAGTTTATCTGAGACATCGGCTTACATCAGACTAGCTGCTTTTGTCCTTGGTTTCTTGAACACATTTGCCTCAATTCCCCCAACAACAAAAAAATATAATTTCCCTATTGAATGGAAATATATTGGGTAAATCTCTTCAAGGAATCCAAGAGACTTGATTGGAGGATGTTCATCCACTGAGAGAGGTGTCCTGTTCTATTTCTGGTGGCCACAAATCAGAGCCCCATCTCATGTGCCACCCTATCTCCTGGGCCGCTGAGAGGTACGGGGAAGAACCGCAAGATGACGGAGAGCGCCCTGGAGTCAGAAGTCTGGGTTTGGTCTCGATCCTACTATACGTGAGCATGAGCGTGAGAATCCATCATCCTCCCCACGTCTCAGCTTCTTCATCTGTAAAATAGGAAAATTTGGCTTTCCCAAAACATATATGTTTCCCACCTAATGAATTAAGGGTTGTTAATGCCTATAATGGGAACAATATTTGGTTAAATTTTTGATTAACCTTATTTGGTTAAATAAACGTGGGAAGCCCTGGCTGTAAACAAAACTAAGAGAGCTTCTTGCAGTAGTTTCCTAGAGCTGCTGTAGCAACTCACATATAGTGAGAGGTTTATTTTCTCATTGTTCCTGGGGCCAGAACAAGCCACTTGACTCCCTAGACTTGGTGCGCATCTCAACTTTTTACTAGTTCGGTGCGACTTTGGGCAAGTTACTCAACTACTCAACCTCTCTGTGCTTTCTTATCTGTAAGATGGGGATAATCATGGGACCTACATTATAGTGGCTGTGGGGTTTAAATAAGATGATGTGTATCAAATGCTTGGTGCTTAGTAAGTGCTCAATGCATGGCATTTGTACTGAGGGGGCCATAAAAGGATTTCTGAGGATGACTCTATGGAATTCAGCTGTTAACTTGGCATAAATCTACAATTAGTTATAGAAGACAATATTGTGGGTTTCAGGTACCAGTTCCCAGTCCCATTCACTCAGCACCCTGGGATACCCTTACTGGTCCAATCTGACCTCCTTTCTTCATGGGTTGCCCTTCCTCCTCCTCCTTCTCCTCCTCCTCCTCCTCCTCCTTCCCTTCTTCTCCTTTTCTTCTTCTTCTTCTTCTTCTTCTTCTTCTTCTTCTTCTTCTTCTTCTTCGATTTTATTTATTTATTCATGAGAGGCACAGAGACACAGGCAGAGGGAGAAGCAGGCTCCATGCAGGGAGCCCGATGCAGGGCCCTGGGACCATGCCCTGAGCCAAAGTGTCTGCCTCACTCAACCACTGAGACACCCAGGTGCCCGGCCACACTTGTTCTATCAGATTGTTTCACGCTCTTCTGCACCAGGCTTGCTGCAGCCTTATTTTAAGATTTTTATTTGTGACCTCTAACCTGCTCTTGCGCTGTTAACTCTCTCTCAGCAGCTTGGAAGTGAGGAGACTTGATCTGACATGTCTCCTCTCTTTGTCAAGTCACAGAAATTTTTTATGTCCACTGTTCTCCACCCAGGAGCTCTTACCTACTCTTTTGTGCTGGGTTTGAATGCTAGGTCAAGCACTTACTAACTAAATGACCTTGGACAAATAGCTTAAGCCTCAGTTTCCTTATTTGTAAAATCAGGAAAATGATGGTGCCCACTCTGTAGGTTTGTTCTGGAGATTACAGAGGTTAGTATGCGTAACCAGAGCAGCAGAGTGCCCGGCACAGTAACAGCAACAATAATACTAGTGTGGCTGGCTATATATCCAGGCTATAGTCTCTCCTACTGTGTTACTGACGGGAGAGTGACATTGTCTTCTCCACATAGTGGGAATGATCATCTCTTCTTTGTTCTGCATGTTCGAATATATTCCCTCTTTGCTCGTCTGGACTGGTTCTACCAGCAGCTGGTGGGAGACTTACCATTTAGCTACCCCTCCACTGTTGTGCAGATCACATACGCAGGCTGTCAGTGGCTTTGTCAAATCAGTGTGGCCAGGGATTTAAAAGCTGAGGTCACCCTGTCACTTTTTGATTTTGAAAATCTCTGAACTTTTAGTTTGCCCTGGCTCTGAAAGTCTACAGAACCATCAGAAGTCACATACACTCAGCAGCACTGAGGACTGAACATGGATTGTATTTGCGAACACACTCCCCTCACCCCCCAAAAAAATGAACCCAAAACCCAAATCTAACAGTTTGGTGATTTATTATAAAGCATCTTCATGTATATCTTTCCACTGGTTTCCAAAACACAGTTGTCTGTGTAGGTTTCTTTGTTTTCATGTATCCTCTAGAGAACCTTGATAGATAACTAGCAAAATCTCCACCTCCCCACTGCCCTGCATACCCAAGCTTTACTCCTACACAGAAATGGAGATATTTTGGCTCTGTGACTTGGAGTAGAAGGCACTGTCAATTCCCTGCAGGTGAATGATGGCAAGGGCTGATGGAAAGGGGCAGGACAGGATTTTTATGATCATTGGGCCTCCTAATATATTGATTGCTTGGTTGCATATTTCACCAGACCCATGGTTCTTCCTTTTTCCTGTCCTGGTTCATATCCCTTCTACTTCCATTCTGGCTACTTCCCTGTTCATGGTTTTTAAGAAGAGTTTAATGAAATGTTTATTATGTAAGAGTTGGCTGTGCGGTGCTTTGAGCCTTTTGGAGGAAAGCTCAGTATAAATCTAATAAATAATAAACAAGTGATATAAGCAGGAGGAAAATTATGTGTTTTAGGTGAGTTGTAAAGAACGTTGTAAAACCTGTAAAATGTATTTGTTAGATGAAGAGGCAGGGGAAAAAATGTAGATAACCATCGTCTTACAGAGGTGAGTCTTACACAATATTTTAAATGACAAATGCGGTTCTCACGAGTTTTAACCCTTTGTGAAGCCACGTTTGCCTGTTTTTGGCTGGAGGGGATGTGAAACCGAAAACAGCAGGTAGCTCAGTAGCATTTTGTTTACTTCCTTGGTAGGCCACGGAGGAGCTATGAAAATGACATTTAGGACCCAATTCTACAGCTCTTATGAGCTTATAACTCCCAGTGATTTCAGGGAAGGCTCTTAAGGGGTGAACATGCTCTGTAAAATCCCACAAATCCTAAGAAAAGTCTAAACTACTCCATTAACACTTCCTGGTGGGATCTGAGTTTGTGGTTCTTAGGGAGGCAAAGACCTCAGTTTTATGAGTGCCATTATCAAACTTTGATGCCACACTAGATACCAATATAATGTTTGGATTTTTTTTTTTTTTTTAATGTTTGGATTTTGACTTTGGCTTTGTGTTGGCAGAAATTGAGGCTGGGCTCCAACTCTGGCCTTCTGTTTGCCTCTGTATGCCAAAGATGGAATCCTATAGTTAAGGAACTTGGAGTTATTTTTGCATTTAAAAAGTCGGACAGTAAACAAGGCTGCAGATTAGTTGGTTTTAGATCCCATTCGTGGTGATTTCTAGTCAGATTATTTCTTCTCTAGTCCCTTTTAAAAACTCATAATCTACACAAACCTGAGCTGGAGGCACATTTCATCTGCCTGCTTTAGATGTCAGCACAGGCCATATATTTCTTTAGGTCACTTCCTGTTTGTGTTCTCCATTCCAGCAACTTGGCCTGTGTATCTTGGTTCCTGTTTTCTGCTAAATCCCTTAGATTCAACATTCCATTTTGGGATGACTACCTATGGAAGTCTTCTTGAACAGGACTCAGCAGATAGATCTACTCATAGTCTGGACCACCTGGGGAAGAAGAAGAGGAAAATAGACTAAAGCATCAATCATTGTTCATTTTGTGGTGTGCAAGGAGAAAGGAAGAAGAGAAGGAAGCATGTATCCATGGAATTTTTGTAGCTTAAAGGTTGATATGACAAAAAACACCTTTATTTCTTTCCCCCAGGTTCAAATTTGTGGTCCAGAAAAATCTCAGTGATTGCCCCCTTTAAGTTTTTATTTAAATTTCAGTTAGCTAACATACAAGGCAATAGTAGTCTCAGGTGTACAAGATAGTGATTCAATCCATCCACACAGCAGGTACACTCCTTAATCCCAACACCTATTTAATCCATCTCCCTTTTTTGACTCTGTCATGGAATTATATAGGCATCATTTAGAGTATGGGCTTAGGCAGGCATGATACTCAAATATTCATCAACTCATTTTCACTACCCAAGCAGATACCAACAGTAAACAATGGATGTAGGCTAGACTGGCACTTGCATTGACTAGTGAGACAGAGTGTCAGCCATAAACAACTGGTATGGGACCATTAAGACCATGAAGAGCGGATCTCAGCTCTAAACAACTGATATTGACCAGGCTGGGACCCATGGGAACCAATCGGAGTGGGTGCCAGCTGCAAACAAGCATTGGGACCACATTGACATGTACTGATTGGATATAGCCTTGGGCTTATGAGTGGGACACATCTGGAATATATCCGACTCCAGACTACTGGAGAACTAAATCAGTTAACTTCCCTAAGACTCAGATTTCTCCTCCTTCTCCTCCTCCTCCTCCAACTCCTCCTCCTCCTCCTTCTTCTTCTTCCTTAAGATTTATTTATTTATTTAAGAGAGAGAGAGAGAGAGAGGGAGCACGTGAGCAAGTGTGCACATGCATGCACAAGTAGGGAAAGGGGCAGAGGGAGAGGCTCTTTAAGTAGACTCCCTGCTGAGCACTGAGCCTGATGGAGGGCTCTATCTCATGAAATCATGAGATCGCGACCTGAGCTGAATCAAAGCTGAAACCTGAGCTGAAATCATGAAATCATGACCTGAGCTGAAACCAAGAGTTGGACACTTAACTGACTGAGCCACTCAGGCACCACACCCCTGTAGAATTTCTAATGCTTATCTCTTTTTATTGGAATTTCTTTGGGTGAATACGGGAGAAATTTTTCTTATATGTTATGCTTCTTTGGATCTGGTTGATGCCTCAACTTTTTCTTCCACATTACTAATTTGGACTTTAGCTTCATTCATTCTGTTTTTCAACTCCAATATTGAATATTTAATTGTGGCAATCATATTTTTAGGTTTTCAAATTTATTCTTTGATTGCTTCATTTTCAGGAAGCCGTGTTTTGTTTTCTGGATGTAATCATGCCTCAAATCTTTTTAAGAATGCTAGCTTAAAAAATTAAGTTCTCTTTCTTTCTCTTTCTATCTTTCTTTATTATTTTGAGATATTGGGGTTATTTGCTTATTTGGGACCTTATCTTTCATGCTGTTTGTTTTTGTCCAAAGTCTGGTGATCCTTGAGAGCCTGTTCATATTTATGAATGAAAGAGTATGTCGATATCAGTATCTGAGTTAAGTTGTTTTTTAAAATTAAAGAGTTCTATTTAACTGAAACAGGGTCACCTTTATAAGAAGCAGGGTTCTATATAAGTTAGTGGGACCTATTGGCAATCTTTTCATAAAAGACTATATCTGAGGGGAAAGAGCCAAGATTTGGAGCTCAAGAGCTGCCAGATTTCAAGGATTTTAAGGAAGAATATTTTTGTTTGGTTTTTTATTAAGTCTAATTTTTCAATTTTATTGAAATCTAATTGACATACAGTATAAGTTTAAGGTGTACAGCGTAATGATTTGACTTACACATACTGAGAAAGGATCACTACAATAAGGCCGGTTAGCACCCATTATCTCATATAGATACCCACCATTCCCCTAAAAAAAAAGGTCTTTTTCTTATGATGAGAAATTTTAGGATCTATTCTCCTAGTAACTTGCAAATGCACCATACAGCAGAGTTAGCTATAGTCGTCACGTCATCCACTGTGTCTCAGTACTTAATTATCTCATACCTGGTAGCTTGTGCCTGTTGAACACCTTCCTCCAACCCCCAATGCCCCATCCTTTGCTTCTGATAGGCACAAATCTAAACTCCTTTCCTGTGGGTTTTGTTTGTTTAAGATTCCACATAAGTGAGATCATCTAGTGTTTGTCTTTCTCTAATTGTTTCTTGTTATTTTTATGTCTCCTGTCCCTATTCCTCTTCAAGTTCATATTAGGTTGAGTTTGTTCAACTTCTCTTGGCCATTTCAGTACCATTGATAAGGAGGTTTCCTACCACATCTCTCACTTTTATTAGACATTTCTTAGGATTTCAACATGGGCTAAGGGGGTACCAACTGTTCTGTTTATGGGGGAAAGGAACCAATGAAGCCAGCAGTATGACAGATAATACTTTAATTAATTGTCTGAGGCCTGGTCTTCTCTCTGCATTGGTTAAACCAGAGATTCCCCAGAGGATGACCTCTTAATCCTTACCAGTCATCAAACTTTAAGTTTGTCTTGTAATTCTTTGCTTTAGTTTCTCAGACAATTCTATTTTCTTTCTATTATCTGGAAATACTTTAATAAATGTGGTACTCTATTGGGACAGGTTTTTTTTTTTTTTCTTTTGTTTTCAGTTCAGCTGTGGATTTTCTTTTTATTTACTCTCATTTCAATGGGGTTGTAAGGGATAGAAATTAAATAGGTATACCCCATCCCCCATCTTGAACTTGAAATCTATTAACATGAGTTAATATACAGTAGCACCTCATAAACCATGAAGCATTGTTCCAAGTTAACAAGTGAATTTCCCTCTTCTTCTCCTTACCATTATCATTTTCCTCATTATCACTAACACAACCAACCTTTGAACCAATGTCTAGTCTTGTGCTTTTTAGATAGAAGATGAAATAACATGGAATTGATGGAATTTTAGACAATGTAACAGGAGAAAGTGAAATATTCAAGTAATGTGAGAAAAGTGGTTGACGAGGAATGCTATGACCTACACGTGCCCCATGTCCAGGTATCTGTTTCTGAGGTCAGCTGCTCTAAGCCATTTGCACTTTTCATCATTTATTATCTCCCTTTATTCTCAACACACAGACTCTTCATGTACCAAATTTTCTAGTATTTCCATTGGCTTCATGGACAGTGCTGAAAGTTACCCACCACCATCACTACTGGCCTGTGTGGATTATTTATGGATAAGTGTCTGCCTACTTGTGTATTATTTTGTATCAGCAGGATTCTGGATATAGATGCCTATCATATATGCTTAGAAAAAAATTTGATCGTATTATGAAAGTAATACAGATAATTGTAGAACACTTAAAATGTATAAATAAGCAAGAAATTTAAAAAATCATTCAGAGAGCTATTTTCAAATTTTGAGTATACATTTCCAGTCTTTTGCATATATCCACAGACTTTCGTGCACATACACCCTTTTATATTTTTCGCCTTAATAAGAATGTTCTATAAATGGTTTTGGCTTTTTTATGACACTTAACAACTCTCTTAGTAAGCTATAACATGTCTGCATCTTCTATCTTAATCCTGTGCTTTTTCTCTCTTATCTGTCTTTCTCATGGATGTTGCATGGAAAGCTAAATGTGAGTCAATATATTTAACCTGGAAAAATAAGAAAAAAATTGCTGTGCCTCAATCATTTTTTTGGAGTATGGGTTCTATATATTAGCCTACATATTTGTACATGAGTTTTGTTTTGTTACCACCAAATTCATCAGTTAAGATGGGACATTTGTTTCTTTGGATGAGTATGTGCCAGCATTGTACTGGAAAATAAAAATCATTACTTGTGCTCTTCCTTCCTAGGCCTGCCCATCTGGTAGGGTTGCTTTCCAGGTAAGTTCACTGGTACACAAGGTCAAGTGGTTCTTTAAAAATTATTAGGCCATCACACAGTGCCCAAGTCAGCACTCTGGGACTCATGCTAGACTCTTCCTCTTCCTCTCTCTTTCATTTAACCAATTATTATTATTTTTTTTTTTATATCTCCTCTTAGCCCCTTGGTTACACTTTTTTCTCCATTACTATCTTTCCTTTAGTTCTGAGACTCACTGGCTCTTGTCTTCTTGAAATATTCTTCCCTCCTTTATACTCCTCCAATCTCTCCAGGATGTTGCTTATAGTGTGGTCTGTTAAAATTCTGACCACATCGTTCCATTTCTTGAGAGATAGCAAGAACTCTGAAATCAAACAGGCCAGGTTTGAATCCTGACTCTACCACTTATCAGTTCTATGATCTTGGGAGATCCCTGAGCTTTGCCATCTCGGTTTCCTCATTTGTAAAATGGGAACAACAGTAATAGTTGTTGCAAACATTAAATGTGTTTATTAACATCAAATGCTTAGAGCAGTCCTGGGCAAACTGTGTTCAGTAAATTTTAACATTGATTAGAAACATTTTTATTGTCTTCCTACCTTCTCTAGAATAATTTCTGAACTCTTGGCATGGCATGAAAAAGCTCTTTGTAATTTCACCTCTGACTACATCCCGAGCTTCACCTCTTGCTTCTTCATTTGTATCTTGTTCTTTGACCAAGATAAAGCACATGTCATTCTTTAAATGTGCCATGACCTTCATGTCCTGCTGCACACACTGTTCCCTCTGCTTGGGTGCACACCTAACTGCTGGCATGAGCAGAGGCCAACAGGGGACAAAGATCCAGGCCTCCCAACTTCCAAGCTGGAGCTTTTGCTACTCCAACATACTGCTTTGTTCATCTTCATCCTTTATACCCCTCTTCTGAGTATGTTACCACGAACTTGGTAGAGGAGTAGAGGCGGGGGAGTGAAGTGAGGCAAAGGGAACACCTAAAAGAGGTTTTTAGTGTACGTGAAAAATCGATTCTTATAGTAACTGTTTGAAACAACCTGCCTTTGTACCTGGGAGGCATTTGGGCATAACTCCATGCTTCTAAAGATGACTACAATCCTGAGAGGTGTTGATAGGGATACTGTAGCTGTGTGTTGGTGTTTTGGATGGCATAGGTAGTCAACATTGGTAGTAGCTGGGGCCCTATTGTTTTCCTTCTGTTCTGCTACCTGGGCCTCTGCCTTGAAGTGCCCTAAACCAGCTGAGCACATCTATATTGGCTTTGGATCTTTCTCAAGGTGCCTGTTCTTCCTTTCATTAGTGTGGATAATCAGAGTTTGATTGTAAAGTATGCCCGGGCCAAATACAAGGGCTTTTAAAATTGTCTGCTGTTTTAGATTATCCAGGCCACTGATCCCCCTTCCTTAGCATGGATAATTGAGAGTGGACTGGGCTGAAGAATGTTAAGCAGAACCAATTGACAAAATAAATGAGATTTTAAAAATCCTTTACATTTTAATAATAGAAAAAAAAAAACAAGCTAGGTTTTCTTTTCTTTTTTTTTTCTTTCTTAACCTAAAAGGGCCTATTTTATATTTTGAAACTGTAAATTTATTTACTTTTACATTGATTCAAAATAGGAAAAATATTTTCTGTGATGTACCCATATAAAACCTATTTAAAATGTATACTAATTATAATAGGCACTTAATGGAGCTAGAGGAAAATTGAAAATATAGACAAGAGGTTGGACAGTTTCAGAGTCAATGTCAAATCTTCTTATAACTGTGTTTATGTTTCAACTAGGTAGCAAGTAGAGGGTGGTAGTCACTTCAAATATTGAAAATCTCTCTCTTGATAGTGGAGGCTATAATTCTTTGCCCCTAATGAGCAATAATCATGTAGAGAAGGGCATTTTTTGGATGTATGTATAAGATTAACAGGGTTCTGATCCCTGTCTGAATGTCTGTGCTCATTCACTTCTCATTTTCATCTTTTCCCATGTGCCTCTGAATGCAGAGAGAAAGGTATTTACGTGTCACTTGACTGGGAATTTAGAGGACATTTTCTCCAAGGAACAATGCTGTAAATAGGGGTAGGTGTCACTGAATACCCTTCAGGTGTGTAATGAGATAAATAGATTTTGGGGGTTGCTTGGGAATTTGGAATGTAATATAAGAGGCAATGGTGAGTTTCTGGGCAAGTGACTCATAAACAAGGTTTTTGAAACATTACCCATTCTTATGTTGGGAATTGCCAAGCTAAGGTTTAAAGTCTCCCGCAACACCCATGAATAATCATTTAAATACAGGCTTTGAGACTTGGGGGGAAAAGTGCATTATTTACTCTAAAGACAATAATCTTCCTTTGGAGTCATTGTAGTCTATCATACAGATGCATACTTGGGGATCTTTGAAAGAGCAACATTTTCTCTTGATGATCCATTACTTCATATGTCCTAGAAATTATTATTCGGGTCTAGATTGCAGGCACAGGTTAGAGATGCACATCAACCACTCTGTAACAGAGTGTGGGATACTAAGGCTCTTTCACACAGTGAAACATGACAAGGGGCTTTGGCCATTGCCTACTTTGCGTGAAGAACAAGATACGGAAATGAGGGTGATGGAGAATCTAATGTATCCTTTGGTTCCTCGCAATGCTGAGAACTTGGCAAATATTGGTACACAATAAATTCTCATTGTTCGATTGATTTGCTGAAGGGAGAACCAAGGGCTTCTCAGTAGAGATATTGCACAGCTGAGGCCAAACATTTGCCAGGGTCACCCCAGTATACTCCCTGCGACTCAAATAAAGACAAGGTGCAGCCATACTAAAACTGTGATGAAGTTGGCTTGATTTTGGATAATGTCTTTGGAGAGAAATTGTGCCAGAAGAGTCAGAAAAGATCTGTTTCCATGATGTGCTGGAAGACCTGGCTCCTTCACATGAGTTAATAATTAAATTAAATTTAATGAATATTTATTTGAATTGCTGCTATGTAGTCCATCCCAGTTAGACATTTATTCACTGTGGCATTGGAGCCTGGAAATGTAAAAAGCAAATAAAATGATCATTCAAATCCAACATTCTAGTGAGAGAGAGAAGCATATGCAGAACTGTGACATCATGTGACAACCTAATAGTAGATCAAACAAGATGCTAGTGGAACATTGGTGGGAAGGGTGGGGACACAAGAATAAAATGGGATGGACTTGATGGGTATCTAAGTTTTAATGAGAAATTTGTTTCATTTTGCTTTGCTTTGTTTTGTTTTCAGGGATAGACACTAGGAAGGGCATATCAGCAGGGGAAACATTTTGAGCCAAGGCTCGGAAGTATGAATATTTATGTAGTTTTTGTGGAACAGTATAGTCACACCTAGTAAAGTAGGTAAATGGTTTAGGATTCTCATATTTTAAATCTATTAGAATTACCTAGCATTCTTGTTAAAATGTAGATTTGGGGGCTTCACGTGAGGCTATATAATACCACTATTTATAGATAGGGCCCAGGAAGTTACTTTTTTTTTTAATAAGCGTTCTCTATGATGGCTCATGCTTTGAGGAAGCCTGCCACAGTCTGTTTTCTGATGATAGGGTGAATGGCAGGACCTGAAGTTAGAAAGGTAGGACAGGTCCATGTCATGATATATATAAGGTACCAGGCTAAGGAGTTGGTGTTAGGATCATATGCAATAGGTTCTTGGTAGCCATAAAATATTCTTAAGCAGTAGGAATAATGTGATTAGGTTTGTATGTTAGAAGGGGTTTTGACTGCAGTGTGGAGGATGAACTGGGGGGCGGGAAGGAGACATGGGAGCTAGGGAGCAGTTTTTAGGCTCTTACGGGAGATGAGGCAGGTGATGATGAAGGCCTACATTCGGGTGGAGGGGTCAATGCAGGAGAAAGCATAAAGAGACATCACTGAGGGAGAATTGAAAGGATGTGTTCATGAATATAATGCAGGGAAGGAGGGAAATAGAAGGATGACTAAGGTGACCCTTGTCATTATAGTTTAAGTGACCAGCTGGCTGATGGCACTATGAATAGGAACACAGTACACTGGAGAAAGAGCAGATTTGGAGTTGGTGGTGGTAAAAGTGGGATAGGTTCAACGTGGGCTTGAGATTCTCCTAGGTTATTTACTTATTTATTTGACGGGGAGAGAATGAGAGAGAGAGAGAGAGTGCACAAGCTGGGGAAGGGAGGCAGAGGGAGAGGGAGAAGCAGATTCCCTGCTAAGCAAGGAGCCCAACTCAGGACTCAAACCCAAGACCCTGAGCCCTAGGCAGACGCTTAACTGACTGAGCCACCCAGGTGCCCCCTGCCCTCCTTAGGGTATTTAAATGGGTGACTGGAAATTCCTATCTCCTTTTCAGGTTAGATTTGCTGGTAGTTACCAGCATCTAGTCGATAGTTGAAGTCACGATGGGTGAGAGTGCTTGAAATAAGGTCATAGAGGGAGGTGAAAAGAGGAACAAGGGGTTGCAAAGTCTAGACTGAGCACTGTGGAAGAACTCAGGAGACTCAGAGGGACCGCCACATGAAACTGACATCCTTTCAGGACGTCACACTGACTAGAGAGAATTCTAGAAACCTTCTAATCCAATGGTTTCAAAATATAATTTTTTTTAAAGCAGCAGAACTAGGAAAATCTAACTCAGAATTCTGACAAGAGAGATACCGATGGAGCGTCTCTGGTTGAAGGAAAGGTCGGCAGACTTTGCCTGTCCATCCAGCATTTCTTTCTTTAGTGCTTCTTCCCCAAGTAGCAACTCTGGATTCCATGCTGGGGAACATGGTTTTTCAAACATCTTATAGAAGAGAAGATGTTTTTCAAACATCTTATAGAGAGATGGCTTGATATGATCAATGTTGCACAACTCATTAGTGACAGAGGGCAAGCATGATGGGATAAGGTCCATGAGAAACAGGGCAGCAAAAGACAATGTGGGATTCATGGCCAAAATGAGTGGTGCAGACGATATGGGTGTCCAGGCAGGGGGTTGACATTCTGCCTTGTGATATTCAGGGAAGGAGTTGCAGAGGTAGTAGATTTTTTGGAGGCTCAGAAAACATTTAGGGGTTTAGTTTCTTGCCCATTTAAAAGTCAGAGCTTAAAGTTTGTGCTGGGCTGGAGAAAGAAAGTGAGTCTTTCCAACTTCTAGAAAATTGAGGCAATTGTTATGTATGTGACATCATCATTATTGCTCAGACCCTATTCCAATTCCATAGAAGTGGAAATTTAACGAGGGGACAAGCTGAAGAGTCAGAGTGAAGGACAACAGTAGCTTTCCTTTCCATGCAGAAGGGACTTTGGGAGAGGCAGCTTATTTGGGGGGGCAATGTCTCGGTAACTTGTCTTGAGGGTGTATTTGCAAGGCAAACATGCTCTCCTTACTAGAAGGCATATTTCTTTCAGAAGGCTATTTTGGGGCGTTCACCAGTGGGATACCCCTTTACACTGACAGTTGACATACTGTGGAAACGTAGCTGCCACAGTCTTTAACATGAAAGGTCCAGAAAACTCTGTACTCAAGGGAGTTGTTTTGAGACATCAGCAGAAATCTGCCGAGACTGAAGACTGACCCAGGGATTCCTGGGGGACCTTGAGGAAAGTCAATTAGTTTATGAGTCAAAGAAACCTCAAATTATTCTAAAAGGCGTTTGTGCCATCAGAAAATTCCATTCTTGAATTAGCAAGCTGCTACGAGTTCCAAGTGGTGTTCTTTCTTAAAAAGAAGCTTATGAGGTATAAATCTTTTGAAGTACATTTTTTGTACCAATTGTTTCATTTAGAAAAAAGCCCATTAGTTTGTTATTAAATGGTCTATTTAATAGTGTCAATAAATTCTAAAATTGGAGACTGGGTATTGTTATTTTGGATGTTTTAATGGTCCCAATTGTTTAAGTTATTTGGCTTAGAGTCATTTGCTTGACCTTTGCTTGTTTTAAGGGCTTGGAAAAACTCCCTCAACTCCTCAGGGTTGATGTAGTGGTTCTTCATATATGTGCTACAAATATGAAAAATATTTATAAGTTAACTAACAGTGTTTGAATGATTGAGTCAGGTCTACACAACCAAAGTAAAATAGGTAACCATGCAAATGCTAAAGTAATCAAAAAGTTTAAATAAAAATTCAATTTCTTACCAAAAACGGCTTAACTTAATACATTATTATTTTGAGTTTAATTGTAATACTTATCTAGAAAAAGGGCTGGAAGGTTATACTAAAAATTATACTAAAATATTAATATATAGAAGTAGCATGATATAGTTGTTACTGGCACCAATACCTCTTCACTTTACTGGCTGAGGAAGAGTACCCGTTCATATTTGACTTTCACAAGCAATGTGGGCTTGTTTTTGCTATTGAACCTCTTTAAGAGTCACTTCCCTTGGGGCGCCTGGGTGGCTCAGTGGTTGAGCATCAGGTCATGATCCTGGGGTCCTGGGATTGAGTCCCACATCGGGCTCCCTGCATGGAGCCTGCTTCTCCCTCTGCCCGTGTCTCTGCCTCTCTCTGTGTGTCTCTCATGAATAAATATATAAAATCTTTTTTTTTTTTAAAGATTTACTTCCCTTAAGTGGGTAATATCTATCTTTTGGAGGTTATTGGGAATAGTGCATGAAATAATTTAGGCCACTCCTTAGCACATGGTCTGGCTTTTTTTTTTCAAGATTTATTTATTTTTGAGGGGAAAGGGGCAGAGCGCGAGGGAGAGAGAAACCCAAGCAGACTCTGGGTTGAGTGTAGAGTCTGATGGAGGCTTGATTTCACAACCCTGAGATCATGATCTGATCTGAAACCAAGAGTATAGTACTTAACCGACTGAGCTACCCAGACCCCTCAAAGGCCTGGCATTTTTAAAAGAATGCAAAAGATGTTAATCCTTATCATTATGTCAACTACCATCAACACCACCATCATCACTGACACCACCATCATGGCCATCAGATGGCATGTTAGACTGGGTCGTCCAGGAAGCAGTAGCCAGGATGGCGTTGAGTGCGCAAGAAGTTTATTCTTCATGACAGAAACAAGTGAGAGCAAGAGAGGCTGGGATGCAGGTCTGATGAGTGAAGGAGAGAGGGAAGGAAGAAGGAAGCTTGAGTGAAGCATTTAGACTGCAGGTCAGCTCAAGGGAAAGCTCAGCCAAGTCTTCAGGGAAGTCAAAAGTTGACTGTTGGGAAGTCCCACGTCTTCCAGGTACAGACTTGTCACAGTAGGGTCACCACATTCAGCATTGCCTGGGGTCAGTCGGGGAAGTGTGGCCGCAGCGTGTACTCCAGCACCTGTGGTGGATTTCAGGGCTCAGAGCTGGGGCCCTGCAGTCATCTATGCTCCCCGAGGTTGGGGGTTTGCAAATGTGTTGGCAATGACCGTCGTAGTTGTGAGTCATTTAAAAAATCTTTTTTTTTTTTTTCTGGTATTTTTTTCATCTTTGAAAGCATTTATTGCTCACTTCTGAACACACATATTGCAAGGAGGGGGCAGGTCCAGCCTGGGAGCCTGCTCCCTGGTGCAGCATTTCTGAGCTCCCAGTGGAGGCGAGGGGAAGACCAGCCCATCCTTCTATGTTGAGTAGCAGGAGGATCCCTGAGTAAAGGCCTTTCTTTAAGTGGGATGTGTCGAGGTCTCAGCAGCAGTCCTAAGGCCTAGTTGGGTGGGGTGTGGGGCTCCAGCTGCCCTTCAGGTCAGAGCATTGGCCGTGACCTCGGGAAAGCTGCCCCGGCTCCCCAGATCTTGCAGGCTGAGGCTCTGCAGCTGGGACTGGGCCCCCTTTCAGGCCAGAGGCAGCTCCAATTTGGTTTTAAAAAGCAATCCGTGACCTGGGCAGTTTGCAGCATCTCTGAAAGCTCGCTTCTCGCAGCGGCCCCGACTTGGGTTGGACACACATGTGTCACTCTTTCGGTTTCCACACTGATCACACTTTGTGCATTTGGGCTTCAGCCAGGGATCTTGTGGGAGTGCCTCAGCTGCTGCTGCTTTTTCTTGGCTAGAACGTCTGTGTCACCCTCCTCCTCCATGGCCGGCTTGCTGCAGGCACCCGCCCCCCCTTCTCCTTGCTCCCTCCCCTGGGCCCTGGCTTCTCTCCCTCCTTCTGCTTGGATATGTCCTCCTGACACCGCAGCTCTAGCTCCTGGTTCGTGGCCACAATATCCTCCAGGGGCTTCACTCTGGCGGCTCTTCTGGAAGCTGCTAATTCACCTGCAGCTGGAAGAGGTGGGCCTGGACATGGGACCAGGGGCAGGGTGCTGCCCCGCACGGCCAGGCGCTCCTTGGCCAGCTCCCGGGGCAGGGCTGCGGCCCTCAGACAGGGTGAGGCTGTGCAGGTTGCCCTCGGCCCTCCTGACCTGTACCGACGGGGGATGTTCCAAACACGGCACCTGACGTGCTCCCGGGATGCCGAGCCGGGGAAGGGCCCCTCTGCACCTTGGTGCACCCGTGCACCGTCAGCGGGCAGCCAGCCCCCGGCGTCCGGGCGTGCTGCACGGTCTGGCCAGACTCTGGAATGACCCAGACGGGCCCGCAGCATCGTCCTCCGTCCTCCGCAGCAGGTGCCCCCGCCCCCGCAGGAAGGCACCCTACTGACCTGGGCCGCCGGTCATCCGGGGCAGCCCGCCCTGGGGTCGCGGGCGTCACCGCAGTCCTGACCCCTCCCCGTGAGGTTCCCCCCGCACGGTGGGCATCGCGGACGAAGCCCTGGGCTTGCAGCAGGCGGTGGAGCAGAGCTGGGCCCCTGCAGCCTCCGCGCCAGCTCGGGGGGGGGGGGGGGGAACACCCCATGGGCTGCACCCAGTGGCGAGCACCCCCGCCGCCACCCCAAGGTGCGGCTCCAGAACCCGAAGCCCTGCAGCTTGGGCATCGCCTGCACACGGAGCCCTTGGCGAACCTGCCCCAGCGGAACCCCAGAGGGGCATCCCGGCCCCAGGGGCTACGGGGCTTGGGAGGGTGCAGCTCGTGCACCGAGCTCGGCGATCACCCGGAGCACAGCTCCGCCCTCCCCCCCCCGAGGGAGCACCTGGGGGTCGGGCACGTAGACCCTGAGGTCCCCCGGGATAGTGCCCGAGACCGAGGGCGCACCTGCGGGTCGGCACGTCAGTGACCCTGAGGTCCCCCCGGGATAGTCCCTGAAGCCCCCGGAGCACCCGCGCCCGCCCCGCCCCCACCGAGGGCGCACCTGGGGGTCGGGCACGTACCCTGAGGTCCCCGGGATAGTGGGATAGTCCCCAAAGCGGCCGGAGCACCTGCGCCCTGCCTCCCCCCGACCCCCGAGGATGCACCTGGGGGTCAGCAGGTCAGGGATCCTGAGGTCCCCGGGATAGTCCCCGAAGCGGCCGGAGCACCTGCGCCCGAGTCTCCCCCACCCTAAGGGCGCACTTGGGTGTCGGCACGTCAGGGACCCCGAGGTCCCCCAGGATAGTCCCCGAAGCCGCCGGAGCACCTGCACCCGCCCCGCCCTCCATCCCGAGGGTGCACCTGGGAGTCGGGCAGGTCAGGGACCCCGAGGTCCCCCGGAGATGGTCCCCAAACCAGCCGAAGCACCTGCGCCCAGGTCGCTCCTCCCGGACCAGCGCGCGCCCCGGGGGCTCCGTGCGGGGGATGCAGGCAGGTGCCTCCACCCCACGGTTCACCAGTGGCAGGTGACACGCCTGCCTGCTTCTAACTCAAGAAGGTGTGAAATAAGGACTTCAGAGCTTGGGTAACCGAGCAGTTTAGAGACCTGCCCCAGCCTCCCGGTGGCTCCCGGCCTCTTCCCTTCGCTGCTGCGGTATTTTGTCTGGGGCCTTGCCGTGAAAAGTTCTGCTGTGGAGCTCCAACTTCAGTTTCTATTTAGAGACCTGATTTGATTAAAGACTGAGAGTTTTTAAGTGTTCGTAACAGGATTCAATTAAAATAGGTCATTCTAGGGGCTCTGAAAATGGGAACTGGCCTTGGGCAAATTAGAACAAAAGTTATAAAATTCAATGGGATGCATCACAACATTTAACATCTTTAAGGAGGACGTTTTGCCTAATAGATTCAATTTAGAAATATTTAGTGTAGGTCATCAGCTTAAGCACCTAAAAAATGTGTTTATTTTTTCTTTTTTAATTTTTTCCCCCCTCTCCCTTTAGTTATAGCTAGGATCAGGACACCTGGACTCTAATCTACAAAATAAACAATTTGTGGTGGGACCTTGAAGAAAGTCAATTAGTTTCTGTGACTTTACCAGTAGGTTAAAAAGGAGATTGTAATATTGGTGAATAATGTGCTTAGAGATGTTTGCATAAAAGATGCTTTGTCATTGTAAAGTATTATTGAATATTTATGGTCTACCAGACTGAGCCAAATGGCCCAGAGGAAAAAACAGTCAGATTTATGTAAACCTTGTTCAGTGTCCCAGATACTTCAGGGTGGGTGCTCTATATATGAATGAATAAATAAATGGAATAAACATTATTCTACATTTTGAAGGTACATCAATATTATCTGGGGTGTTAGCCAATGTGCCTGACCTATGACATTGAAAGGAAGTGTCTGCCTCCAGGTAACTATGTTGATCTCATAAATATTTTTAAAGCCAGAGGCATCGCTGGCAAGTCATGTTTTCTTAGAGTTTTGTACCTGCAAATAAAGGTAAATTATATCTTTACCTAAAACCTACAAGAAATGATTGTCTCTCACCCACAGGGTCGCTCTGAGAATTCTCAGACGGAAATTGCGCATCTTATACATACTTCTTTGTTCCCCTTTTCTTTTAAAGAGTGTTTTACTCACGGTCCGTATAGTAGTTTTCTTCCACTTTATGTGAGAAATCTGAGCCTCAAAAAAATCATAATAAAAACAGTAGCCACGGCCCAAGGACTTAATGGATCTTACCAAGCCACACGATGCAGATGTATTGGGACATAAATAGGTGATAAGAGAGAAGCAGCACAGAAGCATTGTGTTTGGAGCGGGTCACTGCTTAATCCGGATGGGTTCAGCACGAAGATTCATGAAACGTGACAGTGGGCCAGGAGGAGCTTGCTGTGACATTTCAGATGCCCTTCCTCTTCCAATTAACCATTTCAAGTGTATAACAAAACCTAGATCCCATACAGATTGCGTGAGACCCGGCGATACCAAGTGCAGCCCTGTCTGGGAGGGGATGGATGACTCTGCTCTCCTCAGGCAATGGACTATGACTCAGTAATACCTCCAGTTGGGCTTTTAATTTCTGTGATACATTGGTCCTGAAGAGCATCTGTCTAAAAGAGAAAAACTGTAGCAGAGCTGCTTTATGACATATCCTGTCATCAGATGTATTTGGGTATATTGAATGGGTCTAAATATACCTTAGCAAGTCTAATGAGATGTTTGAAACCATGAAAACCACATGTAAAAAAAGCTTGGTATCACAGGAACAATAGGAATAATAAAAATCACAATAATAGCTGCCTTTTAAAATATTTTATTTATTATTTTAAAGAGAGAGAGAGTGTGTGCAAAAGGTGACGGGTGTGTGTGTGTGGGGTGGGGGGGGGGATGTGCGGAGGAGCAGAGGGAGAGAATCCCAAGCAGGCTCCATGCTGAGTGAAGAGTCAGACAGGGAGGGGGATGATGTGTGGGTTTGGGGCTTGATCTCATGACCCTGAGATCATGACCTGAGTGGAAACCAAGAGTTGGATGCTTAACCAACTGAGCCCCCCAGGTGCCCCAATAGCTGCCTTTTTAAACAACCACTATTTACCACCATGCCAGACATTTTACAGACTTCCCATATAATTATCCCCTCTTTACAGATGAGGACACAGACTCTAAGAAGTAAAGCTATCCAGAGTGAATTAGTGTGTGGGAGTTCTGAATTTTTTTTTTAATTATAGAAATTAATTTTAAACTCTAAAAAAAAAATCTTTTAATCTAAAAAAGAAACCCACAACCCAAATTCCTGCCGAGGCAAGTTGTCAGGAATTCTGACCCTATTAGTTGGTGGGCTCAGGAATGTTTAGGGTACTAATATCTGGACACGACCCACCACTCTTCAGCTTAGCCTCTCCAAGTCTGCTCACCCCTAGCCCTTCTCACTTGTCTGGGAAATGGGAACCAGGATTGAAACCCAGAGTCATGCCTCAGTATCTGTAGCATTATGTGACCCATAAATATTTGTTGGTATGATAAAAGCCTCAGCTGACTCTGAAGCCAGTGATTTTCATTAGTCAAGGAAAAGATGCCATTAGCCCATTTTCACGAATACCAGATTTATAGAGGTGTTCTAGAAAACATACATTAAAATGGAATTATTTAAAATAAGACATTTGTATTTAACTGGCAATCGGAATCAATTTACCTGGTGCAATTCATAGAGTAGATTTAGGAAGCACCCCCTCCTTTTCTGTTTAGTTCTGTTGGACAATGAAAATCTGATTGGTGATTGATAGGAAAATAATGAAAAGCAAATTGGTGTTCATAAAATTTCTGAGTGGATCTGCTACTGGAAGCAGGCCAGACCAACCCATAGGGGTTGAGGTTTTTAGGGGTATTTTTATGTCTGCCATGATGTCACTAGGGAGTTATAGATTAATAGCATAATAGCATGGCGCTCTTTATGATTTTCACGTAGCAGAGGGAGGAAAGAGTTAAAGGATTTAAGTGTTGCAAAGGGTATTTCTTCTAGGCAGGAGAGGTTTGAATGTAGGGCACCTTTTGCATTTTAAGCGCGGATGTCTGATCCCTTGTCCCACAGTTATGTAATAAAATAACTTTATTATTATTTTTAAAGGGAAACAGAAAAAAAAGGCCACTGGGAAAAATACCTGCCCCTGGGAGACAGCTTTTACAGTGCATGTTGTTCAGGAGCCACTTCTTCCTGCCCCAAAGTTCTGGAACAGAATGCCCTTCTCAAGGTGCTGAGAGTCCAGAGCGACGACTGAGTCCAGGCATCAGAGGAACCGTGCGGACAGGATGCACTGCACAGCCAGCAGGCTTGGGGGGCGTCCCTGGCCCCAAAAAGCCAATGCAGCCAGGCAGTCAGCCAGTCCAGAGTAGGGAATCTGGAGGAGCCCAGCAAGACAAGGTGGGCCCCTAAGAAGACTGGATACTCCGAGGTCTCTTCTGAGGAGAGACAGTGTAGGCTGGAGCACTGGGTTCAAAAACCATTTATTAACAACAAGTATACGCTGCCTCCCAGAGCATCATTCCCAAGTGCATCAACTCCCCTAATACATCCTATAAGTTTTCTCAACAACACCATCTAGTAGGAAGACCCAGGGGGTATTATGACTTCTGCAGACGAGGCAGCGGAGACACAGAGAGTTTGGGTGAATTGCCTGAGGTCACAGAGGTAGCGAGGCGTAGACATAAATTGATATGCTTATAGGAAATGTGAACAAGAGCGCAGTCTGTTCAGTGATGCTGGGCTTACAGTCTCACTTTTATCTGTTACCTATGCTCTCCTCCAAATCCTCAAACTCAAGGAAACCGCAGGCTCCTCCAGTTTAAGAGGGGAGGGTGATATCGGTGGTGTAGAGTATGGCATGAGGTTCAAGACATGGTCCAATACTTTGGAATCTGAAGGAGTTGGAGAAAACAGCCCAAGTGGGAAGGTCACCCTGACCTCCTCCTTCCCCCGCCCCCGGAAAGAGGTCCTAAAGCACCCATGTGAGAGGTGCCTTCACTATACCTGGACTAAAGGAGCATCCTTATCTCTGAAGACAGAAGGACACCGAGCAGAATCGGAGAAAAACAGGCCTTGCCAAGTGTCCCCCAATATCTTCCCCTTACCTTATGCGGCCTATCATATTCCTCCACAACAGTCCACTCTTCACCAAACTGGCATAAAAACACTCAGGCTTAACCATTTCTTCAGGTCTTTCATTTCCTCACGAAGGCCCCCAGGGCATATAAGGCTGAAATAAATCTGCATGCTTTTGGCAATATTTATCTGTCTTGGTCAGTTTAATTTTTAGCCCCAGCCGGGGACCCTACGAGAGTCCAGGAAAACTTTTTTCCTTCTCTACACATGTAGAGGGCTCGGCAAAGTGCCTGTCCCATCGCAAGGCCAAATAAATGATAGCTATTCTTATTATCATGATGCTTTTTTTTCAGTATACTCTTCCATCCTTCCAAATGGGGCTCAGATTAGCATAGTGGCAATCAGAAGCTGAAGCCAGTTTAGATTAGTGCGATGCTCTGATGGATGAAGAGAAGAGTAGAGATTTTTCTCCAAAGACAGAGAAAAGTGGCTTTCACTAGATAGTGTGTTTCGACGCACGGATGGCTGAATGCAAAGAGACCTAATTGAAAGATATGAGAATAATCACAGCAGAATAGCAGAGGCAGAAGCAGTTAAGACAAAAAGCCGCACATGTTAAACAGGACGAAAGTCCATGAAAAAGGGAGTCTGGGAAGCCTGTGTGGCGAAACGCCTTAGGATCGTCAGAAAACGACGACACGACAGGTGCAGAGTTGAAGCCCAAGGGTCGAGGCCCCCAACCGGGACTGAACTACTTCCTCTCGCTATTTATTTCTGGGAAAATTTATCACATCCCTGGATTCCTAAATGAGTGGAGAAGCTATATCCACATTCTCGCTATTCATTTCACGGTGCCGCCCACAAATAGGACACTCAGGCCACGCTCTGAAAGGTTGCCTGTTTTCCTTCCCGCCGCTGTGCCTTCACAGGTGGTGGGGGTGGCTCTTCTCTCGCTCTTGGAAGGCAGCACAGTGGGCTCGGGGGGCTCAGGGCCCCTTGTGTGCGGGGTATTTTCCTTTGCCTGTGCAGAGCTACCCTCCACCGCCTCGCCTCTGGGCCCCGGGGAGTCACCCCGCATTGCTGCCGTTGTCCTTTGACTCGCTTTGGATTTGATCAAGGGCAGGTGTTGGCAGGAGATGGGAGGGTCCGGTGGGAGGAGAGAGAAGCCGGGCTATTCAGTCTCCTGGTGCCTGCCCTGCTGGGTGGCCCTGAGCCACAGGCCTCGTCGGCCAGGCCACCCTTGGCAGGTGGCTTCTCTTGACAGGCCCCGGGAACTGATCCTGTACCTGCCCCTCCGGGGGTGCTGATGCCTTCCTGCTGTTGCAAGCCCAGGGGTGCCGCAGCATCCCTCATTGGGTCTCTCCAAACCCGGCTCACCCCACTGCAAAGAGCCCTTTATGAAGCCCGCCTCAACTTCCCAGTTTGAGTGCAATCTGTTTCCTGCCGGGACCCCGGCTCATACCCACGGCCACTCCCCGTCACAGAGCACAGTCCCACTTGGGTGTTTAGAATAATGAGACCAAGAAATAGCTAAACCCCAAATATGATTGAGGGCTCAGTGCTGTTGTCTCTGGATGTCTCAGTGCTGTTGGAGGAGACGGTTGGCCAATCGTCTTTCTTTCCTTGCTTCTCTTATTTCTGCGTATTTACTGAGGCCTCTGACCTGGCCGAGCCTGGTTGACCCCGTTTGAGGCGAGATAATAAAAAAGAACATTCTTAAGGTGGTTTCAGGACACCTGACTCTGGCAGGTATATAGGACGGAGACTTCTTCTGCTGCACATGCCTCCGAGTACCCCGGATGCCCCCGAAGCTGTGTGCTCCTGCTCACCCCTTGCTCTCTCCAGCGCTTCACCTCCCTCCATCTGTCCAGGGGAAGTCGCTTGTAAAGCATTTAGCTGCATCAAAGAGGTTCGTTTTCAGGTTTCTGCCTTTTCTTAACATAGTTTTAATAACACATTTTTCCCCCTTAAAAATCATTCTGCTTTCATCTTCTGTTTATTAGATTTACTTAGAATTTCAAAAAAAAAATTTAAAAAAATCCAAGTGGGTAGATGGACATTCTTTTCTTCTTAATCTTCCTCTCCCCTCTCCCTTTATTTTCTCTTCCATTCTTTTCTTCTTTTTTTGCGTTCAATTGTCAGAGAATGTAGCCTGCGTGAGTTCTTTCTTTTTAATAAATTTATTTTTTATTGGTGTTCAATTTGCCAACATAAAGAATAATACCCAGTGCTCATCCCATCAAGTGCCCCCCTCATCCCATCAAGTGCCCGTCACCCAGTCACCCCCACCCCCCTGCCCACCTCCCTTCCACCACCCCTTGCTCGTTTCCCAGAGTCAGGAGTCTCTCATGTTCTGTCTCCCTTTCTGACATTTCCCACTCATGTTTTCTCCTTTCCCCTTTATTCCCTTTCACTATTTTTTTATATTCCCCAAACGAATGAGACCATATAATGTTTGTTCTATAAAGAACTTATTAAACTCAACAGCAAAGAAACAAACAATCCAATCATGAAATGGGCCTGCGTGAGTTCTAATATCCGTGAATACTTCAAGGTGGTTGAAAATAATTTTCTGTAGTTGAGTAACAATCTCTGTCTCTCGTGTGCCTGTGTGTATCATACCTCCATGTGTACCTATATGTAGAAAGTCATACAGGGACATCCGTCCATAGGAGCATAAGCTTATAAACTATGTTCATCAAATTCTCTCTTTCTCTGCCATTTTCCAAGAGAGTCTCTCCTGCGTTAGTGGAGTTTTCAGTATACCCCTGCATTTATCTCTAATATCTCTAATATTATATTTCAAGACTCTATTGTCAGATGCACAGAAGTTCATAATTGCTATAGGGTTTTGGTGGGCTGTCACTTTTATTAATGTGAGAATATTGCCCTGTCCCATGTAATGCTTTTTCCTTATATTCATTTTATATATTATTTCCTAAAGTTTCATTTACTTAACTCATCTCTACACCCCATGCGGGGCTCAAACCCAAGACCCTGAGATCAAGAGTTGCATGATTTTCCGAGGAACCAACCAGATAACCTTCATCTTTATATAATATCAATATTGCTGAGTCCATGTTATTTTTACCAGGATTTACATGGCAGATATATTTTCCTCTTCACCTTTACTGTATTCAAACAGGACTATTTAGTGGGTTTCTGATTACCAAGATTTCAGCTTTTATTTTTTTTGCCATATTATTGTTTTATATTTTCTAACCTGATAATTTCCTTTTGCTTTCCCCCTCCTCTTTTCCAACCCCCCCCCCCACTGCCATTTTATTTTTCTTTACTCTTTTTCCCACTGAGCGTGGTGTTCATTTCTTGGTTTTGTGTGTGGCTGCCCTGCGCGTGGCAGGTCCTCATTGTTGGCCCTGCCACTAAATATCAGAGCAGCCTCGTTTCTGGGATGATGGAAAGCACTTGCACCTTCTCACATACCACTCCTAACCTCGAAACAGTGTCGACTTTGGTCTGTAATTTCCTTTCTCTTGTGGTCATCTTTATTTTTCTGACTTAATTTTTAATTTTATCTTAGTAACATGTACATGGTTTAAAAACTCAAATAGTACTGCAAGGATTATAACACCCAACAACAGAGAAAGACCTTTTATGTCACTTCTCTCAACTTATTATAGTTCCCTTAAACCAACATATGTGTCTTTTCACCATCTTTTTCTAGTATCTACTTCTATATTTCTAAGCAGCATGCATATATGGTCATTATTTGGTACCTAGTTGAAAATACAGCATATTGATTTCCCATTTTGTAAGATGAGATTTTTTTTTTTTTTTTTTTTTTTTTTTTTTTTTTTTTTTAGCCTGCTCTAGCACCATACTCATGAAGCAAACTCTTTCGTCACCATTTTTTCCACTTGGTTATTTAACAAATTTTGTTTAAAATCTTTGCTGTTTTTACAACACTGTTTTATGTAAAAATTGTGCACGATTGAGCCATCTAATGTCCTATGATTGAGTTTTTCTTGTACAGTTTTTGTTTTGCTTGGGAGTTAATAATTGTCTCTTGGTGGTGGCTTCCATTCTAGGATCCTTTCACTAATTCATCCCCGTGCTGTCGGCAGAAATGTAAATTGTTTCTTGATATGTTTAAACACATAGGATGCTTTGTCAGTTTCTCTCTTTCTTTTTTTTTTTTATTCTCGGAGATATCTTTTCTGGAACCTTCTATCCTCCTGTGACACGATATTGAAATGCGTTTCCAACAGTATAGTGGCTTTCCCTGTTATTTTGGAGGCTCTGTCCTCTCTGAATTAGCTTTGGACACAGAAGCTGTTAGTAGATCAGGGAATCTTGGCTTACCATAACCTCAAAGTTCCACGTAGAATAGTTATGTCTAATACATTTGAATGTTAATTGCAAAAATAAACATTTTTGTCTGAAAGTACGCCAGGTCGTAACTTATAAATGGCAATTGCTTGAATTTCTAGCCACATTTAATTTCTTAAATCATTTACAAGCATTAAAATAACTTCTGCATATTTCTGTGAAGCGACGAGATAGCAAACATCAATATTTATATTTTATACTAAACACACCTCACAGAAACTATTTTACTCAGCACATACTACAGGCAACCCCCCACTTCCCTAAAGTTCATGTTATGCCGCTTATCTGCAGTAGTATGCTAATGGCTTTATTCATAAAAGCCAAGTGGCATAATGCAAACCTTAGGAAAGCAGGGGGTACCTTCGCTTTATGCCATTTCAGGTAATGAAAGGTTTCCTAGGAACGCTCTCCTCTGAGAGAGCCGAAAAATCTTATTTCCAAACAGTCTTCGTGGTACTGGAGAGACACAGACAAGAGTGAAACCTGGTCCCTGCCTGGACGGAGCTCCAAGTGTGAAGGAGGCAAAGATATTTTTAAAGATGACTCAACACTATATGTTAATTGTACTGAGTGTGCATCCAGAAGGGCGCGCTTCTGATGGGGAGTCGGGGAATATTTCCAAAAAGAGGTGTTGTGGTAGTGCTTTTTTGGGGGGTTGTTGAAGGAAGAGTACACACACACATACACACACGCTCACATACTTATTTACTTCTTATTTGACGTGATTTCCTTTATGCAGAGGACTGAGGTCTACATAGATCTATGTCCTCTCCAACGGCATTGTCACAGCAAAAATGACAGTGACACGGCTCCAAGTGTATTGATGACTCCCAATTCCAGCAGCTGAGGGCCCCACAGACCAAGTCATGCAAGCCTGGACACCAGATCTTCATCACAGGCAAGTTTGCAAACATCTTTGGTTAGAGTCATTCCTATGTATGCTCTACCGTATCAAGAGCAGGCCACAGAGGGAAGGGAAAAGAGCAAATGGTCACTTTTTGTGTGATTGTTGTTAGTGTTTGTTGTGTTGAGTCTAGAAGAGAAGAAAAGGACACTTGTTGAGCGCACACCTTCTACCATGTACCTTGCTCGCACCTTTGCTTTGGCTCAGTCGATTTTTACTAGAACCCCACAGAGCAGGTCTCATCCTCCCACTTCATATGTACAGAGAAGTGAAGTGAGGGGCAGAGACGGGATTTGAACTTACCTGTTCCTGGATCGAGAGCTTGTGCTATTTCCATAATACTTTTCAGTCTTGGAATCTTTGATTTTAGGCTGGTACGTAATATCGATATTTTACATTTTTTTAAAAGATTTTATTTATTTATTCTTGACAGACAGAAAGAGAGGCAGAGACACAGGCAAGGGAGAAGCAGGCTCCATGCAGGGAGCTCGATGTGGGACTCGATCCCCGGAACTTGGGGACCACGCCCTGGGCTGAAGGCAGGTGCCAAACTGCTGAACCACCCAGGCGTCCCTGTATTTTACATTTTTGTGGGAATCCCTCCCCAGGTCCTAACATGGTAAGGACTTCAGAGACTATTTTATTTTCTTTCAAATTATTAAAAAATAAAATCTAGAAACCTATCATTTCCTACCAAAAATATTGCAATCACCTGCCAGCGGGGTCCTTGGGTCCCTAGTACCTTCCTCCTGCAAATCAGCCTGAGCATTGCCACTGAAATATGCATTTGCTTTTCCCCTTATCAGGTCCACTGTGACAACTCTTACTCATTTTTCGACGCCTGCCTTAAAATGTTTCTCTTGGGCAAGTCTATCTAACTCCCAATGACAAAAGTAACTCAATGCTTTCTTCTTGATTCCCCCATAGTGTTTTCAAATGATCTTAATTCAGCTCTTCTCTGGTGCAGCCTAAGAATTTATTTGTCTGACAGCAACTGGGTTGTGAGTTTTACATGTTTTGGATATTTTATAAATGGAAATATATCATGTATTTTTTTTCCTGCAATTTGCTTTCTGCGTCTCAATATTATATTTGGGAGAGTATGCATGTTGATCTGAATAGACGTAGTTCATTTATTCTTACTCCTGTATAGTCTTCACTATATGACTCTTCTCTAGGTTATTTATTCATTTATTGATTAATTGTTCTGCCAAAGGAAATTTGGCCTGTTTCCTATGGGGTTTTTGTTGTTGTTTGTTGTAGTCATGGATATATATGCCTCCTGGTTTGCATTTGTAGAAACAGGATATATGGTGCTATGTGAATTATTGGGTTTTGGTTTATGCGCTTCTTCAACTTTACAAAATATTTCCGTATTGCTCTCTTACTAGCAGTGGATAAACATTGCTGCCATGCGACAATCTCTCTAATGCTGGATATCGCCCAATTTTTAAATTTGTACCAACTGTGTGGGTGTAGAATGGTATCTCATTGTGGTTTTCATTTGCATTTTCCAGATTTTTAATGATCTCTTACATTTTTTTGAATGTTTACTAGCCATGTGTTTCTCCTTCTGTGAAGGAACTGTTTACATCTTTCGTCCATTTTTCTATAGTCTTGTTGGTCTTTTTAATTGAAATACTCTAATAAAAGTGGATTTTTCTAGGTTTTGCAGTTCTATTAGGTTTTGCTTCTTGTATTTTGGATCTCTATCATTAGGTGCATAAACATTTAGGATTGTTAAGTCTTCTTGATAAATTGACCCCTTTAATTTTATGAAATGACTTTTCATATCCCCAGTAATATTCTTGCTCTGAAATCTACATGGGTATTCATATAGCCACTCTAGGTTTTTTTTTTTGTTGTTTGTTTGTTTTGTTTTGTTTTGTTTTTTGTTTTTTTTTTTTTTTTTTTTTTTTTTGCCACTCTAGTTTTGTTGGATTAAAATTAGCATGGTTTATGTCTGTTTTTTCTTCCTGACACTTTTAACCTTCTTTTGTCTTTACATGTAAAGTGGATTTCTTATAGGCAGTATATAGTTGAGTCTGATGTTTTTATTTAATCTGATAATCTCTGTCTTTCAGTTGTTTAGACTCATTCACATTTAATGGTATTGATATGGTTGGGTTTAAATCTAGCATCTTGCTATTTATTTTCTATTTTTTCTGTCTTTTATTTTCATTTCCCTCTTTTTCTTTCTCAGATAACTTATTTTTAATGACTACTATATATTCTTTGCTGACTTACTAATTGTAATTCTTTGTTTTATTATTTTAGTGTTTCCTGTAGGTTTTATAGTATATATTTTTAACTTGCTACAGTCTCCCTTCAAGTGGTATTATAATGCTTATCATGCATAGCTAAAGACTCTTACAATATACTTCTATTTCTCCTTTCCTTGCCTTTGTGTGCTGTTGCCATACATTTTATGCCTACATATGTTATAAACTTTATGCTACATACTGTATTTCTTTAGCCAATAAATTATCTATGGAGATTTGAATAATGAAAACAAATTCTTATGTATTTACCCATGTAATGACCATTTCTGGTGTTCTTTCCATTGTGTAGATCCATACTTCCATCTGGTATCCATTGCTGTCTACCTGAATGACTTTCTTTAATGTATTGAGGATTTGCGGGTGATGAATTCTTTGAGCTTTTGTATGTCTGGACAAGTATTTAGCCTTCATTTTTGCAATATATTTTTACTAGTATAAAATTTTAGTTACACAGATTTTTGTCCCTTTCATTTTTTTTCAAAGATGTTACTCCATTGTCTTCTTGCTTGCATTGTTTTTGACAACAAATCCACAGTATTCTTATCTTTGTTCCTGTAGACATTATATATCTTTTTCCTCTGGCAGCTTTTAAGATATTTCTTATGACTGGTTTTGAGCAATTTAATTATGCTTTGGCATAGTTTTTTTCATTTGTCTTGTGCTTGAGGCTCATTGATCTGGGATTCCTACGTTTATTGTTTTCATTAAATTAAAAAATAATTTCAGTCATCATTTCTTCAGAAAATGTGTTTGTCCCCTCCTTTGTTCACTCCTTTGGAGATTCTGATTATACGTATATTAAGCTAATTGAAGTCGTCTAAGAGGTCACTGATCCTTTGTTTACATTTTGAGTCTTTTTTTTCCCCTCATGTTGCATTTTAGGAGTTTCTATTGCTATGTCTTCAAGTACACCAATTGTTTCTTCTACAATGTTTCATCTGCTGTTAATCCCATCTGGTGTATTTTTGGTCTCAGGCATTGTAGTTTTTATCTCTTGAAGTTCAATTTAGATTTAAAAAAAAATTTTTTCCATGTCTCTATATACACTTGCAACTGTGTTTATGAGTGAGATTAGCTTCTAATTTTTTCTTTCATGTAGTGTTATTTTCTGGTTTTGGAACTAGGATATTTTAGCTACATAAATTGAGAAATTCTAAAAAAATTTTTTTTTGGAATAATCTACACAACAGTGGACTTTTTTTGTGTGTATTTGTTTGCTTTTAAATGTTTGTTAGAACTCAGTATTATAACCAACTGGCATGGCATTTTCTTTGTGGAACATTTTAACTACTGATTTAATTTTGAAATTGTTAAAAGATCTTTCAGATTTTTGAGTTTTCCTTGAACCAATTTTGTTAAGGCTAATTTCCTAAAATGTGTCATTTTTAAATAATTTTTCAAACATATTTTAATAAGGTTTTAAGAATAATATACCATTTCATCACTATAATCTCTGCAGTTTCTATAGCTCTATTCCCCTTTGCATTACTAATACTTATTTTTATCTTCTCTCATTTAAAAAATTATTTTGCAGGAGTTTTTCTATTTAATTAGACTTTTCTAAAAGCCACTTTTTTTGCCTCTGTTAATCCTCTCTATCCTGCTTTGTTTTCTGTTTTATTGTTTCTGATATTACCTTATTTTTTCTATTTATTTGTCTCCGTTCTCCTGATTTGCTCCTTCTCCTCCTTCTTTTCTTCCTCCTCTTTCTCTCTCTGCTTTACACTTTTAAATGAGATACTTAGCACATTAACTCTGAGGCTTGGTTCTTTTCTCATACATGAATTGAGGCTTTCTCTCTAAATACCACTTAAACCCCATACCATAATGTTTTCATATTTATCTTTCTGTTACAAAGTTTTTAATATTTTCTGATGACCATCATTATGCCTTCTTTGAATCTTAAGTTATTCAGATGTACCTACCTTTTTAGATTTCTAAACATTTGGAAGTTTCTTTTTTTTTTTAGATTTTATTTATTTGATAGAGAGAGAGCACAAGTGGAGGTGGAGCAGAGGGAGAGAGAGAAGCAGACTCCTTGCTGATTTCTCACTTTTGTGCCTATATGTTGTTTTGGTCCAGTATTTTAGTTATTCTTTTTAATCCTCATAAAATATACATTTTGTTATCCTTTTATATGTTAAGACCTTGTTTAGGTTATCCATATATTTATTAATGTATTTATCATCCTCTTTCTTCTAATGTTTCATTTAATATTATTTCTTAAATTAATGTTCATGCTAATTAAAGCTTATATAATAAAATAATTTAAAGAATCAAAATGAAACTGTTTTAGAGACCATTAATCTCTGGTACCCTTCCATGTTCCTCTCTCTAGAGGAAACTCCTTTAACTCTTTAGTTAATCCTTTTGGCACTGACTACTATATTTTAAACAAGTTTATGCTACTAGTTCTTGGTTTTAGTCCTGTTGTAGGCATAATCCATTGACTTCTCACTGTGAAAAGTGAGGATTTACCATTTTGTCCACTTTCTTTCCTTCTACCTTCCCACTTTCACTGACCCCATGGACAATTCCAATACCATAAAAATTGGGGAGTTACTGCTAACTTGGTATAGAGTTGCAGTTTTGCAAGATGAAAAGAGTTCTGGAGATGATATGGTGATGGTCCCACAACAGCATGAGTGTACTTAATGTCACTGAACTGTACACTTGGAAGTAGTTAAGATGGTTAGTCTTATGTGTGTTTTACCACAATTAAAAAAATACTATTGTCAGAGCACATACTGCAATGTTTATAGATTGAATGAAGGAGCATGGGTAGTTACAGATGAAACAAGATTTGCACCATGTTGAAAACTGGTAAAGCAGAGCCAAGGGTACACAGGGCTTTGCTGTATTATTCTGTCTACTTTTGTGCATGTTGACAATTCCATAATAAATTTTTAAAAATTTGAGAGAGAGAGAATGGAGGGAGGGCAAAGATGGGGGGAGAGAGAGAATCTCCCACAGACTCCACACAGTGTAGAGCCCAGGATGAGTGGGGCTTCATCTCATGACCCTGAGATTCATGGCCTGAGCCAAAATCAAGAGTTGCCTGCTTAACCAACTGAGCCACCCAAGTGCCCCCCATGACAATTTTCACAATTAAAAATATCATACTAGAAACTCTATCAGTTTAATCTTCTTGAAGAACTATTTCCTATAGCCTGTGATGTACTTACATTGGCTGGTTAGTCCCTAGGTTTGCTGCACAGCTGTATCCTTGGAGGTCTCCTTTTGCCATTGCCTGGAGATTCCCTTTCTTGATTTTTTTTTTTCCTGCTGAATTCCTGTTTTCCTGGATCCTAGATTTTATCTTTCATGGTTTACATGATTGTTGTAGTGAAACTTATCCTCCTATAATATCCAATGAAAAGAAATTTTTTTCTCAGTATCCAATGAGATCTCATATGTCTGATAATATCTTTTTTTTTTTTAATTCTCACAATTAATGGTTGGAAGGCTGGATTGTTGTTGCAAATATTGAGGAGTCATTTCCCCCTTCCACCCAACTTTGTGTCAAGTTGGTTGCTTTGTTGTCTCTTTCTCAGGTAGAGTTTGTTGCTTGTTTATTCTTGCACAGAGTGTGGAGTCCTTGCATTGCAACCCTGATATAAGCATGTTCAGGTAGGCTTCCCATCTTTGGTAAGCTTTAGACTTTATCTCCCTTCTGCTTTGTCCCACAGGCCATTAAAATGGCAGCTCACATCATCTGGGTTTGGCAGATGGTCTCAGGAAAAAACCCTGCATCACTACTCATTTGTGCCTCTGAATTACCTCTCTCACTTTGTTTTTGAGTTACCTATCATCCTACTAGATCAATGACACATTTAAAAATGTAGTTCCTATATCTCATCCAGCAGTTGTAGTTGTTTGAAGGATAGCTTAGGGGTATGTAGTCCATGTGGGAATAGTAGTCTAGCTCCTCATAAAGGTCGATCATGGGGCACCTGGGTGGCTCAGTGGTTGAGCATTTGCCTTTTGCTCAGGGTGTGATTCAGGGGTCCTAGAATCAAGTCCCACATCAGGCTTCCCGCAGGGAGCCTGCTTCTCTCTCTGTCTATGTCTTTGCCTCTGTGTGTCTCTCATGAATAAATAAATAAAATCTTTAAAAAATAAAAAAAAATAAAGGACAATCATACTTTTAGAATATGGACCTAATAGCATCTAGAGAAAATCTCTAATGAACAAGTAACTTATTGATAGCACTAATTCACCAAATTTACACTAAAGTACACTAAAGTACTAAAAGTACTAATGTGTCACTGTATTTTATATCAAAATATCAATTATGATGGCTAATTTTAATTCAAATTTTACTTTCTTGGGGAAACAATGTTGAATAGATAAGTTCTGTTGAGCTAGTATACATGTAGAATGAGTTGTTCTACAGAAGTATGTTTTCCTGCTAGCTGACATTTACCTTTTAAACTTGTCATAACTTGTTTTAGGCACTTTTAATGGAATGTTTTCCAAAAGGTATAATAAATGATGTTATGCACATCATAGGCTTCATAAACTGAGTAGCATGGGCATCAGTTGACTCTTCCTTCATCACTCTAAAAGTAACGTAGTTCATTGGAAGGACTTGGACTTCAACATCACACAGATCTGGAAACACATCTTGGCTTTGCTGCTAACGGACAGTGTGCTCTTACACAAGTCACCTATCAGTGGTTGGGGAAGCCAGCTTATACAGGTTCACCAGTACATATTGTTAAGCTTTCAGTAATTTTGTGACCTGATTCTTTTTTTTTTTTTTAAGATTTTTATTTATTTATTTAGAGAGAGCATGTGTGAGTGGGGTGAGGAGCTGAGGGAGAGTAAAAGACCATCTCAAGCAAACTCTGCTCTGAGCAAGGAGCCAATGCGGGTCTCGATCTCACAACCCTAAGATTGTGAATGGAATCAAAATCAAGGGTAAGACACTTAACGGACTGAGCCACCCAGGTGCCCCTTGTGAGCTGATTCTTCAACATATCCATTATTAAAAATTAAATTATAGAAACTTAGTATATCATTTATATTAAAATCAAAGGTAATAAATGCTCAAAATAATTACTTCCTTATAATTTTATTAAACTTTATTATTCCCTATCTCCTTATAAATAATCCAAGGTCACTGAGGTTATTCTTCTATCTGTATACTATGTAATGGTGTGCTACTGTTCATCTTTTCCCCACTCAGCCTTTAGTGCTATTCTATAGGTTGCTTGAAATTGTAGAAAATGGCAAGTGATACAAGTCAGTATTTTATTGTTATTTTGTTGATTGTCAAGACCTAAGAAAGTGATAGAGAAAATGTTAATAATGCAGAATAAAATTAAAAGTGTAGGGGATCCCTGGGTGGCTCAGTGGTTCAGCGCCTGCCTTTGGCCCAGGGCATGATCCTGGAGTCCCGGGATCGAGTCCCACATCGGGCTCCCTGCATAGAGCCTGCTTCTCCCTCCTCCTGTGTCTCTGCCTCTCTCTCTCTCTATGTCTATCATGAATAAATAAATAAAATCTTTTTAAAAAAAGTGTGTCATGTCTATAGGATTACATTGTGAGTAGAACAAACATTTGAGGAAATATTCTTCTAGTTCAGTGAAGATGTAGTTCATGTCATTGGTGAACAAGTGAAATTCTAGTACACTATTATTGTTTTCCTTTTATATTGCCTGTTATTTTAAGCAAAAATATTGGCTAACATTCACATGAGTACTACGCTCATTTGTCAGGTTGCAACCATAGGTTGGCTACCAATATAAAGATTTGGTAAAAATGTAAAAGAGTTCTGAGAATGAGTTGGCCATATGGAATTTATAGTAAAGAGTATTGCATATTATTTTGAAATTGTGTGTTACACATCTTTTATGTCAATAAAATTTCTAATAAACATATGTATACATATTTTTATTTTTTTAAATTTTTTTTTAGTAACCCCTATTCTATGCCCGAAGTGGGGATTTAACTCATGACCCCAAGATCATGACTTGCATGTTCTACCAACCGAGCCAGCCTGGTGCCCCTACATTTTTAAACGTATAGCCAGTTAATATTTTCTAGAACACCATTGCTTAACCCTTCTGATATTAAGCTTCTTCATATATTTAATCGATTATCTGATACTATAAGCACCATACTTGACTAAAATTGTATTTTAATATTTATGCCTCTTTCTTTCTAAGATTGAATGTCAGTATTCTTTTTTCCCCAAACTTCCAAATCCTATATATAGACATAAACTGAGAGCCATTGGAATGTATATAATCTTTTGCCTCTAAATTATGACTCCAGAGTATGATAATTTTTAATAGGTCTGATTTCTTTGTATACATACTTAGTATCCAACTTGATTTCAACTGCCATTTTTGCTTTTGTCAGAGCTCTTCCTTTTACCAGTCTCTCCTGTCTCCCCACGGTCCCCTCCCATAATTTACAGCCTATACTGACCTTTTTTTTTGGTCTGAAAACGAATACCTAATTCTGCTTGAATTGTCCACAAAATATGAGTAACTAGTTGCTAAATGAGGACCTAAAAGACTTTACTGTAATTGTTTTAGTTTACTCTATCTGTGGCTTTCTTTCTTACATAAAAATCATTATGAAATATTTTAGGCATATCAAAAGGGTTGTGAATAATATAATAAACATCTCTCCATATGCCCTTAACCCAGTTTAAAGAATGAGATATAAAAGGTACAAACTCCTCTCTGGTTCCATTAGCCCTTTTTCTCCCTAAATGTAACCACTAGCCTGAACTGATCATTTCCAGGCATGCTGTATGCTTATCTCATATGTATATATTCAGAATACATATGGATTGTTTTACATATTCAAAAATATACAAAACATGATGAACATATTGTGTATATTCTTTAAAAAATAAGTAGATTTTATATTTTAGAGTAATTTTAAGCTTGCAGAAAAATTGAACAGAAAGTACTGAGAGTTTCCATATACCTTATTCCCCCAGTTTCCTCTACTGGTAATGTCTTGCTTTACTGCGAGACAATTATTACAACTGATGAATGGATATCAATATATTATTAAATAAAGTTCATACTTTATAGGCTTTGATAAATGTACCTACCATTACAGTATCATGTAGAATAATTTTATTGCCTTAAAAACCTAAATTCCACCCATTTATCTCTCTATGCATTCTTTTGAATCCCAATTTTTTTGGTTGTATAGCTTTTTTGTTTTGAGGCTGAGTCCATTTGGAGCCCTATAACAAAACATCATAAACTGGATGCCTTATAAATGACAAATATTTATTTCTCACAATTCTGGAGGCTCTAAGTCTGAGGTGAGAGTGCTGGCATGGCTCGGTGAGGGCTCTCTTCTGCATCACAGACGTTTGTGTGTTCACATGGCACGAAGGAGTGGGGAATTCTGTGGGGTCTCTTTTATAAGGGGCTACCTGATTCTTGAGGCCTCCACCCTCCTGACTTCAGCACCTCCCAAAGACCCCACCTTCTCAAACCAGGCCATTGGCATTAGGATTTCAACATAACTTTTGGGGGGGATACAAACATTCAGACTGTAGCAGAGGGTTATTGATGCTCCAGTTCTTTTCCTTTAACTGCTCATTAGTGTTTCTTCTGTACAATTATACCTCAAATTAATTATCTGTTCTACTGTTGGTAGAACATAGGTTGTTTCCAGGAGTCTGTTATTACAGACATCTCTGCCTCAATGATCTCATATAATCTCTTTGTGAAAATGCATGAGCATTTCTCCAGGATATGTACCTAGAAGTGAAATGAGGGAGTCATGAGATTTTTAAAATTACTCCGTTATACCATAAGATGGATTCTAACTACGTTTTAAACGAGATTTCTGTGTGTACAAATATTCCACATGTAATGTAATTTCTACTTTCTGTTCTTCTAACGTGCAACAGTCTCTTTCCTGTGGGCTTATTTGGATCCTAGCTTCTCTTTTTTCTATTTTATTCCCACTCCCACCTCCCAGCAATTCACCTTGAAGACCCAATTTTTCCTTTAGGTGTCCGTCTGAAAGCCATTTCTCAAAGAGATCTGAGACTCTAGCCCACATCTGGATAAATGCCCCTCCTTGGTTTTCTGGCAAGGCTTGTACTTCGGCTGTTTTGCAATTGCCTATAGCTAAGTTCTCCAAGGACAGGAAGCGCAGCAGAGCACACTGCTATCTTCTGTGCTCAGCGTAGAGCCTGACACGTAACAGTTGTGGAATTAATGGAGGCATGAATGAATGAAGGTAGGACACTAATATCATGTCAACAATGGCAGAAACTCGTGCCTTCCCCACAATAATTGACTGGACCATTGCAGGCTCCACTGTTGGCTAACAGGAGACTAGAGTTCAAGTGTAGAGGGCCAGGGACAAGGTCCTGAGACTCTGACAGGCACCCCAAGGGCAAGGCTTGTCAGTCATGGCCAGGAGGAGATATTTTCAACTCAGACATTCATAAGCTGGGGCCTGCCTCTGTTTACCAGCTGGGAAATCTTCAGAAAATGAACCATGAAAGCCTGCTATGCGGCAGCACTATGCAATAATTTTTCATTTGCCACCAGTCAGCTTCAGGGATCAAGGACAGCTAAACACATAACTCGCTCATGCATGTTATTTTAAAGGCATATTTTAAAGTTATAAATATGGTACATTGAGTTAATGAGGTATGTTCTTTTGGCGACAAATATTTACATTCCACATATGCCTCTTGATGTCAAGAGTGTAACTGTTTCATTTTCTTCTTTTTCTCAGGAGGCTGGGATGCAGATGGAAAAGGCCCTAGTGTCTGGGACACATTCACCCATCAGGGAGGAGAGAGAGTTTTCAAGAACCAGACTGGCGATGTAGCTTGTGGCAGCTACACTCTGTGGGAGGAAGATTTGAAATGTATCAAACAGCTTGGATTGACTCATTACCGCTTCTCTCTTTCCTGGTCACGTCTGTTACCTGATGGGACGACAGGTTTCATCAACCAGAAAGGCAAGTGTTTCTTAAAAATAGAAGGTTGCAGCTTTAATTCAAGGTTATTGCTGCAGTCTGGCATAATTAATCCAGTATGCTATTCTGCAGTGGAGCTTTGAAATGCACGTTTTTAGGGTGATTATAGGATGAATTTTTTGAAATGGGTTTGCATGATCTCTCTTAGTAATATTCTGTTTTCCCTTAACTGGAGATATTTGTTGGGAAGGGACAAATAGGTGGGTAGGAAAGGGGGTGGGAATAATAAGTGTTTCATTTGTGGAAGATATTCTTGAGTATTAACCTAAAGGTAAATCTCCAAAACTTATGTATTGAGCTATTTTCAGTTGCAGTATGCTGCAAAGAGTTATGAAAGGCCCTGGAGAACTGGAGAAGATTTCGAGTGTTTCAACTGGAGCTGAGTTAGTGGAGCAAATTAAGTAGCACACAGAGATGAGCACCAAAGCATCTGGAGTCCGCTTAATTTGGGATTAAGGGCCAGCTACATCACTTACTATCTGTGGAAGCATCCCTTATGCATTTTTTCTGCCTCAGTTTCCCCACAAGTAGAAAGGAATACTCTAATAGTTCCTAGTTCAGAGAGTTGCTGGAAAATTAAATGAAATAATCTTTGTAAACCGCTTTATACAGTAGCTGGTATATCATAAAAGCTTTCAAAAAGTGTTAGCTATTATTCTTATTAAGCTTTGCCATTAAAAGGACTACTGCCCTCTTTGTGTTATTTATGAGGCATTTTATATACATTTTCTCTAATCCCCATAATCAGTGAGAAAGGTATAATCAATCACATTTTACAGTGGTGCATATCCAAATCCAGATATTTTGTAAATAGTATATTTGGAATTTAAGCCTAACACCTGGCTAGTTCCTTCCACACAACAGGGTTGGCAAACTATGACCTGAGAGCCAAATTTGGCCTGCTTCCTAATTTTGTAAATAAAGCTCTATTGCAGCAGAGCTGTGCCCATTCATTACATATAGTCTGTGGTTGCTTTCCCACCACAATGGTAGAACTGAGTAGTTGGGGCAGAGATCATAGGGCTTGCAGAGCCTACAATATTTACTACCTGGTACTTTACAAGAAGTTTTGTGACCCCCATACTACAACTTAAGGGCTTCTTAATAAAGAACCTTTATTGCTTCTTTGTTCTGGAAAATATTTCACACTACTCCTACGGTTGGGACTAGGTGAGGCAAGTGATACGTCTAAGGTGCAAAATTTAAAGAAATGTTGGCTCTCAGGGTCTCAGAAGTGCAAGATGGGCACTTGCAGCCTCCTGAGTGAAGGCGCCTGCTTGCCCCACCCTACTTTCAGCTGTGGTGCCTTCAATGATCCTCGGGGGTTCTATTTGAATAAGTTGTCGGATTTCCTTCATAGTAAGAACAATCTGTGATAACAACTACTAGGTGGGCTTGTGTACTTGCTAGGCTCATTTTATGTAAGTTGAGGTGACCTGAACATTGGGAACTGCAGCTGCAACCTATGTCTCTCCCAAGATAGGGACAACACAAGGGTAGCAGGTCCATTGCTCGATTCCAAAGACAGTAGCTCCCTTGACTAACTGCTCTTGGCTGAATGTCTACTTTCTTGACATCACTGGCCAGGGTTTTTTGTATTGTTTTGTTTTGTTTTTTATTTTGTTTTGTTTTCTTTTGTTTTGTTTTTTCCTGACTTTGAACAGAATTTAATTTGTTGTAAAGTTTAAAAGTGAACTAATAATTTTCTGCTTTGCTCATTCGTCATCTGTAACCTTCTCTTTTCTCAGGCACCATCACATCCCCAAGGACTAAAACCTAAGAGTAATCTTAGTTGCTGGGTCTACTTATTTTCACTCATTTTCTGTCCTTTAATCCCTTGGACAAAATGCTGCCCCAGCAACTTGCCTAAAGCTTTGTCTCAGTTGTGTTGGCTTGCATCATCTCCTGCTAAAAACAAAGCAAGATTAAAAAATAATAATAGTATTTATTTATTTGAGGAGGGGAGGGGATGAAGGAGAGGAAGAGGGAAAATAATCCCAAGCTGACTTCCTGCCGAGCACAGATCCCAAAGCAGTACTTGATCTCATGACCTCGAGATCATGACTTGAGCCAAAATCAACAGCCTGTCACTCAACTGACTGAGCCACCCAAGCACTCCTATAACATTTTTTTAGTCATCTTAAGCCTCAACTGCTGAACCACCCAGGTTTCCTAACTTATTTATTTTATAATTGGAAGATTTACCTCCTTATTCTCTTTATCTATTTTGCTCATCCTCACTCCTCCATCCTCTCTAGCAACTATCAGCTATAGATATCTATATCTTTGTATCTCTATATCTATATCTATATCTATATCTATATCTATATCTATGGAACTGTTTCCATTTTGTCTTGTTTGCTCATTTGTTTCCTAGATTCTGCATGTAAGTGAAGTCATACAGAAATTGCCTCTGACTTATTTCACTTAGCATATTACCCTCTAGGTCCATCTATGTTATTGCAAATAGCTAGATTCCATTCTTTCTTATGGCTGATCAATATTCCATTATGTATACACAGACACGTGTACACACACATACATACACACATAAACCACATCTTTATCCATTCGTCCATCAATGGACATTTAGGTTGCTTTCATATCTTGGCTATTACAAATAATGCTGCAATGAACACAGAGGTTCATATGTCTTTTCAAATTAGTGTTTTTGTTTTCTTCAGGTAAATATCTAGAAGCAGAATTTTTGGATCATATGACAGTTCTATTTTAATTTTTTTGAAGAACCTGCATACTGTTTTCTATAGTGGCTACACCAATTTACATTACTACTAACACTGCATGAGGGTTCCCGTTTCTCCACATCCTCACTAACACTTGTTATTTCTTGATAATAGCCATTCTGACAGGTGTGAGGTGATACCTCATTGTGGTTTTGATTTGCATCTCCCTGATGGTTAGTGACATTGAGCATTTTTTCATGTGCCTGTTGGCCATCTGTATGTCTTTTTTGGAAAAATGTCTATACAGGTTCCCTGCCTATTTTTAAATCAGATTGCGTTTTGATATTGAGTTTTATGGGTTCTTTAAATATTTTGGATGTTAAACCCTTCTGAAACTTTTTTTTTTTTAATCTCAAGTGATTTCATTTGGTAAGAATATTTACATACTTTACTGCAGGAATATTAAGGGACAGTGACCCAGACCCACTGGGAGTGTTAATATATGTTATTTGCTCTGTATTTCCTTTCTAAAAATCCAGAAATTCTGACCACATTTGTCCCCAAGATTTTCAGATAGGGGATTACCATACCACTATGTCAATATATGAAACTATTTAAAATGAACTTGAGATATACAGAAGTTCATGGAGCACTCTGTAGATCAGTAATCCAGGAGCAGGGCAGCGGAAAAGATGAGGGTGGTGGTGGTGAGACTGGAGATAATGGGACCACTTGAATGATGTAGGGAGATCACTTATCTACATCTCATGTGGGGATCATGTGCCCCAGCGCTGAGCTCTTCATGTTTGGCCCCAGCTTTTGTAAAGTCATAACTCATTAATATTACAGACTTTTCCATGAACAAGAGGGCATGGGAGGTGCTTCCAGTAGGCAAGATTTCAATATGGGGTTGTTCACTCTTGTGCAGTGATCTGTTGAAGCAACTGGAACTGTTTTAACTTAGAAAGGCCATCATTTGTTTTTTCTGTTTAAGCATTTTCTCAAAGAGCATGTAAAGAATTGGGAAACCCATGTCACTATCCTTTACAAGGCACCTCCATTTTTTTGTATTCAACTCCCTATTTTAAAGTGTGATTAGAGGACATTTGGAAACTTGTAAAATCTTATGTTCCCAAACTGGAAGAATATTTTATGAAGTGGAATTGTTCCACAGCCTTTCTCTTTCAAATGTCAAGTTTTCAAGATTTAACAAGAAGAGATTGAGCTGGCAACTGAAATCACATATTTCTGCAATTCTCAACTGTTCAAGTGAATTTTCATATCTGCCACAAATGCAAGTTTCAGATGATTAGTAGGGACCCAAGTATTGGAAATAAAAAAAAAGAATGTTTATGCAGAATTTCTTATTCACTTTAGTATTTAAAATATGAGCACAGTTAGCAGGAATGGTAAAGTAAATAACCAAAGAAACATTTACTAATCTCCTACTCCATATTGAACAGTGTTGTTAGGCTGAATAATGGCTCCCCAAAGATGTTCATCCTAATTCTTAGAAACTGTAAATATGTTTTCTGACATGGTAAAAGGGACGTTAGAGCTGTCATTATATTAAAAATCTTGAGATGGGGAGATTATCCTGGATTATCTGGGTGGTCCCAGAGTAATAACATGAACCCTTACAAGAGGGAGGCAAGGGGATCGGAACCAGAGAGAAGATATAGGAACTGAAGGAGGTCAGAGAGAAGAGGTACACTGTTGGCTTTGAAGGTAAAGAAAGGGGCCATGAGCCAAGGAATGCACGCAGCCTCTGGAAGCTGGAAGAGGCAAAGAAATGGGTTCTCCGGGGCAGCCCCGGTGGCGCAGCAGTTTAGTGCCGCCTGCAGCCCAGGGTGTGATCCTGGAGACCCTGGATCGAGTCCCACGTCAGGCTCTCTGCATAGAGCCTGCTTCTACCTCTGCCTGTGTCTCTGACTCTCATTCTCTCTCTGTGTCTCTATGAATAAATAAATAAATAATTTAAAAAAAAAAAAGAAATGGGTTCTCCTTGAGAGCCTCCAGAAGGAATTTAGCCCTCCTGACATGTTGATTTTGGTTCATCGAGAATCATTTTGGATATCCAATGCCTAGAACTATAAGATGATGAATTTGTGTTGGTTTAAGCCACTAAGTTTGTGGTACTTTGTTATAGCAGCAATTGGAGACTAATGCAGGCAGTGTGCTAAGAGAATGTAGGGCAATTAAAGAAATTAACTGGTGGAATGAGTCTAGAGGAGAGTGACCTCGTTATCATGTGTGATAGATGGTAGGCACTTGACCAAAATTAATTCTACATTAAGACATTTTTAGTTTGACTAGCAAGATTCCTGTTTAGTAATTTTCTGTACTGAGACATCATCTGTGCAAGTCCTAGCCATGCCCTCTTCTAAGGGAATTTCCCTATTTCTTTGTTCTACATAAACCTGCTTCACTCCCGGCCATAGCTGACTGAACAAGGGAAAGACCTCTTTCCTTGTAGACGTATTATTGGGTAACCTAATGGAAAAGGAGAATCTTGCTCAATTGTCTTCACCTCTCAGGGATGTTTGGAATCAAGGAGTTGAGAATCTGAGTTGGTTGGTGTTGGAACCAGGACTATAAGGTAGCTTTGCAAATGGGATGCCATTTTGAGATCATAGCGAATTGGATGCTAAGGAAATGGGTTCTGGGAGAAGGAAAGGAATCAAGTAGATGTGTTGAATGAAATTGAATGAGTGAGACAAGCTTTCTGGAGAGGCAAACACTTTCTCGGCCTCCAGTTTCAATTCCCTTGAGTTTCAGTTGTAATTTTCCATCATTGGGTATCTGATAGCTCTCTATCATTTTGAATAATGCCCATGTATCCCACACTGACTAGCCACCTGCCCCTCATGCTACCTTTATAGTTGAGTTAATCAAAGTGGGTTACTTGTCTCTATATCTAAAAGACCTTTAACTCAAATTTGCTTTATAAGTCTAAAGATGAAACAAGATGGAATAGGCTTGATTAAATCAGAAAAAAAAAAAAAAAAGGTAGTATGTATGAAAGAAGGCTGTGGGAGTCTTAATGGTTAATCAGTTATGCCCTAAATATCCAGAAGCAAAACAGGGTCCAAATATCCTGTCAAAGTTTCAAGATCCCTAGATTGGTAACAAATGATCATTTAAAAATATATATTTGTTCAGAGAATTAGTTACTACTGAATTGTGCTGATAAAGCTAGAGAAGTCTTTCATGGTTTGTTCTCATTTTTTACTCAAAATGGTCATGAGGTGTCACTACTAATATGCCCTTTTTGCTGAGAAGGAAACTTAGGTGTAGACAGACCAAGTGATTTATCCACAAGTCCACGATTCTTTGGTGGAACTGTTTGACTCTGGAGCTCTGCTCTTAAAAATCTTACTTCACCGCTTCATGGGAAACTTGCGTTACAGCACCAAACCAGAAGTGCTCTGTACAAACCAGAAGCACTCAGTTCTGGGATGTTAAATATTAATTATGCAATGCTCTGTTGCTCTGCCAGGCTGATGAGTGAGAAAAAAATCTTATTTAAAAAATTTTAAATCTTCAATTCAACTAAAGATTATCATGTGTTTGAATTACATTGATTGCTATCATTAATGATTGTGCCATATCTAATGATGCTTACAAGAGACAAATCATTGATTCCTCCAAAAATGAAAAAAAAGGGGGGGGAGGGGATCCGATATTATGAATCAGCTCCAAAATAGGTGATTGTGAAGACCTGTAAAATAGAGTCACCATGTTTCTGGTTCTGAAACATTCATGGGACGTGGAATGTCATGGTAGGACAGGGTCAGTCTTTGTAGTGAGATGGGCTGAGTTAAGGGGCTTAAATGCTGGTAGTGCCATATGACAACCATATGACAACGTTATCACTTAAGTCTGGTATTCACTCTCTTTGAATATTGGTTTTCTTAGATGCTTAGTGAGGATTAGAATGCCGACTTTTAGGGTTTAGGGCTAAGATTAAACAAAATGTGTGACATTTGGTATGTATAGTATGAATACAATAAATAAAAGCTGATATTATTTTTATATTCAGAGCCAATGGAAGGAATTGGTTATGAAAATCTTAACACAGGGCAGCCCAGGTGGCTCAGTGGTTTAGCACCTCCTGCAGCCCAGGGCCTGATCCTGGAGACCCGGGATCGGGTCCCGCGCTGGGCACCCTGTGTGGAGCCTGCTTCTGCCTCTGCCTGTGTCTCTGCCTCTCTCTCTCTCTCTCTCTCTCTCTCTCTCTCTGTGTCTCATGAATAAATAAATAAAATCTTAAAAAAAAAAAAAAAGAAAATCTTAACACATACCAATTCCCAACTGATTCCATCATACCATCTTTGGGTATTGCATTTTACAGGTGAGGATATATGGGCTTACAGAGGCCCAGGGATGGGATTGTGGGATGTTCTTTTATTGCAAGAGATAAGAAAAACTATACATTTTGGTGAATATATTAGTATTCTATTGCTGCTGCAACAAATTTACCACAAGCTTAGCTGCTTAAAAATAGCATAAATTTTATAACTGAAAATAATATAACATTGTATATTAATTATATTTTAATAAAACCCCACAAATGTATTACCTTAGAGTCATCAAGGCCAGAAGTCTGACATGGGTTTCTGTAGGCTAAAATTAAGGTGCCTCCATGGTCGCATTTTTATCCACAGGATCTAGAAGACAGTCTTTCTTGGCTCATTCAGATTGCTGGAAGAACTCAGTTTCTTGTGCTTGTAGGACTGAAGTCCTATTTCCTTGATCGGTATGAACTGAGGGCAATTTTAAGTTTCTAGAAGCCACCTGCATTCCTTGGCAAGTGGCTTCCTTCTTCTGTCTTTAAAGTTGGCAATAGTGGGTTGAGTCCTTCTTATGCTACTACCCTCTCCTACTCCTTCTTCTATTATTGTATCTTTCTGATCCTCTCTGCTCTAATCATTCATTTCTAGGGTGTAGTAGTTTGGGCCCATCTGAATCATCTAGAAATCTTCCCATCTTAAGATCCTTAACCCTAATCACATATGCAAATCCTTTTTGCTATGTAAAGTAACATATTCACATGTTTCATGGATTAGGGCATGACATCTTTTTGGAGCTAGGGTATTCCATCAAGTGAGTAATGGCATACAAATGGGTCTTCCAAGTATGGAGTTATTATGCATGATTCACATTATGTTCTGGTTTGCAAAACAAGTGAACTGTTGTTAAAAATATCCACCCTTACAGACAGATAGGTAGACAACACATGGCCTTGCATAATTTGGTGTCTGTTTACCCCTCACCACTCTTATTCTTTCTCTGCTCAGCTATACATTCTCATTATACTGAACTTACAGTTCCCAGACAGAACTACACTTGGCTAAATTACAATATAAATGCAAACAATAGCCAGTCCATATATGATAATAAAACTCTGAGCCACAAAAAAAATCTGGGAAACCCAACCACAACCTCTGCAGAGATTGGTCCAGAATAGTCAGAACTTGGTCAATGTCTGCAAACTTTTCTGTTTCTATTGTTATTGTTGTTGTTGTTGTTGTTGGTGGTGGTGGTGGTGGTGGTGGTGGTGGTTCATTCTCTTGCTCCCTGCTTCCAACTTAGGACCAACCAAAGAAAACCAAATAAGTGGCCCAAAGCAATTGCTTAGGATGCCCCATTTCTAGTTAGCCTACCTCCCACCTCCCTGTGCCAACAACTTTCGATCAGAAGGTAACTGAACCTTCTCCTTCCCCTCCTTTTTGTCACTCTAAAGCTTTCCCTCTTCCTTGACAGTCTTTGAGTATCTGTCAAATGCAAGCGGTGATGGCTGACTCCCTTGCTACAGCAAACTGAATAAATAGGCTGCTCACAATCGGGTGGTATTTATTTCCACACCCTCTTTATTCTTTCACATATTTGTTTCTCTTTGTTCTCTTTTTGGATCACTTGTTCTTCCTTGCCGTATGCGAGTAATTTATATTCATCATTTGAGTGTCAGCTTAGATGTCACTAATGACAACAATAACAATAATTATTAAAATGATAGCTAACCTGTACTGAGCCCTTACCTTATGCCAAGAGCTATTCTAACCATTTTCAATTTATCAACTCTTTAAACCCTTGCAATACATTATTGAAGTAGGTTTCTATTATTGTCAAAAATTTTACAGACAGAGAAAGATAACTCAGAGAGATAGAGTAACTTGCCTAAGGTCACTGAAATAGGTGAAGGAATTGGGATAGAATTGTGGTAGCCTGTTGCCCTATTTTACTTTTGAAATCATGATGGTGTATTGCTTTCAAAATAAGTTTTCAAATGTCTTCAGTTTGGAATGGGTACTCCTTATCATATGCTTGAAAGGTATTTAATTTGTCTTTACCAATAACACTGTATTATAATTGTTTACAAATTTATCTATAATCCCTACTAAAATTGAAGCTACCTTAGACCCAGAACAGTATTATCTTACATACGTTTGTATGTCCAGCATATAGTAGCCTATCTATACATGTGTATTTAAGGGATGAACAAATTAATGATTGAATGAATAAATTTAAAAATCTGAATTATTTTTTTAATTGGAGGATACTAAGTTAAAAACAGAAAAAGGGACCCTGCTTCTAGACAAACTTTGAAAGCAACACAATTCTACATATGAATGTACAGTTATTATCCAGGAAACAATCTCAAAACAGGACAACTTCCTCTCCTGAGCTTAAGTTTCTTCCATAATCTTAAACATAAAATCACAGGAAGCACTAATACTGGTTTCTCCCCAGAAGGTGTCTTCCAATTAGGAGCCATTATTAGGTTGGACTCTACATCTTCTTGGCATTGGGTTCTGAGGCAGAGTATTTCTAACTTAATAACATTCTTCTGAACTCTACCACAATCCTAAAAATCTCCCCGCCCCACCACCATACTTACAGTGCTAGAAAATTAGCTGAGAGCCAGGGGTGGCTAGGTATTCTCTTTGACTATGTCAGCATTTTAGAGCAAAGTCCCCAACCATGTTCCATAACATGCCAAGCCTCTGGCCAACTGCCCTTTTAATCCACATTCTGGGAGCTCTTATTCACGCTCAGTGGGTCTGCTTTTTAGACTTGAAAGACTGATATATCTGGAGAAGCACTGAAGCAGTCATCTGGTTCAATTCCTTTACTTTATATTTAATACCACTGAGAACCATTCATTCATTCAACAAATATTTATTGAGTATCTACTGAATTTCTGGTTTTGATCCTGGATTTGGGGGATCCAGAAGTGAATTAGATAAGGCCCCAGCTATTATGAGGCTTATATTCTTAATGAGGTTAAGACACAAATCAAGCTAAGAAACAATTTCATTCAGTGTGGCCATAACACAGAGTTGTGTGGTAGCAATTTGCCCAAATGTATCCCTTTTAGAACATATGTCTTCTACATCTTCCATCACACCCCTGACTTTCTGATCAGCCATTCTTCCTTGGCAGCCTTAATGTTTCCTCTCAAACTTTAACTGATTATATGTAGGAAGTAACAAACCTTATTTTGGATTAAAATTGTTAAGGAAATTATTCCTGATCCTCTCTGCTCTTTACTTATTGTTGATGTTCTAAAAATAAGTTTTCTTCTCATGCTTCATTTTTGTTTTTCTCGTAGGAATTGACTATTACAACAAGATCATTGATGATTTGTTAGCTAATGGAGTCATGCCCATAGTGACCCTCTACCACTTTGACTTGCCTCAGGCCTTAGAAAACAAAGGAGGTTGGTTGTCAGAGGCAATCGTTGAATCCTTTGACAAATATGCCCGGTTTTGCTTCAGTACTTTTGGAGATCGAGTCAAGCAGTGGATCACCATAAATGAGCCTAATATTTTTGCCCTGCTGGCATATGATCTTGGTATATTTCCTCCTGGCATACCTCACATCGGAACCGGAGGTTATCAGGCAGCTCATAATTTGATTAAAGCTCACGCCAGATCCTGGCACAGCTATAATTCCTTATTCCGAAGAGAGCAGAAGGGCATGGTGTCCCTAGCAATTTTTGCTCCCTGGGTGGAACCAGCAGATCCCAACTCAGTGTCTGACCAGGAAGCTGCTAAAAGAGCCATAGCTTTCTCCTTGGATTTCTTTGCTAAACCCATATTTACTGATGGTGATTATCCGGAAGTTGTCAAGTCCCAGATTGCCTTCATGAGTAAAAAGCAAGGCTATCCATCATCAAGGCTTCCAGAATTTACAGAAGAAGAGAAGAGAATGATTAAAGGCACTGCTGATTTCTTTGCTCTGAATTATTATACAACTCGCTTAGTCAAGTACCAGGAGAATAAGAAAGGAGAACTGGGTTTTCTCCAGGATGTGGAGATTGAAATTTTTCCAGATCCATCTTGGATAAGTTTGGGTTGGATCTACGTGGTACCATGGGGAATACGTAAACTACTGAAATACATTAAGGTAAAACACAGTGTTTCTGTTCATGTATGCCGAAGTATGGGAAGACAGACATATGTGTGAACTTGGAAAAAGAACGGTTTTAGGCAGTAGGTTATACTTTTGTTGGCTTGGGAAGAGAGATTAGGATTTAAGTTGGTGAGGAGTTAACTAGCTGATAAGAGGCTTCAATACCATGGTTAAAGTTGAGATTCTCTGTTAAAGTCAGTTGTGGTCATAGGAATAGCTTGGGCATATTTTTCAGGCTGATGTCACAATTATAATTATTAAAAAAAGCATATTAAGGGTTGAAATTGTTGGATCCTTTTTGGGCCTCTGTTATGCTGGATGGAGTCCAGGTGGCTAAAATTAAAATTTTAAGTTAATGATTTTTAGGACCCTTGCTGTGGGGGGATAGAGAGTGTAGCTGTTGGTGGGACCAAAGGGTTAAAGAGTAGTGACAATCAGCAGATGCTGATGGAAGAAAGATATTTCTATCTTCTCATTATGATAAGAGTCATTTGACTGTCTTCATGGACATTTGCACAGTTTTGATTTTCCATTGTTAGTCATAAAAGGTCAGTGCGTGGAAAATTAAGTTAATAGGGTCAGTGCAATTTGATGAAAACTAGTTTTGAGTTGTAGCTTAGAGAAGATAGAGGGTAATGCACCTGATTTTATGAGTCTTTTTTTTTTTTTCTTTTTACATCTGTTTGGAATAAAACTTCTGCTCTCTTGTTTCAGGACACATATAATAACCCTGTAATTTACATCACTGAGAATGGGTTTTCCCAGGGTGACCCTGCATCTCTTGATGACACTCAGCGCTGGGAGTATTTCAGACAGACATTTCAGGAACTATTCAAAGGTACCATTTGAAATGATGAAAGATCAATTGTGCAAACTTAATATAATTTTCCCATGTGCCTATTTGCATTCAGCAAAGACCAATGATTTTGAAAGCTGAAATTCATGTAAATCAGTGTAAAGCCATGTAATTAAGAGAGAAGAGAAAAAGTATTTAGGAAAGAGGAAGGTGAGGATTTGGGCCTAGCTTCAACCTCCCCAAATTTAATCAAGTAAAAGCGACCGTCTTCAGTATTTTGTGACTCCTGGGTGAAGGTGACATGAACAGAAGGGGTAGTGGCTGCTGAAAGAGAACATTAGTTATTATAAAAAGATTAGCACTGACCAACTACATCATGCCTATTTGCATATTTTTTTATATCCTAACTACCAAGAAATGAATTGACAGAATTTTTAAAGGACCAAACATTAAAATGGCTTTGGTTGAGTTTCGGCCTCAAATGAGTCTTCCATCACTATGTGTTTCCTTTAAGCTGTAACCAAACAGCCCCATTTAAGAACAGGTTTTTGTCACATAGAATCTGTGAATTTTATTTCAAGACAATATTATTATTCTAGCAACTGTTCTTTCTCCATGGAATTCTCTTCATATTTGAAAACAAATGTGAAGGAATAATCTCCAACTGGTAACACACATTTCTACACCAGTTAATTTCCCCATTTCAGCATCTACTTGGAACACTCTTGCGTCGTAAATTTAATTTCTCCTCCCTATAAAGGAATCATATCAGAGACACAAAATCCAATGTAAAATGAGTCTTTCAATTTCCTTTTTTACTATGATAGGCACACTTCTCTCTATCATTCTATTTGAAAGGTCCTAGAATTATTCTCTCCAAAATTAGTAATATACTGAAATCAGCTAGAAAGAATTCTAGAAAGTGACACAAAATGGTCTCTTTCCAAAACCTAAAATATATTGTCCTCAGCCCCTCACTCAGGCGTGGAGTTTATTGGCAGAGGGCAATTGGATTCCTACGATTTGATCCAAGTGAAATAATTCTTTTGTATTACATGCAAAACAAATTATTTCTCTAGGTAAGAATTCACTTTCTGATTAAAACAACAACAACAACAACAGGAAATGTCTAGTTTTCTGAGATTCCACTCCTCTTTCTCCCTGTAAATGTAAACCCTATTTAGAGTTAATCCATTCCTCCCAGAGGAAAGTAAGCTGGTTACCAACAGGCAGATTTATGGATGGTATGAGGACCACAAATGACTTGTCCGAAATTGTTCTGTGTATTTTTGGGAAAAGGGAGAAAAATAGAAATTGGCTTTCTTCATTTCCAGCTTGGTGCTCCGTTTACTGCTAACATATAGGGGCATTTCATTGCTCTTTGAAATAGTTTCAAGTACTTTAATATAGTCCCTTAGATCTTTAACGCTAAAAACGTGGTAGTAGACCCACAAACTAAGACAACTTAAAGATAGAAAAGTAATTGAAAGTGAGAGTGGAAAATGTGAGAAGATTTGGGTTTCTGAAGGGCAGAGAAGGAGAATAGGATTAGAAACAAAATTCTGTTTTTCTACTTATTGAATTTCAATTGTGTCTTTAAACAGATGGAAAAAATACCGTGCACTTAAGACATTAATTGTTCACAGTATGCATGTTCTCTTCTGACTTTTAACATTAGGTGATCTATATTTATTGTAATTAATACATAGTATTATATTTACTTTGCTTTTTAAAAAGATGTAGCCTTTCAAATGTGCAGAAATCTACTTCTTGACAAGAGAAAAATACGTGTTCTCTCTTCTAGAGTGGGTATAGTGATAGCTATTTCTTACATATTGTTGTAGACACCGATTATTTAATCTGTTGTGAAACTCTTTTCTGGTAATTACTCCCTTTTCTCTATGAAATATCCACCTCAGGCTTACCACAGCGACAGTCGCGTCAGTAGAATAACATCCCCCTCCTCCTAACACAGAATTGATTGATTTAAATGTAGGCACATGATATGACCTAGGCCAATCCCTGTTCTTCCCTGAGATTTAGAATTTGGGCCAGTTGCTTTGTCTCTTAGTCTAGGTTGGGCAGGGGAATGTAGCTTTGTGAGCTGTTGGTAGCTATGTCCTGCCATGGAAGCTAAGGAGTAGTATGAAGGGTTGCTGCATCGAGGAAGTGGAGGCAAGAAATAGGAAGAGCTTCAGGTGACACTTGAGCCTATAATTCCAGTTTTTTCCTCAGACCCAGATGCATGCATGCTCTTGAGAGACATTACTTTTGCTCATAATTGAGTGCTCTTTCTGCTTCACCTGAATCTGATTGGTTTTCTTTCACTTGGAGTGTGAACACTCCAAAGAGTGTTAACTGATGGTGACATAACACTTCATTTTCTAAACAGTGAGGTGAGGCCATTGCTCTTATTATACAGATGAGAAAACTGAGTTTCAAAGAGGCTAGCTAAGTCATTTGTCCAAGATCACAAAGTTAATAAGAAATACTTCCTGGAACCAAGCAGAATATATGCGTCTTTACTGCTACTACCACTATTTTGGTGTTTGATGAGGTCTGTGAGTTCAGGGCTTTTGGACTCAGAGTGGTTGCTTGTTGTACCACACAGAACCTTTTGCTCACCTTTGGTACTCTGAACTTGCATAGATTCTTGAAATCTGCAGGAGCCAACAAGTCCTATGACCTTTTGGACAAAGCTCAGACTGCCCTCTCCTCCCCCAATCCTGCCTCTCGTCAGGGGAGTGGAGCTTAATTTACTAATCAATGTCCTGAGACTCCTTTGAGGTAGTGCTGAAGATGTAGATCGGCAAGAACTTTACTAGTAAGAAGCACCCTGTGAGTGATTAAAAATAATAACAGGCCAAGGAAGACATTCATGGGAAGTGCTGCAGGTGAGAGCCCGCCTGAACCCAGGGAGTCAGATAGATGATGGCTTTGTGATCCCCACAAACAAAACCCTCTCTCCAACATCACACGTATGGACAGGCACATAATGACACTATAGTTGGATCAATGACATCTGCCTGGAGGTCTTACTGATCTCTACAGAGAAAAACCCACGGCAATTAATTGAGCAGTAAAAAGTAAGCTAATGTTTTTATTTCCTTTTGGGAAAGGGGGAAAAAAAAGAAAAATGTCATTTCAAGAAAAAAAAAAGAAAGAAATCAACTAATGCCTTTTTAATCATTGTGTTATTTAAATAGATTGTGTTTTAATTAATATAGATACAGATTAAAGAAAAGCAACACAGTAGAGATACAGAAAACTTGCAAGAACATATAACCAGGCTTATATTTCAGCTCTGCAAGTGATTCGATGAGGGACCTTTGGCAAATCGTTCAACCTCCCAAACTCTCAGTTTGTTCATCTATAAAGATGGATTAACGCTTTTCCTGACAAGGTTGTTGGAAAGATTCCATTTAATGAGCTCATGTGTAATCACCCCCAACCAGCAACTGCCTGGCACACAGTAGGCTCTCAACCAATGCTATTAATTATTATCATTACAAAATGTGTACTCTTAAGAATACATTGATCACCCCAAGTTATTTAACTTTTTATTTTAAAAATGTTATGCTAAGACTTTTTTTTTTTAATTTTCCACCAAGTATTTAAGTTATAGCACAATATTCCCTTATACCTGCAGGCTTCTCCATCATTCTTTTTGGGGAACCCCTTAATGAATGTTGCACCGTAGGCCATCTGGCTCTCTACAGTTGACTTCTGTGGAGTAGAAAGCAGCAACGGCCTCCGTCCATTCATTATTTCCATCAGGAGTGTTGCCAGATTAGGTGAAAAATTAAATCATTGGCAGCAGAAATAACCACCCAGCACCTGGGGGGCTGCAATAGCCCTGCCACATGAATTTTTGCATAGGTTCAGAAAGCAGTGATCTTCAGAGTTAAGCTTTTCTCACATCGTAGGAATCTCTATTATATTCATAGAATTTGACCAGTCCTTCGTCAGGAAAGTTGAAGTTCACACGTACACACACACACAAGTGGATGCCTCAGGAATTAGAATGTTGCTGAGGAAGGGTGTGGAGCAGGGGCGGTTACTCCCGAGGGGTAGCACTCCAGCCGTGACCCCAATTCTCCTTAAAGGCGATTTGAGCCTATGTTCCACCCGTTCCTCACCTGCCTGAGGATGTGCCCAGCACAGGCCTGCGTTTTACTTTCCTCAGCCTGGAATGCCATGGTCTCTGCCTCCTTCCTGGCCCACATCCCGTTGTTTGGAGTACAGGAGCTTGCGGGAAGCCAGACAAGACCTGGGTTTGAGACCTGGTTCTGGCTGCTCACAAGCTCAATAATTTTGGGATGATTCTTAAACAAACAACACTTCCGCCATCTAATCTTTAAAATAGGGATAATGAGAACATCTGTCTTCTAAAGAGTGGTGAAAAATGAACAAGGCGATGCCAATAAAGCCTAAACACAAAGTCTAGAACATTACAAAGGATTCTGTAAATGGTGGCTAAGTTTGGAGCAGGGCCATGGACCCTCTGAGTGCTGGAGCTATGCCTGATTCATGATTATATCTTCAGCCCTGACTCCCATTAATGCTGTGTAGTAGGTGTTCTACACATTTGTTGAATTTGGACGCGTCTATCGGAGAAGAGTTGGCCAATGGGTAATGAGATATAAATGATTAAATAATTGGGAACTGTATTTTCTTTCCCTAAAGAAATATACCCCATAGAGAGGGGGAAAAAAAAAAAAAAAAGCAGACTTCTGGAAAGTTTCTGAGCCAGCCCAACTTTCCCATCAGATCCATGCCTGAGTTAGCACAGCAGTAGATGATTGCAGAGAAGGTTTGTTAATGACCAGCTTTAGGCTTTTAATGACAAAACCCCTCAGCAAGATGTCATCGAAGTTATTGAAGACTTCACTGAGAGTGGTGAAGCTGATGCATTGTAACAAGAAGGTTATAAATCTTGCAGCTCGGGTATACCAGCAAGACAAGATGCTGAGCACAGAATCGTCCTGCTGTTGTCTGTCAGCATCCGCCCTCCTTTCCCTCTTCTCCTTCCCACGGAGAGCCAGTAAAGGAGAAATACATCCATTTCCCGAAGTAGCAGAGGCCTGGCAGCCACCTGCCTGGGCCAATTTCAGATCACAGAGGCCCATTTAACTGGACAAAATGTGTTAAAGCACCTGTGTTTTTCTCAATGGGCATTTAAAAAATCCTAAGAATTAAGGAAAGATCTCAAAGGTTAATCCATTGACCTTTTAGAAAAACTAACCGATTAAAAATCCATTGCAAGCGCTGAATAGAGACCCAGGTACCTGCATCTAGAGTTCCACTCCCTACCTATCGAGTTATTGCTTCTCAAGGCCAATCTCTGTCTGCTTAGCCCCAATGAAGCAGCTCATCTCATAGCTCTTGGTCTTGGATGCATGTGGGGTAGGACCTCAGATCCACGTGGCACTCTTGCTCTTGGCTGGACTGCATGAGGGCGACTCGAGGTCAGAATAGAGAGGAAAGAACAAGGTTTGAAGGCCGTGCATAAGAATTGTTCGCGTGCGATAGTGTACAGGCCTGTGGAATTTGAAAAGTCGCAAAGAAAACACTTTTCAATACGTTTGTGTTCCACCAACCTCCACACGCAGACCACACACAAACTCAGACAGCCAGAGGTTACCGGGATTACAGGGTTCACCTTAGACAGACGCCAGATGACCTTCTCCTATTTTGTTTCTTCCCTACTTACCTTTACCTTCTATTCTCCATATAAAGCCTGACGGGGTCAAATGTCTTGGGCTTGAAGAGTGAAGACAGACACCAAGGCCCATTCTAGTGACATGCCTTCAGGTGAGCGCCCATGGGGACCCTGAATGTCATCCTGTTCACCAGTTAAGTGGGACCAATGCTAATCACTGGTCTGCCTAACCCAAAGTCAGTGGTGAAATAAAATGAGATGATTTATGTCCCTATGTGCCCTGAATACGTTAAAATATTAGACGTTATATTTCTATTGATGTATTAACTTTACACTTGTAAGGACATCTGTCACTCTGGCCCAAATCCATCATCTGGACCTCAGCATTCTCCATTGCAAAGAGAAGGGACTGATATTCATTATCCAGTTGCTTTCAACATCTGCCAATCCCAGATTCTGCGGTTTGACTTTCCTGCACATTTCTAAACTGCTGTGATGGTGTGATTGGTTTAGGGGTTTTAGAGAACAGGTACTATGACCAAATGACTGGTGTAGAGCCTGGTGACGCTCAGAATCCCACACACCGTACATGCACACACACACACAGGCTGTGGTTGTTAAGCTGCTTGGCCAGGCTTACCCGGGTGAGGCACATGTTGATATAATTAGGGACGTACACCGTTTAGCAGACACACCGTCCTGGAAACAGAGAACCTGGGGCATCCGCTTCATGGGAATAGCCTTCCTGGAGCAGCTCAATCACCCACCCGAGAATCTGCCTGTGTGCCCTGTGACCAAAATCCACTCTTTACCTTCTCCCTCAGTAGCGTTCCAACACTTCTGCTGTCCCCTGCAGAGGGACATTTCTCTGTGCTTCTTTTTAATTCAGTTTCACCTGCTCTGAGGGGATAATTTCTTAAGGTTCCCCACTACCTGAGGCCCTCAGTGAATTTTAAGACTACTATAAAGTTTTTTAAGAAAGTATTCAGACTTTTTTTTTAGATATTTTATTTATTTATTCACGAGAGACACAGAGAGAGAGGCAGAGACACAGGCAGAGGGAGAATCAGGCTCCTTGCAGGGAGCCCCATGTGGGACTCGATCCCAGGACCCCGGGATCACGACCTGAGCCGAAGGCAGACGCTCAACCACTGAGCCACCCAGATACCCCCCAAAATATTCAGATTATCTCAAACTTAACCTCTCCATTTTTTTATGACAATCTGTCCAGTAATTTTTTGTGTGATGTTACAGCAAATAGAAACTCAGTTTTATTCATATAACTATAAAAGCGACCTGTAAAATAATTGAAGCATAATTTATCTGGAGAAAATCTACTTTTCCAAAATGAAGAGTAGACTCAGTGGAATCTTGAAAAAGGTGAAAAAAGAGGAAGGATTTGACAATGAGTTTTATTTTTTAAATTATTTTTTAAAGATATTATTTATTTATTCATGAGAGAGAGACAGAGACAGAGACAGAGACACAGAGACACAGGCAGAGGGAGAAGCAGGCTCCATGCAGGGAGCCTGATGTGGGACTCTATCCCAGGACTCCAGGATCAGGCCCTGGGCCTAAGGTGGCGCTAAACCTCTGAGCCACCCAGGGATTCCCCGACAATGACTTTTAAAGGAGATATATTTGACATACAATGTTTTGTAAGTTTGAAGTGTACAACATGTTAATTTGATATATTTATATATTGCAATAGGATTACCACCCTAATGTTAGCTATTACGTTGCATAATTATTTCTTTTTTTGTGGTGGGAACAACTGAGATTTAGTTTCTTAGCAACTTCAAAGTTTATAATACAGCATTGTTGGCTATAATCACTATGATGTGCATTAGCTCTCCAGAACTTATTTATTTTTACTTCCCATTTTGTGCCTTTAAAGAACATAGCCCCATTTCCCTCAGCCCCCAGCCACCAGTGACCACCATTCTATTTTGTCTTTATGAGTTTGGCCTTTTTTGATTCCACATATAAGTGATATTATACAGTAGTTATCTTTCCCTGTCTGATTTATATCATGTAGCATAATGCCCTTAGGTTCCATCTTTGTTGTTGAAGATGAGTATTTGCCTTTTTCTTGCAGAATAGTATTTCATATATATATATATATGTGTGTGTGTATATATATATATACACACACACACACATATACATGCACACACATACACCTACCCCACATACCATTTATCCATTCATCTGGTGGTAAACCCTTAGACTGTGTCCATATCTGAGGTCATTGTGAATAATGCTGCAATAAACATAGGAGTGCATATCTCTTGGCTATCATCAAGAAGGTAAGAGATAAGAGTTGGCGAGGATGTAGAGATAAAGGAAAGCACTGCTGGAAGGAATGTAAATTGGCTCAGCCATTATGGAAAACAGTAGGGAGGTTCCCCCAAAAATCACAAATAGAACTAACATACGATCAAGCAGTTCCTCTTCTGGGTAAATATCCAAAGGAAATAACAACATGGGTTTGAAGAGATAATGATTCTTTTTTTTTTAACCTGTTTCAGGAGAGAGGGATGGTGAAATATTCAGGTGATGAGAGAGCTGTTGGAATTGAGAGAAGATGAATGTCTCAGGTTTTTCCTTGGGCCAAGGTGGAGTGGTCCTCAAGCGTCTGCTTACATCAGCCCTTATTCCCTGATCTCCAAAGTAACCTGATTACTACTCGGCCTCCTAGTTAGCCTGAGAATTACAAGCCACTGCTTTGGAACAAGGCTAGTAAGGTTTATCTCAGTGTGATTGGCAGGGGTGTCAATGAAGTTATTAATGGTGTAAATAAAGATCCTACCGGACACCCGAGGGGGGCTCATGGAAAGGATAGGGAGAAGTCGATGGCCAGGTGTCAGCCATTGCTACCCAGGAAACTTAACATGAGTTTCCCAGTGCTTGGAAAGGAATATTCCCCATTATAAATTAATACATTGACATTTATGTTTTGCAAATCAAGGTCTTGTGAGTTCATCAGTGGGGATTAGCTCTGGGTGCACTAAAGATATGAGTGTTTGGATTTGCAGTGTTGGTAATTAGGCTGTAAGTGCTAATCTCACAGTTTTATAGCTTTCCTCTCTGTGGTCTTATCTTCTATTTATAACTCTGACATTACTTATGCTGGTCAGTCGCTCTGTAGTGACATAAATATCGCGTCTGTCAGCTCTCCCAGATTCGTAATTGGGTGAGTAACTGGTTAACCACATCCTACAGTATTTTTTCAATAGCAAGCCTGCCACCGTGTAGAAAAAAAATCAGCAATATTATGAATACGGACATTAAAAATTGGCGCCAAAACTGATTTATGGGCTCCTTGTGCAATTGCGGGGCCTTGTTGCAAGTAAGCACATGTTGAATAAGACAATTGAATAGATGGGAGTTGACAGATACTTTGAGTCTTGAAGGCCCATTATATAATCCTTGGAAGTAAGGGAGAAAACCATCTTCAGAAGAGATGGAGATTATTAAAACATACAAGAGCTCATAGGCAGGATCACTGTGTATAAAGATTTTATTTACTGTTTTTTAATGACATAATTCTGACCAGAATTAAATTTTGGAGTTTTAAGCTATATACTTAAAATTTAGTAGCTGGTCAGTAAATGGGTAATGGTTGATTAGGAAACTGAGTGTAAATAATAGAAGGAAAACTGAATCACTCCTGGGGATTTTAATAAAATAATTAGATTTATACACTATTTTGCTTTAAAAAAAAAGAAATGGTGGATTGTTTTTGCTATTATGAGATAATTTTCATGCTTTGGTATTTATGCATAGGTACTAATTATACCCTTTGGATACTAAATTTGGTTTTGCTCTGACAACAATTGAAATACATGCCAAAGGTTTTTAAACTCTTTGTATAAATACACTTAACTCCTCCGTGCCTCAATTTCTTCATTAGAAAAAGGAAAAGGTTGAACTAGCTATTCTTTGAGATCCTTCCAGTTTAAGAATTTTGTGACCCTCTAAATATCCTTTCGACTCAGATATGTTAAGGATCATATTTTATTAGAACTCTTGATAATTTGTTAGGCTATAAAACTAAATCTAAGGAATTATAATTAATATCCTTTTTTTTTTTTTTTACTTTCTTCACTCTTCTTATTTAGCTACTTAATGTGAAATGTGAACACCTTTCTTAGCTGAACATAAAATAAGATAAAATAAGACCTTGCTCTTCAATGAAGTGTTTCTATTGATATTGATTCAGTTTCCAGGTAACAGTTTCTTGACCTTCAATCTGGGTGTTTCCTCTTCTATTCACTCATACCGAAAATGAACCTTACTTTTCCTCCCCCGAGAAAGTTATCCCTTGGAGATCAGAGTCAGAAGGGTCACCTCAGATTCAAGTTCAACAAAGTTATTGCAGAAGAACATAACATATCAGGGAGGAAACAGATGAACAAATCAGTCCAGAGTGTTAGTATAAAATCCCCAGCTGAACAAGTCCAGGGCAGTTACAATCACGAGCAGTGGAATCACCTTTCACGACATGATCATAGCCAACCCTACCTAATCTATCAAGTTTTAAGACAGTTAAGTATGATTTCCAAGCTTCACCATACATGCATAATTTAATTCAGTTAGGCAGTGCAGTGATTTTCACTTTCCTTAAATTTGAGTTGAGCGTGAATTTTTTTTTTTTTTTTTTTTTGGAGTGTGAAACTTTTGTGTTTGGGTGAGCTCCTGAATTAGAACGAAGACTCGGGTTGCAACCATTTTCAAAATTACCTTCCCACCATAATTCTGCAGACAGACTTTGTAGCTGGGAAGTCTCCTCTTCTATTTGGAACTTTTGAGCACAGAGTTTACTTCAATCAGGGTCTTTTTTTTTTTTTTTTTTTTCTTTCCCCCAAGTTACTGTTTAGGTAGGATTTTTCTTCAACACAATGAAAATATCAGCCTGGTGCTGGAGATGAAAGTAGTTTCTTTCAGAATAGAAAGAAATTCTTAAGGCTTATCTGGAAATGCTCTGTGCAGAGGAGGGGGAGGGAGACCTGTCTCCCTGAATAGGGTCATCTCAGCAACAGCAAAGTCTCCTGTGTGTGAATGAGATTAGCTAATGAAACAGTATCATGGCCTGAGATTATTTTGTACCATTCTAAAGTTCAGCCACATTTCCCCCCTTGTTTGTGAAATTCCATTATAGGAATCACTGCCTGCTTTAGAGATAAGTGAAACCATTATGGGTGGAGGAAGAAAAGGCATTTGAACCTTGAAGAATTTTAATTGGCGCTGGTGAGTGAAGGTGAACAAGAAACCATAAATGTTTCAAGTGAAAACATTAATGAGCTTGGGACTAAACGTAGATGATGAGAGGCAGGATGCATCACATCTGTGATGAAATAACTTTTTTCTCCCCTAACAAGTGGAATTCACTTCTTTAGTAGATTTAAACTGCCTAAATTCTTCAATAATCTTAAATGGCCACATTGTTTCATGAGTAATAATCTAGTCAAATACGTTTTATAGTTAAAAATAAGCCAAATATCACAAAAAATTATTTTACTGGATAAAATGGGGGTACATGAGTGTACATTAAGTGTATATACCTTTATTGGTGCATCATTTTGTTCTGTGGCTGAGACCACGCTGGCTTAGCCTCTTAAAATATTTTTCTTCCAAAGATGTTCAGCCTATGTTGTTGATCCCTTGAATGAACAGTTGGCCTTTCATTTAGAAAGAAACTTCAAAAATATTTCATGGCCAAAGCTTGCTGCCCTCGTGAATATATGATAATAATCTCAAGAGTGACTCGGAAATATTCTTCAGCACTCCTAAAAGAACAAACAGCATGACCCATTGTAAGGTTTGTACAGACAGGCAGCATATTTTATGAATACTTCTACACAACAAGGATTTGCTTATTTGACACAGTGAAAGAGCATATTCTTTAAAGACAGATAGTTCTGCATTCAAAACCTGGTTCTGACACCCTTTCATGCTGTGTGACCTTGGACGAGTTATTCTGACGCTATGAATATCAGTTTGTCATTTGTGAAATTTTATTTTTGGTGAGGATTAATGACATACTTCATATCCCAGAAAAATGCCTAGCACATAAATCCCCCAAATGATAACTATTGCAGTGAATTCTTTGTTAACCAGGATTTTAGAAAAACTGTGACTTCCTGCACAGTCATCAAGTGCTGATAATTTATGCTTCTCTTGATGACCCTGAAATGCATTCTGAATAATTAGAGAAAGATTAAATTATAATCAGTTTAGTTTCAGTGTTAAGTGTATTTTAATTTATTCTCATTCTTTAAAAATTTGTAATCCTTCTGCATGTGGTAACAATTAACAAAAAATATTTGATTAGCTGGAGCACTCCACTTCCTGACTGTCAGACTAATAAAGAGTTTATTGTATATTGTTGGAGTTCAAACTCTGCCCTGCAGATAAACTGGGCATTTGCCGGATGGATTCGCTTCACACTGGTCTGATCTCCATTCTTAGACCTACTGTGTTGACCTCTTGCCTGTTGGAAATTCTAGAATTAATCCGTAAATATCCTTAAACAATATACAAGGGACTGTTTGCATTTCTTTTTTCCTTTTTCTTTTTTTTTTTTTTTATCACAAGGTCATGATGCTGGTCATCCCATCTGATTTTGTGCAGATGAGTAACTAAATCTCACCCTGAGCGTTGTCTGTTCTTTTCTGACAGATATCTAGAGATGGACATCACAACTGACATTAGTAATCAATCTATCTTGGTGTTTCATCAACCTTTACTCTTCTCCAATCATGTTTTAGACTTATTTTCATTGGGCTTTTTAGGCCGTATAACCTTCCTGATGAAAACTTCACTATGCATTTTATCATTTCTGTGGTCCTTTGAACTTCCCACATTTTCTCCCAATAATCCCCTCCTCCACCTTGCCCCACAGAAGGTCATATGCTGCTTTAAAGGATGGCCTAGCAACTGACTTGAGTTAAACATAGTGTCTCCAAAAAATTATCACTTTTACTGTCGTTTTTTGATATCTTAAAAAAGTTCATTTTCAGGCAAGTAGATTGATTTTAGATTGATCAACCATAGGACATGGTATTCATTGGTTTGCCTCTGTCTGGGCCCATTCTGCCTGCCTTTAAATTCCTGCCTTGCCCCCAAATCCCTCCTCTAACAGGATAGTCTCTTTGATAATGTCCTTCATATCCCGGACAACTTCCTCAGTACTCACTCCATAATAATAGCAACAGTGTCGGTAGAAGGGGACTAACTGGTTTCTTTAAAAGGAGAGGCAGCCCAAGGGAAAAACAGCCGGCGAAGGTTTCATTTTGCTTTCCAAGACCAGGCAAGTCTTGGCCCTGGTGTGAAGGCAGGATTGGCTAGGATGCTCCTGTCAAAATGGTGGGAGTCCTTGGTAACACCAGGGAGGGGTCTATATAAGGACAGGAAGCCTGGGTGTGTAGCCAGAAAGCAACCATTAGCATTCTACTGCAGTCCTGTGATTTATCCGAGACTCAGCTCACTAGGTGGCTGTCGCTCAGTTGATAAGGTAGTTTCATGTTATTGCTACCATGTGTAATTTCCCCACAAAGTGGCTTTTTCTCATTAGATAGACATATTAAAAGCCAGCGACTCAATGGCATCACCGTCACTGCTTCTTCAGCTACACAAACTTATATCTATTTAGCTACCACAAACGTGTGTCATGATTGACAAGCCATATTTGCATTAGAGGGCTATTTTGGGTCTTTTGGGAACCATGACTTTGAACTTTGGTATATCAGAATGGTCAGTTGCAATGTTTTATTTCATAGGCTTCTTGAACAAAAGTGTGACATTTCCCTAAGTATGGTATAAGACCATTTGGCAGAACAAGTGAATACAATATATGTTAATACAAATCTCATGCTAAAACTTAAGAACATTCATAAAACTGAAGTTTAAATGTCTTTACTAGCTTTCCATACTGATACATCATTAGTCACAGAAATGTCATATTAAATATTTGTGTTGGTCAGTAGTTGAAGGGTGTTTATATGATGTATCTTATGTTTCTGACTTTCGAAATTCCTAATGCCGTATTCTCTTATAAATATGCGTAACTGCATTTACCTGAAGTCCTTTATTACTTTCCTTTGATTTAAGGGAGATTTGTTTCTTGAAAAAACGATCTTCTTTTCGTGTTTCTATTTTTTAAAATATTTTTCGGTTGACACAAACAGTGTTAACTCTGGTAGTGAGAATAATGGTAAGAAGGACTGTTAAGAAATGCCAGTTGAAACTTGTTGAGAAGTATTAATTTTTGTCAATTATTGAAGATTGGCCATTTTATTATATTCAGGCTCTAGATAAAAAAGAAATACCAGCCAGTAAAGCTGAAGAAGGAGAGGAAAGGGGGGAATGCAAACATTCTGACCATAGATTGTTGACCTAAAGCTTGGAAACTAGCTCGTAGTGTCCTGGCATCCAGGTCAAAGGGGACGCACCATTAGTCACATCTGTCATTTCAAGTTTTGTGCTCTGCGGAGCCTTAGGTTCCATGGAGATATCTTTGGGGACTGTTAGTTTGCATATAGGGAGGGTGAGAAAGTGGGGCTCCAGGGCACCTCAGCTTTTATTGGTTGTATGTATTAGGAATCCATCAAAATTTTCATTTGAAAGGAAGGCTCTCATGCTAAAAAAAGAAAAATTGGAAAGCCGGTGAATAACAGGGATCTCATTATCAGAGGGGAAGCAACATAGTAGCTCCTTTGGGGAAATGAAGCTTAACTGCCTTTCTCTTTCACTTAAAAAAAAGTTATTTCAAACATACAGGAAAATACAGGTACCCATATAACTGTGACCCAGATTTAACAAATGTTCATATTTTTCCACATGCATTTTACATTCAAAGGATAAATATAATAAATAAAATTGACCCTGGTGAAACTCCTTTGTGCCCTTCCTCTCCAAATCTCCTTTGTTCCGTCACTGAGCTTAGATAAACTCGATCCTGAAGTTGATGTGTGTCCGCTTGTGCGCTAGATCCACATCTTACTACAAATGTGTGTATCCATACCCCATTTGTGTATTGTTTTGTGCATTATCCATTTGCATAATGATGTTACACTATACAAATCCATTTTCAACTATATATTTAAGGTTTGCCCACATTGATACTTGTAGCTTTAATTCATTCTTTTTAGTGGATCTATGCTATACTGATACGTGAACAAACCACATTTATTTATTCATTCTCCTGTTGACAGACATTTGGAGTCCAGACGATGAACATTTTTTTCACTTTTACACATAGTGTAGTACCGAATATCCTTGAGTAGCTCATTTCGAAAGGCGCTTCTTACATGGCTGTTTATGAAGCAGGCCATCAGCTAGCCCACTTGGTGTCTTTAATCCATTTAGAATGAGGCTCTCTTTCCTTCCAACACTTTCCATTTTCTGGGAAATGATCGTAAAGACTAAGCAAATCCCTTTATTTCAAGGGTGTCTTCCATACTTGTGCAAAGTAAAACTTGCATGATCATAGCAGTCACCTGCACGTAGGCGATGCAAAGTAAGACAACACACAGGATATAAAGAGTTTGGGTGAATGAGTGTGCTTGACAGGTTAGCAGCTGAATCTAAATAAGATTGGTGCTTAGTGTTTACACGAGATCTTTCCAGCTAAAGGCATGGTCTGGGAAAAACTGTATCTTCTTGAGAGAGAATTTGCTGCAAATGAAGAACACAGGGAAGCTATTTAAGGCTTCTTTTCTTTTCCAGGTCACAGAGGACGAGTGGCAGGGTCAAGTGATATTGTATAGAGGTGTCACTTCTCCGTTTTCCCCTTTCCAGAACCCTGCCCTCAAACCCCTCCCAGGTAGACACACAGACAGCACAGGCTCCTACCAGGCTTCACCTGGTACCTCCACAATATGCTACTAGAGAAGGCAAGCTGTCCAGGGAAGGCATGCATGTTTTTCCTCTGGGAAAGGAAGTTTGACTTGTCTTGGGCTGAGGTGCATGCTGTGAGCTCCCACTGAGGCTGGCTCTACACGCCAATACGTTGAAATGCATTTGTGGGATGTTTCTTTGGTACTCACCAGGTGGCTTTGCTAGATAGGAAAAGAACCCTGCAAGAAACAGTGCAATGTCCCCTCTGTGGTTCATGGGAGTTTTGTAGGGGACAAACTCTGCCCTGCTTTTGAAATATTAAAAACATATTATTTGCTTTGCAAAGTCCTTGCAGGTAGATGTTGCATGAGACAGTCTAGCAGGAGACTCTCTGAGGTGCCTAACGTTCTCATCTTCTTGACCCTGTCCCAGGCAACAGTTTAATCAATGATTTGGGTAAAGAGTTGAGGGAATGCGTTTCCAATTTGCAGATGACAAAAAGCTCATTAGGAGAAAGAGCAAAAAAAACAAGCTTGCTGCTACTTTTATGGTGGTTTGTTCATTTTCATCAAACAGGTCTTAGCTTAAATTTCACCTCCTCATAGAGGATCTCCCTGAGGATCTGCCTAATGTATGACCTTCATTTCCAATCAGTTTTTACCTGTTTTCTTTATCCAAAATTGTATTTCTTAGTTGTTTAATGGTTTCCTGACACATCTCCATAGACTCTAAGCTTGATGAGAGAAGGGACCATGCTTCCCTGATCATTTCTGGCACCCCAGGACATAGCATAGCTCCCGGTACATAATAGGAACTTAATAAATTTTTGTTGATTAAGTGAAAGTCATGGGAATCATTGAAGAATATTAGGCATGGAAGTGACATGATAGGATTCTTAGTTCAGAAATGGAATTTGGAAGAAGTCAAGACCAGAAACTTGGTATACATTATTGAATATGCTTTATAGAAGGAAACATATATGTTGTAGTTGTTCGAAAACTTGCCTTGCATGCATTCACGGTGTCAAATTTCCTGATTATAAGATATAAGAGCGTCACTCTTAACTTTGCCTTGAATATTATCTTCCATCCTTGACACCATTGAGTATTAACATTAATATTAACAATCTAAATCCTACCCAGAAGATAATGTCTAGGATGATCTCACAACAAGGTGAGAGAGAGGGCTTTTAGTTTTTGTTAAAATTGTTAAATAACTATCAGGTATAAGACTAAAAAGATTCATTCTGTGTTGTTAGGGAGGGCAAAACTCAGGCCAGTGGGGGCCCATTACATGAAAGCAAGTTTCAGTTTAGCATGAGACAGAGCTTTCTAACAATTAGTGGGGCTGAATAAGGGAATGGATGTCCTCAGGAGATCATTAGATACTTGTCAATAGATGGCATGGAAGCAGATGCCAGATGCCCATCTGTCAAAGACGCTGTTGAGAGGATGTCTGCCCCATGTGGGAGGGTCATTCCACAAGTGTGTGCAATCGCCTAATATTTATTGAGAACCCACAGTGCACTTGTTCCGTGGAGGATACAGAAATATATAAGGCACAGCTGCTGTCTGGACATGATCACCTTCCAATCCTAAATTCTATGAATTCCAGGAAGTTTTAACCAAGGCCCTAATGTAATTCTCACGTCCTCCACATTCAAGCAGACTGAAATTATGAAGTCCCCAAACATGGCCAACCTACTATTAACATGTAGTCTTAGGCCCAGCAGTATGGACATGGTGCAGAATACAACTTCATAGCCACGTCCGACTTTTGTCCCCCAAGTCAAACTCTGGCTTTGTTTTTATGACATAAAAGATTCTAGAATATGAAAGTGAGTTTCTTTTCTTTGGTTCACTTCTGGGTTTGAAAGTTAATATGAGTTCTGACCTCAGGATGTCATGCACTGGCTTTATTTAATCAAACTTTGTTGAGATTAATATTTTTGCATTAGAATTGGATCTCTGTGGGGCACCTGGGGGGCTCAGCGGTTGAGCATCTGCCTTTGGCTCAGGTGGTGATCCCAAGGTCCTGGGATCGAGTCCCATATCGGGCTCCCTGCAGGGAACACGCTTCTCCCTCTGCCTGTGTCTCTGCACCCCCCCCCCGTGTGTCTCTCATTAATAAATAAATAAAATCTTTAAATAAAATTGTGTCTCTGTGACTCCAACTGATGACAAAAACATGAATTATAAAGTAGAGACTTTATGGAAATATAAGTAAGCACACTTAATACTTTAAAGTCAAATCTGCCCCAATCGATCACAAAGTGTTTGACTTGGAAACCTCCTTCCACACATAGAGAACATTAATAAATAAATGTCTGGATGGAGCCATTTTGGGGTTAGATTTAGATATCATATTAATGACCTAACATTTTGGTCTGAATTCTTATGGCTTCTGTCAATGACATGAAATTGGCTGTCACATGGATATGCCCTCTCTCTTTTTCACACACTTCAGTAACAGGAGCGTTGGAACCTCATTAATGTAGGTAATATCTGCTGTAGTCACTGATCCACATGCTATCACAGTGATCTGAGGGATTAGTATGCTTCCTTAGGCTACTTAACAGAACATTGGGAACCTGAGCATATTTACAGGCCCAGATATTTAATATTAGATTGCATACTATATTAGTAAATATACAGGACCCTTGAATAGTCCTTTAAAAATATTCCTTTGATGTATAGTCTGGGGACTTAGTTATTTCCTCCGTTGGCTGAAGTCTCTTTGTATGTGCTTACTTTTCATTTGTTGGCCTTAAAATTAATCCAGATTACAGTTATGTTCTCCAAAAGTTGCTCAGATTACTGTATTCTGAGTAAAGGGTATAGTACAGAAGGTGCTCTTGAGGGAGACAAGCCATTCCTCCCTAAGCCTAAGCCTAAGCCGTTGCTTTGAAGTTACCAAGAATCATATGCCAGCAGGGCCTAGAGTGTCCATTTGGTTTTGTATGCAAGCATTTTTAAAAGATCTTAGCTGGAAAAGCAAAAAAATAAATAAATAAATAAAATTAGGGAAATGAAAATATTAAAATGGAAGTTTGCATATTCTCACCAGGTAGAAAACATTGCTCCTGCATCACTCTTTTTTTCTTTTTCTTTTAAGATTTTATTTATTATTTGAGAGACAGAGAGAGAGAGAGCAAGAGAAAGAGACAGAACAGGAGTGATGGGAGGGGCAAAGGTAGAGGAAGAAACAGACTCCCCACTGAGTGGCGAGCCAGCTGGGGCTCCATCCCAGGACCCTGAGATCAGGACCCAAGCTGAAGATAAATGCTTCACCAACTGAGCCACCCAAGCACCCTTATATCACTCCTTTTTAATACTCTATTTTTTGCTCTCCTTTGAGCAAAGATTTGGAGCACTGTGTCTTAATCTTGCCTGCAACACTGGGAAGACTTAACAAATACTGACACCTGGATTCCACCTCCAGTGAAAAAAAAATTTTTTTCATTAATATCCCTCGTTTCATATAGTGATTCTAATTTATTTTTTCCTACTTTATTGAGATGTAATTGACAAATAACATTGTATAATTATATAATTGTATAATTGTAAAGTGTATGATTGTATAATTGTAAATTGTAAAGTGTATAATTGTAAAGGTGATGATTAGATGTATGTATATATTATGAAATGATCACCACAACAGGGTTAATTAAGACCTCCATCAACTCATGTAATTACTTTTTTTTTTTCAGTGAGAACATTTAAGTTCTACTCCTAGGAACTTTCAAGTATGTGATACAGTATGGTTTACTGTGATCGCCAAGCTATACATTAGATGCCTAGAACTTATTCATCTTGTAACTACAAGCTTGTGCCCTCTGACCAACATCTTCCCATTCCCCTCACTCTGCATGGCCTAACAATCACCATTCTATTGTTTCAATGAATTTGACTTTCTTTTAGATTCTACATATAAGTGAGATCATACAGTACTTGTTTTCCCCTGTCTGACTTATCTCACTTAGCATAATGCCCTCAAATCCATCCATGCTGGTGCAGTTGGCAGGGTTTCATTTCTTCTCAGAGCTGAATGATACTTCGTTGTCTACGCACACCACACCTTCTTTATCCATTCATCTATAGATAGACACTTAGTTCGTTTCCATGCGTCTGCTGTTGTGAATAATGCTGCAATGGACAAGAAAATACAGAACAGAGATTCTAATTTAAGTGTCTGGGCTGTGCCCTGGGCATTAGGGATTTTACAATTTCCCCAAGATTCTAATGTACAGATAATGCTGAGAACCACTGATATGTATATCTTGAAATATTCTATAGGAATATAAGAATTGGGAAAATTAGATATATGTGCTTACACTGGCAGCTTATCTAAAATCATGATAAATCTTTGTAGAATGCTTATCTTAATTTTAATTTAATTTAGTTTATTTATTTTATTAAAGAATATCTTTTAGGCCCAGCTTCTGTTTATGTTCTTAGGATACAGTTCTAGATGGAATATTACTAGGTGAGCATTATGTTCTTAACGTGTTTAGTTTTATATTTTAAATTTGATTTCTAGAAATTAACTATTTTTTCCTTAATTCTTGTTAGGATATACATTTAGTCACATCTTCACTAAGACTGAGTGTTATCGTTAAAACACACACATACATGCAACACACACTTTGCTAATTTGACATGAGATCTATCTATCATCTATCTATTCACATGTGCGCTTTTCTTTTCATTTATATTAAATTAATTTCAGAGAAGACCAAATATTTTATTACCAGTTATTTGAATTTCTTCAGTGAGGTGTCTCTTCATGTTATTTGAACATTCTGTAGTAGATTTCATGTTTAGCGTGTGTTTTAAGAAAATAATGGCCATTATAATAAATGAATGTCATTTTCCCTAGCAATCCCCCCAGAACCAATACTGAAAAGTCTTCAATTTTCTTTATATCTTTAATATCTAACCCATTCATTATAATCTTAGATGTAGTTTTACAGATTTTTAAAAGCTAAAATGAAATTTTGAGGTGTCATTAGGTAAATGACATCATATGGAGCCGTCTAAAGGATGATGAAGTGAGGAGAGACAGGGGCTAGGATGCTCTGATTCCATGAAGCATGGTTTAAAAGCTAGAGTTTAGAGCTTTTTCCTTTCCTCTTCATGCTAATAGAACACTTTGTTATCCTTTCACCATAACTTTATTTGCCTTCAATGTCGGTGAATCAAGTGGCATATCCATAGCTGCCTACTGCTGCAGGGATACATACGTTATGGAAAACCATTATAAATTTAGTCATGATGATGAAGAAAAATATGGTGCTTGTTACATTCTAATTAAACCCAAAGTTGTTTTTGTGAGTCCTTAAATCTAAGGCCAAATTTTGCTTTAATCTCACAGACATATCCCAAATCAGAGGCAGATAGAACTATATTGCATTATCTTTCTCTGGCTATACATGATTTATGTCCTGTCTGGGTGAAAATATTTCAGATGTTTTTGCTATTCACATGATTTTGCTATGTGATAAATTGAAGGTGTGATATTACAAACCAGGATTTGGAACAAGAAAGACCATGAAACTTACAGTTTCTATTCACACGCAGGATACTTTTTAGTTGTCACTGATTTTTTTCATCAATAATCAAGATGTCTTTGTATAAAAGATGTAAAAATGCTTCAGTTTTCTGGAATATGACAATTTTCCAAACCTCCTTTTTATTTCCCTTGCTTATTTTATGAATATGGCCTTTAGATGTGTCTTTTCCATTTCCTCATTTACCCTTCTAAGTTCACTGCTATTTTTTTTTTCTACCCTTAATGCCCTTTCTATTTCAAAATGGGAAAGTATAAGGCTTGAGGCTCAATTCAGCCTGGCTTGGAATAGCTTTGTGTAAATAAGAGAATTGTGTTTTATGCTATTCAATCTTAAGGAGTAAAAATGACTTTCACTTTAGTGAAAAGGAGCATCACCATGTTTTAAAATTATAGGCTTTTAGGGCTGAGAGGAACCCTGGAAATCATTGAGTCCATCCTTCTTGTTTTATGGATTAGAAGTGATCCTGCAATCATTCTGTCATAGGCAAACTGCTCCTTGTCCTCATGGGCAGACTTCATATATTCCGCCCACCTTACGTCCTCAGAGGAAGTTGAACCAGAGGTAGACTAAAATATAGCAGTTAGGAGTAGAAGTTTGAGGTTAGACTGATATGAGTTCAAACCAATTCTCTTTCAGCTACTAGATCCTGAGCAAGTCATTTTACTTGGTTGAGCTTTAGTTTTCCTCCAGTAAATTGGGCTAATTGTATCAACCACAAGTCATTATGAGGACTGAGTCGTGTCATGTTTGTTGAATATTTAGTTCAGTGCCTGGTACAAAGTGAGTATAAGAAATGGAACTTGCTTTTATTAATATCTTTCTTCTCATCCATCTCCTTGTCTAGATTGTGAGTTCAGTGAGCCTGAACTCCTGTTCATCCTCTGTATGCCCTACGCCTTGGCATGGTATCTCATTCCATGACAACTCCATACTTACAATGCCTAGAGCCCAAAATCTTGGAGTTATTTTGTCTTTTCTCTTTCTTTTGTCACCCCTCTCTCTTTTATCTACAAATACCTAAGTGCAAAGTGCCATGATACTTTCCTGGACTAATGATGGAGGCTCTTAACTGGTTCCCCATTTCTCTTAGAGCAGCCAAAGTTATCCTCTTAAAACACAAGTCAGATTGTATAAATATCCTGCTTAGAGCTCTTTGATGGCTTTCCATTTCATACAGCATAATAGTGAAAACCTTTCTTTTACAAACTCTTGGATCTTTTCTGCTATTATTCTCTCTGCCTCATTCCACCCCAGCCATACTTGCCTTCTTGCTGTTCATCAACACTCCAGGAACATGATTGTCTAGAGTGAAGATTTTTAAAGAAAGGTCATTGATAGCCCATCACATATTTTAGACTGTTTACTTGTTTTCATATAGGAATAGAAGTGACTAAAAACAAAATAACATATTCAATTAGATAGATATGTAACAAAGGTGTTAAACTGGAGGAAAATGACTCTTTAGGAATCTCGGCTGGAAAACCAATCAAGACACTCATGAGGTAGATACAAGGGTGCTTGTACTGAATTCACAGGACTTTGGTCCTAGTTAGCCCTCTTCTTCTTTAAATTTTATTATTTTTAGCTAACATGCATTTCACTTCTATTTTATTATCTGTGGTTTCTCTCTAGTCTGATGCACAGTTTGTCCTAATTTTCTGGGTGTTTATCTTGCTATGATTTTACTTAGCTGATCCCAGATGAACCATAGATTACCTATTACCAGAATCTCCACTCTCCATCATCCTTACATAGTTTCCTCTTGGGCAGCTCTGCCTGAATGTGGCTTGAGCTCAGTACAACTGGCCCAGAGTAAAGCGTGCAAATATATCAAAACATGTCTAAAATAATTCTTGTGATTGAACATTACATTTACTGTTGGGTCACCCATCAGCCAGGACAAAAAAGTAAAGTATAACTTTCCTTACCCAATAAAAGGATACATGCCAGTTCTTCAAGAAGCAAAGCAGTATAATCTTCTGAGACCAAAATTAACACAAGACTGTCTGTGACATTATCAGAAACTTACTCTGTGTCATGTAAAACTGAGAACTCATGTTGAGGTGACAACTTATTAAAATTAGTGTTTCACTTTATCTATATTGAAATTTGATATGAAGTCTTAGGATCATTTTAATAAGGAAATGGAAAACTCATCAGGGCAATTATAATTTGTTTACAAATTAGAGCATTTTATCTTCAAAATGCAATAAAAAAAATTCTACACTTTTTGGTGGAGAGGGACATAGACTGGAATTGGCTATATTTTCAAATTTAATTTGCTTAATAACAATCGTGAGTGCAAAAGAAGGCTTTTTGTGGATATGGTGATAACTTTGATGCTCTTTAGGGACCATTGTGGTGCAGTGGAAAGAAACTAAGATTTGAACCAAGAATCCTGAGTCCTATTTTTGTCAAAAACATGTGACCATAAAGGAGTCGCTTGACTTCTTTGAGACTTTGTCATCACATAAAATGAGGACTCACTACAGCTCTTAAATTCTGTATGGGTTTTGACTTTTGACTACTTTGGATGAAGTAGCCCTTAAATTGCAACATAGAAAAGTCTCTCCCAAGCTTCTAATTAAAGGGGAGGCTAATCTTCTGCAACGAAGTTGACTTTGCTGACCACCCTGCATTGTGGTTGCAGTTTGAAGGCATAAGCAAAAGGGATGATGCCTAGAGAGTCCATCAGGACAGCTGGGCAAGTTCCCTCAGAGGACGTTACCCTGGACAGTGATGGCTCTGCTCTTCAGCTGTGCTTGTTCAGGAAATGAAGTGTTGTCACCATTCCCAGAGTAGATCAGTTTCTCATGTAATAGACACATATCTAGCAACAAAAGACACTGATATGTAAACCCAAATGCCAATTTATTAATTTATGACTTGAAATACAATTGTCAATGACATAAGATATTTGTAGCAATTAATCAACACATTCTCTTTCTGGAAGAAAGCTGTTAAGTGAAACAAAAAAAAGCTTAAAAGCTGGGTATGGGATCAAGGCACCTCAAGGACTAAGAGCATCTTGCAGCCTGATGCACCCAGCTCTAATAATGGCATTCCTCCAAGGGAGGCCACAAAAACTCCTAGTTGTCTAGGGCATCTAGTTCCGGGATGTGGTGAGCACACATTCTGTCCAGAATTCTGTCCAATTCTTATGTTTTCATGGCTGAACTTCTTTATCTTGTCCTTAGGTGTAACTACACCTTCATTTGGGCTCTGGTCAGCTTTGTTCTGTACTGGGGGAGATGGTGTTGCTTAAGAGTGTCTCTGCAGTTGTCTGCTATCACCCATTTTTATATGGGAAGGCTCTTCTAACTCACTGAGCACTGGGCCTGCCTTTTCTTCCCTTGTGTTCCACCCACATCATACAGCTTGATTCTCCCTCCTGTGTGTTTTGGCAGTAACAAAAGGAATTCTCTCCGGGATCTGCATTCCCAGGGTGTGAGCTATCTCCAGGCCTAAATGCTAGGGGAGGGAAGAGGAGGATTAGAAGGATGGAGGTGGAGCAAAGTGTGAGAGGAGTGGCTACTCTCAAAGCCAAATCCTTTGTCTTTGCTTTGTCCTTGCTGGGCTCCAGCCACAGGGAATAAATGTTTGGTATTTAGCAACGCTCACATTAGTCTGGGACTCTTTTTGTGCAGACCATGAATATTTCCCCCCCTCAGGGAAAACAGGATTCTCAAGAGTAAAATGAATTATCTACTTGGCTAATTAGCTAGGATATAACAAAATTCTCGGGAGGATCATCCCATCTGAGAATTTCTATAATGTATGCTTATTTTTGCAGAATCTATCTCTTTTCATTCTGTAGCCTGCCTGTCCTACAGCTCATTCCTCCCAAAGAAGGCAAAGTTGTCAAGTAGGCAAAAACCTCTTTAAAAAACCTCCTTCTCTTTCTTGTACCTCTCTGCTTTTCTCCTCTTTTCTCTGCCTCGTAACTTCTGATACTCCAGGGTGACCTAAGGCATTCAGTCCCCTCAGGTTGTCCCAGTTCTTGCATATGCCTCCTCTACTAACTCTCACTTCAGGGGGTTTTCATCTCACCCTGGTTGGGTGCCACCGCCCAGCACCCTCCCATGTTAACATCCTCTGCATATTCTTCTTCTCTTTGTCTTGTAGACAAAGAGATGCCACACTTGACCTTCAGTAGATAAACCAGTATCCCGATAAAGTATTCAAAACCTAAAATGGTTTTATAACTTACTCTTTGCTAGTGGGCATGTGGTAGCATTTCTAACATTGTCCCATCTTTCCTTCCCGAAATTCATTTGGTTCCCATTTCAGCCACCTAATTTCAGCAAGAATGGGTCCATGCTTAGCTTCAGAGAGGAGGTCTAATTAGTTCAAGTCAATCGGAGACACTCTGAAGCACAGAAAAGGGTATAACCTAATTAGAGATAAAGAGATGCAAGAAGACATTTGTTGGTATTGCCACAAAGATTGTTTTCCTCCCTCCCATTGGTGCTATGAAAGAAGACACTTGGGTCTTCCTCCCATTGTATAGGAAAGGGAAGTCTGAGACTCTGGCCCTGTGTTACATTCACGGGGGGTGGGGGGGTTGGGGGGGCGGGGAGAGCCTTGAGCTTCAGGGTCTCTGAGGGAATCCTGAGACTGATGCAGATATCAGAAGACAGAACAGACGGAGGGAACCTGGATCCTTGGATGAGATCATTTGAGCTGCCGGGTCAAACCTTACCTTAAGCCAATTGTCTCTCAACTTTTCATTACCTAGGTCTATAAATTCCCTTTATTGTTTAGGTCTGGATCTTCATTAGTCACAAAAGAAAGAATCTTAGAAAATGCTTTGTTGTAATTTTAAAAGGTTTAGTGGAATATAGTAATCCCATAACACAAAGATTCATTTTTATTGATGGAATTGCATGCATTGTAACAGACTTTATAGGATCCCTCTGCTCATAATATGTAGGTTATATAAAGGTTAGCTCTGACCACAAGGAAAAAATACCATAAAGCATATGTTCATCAGCCCCTATATACAAGTATACACCAAAATTACTAATTTTTGTCTTTGAGAAGACCCTACCTCATATGAGAGTCTTACCTCTTGATCCATATTTATGTAATACCCATATTATCCACAGCTGTAACTGAACCCAAGTCCATCTGTCTGAAACACAGCAAAGCCCTCACTGAGACATCAGATGCATAGCAAGGAAACTGTTTATTTGAGAGGCAGCCAAATGAGAAGATAGGAGGGCAAGCCTTAAATCTGCATCCCCCCCTGAAGTGGGGGAGAAAAAGGTTTTTATAACTATAGGAATTGAGATTACATTCATCTTGAAAAAGGCTAGGGAAATTTAAGATTATTCTTCATGGAAGTTGGAGAGCATGTGCATTGGGCAGGTATGTATGTAACATTCATCCCATGTTCACTTTAGGGTGGAGACAACATCACAAGGAGGCAAAATTCAGCCCCTGAAGTCAGGAGGTTATTTTAGGACAAGCAGAAGGGGCTATGGGCATGTTCCTAGACCTGGTACAAACTGAATGGGGTCTTCAGAGTGCAGAGCCTTGCTTGTTTCTAGGCTGGAACCACATCAGTTGAACTTGAGTCCAGGTTTTGTTAGTGGGGCCTGCAAAGGCGCTATAGCTGATGAGGGGGAAACGGTTCTCTGAAGAAGCAACTTTAAAGTTTCTGCAAAAAAATAAAAAAAAAATAAAAAAATAAAGTTTCTGCAAGTTTCAACCTCATGAACCCTATGGGGCACAGTTTCACAACAGATGATTAGCAATAGTGTGGAGTAGTGGATACCTAGATTTTAGAAGAATAAAATTCTCTCATTTGATGTGTTACCTAATCCCTTCTAAAAAGCTGTCCCCACATTTGTGTAAAAGGAACCATACCAACTTTCACAAAATTGTTTGGCAATTAATTAAATGAAACCATGTGCAAAAAGTGTGCCCTGGCATGGGAGTGTGGCCTGTGCCTGATGCTCCGAGCTCACTCTCAAAGCAATGTTTCCCAATATATACGTACATCAAATCATTACATTGTATATCTCAAAGTTACACAACATTATATTGTCAATTATAGGTCAGTAAAGCTGGGGAAAAGTGGCATTTCCTTCTACCCAAAACAGCACCAGAATCTAGTTGAGTGATGAAGGTTGTGGAATTAGAGTTGGATTGCCTAGCTTCAAACCCTGGTCACTCTGCTTCTGGGATTTTTTTTTTTTTTAAGATTTTATTTATTTATTCATGAGAGACACACAGAGGCAGAGACACAGGCAGAGGGAGAAGCAGGCTTCATGCAGGGATCCTGTTGTGGGATTTGATCCCAGGACCCCAGGATCATGACCTGAGCCAAAGGCAGATGCTCAACCACTGAGCCACCCAGGTATCCTCCTGCTTCTGGGATTAATGGACAAGGACAAGATAATTACACCATTTCTTCCTCAGTTTCTTCATCTATAAAATGAGGATAATAATAGCACTTTCTGGGGATCCCTGGGTGGCACTCTGGGGGGGTACAGTATGGCTGGAAAGGCATAGATGAGGGAAAAGGAGTCCTTGAGAAAGAGAAGAAACCTGTGTGGACAGATCGCATAGGGCAGGGCAGGCCTTCAATGATATTGGCTTCTACCTGGACTACGGTGGAAGGATTTGTGCAGATGTGCGTTCTCAGCGAACCGCTGGATACTCCAGTTGGAAGAGATTTAGGTTGTGTCTTAGTCCATCAGGACTGTCACACCACAGACTGGGTGACTTCAACAGCAGAATTTTTTTTTTTTCTTACATTTCTGGAGGCCAACATCCAAGATCAAAGTGCTTAGCAGGGTTAATATCTTGTGAGGCATTTTGCCTTGGTGTCCGGATAGCTGCCTTCTTGCTGTGTGCTCACATAGCCTTTCCCCTGGGTGCATGGGGGAGAGAAAATGAGAGAGAGGTCTCTGGTGTCTCTTCCTCCTCTTAGAGGAGGGGAACCAGTCTTCTTGGATTAGGGCCTCACCCTTACCAGCTCATGTGACCTTAATTACCTCCGTGAAGACTCTATTTCTGAATATAGTCACAGGTGACAGCTTCGACGTAAGAATTTGGTGGCGAGGGGGGTGGGGGGCAAAATCTAGTCCATAACTACCATTGGACGGTTAATTTTATGCATTAACTTGGTAGGCTGTGGTGGCCAGAAATTTGATCAAATACCAATCTAGATGTCACCGTGAAGATATCTTTTACTTGTGATTAACGTAAGCAGACTTTGAGTAAAGCAGATTACCTTCTATAACGTGCGTGGCGTTAATCCAATAAATTGGAAGCATTAAAAGAAAAAGATTGAGGTCCTTCAAAAGGGAATAAATCTGCCTCCAGACGGACTTTGGACTTGAGCTGCAATGTTAACTCTTTCTTGGGCTCCTGGCCCTCTAGGCCTTGTATTTCCTAGTTCCCACAGTTATGCAAGGTGATTTATTGATTCTGTCTCTCTCCAGCCTCCTGCATTGGTTCTGTATCTCTGCTTCAGGTGTACCCTGACGAATATAGGTAGCAGGGTGGGATTAGGGGCATAAATCAGACAGCTGTTGTAGTGGTTCATCTAGAGGTCAAGTGAGATGTTTAGAACATTATGCTTTTAAGAGTTAAATTGCAGTGTGCATATGATATTATAATTTGGGTTATTTGCATCTTCTCTATAAGATATTACATAATATTCATACTATAATCTACAAAAGAACTTGGATCCCAACATGAAAGAAACAAAACTGCCCTTTTTTACCAAATGCGGCATATATGGGCTTATAGATATTTTGTTTTGAACTTTGTCCTTTTTTGGGAAGTTTTAAAGGTATAAAAAATTTAGTAGACTGTGCTTACAGCTGAGAATTACACACTGAGCTCATAGTAGGTATTTGATTCATATTACATAATACATAAATGGTGGGAGAAAACACTGGCTAGAAGGAGACTTTGGGGGACTCTCGGCATAATAAGGACTGGTATGTTGTTTCTCCCAGGTAGTGGGGGATCTAGTTTATTTTGACGTTGTGAGTTCCCCCAACATATGTCATTCAATCTCTTTCTAGTTCCTGTATTCATGGTAAATTTATTCTTCGAGTAATTGTGCTGCAAAAACTTTAGAGCTGGGACGCCTGGGTGGCTCAGTGGTTGAGTCAAGGTGTGATCCTGGAGTCCCGGGATCGAGTCCCACATCAGGCTCCCTGCCTGGAGCCTGCTTCTCCCTCTGTCTGTGTCTCTGCCTCTGTCTCTCTCTCTCTCTCTCTCTCTCTGTGTATCTTTCATTAATAAATAAAATATTAAAAAAAAACCCTTAGAGCTTAATTTTTTTTTAGGAAGGAGCTCCATTATTCCTTGTAGTAAGAATTTGCACTAGCAGCCTCTCCTAAGACTGGATTTCTCACTTTAAAAAATGTGGGTGAAATAGAGACAGGATGCAGACTGGCGGTTGCCAGGGACTGAGAGGAGGGAAGAGTGAAGAACCACTGAATCACAGATAGGCGGTTTCCAATGATGAAAATGTTTTGAAACTAGATAGAGGTACTGGTTACACAACATTGTAAATGAACTAAATGTGTGTTCGCTTCAAAGTGGTTAAGTCTACGTGATGTCAGGTTCACCTCAACAGAAAGAAGTGGGGATGAAAAGAGCATCCACCTCATCGGGTTATATGGAGACTTCTGGCCGTTAAGTGCTTAGCACCATGGCTGATACTTAGCACAGGGCAACCAGTCAAAGCCATTCTCGTCTTCTTCCTCTTCCTCTTCCCCTTCCCCTTCTTCTTCCTCTTCCTCTTCTTCTTCTCTTTGCTCTTCATCATCATTGTTGTTAGCACTGTCATAGCCATTCTAGAACCAATTCCTCCTCAGATAAAAATGCTAACCTGTATTGCTGTCACCCAAAGGGGAATACTGGGAGGTGAGGCTAGGAGATTAGGTTGGGATTAGTTTACGCCAACTGAAGAGATCCAGAATGCATTTAGCAGGCAGCAGAGAAGCCCTGGAGATGCTTGAGCTGGACAGTGAAGTGAGTCATCCTGTGCTTTGAATCAATTAGCCTTGGAACCGTGTGGAGGGGATGAGGCTGAAAGAGGGGGACATAGTTAGCAAGTTTCTCTCAACAGGGTCCTTAGATTGCACTTTCTTATTTCCTCCTCAATCACCTTGGATTTGGCTGGCTACATAGCAAACACTTAATAAATACTTGTAGATTAGTTATTTTACACTTGTTTAATGCCTTCCTTTGAAGTACTTCCAGTTGAGATTACTTCTACAAATCACATAATGCAAGATAAAATGCCCTATATATCTGTCAGTTTTCTCTAAGACTGTTTTCTAAGTATTATATGTGCTCGGTTCATGGACTGGGTGTTCAGTTGCTGGAAAAATAGAAATCACCCCATTAGTCATACCTCTGCAAATTTCACATTTTATATTCCAAGTTTTGTGGCGGGTGATATTTAAAGCCTATTTTTTGCTGGCTATTGTATCACTACAACTGTATATTGCTCGTGGACATTTTGTGATCTCAGATCTAAGGAAAATGATGATGTTCCATTTGTTATCACTTTGAGGGAAGCACAGAAAGACCTTACAGTGAGAAACACAGCTTAATTAGCACGTTGGTGATTTATATTACCCAGTGTGAAATCTCCACTGGCACCAAAGGAAGGATCAAAACAAAAGGCATCTTTTGGATTTAATTTTTTTTTTCTGTCTTACTCAGAATTCGCAACCTTATTTCCATGTCTCTAATCTGCAAAACCCACAATGTAATTTCATTGTCTGTCTCAAAGTTATCACATTTCACAATATCAGGGAAAGATACACAGCTGCTTATTGATTAATCTCTGTGGACAAATGTCTCCTGCACTGTCTTGTGTACAGGTGTATACCTTGATTGATGTAATTCAAAGGCTCTTCAGCATCACAGGGTTTTGGAACCTGAAGGGACTGTGGAAATTTTTAAGTTATACCTTTGTTATATATCGATTGAGAGAATCCTAATACAAATCAGAAAACTTTAAAAAAAAGTCAGAAAACGTTTACACTGATTTATATTTGATTTGGCATATTACTTGCATATGTTATAATAACAATATTGGTATATCTATGAATTTACTTAAGTAAATTCTTCAATTTGTAGACCATAAGTATCAGACATATATCTTTCAGATATATAAAAAAAATGTGACAGAAACTGGTTTTGGTTACAAAAACAAAAAAAAAAAAACAAAACAACAACAGAAATAAGGAAATTTATTTGCTTAAGTGATGAATTCAAGGATAGTTCTTTAAATTAATTGGACTTAGTGGTTTAAAGAGATCTATTTCTTCTCCATATCTTGCTTCTACTTTCCTGTGGATTTTCTTCAACTCTCAGACTCTCTTTGTGATGGTTGCTGGAACATTTGGGCTTCCATCTTCTAGGATCAAGATCAGAGGGAAGAGACTAACTTCTTATTACTTCTCCAGGCAATGCTTAACTTAGCTCTGATTAGACAACTTGAATCAGGAGTTGATTCCTTGAACCCATCACTGTGACTTTAGGAAAATGCTGATTGACAGAAATAGTATTTGTGTCAACACCTGGATTCTTGGAATCTGGAAAGTCCCAACCAAACTATGTATTCTGGGTGTGGGCAATATGATTTCTCCATAAAAGTTGGAGTGTTCTTACCAGTGTTTGGTGGGATGTTAATAGGTGGGCAAAACTGACAGATGACCATGAAATTTCACAAGTGGGCTCCAGGGTACATTGCAGCAATAAAAGGAGGGGAGGTAGGTGTAATATTATGAGGAACCCCTCTCCAGAGGACTGTAAATCCACATATTAGGAACACTTTCGACATCCCCGCTCCTCCAGGAGGGTATAATCTCTAAAAATGACTTATTCATTGAATCATGGTTAAAAAGGCAGAGGCAGCCTAGAACCATTCTAATGTTTTTACCATAGATGATAATTCTCAGGTTAATCATATCTATGATTTAAAAAATAGTCTATTTTCGAAAGTATTATTTTTGCCTTTTCAAAAACCTGGAAAACCCCCAAGTGCAAGTGAATATGACTTTATGAGAGACCTATTAAAATTTTCCATTGAATTGTTTTGAATTTAATTCTGTAAAAGGTGAATATATATAAGCTCTATTTAATCATTCTCTCTTGATAACATTTTTAAATTTTAAATGTAGAATATTTTCACTGAGGTGTTTTCACAACTTAAACTATATGTAGAAAAGCGTATTGTAAGTTCCTCAGTGAGATATCCCTAAATGATAATATTATCACATAAAAAGCAACAGTTTTAGGGTAAGGGGCTTTTCAAGATTTCTCAAAGTCCTTTAGTCTGCCTTTGTTTAGCAATTGGTTGTCACTCTTTCTTCTGTGTAGCAGGTCACCAAAGAGTTACCTCTAATGGGTGCTCATGGGAGGGCGGTCTTCATCCTTGCCCTGCATAGTATACTGGTCCAGGAGACCTGACTCAGTCCTGACCTCTTCCTGCCAGCTTCAGCCCACACCATGGGTGGATCACTCACTCTGTGGCCTCTTCCTGCAGGGTCCCCTCATTCACTAAGTGACTTTTTTGGAAGTGCTTACGTCCATCTCTCTTCTGGCACTGGTCCACCCAGAGGAGCTTTCTCTATCTTTGCTTTGGTAAACCGTGTGAGTGCAGGCTGCCCCAAACCACTGCCTATCATACTCCTGCCATTCTTCTCTTGCCCTTGATCCCACGTTTGCAACACTGGGCACTCTGAGGATCCTACTGCTCAGCACTTCTGGCAAGAAATGATCATGTCCCTGACTTAGCAGAGGTAGGGAGGACATTTGGGTCCCCTTCATATTACAGAAAGAGGTGATGGAGAGGTTTCAGAAGAGAGGATGCTTGCTGCTCTACACACTCATAAAGTGACCTCTCCCCTCCTGGTTCTGCTTTTATCTACTGGGTTGGGTGGAGGTGTTGGTAGTGGCTGCCGTGGTGGGTGATCAACTGAGGTCTCAAATGAAACAAGCTCTGTGGGGCAGTGGCTGCTACCAGCTAGTGGCAATTTTCTAAAGTACCCTTTGCTTTCTCCCTAGTGCTTCACCCTTTCCACATCAGAAAGGTCAGACTATGCCACTTTTTTGCTCAGAACACTCTAACGGCTTTCCGTCTTTCTCTGAATGTGCTCCAAAGTCCCTACTGTGGCCCACAAGACCCTGCCTGATGTGGTCCCCACATCCCACTCACTCCTGCTCCTCTACTCTTCTTCTACTCATTCAAATCCAGCCTGGCCTTCATGTTGTTTCCGGTTTTCCGGTTCAAGTTGTTTCACTACTTGCTGCTTCCCCTGCCTGAAATGCTTAGATTATAGATTCTCAAGACTTGCTCCCTTTCTCTTGTAAATCTTGTCTCAAATGTCACTTCAACAGTGAGGCCTGCCTTGACCATTCTACATAAAATAGCATCTTCTGACAATCTTGACTCTCACCCTGATTCCTGATTTCCTTTTCTTTATATCATCCACCAATACCTGATATATACATGTCTGTACTTGTTTATTGACACACCCCCCCCCCCCCCGAGACTTTCTCTGCTTGGTTCATTGTTATACTCCAGCAGCCAAGGCCATGCCTGATACTTGGTAGCTTTCCGTAAATATTTGTTGACTTAATAAGTGCATGTGTGATGAATTAATTAGGATGCATATGGTAAAATCAAGGCAAAACAAAGAAACTCACTTTGATGTTTCAGATGACTGATTTCAACTAAGTGCAAATTTCAAATCTCCAGCTGAAAAGCCAACCCTTCTCTTAATTTTGACACAATACTTTTGACTGTTTTCATTTTCATGGAGAACAACCAGGTACCTGCACAAACCCTGAGAAGCCCCACAGGCATTTGGCACCGTGTTAGTTCATTTCTTCTTTGCCAGAGGGAAACCTTTTTGCATTCCACATTTCCATTCCCACACCCTCATGTGATGGAAGCTGTAAGACCAGACTAGGTTACTGGTAAGGCCTCTTTTTGCTCTAAAATGTGCACCTTATGCATTTCTTTTTCTTCCATCCCACTTTGTATGCACGTTAGAGCAGACGCTGTTCCTTTTTGCCTCATCTGTATTGTTCATCTGCTCATAACTTGTAGATGAGGCTATTGTGGTACATGATTTGGAAGACTGGTCTTGACTATGTCTTTCAAATATGAGCTAATGGTGACTGCAGAGGCTGCTAATTCAGGAATATGATTCAGGTAGTATGGATGATGCAGTTATTGTTCAGGTTAAGGCTCTACTTGAGGCTATCAGTTTTCATCTGTAGAGCTCTGTGGAGTTTAGAGCTCTGAAAGCCATTAAAGATGGTTTCTCTCCCATTAGCCAAATACATTTCCTAAGGTGATTTCACAATTAGTCTCCAAAGCACTGTTGACAGGGAACAACAGGACAGGGCTTTTTCTATAAACATTTCTCACCAGAATTTTTCAGACTCTCATTCTTGGCATAGGATTTTAGTCCCATTTTTGCCTAAAATCAATACAGTTAAATTTGTCTGGTAAGATTATTTGTGTGTGTATTTTTTTTCTCCATTTAATTCATGTAGGGTGGAAGAAAAAGGATTTTGTGGTTAGATTGACAGAATGTTTGTGTTAAGTACATTTCCAGTGAAGAATAGAACAAAAACAAAAGCCCCTACTTGGAAGAAAGTTTGTTTAGAACTGGAATTAACCTGTCTTGAACATGATAAATGCCATACTTTTCAAAGGTTTGTTATAGAATTGATTTCTTTGCATATGATTCTGGTGGTTTAATATGATTGGCATAGCAAAAAAATTGCTATTTGATGTGGGAAAAGTTATTTTTAATGCACAGGACTGTAGGTGTAAATTTTATTTGTGTTAATAATACTGAATAAACTGCATTTATGTGTTGAGTTTATTTCTGGCTACTGTACTTCTACGTAATTTGATTGTCCAGTGTTCAGACACAGATTTAAATCTTTATGCAGCTGGGAATTAGCAAGTCACATTGTATTTGCTTCTGCTTGTGAAATCAGGAAAATGACCATGCTAAGGAAAGGAAGCTATTTCATGATTTTCTTTTAAGTACAAAGTTATTTCCATTGAAGCCTGATAATGAAGAATAACTTTTCACCTAAGTCTGTCTGAATGACAGGTCTGCAGGTTCTGACTTTTCTACTCATCTGTTACCTATGCTTAACAAAAAATATGACACATTTTTTTCTTATTTTTCCTTTAAACAAATTTGTATATTGTTTTTATGGTTTTAAAATCAACTGTAAAAAGATTAAATAGAATTATTGGCTTTTACCACATTATGAGGTAATTTTTTCCAATATTTACCTTGAAAACTATAATTTTTAATAAAGGTACTCAAACTCTTAAAATGGCTGCTGGGTTAATGTTGTTTCAATAATGCCACACACATTATCTTCATGTATACTAAGACGAACTTAACATTTAGCAGACAATAAGATTATTTGATGAAGTTTGTTTAGCTTCAATGACAATTACAGTTAATTTAGGCAGAGATTTAATTTAGTTTTTAGAGTCTGTTCTAGTTCTTAGGCTAACTGTTGGCCAGCTCCAGGGGAGTTACGACCATGAAAACTTTAGTATTCATCTGCTTTAGCTTTGTGTTGAAGTCCTCATAACATAAACAACTATGATTCATGAATAGAGTAAGTTTTTGCCTTACTTTATTTTATTACTATTTTGCCCTATGGGCTTGACTGTATATATGTTTAATTTGACACCAAATCATGAGTAGAGATTAAATTCATTGGAAATTTTTAATCTTGAAGAATTAAGTATTCATAGGTAGTAACACACCAGTATTCATTCCAGCGGGTTGTTATCAGAAATGGCAATTTACTCAAGGACATTGATAATAAACAAATATCTATTTAATGTTTCGATGGTACCAGGAGGCATGTAGGTGCATGGAACCTGTCTTCAAGGAGCATGAAATAAAATTGTTGAGATAATTAGTGCTTAGGTATATGAAAAGTCACTTAGTGACACCGGAATGCAAACTGATAATAAATTATATCTTAATTGTCAAATAAGGAGTATAGCAGACATCACAGATACCCTGAATAAATATATTTACTCAAACTTGAGTAATCAAAGTTGAGTAAATTTATACTGGTTTCTCTCACCTTTTTATATTACATTCTTTGGAATAAGGTGGTCGTTCCACATAAATAAGCAAGGTCAGTAAGCAATACCAGATAATGTTTATGGACTAATTCCTATGTGCTGGGCACAGGTGTATGACTTCAGCTTAGCCCCCCAAATCCCATGAAGTAGGCCCTGTAATCCTCCTTTCGCATATGAGAAAACTGAGGCCGGAACAACTTGCTGATGTCCACATAGCTGGTAGGTACCAGAGCTTAGATGCTGTGGCTGTACCATTATGCCATTGTGCCCTCTAGGACCCCTGGTTCTGAGGTGCACCAGAGAGAGGAATCTGGCCACAGAGAGCTAGCTTCTCACTGCAAATTTACTTTTACAGGACTCCAATTAGTACACAGAAAGAGCTCATTTACTAAACGGGCTCTGAGTAATTGGCTAATGGGCTTTTGGTGAGTAGTGTCCTCTGGAGGGCTGTTTCCACAGCCTGATGCATTGGGCAGTCAAGCCTGAGGTTGTTTATCCCGCTCCAGGACAGCTCAGCCCAGCACACTAACGCTGTTAGAAAATGGTTCCCTATTGAAAACTCAAACTGGATCAACAGCAGAGCCTGGCTTTAGTTTTCCAAAGGCAACACTAGCTGCCCAGCAAGGAGGTCCTGGATATCCTCGCCTGTAAACTCAGGGAATTGGGGTTGAGGGGAAAATGGTTCTCATCTTTCATATATGGGTTAAAACAGTGAGGACCTGGATCCGGATTTTTTTCCCTAGAACCCAGGCTCTGAAAGAAACCTGATGTGTGGTGAAGAATGCAAAGGGGTAGAGTCATTGACCTACGGCTATGTGGCTCTGCTTGCCAAGGCATTGGATCCACCCCATAGGGGAAATGGTGACAGGTATATCCCAACTGATGCAGCTTACTGCTGGCACCTCTTTGTGTCCCATTTGTTTCAGAAGTAAAATGGAAACAACAATACCCACTGGGCGTGGTTGTGGTGAGGAGTCACTAGATTGATAAATATAAAGTTCTTGGAAGAAAACCTTGGTGTTCAACACACATTAGCTATCATGATTATTATTATGCTAATATTATTACACATGTCAGATTACATAGTGGAAAGAAAATGGGATTTAGAAAGGGTTAAAGTTCTAGTTCTTCCCTCTACTACTTGTGTGAACTTGAACAAGTCACTTGTCCTCTCTGCTCAGGGCTCCCAACTGAGATGATTATTGCCCTCATAGGGTTGTTTAAAGGAATAATAAAAATCATATCTGTCCATTTAGTTTGTAAACTGTAAAGTCCCTTGTTCATTGTCATTATTAATGCCCCCAACCCGATCCTTCTGTTGAAGCCTCTCTCTTATTAACGCAATGGACACAACTATAAATGTGGGAGTCATATTACTCTTCTTCCCAATTAGTTGGCTGTAAGATTTTATTCTTAATATCTCTAGCATCTGGTTCCTCCTTATCCCATGGCAACTGTCCTAACTACAAGGCTGTAGCAGCCTCCTAACTGGCCTCTCTGACTCCAGTCTCTGGTCTGTTGGAAGAATGATTGTTCTAAAATGCAAACTCAGTCTTCTTATTCCCCTTCTGAAAACCCCCCAGTGGTTTCTCATTGCCTTCAGCATCAAATTCCAATTTATTAGCCTATGGGAAGGAAGGTCTCCCATGACATGGCTTTTCACACACTTCCTCAGGGTTACTCTTGCCCTTTTGCCTTTATCAATGCTTGTGTCATATTAAATTAGATATAGTTCTCAGAACATGTCCTTTTCTTTTTTCTTGTGCTTTCTGGCCCTTTCTTCCTCATTATCGTCTACCTGCCCTTTAAGATTATTCTAGCATTATCTACACTAAATAAGGTCTGATGTCTCTTTTCGCCAATACCCTTGCTGAGTCAGGAGTTTTTCTTGTGTGCCCCATGACACGTTGTGTTTGTTCTGATTGCATTGTTTCATAACTACTCCTTTATGTATCTTTTTTCTTTGTAAGGCAGAGGAACCCTTCGGGACTTTGTTCTCATCCTGCTTGTTTCTGTACTTTTGGTGGCTTGAAAAAATTGTTGGTTGAATGAAAGAATAAATATGACATTCAACACAAAATTGTAAAAATATCCAATAAAAATAAGATGATGTAGTTGTCCTTCCAGAATCATTTCCAAGTTGCTAATCCACTCCACTCTACCAGAGGTTTATAAAGGAGACCATATTTGAGATGTATTATCATATGCATGACCTTGGACAAACAGCCTCCATGAGTCTCATTTTTTTTCGGCTTTAAGATGAGAATAAGAGTAACTACCTTGTTTTTGCAAAGGGCAAAAGAAATATGCATATAAAACTCTTATATGCATGTAAATATTGCTTGGTATCCAGTAAACACCCAGTAAATGTGAATTACTACTGTCTTGTTAGCTTCAAAATAGGAGTAAATTCACCCTATCTTTCATTCAAGAAAGCTGTTCTTCTTGAGTTGTGTGGGAGAGGTGGTCTGTAGCTTTTCTAGACCACAGTGAGGTAGCTTATAAAAGAAAGGATTCATTACAATTCAAATAAAGTCAATATTTATCAAGAAAAATAATGGAGTTCAAAGAATATAGAGTTCTACCATAAGCTGAAGGAAAAACAAGAATCAGTTGATTCCATTTTCTCTTTGAATGATGGTTTCCTCCGCCTGTAGTTCATAGTAAAACAAAAACTTTTCAATTCTCTACTCTCCCTTTCTGCTGACACCTCTTAGGAATATTTTTGTCTTTTTAATACTCAAGCCAGAAAAGATTAACTGATATATGACAGACAGTGAGGTCAAATAAAAAGAGACACTGGTTGGACCTGCACCTGTCAGTGACATGCTCAGTGTCAGGATACCCATCCGGAATTCCTTTGACCCTTCAGGTGCTGTGCCACCTACATGGCTGTGATCAACAGTCTTTCAAAGCACAGGTAAAACAGAGGAAGAAAAAAATGACTGTTCTCTACCACCTGAGCAGGGGTGTCAGGAAGATGATTTAGGAAGAGGGAAAAATAGGATGTTGGAAAGAGCATGGACTTTGGTGGCAGGCTGCTGGGTCTTCCTCCTTTCTCTGTCCCCTGTCCTCTCGTTCACCTTGAACACACTTCACTTTCTGTGAACTTTATTTTATTTATCCATATAATGGACATAACAGCATCAGTCTTGAAGGGTTGTTGTGAACAACATGTTTTTTAGCAATATATCATAGCTGTCTCTTTTTCTGTGTGCCTGGGCAGTATCAGGTACCATCTTTGGTAATCCTCTGCTGTTCTCCTTGAATCTAAAAAAGGCTTGAAAGATAATGCCCTGGCTACACACTGTGATTCATTGTCGAGAGCCTGGAGATAAAAACAGTTTAGGGACACTGTTGATTATAGTAAGTAAATGTTTCTCTGCCTTCCTCCCTCCCTTCCTCTCTCCCTCTCTTTTTCTGCTCCTCCCTTCTTCCCATTTCCTCTCTCTCTCTCTCTTTTTGCCTCCTTGCTCCTCTATTCCCCCGTTCCTCCCTCTCTTCCTTCTGTGCTTCTCTTTTGTTCCTTCAGTGTACTTGTGAAATAATCTGTGGTCAAAAAAATGCTCATCTTCTTGCATATTACCGATGGCATCATCAGTACCTCTAGGAAGCAGCAGTGACTTTTTTTCAGATATTTCTAGGTCTACATGTAATTTCAGAGTCAAAGTCTTTATTTCATCTACCATTATTGGTCCTACATTCTTGAAAGCTGAGTATGATATAATCCTTCTATGATACAATCCAAAATCTCTTTTGATGCAAGACTATGGGTGCAAGGGGAATAAAAGAGGATCTTAGCAGTAAGACTCAGCCACTCCATCACACTGCATAATGATTAGGCTAAGCTATCTTATGTAAAATCCACTTCTAAATCCTAAAATATACCATTGTGTACGGTTTGGGGGTAGAGTAATGTAAGAAGTCCAAATTTCTTCTTATTCTTCTTCTTTTTTTTTTTTTTTTTAGAAGTCCAAATTTCAAGTAGACTCTTAGTTTGGAGAGAAGCTTAGAAGGATTCTAGTACCAAGAGACCTGTAAAGGTCATCGATCCTAAACCCATCACTGGATGATGTGAATGATCTCAGGAACAATGTCTTGTTAATGCACAAGCTGATTAGAGGTAAGGATAGAAACAGCACTCGTGGCCCCAAACTGTATCACGCTGCTTGTAGCCTTGGGACAGGCTATTAGAATTGACATATGGGCAGAGTTCCCACACTCCGGCTTATGCCTTCTCTTACTTAACTAGCTAGTGAATTATTACCTTTCAAGTTTTGATTCAAATGCCCATTTCCCTGGAAAGCTGTACCTGAACTTCCCATGAGAGTTAAGTCACCCCATTTCGGTTCCTCTAGTGTCTTTTTGTATTTCCAAGCCAGTTCTTTTTGAGTCCGTCTTCCCAATGAGACCATAAACTCCTGAGGGCAGAAACTATGTGCTATTTTTCTCTGAATCACCACATCTAGCTTAGAGTCTGGCACATCATTGCTGCTCAGCGAACATTTGTTGAGTGAATAATGAAAAGACTGCACTTCTCAAATGTTTGGACCGGATGTACAGTCATGGAGCTCACTGGTAAAGGGAAACTGTTCATGCCCCTCCCACCCCTGCCATTGCTGATGGATGAAGCCCAGCCTAAACTCATGTCAAATGCTCTCCTGTCTTTGCAGGGCTGCATGATTGAGCTGCTGCTTTTTCCTTTCAGGCAGACTGGAAGGTTCTATATGCAATAATGTTGGAGTACCTAAAATTTAGGAGGAGAGATATTTCATGGCCCTCATGCTGAGGTCTATAAGGAGTTTTATTTTCTGAATAAGTATTGATCGCAGCTTACAAAATACTGCAAACCTATATAATTAAAAAGAATGAGACCAGTCATTGGTGGGCAGTGCATAGCTAAAGTGCAAGAGAAGACAAATTCTTCAGGTGCCTGTGATTTTATAATTGTACTTGCTTGGGAAGCTTATTAAAGCTTTGCAGGTGCAATGTTTCATCACAGAGTAGTGAACCTTTGAAAGATATGCATAATAAACAGAGTTTGAAATATGTTTTTATTCCAGGCCATATGGTCCTGTCTGGAGCTTTCCTGGATCTTTGGGTCAGTTCATTGTTGAAAGATGGGCTTGCAAGGATCCACCTCTCAGAGCAGCTGTCAGAGCCCTATCAGAACGAATCTGCTTTTGCATGATTATTTATTTTATGTGGCTCTCTGAAATGAGCCCAGCCTTGCTCAGTAGCTGAAATGTGCTGAGCAAAGTCTCTTCCCTGAACAGCTTGTGGCCACATCACCAAGCAGTGTCCTTCCTTGTCCTTAAGAAGCAGACTAGCGAGACTTGTACAATAGGCCAGGACAGGCAGTCTGGGTGAGGTGTACCCACCTGGGCTTGAACTTGGTGCCAGAAAAATGAAAACTTACACAGTAGCATTTTAAAGAGATGCCGTTGTTTTTTCTTTTCAACTTTCTATTACTCACTCCCCTGTATCTCTTGACTCTCAGCCATTATAGTGGCCACTATTGCAAGCACTTGAAGTGTTTTTGTGGTGTTATTGTGGTGAGGATAATGCTAACACTTGCTTCCTCTCCTTTTGTCATTAGCAAAAGGTGGCATTGACTCCTTTGAAAATGGCTTTTTAAGGGGCATTTAATATAATTTATTCAATGTTTATTATATATGTATAGGAATTCCAGTAACTGGCAAGAGACCCGGTCCTTGTGATCACAGGAAAATATTTTAGATGCAAACTGATCAGTGAGTTAATCAGTTTGGAAGAAGATATTTCTTTGTCTATATTTGGACAAGATGAATTTGGAGTTGAATTTTATTACTGTGGTCAAGAAAATAATCTTGCCTTCTTGAGAACTCTATTCTTATTCTTCTATTGATAACATTATATTCAGTATTCTATATCCATTTGTGTAGCATTTGTTCATTTAAGCAATATTCATTAAACACCTACCCTTCACCAGGATAAGATCCATGTGTTTAATGCCCTCATGGAGTTTAGAGTCTGGAGTAGAAGCCAGAACATGAACAAATAGTTAGTTCCATGTCTTATTGATGTTGCAAAAGGGAAGTTAAGGATATTGACTGAATGCACAAATCAGAGAAACTATGTGGGGGCATTTCTCTTCTATTTTACTACTTGACCTTGAGGTAAGGTCTACATCAGATTTTCCTCTCCTATATGAGAATCACTCTACCTAATAACTTGCATATAGTAAATACTTAATAAAGTGTTTTGTGGATATAAGGGAGGAATGAAAGAAAGATGCTAAGAAGAAAGTATTAATATTAGTCTATATGTTCAGAATTCAGTTTGACAAAATATAGTTCTAAAGCCCTAAATCAGTTTTAGAGCAAAACTACACATTTTTTTTTTTTTTTTTTTTGGTCCTCACATGCAGTTATACTACTTTTATTCAGCCATAGTGCTTCTTTCTCCACTTCTAGAGCCAGAGAACCAGAACCTAGTCTTTATTTGATATTTCTATCTGGGGCACCAGCTACTTTCTTTGAGGGCTATTCTTCGTTGACTATAGTTTTTAGAGATGAGCTATTTCTATAGACAAATAGATCCATATTCTTATGGACTAAAAAAAAGTGATAGTTATTCCAAAGTGTGTACTTCAGGCCTATACATAAGGGCCTAAGATGGGAGATGTTTTCTCCTGGGGCTCTACTCTTGTGCCCTATGGGATTTCTGGGATCAAAGAGCCACCATTATAGGCTTATAACCATATCCAAGAGAGTGGAGTGACATTACTCAAGAGTGTTGAGAGCTCCTAGAGTTCTCAAGAAGGGAAAACACTCCAGAGGACTAGCCCAGACATGTGACCAAGAGCCAAATAAAGAATTCTTTAAGAAATATTGGGCATCAGAGGTGAAGTGTAGTAGCAGCAGCTGAGACAATGGAGAAGCTTTGGGGAAATGTCAGAGAGTAAGTGGCCAGTGGAAAGTGATGAGGAATCTCAGGTCTGAATGGATGGAAACTTGGACTCACCAGGTTGGGACTGGAAGCAGAGACTGGTTTCCCATGGAATAGGGACAGGCAGCAGTATAGTAACAGGGATTCAGGTGTTGGGTGTGGATCTGAAATCAATACTCATCGAAGTTTTGGTTGAAGATGCTATGATTCTAATACCAGATGGTAATAGCGAGATCAGAGTCTTATCAAGATCATATTAAGATGACTTCTTTTTCGTTTGTTCATTCCTTCCTTCTTTCCTCTTTCTTCCATATATCGTTCCCTCCTTCTCTTTTTCATTCCTACAACAAGTGTTTATTTAGCTTCTACTATGTGCTAAGTACTGTTCTCAGGATTGGGCATACTGAAAACAATAGAGGTCCCTTTTTCTCATGGGATTTTCAGTCTTCTGGGGAAGATAGACAATAAAAAAATAAATAAATACATGAATAAGACCTTTTCACTTAGTGATAAGGGCCACAGAGAAAATAGTAGAGGATTATATGAGAGAATGGTGTAGTTGGGAACAAATCTTTAAATTGGGGCGTCAGAAAAGATAGCTTATGGAGATGAATTTAAATTAAGCCTGTTAACAATAAAGAGTCATACAGTGAGGACCTAGAGGAGTGATCCAGGCAGAATGAAAGTCAGGGTAAAAGGCATAAAATGGAAAATTGCTCAGCACATTTCAAGAAGAGAAAGAAGCCCAATGTGTCTTGGGCAGCGGAGGTGGAAGACAGCAAGGAGAAGGCAGAGAGGAGTCAGCCAGGTCCCAGATCATATAGAGCCTTAAAGGTCATATAAGGACGTCAAATTTTGCACTAGGTCACATAGGAAACCATTGAGTGGAGGAGTTAAATCAGGAAAGACATAAGCTAAATTGATTTTTCAAAGATTTACAATTTCTGGCTAAATTGTGTGCAAGAGTTGTGGCAGGTAACCAGTAAGGAAGCTACTGTGGGTAGCGCAGAGGGATAGAGGTGGGTGGAGGCAGAGCCAGTTACAGATTGGCAGTGGGAGAGAATAAGGCAAAAGAGAATCAAGCACGACTTCTAGGTGCTTGACGGGAAGATTTAGATAGACGGTGCCCTTTGCTAGGACTAGAGAAGCTGGTGGGGGGGAGTTTTGAGGAACGGGTTAAAAATCAAGAGTTCTATTTTATACATGTTAAATGGTATTTATTTAAAATTTTAAAATTAGTTTTTAAATTTCAAATTTAAAACTCATAAATTTAAAATGTACCATTTTAACCATTTTCAGGCATACAGGTAAGTGGGATTGAGTACATTCATGTTGCGCAACCATCACTTGCATCGTCTCTACAACTTCTTCATCTCCCCAAAACCAAAACTGTGCCCCAAACTCCCCATTGCCTCCGCTCCTCCATCTCTGGTAACTATGATCCTACTTTGGTTCTGTGAATTTGACATTCTAGGTACCTCTTCTAAGTCGAATCATACAATACGCGTCTTCTATGTTTAGCTTATTTCACTTAGCATAGTGCCTTCAAGGTTCATCCATATCGTAGAACGTATCAAGACTTTATTCCATTTTAAAACCAAATAGTATTCCGTTGTAGGCATCCGGCACATTTTGTTTAGCCATTCATCTAGTGATGGACATTTGGGTTATTTCCATCTTTTGACTATTGTGACTAATCCTGCTTTGAACAATATTGTACAAATATATATGTTAAAATTTAAAATGTCATTTTGACTGAAAGGGGAGCAGTTAATTAGTCAACTATATAGAGATTTTGCAGCTAAGGGAGATGCCAGAGCTGGACATATAAATTTTGGAGTCATTGTATGATATTTGACCGGGGGCCTCATGACCTAAATTGGGTGATGGCCCTCAATTCTCTCCAGAATTTTAGTGAACTAGGCTGAATCATATGGCATAGTCTTTTGCCTAGGATGAGATAGGTTAGAGGTAGTCTAAAGCCCAGGGTTAAAACAAGCCGAAAAGGCCAAAATTTTTCCTAAACCCACTTTAGGATCTCTGAACTTATCCTTCTAATAAGATAAAAACCAGCACAACTATATCAAACCCTAGGAGATAGGGCCAAAACAACAGATAGTAGGAGAAGGTACTTTCCCCCTGCCGTCCCTCCCCGCCCTCACCTGAACCTGCCTCTGTCTTGGGCCTATGCAAACCAAGAAGCTCTGGGCCTATTGACAAGTAGGAAGAAGAGAGACTCAATAAAGTATGTGCCTTGGCAAAGTGTGTTCCAAGGGGAAAGAACCCCTGCCATCTTAACCACTCTGACGTCAAGAGTGCATGAAAGAGAGATGCCTACCGATGCAGGTCACAACTTCATAATCTGATCCCCTTTAAAACTATCATCCCAGCAAGACCTGGACCAATTACTATGCTCTAAATTAAGTGCTACTCTTTCTCGCTAGGGGCAAGTTTTTTGGTTTTGATCCTGAATTTTTCCTGTAGTGACAGAAGGGGATTCGGAAAAGGGGGAGAAGCCTTGAGAATTTTCCCAACATCAGAAGCACTAGATTTTTGCTCTTAGGGTATTGATGTTATAGGTGCTTCCCTACATCCACTCACTTTATGCTTTTCACATGGTCTGCCTATGTGCTTCTCCTAGTGGCTTTGACCCTTGCATATCACCGACAGTCTTAGATTTACAATCTTTCCATGCTATTCTGATAGAAGGACTGTGGGCTTTGAAGTCAGACAGGCTTCGTGTCCATTTCCAAATTCTCTCCCTTTAGCTGTGTGACTGGTCAAATTACACCCACAGAAAGTGTCATCTATGGTTGCATCGGGTCAAGGATATGGAATATTTCTGGCCCTCCTCCTCCTCAATTTCCCTTTCCAGCTTATTTTTAAATGTTGGAATACCATAAGCCTTGCATAAATATCTTTTCTTCCTCTTTTGAATTGAGTTCGACAACCATGATTTCAGTGACCTCCTCTACATGATGACTCTGAAATTTACATTTCCATTCCAGACTCTACTTTGAGCTTTTTCAAAATTTTTTTTTAAACTTTTATTTATTTATGATAGGCACACAGTGAGAGAGAGAGAGAGGCAGAGACAAAGGCAGAGGGAGAAGCAGGCTCCATGCACTGGGAGCCCGACGTGGGATTCGATCCCGGGTCTCCAGGACCGCGCCCTGGGCCAAAGGCAGGCGCCAAACCGCTGTGCCACCCAGGGATCCCTACTTTGAGCTTTTTCAACTCTTCATTTGGAGATCAAAAAAAAAAAAAAAAAGAAGCCTAAAGTTATCATAACCAAAGCTTGATTCATTATCTTCTATGCCTTTCTCCCAAAACTTCTCTATGCCTAGTATTCCCTAACTCAGAGACTGATAATGATATCCATTAAATTGTGTTATCTTTGCTTCCTTATCTCCTTCACTACTGATCTCCAGTGAATTGTTCTATCCAGTTGATTTTATCCAAATATCTATTTAATCCATCTGATCCTCTCTTGTCTTCACTTATACCACCCCAGACCAAGCTCCCATCATCTCCCTCATGATTTACTGCAATCACTCCTAAATACTGTCCTGGATTCCCTTCTTGGTACACTTAAATTTATTCTCTACAGAGGTCACAGTAATCTTCTAAAAATGCAAATTAGCTAAAGTCACTCCCTTGCTTAAACTCCCTCAATGACTTTTAATGTGGTTGGGATAAAGATCAAAATCCTTAAAATCTTTAGAAGGACCCGCATGTCCCCTGCCTTATGTCTCTCTCCACAAGTCTTTTTTTCCCCCCTTACGCTTTTTTGAGATATAATAAAAACATAGCCTTGTGTAAGTTTAAGGTGCGTAGTGTATTTATTTGATACATTTATACATGTGAAATGATTCCCACTGTAGCATTATCTAACACCCTCCATCACCTTCTATATCTATCCTTTTTTTGTGATGGTACCATGTAAAATCTACTCTCATAGCAACCGTCAAGTCTGTTATATAGTATGATCATCAAACTGTTAACTATAGACACCAAACAGTACATTAGATCCCCAGAACTTATTCATCTTATAACTGAGAGTTTGTACCCTTTGAACAACCTCTCCCCATTTCCCTCAGCCCCAGCCCTTGGTAACCACCATTCTACTCTCCATTTCTATGAGTTCTTGGTAAGTCTTTATTATCCACTGAACCGCCTTGTTGGAGTTCCTTAAATATGCCGTGAACTTTCCCATGTCTGATTTTTCACATACATGGTTCATTTTTCCTGGGTTGCTCTTGCCTGTGTTCATCTAGCTAAGTGGACATCTGTCATGTTTTCTGGCTGCCTAGTGCTTGTAGAACACCCTTGCTACATTTGAAGAGTGTCCAGGTTTAGGAGTTTTGCCTAGCCGAAGTAGAGAATGACATTCCTCAGGTTTTGTCAGAGCAAAGGCACACACATGTGATCTAGGCTCTGCCAATCAGACTTATCCATGTGAGAATACAACCTGAAGGTGAACAACTTGAGAAAGGTAGAACCTGTTGTGCTGGTGAGGACAGCGGCATAGGCAATCAGCTTTTATAAGGTCCAGCTTCTGCTTCAGAAGTGGCGGCTGCTGTGCTTGCAGGAAAGTTGGGCCTGGGCAGCCATGAGCTGCAGGACTTAGTGCCTGTTGGGTCGTTGACAGTTAAGGAAAAAAAAAAAAAAAAAAAAAAAACAGTTAAGGAAGCTTCTTCCATCCACCAGTTCTGTGTCGTGCTTTTGGGCTCTGGTCCTGAAAGCTTTGTTTGAGCCTACTTCTCCAACTTGACCCTTCTATGCTTCATCAATCAAGGTCAGCTTCTGTTACAATTAAGAGAGAACCTGGCTGATGGCAATAGGTAACCCCAATGAATGCTGAGCTTTCAGCTCTAGTTTGCTCCAGGGAACTGCCCACCTTTTGTTCTCCCACCCTTCCTGACTGGACCAGATCTTCCACTGCAGCGTGAGTCAGGACACGGTATAGCGCTGTGGCTCTGCACGCAGCCTCTGTTGTTATCTTGCTTGGGTTCCAACTCCAGTTCTCTCACTTACTGCATGAATTTCGTAAATGTTACCTCACTTCTCTGTGCATCAATTCCCTTCCCTGTAAAATGGGAACAATGATAATATCTAACTCCCAGGTTTACAGGTAAAGAGGAAACGAGTGAAAGCATACACAAAATGCTTGGATCAGTACCTAAATGCTCAATAAATGTGAGCTGCTATGCCGTTCTTTCTCACAGCTCCCATGTCTTTCCTTCCATAATACTCTTCACAGATTGCAATTAAAGGCTCACAGGGTGGTAATTGGATTAAGATATGTCTTCCAGTCTTCCACATGCGCTGTTAAGCTCTACAAAAAGAGGGGTTGTTTATTTTGCTCTCCATTATATTCCCAATTGCTAGCGCAATATGTATTTATTTAATAAGTGTAGGGTGGATGTTGTCTCAGGATCTGGGAAAGGCTGAGTGATGCAGTCCCCCTCCCAGCACACCGAGCGAGGCAGGGAGCCTTCAGTAGCACCTGGAGCTCCCAGCAGCCTCACCCTAAGGTCCTTGTCCTTAGTGATTTATTCTTCGTGACCGACAGCTGACCCTTTCCTACAGAGCACAAGCCCTGGCCCAGATGCTGCTCTTTCCCTTGACGCCCTGATTTCTCTGGTTCTCAGCACTGAGCATTTTTTGCTGACTCTACCCTCTGAAAGCTGTTTGAATCCAGATGGGAGGCAGAGAGAAAACAGGTTTCATTCATCGCCCTTACAGACACTGAGAGGAGTAACAACAACCATACCGGCGAGTAGAATATGTTGTGTTTAGTATAAACTTGGTATCATTCATAGAGCTTTATATGTATTAATTTATTTAATACTGCAGCCATAGGGAAAAGATACTATTGCCCCCATTTTACAGAAGGGGAAAGTAAACCCCAGAAGGAAAGTAAGAAAGGGAGAAAGGAAGAGGGGAAAGAGAAGGAAACGGGGAAGGAAGGAAGGTTTTCTGGTAGAAGAGAGTTTCACGTGCTCAGAACTTTGGTTTTCATAGGAGCTTCTCTATTTTTTAAAAATTTTTTTTTTATTGGAGCTCAATTTGCCAACATTTAGCATAACACCCAGTGCTCATCCTGCCAAGTGCCCCCCTCAGTGCCCATCACCCAGTCAGCTTCTCTATTTCACAGAGGTAACTGTGAAAGTAATATCGATGAAGACATTATAGAAGGGGACACTGAATGGGCACCTCCTCTCAGATCAGCTTTATAATTAAGTAAAAATACATATTTTTATACCTTTCAACTGCTTGCTATTTGCAAGGTCCCCTCCCCCCCAATCTAATGTATGTAATAGGAACAATACAGATAATTAAGAAATCTTTACAGCTTATTTCTGGTTAATTGGCATTTTCCTATAAAATATTTAAAACTTAGCCTTTGGTTTTCAGACTGTTTTCAGAGAGTCATAGATTTTGCTACTAGAAGTTCCCATGTACAGGGGGGCCTCCTGTGTTGGGATTATTTGGACATTTTCACAGATGCTGTCCAGCCACTGATACTCACCTGGAATGGGGTGGGGGGAATTATTGTGCATTTTCTATGTTTAGATCTTCCTGATGTCGTTCTATTTTATTTTATTTTATTTTATTTTCCAAAGATACGGAAAGGCAGTTGGTGTGCCAGTTCCCTTGCAGGCACTGCTACCCAGCTAAAGCTGTCCTCCAATTGTAATGCTCTGTGCAATTCAACCAAGCTCAGAGAAACACATTTGCAAGGTTGGTGTGTGGGGCAATTGCCAGAAAATCTGCTTCAAACTGTGTCCTGGGAAGGATTTCTTTCTCTTTGACAGGCCTTGAGGAAAGATTCTCACAAGCCCTCAGCAAAATCAGGTGGGTGGTTTGGGACTTGGAGCCCAGTTGGCAACTACTCTACAGGAGTATGGTGCATGATCTGTGGCTGCTGTAACAAATTACTACAAACTTGGTGGCTCAAAACAACAGAAATTTATTGTCTCACAGTTCTGGAGGCCAAAAATCTGAAATTAAAGTGCCAGCAGGATTGGTTCCTTCTGGAGGCTCTGAGAGAGAAGCTATGCCATGCCTGTCTACGAGCTTCTGGTGGCTGTCTTGGCATGCCTTGGCTTACAGACATATCACTCCAATCTCTGCCTCTCTTCACGTTGCCTTCTTCCCTGCGTGTCTTCTCCCCTTTTCTTCTCTTCTAAGGACATTGGTCATTGCATTTAGGACTCACATTATCTGGGATGATCTCATCTTGAGATTTTTTTTTTTTTAAGTTTTATTTAACTAATCTCCATAGTCATTGTGGGGCTCCAACTCATGACCTGGATATCAAGAGTCAGATGCTCTTTGGACTGAGGTAGCCAGGCGCCCCTCTTATCTTGAGATCCTTAACTGTATTTGCAAAGTCCCTTTTTCCAAATAAGGGCACAGTCACAAGTTTTGGATGGACAGATCTTTACAGGGAGCCACCAATCAAGCAATTACACTCGGTGAATTGAAAAGATTTCTCATGATCCATTGGGGTAATATGAGGCTTTGATTAAACAGTGGATGACAGGCATGTGGCATTCCTGAGCTTGCAGGCTTCCCACCTTCATCTGTCCATGGTCCCCTATTTCTGAAAGGTGGTGAAGCCTGGCCTGCTGTGTCTCTTGGCCTAGGGCTTCTCTGGCTATGAGTGTTAACAGGCTAAGGAAGTTGTCTACATTTATAACCTCAAGAGAGATGCCTTTGTGTTCAAAACGTTGCAGTAGACTCTTGGAGCTTATCCTAGGCTTAGTAGTCTCAAACTTGAGTATAAAAATCACTCAGGTCGTTTATTAAAAAAAAAGAAATTCTCCGATCTCAATCTAGTTTACTAAGAGCTGCCATAACAAAATGCCACAGATCGGGTGGCTTAAACAACGGTGATTTATTTTCTTGAAGTTCTGGAAGCTAGAAGTGTAAGATTGAGGGGTCAGCAAGTTTGGTTTCTCCTGAGGTTTCTCTCTTTGCCTTTCAGATAACCAATTTCTCACTATGTCCTCACTGGTCTTTCTTCTGGGTGCACACACAGCTCTGGTGACTTCCGTCTTCTTAGAAGGACACCCTTCCATTGGATTAGGGTCTGCCCTAACAACTTACTACCTCTTAAAAGACTTGATGTCCAAATAAAGTCATATGCTGAGGTGCTAGGGAATGGGTCTTCAACATATGTATTGGGTGGGCCGTAATTTAGCTCATAACACAACCCAAGAGATTCTGGTCTTAGTAGATTTGGGGTGAGGCTAATACACTTTTTTTTTTTTTTTTCAGATATACCCTGGGTAATTCCCAGTGGTTCGGTGGTCAGAGTCAACACTTTGAGAAACAGTGCCCTGCTGGATTAGTAATCATATTGATGTTTTTTTGGCTCCATGTCTTTATATCAGCCTGATTCTTCTATATACAACATATTCAACAATAAGTTAATGCAAATAGAAAATACTCCATGACCCTCAGAGACACCCCTAAGACTGCTCTACAACTCCTGTGTTTGTCTTTGATCCATTCCCCTTCCATTTCAGTGACTGAATCTGAGCTTGTTTTGCATCCTGCCTTTTGTACTTGTTATATTACATTGACTTAGCCACATGCTACTTAAGGATTTTGACTCAAACCCACTCTTTTAGGTTTTCTTTTTTTTTTTTTTTTCCATATCTGGGATTGGATTTGCTGCTCAAAAAGTAAATCCCATGATGCACTGGCTCAACTAACATCTCACAAGCTCAAGAGCTTAGACACCTGAAACTCAGTGCCGTAGGGTTCTCAGGGCTGCTTCTCAGGACTCAGAGAGGCAGGAAGCCAGGCAAGGCCTTCAAGCAAGATGTCACCCTAGAGAAAAGAAAGGAATTTTCTAACTGATGTAAAGAGCTCTGTCCTCAGATTTATATAGTCTGTGCCTCTCCCTTCGTCCTTATACTTTCTTAGACTAAAAGGTTTGTCCTCATGACTCCTCTTCCTCTTTTACATTGTCGCAGATGCTCACTTAAACCCAGTTTCAACTTCATCGAAATATCTGGGTTGTTGGGGAGAGGGCACATCAAAGTATAGTTTAACTTTGGATTCCGTATTCTGCTAATAGAGGGGCCAGAGAGGAAGATGATAGAAACCCACATGGGTGAGATACTGTGCTGGGGCCACGCTTATCCCACTTAATCTTTACAGCAGCCCTATGAGGAGCTATGACTGTCCCCATTGCACTCAGGAGAAACTCCAAGCTCCATCAACTACTAACTGCTGCATCTGGGATTCTAAGTGTTAGTTTCCTTTCCCAAATATGCCACATCACTTTTTTTTAAAGATTTTATTTATTTATTCATGAGAGAGAGAGAGAGAGAGAGAGGCAGAGACACAGGCAGAGAGTGCAAAAGGCAGTAGCAGGCTCCATTCAGGGAGCCTGACATGGGACTTGATCCTGGGTCTCCAGGGTCACGCCCTGGGCTGAAGGCGGCGCTAAACCACTGAGCCACCCGGGCTGCCCAACCACATCATTTTTAATAGATTCCTGAACCTTGAAGATATTTCAGTTTATCTCTATGATATAAACATAATGACATGGATATTTTAGAGTCTGTCTGACACTTCTAATAACTGAGCTCTTGTGGGTTTGTGTACGGTGTCTATTGATTTTGCTGATTTTCTAATTGTCATCGTTTTTCCCATGACTTTCTGGTTATATTTGTTTTAAGATTTTATTCATTTGAGAGAGAAAGAGAGAGAGAGCAGATGTCTGTGTGTAGGTTGTGGGGGGAAGGAGGGGCAGAGGGAGAGGGAGAAGCAAACTCCCCACTGAATGTGGAGCCTGCCATGGGGCTCGATCCCAGGACCTTGAGATCATGACCTGAACCAAAGTCAGATGCTTAACTGACTGAGCCACCAGATGCCCCTGTTTCTGTTTGTTGATTCTGCCAATTTTCTAATTATCACTGTTTTCCCATGCCTTTCTGGTTATAATTAATTATGTGCTGATTATACCTAAAAATATTTGTGGTAATAATTGAAGGGTTGGAATAGAGGTATCTCCTCCCAAAATATATTTGAATGTTGTACCTTTCAGGGGTACTATCAATCTGAGATCACCTCTATCCAAGATCCAGACTTGACATTTTCTTTTTTTTTTTTTTTTTAACATTTTATTTATTTATTTGACAGAGCACACGTAGGGAAAGGACAGAGGGAGAGAGAGAAGCAGGCTCCCCACTGAGCAGGGAGCCTGGTGTGGGACTTGATCCTAGGACCCTGGGATCATGACCTGAGCCAAATGCAGATGCCCAACTGAGCCACCCAGGTGCCCCTAGATTTGACATTTTCTGAGCCAAAAATGACCTGAGACTTTCTAATGACTGGTTTGTTTCTGGCTCACCCTTCCCCTGAGGGATTAGTCTTTTGGGGTCTTAGTTTCCTCTGTGTGGGGTCTCAGATTTCCTTCTCTGTATCTCTGGGCTTTGACACTTGACCCCACCCTAGAAAATTAGAAAAGATTCTGATTTCCTAAGATTGGAGAACTCCATGAGGTGAAAGCAGCTGCCGTGCCTATCAATTTTAATTTCTTCATCCTGCTCTGGCCTGGTAATTCTCTATGAAATTGTCAGCTTTTCATTGTTTTGAAGATTTGCTTTTAAAATTCTATCCAGCATGCTTACTTGTTTTCATTAGGAGGGCTTGCTCAAATAACGTAGCCTGCCATTACTGGAACACGGAAATCGAGATGCTAATATTTTTCCTTCTCACTCTTTCCCGGGGCTTTATCTCTGTCATTTTTCTTCTGTGGGGGGCTGCCTTTTGCACTGTCTGGAACCTTTCTACTGGTTCTCACCACGGTGGCCTGGGTCTGTGGATTAGCTGATTGACAGCTGAACAGTTGTGCCACATTCAGGGATGTCTTATAAAGTCTTAGGTAATCTTGAAAACAAAGACTATCTCTGTTTATAAACTGTTGGGAAATCCCACTGAAGCTGAGGGCCCAATTTTTAGCCGTGATGAACACGGGCATAATCACGGCGCTTCATAAACCAGTAATTTAAGAAGATTGTGCCCAGTAGCATGAGATAATGAGCTTCTAAGATAGGTGTGTGTGTGTGTGTGTGTGTGTGTAGTTAAGAATTTGGTTTTGCCCAAATAATGGCTTGGCCTTTGCCCTCAGCTTTTGGGAGGAAACCTGTGCCATGCGTGACCGAATGTCCTTGTTTAGGGTGGGGGGCTAGTAACATCAGAAAGACCAACCGTGTGATTGAAGTTGCGGGCGTTGGGTAACACAGTGTCACTTGACCTGGAGTCTGAGTTCATCTACAGGGACAGCCAATGAATCAAGCGTGACGATATAATGAAGTCCCAATAAAAACTCTGGACACTGAAGCTCAGGTGAGCAACTGATTGCCACTGCTCCGTGCACGTTGTCACATGTCCATCCCAGGCCTCCTAGGGGAGGGGAGGAGGGGGGCTTCCTGTTGGAGCCCTTGAGTCTCTGAATGATCCATCTCTTCTTCTGGCTGATGTTGACTTGTATCCTCTGCCATAATGAACCACAACTGTGAGTATACAGGGTTCAGTGAATTCTATTGAGTTCTAGCAAATTATTGAAACTGAGGGTGGTTTGGGGAATCCCTTGAACTTGTAGTTCTGTCACAAATGAGGGCGGTCTGATGAAAGACCATTCCCTCAACCTTCTCAGTTTGGGTAAAACAGGGCAGTGTGTGCATGTATGTGTATGTGTGTGTGCACGTGTGTTTAGTCCAATACTGGTACGGGGATCTCCTCGTTAGAACAGACTAAGACTTTAATGCATTAGCAAGTCTTAGGTATCTTTCTCTTTGCATCTTTTTATTCAGCTGCTGACTGTGAGGCCTTTTCCACCGGCTTTTTAAGTCCAAAACCAAACTTTGGCTCTGTGTGTTTGTCGTTTTATCCCGTGTGTGCTTTGTACCCATCCATAGTCCCTGTCAGTCTGTGTTTACTTTGCCAGCAATTCTGGTTTAAGAAAGAAAGTGAACTCACAGAAGTGATTTTTCCCTACTAAGATTTGGGACCTCATAAATCACACTGACAAGAAATGCGATGAGGGTCTCTTTCTGTTCTGGAGGAGATTGGAAGAGGAAAGGTATGCAGGGTCTAGCACGGTTTTGTAATTTTTCCCAGTGGTAGCACAATGAGGAGGATTCCAGCAGGCCAGCTCCTCAGCCCTAACCAGGTAATTCTCTATTTGAATGTTCCTACAATGAAAATGCAGAGACACCCACCAGTGTCACTCGGCAGTTTAGTACCTGCTGCTGAACTCCTGGCAGTTAACAATGAAATTGTCAGCGTTTCTCTTTTGTTCCCTTGCAAGCAGGCGAGGCACCGTTTTTATCCCCTGGTTGAGCACATGAATCAATCCTTTGTACATGTTCTGTGGGACTGTGCGTGTTTTCAGAAACTGTCTGGCTTTCTACCCGGCAGGCTTTCTTGTTGGGCAGTAGTTCTGCAGATGAGAAAAAAACTATGCAGATTCTCGCATGTCCCCAGACTGAATTCTAAGGCAGTCGAAGGAGATGGTTATTTTCTGGCCTGGTATTTGGTTTAGGCTGTTTTAATTCTTAGGTGTAGGCCATGCAGAACTTAAATTAGTTATAAAATTATTTTGTGATATTGATATTTTACAGTTGTGGTTGACAGAGATGGGAAGAGACACAAATGGCAATGTGGGTGAGGAGAAGAAGGAATACCTATAAATGTTTTTAATTCCTACAAAACTTGATGTGCTTGAATGTTATATATTTCATTTTTCAACCATACTTTATTTAAAAAAGAGCCAATCTAGCTTGGTGTATCTTGTCTCAACGCCATTCATAAGGTGCTCTCTTAGGTACAGCACTCTGCATGCCACTATGCACAAAGGTAGAGGGGTTAGGGGCCAATTAACTTCTCAGGAACCTTTTGTCTATGGAGTATCCATAGTCAAAAAAAAAAATTCCAAGATGATTCAGAGTGTATATATGTGTCATAGTTTATGGGTATAGTTCCTTTAAGAGACTCCCAAAATACAGATTTACAAAGAAAAAGGTAAAGTAGATCTTGCTTTGCCAATGCTAGAGCGATTGAGAGGGTTGAGAGCGATCCTTAATATCATTAAAATTTGTTATGTCATACGAATGTTCATTTTCACCCAACTTTAGGAATATGTCTATCATGTAAAGGAAACTTGCCTTTTTATTTAATTTCTGCAGTAGGAAATAGATATTAGTCCATCCCATAAATAGAAGTTAATTATTCTCATTTTGAAAGAAATATTCAGTGCAACAATTCATGCAACCTTGGAGGGCTTTTTTTTTTCCGAACTTGAAATATTAAATTAAAATACTAATTAATAAATACTAATGCTAAAATAATATTTGTTAAAGTATTTAAAATACTAAAAAGTGAGTTGAATTCCCTGACTAACATGATGGAAATAAGTGTAAAACTACTCAGAAAATTCTCCACATTTTGACATCTTACGGTGGGCTTTGTGGTATCCACAAATGAAATTATATAGAATATTGTATATGTGCATATGTGTATTTAGAGAAGAAATGGCCCATCGTTTTGGCTCTTGGAGGGTTTAAACACCACTCTGAGTTTAGATGTTGAGCAGAGGGGATGCCATAACATTTTTATGCCTACTTAGTCTAAGATACATGTACAACCAGAGTTGTGTGTTGATCCATTCCATTTTAAGGTTTTATTTCCAGAATTATAAGACATGTCTCCATTTGGTCATAGGAACACAAGGTAATAGCTGGGACTGCCTTAGCCCAGTTATTATCACCTCTTCCAACTTACTAGTGGACTTTCTGGATTGTTTAGAGGTTGCACTTAGAAGCTGAGCAGTGTCTTTTTTTTTTTTTTTTTAAGGAATATTTTATTTTGTATTTATTTTTAAATTTTTGTTTTATTTAAATTCAGTTACTTAACATATAGTGTATTATCAGTTTCAGAGAGAGAGTTCACTGATTCATCAGTTGCATATAATGCCCAGTGCTCATTATATCATGTGCCCTCCTTCATACCCATCACCTAGTTACTCCATGCTGTCACCCACCTCTCCTCCAGCTACCCTGTTTGTTTCCTATACTTAAGAATCTCTTCTGGTTTGTCTCCCTCTCTACTCTTGTCTTATTTTATCTTTCCCTCCCTTTCCCTATAATCCTCTGTTTTCTTTCTTAAATTCCAAATGAGTGAAATATGATATTTGTCTTGCTCTGATTGACTTATTTTGCTTAGCATAATACCCTAGTTCCATCCATGTAATTGCAAATGGTAAGGTTCCATTTTTTTCATGGCTGAGTAATATTCTCGTGTGTGTGTGTGTGTGAATGTGTACACCATATCTTCTGTATCCTTTGGGGAGCAGGTCTCCCTTTAGATCACTGTATTTGTAGGCTTTGGGTGAATACCTAACAGTGCAATTACTGGGTCATGGGGTAGCTCTATTTTTCACTTTTCGAGGAACCTCCACACTGCTTTCCAGAGTCATTGTACCAGCTTGCATTCCCAACAATAGTGTAAGAGGGTTCTCCTTTCTCTGGATCCTCACCAACATTTATTGTTTCCTGACTTGGTAATTTTAGCCATTCTGACTGGTGTGAGGTGATATCTCATTGTGGCTTTCATTTGTATTTCCCTGATGCCAAGTGACGTTGAACATTTTTCTATTGTCTGTTGACCATTTGTATGTCTTCTTTGGAGAAATAAATGTCTATTCATGTCTTCTGCCCATTTCTTAAACTAGATTATTTGCTTTTGAATGTTGAGTTTCTTTTTTTTTTTTTTTTGAATGTTGAGTTTCATAAGTTTTTTTATAGAGCTTGGATACTAGCCCTTTATCTGATAAGATGTTTACCAATATATTCTCCATTCCTATAGGTTGTCTTTTGGTTATGTTGACCATTTCTTTTGCTTTGCAAAAGTTTTTTATCTCGATGAAATCCCAACGGTTCATTTTTGCTTTTGTTTCCCTTGCACTTGGAGACGTGTCTAGGAAGAAGTTGCTGTGGCCAAAGTCGAATAGGTTGCTACCTGTGTTCTCCTCTAGGATTTTGATGGATTCCTGTCTCATATTTGGGTCTTTCATCCATTTAGAGTTTATTTTTGTGTATGGTATGAGAAAATCATCCAGTTTAATTCTTCTACATGTGGTTGTCCAATTTCCCAAATACCATTTTTGAAGAGACTGTCTTTTTTCCATTGGATATTCTTTCCTGTTTTGTTGAGGATTAGTTGACCATAGAGTTGAGGGTCCATTTCTAGCTTTTCTATTATGTTCCACTGTGTGTTTGTTTTTGTGCCAGTACCATACTGGCTTGATTATTACAGCTTTTTAATATAGCTTGAAGTCCAGAATTGTGATGCCACCAGCTTTGGTTTTCTTTTTCAACATTTCTCTAGCTATGCAGGGTGTTTTCTGGTTCCATACAAATTTTAGGGTTATTTATTCCAGCTCTGTGAAAAATGACAATGGCATTTTGATAGGGATTGTGTTGAATGTGTAGATTGCTCTAGATAGCATGGAAATTTTAACAATATTTGTTCTTCCAATCCATGGCATAGAGTGTTTTCCACAATTTCTTTCATAAGTGTTCTACAGTGTTCAGAGTACAGATCCTTTACTTTGGTGAGGTTTATTCCTGGGTATTTTATGGGTTTTGGAACAACTGTAAATGGGATAGATTCCTTAATTTCTTTCTTCTGTCTCATTGTTAGTGTATAGAAATGCAACTGATTCCTGTGCATTGATTTTATATCCTGCTACTTTGCTGAATTCCTGTATGAGTTCTAGCAATTTTGGGGTGGAGTCATTTAGATTTTCCACATAAAGTATCATGACATCTGCAAAGAGTGAGAGCTGAGCAGTGTCCTTAATGAATAATTTTAGGTACCAGGGACAAACTGTGTGTGTGTGTATCTGTATTTCTTTGTATATGAAAAGTAATAGCTATACGCCAATAAATTAGGCAATCTAGAAGAAATGGACGCATTCCTGGAAAGCCACAAACTACCAAAACTGGAACAGGAAGAAATAGAAAACCTGAACAGGCCAATAACCAGGGAGGAAATTGAAGCAGTCATCAAAAACCTCCCAAGACACAAGAGTCCAGGGCCAGATGGATTCCCAGGGGAATTTTATCAAACGTTTAAAGAAGAAATCATACCTATTCTCCTAAAGCTGTTTGGAAAGATAGAAAGAGATGGAGTACTTCCAAATTCGTTCTATGAAGCCAGCATCACCTTAATTCCAAAGCCAGACAAAGACCCCACCAAAAAGGAGAATTACAGACCAATATCCCTGATGAACATGGATGCAAAAATTCTCAACAAGATACTGGCCAATAGGATCCAACAGTACATTAAGAAAATTATTCACCATGACCAAGTAGGATTTATCCCTGGGACACAAGGCTGGTTCAACACTCGTAAAACAATCAATGTGATTCATCATATCAGCAAGAGAAAAACCAAGAACCATATGATCCTCTCATTGGATGCAGAGAAAGCATTTGACAAAATACAGCATCCATTCCTGATCAAAACTCTTCAGAGTGTAGGGATAGAGGGAACATTCCTCGACATCTCAAAAGCCATCTATGAAAAGCCCACAGCAAATATCATTCTCAATGGGGAAGCACTAGGAGCCTTTCCCCTAAGATCAGGAACAAGACAGGGATGTCCACTCTCACCACTGCTGTTCAACATAGTACTGGAAGTCCTAGCCTCAGCAATCAGACAACAAAAAGACATTAAAGGCATTCAAATTGGCAAAGAAGAAGTCAAACTCTCCCTCTTCGCCGATGACATGATACTCTACATAGAAAACCCAAAAGTCTCCACCCCAAGATTGCTAGAACTCATACAGCAATTCGGTAGCGTGGCAGGATACAAAATCAATGCCCAGAAGTCAGTGGCATTTCTATACACTAACAATGAGACTGAAGAAAGAGAAATTAAGGAGTCAATCCCATTTACAATTGCACCCAAAAGCATAAGATACCTAGGAATAAACCTAACCAAAGATGTAAAGGATCTATACCCTCAAAACTATAGAACACTTCTGAAAGAAATTGAGGAAGACACAAAGAGATGGAAAAATATTCCATGCTCATGGATTGGCAGAATTAATATTGTGAAAATGTCAATGTTACCCAGGGCAATATACACGTTTAATGCAATCCCTATCAAAATACCATGGACTTTCTTCAGAGAGTTAGAACAAATTATTTTAAGATTTGTGTGGAATCAGAAAAGACCCCGAATAGCCAGGGGAATTTTAAAAAAGAAAACCATATCTGGGGGCATCACAATGCCAGATTTCAGGTTGTACTACAAAGCTGTGGTCATCAAGACAGTGTGGTACTGGCACAAAAACAGACACATAGATCAGTGGAACAGAATAGAGAATCCAGAAGCAGACCCTGAACTTTATGGGCAACTAATATTCGATAAAGGAGGAAAGACTATCCATTGGAAGAAAGATAGTCTCTTCAATAAATGGTGCTGGGAAAATTGGACATCCTCATGCAGAAGAATGAAACTAGACCACTCTCTTTCACCATACACAAAGATAAACTCAAAATGGATGAAAGATCTAAATGTGAGACAAGATTCCATCAAAATCCTAGAGGAGAACACAGGCAACACCCTTTTTGAACTCGGCCATAGTAACTTCTTGCAAGATACATCCACGAAGGCAAAAGAAACAAAAGCAAAAATGAACTATTGGGACTTCATCAAGATAAGAAGCTTTTGCACAGCAAAGGATACAGTCAACAAAACTCAAAGACAACCTACAGAATGGGAGAAGATATTTGCAAATGACATATCAGATAAAGGGCTAGTTTCCAAGATCTATAAAGAACTTATTAAACTCAACACCAAAGAAACAAACAATCCAATCATGAAATGGGCAAAAGACATGAACAGAAATCTCACAGAGGAAGACATAGACATGGCCAACATGCATATGAGAAAATGTTCTGCATCACTTGCCATCAGGGAAATACAAATCAAAACTACAATGAGATACCACCTCACACCAGTGAGAATGGGGAAAATTAACAAGGCAGGAAACAACAAATGTTGGAGAGGATGCGGAGAAAAGGGAACCCTCTTACACTGTTGGTGGGAATGTGAACTGGTGCAGCCACTCTGGAAAACTGTGTGGAGGTTCCTCAAACAGTTAAAAATATACCTGCCCTACGACCCAGCAATTGCACTGTTGGGGATTTACCCCAAAGATACAAATGCAATGAAACGCTGGGACACCTGCACCCCGATGTTTCTAGCAGCAATGGCCACGATAGCCAAACTGTGGAAGGAGCCTCGGTGTCCAACGAAAGATGAATGGATAAAGAAGATGTGGTTTATGTATACAATGGAATATTACTCAGCTATTAGAAATGACAAATACCCACCATTTGCTTCAACGTGGATGGAACTGGAGGGTATTATGCTGAGTGAAGTAAGTCAGTCGGAGAAGGACAAACATTATATGTTCTCATTCATTTGGGGAATATAAATAATAGTGAAAGGGAATATAAGGGAAGGGAGAAGAAATGTGTGGGGAATATCAGAAAGGGAGACAGAACGTAAAGACTGCTAACTCTGGGAAACGAACTAGGGGTGGTGGAAGGGGAGGAGGGCGGGGGGTGGGAGTGAATGGGTGACGGGCACTGGGTGTTATTCTGTATGTTAGTAAATTGAACACCAATAAAAAATAAATTAAAAAAAAATAAATACTTTCTTGGAATTATAAAAAAAAAAAAAAAAGAAAAAGAAAAATATATTTATTGAGTAAATAATAGATGAATAAAACATATATCAAATGAAGGAATGACCAAATAATTAGAATGGAATGTAATTTAACTTCATGAATGGAACCTCTCCTTGGTTAAAAGAGAAAATTGGAAAAGAGCACTGAGAGGTTTTTTTCTATGATCCCTGCAAGAGAAAGATACTTGCAATAGTTGCCAGTGATTTTGTATGTTCACAAAAAGCCTTCCCAGAGATGATAACTTTCCTCCTTTTTTTTCCTCATTTCTTTTCTCTCATTAAAAAAAAAATCAGCTATCCAACTTGATAAAGTCAATCTTAAAATATATTGTGCATGGACTCTTCTGGATAACTTTGAGTGGAACTATGGTTACAGTAAACGGTTTGGTCTCTTCCATGTTGATTTTGAGGATCCTGCTAGACCTCGAGTGCCTTACACATCAGCCAAGGAATATGCCAAGATCATCCAAAACAATGGACTAGAGGAGCATCTATAAAGGATGGCTGGCCCATGTCTCCTGGAGAAGAAGCCTCTGGTTTTGGAAAGGAAGTCTGCTTTGGTGATCCTTTAGACAATCTCAAATTGCCTTTGTAATCATCTCCTGCCAGCTGATCCGTGATTATGAAGTCTGAATATGGAATGCCTGGGGATGTATTTAATGATGGCCTTTACTCTATTTGCATTTGGATCAATGAGGCTTTAAAAAAAAACAGAGTAGAAAACCACTGAAATTGATTTTTATATTAAGAAATCAAAAGGATTTGGCAACTTCAATTTAAATCCTTAGAATTTTTCTAGAAAAAAATAATGAAAAATTTATAAAGATGGTTTGCTCATGATTTGCAGCTCTAACAGCAGGACCACTTATTATAAGAACACTTGTTTATGAGCCTAGTTTTTCTGGTTATGTCAGCTATTATTTGCTTTGTAGATCTATTTTCATGTGGTCCAAAAATTTTCTACTGTTTAGTATAAAAAAATCAGAATTAAAAGTTAGTAACAAAAAAAAAAAAAAAAAAAAAAAAAAAAAAAAAAAAAAATAAAAGTTAGTAACATTATATAGTCATGCATTCTATTCAACAAAGGGATTAATTTATAACACATTTAACAACTGATTTGTTGATCTTTTGACATATATTTTCTTTATGCATGAACAAGTACCTCTTTCTCTTGCCTGATGGATTATTTTTGAAAAATAATAAATTAATAAAACAAATTAGACTATGAATGGAAAAAAAAAGTATTTGAGTTGATGTTTAGCAGAAACTGAACTCCTACTCCAGAATGACACCAAATGAAAGACAAAATAATAAACAGGGCATGTTTTCTACTTTTGGGTTTTTTTTTTTAAGTTTAGTATCTATAAGACCATTGATGACACCCATGAGATATATACATGGATTGAATGACCTATGTGAGTATAAGATGTCTATACATGTCTGAGATGAATATGGGGATGGATTGGTGTTGGACATTTTACCTAGCTTCCTCAGTTGGGGTTAGTAGTAGTAGATATAGGGGTTCCTCTGGATGTAAGGTGTCCACACTGGCAAACCTTTCACATATATCAAATTTGGACTCTCATCTCCATATTTGAGTAGTATTTATGCAACATTCATTTGTGTATTGTGGTTGAAGCTAAGAGGTATTATCACCTCCATTTTGCAGACTGAGAAACTGAGGATGCACTGATGATGTGAACTGTCCTCAATTCACATCTGTATTTGTTGCCAGGACAAAGAATTTCTTTGGCATCAGTTCTGGGCTCTGTCCAGCACACTGTAGGTCCAGGTGCCACAGAGGACTTTTCTCCTTCTCTTGAAGAAAGGAAAACAAAGAAACAAAGGTGTAGGGTTGCCTATGCAGGAGGAAGTGGGGATGTGTTTTTCTGTGTTCTCTTTCTGTTTCCCTGAGGAAACTACCCATACTATGCCATTCTCATAAGGCTTTTGGCCCCACGCAGACACGATGTCATTTTTAAAAAACACTGTGGTCAATTTCTAGATCGTTTTCATGTTCATAATCAGGGAATTATTTACAGCACGGAGCACTGTGTTAGTAACTTTGGACAGAGTGGAAAAGAAATGGTCATAGTAGTTCAATAAACGTGGATGCACTGGGGAAAATTATATTAAGATTAAAATGGTATACATAGGAAATTCTATTACATCTTTGCCACTGTTTTGTTATTTTTATTGTTCAATGAGACATTATCTCACAATTTGTGTTCATTTAAAAAGCACATTTCCAAATCTTATTTCATTCCTTTCCTATCCAGCCTGTCTTTTTCATTTTTACCATGTATCTTATTTACAATTTATGTGCCCTCTTTATATTATCTTGCAAGACAACTGAGTTTTCCTTTTAATTAGGATTTTGTTTTGAATATTACTTATCCTACAGGGCATATTTACAAGTTTTACAACAATACAAATGAGCACTGTATTTTCGTTACCAAAACCAGAAAATTAATATTCGTGCTGTAAATAAAATGATCTGTCACATTTGGTCTACCAGGTGAAATAAGCATTGGAGCTGCAGCGTGCCGGGGCTTCCTCACAGTGCAGTGGCTCTCTGCAGCTCTCAGCTGGATTTCAAGGGCCAGCTCCTCATCCCAGAAACGGATCAAACCAAGGGTATTTCCTCAATTAGTCCTGTAAATTAGAATTGTCATAAATTTAGGGGAAGAAAAAAGTCTCTACCACCCCAAATCTAACAGCTCCTGTAGTATTTTAATTAATGTTATTTTTAATTGCTCGTATTAGCATTTGAAAACAAGATTGATTGGCTTTTGCCTGTCAAGGAAACAGAACTCAGATTCTTTAAATGGAAAAACAGAGGAGTTGTTAATTATACTTAAAAATCCATAGATACTGTACTTAGATGTCCTGAAGGTCATCTGAGGCTTGTAAAGGACGTGTTTTATGTCTGTTTTATCTAAGGAGAAACTTGGATATCATCATGATGGATTGGGTCTACTTGTATTTCTTTTTCTTGACCTTCCTTCCTTGCTTTATTTTTTATTTTTTTTAATTTTAAGAGAATGTGAACACATGTTATTAACATTCTGGGCATCACTTTTAAAGAACTGTGGTATTTTTTGGGGGGAGAGGATAGTTTTTATTTTAGGGTAAGTTATTTCTGAATTGCTAAGGACGTACAGAAAATAACAGAAGCCCATTTTCATTTTGATGTGTAGGGCTTTAGTTTTATAACTCCTGTGAACACCAGCAGGAAATGTCCACCTAAGCCCTTTATTGAATGAGAAGGTACGAGTTCTCATTAAGAAACCCGTAAACTAAGAAGCTGGCAACCTTGGTATTTGGCAGTGGCATGCCAGTCAGGCTTTTGTGCTCTGGGAATTTGTGTTCGGCCGTAGCTTTTAATTATTTTTATGAACGAGGGAATAATGAATACATTTGTAATATATTGAAAAAATTCCCCAACACTGACTGACCAAAAAGTAGATTTATATGATAATCCTTAAACACCAATTCTATTGCTCAGTGCTAGGCAGAGAAAAAATAGAATACCGAGCTTCATTACTGAGAGAGCAGAATAAATCAAAGCTGATGGAATTAATACTGTTTAATTACTAGCAATACACCTTACCTGGAGAACACATATTCATCACGGATGACAATATTTTAGGCTCTAGTTGTCCTGGGAGGGATATAGTACTTAGCACAAAGCATGATGAGCCTTAAAGAATGAAATTAGAAGAAAATTTGACATAGAGACACTTTATGGTGGCCTTCATGAGGTGAGAATAAACCTTATTAATTGTGGCAGTGGTGAGATGGGGAGATGTTGTAGAAGTAGTGGGTTAGGGTCACGGGGAAGAGTGGTCCCTAATGGTGAGCGTTAATGAGTGTTTCTTGTAGAGGGTAAATGTGCTATTGTCCTAGGTTTTCCCAGCATCATCGGTGTCACCTGACACATGCCTGGCTTATGTGACCTTGCCTGAAAGGCCACTGGTACCTGGTATGAGGCAAATGTAATGTAATCATTGTCAATGCGGGTCCTGGAGCCAGTTCATCTGGATTTAAATCCTGGCTCTGACATTTACTAACCAAGCCACTTATTGACCGTCCCTGTGCCTCAGTTTTTCTATCTGTTATATGAGTTCCTTGTAAAACTCTTGCAAGACATAAGTAACCTGATAGATGTAACACATCGAGACAGTTCCCAGAACACAGTAAGGGCACAGTTAGTGTGAGCCATGGTTTTTAACTCTCCGACTTGTTCACACTGATCCTCCCACAATTTGTCAATTGCAGTTCAGGTTTTTCTTATTCTGGTTCTGCCTCCATGTCCTGTAGAGGTTTCTGCTCTGGTCAGTTGGGATTCACTGTCACTCCAATTTTCTCTTTCTCCAATTTTTGTGGCAGTGACCTCAATTTCCTTGTGACCTTGTGACCTTTTCCTTGTGACCTCAATTCCTTGTGACCTCAATTCTGTGATTGATCTAAGAAGAATAGCTAATTTTCAGCTCATTCGGCTTTTTTCTTATTAGGAGAAGAGCAATAATTTCCAAGCTCCTTACATTGGGCCAGAAACAGGAACTTGCCATTATTTTTATAATCGTTAGAACTGAAATTAAAAAAAAAAAAAAAAAAAAAGAACTGAAGTTTTTCAGCAGCCCAATCAGTGCATATTTATCAAACTAAATTGCACGATAGGTTGTGGGAGTGCACAACTGCACCCAAGACAGGTCTTCTCCAAAGAAATTCAGTCTGGTTAGGAGACTAGAATGGAGACCTGAAGTGATAACAGATAATGGGAGGTGAATTGTCTAGACAGTAGGAGTAAGGTCAGCTCTCTGCTAGATGGGGTTGGGCAAATATGGCTTCATGGACAAAGGAAATAATATAATATTGAAAACAGGGGTGCTTGGCTGGTATAGTCGGAAGAGCATGCGACTCTTGATCTCGGGGTCCTGAGGTCAAGCCTCATGTTGGGTGTCAAGATTACTTATTTTTTTTAATAATAAATTTATTTTTTATTGGTGTTCAATTTGCCATCATACAGAATAACACCCAGTGCTCATCCCGTCAAGTGCCCCCCTCAGTGCCCGTCACCCATTCACCCCCACCTCCCCACCCTCCTCCCCTTCCACCACCCCTAGTTCGTTTTCCAGAGTTAGCAGTCTTTATGTTCTGTCTCCCTTTCTGATATTTCTCACACATTTCTTCTCCCTGCCCTTATATTCCCTTTCACTACTATTTATATTCCCCAAGTGAATGAGAACATATAATGTTTGTCCTTCTCCGATTGACTCACTTCACTCAGCATAATACCCTCCAGGTCTATCCACGTTGAAGCAAATGGTGGGTATTTGTCATTTCTAATGGCTGAGGAATATTCCATTGTATACATAGACCACATCTTCTTTATCCATCATCTTTCGATGGACACCGAGGCTCCTCCCACAGTTTGGCTATCGTGGCCATTGCTGCTAGAAACATCGGGGTGCAGGTGTCCCGGCGTTTCATTGCATCTGTATCAGTGCAATTGCTGGGTCGTAGGGCAGGTCTATTTTTAACTCTTTGAGGAACCTCCACACAGGTTTCCAGAGTGGCTGCACCAGGTCACATTCCCACCAACAGTGTAAGAGGGTTCCCTTTTCTCCACATCCTCTCCAATATTTGTGGTTTCCTGCCTTGTTAATTTTCCCCATTCTCACTGATGTGAGGTGGGATCTCATTGTGGTTTTGATTTGTATTTCCCTGATGGCAAGTGATGCAGAGCATTTTCTCATGTGCATGTTGGCCATGTCTATGTCTTCGTCTGTGAGATTTCTGTTCATGTCTTTTGCCCATTTCATGATTGGATTGTTTGTTTCTTTGGTGTTGAGTTTAATAAGTTCTTTATAGATCTTGGAAACTAGCCCTTTATCTGATATATATTTGCAAATATCTTCTCCTATTCTGTAGGTTGTCTTTTAGTTTTGTTGACTGTATCCTTAAAATGTTAAAAAATATTCTAAAAAATATAATAATATAAATAATGTAAGTAGAAATACAGAAGTGGAAAACATGAAGCCTTAGGCATGGGAAGTAGTGCCCAGGCCCATTCACCTGAGGGAAGGGAGTGGGAAGATTGGACGTGGACAGTCTGATGTTCTTGGTCTTGGTTTTCTCTTAGAACAAGATGAAGATTTCTGAGCAGGGTGGGGAAGATTTAAAAGCAATCTGTTGAAAGATGGCAAAGAAAGTAGGATGTAGGAACCAGTTAGAAAGCTGCTTGTAGCAGAATATAGTTGCTGTGTGAAGGACTCTATTTAAGGTAGGAAGTGCATATATGAAAAGTTAATATATAATTATAATTAATGTATGAAAAGTACACAGGAACTTAAATGCAACATGGTCGCTTGGATCAGATCCTGGAACAGAAAAAGAGATTAGTGGAAAAACTGGGAAATTCACATAAAGTCTTCAGTTTAATTAATGGTGGTTTGCCAACGTTAACTCCTTGGGTTTGATGAATAAATAAAACATGGTCATCCAGGATGCTCACATTACAGGAAGCTGGGTGGAGATTGTGTGAAGTGCTCAGTACTCTTTTTGCAACTTTTCTGAGTCTGGAACTAATCCGAAATTGTTCCTCCTAAAAGTCTTTAAAAATGTGCATGTTAATAACACATTCAGAGAATATATTAATATAAGTATGTATTATAATATACATATACTGAGATAAAAGTCAACTGTCTTTTATAACCACTGTTAATGTCTTGATAATTCCTTTTGTCCTCTCTCTTGAAGTTGTGCTATTATGGCTAAATTTTCTTTTTTATGATTTATTCTTAAGTTTTCATTAATTAGCTTCTGTTTTCTTTTATTATTAGGAAATATTTTTAAAGACCAACTTCAGCAGTCAAGGTGATCCGTTGCATATTGGAGTCACAGAGGTAGATAAGCCAGTGATGACGCTGTAAGGGAACAATGGCATAGTTGATGAAAATTGGCAAACATACGCATTACTCCATCTAGGTGATAGTTTAAATGCATCATGACAACAAATATTTCTTAAGTACTTGTTACAGTTTTGAGATATTTAAAAATTAATTGCTACATCTTGTCTGTAATCACCAATATATTATACCTCGGCTGCACACAATGTTTTTAGTTGTTTGCTCTCCTAGATGGTGAACAACTTGAGGTCTTATTTATCTTAATATTTCCAGTACCTTGCATGGTATCTGGAAATTCTAAGCAATTTGTAGATGTGTATTAAGTCATTGATGCAATGGATGTTAGGTAGCCAAATTCTTATTTGCAATGGAAATCTAAGATCTAGATTGACTCATTTAATCCTAACAAGAACCATATGAGGTAAATTCTATAGTTATTATCTCTGTTTTGTAGATGAGTAAGCTGAGGCAGAGAGAATATAAGTAACTTGTCTAAGCCATAGAGCTAGTGAAGAGTAGAGTCAGCATTGCAAACCATATATCTGTTTTCAAACCTCAAAAAGCTGCTTCGTATTCCTTCCTGATTCAGTTGCAGCAGAATCAGACCTGCTTCCCTGGTTATTTGAAATAGGCCACCCTTACACATAATTTAAACAAACTGCAACATTTCAATATAAGATCCTCTGTGTCCCTAAAACTTCAGCTGACTTCCCGTACCTCACAGGTACTCACATTTCACAAAGTTGCGGATGTGCAGTTTCTTTCTTTCCTAAGACCACTGTCCATGCCAAACATTGTTTTTGCTTCTGCACTCATCCAGACCATGTTTTTTTTTTTAATCCGGTCTTTTAAAGAACTGGTTACTTTTCCCAGGAATGGCACTTACGAAAATAAAAGACTCGCATGATAAAGGTGCTGCATATACAATCAAAACCACAATGAGGGATCACCTTACATTTGTCAGAATGGCTAAAAGAAAAAAGAAAAAAAAAATAAGTGTAGGTGAGATATGGAGAAAAGGGAAGCCTCATGCCCTGTTGGTGGTGGGAATATAAACCAGTACAACTCCTGGGAAAAATAGTATGGAAGTTCCTCAAAAAATTGAAAATAGAAACATCATATGATACAGTAATTCCACTAGTGGATATTTACCCAAAGAAAACAAAAATCCTAATTTGCAATATGCTTATTGCAGCATCATTTATAATAGCCGAGATATGGAAGCAACCCAAGTGTCCGTTGACAGATGAATGGGCAAAGAAGATGTGGTGTTTACATATACAATGGAATAGTACTCACCCATAAAAAAGAATGACATCCTGCCATTTGTGACAACATGAATGAACCCAGAGGGTGCTATGTCAAGTGAAGTAAGTCAGAGAAAGCATCATATGATTTCGCTTATACGTGGAATCTAAAAAATGAAACAAATGAACAAACAAACAAAAACCAGAAACAGAATCATAAATACAGAGAACCAGGTTGGTGGTCATCAGAAGGGAGGGGATTGGGGGAGTGGACAATTAATCAAAGAGGATTAAGAGGTACACACTTAGATCTGTAAAATAAATAAGTCACAGGGATGAAAAGTACAACATTGGGAATATAGTCAGTGATATTGTAATAATGTGTGGTGACAGATGGTAACTACACTCATTATGTTGAACATGGCTTATTGTATAGAACTGTTGAATCACTATGTTGTACACCTAAAACTAACATAACCTGGTGTGTCAACTATACTTCAGCTTAAAAAAGGGGGGGGGGGCGGAGGAACAGCCTCGTTTTCAGTCGTCAGTTGAGCAGATGTGCTGGTTAAGCACAGAGATAAGAGTCAGATAAGCCAAGGCTTGATTGCAGCTCTAGCATTTATGGAGTGCATGACCTCAAGCAACTCACTCATATCTCTCTGATTTTTGTTTCTCTCATCTGTGAAGTGAGAATTAAATCAAAACTAGCTCCAGGGCACCTGGATGGCACAGTCGGTTAAGCATCTGACTCTCAGTTTCAGCTCCGATCAAGATCTCTGGGTGTGGGATCAAGGCCTATGGCAGGCTCCTTGCTCAGTGTGGAGTCTGGTTGGGACTCTCTCTCTCCCTCTCCCTCTGCTCCCCACTCCCCACCACCCCCTGCTCTCTCTTGTTCTCTCAAAAATACATAAATCTTTAAAAAGTAATAAAATAAAACTAGCTTCTTTACGGGGCTACTGTGAGAATTAGATGAGATGATACAGGCAAGATAACTCAGAGCCTCCTGCACCAAGTGGTAATTACACTGTCTTGTAAGGGGTAGCTATTATCTTCTGTTACTAGTAATGTGAAGGTTCTAAATCAGGGAAATAATTTCAGGCAATGCAGTCTTGCTACATGCCTATCTTCCTTCCTTATTTCTTCCATCTGTACTAAAGCAGTGATTCAGTGAAGGGCATCCACTGGCAGCTTCAAGAAAGAAGCTCATCCTTCTTGCTGTGGAGGATTATTCTTTCCTGGGCTAGATTTCATCCCAATGCTCAAGTTTCCCATTACTTTCCTAGACCCACTCTGCACAGGGGATAGAGGGTTGCCTTCTGGAAGAGTGACTGCCTACCCATCGCTGCTGCTTGCAGGGTGATGATTTGGCAACTGTCCTGCAGCAAATGTCCATCTGTGGTAGGCCTTATGTGCCCTTTGCCCTCTCCATGTCATACAAAACCGAAAACGTTTTACTTACCACTTACATAATAACAAAGAACTGGTGGAGAGCTCACACTATGTTTTCCATTTTCCCATAAATCTCTCTCTTTCTCTCTTTTTTTCCTCCCTATAAATGAGAGTACATGGTTCTTATTACCTTAATAGACTGTGAACTGATTTGCGTGAGAGATGGAACAAGCGAAAGGATTTGGCTGAGAATAATTTTTTTTCTCTTCTCCGTTTCATTTTTTTACAGTAGAATGCACCCTTGAAAACCTTCCAGATTTTCTACCTTCTGATCATACTGTCTATTATAATTCCGCCCGATGGCAAACTTCTCCTTATTGACTCTAAATTACATTTAATCCTGTTAGGATCACTTTTTATTGAAAGGCATGTGTTGTGATGGCGTTGACGGGAGTCCAGAAGCCGAGATGCCCAGCCAGAGGAAAATAAACTCGTGGAGCTTTTGAATGGTTGTCATTTTCATGCTGGGCCCAGCTGTGTAGCTTCTTGAAGGATGTTGAGGATTGGGGTGTTCGGCGCAGATAATGGTGGGCTCCTGGGTGGAGTGGAGAGCTCTCCACACAAGAAAATAATCTTTTGAGCCCAGTGGACTAAGAACCAAAGGCCATTTTGAGCTAAGACAGTATAATTCTATTAGTGAAAAGCCCTTGCAGGGGGAAATTGCCTGTGCTAAAATCTGTGCACAAATTAAAATAACAGGGCTAAGGGGGAAAATATCTCTATAAAAGGCTTTATGACTCTAGTGGATAATAATATCCTTGTCACATTAGGATCTGGGGACCTAAAGATATAGAAGCTTTTTTACACAGCATATGGGTCTTCTTTACTCAACTTTAGCCTGTGCAATAAATCCGTTCTTGGGTGCTTATTTGATGAATTTGAATGCTGTGCCAAAGCATACTTTTGTTCTCATCAGGAAAAAGTAGAAAGTAGGGTCTGCATATCATTGCTGTGTGTTGACACCTTATAAGATTGCTGTCATCTAAAAGCCCCATTTTGGCTAACGGTATTGCATGTGTAAGTTCTCTGTAATTTGCATGGGATTTTGTGGCGACAAGTACTGTTAATATTGCTGTTTTGATACAGCGTGTAAAATTTATTTAAATGCATCGCATGGTTTAGAATAGATTCATTAGAAAGGGGTGAATTGGAAAAAAAAAAAGCTGTCAGCGCAAATGCTGTTCACTTTCCAGGGTGACAGAAATCAAAAGTCCCACGGACTGCAACTGTTGAATAGCTAACTTCATGTATCACAGCACTATCGGTAGGACGGGGCCTCCTCAATGATTGGACAGCAGCTTCAAATTTAAAGCTTATGCTACATTTCCCTAATTCCATGACAAAGACATGAGCAATGGGCTGTCACGTATTTGAAAATTGTGCCGTGTAAGTAAATAAAGACACAGTTCATAATTCTATAAAAGGGTGATGGCAACATTTATTCTAGAATTAAGCAATTAATGAAACAGATGATTCTTTGAGCTCTGGCAACAGACTAGGGAGTTTAGTACCAGTCCCCTTCTCTCTTAAACTACCACAAAATTAGGATAGTAACCAACTTCATTTCTTGTCTTCTGCCTTTCTGCTTTTTTCCCCCATCTGCCTCATCTCTACCCTCACTTTCCTCTCTCTCTGCCTTTCCTCCCCGTCACTTTAACTTTTCTACCTCATTCTCTTCCTCTTGCTCCATCCATCCACTAGCCGACCTTCCTGTTCTTTCAACGGATCTTTCTTAAGAACTTATCTTGGCTCAGACGTCGTGCCAGTATTGGGACCACACTGGGACTCAGACAGATGTGGTTTCATCCTCACAACACCTTCAATTTATGTAGAAATGGTGCTGGCTTACCCAATATGAAGATCCCTGTGCTTCAGGCACCAGCAAAGGAGGAGTCACCCCCTCCCCATTTAAAACAAAATTATGCTCAGTCTATGATATTTGGAAGAAAGCATTGAAGCAGTCATCATGGGCAATATCAAAACCTGTTGGACACCTTCAACTTATTTGAAAGTTTTGATTTTTTTCCCCTAATTTCAAAATCCATATGGTGTTGGAGGAGACACCATTATCTTGTCAGAGCTTAGGGCCTCTAAAAGTCTTAATAGAGAACATGTGGGGAACAAGTAATTAGACAGTGACATTGAACAAGTAATTAGAAATGTGATGAGCACTGTAAAGGAGAAGTACAGAGTGCTGTGGAGCATATGACAGGGGAGCCTAACCTCCCTTCCTTTTTCTTGATGAAATCCAAGACATGCACATTTTAAACTATAGTGGAATAAAGCCCTTGAAACAGTAGGTGTTTACAGTGTGCCAGGAGTGGGTGAATGGTGGGGAGAAGTAGTCACTCCTTCTGGCTGCCCATTAATTGGCTAAAAACTATTCCAGCAGACTGAGAATGACCTGAAGACCCTACAGAAAGGACTTCCATAGAATAAAGATTTTTTTTATGTTTTTTAAAGATTTATTTATTTATTTATTTATTTATTTATTTATTTATGATAGAGAGAGAGAGAGAGAGAGAGAGAGAGAGAGAGAGAGGAGGAGGAGGAGGGAGAAGCAGGCTCCATGCCGGGAGCCCGACACGGGATTTGATCCTGGAACTCCAGGATCGCGCCCTGGGCCAAAGGCAGGCGCTAACCCGCTGAGCCACCCAGGGATCCCCAGAATAAAGATTTTTTTAAAAGATTTTTTTATTTATTCATCAGGGACACACACACACACACACACACACACACACACAGAGGCAGACACACAGACAGAGGGAGAAGCAGGCTCCATGCAGGGAGCCCAATGTGGGACTCGATCCCGGGACTCCAGGATCATGCCCTGGGTGGAAGGCAGGCACTAAACTGCTGAGCCACCCATGGATCCCTAAAGATTTGTTTTGTTGTTTTTTACTCTAACAAAATTGAATAGTTGGGCAATCTTGACTTTAAGGAATAAAAAACATTTCCTTTTTCTCCGGATGATAGGGATGGTGGGGAGAAAAGCTGCAGGTAAAGACCATAGCACCTGAGATGCTATGGATGAGCTTTAAATACCCTGCTCCCTCATGGCTTTGAAGTCTCCTGGAAGCTCTTAGAAGGACTACTGATAGAAGGTCCGTTTTGGGGAAGACTTTATGATACCATAAGTAGGAACTCTATGCCAGTGGTTCTCAGACATCAGTGGGCATCAGTATCACCTGGAGAGTTTGTAAAAATGTGGATTGCTGGGCCCAGACTGAGAGATTCTGACTCAGCAGGTCTGGGGGAGGCATCTGAGAATTTGCATGTCTCACAAGTTTCCAGATGCTGCGGGTGCTGCCTCACACTTCGAGAGCGCCTGGTGTATGCCAGGGAGTCAACTAACCTTAGTGGTAGGGAGGTGGAAACAGTATTGGCCTAACAATTAAAAGACTTAAGTAGGTTCCCAGCACCACTGCTTCAATGCCTTGACTGGGGATCCCTGGGTGGCTCAGCGGTTTAGCGCCTGCTTTCGGCCCAGGGCATGATCCTGGAGACCCGTGATCGAGCCCCATGTGGGGATCCCTGCATGGAGCCTGCTTCTCCCTCTGCCTGTGTCTCTGCCTCTCTCTCTCTCTCTCTCTCTCTGTGTCTCTCATGAATAAATAAATAAAATCTTTTAAAAAAAGAAAATAAATGCCTTGATCTTTTTGTTTTGTTTTGTTTTGAGAGAAAGTGAGGAAGTGCACAAGTGGGAATGAGGGAAGGGCTAAGGGAGAGGGAGAGAGAATCCCAAATAGGCTCTATGCCTCAACCTCAGGACCCTGAGATCTTGACCTGAGCTGAAATCAAGAGTCTGCTGCTTAACCGACTGTAATTTTCATGGGATTTTGTGGCGACAAGGACAAAGTAAGTAAGCTTGATCATCCCAGTGCCTTGATCATCTTAATCTTCTCATCGAATGTCTCCAAATTTCTTCCCTCACTGTAGAATGCATGTTCTCATACAAACTTGTTACCAGAACCAAACTGTACACTGAAAGCATTTTGTAAACTGAGAAAAGAATTCCTGAGATTTAAAACTTTTGCTTAACTCTCATGATCATATCCCTCTGTCTAGCATGTGGACAAACAGAGGTCCAGATATTGGTCAAGGCATCCTGGAGGGTGTGAAGAGCAAACCTCTAGCCTCCAACAACCATGGTTACACGAAGAATGCAGTGCAGACTATCACTATGCTACAAATCCAATATTATAGAAATGTGGATGTGATCAATTCTGTGATGTTTCCAGAAGGTCCTGTCTTTGTTACAGTTGGCAATCTGTCAATTTTTGGGGGGTCATAGTTGCCCATATTCTCAGTCAGTTTCGATTCTGGGTGTATGAATGAAGCCTGTTGGCCAAGAATGGTTTGCTCTTCTTCAAGAGCGATAGAGTGCTAAGAAGGAATGGTATAATGTGAGCAGTTAACATTGAGCAGTTAACATTGTAAAAACAAAACAAAAATAAAAAATCAAGCAAGAAGTTATTGTGATTGCATGAAGCCACTCATTCCCATGACTTGAGGGAATTTGAGTTTCTGGCATATTTACCCATTGTACAATTCTTTTTATTCAAATTTATTAAGACTTTAAAAAATATCAGACTTATATGAGAATTTTTTTTTTGTCCCCATCAGTGAGAAACAAGGCCTCATATTTTATTGACTGTCAACTTCCTAAGGTGCTTTATCCTTAGTCTCAGCTGAGCCCTGCCAGTGCTGAGCTGTTCCAAGAGAAATAGACAATTCCGAGCCTTGGTGGAAATTTGAACATCGATGTGTCCTCGAAGCATATCTGTGAGATGTACTGGGAGCACGGCAAAATTGAGAATCCCCTCTATGGGGTATCCAGAAATCCTTTATTTGGCCATTAAACTGCTCATAGAACTTATCACTTTCATGTGGTGACAGAAAATCATTGAAAAAGGTCCCTCCTGTCCAGCAATGACAAAGAAAACATCCCTGAGTATCAATTGTCCTGGTGGTAGTTGTTCTGAGCCCTGGGTACATGCCAAGTGGCTTTCCAGGTAGCCCCCAAGGTTTGACTTGAAATATGGTTTTCTCTCAAGCTTCAGAAGTACATGTTTACTTGTGTTTTAATAATTACGGCTGGAAGATTTCCCGCAGGAGACTGAATTGTTATTCTATAGTATTTCTATGGGAGAGTAATAGACAAGGGAAGAAAACATGAGAAAGAGTCCAGGACTGAAGGCCTAGCAGGAGATCACTGAGGGCAGTCCTTCTCTCTCAGAAGAGCAAACACCAGTAGTTGAAGATGTAAGTCCAAGTTAATACCTGGACTCCAGAGGCAGATGGACAGAGTTGAAGTCCCAGCTCCACCACTTCCTAGTTCTTTGACCTTGAGATTTCCAGTTTCAGGCTCTTTGTTTAAAAAATTAGCTTAAGGGACACCTGGATGGCTCAGTGTTGTTGAGCACCTGCCTTCAGCTCAGGTCGTAATCCTGGGGTCCTGGGATCGAGTCCTGCATCGGGCTCCCCGCAGGGAGCCTGCATCTCCCTCTGTCTGTGTCTCAGCCTCTCTCTCTCTTGTCTCTCATGAATAAATAAATAAATCTTTCATAAAATTAGCTTAAAAATATTTCCTTTCTCACAGACATATGGCAAAGATTACATGAAGGAATGTCTATTAATTCCAACTAGATGGTGTGTTCCTTTGGGAAAGGGAGTAAGGTCTTTATCCATTTATTCAAAAGTCTTGTATTGAGCAACTACTGTGTGCTGGACACACAAGGTATTTTCCTCCAGGACGTTATCCTATCCCACTGTGATTGGCTTCACATAACACTTCAGTATTCTTGCTATATTAACTACATGAAATTTTCCCATTTTGCTTTTAAATAAAATGATATGGGGTGGTTCAACTCCTTTATTCACCTCTCAGACTGTCCTTAAAATATTCACAACCTTTAATTTGGACACCCTATTATTAAAAAGATGGAATGGTACAATTTCTTCCCAGATCTTCCCTGTCATAGTATTTCCTGGGGACATTCTTGATTAAAACTTGACACAAGGAAAGTTTTATTTTATACAGGATGAAATATATGCAAAGGACCATGACTATGTTACTATCATAGTTTGTATTTTTGAAGTTTGGATCTAATTTTTGATTTAGGCATTTTGCCCCCAATGAAATATTATATGTTATAATGCAGCAGCTAATAAGATCTGATACAGTGACTTTAAATTGAATTTCATTAAAAAAATAAGAGCATAAAATGTCTTCCTAATAGTCTTAATTAGGGAAAATGGAAGATCATAGTATTTCTATATTAATGCACTAACTTAGATAATTGGGATAATATGAAATGCATAGTGAGAAAAAAATAGGAAGTTTGGAGGCCAAGGGAAAAATAACCCCCTACTTTCCAGTTTCTAGTATTTTTGTTTTCGGACCAAGGAAGCTCACCAAATATCAGGCCTAATGTCTTAAAGTAATTATTCTTTTTCCTGTGTACAAGTCAGTATTGTCCTAGTGCAGCCCTTGTTTTGTAGTGACTACTTCCTCGGGAAAGACATTGTTCTGAATCTCACAGCTTCATAACAACTGCCACTTGTCCTCTTGATTAGGGCATTGTATGAAAACAGTGCATTCATTGCAGGGTTCTCACTAATCTCTCTCCTTTCATCCAGTGCCTCCCAGTTTCTCAGAGAGCTCTGCCTCTGCATTTTTAATCGAACGCTCCTAAAAGTTGATATTCATGTATTCTGCTTGCCTGAAATCTCTGTCCATGCCTCACTATGAAGGTCTTATCTGTCTCTTTTATATTTCGGTCTGGTTGGGGAGTGAAATTAGGCTCAATTCTCTAATTGGAAGCCACATGGGGCACCCACATGATGATAACTATACCCGGAACTCAATAGCTACCCAGCACTCTGAAACAGAAGGTCGCCATTTTGTAAAACCATAGAAAATGCTACTGGGCATTTTACAGAATTGTCAATCAGGATAGAATGGACACTAATTGCTTCTCCCACAGCTGTTAACATTCCTCTTCAGTGGCCAAGCAACCCTTAAGACAGGAACAAACTCTCAGACATCTGAAAATTTTCTACAGACCGAAGTATAGGTTTCCAAGGTGACATCTGGGATGAGTTGTCCACTGATTAACATGAATGAAGAACTAACAGTTCTGAAAAAATAAGATATTTGAGACAGAAAAAATCTGATTCTATTGAAAGGATATAGTGATCACACAAATAAAATTTTATGTTTACAACTTTGGGGAATGTTGTGTTAGTATGATCTTGTATGTTTTTCTATCACAGTGTTCTTCAAAGTAGATGTGGGCCCATCAGAGGATGGACAAACCAATCCAGGAGGGTCCATGCCCATAGAAAGTTATTTAAATTTACCTCTATATTTATTTCTACCAATTTTTTTTTAAAAAGAATGTAAGCTTTACTAGTAATTAAAATAAAAGTTTATAGGAGTGCATGTTTATAACTCATAAGTAAATAATACACATATTGGGACTGGACTATACACCCTGAAAATTTTTACTAATGGGATTGTGTGTTAGTTATCTGTTGGCAGGTAACAATTATCCCTAAACACGAGATCTTAAAATAGCAAATTTTTATTATCTTACAGTGTTTATTGATTGGGAATCTGAGTGTAATTTAGTTGTTTGCCTCCAGGTGAAGGTCTCACATGAACTTGAAATAAAGCTATTGGCCACTGCTGTAGTCACATTTGAAGGATCAACTAGGGGAGGATCAGTTCCAAGTTCACTTGTCTGGCTGTAGGTAGGACCTAGTTCCCTGCAGACTATTGGGCTGAAACTAATAGTTCCTCGTTGGCTGTTGGCTGAAGGACTTTCTCCTTTCCTTGCCCTTTTATTGGGTAGGAAATATGGCAGTGCTTCACAATATGGCATCTGGGCTTCCTTAGAGTGGACCAGTGAGAGAGGGCAAGAGAGCATCCAGGTCAGAAGCGAGCCTTCTTATTACTTAATCTTAGAGGAGATATTCCATCACTTTTGTCGTATTTTGTTCAGCACAACAGAATAGAAGCAAGTCTGTTGAATAGAGTGGAATGGAATGGAATAATTAGAATAGAATAGAATAGAATAGAATAGAATAGAATAGAAAGAAAGAAGTGAGTTGCTAAATCTAGCCCATACTCAAGGGGAAGAGATTATACAAGGATATGAAAAAAAGGATGCAGAGATCTTTTGGGACTACCTTTGAGGTTGCTTACTGCAGAGTGCATGTTCAAAAAGTCTGGAGACTACTTTAGAGCACAGGTCTGAAAACTCTTTTGTAAAGGTCCAGATTGTGAATATTTTAAGCTGGTTGGGCCACATACAATCATTGTGCATATTCTTCTTGTTTTTTATTTTATAGTCTTTAAAAATTATAAAGACCATTCTTAGCTTGAGGGCCATGGAAAAGTAGGTGATGGGCCTGATTTTTCCTATAGACTGTTGTTTGCTGACACCTGTTCTTAGTGGACTGTGAGGTGATTTCAGCTCAAATTCCAAAAGATCTCTAATGGTTATCCAATGATAGAAACAGTTTGTTTAAAAAATAGGATGACTCTTTTGGATGGCTATCTAGTAGTGCAATTGCTGGGTCATAGGGTAGCTCTATTTAACTTTTTGAGGAATCTCCATACTGGTTTCCAGAGTGGCTGCACTGGTTTGCATTCATACAAATAGTGCAAGAGGGTTCTCCTTTCTCTGCATCTCTACTAGATATTTATCCAAAGGATACAAACATAGTGATTCAAAGGGACACACGCACCCCAATGTTTATAGTAGCAATGTCCACAATAGCCAAAATATGGAAAGAACCCAGATGTCCATCAAAAGATGAATGGATAAACAAGTGGTACATATATACATACAATGGGATATTACTCAGCCATCACAAAGAATGAAATCTTGCCATTTGCAACAATGTGGATGGAACTAAAAGGTATTGTTCTAAGCAAAATAAGTTATTCAGAGAAAGATAAATACCATATGATTTCACTCATATATGGAATCTAAGAAATAAAACAGATGAAAGAAGGGGAAGGGAAGGAAAAATAAAATAAGATAAAACTTGAGAGGGAGGCAAATCATAAAAGACTCAACCCTAGGAAACAAACAAGAGTTGCTGGAGGGGCGGTGGGAGGGATGGGGTGATTGGGTGATGGGCATTAAGGAGGGCACTTGAAGTAATGAGCAGTGGATGTTGTACGCAACTGATGAATCACTAAATTCTACCTCTAAAATTAATAATACAGTATATGTTAATTAAATAGAGTTTAAATTAAAAAATAGAATGAATCACTTCATAGAATTATTTAAGCAGAGTTACAAAGTTCTCTTTTGCTAGATAAAAGGTGTTTGTGATTGAGGGATAAAGTCTAGAAAATGAACCAGTTGAACCCTTCTCAGGTCAGAACAAGGTTAGTTTCCCAGGTTAGTTCACAAGTAATGGCTCAGTAAGAGTGCCTCCTGAAAACAGTGAAAATATTGAAAAATATTATAAATGTTGAAAATATTACGTGCTATATCTGATTTTGAGATAAATTCAAAATTGTAGCATGTTGAAGTCTTTGAGAAGTAAAGAAACTTGCTTGATTCTGTTTTTTCCCAACTTATTTGACCTGTGCTGTGCAGCATTGGTAGCATAGTGGTGAGCATAGCTGCCTTCTAAGCTCGCTTGTCTGAGGAACCTCCCACCCCCTTTTGTTTTAGTAACATCCATTGCCCTTATTCCATGAAACAAACTTAAGTAACATTAGATAAAATGACATATAAGAACTCTTCCAACTTGTTTAGCTCATGAATCTAGGCATATAAAATATTATTTGATTTTCTTAGTTCATAGTCTCATATATATCTGCTTCCCTAAAATGTTTGTTTTAATACTAATTAGTTAAGAAAAAAAAATAGGTCAGGCCTTCCTGCTAGGCGTGGAAATCTAAAGATGACATGGCTCTTGTCTTCATAAAGTATATCAATGTCGTTTAGTCTCTGAACTTTAGCACGGTGCTTTCTACACAGAAGGTACTTAGGAGAGGTTCATTGCATGAATGAAGGTTGAAAAAACAGGGCCCTTGGGGTCATTTGGGATTATGGAGAACTCAGAGGCGAACTCAGTAAATAGCCATAAAATGAATCAGTGAATCCTCGATGAAAAGTAACAATGGATTCAGTTACCTTGGTGTTGTCGTAAATCTGGAAATATGTTCCTGGGCAATCAAACTAAGTCAATCACCATTATAAATTAAGAAGCTTAAACTAAAATTGTACTCCTGAAACTCAGACTCCTATTAGAGTCTGCCACTTTAAAAATAACCCTTGCAGATTCGAGTTGGCGTCTTGCGACTAGATGGTTTGATATGACTGTGGCTTTCATCTCTGTATAATAGAGTATTATCTGGTTACAACACATAATTCAATTAACATTATCCTTTAAATTTCTCCCTCCTTTGTTGAAATGCTTAAATTTATTCCTCTTTTATCCTTGCCTCTCCTTTTTCAATCTTAGAAACTACTGTCATTAATCTATATCTTTTGAGGTTATCATCTTACTTTAGCTAGGCACTGTTTCATTCTTATCATCCACAGTGCATCTTCTGGGCTGCTCTTCTCTATATTGTGTATTGCCATCAATATTCCATCCTTATATATTTTTAATCTCAACCGAGAATGTTGTATCATCTTCAATTCTGGTCAGATAAAATAAACGTTCCATTGGATATGTAAATGATCCTGTAAGCCAGATGAATTAGGAGGTTTTGCTTTCAGTGTAGAAAAAAGATCTTTATCCTTAAATCAGACATTATGGAAACAAACGAAATGTTACATGCTGGCATATTTTTAAATGCTAATTTTTTTTTTTTACCTCCCCATGAAGAAAAAAAATGGCATTTGCGACTCAGGATTTGCTCTGGAAAATGAAGTCTTTTCATTTATTTACAGAAAAGGAGGATCAGGAGCACTTAGGGAAGCTTTTATTCTTTGTCTATCTCTCCAGCTGTCAGGTTATAATAGCATTGGCCTCTGCTTGCCAGGCTGGAAGCAAATGGATGCTCCCAAAAGCAGTCTGGGAAATTAAATTTCAGAATGTTTTAACTGGAGGAAATCTTAAATGAGAACTGGCCCAACCCTGTTTTTATAGGTGGGGAAAGCAGGGCTGAAGAAGATTATATGCATTATTCAAGGCCCCCCAGCTCTCAAGATTATACCAGCCTCCTGACTCCTAACTTAGTGCTCCTTCTACTTCATCACATCATGGTACCTTATCTTCTTCAGGTTCTATTGAATATTTAAGTGAGGATTTCATGAACAAATCAGAATACTTAATAACAGATGCCCACAGGACGCCCCTCCCATGGGGAAATATCAAAGCCAGAAGGTCTTAAAATAAGGAAATACGTGGAATTCTGATTTACAACTAGGTGATCTATGACAAGCCAGAAATATGAGCATGCGAATTATTGGTGGCTGGGACCCTCAAAATGTCAAAATAACTAGTTGCATCAAGACATCATAATGTCCACAGTAAGGGAGGACATAAAGGAAGGAGAATGTTTCAGAGTTTGGGATCCTTTGATGATGCTCTTCCCCAGAAGCTACTCTATACTCATTTTAGAAAGATGTTTAAGATGTTTTGGGATGTTGAAAGAAAGAAAACTAGTGATTTGGATGACTCTATACCTGAAGAGTACCTTTGTTATCTTTAAATGTACTTATTAAAGATCCAAGAGCAAATTCAGATAATTAATGGAATACCAAAAAAAAATTTAATCTATGAAGATCAGCAACAAAACAATAGAAAACATTCTGATATTGAGACACAAGTTATTTTAGTATATGTGCTGCTGAAGCGAGCACAAGTTATAACCAAAAATGTGGATTATAGCAAATGTAGTGACTTCCATTATGATTAGGTTTCCACCCAAACTACATCATCTGTATATGATTTTAGACCATAGACTAGCTTCTGGTAGTCTTACACTCCAAACCTTGTTTCCTCCACGCAAACCTCCATACTTCCAGTTATGGATGCTTTTGCTCATATTGCCATATGGCTCCTGGCCCCACACCTTCATGTCAGGGGATCAGAATAGTTGTTATTTGGGGTGGGAGGAATTCCTTAAAGCCAACCTTAGGTCCTGATGGCTATCAATAACTTAGCTATACACAGAAAGGACTGCGAAGGGAACCATATCCATCTATCCCCTTAAACCCAGACTAAATGTGTCCTCCAATGACTTCCCCATTTATAAAGAAAAGTGGAGCTCCAGAAAAGATAAATTATGTGGTTTTCTCCCCAGCTAGTCAGTAGAGGGCTGGCTCAGAAACCCACATCTCTGGCTTTTAATGTGGTGACCTTTTCTCCTACTTCATTCTTGGGTACCCAGGCTTCTCCTGAGCTTCCCACTACCCTTTCCTCTGGAAATCGGGACAAGGAAGACCTTAGGACTCTTCCCATTTTTCCAAGTGGAAGATTCACAACATTTCCTGAAAACAAACCTTTTGTCATACTCACTAGATGGAAGATTTTCAAAGGATTCCTATAAGTTTCTTAGTAAAGTTGCAGGAAGTTTCTTCCCCCTTCTTCTTCTTCTTCTTCTTCTTCTTCTTCTTCTTCTTCTTCTTCTTCTTCTTCTTCTTCTTCTTCTTCTTCTTCTTCTTCTTCTAGATATTATTTATGTATTCATGAGAGACACAGAGAGAGGCAGAGACACAGGCAGAGGGACAAGAAGGCTCCTTGTGGGGAGCCCCATTCGGGACCCCATCCCAGGACTCCAGGATCACAACCTGAGCCAAAGGCAGATGCTCAACCACTGAGACACCCAGGTGCCCCAGGAAGTTTCTTCTTTACAGAAATTTAAGTCATTTAGAGTCTGGCCCCTATCCAACCCACCAGTCTTCTCGGTTGCGCTTTTCCTATGTAGACTACAGATTCTCTTTGTTAGGAATTTTTGTAGTCCTCTGTTGTTTCTCTTACTTGCTTTTATAACTGTGTTTTCTATGTGGAATGCCTTTCTGCTTTTCTCCTGCTTGGCTAATTATTTATAGGTTCAGCTAGGGATATAGATGAAAAAGTTGCATATCCCTCACTAATTTTTCATTTTCTAACAGTCCCTGAAACACATTGTATGCAGCGCCACGTGCCTACAAAATTGCCTTCGAATATGGCAAATGGTTGCATTCAAATATCACCTCTTAGTCCTAAGTAGAGACTGTACAAATATTCCAAAGAGATGGTTTGTAGTTAGTAGGCAGGAGAGTGCAAGCCAGCTCTTGTTTTTAAATGTTATGCCCAGAAGAGATCTTTGAAATTTTATAAACAGATGGATTCTTTTTGCTTGATTCACTAATGTTTTACAATTAACTAATTAACAGGTTTATTGCCAAAATTAGCAATAAAAAGTGTTCAGGAGCTTCGACCAAAGCAGCCTTTTGCAATTACATAGATACCAAAACAATCTGCATGATAGTTTGAGGCTAAACATTGCTCAAATCAGAATTTCACCTGCTGTTTTCAAATAAAAGTTGACAAATACAAAAATGAACCCTGCAGATTTCCACACTCCTTTCATATACACGAGTCTCTGCCTTAATTAATAATAATTACAGGTAACACCAACTATAGTCAGAAGGCCTAAGTGTACCCAGATTGCTTTCAAGTGTGCAAAATTGCTTTGCAAACACAGTTCTGAAGGACTAACAGGAACCTGTTTATGTCAAGCCTGTTTGCTGTTTTTTAGCCAGCAGGACCCTGGATGACCTATTCAGTCTTTCCTCCTACTGCTCCAGCCGTGAGCCTGGTCTCTCTCCTGTCCTGGGAGTCCTTATTGCACTGCTCCTCGGATTCCACCCCTCACTCCTCTCTGGCACCCTAAGCCTCTGATCTAGTCAGATCCTTGTAGTTCCTGGAATATGCCACACTCTGTATTTTGCTTTGGTGCGAGCTATTGTTCTGCCTAGAGTATCTTCCAGGCTCCTTCACGATTTAATTTGAGCATCACCTCTTTTGAGATCTATTCCCCGATCAATGCCCTATTCCTGTCTCCACAAGATGGAATTAGATTTAGGAGGAAATTAGGGCAGGGTAGTTTCTCCTTTTGGTATCACTTCAAGGAACTGCAAGCAATTTGCTGTGAAGAAATATGTTTTGATTAAAAGAGAAATCCTTGGTTCAATGAATATCCATTGGAAGAAGGAAAGAAACGAACAAGGGGGAGGATGGGAGGCAGGAACGAAGAAAGAGAAAAGAAGTCATGCTTCTGCTTATTCCTAGGTCCTCTGCCCAGAATATTCCTCTGTCTGGGATTTTTTAGTTCACAATTCTCAGTTCATCTCTCAGAAACCCCATGGAAGTTTCAGTTTGTGCCAAACTACATAAGTCTACTTTTGTATAAGCCTTGTTTTAGTTCTTTATTTTTTTTCCTGTGTGAAAAATCTGCTTCATCAATTAGGTTATAAGCTTGAGCTGGAAGGTGGTAGAAATGGGACCTCAGTATTCGAAGGGACTTAGGGAAATAGGACCCATTCTAACCCCTTTCCAAAGTGGGAATCCCATTGGACACACTCTTGGCACTTTTGGAAAATTCTCTTGAAGCTTCTTTGATGCATAGCCTTTGATAAATGTTCATTGTGCGTGATTAATCAGTTAAACATTCCTTGTGCTTAACAAGATGAAATGCTGTTCTTGTGATTTTATTGATTTATTACATTAATTACTTTCATATATATACCCTGCCATGTTCCCCCCAAAACATGCCATTGGATAAGAATCAGTTATGATCTCTTAACCTTACAGTTGTAGCCTGAGCAATGAGTCAAAATACAGTATTTGCCTGTATTTCCTGATTTCCTAGGCTCAGTTCAGCGGGCATTTCCTCCTAGAAGCCTTCCCTGACTTCTCCACCCTGAGGTAGGTAGCCCTCCTGTGTACTCCCAAAACACCACTCTGTATACTGTCATCACAACACTTAGCCTTTGTGTAGCATTAAACAACCCCTGATTTTACCTGCCTTCCTCACTAGATTTCTACTACCTGGAGGGCAGTGATAGTGTCTTCTTCATCTGTGTGTATAAGCCTTGTTTTAGCTCTTTATTCTTCTCCAGCATGAAAAATCAGAGTCATTAACCCAGGGCCTACAGCATGGCACCTCTCATGCACTCCATCCCCTATTATGCTGCAGGAGATTTCTTCCTTATGGAAACCTACCTGCATGGTCCTCCGAATGCAAACATTTGAAGACCCTCTATCTTCTGCCGAAGAAGGTATAAACTCTCTAGTGTGGATTAGATGCCTTTCATCCATGGCCCAGTCACCTCCCAGTTTCATCTCCACCCTCATCCTCGGTTACAGGCACTCAGAATCTTTCAGATCTTTCAGGCTTACATTTCCACTTACCCCTGGGTTATTATACATTTTAGATGAAAAAAAAGTCTCTTTCCATTGATATCTATTAGTGGAATATCTCTCTTCTTGGAAATGTCCTGTCCTTCCTGAAAGACACAGCTTGAATATTACCTACTCCTTGGTATTCTGAAAGCACTTTGACTCAACCTACTACACAGCCATCATCCAACTAACATTTGAGTAAGCACCTACTAAGAGACAGAGAACTGGGGAATGAGGGACTCACCTTACTTGTTTGCTTTACTCACCCAATAATGATTCTTATCATCTTATTCTCCTAATTTTCTCTAACAAAGCACAAGGTCTGGCCAATTATGATAGTTTGGATGAATACACTCTTGAGCATCTCTTGGTTGTTGATTCATTATCCACCTAATGTCAATAATGCATCCTGGCAACTAGTCATTTTATACTTCATTTATGACAATAGGTAGACCTTCCAAGAATGAATGATTTTCCAGAGTGCTACATTAGGAAACTCTCTGCATTAATTCTAGAACCTGAAGATATCTTCTTGCTACTACCATCTTTCTAATCTGTTCATTTAGAATTCCATTCTTTCACATTTGTAGTTTTCTGTAGTTAATTTTTACATTAGTGTTATGCTTGGCATTGTATTGAATGTAATGCTTTAATTTTTTAGCATAACGTATGGAGAATTAGGTATACAGCTTCTCTACTGATAATGGTAATACTGATAATGGCAGTTTTAATATTCAAACTCCCTGCATATTTTATTAACACATATACTGTTATTTTTAACCTAGTTTCTTCAGGGAACTGAGCAGACACTATTCAAGCAACTTTAGAACATACACAATCCTTATTAACTATCATTTTTGTTGTTGTTAAACAATAACCTTTTGCTGTACTTTCCATGAACAAATGTCTATAGAAAGAGACATAGCCCATAAAGTTTAAAATTTAGTATGAATTCCATATTAATGCCATAAACATATAGAATCTAATACCTTGCAGTAAAACAAACTCCAACCCAAGATTCAGAGTAGCTTCTGAGAAACCGCACCAGAAGCAATGAATTCTACTGGGTCTTCTCTTATCTCCTCTCTTCTCCAAGGGAGAGCACATCCAAATAGTTTTACATGCCCAGAGTGGAACCACTCTTAATTGATTTCTACTTAATCAAATTGCTGGATTAATGTTTTTCTAGATTGATTGATTGCATTAATTGACATTCTCCATTCCTTCTCTAAAATGTATGTGCTGACAACCTATACTGATTAATGGTCATGACACTTTGAATACTTAAGAGTTGACGGGTCATGTTGTAACTAATTTTCCTTGTTTATTTGTTTATTTATTTACTTATTTATTATTTTTTCAGTTTTATTAAGGTATAATTGACAAATAAAATTGTAATATTTTTAAAGGGTATAACATGTTGCTTTAATGCTCATATACATTTTGAAAGGATTTCAATAATCAAGTTAATTAACACATCCATCAACTCACATCTTTACTTTTATTTTAGTAGATTATTTTTTGATAAAATATACGTAAAAGTATATTTAAGACATTTTGGATTCCTTTAAAAGATTATAATAAAATAACTACCTGGGTAGTCACCATCCAGCTTTAAAAATAGAAACCTGGATTCCCTCCACCTCTCCCTTACATCCCATTTACTGCTTCTCCTTCCATATACTCACCCCAGGATGACCACTATCCTGACTTTTCTCTAAATTTATTTTATGGCTTGATATATACACTTAAAAAATATATATAGTTTCATTTTGTTTCTTTCTGATCTATATGTTGGTAAAATGCTATGGTTATGTATATTTTTCTCATTTCTTTTTTTTTCATTTTTTATGTTTGGATGTTATGTGTTTGATGTATTTTTTTGTTTAATACTTTTAACAGGCTTATTCAATCACCACCACCACTTTATCATCTTCCCAGATATTCATGGACCCTAAATATTTGATCACCTTTTTCTTTTTACTTTTCAATGAAAGTCTTACTGTTATTCTGTATTTCAGTTCTCTTCTAGTTTTCTCCAACAATTAAAAATTCTTATAGTTATTTTGAATAGTCAATGTTGATTAGATTTACCCACCTATTTCTCAATTTTATTCATTTAATTTATTTTATGCTCACTGTTCTATCTCAGATATTCTATATAGTCATTTTCCTTTAGTTTAAAGTACATCTCATAGACTGTAATCTAGGGATAATCTTTGCTAGGTTAGCTTCCCACATATTATTTATCTGACAATGTCTTTACCCTCTTTCTTAAATAACAGTTCAACTTTTATTTTTTTTTTTATAACATTGATGGCATTATTCCAATATAATCTGACTTTCATTATTGCTATTGATAAGTCATCAATAAGTCTAATTTCTGTTGTTTTGTGGGCACTCTGTCTTTTAAGATCATTTTTTCTTTAGTGTTCCTCAGTATTATGATGGCAATTGAGGTGTGGATTTCTTTTTATTTAATCCTGTTGGGATTTGTTGCAATTCCTAGTTCTGAGAATTGGTGTCTTTAAGTAGTTCTAGAAAATTCTCAATAATTCTTGACTTGAGCATTACCTTTCCTTCATTCTTTATTATCTCTGTGGCAGAGACAATGCTTTGAACACTCCAGGCACATAATAAGAATAACTGACCAGCCTCTCTGTCAGTTAGGTGAGGACTATGTGACTGAGTTATGGACAATAGAATATGGGTGGAAGAGATGTCTTTCCCATCCAGATTTGGCAGACATACAAGTGATGCACCTGGCCATCAACTTTGTGTGTTCAGAGGAGAGACTAACTCAGGTTAAAATATATATGGATTCAAGGGCAGATCGAATATCCTGGACAGTTGTTCAGACATCTGGAATGAGAAAGAGTAGAAGATGAGGATCTGCGTGATCTGGGATAGAAGCATGTGGGTGAACTTATGGGGGTAGGTGCTAAGTGTAAATATTTTTATTAGGACCTATTAATACCCATCAGAGAATGTCCTCCATGAAAGAGATACCAAACAACCAGGTATTCAAAATGAATTTTCTGTCATTGGCCTCATCAGTGCTGTAGATGTACATATGAATGAAGTAGCCATGGTAACAGAGATGGAGGCCACGAATGGCTTCAGCAACCTGAAGTCAAACTTAACAAAGCTGATGTAGCTATTGCTATTGTCAAATGTCTGATAGATCAAAAATAGATACCAAGGAAAGGCCCCAGGTATAGCACCATTTTTTTAGGAGACTAATGAGCCACTTTAGTGGCAAGTTGACATATTGGGCTCTTTTTTACCATTAAAAGTCCAGTCATTAATTCTCATAGGAACAGATATATACTTCCTGTGTGCATTTTCCTTTCCTGCCTGCAGGACTTCAATCAATGCCACTATTGAAAGGTTTACAAATCTTTGACTCACTAGTCCTTCCCACATTATATTGTATTAGACTAAGGAGACTGAGTATATTACTAAGAAATGTGCAAGTGTGTTTATAAATATGACATCCATGCATTAAATCATATAGTGAAGGATGGAGACATTGGATATCAGAGACCATTTGCAGCAGTGGGGAATTGTCTTTTGTTCCACTAACTTTCTACTAAGTTTTCCCCATGGAGAGAAGCCTACCAGAATTGTGGAGAAGCTGCTACTCAATGTGTTAAGAAGTAAATGGAGAAACACAAGGGTGGACTGAGATGCACAAGACGTTTTGTCTAGATCTCTCTTCATAGAAGGACATATTCCTCAGTTTCTGGAAGTTCCTTTAATAGAGACCCTTCAGATAGCTGCCTTTTAACAGAATTCATTGGCTATACTTAACCAGCTTTCACAAAAGCACAGACTTCACGAGGTTGCTCATAGCCAATGACCAATCAATACAGATATATAACTATACAGGCATTTTAACCTAGCATGCGACAATTTTCTCAGATCATTTTAGTTCCAGAGTTCCCTGTGGGGTAGGCTGAAGCTGCCATGGGCCTCCAATTTCTCAGTCCTCCTATCTTTCCTTCTCTCTCACGGATGCTGATCCCAAGGTCCTTAACAAATATCTTGTATACTAAACGCCATTTTGGAATCTTTCTGGAGAGGTCAACCTGTGACAATGTTATGAAAATGGGATTTGTTCAAGAAAGATAGGGCCAGCTTGTCCAATAAAGGGGACTAAAAATTCAACCCTACAGAGTAGAGAAAGCCAAAAGACCTAAAACTGGCATCTAGCAAAACCTATCAATATATAAAATGACCCAAGATAAAACCACATTACAGTTTTGCTCCTGCCCCTACACCCTCCATTGCTCCAGATAGCCTTAAAGTACCTGCCATTAAATCAAAAGAGAGAGGTGTGAGGGACAAGGAAATAAAGAAGTCGTAGCTAAAAACAATGTCTTTAAGAATACTTCTGGTATCATTTTTGGTAGATGTAACTGATTGCAAGCAAATAGATCAGAAACTTAGTTTTTAAGAAATCTATAGTGACAAACTAGGAGTATGAATTTGAAAAAAGCATATGACTTTGAAGATTTGAAACAACCCTTGGGTTCCAACTTTTAATAAACAGAAAGTCAGTTTTGAAACCTGTGCAGACCACGATGGTTATTGGCTCCCAAAGCTCACTTCAGGTGTGGTCAAGGATAGTCATTAAAAAAAAAGAGTAACTTTACAGAGAGTGACACCATGAAACATGAGACAAATGGGCAAAGATTCCTCCAAAGAAAGGAATCAGAGATTAATTAAGGAAAATCTCCCTTGAGTAAGGAGCATGCACACTGCCCAGTGGATTTCAGTGAAAGGTATATTTTATTATACGTCGCCTATTCATTTCCTTTCAAATGGAAATATTTACTGTAATTGTTTTATTCCTGTTTCAAAATTGTTGGTTAGATGGTATGTGGCATAATGATGGCTTTTTAGTTCATAGATCTTATTAGAAGATAAGCTATATTTGGAAAGACTAAGTGACTATCACTCAGAATTCTTGAATTTTGAGCTGAGAGCAATGACCGGTTGGGGCTTGGGTTTGGGGCTGAATATGTTGTGTGTGGGTAGAAGAATGGAATGACTTTTATGACCAAAGGCAAATAGAGGCAGAGATAATGCTATGCATTCACTGTGTCATTTATTTATTTGAAAGATTTTATTTATTTATTCATGAGAGACACAGGGAGAGATGGAGACACAGTCAGAGGGAGAAGCAGGCTCCTCTCAGGGAGCCTGATGTGGGACTTGATCCCAGGACCCCAGGATCACGACCTGAGCCAAAGGCAGATGCTCAACCACTGAGCCACCCAGGTGCCCCTCACTCTGTCATTTATACCCCTTCTGTTAACCTCCGACTTCTCTTCTTCAGCAACTCCAGGGGTTGCCAGAAATCTCTACATATAATCTGGTTTTGTTATCCTTTTATCTGTCAAGGTTCCTACTTCCACATTCTCTTTGGCCTCTATGAATTACTTCCTTTTGTGCTAATTCAGCAATGCTTTTTACAAGATTGAATATATGTGTTTTATCTATCATTTTAGCTATTTTAGTCAGAAAGGCTGTTCCAAATTACCTAGTCTGCCATACCGCTAGAAATAAGTCATTTCAGGCCACTATATTTATGCACATAGACCCTTCCTAGTCAAGTTATATGCTTACTAAAATTACCTGTTACCAAAGTTACTTGTTAGATATTTTTTTTAGTATAACTAATTAATTTATGGAAATATTATCCTAACTGATTAAATAGTTGAGTAAAAGAGCTTTTGTTTATTATGAAATAATGATGGCAAGTCTCAGTAAAGGAGAATTGTTTAATGAAACAGCATTCAATTAAACCTGGGAAAAACAACAGTAAAAGTTTTTAGAAAATTTATAAGAACCAAGAAGGAGTATATACTCAGATTATTTTAAAATTGTCTTTAATTTCTCGATCCACTTTAGACAAACCAAAACGAAAACTAATGTTGCATTATAGGTATAGTTCTTGCAAGAAAGATGGCAAGGAAACCAACTGTAAGAATTTCACCTGATCAAAAAGCAGTAGATTCACATGCAGAGATTAGTAGTTAAAAATGTTTTAGATACATATAAAATTTTTAATTCCTCAATCTAACCCACTTTCTTCCCCCCAGTAAGCCAGTCCTAACTATGGAAGAAAAGAGAGTTGCTAGTGATCTTAAACCCATATAAACATATTAGTTCTAACTTACTTGGTGTTAGACTATGTAGATGGCAAAGTTTTGTGGAGCTGTTTGTTTTTTCCTTAACTTTATTGGAGTATAAACTGACAAATATAATTGTGATAGAGTATACAGTGTGATGATTTGATACACGTATACATTGTGAAATGATTCCCCTAATCACGTTAATGAATATATCCATAATGGAAGTGTTTGTTTCGTTGAGGTTTTGGACATAGAAGGAGGGGTTATATCTCAGCCTTGTCCAGCAAACATTTCTTTAAGAGAATTTTTTTTTATTATCTCAATATGAGGAAGGTCTTCAACTCCACTAATGATAAAGTATGCAAATTTAACATTATCAAATACAACATTTTTCAAATCTTACTGTCAAAATTTAAAGAGTGACAACATCCAATTTTAGTGAGCAGGTAAGAAAAAGTTACTTTTGGTTTATTCCAGTTTTATTGAATTTTAATTGAAAATAAAATTTGTATATGTTTAAAGAGGACAATGTAATGATTAGACATACAAATACTTTGTGAAATGATTACCATAATCAATTTCATTTACATATATATCACTTCATATAATTTACCTTCTTTATTTTTTTGGTGATGAGAACATATAAGATTTACTCTATTAGCAAATTTCAAGTATATCATACAGTATGAATAACTATAGTCAACATGTAGCAAGTAACTTTTAAGTGGCTGTTTCTTTTCCTTCATTTTTGAAAAAAGTTGTTGAAACAGTTTCTCTAATCAGTATTTTGTTGTTATTGTTTAGTTGTTACTTCTTACTTTCTTCATAGTTTCTATCTCTTCATAGTCATATTGGACATTGATCTATTTTACTTAAAATACAGTTCTCATTCTCAGAGGAATTTTGTCTTAACTTCAAAAAAATTAAATTTTTTTGCTTTATGATTTTTATCAGTTACCTACTTTGTACCATTATGATTTGCAAGGCTCTTCCATACACTATCTTATTTAAAATTACATAACAATACCCTGTCAGGAAGGTATTCTAATCTTCATTTCACAGATAAAAAGATAGAAAGATAAAAAGATCAAAGAAATTAACATGTCCAAGACCATAAGCTAGAGACAATTGAATTCAGTCTTGAAACCAGGTTGCCTAATTCTTATGTTCAGATTTCCTTATTATAATGAGCCTAATCCAAGTATGTCTAACTCTAAACTACCAACATCATCTAAGTTCTTTCATGGCCCAACTAAAGGCACTCCAAATAATCCACTTTTCCTAATCTGCTGTGGGAGATTTTGAACTAGGTTTTTTTTCCCCCTTTTCAGTAAAGCTAAACTTTAATAAAGCTTCTTCTGTAATTTTTCTCTAGGATGACTTCAGGCTTTCAGTTCTGTTTTCAGCCATTCAGTTCTCTCCTCAGCATGATCACCAGACTATTAGCTCCAAGATGACAGTTTTGTGTCTCTTTCATCTTTGGATCTCCACTCTCTTCTCATGTACCCAGCACGTAATAGGTAACCATGTTTATGCAATTGAAGAGAGCTCCCTTCTTGTTCCAACTCGAACCTTCCCTTAGACTTTCCAAACCTCATTTAGTCTAATGGCCATCTCCTAGGGTGATTTGGTTTGTGTTGTAGGATATGTCTAACTTAGAGTTTCTCAAAATCCTGGAAAGTCTTGATCTCCCATAAGAGGCAGTTACTAAAGGATGGGATACTAGAAATATAAAAAATGCAAATTAAAATAAAAATTACATCCAACTCTCAAATTATCAAAAATAAAAATACAGACAGTAATTGGAACCAGCAAAGTTGCAGTGAAGGAATAAGCTCATATATTGTTAGTGACACAGTCATATGGTGCAGTGTTTTTTGGGTGTAATTGGTCAATATGATGTAAAACTCATTGACTCACTAACTCCATTTCCTAAATGAGGAAAATCTTTACATGTGAAGATGATCATCATAGCTTTTTTGTAAGACTGAAAACTATAAACCACCAAAACATTCAGTAATACTAAAATTATTACATAGTATATAGTAATTTGTATTTTACAGCCAAGCAGGTGGAGGTGAGGCATTCTCCAACTACTCTTGCGTGAAGCTCATGGAGGCCGACAGGGAGCTAGCCACTCCTGCAGTACTTGGAATGAGTGGAAGATTGAGGGGATTATGTAGTGACATACAAGATGTGCTCATTATACTGTTATAATGTTGGGAGAGAAATATAAGATTTAATGTTACATGCTCAATTGGATCTCAATTGATTCATGCATTCAATAATCTATTGAGTACTGAAGTGGTCCCTAGGCTCTATGAAATCAAAGAATAGGACAAAACTCTTCTCCTTTTGGAAGCATACTTTCCAGGGCAAGAGGAGGGTTTGGGGACACAGGTGGGGTGACAGACAATAAACAAATGGGTAAGCAAAGTAATTAAAGATCGTGATTAGGTCTAGGCTAGAAATGATCAGATACAAAACAAATTGACAGTAAAACAATGCTTTAAAAAAAGATTAGGTGAGAAGATATCAAATATTATCAGTGATGATCTGTGAGTAGTCGGACTTATTACATGGCATCTCTGTGTTTTCCAGATTTACTATAATGGGCATAGATCTGTCTCAGGAAGCAGAAAAGCCACAGAAAAATTATCATTAAAAATTGTTTAAAGAAAATGAAATCATTCCTCATTATCTGTTTGGCTCCTAGAAATGGCTTCATATCCCATTTTGTACTTGGGCTTCCCTCTGTATGGTTTTGGGCTTTGGATTCCCCCAACTCCCACTTGTTTGTCACAGGCTTTTAGAAATTTCACATAGGGGAAGCAGATGTATGGATCTGTGTAGGGGTGTGTGTGTGTGTGTGTGTGTGTGTGTGTGTGTGTATGTGTGTGTGTGAATGACAAGAAAATCCCTGAAAACAAGGACATTTCCAAAGTTGCTATGACCTTAACAAGAACTTGGTGAGCCAGTGTTCCTGAAATATAACTTAGCCCATTCGCTACTTGTTAACAAGGCCAGCGATCCATGAAGTTGATTCTTTTTTTGGGTTTTGGTGTCCGAGTGTTTAAATTAATGGTTCGAGAGTAAAGTCTATCACTGTACGTCGCGTAGCCAGCAATTGTTTAAATTCAGGATAAGCTCTGGATAGACCGAGGTTTTCAGTTTTCAAGGTGCCCACGTAGCACTGCGATTGGCAACTCAACATTACTCTCGTGTTCCCCATTACGAGGTGTCACCAGAAACACAAATCTATAAGGGGCTCTGTCGCTTACCATCTGCTTGATTCTCAGGGTCTCCAAATGGCCCCAAAAGGTGGTGGCTGTTTGCAGCGCTTGGACTTTTGAATTGCATTAAGTACCGGTCTGAATTTTCTGTTTGGCTGACCTCTAAAGAATGGCAGAGGAGACCAATGCAGACATCAAGTGCCCAGCAAAGGAACCTTCCGGGACGATTCTTGCTCCCGTCCCGGATGCCAGTGTGACCAATTCAGCAATTGTGTCTTTCCCCAGGATAAAATGAATATTGTGTCAGTGAAGCTAGAATCAGAGAGTGATGATCTGAGAATCAGTGAGAAGGAAGACACTGACCTTGGAGAGGTTTAAGAATGCCTTATGAATAGCTATCCGGCACATAATTAAAGGCATTTTAACATCATAAGCCTTGAAGAATGCAAACCATCACCACTGCACACTGGGGAGTAAAAGATATTGCTTTTATAGCTGCAGAGCTTATGGTCAGAAGTGATATGAAATATTAGAAATGTGACAGTTTTATAATAATTTTATTCTTGCTCATTGTGATAATTTTCATTTGCAGCTTTTTACCTTTGAATATCTTGAATTGCATTAAGCCTTTCTCACTCCATCCTTGTCCTGTAATAGTAGAAGCTGTGGTTTTTAATCTGAGGAATTACAGTAAATGCTACAGGCACAAGCAAACAGATAATGGTGTTTATGACGCCTGTTATTCGAAGAATTAAAAGTTCGGAGTGAATTTGTCTCTCAGTTAATAAAAGCAATAGAGCTCTAAGTGAAATATTTTCCTCCTCTTACTTTTTATAGTAGCACTATCTCTTCTTGTATCCTGTTCCCTCTCTGAGCTGCTTTTCGGTTTGAGTATAAGAGGCAGAGGAAGAAACCTTTCTGTCAAATAATTGTTTGACAATTATTGAAGAAAGAAGAAACTCTGTTTCTTTTTTTTTTTTCCTTGTCTATATATTTTTTGGGATGCCATCTGTATGTTCTTTACTGAATAACCCAAGTTAGAATTAGTGCTAGCGATCCTCTGGTTTAAATATTTAAATATTTTTCCCTTTCTCAGATAAGGAAACACAAAAGTACAAGTCTCAAGGCCAGAAAAACTGGAACTACAGTCTATGTCTCTCAACACCACAAAAGCAATACAGCACTGTAATGACGTTAACAGGCAAAGCTCTGGGCACTTCACATGCATTAACTCGCGGGTGTGTGTGTGTTCGAATAAAATTTTATTAAAAAACAAACAAACCAGATGGTGAACTGGATTTAAGCTGTGGGCTGTGGTTTGAGAACTCCTAATTCTTTCAAGACTCAGGGTGTCTATATGATATAGGGCCTGCTATTACTGACACCCTCATTTTACAGAAGAGTAAACTGAGGCACAGAATGGCTATAAAATGTACTCAACATTATATACTTAATGATTGCCTCCATATGAAAAAAAAACAGGCTTGTCTGACCCGAACCCACACACTTGGCTGCATACAAGGGTCTGAAGATCTTCTCTGTATTTTTTTTCCTTTCCCTCAATTTCAGGGGTACTTTTTTTTTTTTTAAGATTTTATTTATTTATTCATGAGAGACACAGAGAGAGAGAGAGAGAGAGGCAGAGACAGAGGCAGAGGGAGAAGCAGGCTCCATGTAGGGAGCCCGACACGGGACTCAATCCTGGGACTCCAGGATCACACCCCAGGCCCAAGGCAGGTGCTGAACCACTGAGCCACCCGGGGATCCCTCGGGGGTACTTTCTTGAAGGGGAAATGTCTGGGTTAGCATGCAGAACCTCATACACATATATGTACTAGGGGCTTATTTTGATGATAATTTTAAACGTGTTCTCTTTCCGTGGTTGACAATGCTATTTAGCACCTTACTTGGTCATCTGAGAAGGATGTAAAAGAAGCAGTTCATGTGTTTCTTCCCTTCGGAAGGGTTAAAAGTTAGTTGGGAATCAAAGAAATGAAAATGAAATCAGATCAAAATTTATCGAATTCTTACTACATAGATAGGCCCAAATCTTCTCTAACTTGTGTTCCAGTCAGGATCCAAAAGGCTGTTCATTAGCTTATTTGTTCCGAAGTCCTGGGATACTTGAAAGCACTCTCTATCAGCATGTTTATGTAAAGTTTTATAAAAGAACTGTGACTACTTGACAGTTCTGATTCTTTTAATCCTCAAACATTTTTCCCAAATAGGCCTGCATTTTCATTTTTTTTTTAATCAAAAATAAGTTGATAACATGATGCTGCTTCAGACACGCAATTAATTAGTGAGAGACTTGATCACCACGTCTTAGGGGACCATACCCAACCATCTGTTGATGGCTGGGAAATTGCTTCACTTTTACCCAGGTGAAAACTTTTGTTACTACAAAAGTTTGTAAATTGAATGTTTGTAAGAGAGGGAATTTTTGGATTATACATTTATAGGTGATACAAAGATTGCAAAAATATTCAAAACCAAGTTGCTGTCTTTAAGTAATAGAGAATCCAGTTAGGAAGAGAGGCGTAGCTGCGTTTCTAAGACCCCTCTAATCATTCTGTGAATTCACGCAAGGGTTAGACTCCTTTCTAATGAGTATAATCATTTACAATCTGTCAGTAGGTGAGCCGACAACAAGTGGTAAAGATGTGTGCCGTGTGATCACGGGGGAGGGATTGCCTACATCGGTGTCAGGCATTAGGATTGTGTTTGAGGTGAGCCCTAGAAGATGGGTAAGATTTAAAAAGTGGATAGAGATTGAGAGAACAGATTGACCATGCCATTTCTTTTCTTTTCTTTTTTTTTTTTTTTTTGCTCTTTGTCTTTTATTTAAATTCCTATTCATTACCATACAGTGTAATCTTAGTTTCAGGTGTACAATATAGTGATTCAACCCTTCCATACAATACCTATCGCAACAAGTGAGCTCCTTCATCCCCCTCACCTATTTAACTCATCCCCTACTCACCTGCCTTCTGGTAACCATCAATTTGTTCTTTGTAGCTAAGAGCCTGTTTCTTGGTTTGCCTCTCTCTCTCTCTCTCTCTCTTTCCCCTTTGCTTTTTTGCTTTGTTTCTTAAATTTCACATATGAGCGAAATCATATGTCATTTGTCTTTCTCTGACTGGCTTATTTCACTTGGCATAATACTCTAGCTCCATCCCTGTTATTGCAAATGGCAAGATTTCGTGATTTCATTCATTCTTTCTTTTTTTCATTCTTTCTTTTTTATGGCTAAATTATATATATAATATATATATTATATATATATAAAATCTTATTTATCTGTTCATCAGTTAATGGACACTTGGCTATTTCCATAATTTGGCTATTGTAGATAATATTGCTATAAATATTGAGATGCATGTATCCCTTTGAATTAGTATTTTTGTATTTGTTGGGTAAATACCTAGTAGTACAATTGCTGGATTATAGGATAGTTCTATTTTTAACTTTCTGAGGAGACTCCGTACTGTTTTACACAGTGCATGCACCGGTTTGCATTCTCACCAACAGTGCATCAGGGCTCTCCTTTCTCCACATCCTCCCCAACACCTATTGTTTCTTATGTTGTTAATTTTAGCATTATGATTGCTGTGAGGTGATATCTCATTGTGGTTCTGATTTACATTTCCCTGATGCTGAGTGATGTTGAACATCTTTTCATGTGTCTGTTGGTCACCTGGATGTCTTCTTTGGAAAAATGTCTACTCATGTCTACTGTCCATTTTTTAATTGAATTATTCATTTTCTGGGTGTTGAGTTTTTATAAGTTCTTTATGTATTTTGGATACTAACCCTTTATCAGATATGTCATTTGCAAATATCTTCTCCCATTCAGTAGGTTGCCTTTTAGTTTTGTTGATTGTTTCCTTTGCTGTATTTTGATGTAGACTCAATAGTTTATTATTGCTTTTGTTTCCTTCACCTTAGGAGACATTTCTAGAAAGAAGTTGTTACCGCTGATGTCAGAGAAATTGCTGTGGTTTCTTCTAGGATTTTTATGGTTTCAGGTCTTACATTTAGGTCTTTAATCCATTCTGAATTTATTTTTTGTGCAAAATGTACCATCTTAAACCCAATCTCACCCTTTATTATATCAGTGGATTGGCTATAGTGGAAGATATCACTCCTGACACAACTCAGGATCATATTAATTAGAAGAGTTCCATCTTCTAAATATTCTACAAATACTATCTTTAAGCTTTAGTAAATGTGAATTTTAATGGAGCCATATGATGCCTTTCTTAGGAAAGCAGGAGAATTACAGAATACAGAGCCCATATACCTTCTTTATAGATTTGGAGCAAGGTATGAAACATTCCTCAGTATTTGATCCTTTTAAAGTGGACATCGGTGCTTTGGTCTTGAACTTGAAATTGCATTTTGGTCAGGCCCACAGGGCAACTCCAAATTCAGCAACAATAGAGGCAAGGCTGCTATATACAAAGGGTTTCCAATTCAGACCAGACATCTCAGGGCTTGCAGTGGCTCTTTCTTGGTGCTCAGGATTACGGGAAGCCCCAGCTCCCACTGTCTGAAATGCTATGGCAACCCCAAAATGGAGGCACTGAGACCAAGGAAGTAGCCAGGTCATTGCCTAGGCAATGGTGGCTCAGGGATTCCAACACTCCTTCGTGAAAGCCTAAGAAAGAAGGCCTGATATAGAGGTAGAAATGATAGAGGTCTTCATAAGGGAGTCAGGCAGGCTCCAGCAGACATGCCATTTCAATGTCAAATCCAATTATCAGGTGAGTCATAGCCAGAGCAGTCTTGGACTTCTCTTCCATTGCCACTACCCCATCCCTTTTGTACTTGACACCAAGGAAGCATGCTAATATGATTGCTAATATGATTGATCAGACCCAAGCACTTCTTGGAGCCATACTGTTGTTACAAGTGGATTCACCATTCCCTAAAGGTGGGAACAGCATCTTTCCTTGTCTTTTATGATTTCCCTTTCTATAATAAGCAGATCTAGGTAGCGCCTGTCATCTTCCAGAGCCATGGTTACTTATATTTTAATATCTCTTAACATATGATTATGTGGGTAAAGCCAGGGCCAGGGGTTATATTTAGCCATTCCTTTTCTCTCTCTCTTCTCTGAATGCTCCCTTCTGTGTTCTCTCCCCACCTGCCTCCCTATCCCCTACAGATTGGAATGTTTATAGTTGTCTCAAAATTTAGATTGGCAGGAAGAAGGAGGGAATTTAAGGCCCCTCCTAGGTGTCCACCAAAAGCACACTTGCTCCAATTCTGCCATTTAACAAAGCGAAGTGGTAAGAGGATCTCTTGCTGCTATTAATTTAGTGGTGCTTTCATGCTAAATATCCTGCTTCAGTATTGTGCATATATCTCTCTTGGAAACCTTATGGGGAAATAGGATATTTGTCAGGGTAAGATTTGAGAATTTAGAAGTTTGCTTGGCTACCAAACATTTACCCATATTCCCAAATATTAGTATAGGGTTTATCCTGCAAGAGGAAGCCACAGGTTTACCTTTGTTACACCAGTAGGCATAGAACTATCAGGTGATTTGATTGTAGGAGCTTGTTGGTGTCTTAAACTATTTAAAATTTTCTTTACATTATGTCTCCAATATACTTGGTGATTCAGTTAAGTGATTGATATGAGATGCTCTAATAACTCTTCCTCTATTGAGTCACTGGGCTGGTGTGTGTGTGTGTGTGTGTGTGTGTGTGTGTGTGTGTGTGTGTATGTGTACAAACCACATGCCAATCAACATGGTAAAGTTGCATTGATTTTTCTGATGTCTAACCATTGTATAACTTGGCATATGTGATCTCAGTTTTAAAGGAATCTTTTTTTAGGCGAACTTCACAGTTACTTGCAAAGACTAAATTTTATAACTTCAAGTTGGAAAAGTAGTTGCCAACCAAGCAGCATTTAGCTTAGTGTTTCTCAAATTATGGTCGGTGATCTGGTCTACCTGCATCAGAACCGCATGGGGCATGTGTTAAAAACACAGAATCATTTACTTTAACACAGATCTATGGGGGACACATCTTAGGAAAAGACACAAGAATCCAAATCCATATTTTTAACATGCTTCTCATATGGTTTTCATGACCACCCAAGTTTGAGAACAAATGATTGTGCTGAGCCTATGCATCTAGAAGTATAGGGGTAGCCAAGACATGAGACCTTAGGCAATTGGTGAAGCCACAGACCTGACACCACCCTTGGGCTATGCTGTGTGATGAGGAATCTGTTTAATCTTATTGGACAATCTTTCCAATAACTTTCTTCATTGCAACCATAGTAGCTTCTACTACATCTGCAATCTGACCATTTGCTTGAGGGTGATGGGATATGATGGTGACAGTTTTAATAAAATCTTAATAAAGTCTCCAAATATTAATCCCTTGAACTCAGCATATGTAAAGGCAAGCCCACAGTCCAAAGTAGGATATACAGTAATTCATGGGTTGCAAATAACTGGCAGAGTTCACAATATTCTGCAAATATTTAAGCAAACTGGAAGAACTTTGAGAATTTCATCAAGTCCTACAATGGTCCTGGTGAATTGATCTAAATTCTTGCCCAATGTCTCATTTCCCAGGGAGTGGTCAGTTTATTTGACAGGAAAATGCCAGATATGCTTTAGTTTTTCGTTGTGCTTTCTGTCACCATTATCAGAATCGATTTGAGGCCATAGCTAAAAGCTAAGCCAACACTTTATGTAGTTTGCCCAAGATAATAAGATGTCTGCTTGCTGTAATGTTGATTCTTGAACATATTGAAAATTGATTCACAGTGCCTTCTATCACCAAGCTTTATTTTTATTCACACTAAAATGCCGCGCTTTGGAAGGTAACAAGCAGATGACCAGCAATTTTCAGAAAGCATGCTTTATTAAATGATATAATGTGTACCAAGCACTCAACAGAGAGCCTGACATGTGGTAGAATTGAATTAAATAGTAGTTACAACTACTTTTTCAGAAAAGTAATTAACCCTAACCTACTTCCTCTGCAATAGAAGAGGACAACTCAACAAGCAGTCAGGATATAAAGAGGCACATTTAAAGAAGAATTTCACCACTAACTTGCCCACATGAAAATTACAGAAAGTGGAAGAGGGTTCCTGCAAAGATTGATGCCTAAAAGCTTTGCCAGCCGAAGCTTCCTTTCTTTTTTCTTCCCTTTTTTTTGCTTTTTTGCAGAGTCCACCCACTAAAGCCCACAGAGGATAGAAATAAGTGTCAGTTCCTGGCTTGCTTGGCCTCCCTGGTCACTAGGGCATTGGCATGTATGCTAATACTGACCAATGGAACCTGAGACCAAATGTAATAAGGACACTTGTCAAAGACTTTCTATCCTTAGGGGAGAGCAAGAGAAACAAGAAGCATATCTTTCTCCATTTTTCTTACTTTACATATTATTTGTGTGAGGCTGTCATGCTTGGTGCTATGGCAGCCACTTTAAATCATGAGGAAAGGGCCAGGGCATCACAGAGACTGACACAAAGCCCTGATATTGCTGAACCACTGAATGAATCCTGGAACCATCCAGACTCCTTTTGATGTGAGGCACACAAACCTTTACTTCAAAGATTTAGTTTCTGTTGTTTGTTTGTTTGTTTTTTTTCTGTTTCTTGAAACCAAAAGTATCCTATTTGACGTACCTTTCCTTTTAGAATGAAAGCTCCAGGAAGACAGGGACAGATTCTAGTTCATTGCAAATACCATGACTTCAACACAGTAGACGTTTATTTTTCTCTTAATGTCACGTCTGAGCTGCTGTGATGACGATATGGTCATCAGGTCACATGAACAGGCTCTTTTTACCTAGTTGCTCCGCCATCCCTAGGGGGTTGCTCTCCTCCATGAGGTCTAAGAGGACACCACACCGTGTCTACATTCCAGCCAGCAGGAGAGGGAAGGGGGAGAGGAGAGGAGGCCCTTTCCTTTCAAAGGTACTACTTAGGCATTGTCCGCATCCCTTGGCTTATCACTTCATTGGTCAGAACTTAGTCTACAACGATAGATGCAAACATAGCTGAGAAAGGGAGTCATTACCCTGCACCGTCATGTACTCAGCTTAAAATTCCACTGTTATGTTTGAAACAAACAGTAGATATTGGGGAACAAGTAGGATTCATAGCATCATGGATGAGAATACTTTTACAGCATAACCGCATTTACTGTTCACGTTGAACTTTCAACACAGGCAGCATTCTTATTCCCACTTCGCAGATGTGGACAATGAAACTCAAAGACTTTGAACAAGTTGCCCAAGGTCGTACGTTGAATGATTTATGGCTCTTGTGTTGAAATCGAAGTCCATGCTCCTGATGCTTTACCCTGGAAGAGCTCTCCGGCTCACCCTAATCGTACATTCTGTATGATGTCTACTTCCTCTTCCAGTTTTGCTTATGAATTCCAGGGGTTGTTCTGTTTGTTTGTTTATTCCTCTCATTCCAGAGTTCTTCTCCAGAGTCTTATTCTCTACTCTTTGCCTTTAGAGCACCACCTTCAAATGGTACTCATCTCTTTCTCTCCTTTGTTACCTTTCAATGCCAATTATTAAGGAATGGTCTCCCCACTCCAAACGGGCCCTCTCTAGTCCTTGTGGTGCCAGCCCTGGGGCCCAGCAGCCACCATTCTGCTTTGCCCGCTGCTCCCCCTTAAGTCCTGCCAGGGGGCGGGCACTTAGAGGGAGATGAGCAGGACTGGAGGGGAGAAGGCACCTGCTGCTCACTGTTGCTTTCCCCTTAGTTTCCTTCAACTTCCCGTTCCCATAAGGTTCACCCAGTGGGAGAGGCCATCAGCCCAGCAGCTGAATGCATGTTAACGTTTCTCCAGCCCTTGCAGGACAAATCCCTTCACAGACCCTCAGACATGAGCTCCAGCCCAACAGGGCTCGCTCCTCAAAGCCCTAAGTTTCAGCCCCTCCAGGTCTTTGTTCTAATGATGCTAATCTTTCCCCTCCCTTTTCCTAGCCTCCAAGTGGTAGCCACTTGATCCCATTGCTACCTTCAGAACACTTTACAGTTGTTAAGGTCACGCGAAGTCAGTTTGGGTTTAACTTTTCTCCTTCTCAATTACACATTGGCTCAGTTTTATTTTCCTGGGTAGATCCGTGTTTCCATTTTTAGAGAAATCAAGAAAATTCGTAGACGATCTTTGATTGAGGGCAGGATCCCATTTCTCCAACTCGGTCTACACCCCCACAAAGGTGGGCATGTCTGGGGAGCACGGTGGGAAGTCGATAAGCACGCGGAGATGAATGATCTCACTCACATTCCTCATCACCCAGAAGCAGTCGGAGTTGTCTTTGACTGAGTTGTGTCATGTTCTTGCTCTGGGAAGCAGAAGCACTTCAAACCTGAAAACACTCAAGCGTCCCCCTGAGGAAGGAAAGGGGAACTTAGGCTTCTGCCCACTTAACAGAAAGGAAGACTGAGGTAGAGCAAGGAAGTTGGCTGAGTTTTCATATTAGGCTGCAGCAGAGACACAAAACAGTCGGATCCTTGGCCTGCTTTCTCCTTAGTCCCCTGGACAAGGTTGGGGGGGGCGCAAATGTGACCTTGGCGAGCAAGGCTGTTCCCTCTCCCTGGCCTTTCTCATTGGCAAGTCCAATCCTCAATTTTCCTAGCCTGCCAGTCTGGCACTTTCCACAGGCATAGAATTCACTTTAGAGAAGGAAAATAAAAGTGAGATCAAAGGCTTGTGTAATTTCACTTCTCAGGGGGAACAATCCTTGCTCGAGCAGCCTCCTTCCCAGCAGCTCCCAAACCACCCCGGCTCTGTGTCCACAGCGAGTTGGAAGCAGTGGAGAGGACTTGACTTTTTTTTTTTTTTTTCCTGCAGTCACTACTGATACCAGGGGTGGCTTAGACAGCCAAGATAAATAACCGCTGGGAGGCACGGAGGGGTGACAGTGAGCCATGGGACCCCTGCCAGGACGTCGAGGTCTGCCCATCTCAATCCTTGCGAATTGTGCAGAATCAGATCCCTGCATTTATTTGGCTTAAAGTCCTTGTTTGGATGTTGGTAGCCAAACAGCTGTGTCTGAGCCACACCCCAGGTGATAGCTCCCTGTTGGTGTCCAGTGCTGTGGATACTATGGCTTTGTAATTGACTGATTGCACCTCCAAACCTGGTATTTTTTATTTTTATTTTATTTTTTGACAATAGCAGATCTTGCCTCAGGAGGGGCTGGCTGATATGATAAGTTGCTTTGAAGATTGAGTGATATTTAATATTTTGAGTGACTGCTTCTTGTTGAAGTGATTGGGTTCTTCAAGGACATGCTATACATGTTTAAAATGGGATGTCTGGGGCTGCCACAGCATAATCGACTGTGAAATAAGCCTGTTGGAAAGGACAATTACTTCTGGAGCCTCAAATGCAAGTCAAGTCTCCCGTGGCAGTGAGAGGGAGGGTCCCGTTTGGTTCTAGTCAGGAGTGAAAATGACTGTTGCTTTACCACTTAGCATGGGCTGGTGCCTGCATTATACACTCCCCACCCAGTATTAGAGACGTGAGGGGACAGCCCAGACGATCAACCAGCAGAGGCTCAGAGGGTGCCTGGCTGTGGTGAGCAATGCATCCATCCATCCTAACATTAATAAATATCCCCAAACAGTTATTAAGAACCTACTACATGCCAGGTATACACACAGGTACTAACAGCAAAGGGACGCACAGTATGCTTTCTAAGTGCACAGGGCAGTAGAAAAGGAGAGAAAGAGGGGCCCACTATCATTTATTAAAACTAATACTATGGGGCGCTATGGTGGCTCATTAGGTTGAGAGTCCGACTCTTGGTTTGGGCTCAGGTCATGATCACAGGGTCATGGGATCAAGCCCAGTGTCAGGCTCTGTGCCCAGCAGGGAGTCTGCTTGAGAGTCTCTCCCTCTGCCTCCCCACCCCAAATAAAAAATAAACCTTTTTTTAAAAAAAACTAATACTATCTGCCAGAAACTAGGTATTTCATTAATTCCTTCAACCATCTTATAAAATCAGCATCATGTCCATTTTACAGAAGGTGAAACTGAGGTTTGGGGCAGTGAAATAACTAGCCCCAGGTCACATAGCTGGTAAGGAGCCGCCTTGGGATTCAGTGCAGGTCAAATACACACGTCCTTGCTGCCCTAAATGGTGCACGAGACAGAAGCTCAGTCAGGATGTAGCTGTCAAGTGGTGGAGACTTGCTCCTCCCCCAAATCTTGCAAGTCTCCCTACTAATGCGGCCATTTTTATTTCTTTCTATGAAGGGAGAAAGCTTTTTCTCTTCCTAAACTACTCAGGGATTCTAAAAGCTGTTCAGGAGGTTTTAGTGAGAGGTACATACTGAAGTCACATCAAATTAGACACACAATTACAATGACAGTTCGCCAATACCCAAACCCGAGGCACCATATTGAACAAACCCCATAGACATTTAAGCCAATGCTTGACCTAAAACTGTAGCTGATACTTGAAATGCTGAATGAATTCAAGAAATCCCGCAGATGGCTCGAGGATTCAGCAGGCCACAGTGTAAGATGACGACTGTAGGCACCCCTGAGCTGAGGGACGTGTTTTCCTTATCAGTATTTCATTGTTCCCTTCTGACAAATGCCCTTATCAGTCGTAAAGCAGTTTTCTTAACACACACACACACACACACACACTCCAAATCAAGAGAGATATATTTTTTCAAAAGATTTCTATGTCATCAGTAAAATCTCTGATTAATATTTAGTCCATGCTACAAAATAAATCCTTTCGTTTGTTTATGTTGGGTTTCTGTGTTTTCACGTTCTGTTTCATTCACCCTGCGTTTGACGACCAGGTGAAATTTCTTAAGCCATCACTTTTTTTTTTTTCATCTGCACTTCAGTACTGTAGTAGGTTTTCTGAATATTGTGATTTGGATCACCCAGAACCACCATCTTCCTTCTAGTTGGAGAGGTTAAAAACCTGGAAACTACATTAAAACTGTAATTCTTGGAATTCTTTGTGGATAAAGCTCTGGGTTTGAGTTGGATTCTACTGCCAAAGTGGTTTTGTGCAATCTGTGAAAGGTGCTGTCTTCCTGCCTTTCTTGGACAAGGGATGGACAGGTGGGTGTTTCTGCAGCCACAGCTTCCTGAGCATTTGGAGGCGATCCTGGTGGAGCAGCAAAGGCAGTAGTAGCTTTGTGATTCTGGCTTAGCTCCAGTGTTCTCAGCTAGAGTAACTCTCCTGGTGGCTCATTCTACATTGATCCAAGGAAATGTTCCTGGAGGCATAGCCTAAGACCCACGTATCTAGCAGCTCCAAGAACCCTATACGTTTTCAATCCCCTATGTCAAATCCTTTCCCTACTGAACACCTCGGGTGGTCTCTGTTTCTATTTTGCACCCCAAGTCCTATAGAAGTCTAAAAAGTCAGGTTGGGATCATATGCTTGGGGCCACTATTCAGCTCCAGCCAATTTTTTGGCCTCAACATTAGATGTGCTGTCTCCTAATTTTCACTTCATGATTTCCTACTTCCATGCTTTCGCTCATTTTCTCTGTTTGGAATGTTCTTTTATTTTCCCTTCAAGCTCGGTTCAGATGTCACCTTCCCCAGAGAGTTTCTTTTTGTTGAGTTATGGGAAAGTGAGGTATTTGTATGTTAGGTGCATTCATGTTTTTGGGTTTTGATGACACAGTGGCCTGGGGATATGAAGAAGAAAGTCAGCCCCTGCTCTTAGGGGGCTTTTGGTCTAGTGTAGGAGATTGGTAAGTCAACATATTAACACAGAGACATAAACTACACTAACACATTGATCTATCCCTCGGAGGTGGATACAACGTTGAAGCTAATAAATATCTGCTAATGTGTCTTGATATGACATTTGTAGGTGAAATTATACACAGTAAAATTCACATGTCAGACTTGATGCTGTGAAAGAGACACCGTCAGTTCCACTTTATGGATTCAAAGTCCACATTTCATTTCACCAGCACTAGGATAATGATTTGCCTACTGCTTTGATCCCTGAAAGCCACTCTGATTTCTTATGGAAAGAGAATATTCTGTTTCTTTCCTTTCTACATAAAATTCGGCATTCCTTGAATTAATTTCTTTCAGAAGACATCCCATAAAGCTCCATTTGAATATTTTTTTAATGCACCTAGTTAATTCTAAGATTAGAGCCCCTCCCCCAGCTAAGAAAGAAAAAAATATTAATAAGTTGGGATTATTTCTATCTTTGTTTAGTATAGTTAAGTGTATATTCACAAATGGTTTAAATTGAAGTTTTATTAAAAGGAAAAAAAAAACAAAAAAGGAAACCCACAAAAGATAATTAAAAAAAATTCTCCAATTTATCTGCCTAGGAATATGGCCATCGGCCAGGTGGAGCCACCGTCAAATACACATATGATTCAGAGTGACTTACAGTCTAATTTCTTTAGGGCTTCCACCTGTGCTCAATTAATGACCTGCAGAACTTGATACCTGCTTTCCTTGAATTTTCTTTGTTTCTTTTTGGGTAACCTACTCTCTGCTTGGCCAGTGGAATGCCCAGGCAGTATCTATTATATGTGGCAACTGTCCCCACTGCCCCCAGTTGCACCATTTAACTCTTCCTTCCCTTATTACAATACTGGCTTATTCTCTGATCCCTCTTTTCCTTCCATCTTCTAATTTGACAACCCTCGTTGGAGCTGCCAGATGGCTCCAGCTTAATTTTTAGTCTTGACATCAAGTGTAGCCCATCCTATCCCAACCACCAGTGGTTCTAATCCCTGGATTCTTGATTTTGACCTTTTTGCCAAGCCTTCTCCACAAACCCAAAACTCGTCATTGTTCTCCTGTTTAGCAAGACACTTGGACAGTCCAAAGCTGAATATTTTCTTTCTTTGTGTCCCTCAGAGAATTGTGTTGAAGTCCTAATGCCTGGTACCTGGTACCCCCATATGGCTTTTGCAGATGTAATCAAGTTAAGATGAAGTCATGCTCAATCAGGGTGGGCCCTGATCTAACATGACTGGTGTTCTTATAAGAAGAGAAAACCAAAACACTGGGAGGAGAATGCCATGCGAAGACAAAGACAACTGACTCAGAGGGAAGGTGGCCATGTGAAGATGGAGGCCAAGATTGGACCATCATTGCTGAGGAATGAGGAATACCTAGGGCTACCAGAAAGTTCAAGAGGTGAGAAAGGACTCTTCCCTAGTCTTTAGAGGGAGCATGGTCTTGCTAACACCTTGATTTTAGATTTCTAGCCCCTGGAACTATGAGAAAATACATTTTCTATTGTCTTTAACCACTCAGTGTGTGGCAATTTCTTACAGCAGCCCTAGGAGACTAATCTAGAAACTCAAACAAGATGTGGCCCAGTTGGCCCTGTGGTTGGGCACTGAGCATCAAGAAAAGCAGAAACCATCTGTTCCAGCTCTCTGTTTGGAAATACTTTCTTATATTTCAATACCACATTAAAGTTCACAGAACAGTTTCTACATACGTTATCTCCACAAGTCTATGGGATTGATCTGAGCCCCTGAATTTAACAGTCGAGGTCACAGAGTTTGGATGCTGAGTGGTATGATCAACGTGACATAGCTAGTGGATGAAGGAGTCCAGGTCAATCCAGATTCTTTTGACTAAAAGCCAAGGCACTTTCTACTCCCCTCTCCTGTCTGCATGGCGTAGAAAAAGACGTCCTTGAGTATATCTCATTTCAGTCTTCATTATTGTTGATGTGTCTGCTGCTGGAGAGGTGACCTGAGGACTGAAATGGAGAACTCGAACATAATCAGATCAGTGTAAACATGTGCCAGGTTGGCTGATGTTGCTAAAATAGAACATGGCTTGAATACTGTCCACCTTTCTACGTCTCTGCTGCTACTACTCTAGTCCAAGTCTCCACCATCTTCCAACAAGGCCACATGCTGGCCTCATGTCGGTCTGGCCCTGATCTTCCCCATGACCATGTTCTCAAAGTGCCCCAAGGGAGTGTTGAAACATGTAAATCACAGCCCCTTCCCTTGTGCACAAAACCGTACTTGCCTTGAAACGCAAGGTCCTGCCAAGTCCTCTGATTCACCTCATGTCTCTCTTATCCCTTGTTCACTATTTTCCAGCCTCTGTGGTCCTCTTCTTTCTCTTGAACATGTCAAGACCATTCCTGCCACCAGCCTTGGCCCCAGCTCTTTCCTACACCAAGCATTCAAGTTGCGACTCAGATATTTCCCCTTTCGAGAGGCCTTTCCTGAATACCCGCCTAAAGTAGTATTTCCCACCCTAGTCTCTCTCTACTTCACCTACTTCATTTCATTTACTCATAGAAATTCTTACTAATTTTACATGATCTTATTTACGGGTTTATTTCTGTGTTATGTGTCTCCCTTATCTAATATCCATCATGGCCAAAACCATTATTTATCTTTCGCTTTTTCTACATCTTTCCAGGACATAAAGAGGTGCTGGATACATAGTAAATGCTCAGTAAAGTGAAGGAACACCAGCTGTCAGTAGCATTAAGAGCCGTGCTTTACAGAGCTTTCTGTGCCTCAGGTACTGGTGTGATCTTTACATGAATGATCTCATTCACAGCAACCCAGTTGGTTAGAAATGATTCTTAACTCCCATGTTGGAGATGAGACACTGAGGCTGAGAGGGGTTCAAGGCCATGCCCAAGGTCACACACCTGGTGCGTGTCAAAGGCAGGACTGGAACCCAGGTATGTGAATGACAAGCTGATTCTCCTACACCACTGCTCTGCTCAGATTGTGTACTGACTCAAGTTCCTTCTTTCATGGCAGGCAATGACCATTTCAGAGAGCAAATGTTAGGTATTAAGGCAATGATTTTTTCTTTTTTATTGGAGTTGACCAGTCCAGTACTCAGATCCAGGGCCACCGTTTAGTACATGGCGTCAGAAAAATAGCTCTATTCCTGGCAGTCCCACCGCTTTCAGGGCACCACTTTGGCATCATTTACTTTGGTCCTTTATGGACCTGGGGGGGACAAAATCCAGACAAATCAACAGGTTCCCTGACAGTAGAGGATTCTTAGAAAGAAAGAGGGTCATGGTGGAGAACTGTTTGATGCTCCCCTCCTTCTCATATGCCTCCCATTAGTTTCCACTCCTGCGTTAGCAAAGCTGGCTGGGACACAGGCTCCATTTGGAAAAACGATGAAACACAAACGTTTATTGAGTCTGTGCTTCGAATCAACAGGGTTTTCCTCAGATTGAGTTGCCGCCAATTATCCTCCATGCAATTATGGCGATCCCAGAAGCAAGCAGATGGGGAAGAGTTTTGTTTTCAAATGGAGGAGAAACCAATATGTAGGAAGAAAAGGCAGCTTGTTCATTTGAACAGACTCCAGGTGGCTGGTCGCCAAAAGGCAAAGAGCTGGGGAGCCAGGTCTGGCCCTGGATCAGTCTGGCTGCCCACGGACCAGATAAACCACCGAGACAACAGGCCTCTGCCTCCACTCATCATGCTTGTCTGCCGTCGGCCAGCTTGGCCAGCCTAGTGGAGGCCACGGGAGAGACGGCCCGCAGAGGCCCTTCCAGGTCAGGCTCCCGACCTTGATGCCTTTGGAACATCGAGTTCCGCTAGTTTGTTGTTGTTCAACAGCGACGTGTTGGTTTGTTTTATCAGAGAAAAAAAATTTAAGAAAAGATGTGCAAGAGCTCAAGCCATATGGTAAACCTCCTTGGATGGCTTTGATCATTCGGAGTTTCACACAACCTAAAAGATATTTCCCCTTTCTTAAGGATGAGATTGTTGTAAACTTCTTGCTGGACTCTGCCTCTTGAGGTTACTTACCACTCACAAGAGAACTGAGGAGGCTGTTGAGTGATTGCTGTAATTGTTTCTGTCCATATTTTTATTTATAATTGCATAGTTACATAGGGCTCCCTCAGAAACAGTCAATATTTGCTAGTTCCAGGATCATCAGGGCTTGGAGGGAATTTCTTTCTTCTTTTTCTTTCCCCTTTGGCCATTATCAAATCCAAGGCACATGACCTGGAGGGTGGGAAAGATTTACTCGCTCAATTAATTGAGGTAAGAAAGGTAAAATTAATGAGGGAAATTTCCATGCAAAAACCATCCTGATCCACAATCCAAATGAAGGTGGCTTGAATTTTGGTTATTCTCCTACATGGCGAATAATGCTTTGCAATCCTGTTTCCAAAAAGTAGCTCCTTTCCCCTGGAAAAACAGGTGAGGAAAGTTGATCTGACCCCAGTTTAAGTCCCTGTTCAGCCACTACAGCTGTGTAACTTCAGTTAAATTAGCTACACTGCCCGAGTCGTGGTTTCTTCCTCCAGATTGAAGTAGCGCTCCCAAATTCTGGGACCGGTTTCACTGATGGATCCAGAAACATGCACTGTTGGTTGGGGGGGGGGGGGGCAGAAAACACCCTGATACATTTTGGGCTTTTTAAAGGGCCGATTCCCTCTGTAAGCAGCTAACTGACACGGCCAGAGAGCATGTTGATGGTTTCATAAAGGATCACAACTGCACGTCTCTTACCTGAATGACTATCGCAGGGAAATACTGGGGTATGCAAAACAGAATCCGGCCGTACAGCAAGTGTACGAGATGGATGGTGCCTGTTTTGATGGTAAGGGGAAAAAAGCCCAGGACACCTCTCAGAGGCAGGAAGCAATTTTGGAAGTGCTGCAAAAGACAATGATATTGTTCTTGGTTTAATAGGTGATCTACCCCATGAAATAAAGCTGCAGGGCCACGTTTGTCTTGGTTAATAATGTCAGCGGAATGAGGAGGTTTAGCTGTAATAACAGTAATAACTGTGTCGATGTAACTGCTGGGGCTGACTTTCCATCTGCAGCCTCGTAATATATGACCTTTGTTATGTCTCTACCTGTTGATTTTTTAAAGGCAAAATTGGCTTGTCTGTTCTGCTCAGGGGATGGAGGCTGAAAGAGTCCATTTTTCCCCAGACAAATCAAGGTTTTGTGGGTGGTGATTTAATCTCCCAAGTGTCCTTTTGGACTTGATTAAAATTGCAGACAAAGAAAGCCAGACTTTAACAGATACGGGGTTACTTTGATATTGAATAGATGAGCTTAAAGCTGGACACTTTTATTTACTTCTTGTCTTTCATCAGCTCCTTTTTTTTTTTTCATAAAAAAATATACTGACATCTGTGTTTTCTTCCTATGCCATTTCTACTGACCTCCCTTGATAGAGTTAGCCATTCCCTACTCTTGGAATATACCTCTCCTATTACACTTGTCCTACTACTTTGAAAAGCATTTGTTACCCCATCCTATGTTCATCCCTGGCCTATGGGTTTTTTGAAGGTGGAGACTAGGTCTTGTTTATCTTTGGGTCTCTAATCCCTAAACTGGAGTCCTGGTTGATGTGCCATACTTTCCAGAAGGGCAGTGGAGCATTCTTTCTAGTGCATTCTTCCCCCGAAATGTTTTCACACCAGAGGCACTCGTTTTGTTCTCTTAATCATCTCATGCAGCGGTCAGGAGAGGTAATGAGCAAAAGAAGCCTAGATTAAAAGTGAGGTGAGTTTATTGGAAATTGGTCGAATTGCTGAAGATTGCCTAACAAATTAGTAGTGAACACAGGGCCAGAGCTCTTATTTTTCTAATTACTAGCCTTGATCATGGGCCAATCCATGTGGGACTGGTAACCCACAGGACATGTGCAATTATAGATACTTTTGCCATGATCCCTCTCTACTATGCCCAGGCTTGTATATGATGTTTCCTTATTTTTCTTTTTATCCTAGCTTCCTTTCTTTCCATTAATTTTAATTTAACTTAATTAATTAATTTGTTTTTGCCTTCTTCCATTTTGTTCCCATCGCTCCCACTTTTTTGCTGCTCCTTTCCCCCATTTGAGGCCTTAAGGCTGTCTGTGGCACATACTGAAGCTGATTGCTTAGCCTAATAATAAGAAGAATTTCCCTGGCAAGCCTTGTATCATGTAGACTTGTCCTTCTGAAGCTTGGGGTCTTAGGATTCAGAGTTCCAGAAGTCGCAGGATAGTACTGGGACTTCTGCATTGTACTGAAAATATGAACGACGATATATAAAGAGTATATCATTAGGGAAGATGAATTCTATGACCTCAGAGGACACTAAGCTCATTATAGGGACATGGAGAGACCTGTGGAGAAAGGAAAATGGTGGTTGGAACTTGAAGGATCTAGTAGAGCTCTGGGGTCAGCTGCCTTGGGTTTGAATCTTACGTCCAGCGCTGACTAGCTGAGTGAGGTTGGGCAAAGTCATTATCCTCTCTAAACCTTAGCTGAGTTACCTGTAAAAAGGAGATAATTATAGTAATAATTATACTATTTCCTGCTGTGAGGATTAACAAAGACAATATAAATAAAGTGTATAGAACAGGGCCTGGCTCATGGTCACTATTCCATACCTACTATTATTCTTAAAATGCTAATTTTATGTTATTTTTTGGATCATAGAGTGTCACAAAATTCACCTGAGACTCTGTGGTAAAACATAAACCCTCAAAGAAACTTTGAACTTGTAATAGGCCTTAGGCTCTGGACACTCAATCCGTTTTCCAATTTTAGTATATGTGCTGCCGAAGCGAGCACTCAATCCATTTTCCTCAGACCTGAGTGCACTGTCCCATGGAATGCTCTAGAAGCATGGACTGGGATGGGAACATCAGAGCTGAAGACATTGAAGGAGGAACTACAGAGTTCCCTGGTCCTCAATGGGCAGTCAATGAGATGTTTGAGAGAGAATGTAGTCCCACATGGTAGCTCCTCATTGAGTACAACGGGCACCACCAGCCATAGTCCTGCTTGTAAAGACAAAATGATAAGTAGCTAAGACCTGTTCTCACTGGTCCCCAACTGGCCTTCTTTGGAGTCTCTTAAATCCATAGCCTCAAACACCCAGCTCTCTTTAGCTGGCAAGGCTGATGCCATGTTCTTCATCTCTTTTGCCCCATCTATGCGTGTCCTTCTAGCTCAGGATACAACCTATCCATGCCCTTCTCAACCTCTATCCCTGCCTCTAACCTTCTCTAATCCCAAGAAGAGTTTGTAAATCCAGTAAGTTAATTTGTGATATGTAACCGGCGAGTGATACTGCATGCAGCGGGTTATGTCTTTGAAGAATAGAGTTGATTCTTGTTATTTGTGTTGACTGTGTCTATAAAGTTGCTGGGGATCTTGAGTTGGAGAGCACTGGACCATTGCTCCTAGGGGACACACAAGGTTAGGTTCTTCTGAGGCTCTGGTCACATTTTTGTCAACCCATGGATACTTAACTTTGTTGTACATGTGTTTCTGTTTAAAGACTCATTATTTAATATATATTGTTGGTTCGATAACATTGAACTCATGGTCAACTGCACTACAACTCTTGCCAGAGTGACACTGGCCTAACACACATACTTTCTCATATCACAGCCTTCTTGTGCTTGGAAAAACTACACAGAACTTTAGCACGACAGTTGGGGGTCATTTTCAACAGCAAAATCATCAACGGACAGCACAAAAATGTGAAGATCATGGCACTATATTGATCCTGAATAGGACACTTGTTTACAGGATGATGGCTAAGGCAAGAAGTCAGAACACTGTCTTACTGGACCTCAACTGGGAGCATGTGTGTCACACACCTCAAATTTTTTGTCACTCTGCATGTGTCTGCAGATGGCCACCAAAGCTCTGCAAGTAATGATTTTTGCCAATAAATGTTAGATCGTGGGAAAAATCTGTAAATACAGAGTCTGGAAATAATAAGGATTGGTGCATTTCCCAGAGTTCAGGCTACAGAGGAAACTCTCTTCTGGAATGTCGGGACCGAACACCTCTCGAGGGCTCACTATCAGGGGAGCGGTGGTCCTTAGTTTCCAGTGTGTACATCTGCTTTCCCGTTAAGAGTATGGGGTTTGGAGACAGTCATACAAGCTTCCCCATGATTAGCTGTGTGACCTGAGGCAGCCCAGCCTCTTTGAATCATGGTTTATCGTTTATCTATGAGATATAATTTATTGGGAACTTATGCTAATATTTATATTTAGCCCTCACAAAGTTTTTGGTAAGACTAAAGAATACAGGTAAAGGACTACCAAGTAATCATATCTAAATGTACTGGAAGTATTTGATAACTTTACCAATTGTATTTTGCACCTATCTTTGATTGTCTTCTATTTTCTTTAATAAATAGCTAATCTGACCTGTCCTTCAAAGCCCAACTAAAGTTTCTCTTCCAGTTTCACTCCAGAGTCTCTCTGGAGGGTTTGGTGTCCTCTGAGATCATGGTACTGACTACCCACACACCTTGCTAATCATATGCCCACTTATGGAATGATTTATATTTTCATTTGCATTTTTGTCTATTTTTGCCTTGTTTTCTCCATTACACACACATAAAAACACATCTGGATATCTAGGATGTGCAACACTCCACGCAATGCTCTGTGGGTCCCTGACTTCAAAGAGTTCAAGACCTTGGGATCATTTCTGATTATTTTCATATTTTCTTAGTGCTTTCTAGTGGCATTTCTATGAATCCTTGCCTCATCGATTTTTCCACATCTAGGTCTCTTTATAAAATGGTCAGGGCCAAACCCAATATGTGCATTTCATAGATGATACTCATCTGATCATCTGAGAAGTGAAATAAGTTGCTCTAGGTCACCTGAGTAACACATTACTTGCAGGGAGACATTTGTTGGTGCTCCAAAGTTTGTGCGGATTCTTTTAATGAGTGAAGTCCAGCTTCCCTGTGAAAGGCCTTGAAAAGTTCTTTTCTATCCCAGGTTTACCATCAGTTGATGTGTGGGTTCGAGTTTATGACTACCACCCTGACGTGAGAGTGAACACTCCAGCAAAGGGGATCTGCCAAAGATTCTAGCCAAAATCTGGCAGCGACTATTTGAAATTCCAATTCTGATGCTGATCTGAGCTATAAAAACAATCCGAACCTCATGGACCATTGCACAGAAAGAAAGAAGGAGGCCAGAGACAGATAGTGGACAGCAGGAAACACAGCAGGAAAGAGTTATGATGTACAATATTTATCAGCTGCCTCTGGTCATTCCTTTTTGAGCTCGTATTGACAGAGCTTCCTCTATCCTCTGCTTTCAGAGTTTTGTCCTCTTCTAATATCAGACATTTAAACCTTTGTTCCAATTTAGGTCAAAATTACTCAAGCAGAACCCTGAGTTAATGTGTAAATTTTCCCCTAGGGTATCCCTCATTTTGGAGTGAAAGGCTTAGTCCCATCTTTTCAGACATTAGTGAGGAGGCGTGGGGGTGGGGGCTAGCAAGAACTTTTCAAGTATTATTCTAAGAAAATACCATGCATATCAATAGAATATACTCTGCTTTGTCCTTTTTTGAATCTCAATATTTATAATATCCTCTATTATTCAACCATCTGTCTCTTAGTCTGTCATTTGTGAAGTGGGAGAGTGGAAAACGATTTAGTTCTCCTAGGTCTCTTTCGGTCTTTACGGGGTAGTATTCTAGGATTTATCTTTCCTTCTTGTCTACTACTCACTGTTCCTTCCAAACTCCCAATACCTTTTTGTGTATGTTATTATTATTATTTTTAATCATTTTGCATAAGGGCTTAAAAAAAGAAAAAAATTCTCCGTCCTTGCTCCTTTATTTCTTCCCCTAGGTCCACTCCTTGTACCCATGGTGGACCATGTCTTGAACTATCAACCTTAGCAACATCCACTGACACCTCCTCTTCCAACACCTGTGGGCAGGTAAGAAATTTGTTCATTATCCACTCACTCTGCATTTCTGCTTCCAGTTGTTTAATTAGAAAGATGTTAATCTTCAGTTGGTTTCTTGGTTATCCTTGTACATTTAAGTAATGTGCTTCAACTTCTATTTTGTGGTCCATCAACTCTGGTGAGACGAGGACTCTTGTTTTTGTTTTGGATGCTGTTGGCAGAAAATTGTCTCTACTGGAGTTGTCTTGGTAAAAGGCCACGCCTAGTTTTTGCGCCAGATCAGCATATCCAGGAAAGCTACCTGTCACCAGGTCGGGGATAAAAACTCTGCGACAAGGACACATTGGAAACCAATTATCATAGAAGGTTTAGTAAAGTTAAAACTGATAAACTCAGGGTAAAAAAAAAAAAAATCAACATGATAAACAGTCATTGGGAAAATCGCTCACTTAAAAAAGAAACAGTATCCAACAATTAGCCGAATTAGCACCTCTATCGATTCTTGGAAGTATTTTCTCCCATTTAACCTACTCAGATCAATTAGCTTGGCATCTGCCTCCAACTTCATATATCAATATAACTGTTTTCTCCCCAGCCTAGCTGCTACTTAGGAGATAATGGGAGGGGTGGACCATTTTACAAGACAATAACATGGTTCCGGGAGAAATAAATCTGAAGACTGAAAGAATCAGATTTATTTCCAAAGAAAGTGGTACATCCCTCCCATGGTGCCTAATACACCGGTGGTTAAACAATTAAGTTTATTTTTGGATACAGAGTTAATTACTTTGAAAAGTCAGTGATACTGCCATTGACAAATTTACTACCCTTAAAGCCCTTAGAAATAACAAGGCAGTCACTCAGAATAGCTAAAATGGCAACATTTGACATTTGTTATTGCAGGAATTATGGTCCTCCTGCAAAGTTACCTGATCTTTCTCATCTTAATTGAACCCTAGCAGGGCAGGCTTTGGAAGTTACCTGGAGGTGGAGACTGAGAACCCCATTATTTTCCTCGTTAGGCCCAGTGGATATTCCCCAAATGCCCCGATTAGCTGTCAAGCCCCTTTCTTTCAATTGTTAAATCCCTTGATTTTAAATTCTATTTAGGAGCTAGGCTGGCTCCAAATGTCAAAGAACACCATCGTAATGGCCAATGAGTGACTTGAAATTTGGTTTGCCTTCTGCAAAATTTAGATCCCTTTTAGAAGCAAAGGATCACCAACATGAGGGAAGTAATTGAGCACTTGCGTTATACAAAGTAAGATTTACGTGGCCATTAAAAATAATGTCTGTAGATAATATTTAATGATAATGAAAAATGCTGCAAAATACAGTTAGGTGTACAAAGGCAGAAAACAAAACTACCCTGGGCATCTAATTTTATTTAAAACAGCTGCATGAGCGCCATCAAAAACAACAACAACAACAACAACAACAAAAACAAAATTGGAAAGAAATAGGCTACATTTATTTCAGGAAGGTGGGTCTTTGGTAGATTGATGGATGGTTTTTATTTTTTCTTTACATTTTTCTGCATTTTCCGGATATTCATTTAACACACTTTATCTTTTATAATCGGAAAAAAGACTATTTTTAAATAATTGAAAGGATTCTGTAGGTTTAGAAATTCGAGGGGTCCAGACCATCCTGCCTTCCTCTGTTTCTACCTCTTTCATGATGTACCACCAGCAAAGAGTTGGATGTCTCCACATGTCTCTTCTCTTTGAAATTAAAAAAAAAAAGGCTGCTATCTGCTCTGCCATAGAGGGACATGATGAAGGATGATAGAACGGTGCCTATAAAAAATACTTAACACTTTAGAGAGCAAAACGTTCTCCTAACACTGTGTTTCCCGAGTGAGGACGGCTCAGTTGGAAGCCCCCAGTGGGAATGTCCATCAGGGATCATGGAGCGAAGTTTCATGAGAGGCTATTTATGAAGACGGTGGTTGACTTTAGAGAGAAGAACGAGGGTGGTGGAGCCGGGGAGGAGCGAGTGGTGGGGGAGACCTGGCTCAGGTAGCCACTGCCCGTGGTTGTTGTGACACGCATGCGATGGAATCCTCCAAAGCAATTAATTGTAATGAACTATTGATAGACTCAACAACGTAGATAAATCTCAAAATAATCATGTTGAGCAAAAGAGCTCATGCTCTATGATTCCATTTCTATTAAATTCTAATCAGAGGAAGACTAATCCATAATGACGGAAATCGGCTGGGTGGCTCCTTGGGGCCAGGGAGGCAGGGCCAGAAGGCACCGGGAAACCAGGTAACATTTGGTGGTGGAGTCTTCTTTTTTGATGGTGGCACTGGTTGCATGGGTGCAGACACTGGTCAGAACTCTTCAAACAGTGAAATTTAAAGGAGTTTTTATGACATGCAGATGAAGTTAGTAAAAAGAGAGGGAGAGAAAGAGAGGGAGAGAGAGAAGCCACGTCTAACAGGTTTCTTAGGTTTATTATTTGTTTTACAAGGCTGTGTTTTAAGTTTGTTTTTCTCAAACTGTGAGTGATTCCTGCTTCCATATGTGTTCAGAGGATGTGGAAAAAGCACCTGAGATCTGAGCACATCCCAGTTGATTTGATAGATTTAGTTATAGGTTTGCTCAGTCAGGGGCTCCTGTCCCTATGGTTCTACTCTTTGAACATGAGTCACTTGCTTTTCGATGGGACCTCACAGCTGACTGTCTATATTTTTTCCATTTGATGATCCTATTTTAGGAAGCATGGCAAATGAGCCCATAAATATTTTTTAGTTTATTTGGACTAATAACTCTGAATCTGGGATTTGGAACCTATAAATCCTGAAAAAGGTAGATATCATGATGCCTATTTTACTACTAAAGAAACTGAAGTCTTGGAGAGACTTTTTTTTAACCTCTTCAGGATGTTTTATTAGTTAGTAGAAAGCTGGAACTTACATACAGATTTGTCTGGCTCTTTTAAAAGTAATTATCAGTTTCAGGGTTCCCAGGTGGCTCAGTCGGTTAAGTATCTGACTTTTGCTCAGGTCATGATCTCTGGGTCCTGGACCATGCTGGACTCCATGCTCAGTGGGGAGTCTGCATCCTCCTCTCCCTCTGCCCCTCTCCCTTCTGCTGCTCTTTCTCTCCCTCCCTCTCAAATAAGTAAATAGGATCTTAAAAAAAAAAAGTAATTGTCAGTTTATTAGGTTCTCTTTCACCAAGAATTCTGTTTGGAGAGACATCAGATGGAGACACTCATGAGTGATAGGAAGACTGTGTGTGCCTTCTAGATTGGAAGGTCCATTTTGGAGTCAGGGACCATATTCACTGCATGACACATAGTGTTATTATGAAATTTTGTTAATTGAATAAAGAATCCAATTTCTATATTTATGGCCTGTAGTTTCAAATTTCAGAGTAAAACAGAAGAAGTTGCTTTTATAAATCTCTGATTTCATATGATTTAACTGTCAGTAAATAGAAGCTATTCAATTAGTTACTCGAAGAATATTTACTAAGCACCTACCAAGTGCCCTCCATCAGTGCATTAGTTGCTGTGTGACAAGTCATCCCCACCCTTAGTGGTAAAAACAACTCATATTCTCAGAGTTTCTGTGGGTTAAGAATCTAGGAATAGATTTTCTTGCTGGCCCTGACTCACAGTGTCTCATAAGATTGCAATTGAGGTATTTTGGGGGACTGCAGTCATCTCAAGGCTCAAATGGATGAGGCTCCACATTCAGGTTCACATCCAGGTCCATTTACATGGGTGTTGACCCCCCAGTCTGGGAATATCCACTGCCAGACCCACTCACACAGCTGTGGGGAGGCTTCAGGATCTACCTGGACATCACATGGACACATCAGTTGGGCACAAGGTGGGGCTCTCCTAGGGCTACCCAACATGGCACCCTGCTTCCCCAGAATGAGGGTTCTGAGAGAGAAAAAGAGGCAGAAACAGAGACAGACATACAGAGATAGAGACAGAGACAGAGAGAACAAGATGGAAGTCTTAGTCTTTTCATAACCTAGTATTGGGAGTGATTCTATCACTTTTACAGTATTCTGTTCTTTAGAAGGGAATTGCTAAGTCCAGCCAACACTCAAGAGGAGGAGATTACAGAAGTTCAGAAGCAGTGGGAGGTGGGGAGTCCTGAGAGCTATCGGAGAGGCTGCCTACTACAATCAGTTCTACTCAAATTAACGAGTAGTTGGTGATTGAGGACCAACATGGTACCTAGAATTGATAAGGATGTTCTGTATAGCAGTGATGAGTAGGCTCTGTGGCAGCAAGAAGATGAGTGTGAGTCATTTTCTCTTCCCAAGAAGATTGCAGAGGAGTTGAAAAGATGGCCTATAACCAGCAGAAATAGTTAATTAATACAAGCCTGTATGTAATTCCTTGTAAAACAAGTAGATCTTGCCTATTACAGATGAAACATGCATCTGGATACCTATCACTTACGCTGGAAAATCACAAGTCCTGCAGGAAAGAGGTTGTACAGGAGTGCAGGCAAAGGGAAGATGCCAAAAAAACAAAAAAAAAACAACAACAACAACAAAAAAAAAAACAAAGGGAAGATGCCTGCAGAATTCAGGGACCAGTTAATCTAAAAATTTAAAATTTTTTTTTAATCTAAAAATTTACTTGAGAACCCAGTCATAATTTTTAGGTTTCAAGGAAAGGTTCCAAGTCACTTTCATAAATTTTATATTTTATTTTTTCACATTTATAAATTTTAATTCACTCAGCATTTACTCTATGCCTCCTGTGTGTGAGACACTGCACAAAATATTACAAACAGAATCTTCTTTGATGCACACAATAATCCTGAAGGTGATTATTATTACTCCCTTATTTACAGACGAGTTTGCTGAGATTCAGTTAATCATTAATGGTAGAGTTGAGATATGTTTGCAGTGCTATATTGTCTGTACAATATTGCTTATTCTTTTTTCTTTCCTTTGTATTTTTATTTAAATAAAACTGTTTCAAGATCTGTTTAAGGTCTTAACAGATGTAGAGATGAATTAGGTAGAGAGTGCCTCGAAGACTTATGGTTTATATTCTAGTGGGAGGAGGAGGGGTGGGTTGAGCAATTAAAAAAAAGAATAGACCAGAATAAAGTATCAGGTAGGGATAAGTGATTTATCTGTCTTACGTCACTGAAATGTAAACTCCTTGAGAACAAAGACTTTGTCATTCACCACTGTATTCTGCAGTGCTCAGAAGAGTTCTCGGCACAGAGTCAGAGTTCAATCAATATTTGCAATTGTCCAAAAATAAAATAGCAAGTAATAGAATGTACCAAGTAGAAGATAAAATGATGACGTGATAGAGAGGGAGTGAGGGATTACTTCAGATTAGGTAGTCAAGGAATGGCTCACCGAAGAGCCAAGGTCTGAAAGACAAGAAGCCAGCCAAACAGAAGCCAGCTCCTCATCTACCTGGATGAAGAGCATTCTGGACAGAAATGAACTGCTAGAGCAAAGGCCCTGAGGTGGGGACAGCCTTGGTGGGTTTTAGTAACAGAAAAGAGAGGAGTACGCTGAAGCATGGGGAATAATTTGGAAAAGAGAGGAGACCAGAGAGATGGGCAAGGCAAGGTCAGCTGAGGCCCAGGAGGCCATCACGTAGAGTGAGGATTGTATTTTAAATGCAATAGAAGCCACTGGAAGGTTTTAAATAGGAAATCAGGAAAATGACACAGTCTTTTGCCACAGTCTGGGCAAGAAGTAATGGTGGCTTAGATTAGGGAATAGTAGGAGGAATGGAGTGAAGGGGGCAATGTTACTCATTGACGAGCTTGCTTATTCGCAGTTGGAGTATGGGTGGGGAGTGTCAAACCAAGTTGATAAATTGAAGATGACTCTTCATTTTCTGACCTTTTTTTTTTTTTTTTTTTTTTAAGAAATCTGATATTTCCTTAGATATGGAAGATAGACCAGATTTGGAAGATAGACCAGAACCATATTTAGTTTTGCGAGGGTTGCCATGGCAAAGTATTCTATAGCAGAGGATCTAAACCATAGATACTTATTGTCTCACAGTTCCAGAGACTAGAAGTGCACAATCAAGGGTGCTGGTAGGGATGGTTACTTCCAACAGCTGAGAGGGAGAATCTGTCCCATGCCTCTGCCCTACGTGCCGGTGGTTTACTGACGATCCTTGGCATTCCTTGGCTTGCGACTGTCACCCCCATCTCTGCAACTATCTCCACAAGGCCTGAGCAGGTTGGAGGATGGAGAGGGGACCTCACAGTTGCCCTTTTGACAATGTTAAACAAGGTCTGACTATTAGAGCCCAAAGAGGAGAGTAGAGGAGGAAGAGGCAGGTCACAGCCAAGGCCTTTGATGGAGAAGGGCCTAAAGGATGGGTAGAGTTTGGGCAACATTAAATTCCAGGCTTCCCTAGCACTCCCACGCCATTTGGATAGTACATGGATCAGCAAATATAACCACAGAGAAGGACATATTGTTTCTCCTTTCACAGAGGGAAAGACGGCCAAGGAATGATTAAACTTATTCTGATAAGTAACTTCAGCTATTTCCAGATGGAGCTGACATATCTCGGTAGGGAACACAGACTTAGAAATGTCTGTTGCTTCCCAGAAAAAGCACCTCTCTTACTGTCTCTGTTAAGAGAGCAGGTGTCTCCTGCTATTGGGTTAGCCTCCTCGTGTCCAGGAAAATAAAATGGAGACAATAAAATCACTGGATTGGGAATGGCTCCTCCCTCTCAGTTGGCATGACCAGATATGATTTGAGGGATTTACTAAAGATTCTAGTCTGATGGTGTTACTTCCTTGATTAAAGACCTTTCATTGCTTGCCACTGCTTTTAGGCAAACAAACAAACAAACAAAAAAAACAAAAAACAAAAAAACAAACCTTAATTCGAAAGTTGGCCTAGAGGAGCTTGTGTGTGTTGGCCCAGCTAATTCTCTCTCCTCTGGGTTCTGGCCTCACTGGCCTTCTTATTTCCCACTCCCCTCCCAAAAAGACTGGCTCCCTTTGCCTCAGGGACTTTGAATGCAAGGGCCTCCAGGGTATACAGGTGCTTTCTTGCCCCACCCCACCCCACCCCACCCCACCCCTCCAATCTTGTTGATTCCACTCATCCTCCATCTAGTTGAGTCAAGGGCCTCAGCTTTCAGCCGGACACCTGTTTCATCCTCATCATCGGACATCCTGTCCTGCACTCATCTACCTGCTGCTTTTTTTTGTAATAGCTTTCGGAGAAACAGGCCGGTTTTAACAAAAAAAAAAAAAAAAAAAAAAAAAAAAAAAGCGATGCATTTGCAACCCAGGCAGTTTGGGGATATTCCCTACATCACCACTAGGGGGAGAGCGGCACTGCCCAAGTTTTGTGCTTCAGAGCTTTGATTCTAGGTTGGTTATTTGATGGAATCAAGTACAGAAGAGAGAGGGAGGGGCAGATGCCCAGCTGCGGTGGAGAGGTGGGAAGTGAAGGCAGTATTAATGCGGAGGACACTCAGCCGAACAGCACGAGACCAAGAAATCAGAGAGGGACGGTCGTTGGTGATGGCAGGTGTTGAAGGGATACAGCCCTCCTTCAAACTTGAACAGTGGAAGTTCTTGAGAGGAGAAGACATCATTGCAGGGGGCACTGCTAGGGGCTTTGGTCCTGGGGGGTCTTTGCTCACCACACCCTGTTGTCCCCATCAGTAGAGGCTCATGTGGGAATGTTACGATTCTTGACAGGGAAGGTGCAGATTTGAATTCTGCTGCACATGTCAAGAGGGTGGTGGTTAACAGCTCTGGTTCTGGGATCTCTAATTATGACACTCAAGATTTGTGACCTCCTAATCGGGCTCCTCTGGACAAATGACATTATTTCTCTGTGCCTTGGTCTCCTCATCTGGGGCTGAGAGTACTGTTAGTCCTGGAAGTGTTATGGTGAGAATTCACAAGTAAAAAATGATATTGTGCCTTTTACGCGTCAGGCATTATTCTAAGGTCCTGAAGTTCTTCAGCTCTCACAGAACCTCTGCGACGTAGATACTGTTGTCATGATTAGGGTTATTCCTATGTCATAGTTGAGGAAACTGAGACATAGAGAGTTTTAGAAACTTGCCGGAAGTCGCAGAGCCTGGGTGTGGCCAGAGTCAGCATTGGAACCCATCCAGACGCTTAGAACAATGGTGGCTCAACGTAGGCACTCAAAGAGGGTTGCATATTCAGCTATTTACCAGGAAGCCCCTGCCTGGGCATGTATGGTGGCTCAGGAGCCAGGCACATATTTTTCATGATCTGATTTTGTGCGAGAGGAGGAAGGGAGGGGGTGAAGGGCAGCGGGGGAAAAACTATGGTGCCTGTAGAGTCAGCTCCGTGGCCTGTTTTTTGTTGATTTGTGAGAGGATTTTGGGAGGCCCAAGCAGCACTATTTCAGAGTCTGTTTGTGTGGACAGGCCAGGGTAGTGGGACTTTTCTTTATTTCCGTGTGAAACATGGTGTGGCACCTACACTTGTGAGGCCCAAGGGTCACAGTGCTGTTACAGGTGCCCCTCAGCGCCTCAGCTCATGTTGTGGGGAGGATGGACACCCTGCTTCTGAGTCCCAAGTGAACATCTTTTATCCCACTGAGGACCCTGGAGGCAATGAGAGAGAAGCTTCTAGAAGGATAGGATTTCAGCCTATGGTCTGGAGTGAAACAACATGTCTGATCTTCATAGGGACAGGTTACACATCCCAGCAGCCTTTCGAAATAACTGAGGGAGAATTAAGAGGAGGGAGATGAGATACCTTTAACATACAGGTGAGGTCAACAGGCATCCAAGCGTGATTACTCTCGAAGAGGACAGTTCAAACTCCATGTGTTCGGTTTGGGGTCATAGGAGAAATAGAGATCAATTTCCTTTTCATTAAACTCTGTATTATAGAAAGGATATGCCTGTTATTGTACAGTATTTATTCCCGAGCACATCTTCCCCACGTCCCTCAGAAATCTGCATCCTGGAATCACAGTTTGATTGATGCACAAGGTGGAAGCTATAGACAGGCACCAAGTTATAATTCAAGTTCAATTTATGGCTCAGTCTTGAAGCCAAATTGTAGTCAACACAGGTTTTAAAAACATACTCTCTTAGGAAAGGACGTAATGCCTTTCTATAGGATATGCTACGTGAATAGAGACTGTAGAAATAACTGTTGTAAAAATCCCATATTTGTATGTCCTACAACCGCGGAAAAGTCCACCACATGGGGCAGAAGAGCATACTTGAAGCCTATGTGCATCCGCGGTGTAGGTATCTTTGTCCTGGAAGGCGGGAGGGACTGCATCTACTTACCTGGTTTTGCATGTTGCCTGGAGCCCAGCTGGGGGTAGACGGATACTCTATTGATGTTCTTTGAAGATACGGATGCTGGTAATTTCTTTCTGCTCACTCACCAGAAAGCACAATTGCAAAATGTATCTAGGTCTCCTAAGAACAAATGAACCCTATGAAATGGGAAAGATTTAGATTCTCCTGCTAGAGACATGGATCAGGAGAACGGGTAACCAGCCTCAGAGATTAGAGGGATGCCAGTGTGTGCTGTGGTTGCTGCAAACTAACACGATTTCTGTCAAATTTATGGTAGTCTGGTCAAGGTTAATAAATGTGTAGTTTTTTCTCAGTGGCATACTCAAGATGTAGAACAGTCAACGATCATTTCTACCATCTTCCTTAGTAGATATGGTAGCAATAATTGATTCTAGAATGTGACAAGTGATGATGTTGGGGGAGGGGGATTGTGTGAAACAAGATGAGGGGAAGCTGACACGGGAGAAGTTTGCAAAGGTTCTCCCAGGTCAAGAAGACTAGTCGTGAAGGCATTCTCGATAGTTACCTTTCCCTGGTGTTGCAGGATTTCTCTCTGCTATAAACAAGAAGGGATGCTCTGAAGTTTGAAAATTTTTATTAGAGGTGTACAGAGAAATGATTAGTGAGATCGGATCAGAAATGCTTGGAGGGTTTCACGTAGCTTTGCATGCATTCCCAGAGCGATTTTGGAAATAGTGGAGTCCTGGTCCTCAAGTAGGACAGAGGGCTTAGGTCCGGGGAAGGAAGGGTGTGGGGGGAACAAAAATTAACCAAAACTTGTTATCTTTGTTGTTGCTAATGTACAACATTAGCCAGGCTGGATTTACAGCTCTGAAAAATAAGCATTTGGCATTCCCTTGGATGCTGGAAGGTCAAGCGTGGGAAAAGGCAGGTTGCTTTCTGCTACACGGAAGCCCTAAGGCTTGATTATGGGGTCATGGGTACAATTTAAAACAGGGTCAAGACGTAGATAAACAGTTAAAAAAAAATAGTAATGGAATTCAACCACACACACAAAAATAAAATTGCTATGCCTTCTCTGAATTTTCTTTTCTCAAAAGATGGTCTATATTTGACAATAGAGTTTTATTAAAAATAAATAAGTCTGGAGTTTAGACTAGTGTAGCATAAAGAATAGTGGATTGAATCTAGTCCTTAATGACTAAATATCTATGAGAAAATCAAAATCAAGCCGGGCTATCTTTGGGGTAGAATTTTCTTGTGTGCTAAATAAGGGGATGGTTTGTACCGAATTCCATGATTTCTAACGGGACTTCATACATATTCCTGCCAGCTTGGAATCCAGCAGCCACACTATTCTAACTGGTTTTCTGGGAACATCTGACAGTCTTCAGATTCTACGGTTCCCAAGAAGCACCTCTGTGGTGCCACTGACCCATGGATTAATGTATCAGAGGAGCAGTAACGGAACAGGGAAACACACCAGACCTTAACCCATCGCTGGAAGCGTAAATACAACGTCATAAGCAGGGGAAATTTTGGTAGAGATGCTTTTTTAAAAAGTTTAAAAATAGGATTCTTTAATGCAGCGAACTGGACATTGCTAGGAGAGGGAAAAATCATATTCATATATATAATAAGCTGGAAGGTTTCAAGTGGTTAGAGAGAAGAGAGAATTAAAAAAAGGACAATGTAAAGGAACAAAAAATAGGATGGGAGGTGGAAGGGAAAGACCATAAAAGGGAAGAAGATGGGAAGGGATGAAGCCATGAAGGCAAGGAGGTGCACACGGACTCTGTTGTGGTGCCTAAGAGAACAGCTTTGGAACCAATGAGTTAACTCTCAGCTCTGTCTCCTACTGATTATGTGACTTTGGGTGGTCACTCAGCCTCTCTGAACTTCAATTTCCTCAACCATAAAATGTAGTTAATGATGCTTGGCATCTCGATTTCTTACCAGAGTGCCTACTTCGTCATGACTTTGTAAGATGACACAGGTAAGGCACTTGGCTCAGCAGCTGGTCCAATCTCTATACGATTTACCTGTTATTATGGTGGTGGTGATGGTGGTGGTGAGGATTAGCTGGTAAAATGTATCCCAAATTCTTTTTTTTTTTTTTTAAGATTTACTTATTTATTCATGAGAAACACACACACACACACACACACACACACACACACACAGGCAGAGACATAGGCAGAGGAAGAAGCAGGCTCCCTGCGGGAAGCCTGATGTGGGACTTGATCCCAGAACTCCGGGATCATGACCTAAGCCAAAGGCAGACCCTCAACCACTGAGCCACCCAGGTGTCCTTGTATCCAGAATTTTTTAGAGCAGTGCCTGGTACCTGATAAGCAGTACATGGTAGAAAGCAAAAGGAGTATGATTAACATTTGAGAATTTGAATGGCCTCTGCTTGTTGAGCAGAACGCTGTCACCATCCTGACCTCTGATGCTGGTAGTAGAGGGACACTCACCTGTTTGAACCATCACTTTCACTTTCAATTTATGGGTGAAGAAAACTCTGAGGCCGGAGGGTATTGGCCCACAACTACGCAGCTGGGAAGGGGATCGCACTCGATGACACGGTTCTGATTTGCTCAAGTTTAGCTGCAACTCTGAGAGGTAAATATCCTGCTTTTCATTTATTAAAAAAATCCCAGAGAGAGGATCTACGCCCATAAGTCTCAGATTCCGAAGCCCACTCTCTTTCCACACGGAGAACATTACAGATGAGCATTTTGTAAACTGTGATGTGTGTAGCTCTCCGCAAAGCACCCCTGCCCGGTGGAAAGACAATGTCAGCCAAGAGTAGGAGACGTGCATGTGATTCAAAACTCTCCAAAAGCCACATTTAAAAAAAGCAAATGAAACCGTGAAATTAATTTTAATAATGTATTTTACTGAACCCAGTATACCCCGAATATTTTTATTTAAACATGTAATCAGTACAAAAATGATTGATGAGTTATTTTACATTATTTTTTTCTGTGCTTAGTCTTTATTTTTTTTAAATTTTTTTCTGTGCTTAGTCTTTAAAGTCCAGTGTGCATTTTACACATATAATATCATCTCAGTTACCATCAGTCACCTTGCAAGCGCTTGAAATCTGCATGTGGCTAGTGGCTACCACATTGGATAGAGTAGCTGTAGACTATTGCTCTTTCGATTTCGAGAATCATTTCTTCAAGCTCTGGAAGGCCTTGAGGTTGGTAGCCGCAGCAAGGTTGCCATAGGATATCAAGAAGAGGACAAATGTGATCAAATGTTTTACGAATTATGCCTGTCAGTGAAATTTTGGACAACACTTGCTAAATCCACAAAGAAGAATCTAACTTCTTTTGCCCTTAAGAAAAAAAAAAAAAAGTGATTTGTTCACTCAAAGTAGGAACTTGGCTGCTTTTATGTTTTTATAAGCAAATTTTTTTTAAGGTAATTAGGATTTCATGTGGGACAGAAAAAAAAATATTTAGAATTCATTTACTGGATATTTAGGGAATACAAAACAGGGAGATGGGAGAATGAGGACTGGGAGGGTGTCATCAAAGTCTTTTATCAGCAAAGCTGTCACTTTATAGACACGTAATCTGACAGGCGCTTTGCTGAGTTTGCTTTGCTTGAGAGCTTCCACTTGTAAGGTAATTTTATGAACTCGGCTCAGAAATTCATGGGAAAAAGCAAGAGACAATATCACATGCTTCTGCCTCTTTTATTTACTTATGTCACATGAACCAGATGTCAGAAACTCTTCAATTTGGAAATTTTTAAGTCCTACAATGAACTGGATAATAGTTAAAATTGACAGTAAGGGCCAAGGAGTTTCAAGAAAATGCTAAAGCTCTGACATTCAGGAACAGCAGTTATATTCTTCTTCACTGGAGGGTTTAATAGTTCCGGAGAGCCACAAGGGGGTTCTAAGAGCTTCCACCCCAGTCCTGGACCAAAATCAGCTCCATTTTTATGTCCGTAGTTCAGCTGACCAAAAAACGCATGTTTGTACCTGGGTTGTATATGATGACTTTTGATGTGTCCACATGTAAATATTATTTCCTCATTTTATATTCCTTGCTTGATTTTTTTCATCTACACTTTTGCTTTATCAAACTCTCCTTATTTTTATTATAATTCTAGAACAATTAGAAATAGTAGTAATTAAATTGCTGAAATCTTCCTGCGTAGAGTAAGAACATTTCAATTCTATCAGTATGGGTGTTAATTATTTTAGGCAAGCTGTCATTTAGGCTTTCTAAAGTGGATTTTGTTCTTGCAGTCAAGAACATTGCTTAGTGCAGAATTAATTAATCATTATAAATATAAAACCTGCAGTATCAGCTCCTGTGTTCAGAAAGGTTTCAAGAGGCAAGGTTGAAAGAGTCAATAGGCTGCTGAAGGGAATCTTATCATGTGCCCCCCCAATCTGATAAAAGGACAATTAAACTATGTACTTCGTTTTTATATAGGCCCTTACTTTAAGTATCAGTTCAAAAGCTGGAAATGTCTGCTTTTCTCAACACAAAGGATTTTTTTTTTTTTTTTAAGTAACTTCTTTTAAATAGATTTTTTAAAGCAAGGTTGACGAGGAGATCACTGAACATTGGAATTTACTCTGGCTAAAAGGAGATTCCCCTCACCCTCTCCCACCAAATTTCATCCTCCCATAATTGTGACGAATAGGACCTATTTCTCCTCTGGGCTCTGAATTTTCCCAGATACTCAGTGGCTACTTAAGAAATGTTCTATACAATGACCATAATAATTATATTCCTTGCATTAAGGCTCACAGTCATTCTGCTCCAAGAGAAAAAGCCCACATTCCCCATGGCCTTTCCTACTGTGTTTTAATAATGGCTGGACGATATTGTGTCGTTTTCCTGCTGTAAATGGCGGCAAAATTCAACTAAGTTATACAGGAACACACGGGCCAAAACAAGGAAATCATGCCTATATGGGTAAAGAAACCAGTGCCATAACAATCTCAATAATGACGGTATTAACTAACATTTAATAAGCCCACTAGATGATAGCCACTCTGAGTACCGTGCATGTAATTGCCTTGGATAAGCACTTTGTATGTAATTGTCTCATTTAATTCTTACCACTCAGAAGCAAAGAGGCCCCCAATATAGAAAAAAAAATGTGCTCACTTTTTAAATATAATTTTGCTAAAACCTCAGAATTTTGAAAAGCATTTATTTAAAAATATATATTGAGAATTGGTTCTCTCCAAGGCACTCACCTACGAATAAGACCTGCATATCGAGACAAACCACTGGAGCTTCTTGTCACACTGTGGATTTCAGTCCCGTGGGTCTGGGCACAGCCTGGGGTTCTGCATTTCTCATAAGCTCCCAGGTGATTGCTACGAGTCTAAAGACCACACTTTGAGAACAAGGACAGAGCCTATACGTAAAGCAATTTTGAGGGGATAAAAGCCAAAGAACTACATCATAATTGTTCTGAAGAGTCCATTAGTAACTGCAACTGAGGAAATCTGGGTTCACTTTGTCAAAAGAATTACACTTGAGTTGGGCCTTCAATAGTGGGTGAAAAAGCAAGTGGAAGGGAGTGTTGCTTGGTTTGCTCTCACAGGTTAGGGTTTAGAAAAGATGTAGACTATTTCCTAAACCACACTGGGACATCTATAGGGTTTGGCTCTCTCAGAAGAGAACCAGTGGGGATCTCTATGTTTTACTGGTGTCCCCACCCACATTTGACATCCTCTTCCACTTGTTCCTTCTCTAGTAATTGAAGCATCTACCCACATCAGGCAAGTGATGACTGAAAAGTATGTCGTAGTGTATGTGGTACCTAGTACTAATTATGCAAGCAGCCCCCTCTTTTTAGTTTATTTTAAAAGATACCATTTTATGATTTGTATCACTACAATTATGTTTCTAATGGGATTTTAATTGATTTTGAATCCAATTAAAGAAAACCTATTTTTAAAGCACATCTCAGCTGCTGCCACTAGGAAGTCATGCCAGGCTGGCACAGTATAAGTCATCAGAGCATAATTTGAATGCATGTGGTGTGATCAGCCAGGGGGATTTGTGAGTGACCTATATTTAATGTTCCTTTAAAAAATCGTCTTGATGTGTTTTGTGTTTCTCAAGACTATGTCTATGCCCTAATGATATAAATAACCATTTTTACTACAGAGAGTTCTATGGTCTTTTGGGTAAAAGTTATTGGTTCTGGTTTTGAGAAAGAGACATTTTTTTCTGGGATGCAATGCCCCCTTTGTCCATATATTGTGTCTGTAAATTATGATTCCCCCCCAAAGTCACATCTATTCTGAGCTCCTACAGAGGACTGTTTCAGACCATTAAGTTTTTTCTAGACTTGGTTCAGTTACATTACTCACAAACCAAAACGTTTTAATGGTTCCTCCTTGTCTATTGAATAAACTCTACAATCATGGCCCCTCACAGTATGGTCCAAACCTAAACTTAAATCAAATTCTAGTACTTGGTATCCTCCTTCCTTCTTGTCCCATATGCTGTATATTCATTGTTTCTGCTCTCATTCTTTCTGCCTAGAATAAGCCCTTTAATAGTGTGGCTTGATACATTTCGAAAGACAAGTCAGAGCCAACATAAAGGCATGTGGTGATTAGGAACAAATTGGGGAGTGGATCAGTGACATGGGAAGAACAGGTAGCCTTTCACTGAACCTGTATACAGGTCGTTCAAAAGAGATGAAAAGTCCCAGAAGTTTAGATAGCAAATCTAACCATACCACTGTAGAGCTGCCAGGAACAATTAAATGCTCAAATCTCAAATGCCAGTGGTCTGTGGCCCCAGTGGAACGTTTTACCCTTTGCATTTTAAAGTTCTGGGTTCAAGGAATGTTTAAGGAGCATAATAAAAGTGACATTTTTTGTACAGTAACCAGTGTTGAAAAAAAATGTCAACATACAGCAGTTTTGCGCATTTTGAGGTGAGCCTTAACTAGAAGGAAAATGTCTTTTGTCACTAATCCTTGTCTCTGCTGAGCCTGTTAGGTCAGTCATCCACAGAGACCCACACTCTTCCAAGCTTCCTAACCCCTGCACAGCCCCAAATGGCCACACAACTACAAAAGCTTGACTTGTTCTCCTGGTCCTTCCTGCCACCAACGAAAGCCAACGTCTCCAGGAGCCTGGCTGTTTCCAAGGATGGGTTTTACACGGGAAGAGGCAAGCTTGTCTGGCAGAGGTCATCAAAGCTACAGTTTGTAGAGACAGCAGGCCATCACATAGAGACTAAGAGAAGTTTCTGTTGTTTAGGAAAACAAAGACTTCTGGACTCTCTAATTGTTCGAATCAGAGAGAGAGAGAAAACAAGAAAAGGGGGGTGAAAAAAGGAGAGAAAAAATGAGGGGGAAGGGAAGAGAGGGAGACGGTGAAAGGGAGGAGAAGGAGGGGAAGGGGAAGTAGAGGGAGGAAGGGGAGGAAAGGTGAGGGAAAAGTTAGTGAACTGCAAACATGAGCTCAGAATGTGTTGGCTTTCCTTCTGGGGGCAGTACCACAGCTGTGGCTTATGGAAATGCTTAAGGAGTAGGACTTGAGGCAGCCGCATAGAGTCCCCCAAATTTCATTTCAGTGAAGTCTACAGACATAGTTTAGAATTCCCAGGCCAAAAAAAAAAAAAAAAAAAAAAGGAATTCCCAGGCCCCATCAGGTTGTAGGGAAACACTGAGAAAACTGGCTGAGCAGGAGGGGTTTGCAGCGGGTATGAAGATGGGCAATCTGTGTACGTAGGTCACAAAAGATACCATGTGCCGCAATGGTGCCTATTAGTGCCATACCCAAAGGATTCGGGTGTATCCAGCCACACCTCCGTGGATCCTGGTGCAACCCATACTGTGCCCTGGTGGAACAGTTAGATCACAGTAAAGGCCAGTGCAGCCTGTGAGGAAAACAGATGTGACAACCTCTCCTTCTCATAGTACCATGGTGGCAATACCTTCTGAGATTTTAGATCAGGTCTAGGGGGAGTAAGAAAGGCAAAGGGTGGGCAGAGATCCTGAAAACAAAACAATAAACAACAAAACGCCTTGTAAATTTTTTTAAAGCAAAAGAATTGAATTGCAAGAGATTAAGATTCAGTAAAAAAAAAAAAAAAAAAAATGATGGAAGAGCATGATTGAGACTGTTGGCCCCCTAAAGGTAGAAATCAGGGCTCATGAGCAAATTGAGTTGAGTCATCGAAAAATAGTTATATGAGTCAGTATGTAAACTTCAACCCACCCTGTCCTATTTCAAATGTCACTTCCTCCCTGAAATCTTTTCCGTTCCCTCAGCTGAATGCTTTCTCCTACTCACATAAAACTTTCCAATATAACCTACTTTTAATTGTCTCGTCTCATAAAAAATGCTAGTTTATAGATTCACAGATTAAGAGAATCAAGAAGGATCCAACAGGCCACCATCTAAAACTATGTTTTCCCTCCCACGAGATAATACAATCCTTGAAGGCAGAAAAATACTGCATTTGTTTTTATTTAGCTCAAAGCAGCAGTGCAAATCCTTGCTCATCTGAGGTATGTGTGATCAGTGTGCGTTGGCACGTGATGCAAATGCATACAAGTAAAATGGAGACGCTATCTCTTGTAAGGGGTCAATGTTGACTCTTCTTTCAACTTATCTTTATTACTTTGGAATTAATTCACCCTTCTTGATGATGCAAAGGACCAGGGAGAAGAAATCAAAGTCTTTAAGTTGTGTAGTGTGGGGGAGGAAAACTCTTCCATTTTTCCCTTCTAGGTTCTCTGGTTAGTCTGATAACTAATCGACATAAGACAGATTAACAAGAGAAAACAAATTTAATTTTGGACACGTGGGAGGCCTATTAAAAAGATGAGGCTCACAGAAGTGACCGAAGGAAGCTTTTATACCTTTTAGACAAAGAAATGATAAATTTGTGAAGAATTGGCAATACAAGGAAATTTGGGCTTATAGTAGTAAGTTAGTGAAGAAGTTATAGAGTTTGTTCATACAGCCTTCTCGGTCCTAAATTCCCTGTCTCTGATGATGAGCATGTTTGTCTTCCTCCTCATGTGAAGAGGGTACCTTTGACATGGGAGATTTATTTCCTGCTTTCAAGGGGACGAAGGAAGGTCAGAATGTCCTTCTTACATTGGGTGTTTCTCAGGTGATTTTAATTCAAAATAATAAATATGTAAGATAATATTAAAATATTTAAATTATAAATTAAATATATAAATTAAAAGATTTAAATATATTATTTAAATTATAAATTAAATATATAAATTAAAAGATTTAAATATATTATTTAAATTATAAATTAAATATATAAATTAAAAGATTTAAATATATTATTTAATTCAAAATAATAAATATGTAAGATAATAATAAATATGTAAGATAGCATTTTGGGGGGTGGCATATCCTGCTCCCCTTCAGGAGCTTTGTTGACATTTTTGTTGTTGAAACTCACCTGGGGCCTGCTGAGCCTAGTCAATTTGAGATTGAATGAATGAATTTCTAAAGCTAACTTTGACTTTATAGGCTTGACTGAGGTAGGGATTAGATGATAAGAAAAGGGAAATCCTTTTTTCAAATTTTTATTTAAATTGTAGTTAGTTAACACATACTGTAATATCGGTTTCAAGACTAGAATTCCGTGGTTCATTACTTACGTAAACAACCAGTGCTTGACACAAGTGCTCTCCTTAATCCCCACCTCTCACGTAGCCCACATCCCACCCACCTCCCCTCCAGGAACCCTCAGTTTGTTTTCTATAGTAAGAGTCTCTTAGGATTTGCTTCATTCTCTTTTTTTTATTATTATTTATTTTTAAACTTTTCTTTAGGAAAGGGCTATTTTTATTTCTAGTTAAAGCTCACTTCAGAATGAGCAGATCTACAGTATGCTGACTTTGACCTCGCAGTATTTGCGACAGTATCTTTATTGTTTCTTTGATATCTTCCCACCTAGAACTTCAGAACAGGACTTGAAAGTGCACAGGGCAAGTAAACTCTACTGGAACACAAAAAACTATATTTTAGATTTGAGCCTTTAAATTGTTTCTGCTGTGTGTAAAAAGTCACAGATTTGTGGCTCCAATTGTGCTTCTTTTCTCTTTCTTTGCTTCTCTTTCCTTTTTTTCCATAAACTACCTATAGAGAAGGTCAATGGTGGGACTCTGGAAGGACCAACCTCTTGGTTCCATGTGGCTTATTCAGAGTCCTAGAATCATTAACTTTCCCTTCCCCCATCTCATTGTTGCACTTTAGTTCTAGACTTGTCAGTTATAGTAGGTTCTGACAATTGTTTCTTATTTCAGATTCCTGGAGACTAGCTCTAATCATGGAAGACTAGTGTGTTTACTTAATAAACAGAGATGAATAGTGCTCTTGATCCATTGGAAAAGCTTCTTTGAAGAAAGCAGGAGAAGTTGTATGAGATCATCGCAAACCCAAAGGCCACAAACTTAATGAGAGATGGTTTATATCTAGCATGACTTCTCTTAGAAATCAGGTGAATGTAAGAGCACAAAGGTTTGGGAGAGCAAATAAACAGAGTTCCAGATGAACATAGAACCAGAACTCAGGAAAAACAAAAACAAAAACAAAAAAAAAACCTCATGGGCTTATCTCTGGAAACAGCAGAAAGAAAATTAAGGTAGAACCAAAAATTGAAGAACAAAAAATAGCAGGAATGGCTGAGAAGAGCTCTGTGATCACAGAGTACAGGAATCCTCCCCAGGGTCTAACTGTTCTTAAATGTGGTCACTACAAAACACACAGAAGAGTTTGTATACTTGAAATTCTCACTTGACTACCAGATTATTGTTTTTGTCGAGGTAGGAGGACAAGAATATACTTTCTTTCAGCTTGTTAACTCGATTTATGACTTCTGAATGTCTGGACAATGGTATGAGGACATCCATTTGTACTCTTGCTCCAGATTCCACAATGATTAGTGGTTGGTGTGACAAAAAGCATATAATCTAGAAGTACCATCTTACTATCTCAGTACCATCTTTCATGCCTCCCTTGGACTGTACTCACTGCTGGTTTGGGGAGTATGTGCAACTTTGCTTTTGAGGCTGGGCATTGACTTGTTTTCTAAATTGTGTGAATGTGGGGGTATTGCTGTGATGATCTTGTGTGTCCTATTGACTCTTCAGACTTTTGAGAGAAGAGGGCACAAAGGAGACTGTATTGAACGAATTTTTTGTATTGAACGAATTCCTGAAGGAATCACCTGCTTTCCAGGGAGTGCAGCTGTTGGCTGAATGCATCAGAGAGAGATGTATCTGGATGAAATACAGAAGAATGAGATAAACTTGAGATCTTGAGCTCAGAATTTTTGGATTGTAATATCACTGGACACTAACTTAAAAGGAAAAAGAATTCAATCCTTGGACCTTAATGCTTTTCTATGAGTATAAAGATTTAGTCATTTAGGCCTCGGGCTCTTTTAGGCCATTGACATTGTATTGTTTTAGTACCTGATGTAGTTTCATGATGACTTTGTATTATGGGTTGAATTGTGTCCCCCCTTCCCCAAAAACATATGTTGGAGTTCTAACACCTAGTACTTCAGAATGAAACCTTATTTGGAAATAGGGTTGTTGAAGAAGTAATTAGTTAAATTAATCAGAGGTCATACTGGAGCCCCTCGGTGACTCAGTCGATTAAGCATCTGCCCTTGGCTCGGGTCATGATTCCAGGGTCCTGGGATCTAGCCCTGCTTTGTGCTCCCTGCTCAGCTGGGAGTTTGCTTCTCCTTCTCCCTCTGCCCTCCCGACCCCTGCCAGCTCATGCTCCCTCTTGCAAGCTCAATCTCTATCAAATAAATAAATAAAATCTTTAAAAAATCATACTGCAGCTGGGTGGATACACACAATCTTATATAACTGGTGTCCTTAAAGTTAGAAAAAAGAGAGAGGGATGACAGAAAAGAGATCAGCTTGTGAAGACACAGACACACAAAGGGAAGACAGCCATGTGATGATGGAAACAGAGATTACCATGAGGCATCTATAAACCAAGGAATTAAAGGATTGTCAGCAAACACCAGAAGCTAGAAGCAAGGAAGACATGTCCCCTATAGGTTTAGAGGGAACATGGCCAACACCTTGATTTTGGACTCCTATCCAGAACTACGAGAAAATAAATTTGTGTTGTTTTAGGCCAACCAGTTTGTAGTTTGTGGTAATTTGTGACAGCAGCCCTAGGAAACCAATACACTTTGTGTAACTGTGGTAAGCTGTAGAGGATAATTTACTGGGCAACATTTTGGATGGTAAATAGACTAGGAAATGAATCTGCAACTGTGGTAGAACTTGGTGTTTAATTAATTTATTGTTTTGATCATTTCAGAGCCTTCTCTAAGGAAAAGCTCAGTTTCCTTCCAGCTCCTCCAAAGTGGTGGTGGTGTGTAGAGGAACCACCTCATGAAAATGGTAGGGAGCTTGCCCCAGATAAAATGATAAGCTTCCCCTATTTCCATCCAGAGAGGAAGTTGGTTATATGCCGATTGACAGGGTTGGAAAAAATATTAGAAAGGCCCCCAATTCCACTCCTTAAGTCTCCATGACCAGCAAAGTGAGAAGCAGTGGTGGGTGGGCTTTCACCACACTTTGCAGAGGGAACGCTTTAGAAGGTAGGCTTCTGATCTTCCTCCACCACTCACCCGCTCCTCTCCTTTGGAGAAGTGTGGCTTTTCTGACCGTTGATATTGGGAAGAGGGTGCTGAACGTGTGTAGCTAAATATATTTCCAGTTTCTCCCTTTGGATTGCCCACAGCATGGGTGTTTTCTGCTTTGGTCTTCTATAGAGTTAGCACATGTGGATCAAGGAGCAAGCTTGATTTCTAAAGGATAACCTTGAGTTCTAGCTTTTCCTACCAATAATGACAAACTCAGGCAGTTCAAAGTTTCTGAGTAATGGGGTCTGATCTTCATGCCTATGTTTTCCCTCAGATAGGTTTTTCTAAGTTCTAGACTTGGGGTAGGGGGTAGTATCTAGAAGTTTTAATGTGGCTTCACATTGAAACCAGCTTCTCCCTTCCACTTTTACCTACAATAAAGGAGATGCTTGTGCTCCATCTATCTAACTTTTCTGCTAAGCTCTTTTTCTTTCTTTTCTTTCTTTCTTTCTTTCTTTCTTTCTTTCTTTCTTTCTTTATTTCTTTCTTTCTTTCTTTCTCTTTCTTTCTTTCTTTCTTTCTTTCTTTCTTTCTTTCTTTCTTTTCTTTCTTTCTTTTTCCTTCATTTTCTTCTTTCCTTTTGTTCCATTCCTAAGAGATGGGTGTGGGAAATACATATTATTTATTTATGACTTCTAACCCAAACACGTATTAAAGAGTTTATCTACTAGAAAGTGTGATAAAATTACAGGGGAAACATTTATGTAGTGAAAAACAGCGTCAACTTGGAGTCAGCCATGAATTCAAATTCTGCTTCTTTGGCTAACTAGCTATTGACCCAATTATTCAACCTATCTGAGTCTCCTCTGAAAATATCAATAACAGAATGTGTCTCACAGGATTGTAAAGACTAAATGACATAAGACATATAAACTATTTCATTATGTCTCTGTATCACCAAGGTTGGCATATAGTGGAACTCTAAGTTATTTTCCTCATTTCTCTATTCTTGAACAGGTAACATCAATCTTTCCACTGCTCCACTTCCATACATACACATCCTCCGTATATTCATAACCCTATTTCACTTCATCATACTCACTTAACCTATTGTTAAAGGATGAACATGTTTGTTGGGAATGCAAACGATCTAGTACAACATCTATTGTATGTGCCCTCAATGAAAACGATGCTGGTCTATAGTTTCCTTGTCAGTACAGCCCCATTGAAACCCTGGGTTTTTCCTTATGATGTATGTGAATTTTAGAGTGTGACAAAAATGATTAAAAAAATCTACTCTTGGGGATCCCTGGGTGGCTCAGTGGTTTAGCGCCTGCCTTCGGCCCAGGGCATGGTCCTGGAGTCCCAGGATGGAGTCCCATGTCGGGCTCCCTGAATGGAGCCTGCTTATCCCTCTGCCCGTGTCTCTGCCTCTCTCTCACTCTTTCTCTCTCTCTCTCTCTCTGTGTGTGTGTGTCTCTCATGAATAAATAAATAAAATCTTAAAAAAAACTACTCTTATTTGTAAAATGATGAGATTCTATAATAAAATTGGTAAAACCTTTTTGTTCCAAAATTCTATAGTTACATAAAAATGCCACAAAGTTATTACCCTTGAAACTATTTTGTTTGCTGTGCTTCCTCCATGTAATTTCCCTAATAATTAGCCAATGCTTGTGTTTATAGTGTTTTTATATTTTTCTTTCATTCTATAGAAGAATAGAGAAAAATGGAATTATTTTCCTTCGTCAGCAAAACCACAAAAAATATGACCTCAGTGGGTTATTATAAAACCACACAGAAATCACAAAGGAGTCTATTTAAGCATGCCATTGTCTTAGTTTAGCCCTGTATTGATTAATTATTTCATTCAGTTCACGTTTGTTGAGCTTAACTCTACCAAGTCAAACAGATACTGGGACCATGGAGATGAATGGGATTTGTTCTCTGTCCTTACAAGGCTTCTGGTAAAAAAAAAGTGAAAGAAACTGTAGACAGCTTCAGAAAACATATCACCTTGGTATCAGTTAGTGCTCAATTAGAGAAGCAGAACTAGGAGGACATACACATTAAGAGATTTAGCGCAAGGAATTGGCTTATGCAATTGTGGGGGTTGTCTAGGCAAGACCAAAATCTGTAGGATGTCCATCAGGACAGGCTGCTGGCATTCACATTTTCCAGACAAAGCTTCTGGGTACAGGCAAAGCTTCTACTTTCATCAGGGAGGTCCCAGTGGCAGTGCAGGCCTTTCAATGGACTGAGTCAGGTCCACCCAAATTATCTAAAACAAATTCTCTTACTCAAAGTCAGCTGATTATGGACTTTCATCCCATTTACATAATACTTTCAGAGCAACACCTAGATTAGTGTTGGATTGAATAACCTCAGGCTAGCATCAGCCAAATTGACACATAAAACTGATCATCACAATCATCATTTGCAAAATCCTCATGAGTCAGAGATCTAAGGTAGAGCTCTTCCAAAATCACAGACAACTTCTGTTGAGCAAATATTTCGGGAGTCTGTTACCTGAAGTGCTAACAATTTTACCTTGAAATGATAATCACTAGTTTTACCATGTCTTCAGAGGTTCAGGACTTGCTGCTATTATGTCTTTAGGTAGGAATTAGGTAGAGGAATGAGTTTTATATTGCTACCTCCAATCCATGTGTGTGGAGTAGGAGAAAAACACAAGTATTTTAGAGTATTAGAAAACATAAAAAATATAAATGCCCTCTTCTAATAAAATATACTCCTTTGTTACTAGGTTCACTGAATGCTACTAAGACTGTTGTTCCTATTGCAAGTTCTACAGAACATAGTTTCCTAAGCCGAAATGCCAATTTGCACTGTCATTATCTACATATCTATCTGCATTTCTATGTACACTTATTTACAAACATATATTGTATAACATATGTAAATACATTTAGATATTTTATGTGCAAATAAGTATTTTATAAACTTATGCATTTTTGATGTGTGCATATATATTTACGTATATAAAAGATTCTATAATCAGATGCATGGGAGGAAAGTTGAAGCAAATTTTAAATGTCTTTGCTGCTTGATTTTGCAGAATCTTTAATATGTTGACATCATGGTCATCTTTAAGAGTTATATTTGAAAGTTAGCTTCAGACAAACTCATTTGACCATGGGACACCTTTATTCAAGGGCTAGCTCTTTGGATTATTATTCATTCCAATGCATCTTTATTTATTTATTTTTTTATAAATTTATTTTTTATTGGTGTTCAATTTGCCAACATATAGAATAACACCCAGTGCTCATCCCATCAAGTGTCCCCCTCAGTGCCCGTCACCCAGTCACCCCCACCCCCTGCCCACGTCCCTTTCTACCACCCATAGTTCATTTCCCAGAGTTTAGAATCTGTGTAATAAAATGTTCTTTACACAGTGGGGATGGGAAGGAAGCAGTATTCAAATTCAACTAAAAGTTCTGTAAAACTCCTGAGAGGTAGAAGACACCTTAAAGGTTGTCAAGTCCAACCACTCACCCAATGGATAATACTTTTATTTTCCTTCAATCACGTAGCTGGTCAATACTTCATGTAGAAAAGAAACTGCAGAGCCTGACAACATGATCCATTACATTGTCTCCATCATTATTCTGATAATACCATTTGTCATTGTCAAAGGTCTCCAACAAAAATGTTTCTAAAAAGAAAACCAACAGACTAAGAACGGAAGCAGTGCCACGTAAGCATGGCCATCAACCATTTATTAAGGGTCTATTGCAGGCGGGGCATGCAGCAGCTCACCACGCTCTGCTTGGGGAGATGGCCATGCCCCAAACTAAGTCATATAATGTATTACAAGTCTTGTCCAGTTATAAACAAATTGGTACAAAAACATGAGTGAGTGAGGCCACTTCTTCCAACTATAGAATTACAGGGCTAAGGGACTTTACAGAGGTCATAACTTTTGAGATTGTCTCTTTTGGTGAGTAAGATCTTACCAAATTGAGTAGGACATGCAGGGAATTTGATCTGAAAAGAATGAGGGAACACTTGTCAAAGGTGTTCGAGGTAGTGTCAAAGATTCGAGGATGATTTGGGGGCTGCAGTGTTAAACGGGATCAGAGCATAGCATAAGTGTTGTATGGAGGATGGGAGCTGTTCTGGGTTGAACCGATCCACCCCCCTCCACCCCCCGCCAAATGTATATGTTGAAGTCCTAACCTCTAGGATCTCAGAATGTGACTTTACTTGGAGACAGTTTTTACAGAGTAATCAAGTGAAAACAAGGTCAAACCAATCCAATATGACTGGTGCCCTTATAAGAAAAGGAGATTGGAACACAGACACAAATAGAAGGTGATATGAAGAGACACAGGACGACAGCCATCTATTAGCCAAGGAGAGAGGCCTGAAACAGCTCCTTCTCTCTCAGCCCTCAAAAGGAGCCAACCCTGTCAGCACCTCGACTTAGGACTTCTAGCCTTTAGAATTGTGGGATAGTAGATTGATGTGTAAGCCACCCAGCCTGTGGTACTTTGTCCAGGCAGCCCTAGGAACCCAATACAGGAGTGAAGCAGGAGTGTAAATTGAGGCTAGACGTCGAGGGCCCTGCAATCCTGTGCTCAGCAATCTGAGCCGTGGGGAGCTTCTGAAGTCTGCTGAGATGGAGCAGCCTGGCCGGAGGTATGTTAACAAGCTAACTCTGCAGCAGAGTGGATCAGCTTTAGGCTGAAGGAGGAGAGGGAGGCAGCAGGAAGCCAGGGCCTGTGGCTTCTTCAATGGGCCAGGTGATCAAGGGCCTCATTTAGTCCCGGAGCGTTGGGTGGGCTTTGTAGAAGTGGCGGGGGCAGACCCAAGCAACAACAGAACACAGCTCAACCAAGAAGGAGAAGCCAAAGCAGCCTGCAGATTCATGGCCATTTTCTGCTGAGATTGAGCACAAACGGGTAAGAATGCCTGGGTCCAAAGACAGTGGCTGTACCCCTCTCAGGGCCCCTAAGGCTTTGCAGATGGCCTCTTGCTCTTCTTCCTCCGTGCACTCCCGGTGGCTTCCTTTGCCATCAGTGAACATGCCAAATTCTTGCCCAGCCTTTGCCTTTGCAATCCTCACTGCCCGAGAGACTCCTCCATGCCCGCCCTTCCCCATCACCACCACCTGAATGGCTCACTCCCACCTTTGTGGCATCAGCACCCATATCACCTCCTGGAAGGGGTTGCCCTCTTTCCCCAACACTTCTCTGTAGCTTTTCTGCCCTGTAATCAGGGTTTTTTGTTTGTTTGTTTAATGTCAACTCACTTCAACTTCACATCCCCAACTCTAATGTAAACTGCGTATGGGGACTTGGTCTATTTCTTCCTGCTGCTTCTCCCCAGAGTCTGGCACACTTAGTAGGTGCTCAGTAAACCGCGGTTGAATAAATGAATGAATTACTATCTTTGAAACTGAAGTATAGCTTTGCAATTTTCTGAAGGTTGAAACCACTTCCATGTTTCATAGCATTTCACTGACCCTCAGAAAGAATGATATTTTTGATTAATAAGTTTACAATTAAAGTGATCATTTCTAATACTTCTCAGAGAAACTACTGGAATTTCAGAGGATGTAACAACACGTAGCAGTGAGTTGTGGAAAAGGTAAGTTTTGATTTCACATGTTTTCATTGAAAGTACCTTAAATCACTTAATATCTTAAGATTTTTTTGCATAAAAATCTGGACAAGACACTGGACAAGGGGCTTCATGGTTGTATCTGTTATTTACTGTCCCTCCGCCTTCAGCAGGAGAAGCCTGTGATTCACATTGGGTTGTACCACAGCAGAGAAGGCATCCTCTGACCTTTGGGTCGCTTAAGCATTTAGACACCTGATGGCAATCTTTCATTAAATTTGGTGTAGCAGCAGCCATCCTGGCAGGTAGGAGAGAACACAATTTGTTTTTCTTCAGCAACCTTCACACCAAATATCTGAAAATGTTTCCCAGTGACAGACAAAACTGAGAGCTTAATGTTTTTCCAGATGAGCATGGTGGCTTTCATCGAGGGAAAATGATGTGGGTGGATGAGCTTAATGAAAAGTAGAGAAAAGAGGAAGGGAAAATGAAGTTTATGCATGGTCCAGATACATTTAGGGACTTGGGCAGACTACTTAGAGAGAGAGCAGGATGTGATGCTAATGGGCAGGAAACGAGTTCGGGGAGATTTATGTTGTGTTAAAATGCAGTATAATCTGGTGAGCCAGTGTTCTCTCCCTTGTTCCTCCTTCCTTGGCTTCTCCCCACTGCTTTCCACTTGCCTCAAGCTGGGAATAAAAGATACAGTTTTGGGAGAAGGGTGGATATTTCTCCCCATCAAGAGTAAAAAAGGCAGAATTGAATAGGAAACCTTTCTCATGTCTCTCTGTCCGTTCATCAGGTCAACATTTTCTATGACCTTGATGATGTAAGACTAGTTAAGAGCTACCTTTTATCAAGCACCTACTATGTGTTAGGACCTTGTACCTTAATTGCAGTTGACTTCACATAAGAAATGAAAGCAAAGAGGAGTTAATAACTTTCCCAAGCCATTTTGGCTGGTGGGTGGCAGAGTGTGGATTTGACTCTGACACCTAAGCACCCACCACTAAACATATGGCCTTCCTCTGTGCTCAGTACCTGTTAATCCCAACCACTCCCTGGCATGATATGCCATCATGGTGCTGCTGACTTCCTGATGAGGCTCAGTCTCAGCCTCTCCTGATCAAGACTTGTCCACCCAGCTGCCTAGGGCCGCCTCCTCTTGGGTAGCTCACCACCATCACCAGTTCACTCAAGACTGAACTCTGCCTCACTCAAATCCTCCCATGTCAAGAAATAATGCCATGTCTACACAGGCCAGATGCAAATACCCAGGAGTCACCCTTGAGCACCCACCTCGGCCCCCTGCCAACACTCACCTGCAAATAATCACAAAGTCCTGTCACTTCTGACTCCATATGTATTAGAAATCTGACCCCTTACTTTAGTCCCCAGCCACTTGGACTAAACCACTATCACTGGGACCACTATAATAATCTTTTCTTTTTTTGTACTTTTTTTTTAATTAAATTCAATTAGCCAACATGAAGTACATACTTAATTTCAGATGTACTGTTCAATGATTTATCAGTTACACATGAGGTGCTGTGATGAGCTCTGGGTGTCAGACACAACCAAACATCTTTTTTAATTCTTTGTTTTTATTATGAAATAAAATGTACACACATACATACGCATGCAGCACACACACACGTATTTTATTTATGTAATAAAGGAGTCTAGAGGACTTTGATGTATTATTTAAAAAATAGTAATGAAATGACATCCTTTTATCTACCAACCAGTTTAAGCTTTAGAATATCATCAACATCTTTGAAGAGTCCTTGATTTCATTCTTCCCCGTCCCGAGAAAACCACTATCCTGCATTTTGTAAATGAACAGAATCGTAACATGTTTTATCGTTGTCTTCCTCAGCATTAATGTTTTGGATATTTAAAAAATTATTATCTATAGCAAGGTTTGGCAAACAATAGCTCATGTTCCAAATCCGGCCCACTATCTGTTTATATAAATAAAGTTTTATTTAAAACATTTAAAATTAAGTTTTATTTAAAGCCCTATTATCTGTGGTTGCTTTTATGCTACAATGGCATTGAAGAATTGCAACTGAAACCATATTGTCTGCAAAGCCTAAAATATTTAATATCTGGCTCTTTGTGGAAAATGTCTGCTAACCCCTGCTGTAAAGAGATCTGCCCATGAGTATTGGGAGGCATGTACGAAAATGTTCACAACAGCTTTGTTTTTAAGAGTAAAACCCTTGAAACAACTCCAAGGTGAACAACAGAAATGGGTAACTGCGCCGTGGTATGTTTCACGGACTGCAACACAACTATGATAATCAAATAGCTACCTAAATCCACAAGAATAGAGCTAGAAACCATAATAGTATAGTTTTCATGGCCCCAAAGAAAATATTATGATTCCATTTGTTTAAATTTCAAAAGCAAGCAAAGCTATAATATATTATGTATAAACATACCTATGTGATAAAACTATAAAGAAAAACAAGGGGATAATTAACAAATTACGGAATAGTAGTTTTCTTGGTAGGAGGTAAAAGCAATCAAGGGTATGTGTGTGTATCCTACCCAAGTCTGCAATTTGTCTTTTCCCCTGTTTGCCCCTGTTTGAGAATTCTTCAGATGAACTGAAGTTTATAATTTTAATAGAGTGGTCATTTCTTTTTTCCTACAGGTTGCTCATCTTGTGTTTTATTTTTAAAATCTTCTCTTAAAAATGAGAATCCTTTTCCATTTAATTTTTTAAGTTTTATATATTTTCCTTCCTTCCTTCCTTCCTTCCTTCCTTCCTTCCTTCCTTCCTTCCTTCCTTCCTTCCTTCCTTCCTTTTCATTCTTTCCTGATGTTATTAACACTTTCCTCCAACTATTCTGAGTGTACCTCCTAATTTTTCTTTTCCTTTTCTGGATATTTTGTACAAAATTGACTTTTCCAATGCTTTTGCTTCATTGTTAAAGAGTCATTATATGGGCAGCCCTGGTGGCGCAGCGGTTTAGCACCGCCTGCAGCCTGGGGTGTGATCCTGGAGACCCAGGATCGAGTCCTGCATTAGGCTCCCTGCATGGAGCCTGCTTCTCCCTCTGCCTGAGTCTCTGCCTCTCTCTCTCTCTCTCTGTGTCTCTCATGAATAAGTAAATAAAATCTTAAAAAAAAAAAAAAGAGTCAGCATATTTATCCTTTAGTGTCTTGAGCATCTTCTACTTCTTTATTTCAAGGCCACTTTCCTTGTGCTGCAAACTGAACAAAGCCTGTAACTTGTCTTCTTTTTATTTTCCTCCATCTCTCATGATTTCTTGTCACATTCACTTCTCAGAGATAAATTCAGACCATCAGAAACTTTATAGTACACTCTCAAAGATAATGGCATCCCAATACCTAGCTCTTGCTACACATAATTTGAAATAAAAGATCTATAAACAAGGCAAATACATATATATATTTGGAAATATATATTTCCAAACAAAATCAAACATAAATAGATCCTTAAATTAACATACAACCTTCATAGATTATATCTCTCTCCCTTTTTCCTTTCTTTCCCCAAGTGATTGCCTATTCTCTGTTGTCTGCCCCTTGCCAAGTGGGAATCTGGTGCTCTCTTCACCTTTATAAATGTGGAGCTGTCCTTGAATCCAGTGGAAAAAGCCTTTCCCCCACTGACCTTCTCTCTCACAACTGCACTGTGCATGCTTCTCTTTCTCATTGTAACTTTCTCTGTGCAGGGGACCCTTCACTCGCTATATCAATGATTATACTAAAAAAAAAATGAAAATCCTTAATCACCAAGCCCCAAATATTTCTTACCCAGACCACATTTTCCACCTGGATCCCACAACCCATTCTCTATACAACAAACAGGGTACTTTTAAATGTGCAAACTGGTTTCATCTCGTCTATGGCCTCCCTTCACATGTAAAATAAAATGCAACTCTAAGCTCCAGGTTACAGTGAACTACCTACATCTCCAACTTCGTGTGCCACTCTCTTCATCACGTTCTATGGTTGGCCTGAACAACACGAGCTTTTTTTGCTACAGGGCCTTTGCAATGGCTATTCCCTCTATTCAGCATGCCCTTTCTCTTGATTATAAGGCTCCCCGACTCTTCTTGTTATTTAAACCTCAGCTTCAATGTCTTCTCCAGCAGAGAGGCCTTCTCTTCCTAATGCCTCCAAAGAACATACCCTGGCCTTTCCATCACATCAACTTATCTTAATATTCTGAAGAATCCTCATTGATATCTGATTTTTCCTGTTTGTTTATTATATATTTTGCCCTCACTAAAATATCAGCTTCCTACAAGCAAGCACCTTCCCTCTTCTTTACTGTTGTCGAACAGGTGCTTAGAATAGTATGTGACATCTTGGCTGAATGAATAAATGGACTTGATAAATTCTTCTCTTGTCATTTCTTTTAATTTCACATATTTATTCTCCAGACTAGATCCCATCATGATTGCTCTAAAATCATTACAATGAAATCTTTGAGTCCGCATTATAATGTAATAGGTAAGAATTTCTTCTGTGTCTTGTTTTAATTTCTGAAAAGAATGATTATTTTTAACTTTGATCTACTAGTTTTCTCATCTTAAAGAGTGACACTGCCTTCGCCCTGTTGGATAAATCAGAATATCTAGGAATTATCCTTAATTCCTCTTTCTTCATTAGGGCTCACATTAAGCCTGTCACCAAGTTCTAATGAACATGTTTAATTCATGCATTTTCTTCTTTCCCATGGCTGCAACCCCAGTCCAATCTCCCATTAATCCTTGCCTAGATTCCTGCAATAACCCCTTACTGGTTTTGCAAGCATTGCTTTTCCATGATTTTTATCCAAACTGTAATCAAAGAAATATTTTTAAAATGTAAATATAATGCCACTCTACTGCATTAGCTCTTCAGTGCTTTCCCATCCATTAGAATAAAGTCTCAAGTCCTTAATATGAACTAGAAGCACGACTTTCTTGGACACTGCAATAGCTGCTGCTCTTCCTTCGGCTTGGATGGTCATGTTGGCTCTTTCTCAGGGTGTCAGTCTTTAAATGGGAAGTTTATTTGATCTTTAGAGCAATGCAGTGAAAAAGGCTGATGATGTTATTCCCTGTTTTATAGATGTGAAATCAAGGCCTATTGCATTGATAGGTTTGCCCAATATCAGAATATCTGAGAAAGATCCCAAATTTCTCTTTCTTTACTTAGAACATTTGGACAGTCATCAAGTTCTCTTGATGTCATTTCAATGTCCCACACAGTTAAGAACAGCTCTAGGAACCTAATCTGCTGATCCCTTGACCATCTTTAATTTACATCTCACTGTCACATGATATTTTTTCTTCTCCCATGTGTTCTAACCAGGATACCAAAAGGTCATTGTTGAGTGCCAACCAGGCCCTGGTTGCTTTGCAGAGCACAAAATAATTCAGTGTCCATAAAGCTAGAAGACAGTGGAGAAAATTAGAAGAAAACTTAAGTTTTCTATAGGATAAGGATCTTATCCATGACTCTGGTCATATTTCATTGACTTTATGTTTCCTTGTATCAGGCACTATCCTAAGGGGATGAAAGAGACACAATACTTTTTAGGTACAATTTGTTGAGGTTTTTCAATGTTTCAAGCATAGGTGTTCAGATTTTTTTTTCTGTATATTCAATCCTCATAACAATTCTGTGATGTTCTATTATTATCCCCATATAACAGATACGGGGACTCAGGCATAGAGAGGTTAAGAAATTCACCCACAACCTCACAGGAAGTGGAGGAATTCAGGTATTAACCTAGCCACTTTGTCTCTACAGTCCATGTTCAATCATGACTTTCCAGGGTTCTCAATTGAAATAGAATACAATTCCTTTTAATAAGGGTTTTATACTTGGTATGTAGGGGAGGCCCATAAATACAAGACCTTGTGATTAAAATTATGATCCATTCAACACGTCTTTCCATTGCCTACTTTCAAGTGGATATTTTGTCACGTGTTTTCATTTACATGGTACAGAACAAACAACATGAAGGCAAAAGCTAGAGTTTTGTTAACTGTGTTATTTTTGGGAGAGTTATTTAACTTTTTAGTACATTTTCTTCAGAAATAAAGCATGGGTACCAAGTGTCTATTTCAAAGTTTTACTATTGGTGTTGAGTGGATTCATGTGTATCAATCAACACATAGTAGGTCAATAGGAAAACTTTTATGATTTGTAGGCATATTAATGAAAGAGCTGTGCATAAGGTGACAGATAAACATGAAAGAAGAAACTGTTAACCTAGCATGAGGAACAGGGGGTGTTCCTCATAGTTCATTGAACCCTTGAGCTGGGACTGGAAAGATGTCTGAGAATTATTTAGACTCAAGGATGTCCTATATTCCTCCATTTCACTTTTTAGCATCCAGATTTTTCTCTGAGAACCACTCTTTCCTCAAAATGTGTATGCTTCCTCCCATGTAGACCTGTTTGCTGCTGATATTCATCCTATTATACAAGCACAAGCCTCCCTGATACCAAAATAGATACTACAGAAAACAGAGAAGAGAAATGGCATGAAACCAGGCCTTTGATAATGCCAATGAGCCATTGGTTCAATCAAATATGAATGCTGTCAACCTCTTGACTTTCCAATCTGTGGACCAACACATAGGCTGCATTGTGAAAGCCCATTTACGCTGAGTTTTCTTTTACTTGCCACGGCTCCCCCTCCTAACTGCAGGGAATTCTGGATAGGAGGGCTGCATGTGCAAAGGCTCGCAGAGCGAAAGGAGAGAGCATGATGGGTTTGGAAATATTACATTGAGAAATGAGGCCAGAAGGTGGGTCAGTGCCAGCCTTTCAAGGGCATTGACTTCCATTTTAATGAGTTTGGACTCTAGCCTGTAGGCAGTGGGGAGCAACAGTTTTTGAGCAGAGAAGTGACATGATCAGATTTGCATTTTAGAAATATGACTCTGGCTGTGAAGTTGAGTTTGGATAGGAGTAGCAAAGTCTGAAAGCAGAGAAAAGAGTTAAGAGATAACTACGATGGAATGAAATAAAGATAGCAATAGGAGGGCTAGAGAGGCAAGGGCCTGGTGTCATTTTCTTTCCAGATCCATCTTATTATCACATGCTTACTTTTATGGATTCTCCTTGTCTTTTAATTCTAAGTTCACAGATGTCTCTCCAGTCACAGCTGCAGACTGGCAGACAGGGGACTCTTGCCCTCAGGTGCACTGCAGAGCCTTCAAAATCCAAGATTTGAGGCATAGGAGTCTTCTAACTTTTTAATATTCCCTTGATGTACTTATTCCTACATCATGGTTGTGCTTTCTAGCTGGACATTAACAAACGGTACGGTAACAAATGGTACCAAAACTCCATGATCATCACAGACCACAGATGATGAAACCAATTTAAATATCCTCTGAAACCATAGATGAGTCCCTAGTTCTTTCCCTTTCAGAGCAGAGATGCCTCAGCTGGGGGTACCAAAATACTGTCATAAAATTCATGTTCATTGCCTCATTTTTCCATATCAGAAAACCTCCAACTAGTTATCAGGGAGTTAATTTTGCTTCCCACTAGAAAAGATTCTAACATCTTTTCAATAAGAGAATGTTGGAATTGTATGGGGGCAGAGATACTTAAAGAGTTGGGAGTTTGGTTTTTAAGTATATACTTAAAAAAAAAAACAAAAAGCAAGTCTTCATGTCCAGTTCCCTGGCACCATGCTTTCATTTGTGGCATGGAATTTGGTGCAAGTCTGAATGGTCCGTTAAACATCTGTTAATAGGACCAGGGAAGAGTTCACGGTTCCATGAGTACGTACCATCTAGACTAGTTTTGCTAGTCTCCTGCTGAACTACAAAGTCATAGTTAGAATCACATGGGGGAACTTCTAGGAATTTAGGCCAGGAAAATCCATTTCCAGTCTTAGATTGTCATCACCGCCACCATCACAAAGTAAAATCATTCCTGTGCCTTACCACGGATGCATGGGGCAGTGACATTTTAAATTTCAATATTTTAAGTACTGGAAAGGAGCTCAGAAATTATCTACTCTAGACTTATTAGTTAAGGAGTTCACTTGTTTTGGCTGAGGCTAAAGATAACAGAAACCACATACCAAAGTGTGGAGCTAGAATTCATCATGTGGGACTGGCCACAAAGGAGGTGCCTCAGGTCCCCATCTGTAGGATGGAAATAATTATAGTATATATAGTTCTAAAGGCTGTTTGAGGATTATGTAAATTAATATATTTGAAGGACTTCAAGTGCTACTGGCACATATTAAGTATTAAATTAAGTGTTACCTATGATGACGTGGCTATTCGGAGACTCAGGTTCCCTGTCAATTTACACATGGATGGGCTGGCTGGCTGAATGCTCAACTGGTAGAACAAAGGCAATTCTGCTGAACTGGGCAGCAGGCACTTTAGAGTTTGTCAGAGCAAAGAAAGAATAAATATTTCTTAGTGATTCATGTATCTATACCCAAAAGAGGCCTGTGCAGAGTGGGCTTAGATCTTGTCCGAAAGAGATGAACAGATCTAAGCAGAGACAAGCTGGGGATACTGCTGGGCTCTTAGGATTGCAGGAAAGGAGCAAGAGTGAGCCAAAATAGAGACACATTCACCTTGTCTATGAAATTGCAGGTGAGGTCCCCAGTGATGGAAGGACACTGAATGACTCTTGAAAGCATCACAAGAGAGTTAGTTGTGAACATCTGACAACTTCAGAAAAAGTCAATGACAAATCAACATGGTAGTGTCAGCTAATAAATGTCCTTCTCTCTTTACTCTCTTCTCATTTTCATCAACATTGGGTTTTGGGGGAAGCCATCAGAAACTTTGAATTGCAAATTGGGGAAGAGAGAAAAGGCTGGGAAAGTGGAAAGAGGACACTCTAACTCCTTCTGACCATAAGCTGCTTTATTATTATTATTATTATTATTATTATTATTATTATTATTATTAATTTATGGAGCAGTCTGAGCTAGAGGAGAGGGAGATGGTTTAATTTTAATTAAAGATATACTGTTACGTGGAACCACACATTTTAATTACTGAATCGAGACAGTGTTCTGTGACTTAAAGTGACAAGAAAAAAATCTTTGTATACTGAAGGATGATCCAAAAAATCATGAGTTCGGCAGAAGTTCCTAGCAAAACTAGCACCTTGAGAGCAGATTGAAAGGAACACAGGAGCCCAAATAAGGTTACTTTGTGATTGCGTACTGTGAGTTGTGCCTGTTCAACATAATGGCTACACAATTAGCAAATATTTGTCAGATGCTACTACATGCCAGGCACTGCTCTGCATATAGCAATGAATAAAGACGAATCTGACTATCTTGGAAATTAGACTCCTCAGGGGAAAATGATGGCACCCCAATAAAGAATCCGTTGCATAAATAATAGATCTGGAGTGCCAGATCTATTAGGGCTATTAAAGGCTAGTAAGAAAACAGGGGAAGGAGAAGAAGAGTAAGAGGATGGAAAATGTGGCAGGGGCAGCACGTGGAAGTTCTCTTCTGATTGTTTCTATTTTTTTCAGTGCACTTGGAAGTGACATCACTGAGGGGAATGAGGGTGAGGCAGAAGGTGTCAGAACTGTAAAGGGAAGGTATGAAGTTGTCCCCTAGAATCATGAGACAGAAAACAGAATTGGGAATGGTAGAGGATGGTCAGGCAGCTTTGAGAACCCTCCTGAGAGGCATAGTAATGGTTTTAAGTGATGTGAGTGAGCATTCGTGTATGTTTTTCTTCAGCCAAGTTCAAGTACCATGTGGCAGGCACAGGGAAGTGGAGAATTAAGTTGGTCAAGGTTGAGGGTTGGCCAGGGAGAGGAATGGACATGAGCCATTTGCAAGGAGCCATGAAATCCAAGTTGGGTACGGAGGGAGATGTCAGGAGAGCAGTGAGTGCTGATGTTGATTTATAGACCCTGCGGGGTTTATTAATGTTTGAGTCGTGACACAAGAGTGAGTGAGCTGTACAGAAAGGAGGTGTGGCAGGAGGTGAAGATACTTGAAGTGGAGATTATGGTGATGACAAAGTTCAGAAAATGTCCCAACGATGGGGTGGCTGACATTGAGTATACAGTATCCTGAAAGTGGGAGAATGAGAAATCTCCCAGCAAGAGGCCAGACTGATCAAAGAACTATCCCTGTGGTTATTAAAACTCACCAAGAATCATGACAGGATGATAGCAGAGACTAATAATGAACCAGGTGCTACATTGGTAAGAAATGAGGAGTGATTAAGAGCTAGATGAAGAAGGAGGTGGTACTGGTAGTATAGCCTAATTGAGTTAAGTTCAAAGCTGGTAATTTCAGAGACAGAAAAGATAATGATCTAGAAATGAGTGGGAGTTCAAGGATGGCAACCTACCTCTAGGTTCAGTGGAATAAGGGAGAAGGGAAAGGAACCATTATTTAATAGAGCTTAAGAGATCCAGGGTCTTCAGCACAGAGCAAGATTTCCATTAGAACAAGTTAGAGAAACAGAGAGGAATGATGATAAAGGGAGGGGTTTGCTGATAATGGACCACAAATTCTAGAAGGTTCACAGTGAGAAAAGGGAGATGAGGTCAGAGAGGAGGATATGCAGAATTATAGAGTGATGAGGGATGCACTTGGAAGATGGGGTGCTGGTGTTCATTGACATAACTATGAAAGTAGGATAAGATCCATTTATCCTGAAATCCTGGTTTAGGCTGATTATGGTGGTAAAGGTGCCGGACAGGAAAGAGTGGAGGTCTTGCTTGTATTCACTGCTTTGGGTAGTACCATGGTCAAAATAGTATGACCATTTAATCCCATTGGGCTGAGCTGGCTAGAGTGGGCCCTTACACATCTGAAGCAAATAAGTTCATGGATATACCTGGATATCTGGATATATATATATATATATATATATATATATATATATATATATCTCCATGAAATCCAAGATCAATCAATCTACTTATCTCTAACTATTATGTTTTTTAAAAAATTAAAGATTAAAAAATTAAAAAGATATTTATTTGACAGAGAAAGAGAGAGAGAGAAAGAGAAAGAAAGAAAAAGAAAGAAAGAAAGAAAGAGCATTAGAGAGGGTCAGAGGTAGAGAGAAAGAAGCAGGCTAGGCTCCCTGCTGAGCAAGGGGCCGGATGTGGGGCTCCATCCCAGGACCCTAGAATTATGACTTGAGCCAAAGATGGACACTTAACTAAGTGACTGAGCCACCCAGGTGCCCCTCTCCAACTCTTATCTATTAGAAGAACAGCCTGGTATCTTAGAAAGAGGAAGGACTGAGGGTAGATTAATGAGGTCAGCCATGGACATGTGAGGGTGAAGTGATTTACAAGTTGTAAGTGGGCAACCTTTCATTTTTACATTTTTGAAAACAGAAATGGGAAAGGAAGTGGTTTGCTCAAAAAATCACAGCTATTTAATGAGCAAATCAGACCCACTCTAGAAGGAATACATGACAACCTATTTAGGTAGCTCTCATCATCAAATAAATGTTATTTTGTACTATGTTCAGTTGAAGAGGGTTAGTAATGTAGATATTGGGTCTTGGCTCTGCCACCAGCTATCTACGTAACTCTGGGCAATTGATTTGACTTTGTGTCAGCTTGGATTCTCTAAGAAGCCGACGTGAAGATGGGGTTAATTGTGCCAGAGATTTATTGCAGGCAAGTGTCTGTGATGGATAAAAGTGATGAGTAACAGGTATAGGTGGGGGAGTGAAATACGGGTCTGACATGGGAAAGAAGAGGTGAAGGTGGAAGTGAGGGGAAGGGCCCTCTGGTTGCAGGTCGGTTGTAAGCAAACACTGCCTGCTGGGTGAGTCCTGCCCTGGGCAGGCTTGGGCAGCTCTAGTGCCCCAGCTGTGCTCTGTCACTGACTGGGGCCAGCTCACATGGCACTCACTGTGGTATAAATACGGTGTGTGGTGGGGCGGGATAGAGGAGGATATGGGTAGGCGTCCCATAGTAGGGACTCTAGTAGGGGTCCAACAGTTTGGTGGCTGGAGGCTGTCCTCCTCCAGAGAGGTCTACATGTCGCACCTCCATGGCCACTACAGATTTTCTCCTTTGAAATTCAAAAACTTGAAATTGAGGTGAAATTCACATAACCATATAATTAACCATTTTAAAGTGTATAATTTAGTGGCATTTGGAATATTCACAGTGTTGTGCAACCACCACGTCTGTCTAGTTCCAAAAACATTTTCATCACCCACAAGGGAAACCCAGTACCCATTAAGCAGTTATTCCCCATTTCCCCTTCCCCCAGCCCCCTTGGCAAACACTAATGTACTTTCTATCTTTATGGATTTTTCTCATTATGGACATTTCATATAAATGGAATCATACAATATGTGATGTTTTGCATCTCATTTATTTAGCAAAATGTTTTTGAGGTTCATCCATACTAGTCTGTATTAGTACTTTGTGTCTTTTTATGGCCGAATAATATTCCATTACATAGTCACACCACATTTTGTTTGGCCATTTATTTATTGATGGAAATATGGGGTATTTCCACTTTTTGGGTATTGTGATTGGTGCTGTGACAGCCATCTGTGTACACACATTTGTTTCGGTATCCATTTTCAAGTCTTTGGGTTTATATCTAGTAGTGAAATTGCTGGGTTGTAAGGTAACTCTATGTTTACCTTTTTTGAGAACCTCCAGACTGACTTCCACAGCTCGTGAGTCTCATTTCTCTCATCTAGAAAATGGAGTACACAAAACACTCCACCTCACAGAATTGTTGCAGAGTCAAGGAAAAAATGCTCATGGAGCATTGAGTGCAGTGACAGATGCAAAGCAGAAGTAAATATTTCAGAATGATATTATAATGAGGCTCCTAGGCAGCTCAGTTCATTAAGTGTGTCTGCCTTTGGCTCAAGTCTTAAACCCGGGGTCCTGGGATAGAGCCCCGCATCAGGCACCCAGCTCAGCAGGGAGTCGGCTTCACCCTCTCTTTCTGCTGCTCCCCCTGCTTGTGCTCTCTTGCTCTCTCTGTCAAATAAATAAATAAATAAATAAATAAATAAATAAATAAATAAAATCTTTTAAAAAATTAAGATTATTATTTGTCATGGATACTGTGTATTTACTGAACAGACTACCTTATTTCCAAAAAAGTATTAGAGCTTTGTGGATTTTCTTTTTTCTTTTCTTTCTTTTTCTTTCTTTTCTTTTCTTTTCTTTTCTTTTCTTTTCTTTTCTTTTCTTTTCTTTTCTTTCTTTTCCTTTCCTTTCTTTTTCTTTTCTTTTCTTTCTTTTCTTTTTTCTTTCCTTTCCTTTCCTTTCCTTTCCTTTTCTTTTCTTTTCTTTTCTTTTTTTTCTTTTCTTTTCTTTTCTTTTTCTTTTCTTTCCTTTCTTTTCTCTTCTTTTTTTCTTTTCTTTTTGTAAATATTGAAGATATGAAGCTAAGAATATTCTTTACTCTTAAAAACAATTGGATCCTATTTTGACTTGGTTTACTGTGGTTTGTGAAAGCAAAGAACCCTTGGGATGAAAAGCATCGTCACCCCTTGTGTCTGTGGGTTTCTACTGGGGATGAATTTGTGGCCCTTTCTCTCGCTAATAACTGGTCTCTCTGTAAATGATTCCCTCATAGCAGGGTCATCCTTGAAATACAACTCTAGTTTGCTATGGTGGTCACCACCTCTCACATCTCACCAAATTTGGGCAAACTCTCACAGACTGTTATTTTGACACCTATTTTTTTTTAAGGGGATATGGAAAGGAAGTGTTAAGGGACTTAAAAGATCAGTCACAAGGGCTGCTGGGTGGCTCAGATGGTTAAGTGTCTAGCTCTTGGTTTCAGCTCATGTCATGATCTCAGGGTCCTGAGATTGAGCCCTGAGGCAGATTCCTTGCTCAGCAGGGAGTCTGCTTGTGATTCTTTTTTTCTCCTCCCTCTGGCTTGTGTGTGCTCACTTTCTCTCTCAAGTAAATAAATCTTTAAGTTAAAAAAAAAAAATTAGTCATCACTGGACTTCCAGGGAGTGAGAGAAAGAGAATAGAAGCTTAGTTGTTCCACAAGTGATTTGAGAAGAGCAGGGCCATCGAGTCACTAACGATGAGATTTCCTGTGATGGGTTACAGAGGAATGCGGTCTATGTTCTTTGCAGGTATTCAAAAATTCTTAATACCAAAAGCATCTCACCTCATTCCCAACATGGAATCTTTTTCTCAGTCACAGTGATTACTGACACCATGACACTGTAAGTCATGACCCCTTGAAGGGCCGTTGTCCTTGCTATCTTCCTATTTCTGTTTATTTTCTTAGGGAGTTGTATCCTGATCAACGTGTGGAATATAGAAGGAGCTCCATGAATCATTTTTGAACAAACTTCCCCCTTGATGGCTGCCATTTTCTTTCCTTGGCAGCTCTCAGCTACCTGGAGTTTGTTTGGAGTAGTCATGAAATACACAGCTTTTGGTATTGGACATAGTAGATTTGAATCTATCACTTAGGCGTGATTTGGGGCAGTTTACTCAGGCTACAGATGAAGATAATATTGGCCATTCTCTTAAGAGATGTGGGGAGTAAATGAGAAACTTCCTGTAATGCGTTTGAAAAATGCATGACGCATAAGTTAGATCATTAGATATTGGTACTAGCATTATGGTCTGTCTGGACTTCTTGGCTTTTGTTATCCAGTTAAGTCTTAACTCTCCTAGTAGAAGTTCACGATATGCTTGGTACTTGCAAAGCAAATACTCATGCATATGTGCAAATCCTATCTGAACAATAGGTAGATGTATGGGTCTAAAAATGGGTTGTGGAAAGTGGTGACATATAAATCCTGATTTTGCATAAACCAAGACATTTTCAAAAATGTATATGAAGATAAAAATAGGAAACATTTGGGCAGACAGCAGCAATGTTTTATTAGAATATAATCTCTGTGAGGGCAGAGTCATGTTCTCCAGCAACAAGAATGGTGCTTGGCATGGAGTAGGCATTTCATAAGTTCTGATGGAATGAATGAATATAATTATTACTATGAAATGCCAGAAATACTGCCTATGTTAATTTCAGTCTCATAAGACTGTAAGATGTAATCATCCCTGAATTTGTCAAGCAGAGTTTGGCTGCAAGTTGCCAAAATCTGACTGCAAACAATAAAGGTCTAATTTTAACACTTACTGTAATCAAGAGTCCAAGTGTCACTGGTTATAGTTTAGATGCTGGTTGTTCAGGACCAAGGAATCTGAAATTCTGTTTGCTTTTCCTTGTGCTTCTAAGATGGCTGCTGCAGCTCCAGCTATCACATCCTTGTTATAAATGGGAAAGGAAAAAGAATAAGAACACTCTTCCAGCCTAGAACAGTCCCTTCTAAAGAGATTTCCTTGAAAATCTTGTCTTCAAGGGCTTCTATTTACATCCCGTTGACCACCAGTATTTGTAAGTAAATGGGGAAGAGGGCTCCTTCTTCTCTTTCTTTCTCTTTTTCCTTTCCCTCTTCTGTTCCCAGTTCTTCTTTGTCCCTCTTCTTTACCTTCTCATCCTCTTCCTCCTCCACCTTCTTACCTGGGCACATTATTGACCCCAACAAAGACATAGTTCTGTTGTTAAGGAAGAAGGTGAGACCAGTTATAGGTTATTTACTAGCAATCTCTGTCATGGTCCCCATCTTATCAATGTAGGAAACTGAAGCTCAGCTCTGCTGAGTTCTTTATTGCTTTTGCTCTGGCTTTTGGGGATTCTGTTTATCACATTGTGCATTGACTTCATTGGAGGACCCTCAGGACAAAAACCCTATTGGTAATAATCCTCCGAGTTGTCAATAGTTTATAGAAGCTATAGATTGTGCAAGCAATTATATGTTCTCGTCTCTTCTCCTCACAGCTAAGAAGCTCCAGGAAGTGTAGAAGTCTGCCAGGAAGTCTGTTTGACAATCACTGGGGAATATTCTACTCCAGCTTCAAGTTTTCTTTTTCAAAATTACCTTGCTATATTACATTCATTTTTTTTAAGGCACCTGAAACTATTTTGAGAACACAAAAGGGTATGCATAAGCAACAACAAACATATTCACAAATTTTTCCAACTCTATAAATGGATAAAATAAACACTCTGGAATTTATGTGATAAACTTATATTATGGACAGTTAGGGATGAGTCAGTCTACTCCATCGTCCTAACTCCAAAATCTATCCTTTTCCCTCTCTTGTAGGAATTCTCTACCCTGGCTACACATTGAAATATGCCAGTTTTAAAATACCTCCCTGCTCAGATCATGCCCTACTCAAATTATAAATTGAATCTCTGGAGGTTGAAACATCAGTATTTTTAAATCTCCCCCAGATGATTTTAATGTACATCTAAGGTTGAGGACCACTACTGTTCAATTGCTCTTAAGAAAAATAAATGAAGCATGGAGTTTTCAAAAAAGAAGACTTTTAAAAAATTATTTTAACTTATCCCAGTGGTTTTCTCAACTGCTTCACTTTCTCCTAGTGGGACCACCAATATATAAAGCAGATGGAAGCAGAACTTCTTTCATTGAAGGTAGTATCTGGTGGCAGCGATGGTGGAGTGTGATTCTCCTTTATCACCCCTCAGCCCACCCCACCTCTTGCAGATGGACCCTGTGGACACCCACAAGACAATTATTGACCTACTTCAGTACATCCCCTTGGAGTAAATTTTCTTTTTTTTTTTTTTAACCATTCAACAGACAATCTGGCCATCAATGTAACATGCAGGACTAGGAAAAGTCTCATGCCTAGAGGTGATTATGGTGTCTTCTCCATAAAGAAGAGAAGACACCTCCTATGTAGTTTGTCTTCAAATTTCTATCTCTTTATCTGTGGTTAAAGGACAAGTTGCTACAAAGAGCTCTAGGATCAATAATAGAAACATATAGATATTGTGAAAGTTATGCTTTCTTTCAGCTTACGTGGCCTCTTGTGTGTGTGTATGTGTGCATATTCGGGGCATAGCTAATCACATAAACCCATAAAGCCGAGTGCTCAAACTCAAATGCCTACAGAAGCCAGGCAGAAAGCTGAGCTTCCATGTGTAGGTAGCTCCTGTGGAGAATAGAGAATATATATCCTTCCTAAAGGCATTTGTATTTAACAAAATCTTTGAACTCGGTGTTGGCCAACAAACAGAGTTACATACACACACATTTTCTGGGCATAAGGAATTTTATTGAGGTGCCTGGTGAGGTGGAACTTATTTTTATTTACCTAACTTTATATTTTAGCTTTAGAGACTCAGTCACTTTGTTAGGTGAACCCAGCTAGTGAGTGTTGAACATCATCCTGTTACAAAGAAACAACAGGGCCAAAATGGAGTCACTTTTGCTAAGCCCCAGTAAGACTTGCCTTCTCCTAAGGGAAGATAACCTTGTCTGAGATAATGCACTCTTTTAACTTCCTTGTCCCACCTCAGTCTGCCTCTAAAACCCTTCCATTTTGTACAACTCTTTGGAGCCCCCTTCTATTTGTTAGACGGCGTGCTGCCCAATTCATGAATCTTTGAATAAATCCAATCACATCTTTAAATTTACTGAGAAAACTGAAAAACTCAGTTGAATTTTGCTAACAATTGTATTTTCAGGGCAGAGTTACTCAGTTTTGCAATTGTAAGATGAATGTGGATGCATTTAGTATGGGACCAAATATTTTAAGCCCTGACTGAAGTTGCCCCTCCTAAGCCACCCAGAATCCAGAGTTGATTGCACAGAGTAGGGGCAGGAAAATTTGCACAGGGACCAAGGTATCTCCTAGAAAAACCAGGCTACAACTCAAACCTCTCTGATAGATTGAAATGGTTTTAAGTAACTGGTTGGAAAAAAAACTTGAAGTTCCCCAAAGGGACCGTGTTTTCCAAAAGAGAAGAGGATGGATGAGTGACAGCTCATCTGACACCTAGGTGTGGCTGTGCAACTGGCAAGATCCTTCATTTCTCTCTCTCAATGCCATATTGAAGAAGAATTGACCCTTTTACATGAGTACAGAGTCCTCTAAGCTAAACGTTGTGGTATTGGAGAGCCTCCAGATTGGCTAAAATAGGCATAGGAGTATTTTAATAGTTAATTGAAATTGTGATATCTGTACCTTGAAACTGGTGAAACAGGACAAACTGGTATCAGGATAAAGTTTCTTAATGAAATGAAGACATACATTGCAAATGTACCCCCTTTTGACAAACAGTGGAATAGGTATTGCATGATTTGACTTAAGTCCCTATTATTGAAGAGCTTAATGGAAGGGGGGATGAGGTTAGAGCAGATGGTATGATGGTATGGTGAGTTTAACAGGGTAGTTGAAACAAATACTCAAATAACTACAATTCAAGGCAGAAGGAAAACTACCACAGAGTCATGTACATGCCATGCCATGGATGCTCAGTGGAAGAGGAGAGTCTGTGTGGTTAGACACAGGTTCCCAGCGTTGGAAATAGTCTATCAATTTTTTCATAATGTAACAAGCTGGCAGGCAGGGATGTGGAGTTAAGGAGGTAAGACAAGGTGTGGAACAATCCTAGTGGACAGTGCAGAGGGGAGTCAGCAAGGAGGGACTATCTGAGGGGTAGATAAGTAATACCACATGTTTCCTCTCCTGAGTTTAGAGCCAGTGTAGAAGGAGATGCTTTGTGATTGATTAAGCTGATTGGAAGTGCAGCTTGGGTGTCTGTGCCTTAGCTGAGTTCCATATGACCTGCTTTTACTGAATTAAACATAGCCGTCAAGTTGAAGGCATAGACAAGAGCATTGGTCCTGCTGTTTCTTACAAAGTAGCAGATGAGCATCTTTAAGAGAGGCCAGCAATTTTTACTCTTAACAGAAGTTTTCTCATGGAAATACATGGACAGGAAGACAGGGATTCTCTTCCAAACCTTTTCCAATCTTCTCACCCCAAAACAAAAGAGCAATTAGACCTTCATCACTTAACTGTGCTCAAAAAAACTCAAAGATCCTCTATTGCTCTCTCCCTCTCTCTCATTTTTACCAAAGTAGACCTTTACCATTTATCCATGGTCCATCATGTCATCTTCTAGATTCTCCAGTTTCTGCAATGACGATGTTTAAATAAGTGACTTGTTTTCTCTTAAATTCCATGTTTGTTGGTGTTTCCAAGTGCTTAGAAGCACCAAGCAAGTTATTGCCTTGTTCTTCTCACACTAAAGTTTTATTTCTCACTTGAGGATCATTTCCCACAAAGAAACAGGTTTTATCACTCACTGGAGTAACTGTGTACGTAAGATGGATAGAGAACAACAAACCCATGTGGAGATGTTAATGTTGGGCAGTTAGCTAGACTCGTACACAAAATAAACAACTGAACTGGGCAATCCAAATTTGTAGAAGGGTCTTGAGCTCATTCCTGGATTTGTAAAGCTTCAGTAAAATCTACAAGTTCCCGAGGTATTCATCTCCATGAATTATAAGTAAGTGTTCACATCTCTTTCTCCTCAACTGTACCCAAAGTCCCATGTCTTCTTTAAAGGAATTAAGTTCCAAATGCTATGGCCTGTAATATGCACAAAATAAATATTTGTCAAATGACTGAATGGTCATTTATCAAGCTGCATAGTATTCATCTTGAACATGTCACATATGACAATTCTTGGACGAGGTCATTTAAAGATATGCCCATGTGGTAGAGCAATATCCTAACTCTAATCGCGTGTTATTTATTATCTTGCTATGGTGTATGGAGTAAGTATATAGGAGTTTGTGGACAGTGACAGTCCTATCATCTGTGTTTTCAAGGATAAATGAAGTTTGCCACATTGTACTTACTGTCTTGTCAACATGACGGGACTACTAAGTTCCTATAGGGGTTTTATCATGCAGCAGCTCTAAACCTCTGAAGAGTCCTGTGTGCTATTATTTTATAGAGAATTAGGAAATGTAATAGAGAAAAAAATATATGCCTTAGTTTTTTTTTTTTTTCCTTGTCAGGGTCTTGGGACAAACTAAATAATGTCCTATTGGGATCTCAACAGATAACTCACAGTTTTCTGGGCAGGTCTGAGTAGAATTGGGTTCTATGATCTGCGTCAGTGGCAGATTGTCTCATTGAGCGTTGGAGGATGCCAGACCTTGAGTTGGGAAAATAAGGGTCTGTATTAGTTTTCTAGGGCTGCTATAAATAGGTGACTTAAATCAACAGGAATGTATTCTCTTATACATCAGAAATATAGGTGTTGGCAGGTGTGTTGTCTTCTGGAAGCACTGAGACAAAATGTGTTCTGTGCCTCTCGCCTAGCTTCTGGTGCTTGCTGACAATCTTGGCATTGCTTGGCTTGTAGACACATCACTTCAGTCTTTGCCTCCATCATTATGTGGAGCTCTCCCTGAGCGTCTGTGCCCACACTCCTCTCTTCTTAAAAGGACACCAGTCACGAGATTAGGGCCCATCCAAATCCATTATGATCTCGTCTCTACTTGATTACATCTGCAAAATCCCTGTTACCCAAACCGGTCACATTCTGGGGTTCTAGGTGGACACAAATATTTGGAGGACATTATTCATCCCAGCACAGAGCCCAAGAATCTAGAAGAGCATTACATCCCAGCAAAGAGGTCCAGAGTCGGGTTCTGGGCCTGTGATAAGGAAGTAGGAAGTCAAAGCCAGGCAGAAGAGAGTAAAGACAAACATCTCCATAGGAAGGGATGGGAAGGGGATCCGCATGTATCCTGTGATTATCTTGAACAGAAGCTGTTCTTTCGTTTTAGCTTTGGTGAATCTATGAGGCCCCCTACATCCTTCATAATGTCCCTGGACTGTGTTGCTTTGACACAGATGTACAATTAAACATATTGTTAATTCCCAGAAAAGTTCATGGACATAAAATTGCGAGTGATCAATGTAAACTTTACTGATGATTTCGTAGTGGAAGGCTTTACACTTTGCACCCTACAGCAAACAATTCAAAATTCATAGCACACATTTTTTTCCTTCTTCAAATGTTGTTACTGACAGTTGATCTCTCTTGCCTTCTTCTCTTCTCATTCTAGTGTCTATCTGTAATTCCTCTTCGTGTTATAAATTGTTATTCATAACAATTGAGTTCTCCCTCTGGCTCCTACTCTAAATGCACACACTTATTCATCCAAATATTCTCCAGAACAAAAACTCTGCTATTATCATTACCTTACCTTTTCAGAAGGCAATCAGGGTTAGTGAAGCAAATACTGGGTTTTCATCGTGTCCCTAAATGAGATGGTGAGCTACTTTGATGGCAAGAGCAGTTATTTTCATCTTCATGTCTTCTATAGCACCTCCCACACATTAGGTACTTAATAAAGGCTGGCTAATAACGATACCGTTGATGCGTAAGTCTGTATTTTTGTCTTTCCATTAAAGGTTTGGAGTGCTGTATAGGCACCACCTTAGTTATCTTTTCGAAATGCCATATTTCTAAAGAAGTTGTTGAGAAGCAGAGAAATAATTTTTAAAAAGTCACTTATTCCTCCTCATAAGCAAGTTTCTAAATATATTTGGATTTATTCTAAGATGGAGTCATTCAATCCAAAAATATTTATTGAATGACAACTTTGTGAACATTGGGAGATTCAAAGAAGTATGAGATAGAACTTTTTTTCTTGCACAGGCTTATATTCTAATTGAGATTATTTGTGTGCATGTAGGAGGAATATAAATCCTTGTGGTTTGCTGTGAATAGACATAACATTCAAATTCTCACTTTGCCATTAAGTAGTTACTTGACTTTGAACACATTTTAATATGTCTAAGATTCAGTTTCTGCATCTATAAAATGGGGATGATAATAGTACACAGTAGGTTTATCGGGAAGATAAAGTAAGATACTGCTTCTCATGTGCCAACACAGTATGCACTCGGTGAATGCTGTTATTATGATTGCTGCTTGATATTAAGGATGACAGTAAGTGCTCCAGGGTTTCCAGGGAGATGTCTTTTTTACCAGGAGGGATTAGAAAAGGCTGCAGAGAAGGTTGAGTTTTTGAGGTGGTCTTGTTAAGAAGTTCCAAAGGCTAAATCACGATATTTTGAAGAGATATGGAATTAGCACAAAGGAGCAGAGAAGGCTTGAGGTTTGGCTCAGGCCAAAATGTGAGAAGAAGAGAAAGAGTAGACATTCTGAAATGATGACAGGAAAGTTCTGTGGTCATATGGTTGCATCTCGTTTTCATGTTCCTATCCTCAAGCTGGACTACAGTCATTAGTCATGTACTTTACATTCTGTAGGTGTCATCACCTGGTAGATCCAAGCTGGTAGGAAGCATGAAACTCAACACTACTTGAACTCGTCCAATTAAATAGTCCTGGAGCTTGATGGGTTTTCTGTGAATCGTTGCAAGCACACATTTGACTCCCTTCTAAAAGTTCAGATTAAAAGGAAGCAAACTTCCAAAATTAGAATCGTAATTAAAATTTGACTTTGATCAGTAGCTGCTGAGAGGGTCATTAAGAGCCATGAATGTGCTGACACAGGAGGTTGTTGGGCGGATGAGGTGAGGAGGGAAGCGGGGAGATTGGAAACAAATAAAAAATTGTTAAGAAGCATTATCGAATTGCAAATATCAATTATTATGGGTCTATGGATGAGCGATTATTATATTAAAAACATTCTTGGCAGGCAGCCCGTATGGGCGTAGATAGCTGTGACTCCATCAGAGCTTGGCTTTAATTTGATTTTTGCAAACATGTTTTTGGTTTCTTTTCTTTTGATTGGTTTCGGAGAACGCTGGACAACAGCTGGGTAGAAACTGCATCTAACCCTCCGTAAACCTTGTCAAAAGCTGATTTCTGCCTCCTGCAAAGTTTGGAGTGCGTTGTCTTAGAAGGAGATGTGTGAAGGAGAGAGGAAGGAGAATTGGTGAGGACGGAGGGGTTCTCTTGCTGAGTGCAGGAGAGACAAGGCTGCTCCTCCAGAACCAAGGAGCAGTGATCAAGGGACAGATGAAGGAGCTCAGGGCTTGCTTTTGTTTCCTTGATAAAGAGTAATGACTCACTGGCATGAAGGATGAGGGTCGATGTGGCAAAACAATGCAAGAAAGATAGTGGCTTTAGCTCTCTGTGAGCCAGCTGTGTGTTGTGGCTGCCAAAGAGATGAATATGATCATAGTCTGCAATTATAGAGGATAGAAGAAAGCGAGCATTCCCCTTCCTATGCACACCTGGGGTGACACATTCACTGTTAAGTCACTTTTAAGGGGCTCTCTCCAAAGCCAGCTCAAGGTCACTTCTTCTATGACACCTTTCTCTACTCCATGCTCACCAGGCAGATTCAATCACTGCCATGTTGCGCCAGCTCAATTGTACTACTGCATTCATCACTTTTTGTTGCCATACTGCTTATGTGTTCATCTGCCCTCAAGGGCAGGGTCCATGTCCAATTCAATTTTGTACCCACAGATCCTGGCACTTAGTAGGTACTCAGTACATACTTATGGAATTGAGTAAAACAGACCAGCTGGAGCATATTTAGGGAAGATCAAGTAGAAGGGTTGAAACGAAATCATGTTGAAATCCATCTGGAATCAGGTCATGCTACAGCGAGCTAGTTGACTAATAGTGGGCTTCTCCCCAGGGGCAAAAAGAGGGGCTCATCCCCTCAGAGGTTGTACCACACAAAGGGTCTGTGAAATGCCTAGAAAGAGAGTCTCCAAAGCAAGCCAGAAGCAACTCTCTACCTTGTCTCAAAGGTAAGAAAGAGAGAGGCACCTGGGTGGTGCAGTTGGTTAAGCATCCAACTCTGGTTTCAGCTCAGGTTGTGACCTCAGGGTGGTAAGACTGAGCCCTGCAGCTGGTTCTACACTCAGCTAAGAGTAGGCTGAAGTTTTTTTCCTCTCCTTCCCTCTGCCCTTCCCCACAATCTCTAAAATAAATAAATCTTTAAAAAAAAAGTTAGTAAGAGCTATATGAAGCAGAAAATAATTATAACATGCAAAGAACGGAGTTATGAGTTTTCTTCCTACTTCTGAGTTATTTGGCAACATATGTCCATAGATTTTCAAAGAAATTCAGGTAGCCAACCACTGAGTATATGCCAGAAATGGAAGCACTTTCTGTGGGACTTAGAAACTAATGCCAGTAACTAAGTCCCTGAAGATGATGAGGGTCAGAAACACCACATTATATACCCTGGAAGTCAAAAGTGTAAGTCAGATTAAAGGGATTTGAGATATCTCTGTTGCCAAGAGTGAAAGAAACGACGTGTGAGGAAGAATAAAATTTAGTGGCATGGGCAATTCCAGCTCCCACTCCCTACATGTCAACATATTGATTACTATATACATAGTTTTATAGTTCTCACTGTACAACCTTAACAGACTGTTACAAAAATGCTGGCGTAGAATGGACCAAGAATCTATCATCCTGTAGTTCAGATATTTTCAGTCATACTTGACAGTGGTGGAAGAAAAGGAGAATGAGGGAGGACAAAGGAACATAAGACATATAGTGGAAGCTGAGGAAATGTGAGCTGGTCTCCCAAAGGCCATGTAAAGAAATAAGGAACTATTAAAGAGGGGCATTCTAAGTAGTTACACATACAAAGGACTATACTATTGAAGAGGAATTATACCTATATTTCTCCCAGATGGGTAAACACAAGACCATTGAGGTATTGGACTAAAGTTTTTGATTGCAATTAATGTAGATTGATTCTGCATAATTCTAGGCAAAAATCAAATTTATGAGAAGATGTTGGGTGCTCATAGATTTGAAATTAAAGTTGAAGAATCTGGCCTTTTAGGAAACCAGGATCTTCAAGGTACTGCCATTAGGATGAATTGGTTCCAACCAGTTTTCTTTTCTTACCCCTTTCACTCAGAATTTAAATCCCTGGGTGATGGATTTGGATTGTCATAGTTTGGGTCACGTGAGCACTCCTTAGCTAACTAAGAAGAGGACACCTCACCTCAACTGATGGTCTCATTAAGACAACATTAAATGGGGGAAGAACAATTCCCCAAAGCCCCAAAGGAAAACCAAGGTGCCTTCTTCAGATATGGAATGCAAGATGCAGAGCTAAAGCATTAGTTGTCTGCTGCAAATGCATAGACTCTCCCAGAAATTCCCTTTGACTCCTGGCAATTTGATGGCGATTGAGGGACTATTTGTCAAGCACATTGTAGGAAAGATTCAATAATTGAGTAAATAATCGGACCACATAACCTCCTTTGTAACCCTGAAATTTTATGCCTCTGTGATTTTTGGAAAAAGGATCAAATCACAAGATTCTCTTTGGGAGGAATAATGAAACCATCTTTATTATTCCTATTCACCAGTTCATTTGCAAATATCCAGGATCAACCTGTATATACACAAACAAAAATATATCGATACGCAACCCACAGTGCAAACAGCTTGTAATTAAAGAACCAGACTAATGCAGCATTTTCCCACTTACAACTCTTCCCCACTGCTAGCATTCTTTAAGCCTTCTGTTATCAGGCAATTTAGTTACACACAATAAATACATACACATGTGTGAGGAGATTTAAATATATTTTTCTAAATGTAAATTAAGGATCTTTATACAATTGCTCTGGGTTTTGAGCCTGGTTTATGTTGGCTAAAAATTGCAGCTGAAAATAATTCTCCAGATAAGGTCATTTCTTCTCATTTGAGAAGTACTGGAAAGGCTATAATAGGATTCTTTCACGTTTTGAGATATTTGGGTTCTGTTACCTGACAGATATTAATGACGGTTTCTATTCTGATTATATTATGGGATCACAGAATTCTAAAGGCAGAGGGCATGTTGAGATGTCCTCCTCTCTATGTCCCTGGGACACCAAGAAAATTGCTTTAGGTGGAATGGAGAGACACGTAGCATTTGGAGGCTTGGGCTCTACTCTGAGAAAGGTAGAGAGCATTATACGATCCTAACAAGGTTTTTGTACCATTTCTAAATGTAAGGAGCAGTCTTAGATATGTAGCCCAGGTCTCTGAGCTATTAGATCTTCACGAGACATTTATTGACCTGGGCCTTGACGTGGTTCTCAATTTAACTGCGGTATTTACCTGCAGAATATTTTAAGCTACCCTTTGTGACGGCAATTTACTACGGTAATGGTTCTCAACGGTGAGAAAGGAGAACCCTTAGAGATCTTGGGGACACAGAGCAATGTGTTATATATGATTTTGATGGGACTCCCTCGCCGCACCTCATCACTTTCCACTTGAAAGGAAGTGGTATGGAGGCAAATGCTAGACGTTTGAAATTAAGACAGGTATCTGAAATCTGCAGAGGATGCTGAGACTGAGTGTCTGATTGCCTTAGCATCGGGGAGTAAAAATGGAATGAGACATCTTCGTGTTCCTTTACAGGTCTTCAAAGAGTTGAGAGAAACAAATGAGCTAATGTACATGGCACACTGACTGGAACAGAGTAGGTAGGCAATAAAGGGTATCATCCCTTTATCCCCGTCATCACTCCTGCTTCTTGAGGTACCTCTGAGTGCATCTCATTTGACAAAAAGCAATTTTCTCACATTTAAATTTGTGCCTCACTGTGATAACCGATATTTAAGTTAAAGCTTGGTCTTTATTGTTAAGAAATTATACATCTAGTCTATGCATCTGTGTAGGGGAAGACAAACATTCTTTTCTCCTTTTCCCCGTCTTAGGTTCCTTGGCTGGGGCCCTGTAAATTAGGTTGACAAAAGACAGATTAATGAGAGAAAAACAAACAAAAGTTTATTAACATATGTCACAGGTACACACAAGGGAGCACTCCTTGATGAGTAATTCAAGGGGGGTGGCTAGAACTTGAGCTTATGTTAGCATCTTAATAAAGCATAATAATTTTGTAGAGAAATGACAAGACAAAGAGAAAGGACTTTGAGCTTCAAGGGGTGGCACAGTTTGGGAAGGTAACTATTTGGGAAACTACTGGCAGGTGAGGGGCACGTTTTAGCAAGATTTGTCATGTAGATTCCTTTGGTGTAGTCTCTGGGCTGAGAAAAGTCTAGAGTTGTCTCCAGTGATTAACTTCTGTCCTTCTTGTAGGGGGCGGGGGATGGGACACCTTTATAAGTTATATCCTGCTTTTAAGGCAAATAGAGGCCTGGCAGAGACTTTTTCTTCTATCTGCTTCTTCTTGCTTGCCTTCGGTTCAGAATAATACGTAAGCCAAAGAGCCGTGGTTTGGGGTGGCATATTCTGCGTCTTTGTTTTTCTGGAGTTTTACCGTTCCAGTTTTAGGGAGAGTTGAAGTCTTCATCTTGGTAGCCATTATGACTTGCAATAACCAGATGCCACTCGAGGGAGTGGCCTTCTTCTAAAAGAAAAATGTTTTCCTAGAGTGCAGGATGAGTTTAGGAACCTCAAAGGCAGCCACATACTCAGCATGATTATAGGTTAGGTTTGCTGACCTGATATTCAAATCATCTTCTTTTCATGGGAGGAGTGTTTGGTTGGTTAAAGCATTTGCGACAGCATCTAACACAAACATTCCAGAGAACGTGTCAAAGAGATCTGGAAATGGGAAACGGTCCTCTAAAGGCCGGAAATCAACTTCATCCAAATAAACAGCACCTAAGAGGGAAAGATGGTTCAGACGTGGGGCCCTATATGGATGACTAATCTTCTGTGACTTTTTTTTTTTTTTTTAACACCAGTTCGAGGCTATGAGACAATAGCTGGATTTAGACATCATGTCCTTGCCCCCCCCCCCCCCACCACCACCTGGGCACACACGAAGCATGATATTCAAAGCCTATGGCGCTGTGGCAGGATTATTAGAATTTCTCCATGTGCTAACTGTATCTTCACCCTTTCTCTCTCTCTCTCACTCCAAAAAGCATATCCATGCGCAAATGGATATGCAAAAGGCATTTTCCTTGAGGCAGGGTTCCTCAAAGAGTGGTTTCAGGTAGTTCATAGATAGGAATCAAATAACATTGACGCACATAGTCACTTAATCCTATTTAAATTCTCTTTCAATTCTTCAGATTACATCAAGGGAAAAAACTCAATTTGTTGCTAGTGTTTCTTTAAGCATCTCAGCTCTTACTATCTCCCTTTTGAACAGAGCAAAGACCAGCTCTGACTCAGAGTTCTCAGCTAGCAACAGTATCTAGCTAACACGTAACAACATTGTCTGGGAACTGTATTATTTTTAAGTTTATTTCCTATTTTGGCAAGTGATACTGGGTTTTCATTTATAGTACCGACAAAGCTTCTTTCATAAATAAATTTAAGTAAAAAAAAGAGTCCATTTAAAGGAAAAGATGTAAGTAAATAACAGCAATGTCTCATAATATATAATAGTACAGATATGCTACCATAATAATATGGTTAGAGAGAAAATTCTGATAGTATTTCTTGAAGGATCAAAGTTTCGGAAACATTGGAATAATCTTGAATTGCCCTAATTTTTCAAAAAAATATTTTCAATTTTTATTACTATTGATGATTATCAGTAACAAATTCTTTATGATATATTTTTATAAATGTTTAAGACTTCTATTGAATGATTCTACTTCTGGTTCAGACCCGCTGGCCTATGTGAACTTATCACACAAAAAACCCACAGACGGTTGGACTATTTCTATTTTAATCTGTTGGAACACTTTTCACATCTGTGGTGCTTGTGCTCTTTTTAAAAGACAGTAGCAGCAAATGGCTCTAGAAGGCTCCTTCTCTGCCATGCTTTCGTTCTCTCTTGCACTGTAACCACGCTGTATCTAGATATGCGGATGACCAGTTAACTACACTTTTTCATACGGCACAATTCCTGCCTTTGGAGTGTGAGCATGCTTCCTCCCTGTTCTCAATCTACTGCTTGTTGGCTGACAATGGATTACGATAGAAACCCAATTTTAGGCATAGGTAGCCCGTCTAAGGAAATGTGGGATAGAAAGATGATGGAAGCCTGGGTGTTTGAATGACCAAGTGGAGCAGAGCAGCTCACCCTACTCAATGGCCTACATTGGACCTCTTATGTGACAGAGAAATAAAATCTTTTCCATCATGTTTTAGGCCTCCCATTACGGCAGCTTACTTTTACCTTCATATAGTATTCCTCTACCACCCCAAACCACTCTCGATTAATATTAGATATAATTAGTTGGCATAATGAGAAAAGATGGGAAAGATGTGTCACCTTGTGCCTTTGTGAATGAATTATATTTGACTTCCATGCTGCCTCCATCCTGCTAAGACTCAGAGTGAGTCTGAGAGAAGACCGTTGTGAAGTGGATAAACACATGCTATCACAAAGTAATAAATACCAAATTTGTTGTTTTACTCCTTATATAAATAAGAGGCTGACTCTGGGCAGATTAAAGGGAAACATGTATTAGGAGGATGTAAGAAACCTCATATAACCATGGGAAAACATGAAAGACCCAGGTATCATAAACTAGGTGGACTAGAGCCTAGGCAGAGGGTAGGGGGCTAGGTTTAGAGTAACTACTACCTTTTAGGACTTTTTCCAAGCATTGGAGAAAGCATTTATTCTTTATTCATGCCCTACTCAAGATTCAGAATCTTGGGAGAGAGAATCTATTTGACCAGTCCTATAAGGGTGGGACACCTTCATTGTCAGGTCTGACATGCAACAGAGGATGGGTTGTTCTTCAAAGGGAATTTGAAGTTCTTTTCCTCAGCACTCAGTGGTGCCCTGGAACCAGCTTGTTTTGGCTCATGATAGCTGATGGTGAGCAACTCTTTCCAACCCCACGGTAAGTGACATCTTCCTTGGGGGCGTGCTTGTAAGCAGCCATGCTGGAAGTATTTACACCATGAAAGCGGGCAAATAATACAAATCAGAACTTTTTCTTTACAGAGCCAGTTGTTAAACATTTAATATGACATCACTGCCTATACTCTTTTTCCTCTTTCCTCCTAGTATTTTCTTACCTTTATTAATAGGCTGGCCTTGCATCAGACTCAGGAGAGATGGAAGTTTTCCACTGATTTAGGAAAAACATGTGATGAAATGAAAATTTTATTTCATTCATAAACATGCCTCCAAATCAACAAAATGTATTACTTCATCTGAATATTAATTACATCCAGATAGAACATGAATCTAATTAAAATGACATTCAGGGGTGCTGCTTCAGCTTGTACAACTCTGAGAAAAGCATTTTGCTTTGGTTTGGGAACAAAAACAGTCCTGTTTTGGGGCTCCTGGGTGGCTTAATCAGTTAAAGGTCTGCCTTAGGCTCAGGTCAAGATCCTGGGGTCTTGGGATCGAGTCCTATATCAGGCTCCCTGCTCAGTAGGAAGTCTCCTTCTCCTTCTCCTTCTCCCTCTCCCTCTCCCTCTCCTCCTACCCAATGCTCTTGTGTGCTCTCTCTCAAATAAATAAATAAATAAATAAATAAATAAATAAATAAAACCTTAAAAAAACCCCAACCCTGCTTTAGTTTTTGACTAGTTCTCATCAGATATTCTTTGAACATTTTATACGTAGCAGGATAGCCTTATATATGCTTAGAACCCAATAGCCAATCAGTAAGTATACCATAAATGAGTGAATAACAAAATGATAAGCATTTGAGGGAATATATAGTATATTATACTTCTCTTGTGTTCTTTCAGAGACTTCAGTACAGCACTAAGAATATGACTTAATAAGTACATACTTGGTTTTTAACTTGAATTAGAGAATACTTCTCAGGTAGTTTAATGAACTGGCTAAATGAAACAGTTGGATATTGGGTTAACTGATTTAGATTTTCATTCCTTTTTTGGGGGACATGGTATTTATTTCCTTTAGTCAGTAAGTTTTTATTGAGCAACTGCTGTCTGGCTTTTTAATTATAATATTGAGGGTAGAGTACTTAAAGAATATAATCCTAAACAAAGACTTGAGGCTATGGTAATATTTTGTGAGTGTTTAATTTGGATTTCTAATTCCTAAACAGTTAGTTTTTTGTTTTTTGTTTTTTGTTTTTTTTTTTGTATCCCTCAAATAGAAGAAAGTATTAGTAGTAGAAAGACAGAAATAGAAAAATTTCTGTCATGTGAACTGTTCAGGTCAAAGGTATCTTTCTAAATCCAGAACAATTGTGTCAGTGCCACTATTTGAATGTTGGGGAGACACATATGTATCACTTACAATGTCTCAATGCTGCTCTAAGCAGTTTACAAATTAACTCAATTAACAGGAATACCCTGATTTATAGCTATGAAAACCAAGGTGCAGAAAAGGTTAAGTAATCGATGCAAGATGACATAGATGGTGATGGAAGATCCAGATTTAAATCTAGGTAGTCTAGCTCCAGACACTAAGCTTTTGACCTCACCCTGATATGTCTCCCTGAGATGATGCTAGCATCTGTAACTATGGGGAAAATGCTGAGCAGAAGGAGGTGAGGTAGTGAGTCTTAGTCATACGGGAGCTCAACTAAGTGTGAAGAATGGTCAGAGACATCTTCAAAATACATGCATATGAATGGTTAGAGCAGAATTATTCATGTTCATCCACAATTAGAAAAATAGGCCAATGTCCAACAACAGTAAAATAGATCTCTCAGTTTCTCTCCCTCGCTCACTTGTTTGTGTGCACATTGGAGTATTACACATCAATGAAAATGAACAATTGTTACCCACAGTCAAGTTGGAAAATATCACAAACATAATATTGAGCAAGAAACTGAGATAGAAATAGTTACATGATATATTATTCCATTTATATAAAGATAGAAATTTTTATATAAATGGCAAGACTAATCTAAGGAGGTAGACATCATAGCTATGGTTACCTTTAAGAAATAATTGGGAAGGGACATGAGGACATCTGATTTGTTAGAAATTTTCTATTTTTTGACCTAGTTGGTAGTTACCCAGGTGTGCTCACTTAGTGATAACTCATTGAGCTCTCCAGTTCTGGCTTTTGCCTCTTTTGTATGTGGGTTGTAGTTCAATAATAAGTAAAGAAATATTGAGTAGAGAAATAATAGGAAAAAAGGCAGAAACAGGGTTAGGCTGAGAAATAAGAGTTGAGAATTGAGAGCTAGAGTAGAGAAGAAAAATTATTTATATATATTATATTTATGAAACCAATTGATCAATATTTTTTAAAATTTATTTTTTGTTTTATTTGTTTTTTGGGGCTATGTACTTTTATTTATTTATTGTTTTTCTCTTGATAAGTCTACTCTTTAGTCCATACCCTCTATTTCCCTTATCTTCCACACTCCTTCCTTCTAGTAAAACTCTTAGTTTGTTCTGCATAAAGAGTCTGTTTCTTGATATCTCTCTCTCTCTCTCTCAATCTCTTTTTCCTCCGGTCATTTGTTTTGTTTCTTAATTTCCACAAATGAGTGAAATTATATGCTTTCTTTCTCTGATTTATTTCACTTAGTATTATACTCTCTAATTCTCTTTATGTTGTTGCAAATGGCAAGATTACATTTTTGTGTGTGCATGTGTGTGGCTAAATAATATTTAATATATCTACATTACTTCTTCCTTATCCATTCATCTATCTATGCCTGGGCTGCTCTCATAGTTTGGTTATTGTAAATAATGCTACAATAAGCATGGGGGGGGCATGTATCCCTTTGAATTAGTGTTTTTGTATTTTGGGATAAATACCCACTAGTGCAATTCTTGGATCATAGAGTAATTTTATGTTTAACTTTTTTGAGGACATTCCTATTCCTTTCCACAGTGGCTACATCAATTTGCATTCCCATCAACAGTGCATTACCTCTACATTATTCCCAACACCTGTTTGTGTTTTGATTTTAGCCATTCTGACAGGTGTGAGGTGATATCTCATTGTAGTTTTGATTTGCATTTCCCTGATGATGAGTGATGTTGAGCATCCTTTCATGTGTCTGTTGGTCATCTGGATGTCTTCTTTGGAGAAATGTCTGCTCACGTCTTCTGCCCATTTTTAAATTGTATTATTTGTTATTTGATTAATTGATTTGTATCCGTTCTTTATATATTGTGTATACTAACCCTTTATCAGGAATGTCATTTGCAAATATCTTCTCCCATTCAGTAGATTGTCTTTAAGTTCTGTTGATGGTTTTCTTTGTTGTGCAGAAACTTTTTATTTTGATATAGTCCCAACAGTTTATTTTTTGCTTTTATTTCCCTTGCCTCAGGAGACCCATCTAGAAAAACATTGCTATGGCTCATGTCAGAGAGATTAATGCCTTTACTCTCTTCAAGGATTTCTTATGGTTTTAGGTCTCACATTTAGGTATTTAATCCATTTTGAGTTATTTGTGTATGTGGTAAAAGAAAGCAGTCCAGTTTCATTCTTTTGCACGTGGCTGTCCAATTTTCCCAATACCATTTGTTGAAGGGACTGTCTTTTCTTAATTGGATATTCTTTTCTCCTTTGTAGAGGATAAACTGACTGTGTAATTGTGGGTTTATTTCTGGGTTTTCCATTCTAATCATTTGGTCTCTTTGTTTTTATGCCAGTGCCATGCTGTTTTAATCACTACTGCTTTGTAATATAACTTGAAATCCGGAATTGTGATACCTTCAGTTTTGTTTTTTCTTTTTCAAGATTGCTGTGGCTATTCAACGTTTTTTTGTGGTTCAATACAAATTTTAGGATTGTTTATTCTATCCAGTTTTGTGAAACATGATGCTGATAGTTTGATAGGGATGGCATTAAATCTGTAGATTGGAAGTATAGACATTTTAAAAGTATTTGTTTCTCCAATCAATGAGCATGGCACGTCTTTCTACTTCTTTAATCATTTCTTTAATCAGTGTTTTATATCAATTGATATAAATTGATCAATCTTGTTTGATTTAGCTATTGAGGATTGGAAAATTTTTCTGTAAAGGCCCAGATATCATTATTTTAGGCTTTGGGGACCACAATATCTTTCACATATTCCCTCTCTCTCTCTTTTTTTCTTTAGCAACTCTTTAAAAATGTAAAAAACATTCTTAGCTTATTGGCTATAAAAAAAAGGCCACTTTGAGTGATTATGTTACAACAATGTAGATTCATTAGTTGTAACAAGTGTATCATTCTGGTCATTAATGGGGGAGGCTATGCAGACATGGGGCCCAGAGTGTATGGGTAATCTCTTTTCCTTCCCCTCAATTTTGCTGTGAACCTGAAACTGCTCTAAAAAAAATATAAAGTCTTAATTGGAAAGAAAAGAAAAGAAAGGAAAAAGAAGAGAAAGGAAAAAGAAGAGAAAAGAAAAGAAGAGAAAAGAAAAGAAGAGAAAAGAAAAAAAGAAAAGACGAGGAAAGGAAATGGGAAGGGAAGGGAAGGGAAGAAGGGAAGGGAAGGGAAGGGAAGGGAAGGGAAGGGAAGGGAAGGAAAGGAAAGGAAAGGAAAGGAAAGGAAAGGAAAGGAAAGGAAAGGAAAGGAAAGGAAAGGAAAGGAAAGGAAAGGAAAGGAAAGGAAAAAGAGCATAGGCTAGATTTGACCCTGTGGCCATAGTTTGTTAAAACCCTTAGCTAGTTCATGGTAAGGCTAAAATGATTACAATGCAGTTTTTGCCCTCCCTATTATGTGCATTTATTCATTCAACATATCTTTATTGAATATCTCTCTTGTGCTTTGAGTGGATGAGACAGTCACATAAACCTGTAAATTACAGTACCATGTGATAAGTACCCTAACTGAGTACAATGTCAGTGCTTGAGAAGAAAAGAACATGTGATTTTCTTTGAGGTTAAATTCTAATTTATCTGGAAGTAGGTAGAGATGAACCAGCTAGAGAAAAAGGTGAAGGCATTCTGTGGAGGGGATGCATCATGACTAAATCCACATTGGCATAATATATACATAGATGTATGTGTTAAGTTTATTGTATTATATAACTGTGTGACTGGAACATCACATGTATAGGAGGCCAGAAGACAAGGATAGAGTGTTTCCCAAAGTTTTTCACATCTACCTTATTTGTTTGGAACATTGGGTTAAACAGGTAAAGTCACTTTACCCAGGGATTCATGCTTCCCCTGCCCCCACAAGATCGCCCTGAGACCTGAACACAGCACCCTGCTCATTTAGGTCCCATGGTACTCCAGTTGAGAATTTGTACAGCAACAAGGAAAACGCTGAGCCAGCAGGTGGGAGTTTGGTCAGCGGGAGTTTTGGTGGCTTTGCATTGCCCAAGGCAGAGGCTCAACTTTTGCTTCTGTCATTTACTTGTTGGATGACCTAGGCAAGTTGTTTTGAAATCCCTTTTCTTCCATTTCCTCCTCTTTGTAAAATTCTGATAGTACCTGGAAGGGATCTTGTGATGCTTAACATTAATGTGATACTGTATGTATAGCTTTCGTTGCAGAGTCAGCACTCAAGAGATTATTTATTTCTTCCGCACATCCTTCCAATCTCCCTATATCCATACTAAAAAAGTCCCTTGACAAGAAAACTCATATGCTTGCCAGTCTCTAAACCCACTGCCTGGGGATAGTGGAAGGGCTTTTCTGACGTGGGGAGAAGGATAAATGAAGAGAAACCATAAAATAATGAGTAAATCTATTATTTTGGCTCTCTTACTTCAAATGGAGACTTTTCTTTGGAAAGAGAGAGGTCACCAACTCTTAGGACACTTAAGTATGAGTTGTAATATCTATGTTAGGAGACATCTTTCTTTACTTTCATCTCTCCCTTTTTTCTTTTCTTTTTTATAAGCCAAGGGTGCAGGGGCTGAGTGGGCTGTGCCCTGGAGGTGAACTGAGGACTCTGGTTAAACATGGCTTGGAGGAAACTCATCAGCTGACTTCAATAGAAACATCTGTGAGTTCATATTGGCCAAGTCCCTAGAGATTTCTTCACTGCTGAACATGCTACTTCCCAACTGTTCAAGATAGTGGCTCAGAGCTGTGCACATATTTTGAGATGCATTCTGCTGATTGGATTATTTTTAAAGCCTATTTCTTATCTAAAGTATTTCCTTTAATTGCTTCTTTTTGGCCTGATGCTAGGTCTCAGTGAGGTTGTTCCAAGTCTAGAATCACAAAATAATACTCTCCAAAATTGGAAGTAGCCACCCCATCACTTTCCAGATGAGGAAATTGACACCACTTCGATGAAGTTGCTCAAGTCACACAGATATCTCATTTCTTCTCCCTTTCCTTCTTTCTCCCTCTCTCCTCCCCTTCCTCTCTTCCTTATTTGCTGAACAATTCCCAGATGCCATGTACTGTTTTCACTGCTAATGTTACAAAAAGACATGTAATTGAGCTCCTCATCTAGAGCAGCAGCCGTGATATAAACCAACTATCATTGTAGACATGATAAGTGATTGCACAGAGAGACACAAAGGATTGGAAGAGAACTCACAAAAGGGTCAACTATATTTGACTTGGAGGGTCAGGGGAATTGACTTGAGTAGAGTCTCAAAGGTGTGTGGGTTGTAAGTAGGCTGTGAAGGCAGTGAGGTATGAGAACAGAGATGAGAAACGATCTTCCAGACAGAATGAAGGGTACAGGTAATAGCATTAGGTGAACACTGTATTTTCCTGAATTTATTTATTTGTGGAGAGAGAGAGAGAGAGAGGGAGAGAGAGAGAGAAAGAAATAGGTAAAGAGAGAACAGGAGGGAGGAAGAGAGACTTAGAGAGAGAGAATAAAAAATTCAACCCGAGCAGTAGCTGTTCCTGCTCTTTCAGTCCATGCCTGTTTGCTGGGCCTCTCTCCTTTCCCCAAGGGAGTCATAACTGAGTCTCATACTCATGGAATAAGAGGACCAACCTCACAGTCATCAGAGGCATGTGGGAACATCTCACCAAACCAGGGAGAGCACCTGTTGGTTTGACTGTACATGACTTTATATGCTGAGTGTAGAACTGAAACCCTTGTAAGATATTTTTCCTTTTAAAAAGGCATTCCTACCACGTACTTTGTCATATGGGTTTTTGTTAAGGAGAACTAGTTTCCTGGATTGGCTTTAGGAAATACCATCCTTTCTATTGATTCAACAAAGATAAATTTTATGGCTGCCATGCACCATCTTCTCTGATCTCTTTTATTGGAGGTTCTGTGGTTGAAAGAGCTGTGAAGTCAATAAGCAAAGTTAACTAAGTGCACAACTTTTACTTTCCTGACTCCATCTGGGAACCCGGAGCCCTGTGATCCTGAGATACAGCCTCCCCATAGGTCATGCCCAGGGGCTTCCATTATCTCTAAGCAGCACACACTCCAGAACATCTTATTAATGATATTTAATTATGTTGAAATTAATGATGTTTTTCACCTGATCCTGGGCTGATTTTACAGCTCAGAGATAAGCTGGGGCAACTTTGGCTTTTCTGTCACTCCATCTCAGCAGTCAAGTGCCCTCTTTTATCTTTGTTCACTTTCTGCTGTTTCCAAGTGCCCATTTTCTCCAACCGCACTTCCTTCTCTGACTACCACCCCTCCCCTTTTCAGAAATAATTAGCTACTCCAAGCCACAGAAATGATCCGTTTCCACATGAAGTCTTCTGATGATGTGGACAATACGGTTTTTCTCAACAGAGTTTAATTTGCATAGATCCTGGCCGTATCTTCATTAGGTCTTAAAACACAGAGACTGTCAAATGAGCACTATCTGATAGCTCAAACAATACAATAGTTTTAGAAGACTCTAATCTCATCATTGTCAACTGGAGTGCTCTGGGTTTTGCTGAGGAAAATCTTTCACAGGAGTGGCGTGGAGCATTCAGTTCTCAGGTTCAGGAATTCTTTATCATTTCCCAATGAAAATAATGGGGATTGTAGATGGGATTTACCGAACTTGAACTGCATTGATGGTTTTTGCTTTGTTTGAGGAAAAACAGGTGTTTGGGGGAATTAAACATTTCTGTTGTGAACTGTAATATAATAGCATTTAGAATGAAATGTTTAAAAACTGAGTATAGGGCATAATGATGAAAGGGAATTGGATTTAGGAAATTCTTTCAGAGTTCAAAGTTTTATGCTATTTCAAGGATTCAAAGAGTAAATTAGAAATATACTCCTTTTAGATTTTTTTTTTGTCTTGGGAGAGGGTAAGAAATGCAGTCCTTGAAGGATGCTTCATTGTATTGACCACCTAACCACTGATTTATTAGGGCAGAAAACCAGAAGCATTACATCAAATAATTTCCCTATTTATTTCTTTCTCTACTTAAGCTCTTCCTTAACCTGCTCTCTGCACCGCCCCCCCCCAAACAAGTCAAACTTAATACCAAAATAATAACAATAATTAAAATATTGCATTGCATTTATTCATATAGGTTTCAACATATTGAGTAATTGAAAATTTCTCAGTTGTCTCTGCATCTGATCCTAGTCTTTTCCTCCATAGTCTTTTGGCTCAGTCATTGATTCGTTTGTTCATTGAACACCTTTTTATAGCTATCTGCTAGATAACAGATATTATGATAGGCAGTAGAAAAACAATAGTGGGCCAAATATAGTCTCCATCCTTACAGATATTAGGATCTAGGAGAGGAGGCTGACATTCATCTATAAGTCATATCCATAAAAATATAAAATTATAATTGAGTGCTAAGAAGGTGTATCGTGCCAGGAGAGTATATAGAGTGAGGTCTAACCCAACTCAGAAGACTAGGAAAGCCTTTTCTGTAGAAACTTCTATGGAGCTGAGATCTAAAGGAGCAACAGGTATTCATTGACCAAAAGAAGGTTGTAAGTTGAGTGTTTCCCAAATGGAACATACTACCCATGCATGGATCCCACAATGAAAGGGGAAATGGTGAAATAGTGTTACTCAAACTTATTCTCTTTTGACAAGATTTTGGGTGTCTTTGGCTATTTCTCCTTTCCTTTATGAGTGATGACACCCTTTGTACTTCATATTCCTAGGGGTGACATTTTTCTCCTTGAGAGCTTGATTTTTGAAGGAGAAGAGGAGAAGGCTAGGGCATCTTTTCTGATGTCAGCCCTTTTTCTTTCTCCTTTATTAGCCTTGTCAGTATTGATAAAGGAATATTAGTCTAACAAGATCCTGTCTGCATGTGAGCAATGAGAATGTGTGTGATGAGTGTAGTCATCCAGGTACGATTTTCTAGTTGGCAGCAAGCTCAATGGGAAGAGTCCTAGGGTTAGACTCAAAAAGACTGGACTTTGCAGGACAAGGCATTTAACTTCTCTGAGTCTTAGTTTTCCTCATCTCAAGGGTGGTTGTGAGGTCCAGATGATATAGCAATGCCAGAGAACATAATATGTAAGGAACCATTATATTGCAAGTACTTATTTAGAAGTTCTGGGAAAAATTCAGCACACTTAGCACACTTTTTCAAATGGAATCTCAGAATGAAAATTTTATCAGTGACCATATATATATATATATAATATTTTATGTATGTTTTTAAATTGCATAATGATATGCTGTCTCCTCAAAATAAGACTTGGATGAAAGGACGGCTAGAGGGCCTTGTGTTTACTGGTGAAATGGATCTTTGGGACAGTTCTCACCAACTTGACTCTATGGAAATTCTTAGTTCAATTCAGTCCAGTTCGTGGACATAGCAGGTATATGCCAAAACAGATGTGGATTACTCTCTGAGGTGATTCAAATCTTCAAACTACTTCAACTGAAATATCAAGTAAGTGAAGTAAAGGGTCATCCATGCTTTACACAAACAATTGATCAGGATACGTTTCCTCTAGATCTGACACTGACAAGTTTTAAGATCTTCTGTGCCTCACTATTTCTATCACTAAGGGGACAAGAAAGGAGAGAACATCTAAGATTCATTCTGGCTCTAACATTCCATGCTAAAAATGTCTTTAATCACTATCAAGAGGCATTATAGTCCAACAGACTGAATTTTATCTCTCTCTCTCTTTTTAGAAGATAAAATACTTTAGTGTGCATATTACCTACAGAATGAAGAACAAATTTATAAGCATCTGCTGGAAATTTCAGGGGAGGGAGATCCTGAAAATTTTCCATTGAGCAAGGAAGGAGGAGTAGAAATTACCTCGACAGGACCCATTATTACTAATTTGAGATTTATGAGAGGTCATTGATAACAAATTTGTCTGCATAATGGAAGCTTTGTACCCTTCCACTGATGCCTCTCCCTTACCTCCCCCCCCCTCACCCCTTACCTTTGGCAAACACCATTCCACTCTCAGTTTCTATGATCATCAGACTCGAATTTCTAAACTGGCTCTGCTATTCATTGTGTGACCTTGGGCAAGTTACCTAACTGCTTTATGCCTAGTCCTTTCATAAAACAAAAATAAAAATACTCAATTCACAGAGTTTCCATGAAGATAAATTGGCATGAAAAAATGAAATATTTTTGAGAATCTCATGTGCATATTAAACGCTAAATAAATGTTTATGTCCTTGCCTTTTGTTTTCTTTCCCACTTAAGTTTGTATGAGTATTTATGATCTTAAGAGATTTTGTAGTTTAACTGACCTCATTTGAGAACTTTTTGGGTGGAATGAAGAGCCATGGAATTCTGCACTACTCAAAACCAGTAACCACTTATGACATATAAAAAGCTTGAATTTCCTCAGCTGTCTGAGAGTGAAATAAATTTCCATTGCATTCAATGCTTCTACTTGCAATCATTAGGGATAAGTCTTATGACTCACAATATTGCTTTAGTTTGAAATATAAGGAATAAAAATGCTTAAGAAGATAAGGGGAAAATGAGGGGCGTCTGGATAGCTCACTTGGTTAAGCAACTGACTCTTGATTTCCACTCAGGTCATGATCTCAGGGTCATAGAATTGAGCCCCACCTTGGGCTTCACGCTCAATAAGGAGTCTGCTTGGGATTTGCCCTCCCTCTATTTCTACCCCTCACCCCACTCATAAGGGCTCTCTCTCTCTCTCTCTCTCTCAAATAAATGAATAAATCTTAAAAAAAAAAAAGTAAGGGGAAAATGAGTATGAGATATTAAGTTTCCTATTCATTTTGGAAAAAACTTAATGTGCTTGTTTTTCAAAGAATTGCTTCTTCAGGAGAGAAAGAAAAAAAATCTATTAAAGGGAAAAAAGTTTCTAAAGAAGTTGAGCAGTTCTTTTTATTTTCTTAAACAAATTCTTACTGCCAAGTATTGCCTCTTGAAAAACACGGTTAGCCAGCTATAAAGTTGTAATAGAAAATAGTAAAAGCAATGAAATGTACAATTAAGGATCACACACCCCAGATATCTTCTAGTTCATTAGTCATCCTCCTATCTCGGCGAAGGAGGTTTCTCCATCCCTGCTCTTTACTCCTTGGCTCAACTACAGTGGAACCGATGATAAGGTTCACTCTTTTTTATAGTGTTTCCTTGCACAAAGCAATGATCTCTTAAAGATGAAGTTTAATGCTCCCTCAGGAAATGCTGTCCATTTTAGACTTCTTTTCTGCTTGATAGCATTCTCTTTTTCTCAGTGAACATTGGAAGTTAGATCAGTAGTCATAGGGATTTTACTGGATTCACCAGCAGAGGGAGTTCAAACCAAGTTGTGGGAAATTTGGGGGGGAAGGGGTTGTTCTAGAATTTTTGATGGTGCTCTATACCATGGACTGAATTCAGAGAATGGAGGAAAGCGGTAGCCAAATATAGATACATGTATTCATTGATTCTTTCAATGAATATTGAGCTAATGTAGATGCTGACATGCAAAAAAAAAAAAAAAAAAAAAAGAATAAGAGAGAATCTGTTCTTCCCTCAAGAGTTTATAGTATGGTGAAAAAAAAAAAAAAAAGCCTAAGTTAAAAAAAAAAAAATCAGCTCTAATGCCCCGTTGCTGGTATAATTATAGGATGTGAACAAGATGCGGGAACTGCTAATCTATACCGATTGGCGGTGGAGGGTGGTCATGTGTTCGGTGTTGGAGAGTGATGTGAAGTCACCCTTCTATCCACAGGATTCTGGTGAGCCAGAAAGGTGGGGCTATAGATTCCATAAGCCTGGGAATGGGGTATTTAGCAAAGGTCCTAGAGACCTCAGGGGCTTCTAATTTTTTCTGCCATCAAATAGCTGTGACCTTAACCACTCACATAATTATGGAGAGCTTTCATTTATTCAGCTATAAATGAAGTGGGGTTGGTGGCTAAGTACTTCTGTTTTTAAAAGATTTATTTATTGGAGAGAGAGGGAGAGAGAGAGAGAGAGAGGAAGGGAGAGGGGTGGAGGGAGAGTCTTTTAAGCAGACTCCATGCTGAGCAGGAGTCTGATCCAAGGGTTGATTCAAGACCCTAAGATCAGGATCCGAGCTGAAACCAAAAGTCAGTTGCTTAATTAACTTGTGCTACCCACGTGCCCCAGTAGTTAAGTACTTTAACTTCCCTTCTGTGAGGGATGCATAGAGGATGGCAACAAGAGATGGGGATGGAGGACAGGGGACCCTGGCCTGTTGTAACTTACCTGGGGGCAGTCACCTCCTTGCCTTTTGGTTTCCTACCCATCTCATTATCTGGCACTGTGGTGTTCTCAAACCAAAATCTCCTCAAATTGCTCTTCTACATTGATGGCTTAAGCTGTTAGGATTGTTCTTCTTAATGTACCACTCAAACCCAATATTCACAGTATTATCACATCCATTTTCGTTTAAGGGACTGCCCTCTGTGTTTTTACAGGCACCTATATTACCTCCAGGATAAGAAGTGTAACTGTGTATTGTAATGGGTTAGTTGTCCTGCCAACTTTTTGAAGAGAGGAGGAAGTCTTAGTAATCTCTATTTCCAGCACTCAGCACAGAGCTTGGAATGTAGTAAATGCTTAATGAACATTTGCTGGTTGAATGCATGAATGAATGAATCAATGAGCGAATGAATTCACATTTTGCTGAAAGTCTGATGGTTATAGACAGTCTCCAATTTCACCCAGGTTATAATAATATTGAGCACGCAGTTAAGCTGCAGGCATAGCTGTGATCTTTACTTCAAGCACAAATAGCCTTCATTTTGTAGAATTTTGTGGAAAAGTGTAGTCTCATAAAGATCTCCTGAGATTGATTTGTCCCTTAAATCTGTATCTGTGTCAAAATGCCACAAATGAAGTTCAGCAGAGAATGCAGTAACGTTATTCAGTGTGGGTAACAAGAAAGTATTAAAGCAAGTCTTTCAGGATGACTAGGAAATGTGAGGTCTAATGACCTTCCTTGTAAGGCTGGATGAATTGACTCTTAGGTGGAGAGGCAGGTCATACCTCTTTCAATAGGATCCTTTTCCCTCCTTGCCTGTTTTGAATAATTTTCCCTGCCTTTTCTCCACTTCTAATCCTTTCTAACTTGTACTATATTCTAAGACTTGGGGCGTATAGTCATTGACTTATAGCAACATTTACTCGGTTGTGTTTACACGCACAACTTTAACATTAGCAATGATAATATAACTGATATAGTTGAGTGCTAGGCTAAGTGCTTTCACTTATGTTATCATATGGAAGTTCTATATTCTTGTAAAGAAAATATTGTCCCTATTTTTTTTAAAGATTAGAAAGTTAGAAGGTAAAAAAAAAAAAAAACAAAAAACAGTGGGAGTCAGAGTTAGAACTCACACCAAAGTCTAGCTTCGATATCTGTATTTTCAATTATTTCGTGTCATCTCACAATATTAAAGTCTTGATAAATGGAATAGATTAGTCTTAGAATCAGAAAATCCAGTGAAATAAAGAGACAATTATAAATGGTCAGTACACAGAAACATGATTTAGTTGCCTGCATTTGTGGCTTCTGAAAATTCTGTGAGGTGCTATGATAAATCTCCAGATATTAAATTTTCCCACAAAAAATTAGCGATTGAAGGAATTTTGGAATTCACGTATTCAGATAATTTTTACTGAGCATCTACTGTGTGCTAGCTTTTTGAGCTTAGGGCACAAGAGAACAGAACAAAATCACTGCTTATCAAATTAATTATATAATTAATGAACAACGTGGACAAAATCCATATTCTCATGGAACTCTTATTACCATTATTGTCTCAATTTACAATTCAGGTGGAAGCAAATTATCCCAAATTATGTAGATAATTGCCTCTATACCATTTCACTACTCCTCTGTACTTGACTAGTCTTAAACACCCACTGGGACTTCATATAAACATTTCTTTGAAAAATAACTAAATTTGGAGACTGGAAGGTAAAGCAAAGTATCTCAAATTATTTTTTGGGTCCCAGTTCTGTTTCTCAGTGGACGATATTGAAGTAATAAAATTTCTGCTTTGGTAAAATGGTAATAATCCTTTATGCTCCAATATTATATGAGAATTAGGGGACTATTGACAATAATTATGCCCCAAATGTTTGTGCATGATTTAATGAACCAAATATTTGCTTCATTAGTTCACCCATATTCCACAGGTGTGAACAACGTCCTCAAAGATCATCAATCTGCGGGAGCTGAGCCCCTGTGGAAATGGCAGATCAGTAGCTCACAAGACATGCCATGTTATTTATTGAGGAAACAGCTTTTTTTCAGAGGGAAAATTGGCCTTCTAGATATCCTGCATTCATCCGCTAATTGTTTCTTCTCCTTTCCATGCCTCTAGGTGCCGGTAGGTGAGTTAGTCTAAGGAGAGTGTAACTTTTTGTAGTACAACTTGAAATCTGGCATTGTGATGCCCCCGGCTCTGGTTTTCTTTTTCAATATCCCCCTGGCTATTCAGGGTCTTTTCTGATTCCACACAAATCTTAAGATTATTTGTTCCAACTTGCTGAAGAATGTCCATGGTATTTTGATAGGGATTGCAGTGAATGTATAAATTGCTCTGGGTAGAGGGCAACTTTTTTTTTTTTTTAAGATTTTATTTATTTATTCATGAGAGACACAGAGAGAAAGCGAGAGGCAGAGACACAGGCAGAGGGAGAAGCAGGCTCCCTGCAGGGAGCCTGGCATGGGACTCGATCCTGGGTCTCCAGGATCATGCCTTGAAGGTGGTGCTAAACCGCTGAGCCACCCGGGCTGCTCAGAGTGCAACTTTTTATCTAAGAATGGCCACTCCTTATCAAGCAGCATCACTTGGTGGACAAGATACTTGCATAGCTCCATTTATTGATAATGACAGCATATTGTAGGTATGTGGCCCATTACCTGCAATCCCAGGGATGCTTGGAATTTAAAATTTGTGGCTTTGATTTTTGGAGTGATCTCGGCCATCCATGGAAGGTAGTATTAGCTTAATTTTGTTCATATGTGAATTCATTGTCATTGAAGGCAAATACGTAGGATAATTGAAACACACATGGCAGGTGATTTAGTTTCTCTGAACACATATCAACAGAGGACCTCACAAAAATTCATATCCTGACTCCCTAGGTCCAGGGAGGGGCATGAGGTTCTGCATTTTTTGGGGGGTGCCAAGGAAACTGGCTTTTAGGACACATTTTAAATGGTGAGGTTGCCTAGTGAGTCTGATGGACAATCCATGAATCACAGCTCAAGGCAGCTTTGTTTTCCCTTTATTGTTGCACGCCCAGTAATTTTAACTAAGGCTTTAAAGAAACAAATTGCAGATTTATAGTTGTAATTAAATGCATTTTAGGAAGAGAATATATGCTACAGTAATGTTCACATATGGGATTAAGAAGCTGTCTCTTGAGATATAACCCTTATCGATGTCAGCGGTTCATTGTGTACATGTGGGGAGCTGCTTTACATACATTATCTTATTTGGGCCTTGTCACCTCTGTGAGGCAGACTAGATCAATATTTTGCTAATACACTTTTATGGATAATACAAGTGAGTAACACAGCAGCAAGTGACACCCCCAAGATACATGGAGTATTGTGACAAAGCGGGGTTTCTCAACCTAGGAATCCCCATTCTTAGTCTGGTGTCGGATCCATCTAACAAAATGGTTTTCATTTTATCCTTCTAAAACCCTAGGGATTCACTGCCTTGCTTCAATGTATGTTCAAACTAAAATTATCACATATGTTTATAATATATTTGCCTGTGATCAATGTCGTCACCATTATCACCCATAACAAGCATTGCCAGTGATTCCGATGAGCACTTATTATGTTTAAAGAATATTTTGTGTGTACAAACTGGATATACAAAGGAATATGGGAAGCAAAGCCCCATACAAATGATTTTAATAACAACCTAACAGAGGAGATGTGAAATATCAAATTACAAAAATTAAATTAAATGAGCTAATGCAGTTTTGTTAGATGCTTAGTATTTAATGAACATTTAAATAATATTACTATCAAACAAGTGTCTTAATAATAAATGTGATAGAATATTGAAGTGTTTAGTGGTCAAGGAAAGCTCAATATAAAAGGCAAGATTTTTAGTGGTTCTTGGAAAGGAGTAAATTCACAGTGGTCAAAAGTCAGGGTCTGGAGCCTGGTTGCTTGGATTTGTATTACAGCCCAACCACTCCCATGCTGTGCGAATTTGGTTAAATAACTTGTGTCAGTTACCCTGAGAAGTAACTCGGAGCTTAGTTTCCTCATCAGTAAACTGTCAAGAAAATAATAGGTTCTATCTGGAAGGGCATGCAGAGAATTAAGGAAGACATGCAAAATACTGAGTATGTTGCCTTGTATGGGTAAATGCTCTGTAGTCAGAGCTGATTTTAGTCAGCATTTACTTTTAAAGATAAGGCTACTGAGTCACAGAGAGATTGAGTGACTTTTCTTATTTTGGGAATTGTGAAAACCCTGATTAAAACTCAGACATCCAGCCCCAAACTTGTGTGCTTTACTAAACTACACCAACTGTACAAATGTCAGTTCTACTACTACTATGATGACTGCTACTACTACAACTGTGACTACGGCATCTATGATAATTATGACAACTAGTATTGTTACAACTATGAATGCTACTGTGACTACTAATACTACCATGACAAAAACATACAACTATGACTACTACCACTACTATGATTACTCTGCAACGAGTACTAGTGCTACTACAACTATAACTGCTGCTATTACTACTGTGATGATAGTGATGACAACTACTACTACTACTACAACTACTGTAACTATGACTATGATGGATGCTATGATTACTACTACTACAATTACTATGACTACTCTGCTATGCCTAGTATTGCTACTACATCTATGACTGTGCCTGCTACTACTACTACCACAACTACTACTATTTTTGTTGTTATTGTTGTTGTCATCCCTATCAAATGCCATTAGAAATTTAGGAAAGCCGACGAAAGAAATATGGAGAGGGGTGATCCTAGTGTGATGACAGCCAGAAAGGTAGAGATCCGTTTGGCCTGAGACAGAGGCCTGATTGAGGTGGCGGCCTGTGGGGAGAGGCAGTAGGAAACTAGGCTGGCAAGAGAGGTTGACATCTGGCCACAGAATATCTCTAGCATCACGCTATTAAGACAGGGCTTTGTTCTAAGGAAAATAGTGGATTTTGAATCTTTTGGGTAAGAGAATAACTGAGTTGCATCAATGTTTCAAATAAATTAAAGTGGATGGGTGGGGGTGGAAGCAAGGAGGCCAGTTAGACATCTAAGAGGTTGCTGGTGCATTCATCCATTTGTTCATCCATTGGCAAATTACTATCTACGTGTCCCGCCCAACCCCATGGCACATTGGGTGTAATAACTAAAACAGCCTGCGTTGTGTTCACAGACCCACAAACACATACTCTGTTCACTAAGAGACGTACACATAAAATGTGGCTATAAAGTAATGAGGCTAATTGCACAAAGCTCTCATGGAATCTATCTTATCACTTGATAGCCTTGGCTCGTATAAGAAATCTATCATAAACTAAAACCCGAGGAATCAATCACACTCTTTAGAAGTTCTTCTAAAGACTCACTTACTGGGTATGTGATGGAAGGAACTTTTATGGTAGGGAAATTCCTATCAGTCACAGCTTTTATAACTGCCTATTGATGATATACACAACTCCATAATGGCAGTGCTAAAATTGGCTTTTACTTCCTTAAACCATCATTGTATTGAACCATGTAACCAGAAAATCACAATGTGGTGATCTTTCTCTACACTAATCCTTCCATGAGTGCTTAATGACTTGTCTGTTCATCTTGGAGATAATAAACCTTGCATTGAAGCAATAGCTGTCTTGGTGACTTTGCATAAATCATTATTTGTAAAAGTGAAGGAAAACCTATAGATAAGAGCCAAGGACTGAGATTGCTCAACTTTCAAGAATTAGCTCTGATAATTGCTGCGACTGCATTAGGAATGCACTGAGCAAGTACATGCAGACCAAAAAGTAAATATTATCTCTCAAAGTGATCAATATAATAACTTCTGGCATAGGAAGAACAATTATTAAATATTCTAGCAAAGTTTGTCTGAGCAAAACAACATTGTAATGAAGGCTGATAGGGCAGAAAATGGGAAGCAGGCAAAGAACCATGGAAACATGGAGAGACTACTAATCCACAGCTAAAAATCCAGCGACATGTAAGAAAGTATAGGTGGAAAATAGAAATGTTATTAGTATGGAACAACCTACAATTTTAAGACTATTTATTTCAAATAATTTGAAGAAAATAGTTTCAATTAAGATAATTTTATCAAGGCAGGAGACCCATTGGTTTCTCAAATGAGATTTGTACTCTCCTGTTTTTCAGGTTCTTCCTTCACACCTTGAGTCTCTGCTAAGTCACTCCATTTCTCAGCATTCTACCAAGCTAAGAGAACACAAACATTTTCTTGAAGCAAATGTGGATAGATATTTTCCCCCAAACACAGATTCACAAGAAAACAAGGAAAAGAGAAAAAGAAGAGAGAATAGGACATAACATTATACTGAAATGAGTTGCCTGATTTCCATTACATTTACCCCAAGTTCTTTTAGTCTCTTGTCTCAAGGGCTGATATTGTTCAAAAAGCAACATGCCGACAGGCAGGTAGCTTAGCCAGCAGAAAATACCCTGGAATTAATCAAAAGTCAGCAAGAAATAGAAGAGTAGCCCCAGAAACAGAAGAGTAAACAATACACTGAAAGTTTGAGGCTGATACAATATCATGCTGATGGGTTAGCAAATGTGTCGGAGTCTGCGCAGGGAGACCATCTCCCACTCACCACCCTACATTTCAGCATTTCATGGTTTCTCCTCTTTACTCTCTTTTCTGCTTTGTTGTTCTTGCCTACCCCCTTATACTCTTCCCTCTTTTCCCCCTCCCTCCTTTCTTTCCTTTCTCCCTTCTTCCTTCCTATCCTCTCTTCCTTTCTTCCTAACTTCCTTCATCTTTCTTTTCATTCCTCCTGCTTGGATTATTGCAATGACCTTCTTATTGGTTTCACTGATTCTACCTTTACCCCTTCAGTTTGTGCTCATAGCCAGAGAGATCCATGTCTTTTTAGGACATAGGTCAGCTCACATCTGCCTCTGTAAAGCATCCTGCCTTGGTTTTGCCTTTCTTTCAAGTCAAATGAAAGCCCATAGAGAGGCTATGAGGTCCTCCATGATCCAGCCCTCCTTTCAGTTGTTGAGATCACCTCTTCCTTCTCCCCTCCACATGAGTCAGCCCCACTCCCAACATGGTGGTTTTGATTGGCTTCCTCCCCAATATCTGAATGATCGACTCTCTGCATAAACCTTACCTACTCAGTTACCACTGACCACCCTGTTTAAAGCTGAAATCAAGCTTCCTTCCCTCCCTCAACTCTGGCACATTGTTGATTTCATTTACCCTATTCTTTCTAACATATTATACTACTCACTTATTTATCACGTTTATTGTTTATTATTTTTCATCTTTCACTGGAATGTAAACTCCATTAGAAAGGGATCTTTGCCTGTTCAGTGATTTATTCCCTAGCCTAGAAAAGTGCCTAAGAAAAGTAGGCTCAACAAATAAACATATTTGTTGAATAAATGAAAGTAACCTGTATTCAAGGAGAGAGACAATGTAATGTAAACACAATTCAGCTGTTAAGTGTACTGATGGAGGTCTGTAGTTATTTAAAAGCAATAAGTTTCCCCTCCCTGTTAGCATGGGGGTAGAGACAAATTTGAGAGAATGTTCAGAGAAATGGTAACATCAATGTAGGATTTGGAATCATGATTAGAAGCTCACCAGGTAGGGGTACCTCGGTGGGCCAGTTGGTTAACCATCTGACTCTTGATTTCAGCTCAGGTCACGAGTTCAAGCCCTATGTTGAGCTCCACACTGAGCATGGGCCTACTAAAATAAAATCATAACATAACATAACATAACATAAAAAATAAAATATGAAGTTCACCACGTAGAATATTAAGGGGAAATGTCAAAGGTGTGTGTTGGGGCGGGGGGGCATTCCATATAGAAAGAACAGCAAATGTCAAGGTACTGATGTACTGAGAGAACAAACCAATTTGTGTAGATACTGGGAAGGAGGCTATGCCTCAGTATGTTATTGGGAACCTATACAGTAGAGGTTTAAAATGAGGTTGTATAGGTGGAGCAATAGAGAGGGGCCAGGTAATATGGATCTTATCTGCAAAGCAAAAGAGGTCAAATTTATCCTGAAGACAATAGAAACACATTGAAGGACTTTAAGCAAAGAAGAAATTATCATATTTGAATTTTTTAATGTAACGATAGCACAGGCTGGATGAGAGAAGGATGCCTCTAGAGGCTAAGAAGCCATTTGCAGAATAGTGGCTTTATTTAAGGCAATGGAATACAGAGAGCTGAAAAGCCACGTCTATGAAACATTTGAAAGGAGGACCTTGAGTGATTCAGTGACTGATAGCATATGAGGTAAAAAGAGCAAGGCTAAGTCTAAGATAATTCTGACATGTTTTGTATGAGTGACCAGTTGGATTGTGATGCTATTAGCTGTAAGTGGAAAATTAAGAGATGAGCATGCTTGGGAAAATAATGTTTTCTAAAGAAATGTTGAGTTTTTGGTGCTAGAGAACTCCCAAGAGGAGTGATGTGGTAATTAAAAATAAGTAAATTAAGTGGGTGGAACTTAAGATAGAAGTCTACGGAGGAAAGTGATAGAGATTTGGTCAGTGATAGTTAATGGTAGTTAAATCACGATAATTAGTCTCATAGTCCTGCCAGAATTTGCAGAGTAATAAGAGAGCTAAGGTTCACGCTCTGGGAAAAGTTACTATTTAATTGTCAGACAGAGAAAATACTATACTACCCTGTGAATGGGATATTGCACAAGTGGTCAAAGATTCAGGAAGATAAGGAAGGGGTAGTGGTGGGAAGGCAAAAATGGAAGGAATGGCCACCATGACGAGGCACTGTAGAGAGGCTATTGAAGATAAGAAATGGAGAGCTCAGGGATTTTCCCAAATTATTAAGAAAAATTTTTAGAGGATCTTTGGAAATGGAAACCAAACTACAGTGTACTGGCAGGTCTAAGGGATATTATGGATAGATTATAATTACAGATGAGCCTTCAAGAAACAAACAAAAGGAAGCATAGGAAGAAGGCAGGGGTTAAATTTGGCCAAAAGGTGAAAAAAAAAGTAGTTTCTCAAACAAAAATTATTCATTGGGCTGATAAATTTAGTGTTGGGGCAGAGTTTGAAAATATAGGAGAGAGAAAGAACAGGCTGTTCCTGGCCTTGTGGTAAGGGTCCCATTCTGCATGGCAAATGATAGGAGTTGGGATGGAGATCATTGGTAGAGGCTTTAGCCCCAGAGAGGAGAAAGACTACTTGTTATTTGGAGTTGAGAGAAAAAGAAAGTGATATTTACAAATAGATAGGTGGGAAACATTAAGGTTCTAAGGAATAAATTTATAACTCCCTTCGTCCTTGTCCCCTGAATTTGGAACCAAATGGGGTAACACAATGAAGCTGAGAGATAAAAATCAACATGGAGGTTTCATAAATGATAGGTCAACTAAAGACTGTAGCAATGAAATAGAGGCACATAGACTTGCTGATACTCTAGCCCTGAATTAGACATATAGACTAGACAGCCGGACATCTCTTAACTTCCCCACACGGAATGACCCCTTACTGCTAAGCCAAGAGCAGCAGAGTAGATGCCAGTGTGCACTCTTTGCAGACATTTCGGGAGAGAAAGGGGTTTAAGTGAGCATGTCCAGGCATTCTCCTCTACTAGCAATCAATTAATTCTGGAAACATGAATCCAGTGATACAGCATACAGTCCCCCATCTCCAAAAATTGGTGAGATTGAGGGAATTTCTATTTCTCTTTATTATTTGAAGTGGAAAATGAGGTCTGTGTTTGAGGGAGGTGGAAAAAGGAACAGGAGGGTGGGGGAAAGCATAATGAATATTGTAATGCCCACTGTGAAGAATTGAAGAATGATTGAGGGACAAATGGAAGAGCTGTTGAGGGAAATTGCCCAGCTGAGGACAGAGAAGATATATTTGCAGTGACCCTCTCTAGAAGGAGAAGATAAAGGTTTTAATTGATTTTCCATTGAGGTTTTTCACAGGATTTGAATTGTTAGCAAATATTGAAATATTTATCATGAAATAATACACCATAAGGTCTAGACTTGTGTTTCATTCCTCTCCTGCTGCATTACAAAGTATCCCTAAACTTAATGGCTTAAAATAATAGCTTATTGTTTTTCATGGCTGAGAAATCAGGCAAGGCTCAGCTGGCTAGTTCTTCTGCTCAAACGTCATCACTTAGGTCACTCATTTGGCTGCATGCAACTGGATCTAGATGAGACTGGAAGGTCTGAGGTTAGTTCATGCACCTGTCTGACACCTCCCTGTGGTCTTTCTCTGTCTCCCCTTCTGTCCCTGCCTCTTTTTTCTTCCCTCCTCTCTCTCTTTCTCTCCTCCCCATTGCATTTCATAATTTAATAGTCTAGCTAGCTTCTTTATAGCATGGAGACTGGCTTCCCTAGAGAGTGTAGAAGTGGAAGCTGCCAGGGCTCTTCAAAGTAAGGCCTAAAATTGGCACAATGTCACTTCTGCATATTCCATTAATTACAAGGCCAGCCAAGATTCAAAGAGAATGATTGGAATAGACTCCCCCTCCTTATAAGAGGACCAGCTGCATATACAGGAAAAAGGATAATTGATGATGGCTTTCTTTGGGGACTATCCACTACAAAAGGGTGAGAGGAGAAGAAAAGAAATGCATGCTGGTTCCAGATATGCAGAAAGAAAGCCCAGGATTTCACTTGCCCATAGAAGAGGCTAATGGCTGGAGTTCATTTTATGGGTGAAGGTCTATTACCCATAGAGGGAAATATAATATTTCTGCTAGAAAACAGAATATACTTCACAGTGCCGTGGCATTTCTAGCAAAAGTTTGAGGGCTTAGGGGAAAAAAAAAAAAAAAAAAAAAAAAAACTAATGTAGTTGAAATTTCATTTTGATGTTCAGACTCTGCTCACTCTGAGGAATAAAAGTAGTTTGGACATGAAAGTGTCACACTAAATTAGGCTCTACTTGGCCTTTTGGGAGATGGTAAAATTAGGATTGCCATGAAAACACGTAAGAATTTGACTCTCATAGGTCAGGCTGCTGTTCAGGAAATATGTGAGGTTGGCACAGTAGATATAGGATACCCTCTTCCTTTGGGGGCTTCATCCCCTTCACAGCAACACTTAGTTCCCATTTGAACCCAGGGTATTCATTATCTAGGGCTTGTCACCCATGGTCTTATATCCTTTCAGAAATTCCTGGCTCCTCTTGGATTTTCTTCCCAGAGTTTGCTCTTTCTTCCATTTTGACTCTCCCTGAAGTTTCTCTGCCTGTCCATTAGGGGTTCAGGTTTTAGAGTGGACATGTGTCTCCATTTCCATCTCCATTCTTACTCACAAGAATGAATTTTTTTTCCTACCTTTTGACCTCAGAACAGCTAAATTTCTAACTTTAAGTTCCCACACTTTTGGCTTATGGAAAATTAAACTACATCTTTTGGGGCTTCCCTTCACTGCTTCCCTGAGGTTGTGCTAAAGTCTTGGGCTCATTATAAAGTACCAATGTGCAGGTTCTGTGGAGAAGTGTATGGTCCTAACCTCTGTGGTCCACAGTGCATGGAAGAAATATTTGGTAAGATTGTGAGCCTGAGTCCTAGCATCTAGCCTCCCTGGTACACAATATGGTCTTCCATGGAATTTTTACTCCTTCCTCTTGTGTTATAAGGAAGTAGTGTGCAGATTCTTCAGCATCCAGAGCCATGTGACTTATTTTTCCCCTCTACCGACTGTCTCTCAGCCAGGGAAATCTCTTTTAGTTGTTGGGTATCCCTCTTACTTCAAGTCCTGCCATTCTTAATGAGCTTAGGCTTTTGACTATAAAAGCTAGACAGTCTCGTCACAAATCTTTCTTGGTTGAAGCCTATTGCCTGCTTGAATGGGGCAAAGGACATGGGAAAGACAGAGAGAAAACATAAATTAATAATGCAAGAGTCTTCCTGCCACATTTTCCCATCACTCCCAATCAAAGGTGATTTGTCCATGTGTCTCTACCTCCCAAAGGAGCCACTAGCTAGTCAGTTAAACAGTTCTATCTAAGTGACTATGATCATTCAAAAGAGTAAGAGAGGCCCTTTGAGCTCCTACAATCCTCATCCCTGGCGTATGTGTCTATTTCAATAGTGGCCTTCTGGAGGAAATGCCTAATTTTGTTAGTCATTCAAAGAAATGACTTCAATGACATGCATTTCAATCTAGGTGGAATTAGAAAGGACGAGGCAGATGAGGGTGGACAGGGCAGTGTAGGATTGTCTAATTATAGTACTTAAGTATTATATTATTCAGCCCATTGTAGAATGGGGTTTGTTGATGTGCCCACATTGACGCAAATTACAAAAATGCAGACATTTGAATATCACTTTGCAATATCTGAGGCACTGTTTTATCAACAGTTTCCTTTGAACTTTGATTCTAAAATCATAGAATGTTCCCATCAAAAGGAACTTAATTACCTTCTCTTCCATCCAGAGTGGCAATCCCATTCTAAAAAGCAAGGGACGTGTGCAGTTACATGCTCTGGAATCATCGAGGTGACAGGGAGCTCACCACTTCATAACGCCCAGAATTTAAATGAATGGCTTTCATTGTTCAGAAGAGTTTTGTTTTGTTTTAATTTTGTATTCATTTGAGACACAGAGAGAGGCAGAGACATAGGTACAGGGAGAAGCAGGCTGCCTGCGGGGAGCCTGATGTGGGACTCGATTCCAGGACCCTGGGATCATGACCTGAGCCAAAGGGAGACACTTAACTACTAAGCTACCCAGGGGCCCCGAAAGTTTTGTTTTTAACAGAGTTGATAGCTATCCCATCCTTAAATTCCATTAATTGGCTTGATTGTGGAGCTTAAAGAAAACGAGAATCAGCCATTAAGTTTAGACACACACACACACACACACACACACACACATTCATCAATATCACAACTTAGCCAACCGACCGGATGTGATCTGGGGCAAGTGATATGACCTCTCCAAGCATCCATCGGCTCATCTGTAAAATGCTGATCATCTACTGACCACATAGGATTGCATTGAGTATTACTAAAAATAGTGACCCATAAGCCTTATAGCTAGATCATAGGTCACTTAATCCTCACCCAGTCGAGGCAACTTTCTGAGAAACATTACCTATTGCTTCCTGTTGTGATACACTGGTTTTCTATTCAGACTTGAAGCCACTGCTTTTGCTGTGTGTCTGTTTTATGCAGCCTTCCTTCATGTGCTGCTGCCAACCACGACAAAACCATGGAACCAGGTAATCTCCTGCTCTACAACTGAGGTTTGATCAAGAGTCAATATGCTCTGAGGGAGAGCTTAGGCCAAGTTGGTATCTAACTCATGTCTGAGTTTTGCAGACAATGGTTTCCTGGCCTGCTGGGGTCTTTTCCCTTTATTTTTAAGTTCTGTTAAGTTCTAGATCTTATTAAATGCTGGATCCTCTACAACCTGTTCCTCCTCCCATGCATCACATCGCCATGCATGGAAGACCACACATGCAGAGCAGCCCCATCTTCCCAGTTATTTGTACCAGAACAGGGAGTCATATTCGCCTTCATCCTTGGCCCACATTCAATAAATCACTAGTTTATGTCAATTCTACCTCTCAAATATTTCTCAAATTTTCCCCCTTTTCTCCATTGCCTCTGCCACCCTGGTCCAGACTTTGAGCATGCTTCCCTGTAACTATTGCAAGACCTTCCCAAATCAGTGACTTTAAGTCAACTAAAGAACATATAAAATTGAATTATAACCCAACTTCTATATAAGGAAACTGAGGTCTATGGAATATATTTAGAAATGTCTCTATCCCACTGTTTATTATTATTATTATTATTATTATTATTATTATTATTATTATGTTTCCAGTTCCCTGAAAAATCCAGTTATTTCTTAACTGTTCTGAGCCAAAAAGAAAACTAATGTAGTGTATTTATTCGAGATTGATTTCTGCAAAAGATTGTTCCCATATGTAGATTGTGCTTGTGACTCATGGAGTCTCTCTTTTTGTTCTGGCTGCTTTGAAAAGCCAAGCAAAAGTTCCTTCAAGCCCAGCAGTTAATTGTCACAATGATGCCTGTTTGATGACTCCATATTTATTTTAAGAGGAACTGCATCCCGTTGGGCCTGCCAGGATGAGTTAGCTGCGAAGCGCATTCCTAAATAGCTAAATGATTCAGCGCAGGATCCCCTATATGAAATAGACTTTGTAATGTGGCTGCATGTTTCTCTGTTGGAAAGTCTATCTATTTCGGTTCTGTGCTTTATTTTATAATTCAATATTGCATATGAATAGGTAATGGAGGGAAGCTTTCCTGCCTCACAAAACCCATGTTACAACCAATATGTCGTTAAAACTTCGCCCAGGTACTTGGAAGCTTCCTCTGACGAGAACTCAGTTATATGGGGCCAATGTATCTGAAAACATTCAGAATTGCACACTGCAGTTTGCAAATAACAACTAGGATGCTCTTGAACCGAGAAACCCCCAAGAGGGTACTTACCTCCTTTGCATCAATAAAGTACAACAGCTTCTTATCAGAGGCTGACTTTTGCTTACAGCTAGAAATCTGGCTAAACCCAGTTTCTAACCACTTAGAGACTTCAAATAATTCCCAAATTATACCTTCCTTCAAAGGGAATATGCTTTAAATCAAGTGTTTAATGTTAGGAAAATAATAATTCACACACTCGCACACCTTAGCAGCCTGTTTTAATATAGAGACAAAGAGAACAGAGCATGGCACAGATTGTGCCTTGGCCCCTGGCCTCCCCCACTTCCCCCAAAAGTGCTCAGGAAATGTGCTTCTTTTTAAAGAATAAGGACTTAATCAGCACTGAACTCCGAAGTGGCTCAATTGGGCATTTTGCTCAGCAAACAGTATATTGAGGATAGAAATGTTGGTGTTTTTCTGAGATAGCATGAGGCCTGGTGATGTAAGGTTGTTTGCTCACCATCTAAAGGCCAGAGCACCAACGTAGTTTGCAGCAAATTCTCAAGGCATGCTTCATTCAGTTTCTACCAAAGAACCCAAAGGCTATAGATGGACTGTGCATTTTACCTGTGGGGCACTGTATTCTGTAGATCACCTGATAATTCTGAGGGGAAAGCAATCCTTTATATTGACAAAATGTGTGATTTGGGTGGGAGGAGAGATGCAGCATGTGCCGAGGACAGCCATGTCAGCTAGGGTTCCAGGAGACAATAACATCCAGCACTCTAGGTATCCAACTATCTACAAACCTGCCTTCTCTTCTATTCATCTAAAAGGGGCTACGTACCATCTTTGGAAATACCCAGGCAACAGTCATTCAAATGATGTTTTTGAATTTTGTGGTTACATAAGACCCCCCACCTGCACCCCACCAAAGGCTGGTTGAGAGTTGCGATGCTCAATTTCTAATTTTTTTTTATGTCACAAATCTATGAAATTTGAGAAAGCCATTTATCTGTACTGAGTACCAATTTCTGTATCTGTAAAATCCCTAAGAGGGGCTGGTGATTTCTGAGATGCCTTATTACTCAAAGAATCTCAGGTGAATGAGCAGGGCGGTATCATTCAGAGAGGTGATTTATACTGATGACATACTCAGGCGTTTTGAATCTTCATAGTCTAAAATTTTTGTGTATATTTCTGTACTGAGGTATTCCCCCCCAGATCCAAAAAGAGAGAAAAGAAGTATCATATAATCTAGTCTAGTCTTGCAGCCAACATTTGAATTTCTTCTAAAATACTTTTACTAAATAACCATGTATTCCACACTTGAATGCCTCTAGTTACTGAATACTCACAATCAGCATATTTAGTCCTCCCATCTTGGAAGTACTCTAACTGTTCCGCCCTACATAATGTGTTATTTCCTTAGTCCTACAATATGACTGCAGAATGAGGTTACATTCTTTTTACATAAAAGTAATCTATCCCCAAATGGTCTAGTTACTGGGAACTAGCTCCTCTTCAGTGCTTGCATCCCTTTCTCCCATGCTGACTCCTATATACCCAAAGCAATTCCCCTGCAATCTTCTATACCTGCAGTTTCAACTTGCCGTGGTGCAAGTTACCATGCTTTGGGGAGGGAGGCACGTGAACGCCTAGTTTCCATTCAAGAAGCATAGTACTGGGGACATGCATGGTGTGCCCTCCCCAAAACAGTTATTTACAATTGTACCCCTCCACAGCCAAGTGGGACCTACATCAGTTGAGGGACTTAATTTGAGAGCGCCTCCAACATGGCCTCCTGAATGAGGCCCTGTTAAAGCCTTAGGATTCCCAGTTAAGTTTGAATAATTGAGTCTGGTTGTTTTTCATGGAAGGACTGCCTGAGAACAGTCAATCCAATATGTCTCGTTTGTCTACACCACAAGCTGTGTAAGAGCTATGGCAGTAGGTGAGAAACCCATATGGAGATGCTGATAGGTGTTTTAAGTGAAAGGCACAGAGACTGGGGAATCCCTCGCTGTTTCTGATAGATTTCTCCGCAAGGTTAAGGTGATTGTTAATCAAATTGTGTTCAGAGATGTCTTACAGAGAGTGGCAGCTTGCAATACTTTAGGAGAGCTGTACCAGGGTGTTTTCCTTAATGAAAGAAGTTCTAGAGGTTGCATTCTCTGACATGTACCTCACAGGCTCTAAGTTACCAGGCGCTGGAGTTGTGGCTCTCTCTCCATTGCCACAAAATCAATGCGCCCCATTCCCGTAGCTGTAACCTCACCTTTTCCCTCAGTCAGTCCCTACTCCCACTGAGACCTCTTGTTCAGAACAGTCTGTTGCAAAAGGCCTATGGACATTTTAATAAAATGTACAGACATCTCTTATGTACTACAGTATTTTGACTTAGTTGAGCTACTATTGAGGGATGCAGTGAACAGTGTATTCATTATTGTTATGATCTAGTGCCATGTCAATCCAACTGGAGATTCCAGATGGCTGAACCAGAGTCCCTTAGACCTCCTTTTGGTCTGGCACCTTGATGGTGTACCAACTAGGTCACTCTGGGGTTCTGAGTTAAAGTGAAGGAAGAAGCATTATGTGTAGTGATAGTCAAGATGGAATCCTGAATTTTCAAAATAGGTCTATATGATGTCTACCACCTTCTTCCTGACAATTATTCGTGGCACAGATAAGAAGAGATAATCCTTTCCTGTGGAAAGCTATGTTTAGTAACAAAGTGACTAAGGCATATGGGCCAAAAGGAGTTGAGAGGGTAGAGTCATAAAGATTTTTGAGTAAATTTTTGAGGAAGTCGTTACAACCACCAACCATACCAGATGCCTGTGGGTGGTAGGATTATGAGAGGTCTGTTGGATACCTTGACTATAAGCCCGTGGTTGAGTGGTTTTTGTAGTAAAACGTGCACAATTGTTAGATTGCAAATGGTCCAGAAAGCCGAAAACATACAGATTAGTTTTACAGGTCACAATAGTATGACCAGAGTTGGCTGATTGTACTGACACAATGACTCATAACCAGAAAGAGTGGTGAAGCATCACCAATAGTCCTGAGAGAAGTCAAAGGTCTGACATAATCTATAGAGAAGAGGTAGGGGGCTACACCCTGTGTCATTTGGTCTCCCTCACTGCAAGACATATTGGTCATCCAGATTCACAAATCTAGTGTGCAGTTATAGCCTCTGCCTCAATAAAATTCTTTGTATTGTGCCCAGGCTGTGATGGTGAATGCATTGTCGTGCCTCATACCATGAGGGAATCCAGGTGGCACTAGTAATCTGGGAAGTGCAGGATGCATCAGCAGGTTAATTCCACTTGGTCATCACAGAACTAACCCTTACCATGGGAATCCACATGATTGGCTTAGAAGCCTGAGCATTAGCCATGATGTGTCCCCATAGTTTGTAGCTCTAAAAAAGGGCATCCTTAATCTTTCAGTCTATAGTTTTCCAAATGGTACCCCAAATAGCTAGGCTACTGGCAACAAGAAGCCCGAGCCCAAGAGTTAGAAAGAGCTCAGAATAACTTTGAGTTTTGCCCATAGAGCCAAGCAACCATGTCCATTTTCTGTTCTACATAGCTAGTGCTGAGGGCAAACAATTGCAGTACCCAGTAGTTTCAGTTTAGTTGAGCCATCAGTGAACCGGACCCAGGAATTTAGAGGAATTTTGGCATAGTGAGGGCCCGCTGGCTCAGCAGTTTTGTGAGGTATAATATTTCCCCTAAAAGGAATAACTGCCACTTTTTCTATAAAAAGTTGAGATACTACTGGGGCCAGATTGGGTGCACTCTTCAATACATCATTTCAACCTGACAGGCAAGTCTTGTTGGACCTCTTCTACCTCATTAGCTATTTATTCTGAATTGACCCACCCTAAAATGGGGACCTCAGCTTGGAGAGTCACAAGAATTTCATGAGTCAGGAATTTATGTCAAGAGCCTAGTAGCAAGCTAAAATTTTCTCTTCAAAAGGAGTGTTCTTGGGAGCCATCAAGACAGTGGGTCCAAATCCCAAAGGGCTTCTCTGGGTTGAGGCTACCACCTTTGCCTGTGGCTCCAGTTGGCAAAATTTTCAGTTTCAGTGATTATTAGTTTAAATGAATCATTGGATTGTGAGTCTCAGAGTTAATAGCACTTCCCTACACATGGTTCTTCTCAATCAAGAGACTCTCCTCTGGTGTTTGTGGGATTGGGAAAATACAAGCATGTAATACACCAGTGTCCCATGCATTCAGATGTAGAAGTAACAGCAACAGTATATTAAGTTGGTCCAAAGCCTCCACATATAATGTTATGTTCACTTTCTTTCCCTGCTCTTAACTCAAACTCCATCATTGAATCCAGGTGTCTCCTCCTCCTGAGTCAAATAGTAAGGCTCCTTTATCTAACAAAGCCATAGAAGTTTGTGTCCCTCCCTCCCTCAAATTCTGTTGTGTACAACATGAGTGGGTATGGCCTTCAGTCTCCTTTGGAAATGAGATCTTTGATCTACCCTTAATCATCTTTATCCTTAAAGCAGTAAAGATCCTTAAAGCAGTAGATAAGAATGAAGGAAGAAGAAGCCATGGATAGGGAATGACACCAGCAAACAAGCCTTTTGGTTTTGAGTGGTATAGTAGTGGCTTGTGGGTCTGCCAAACAAATGTCCAGTGCTTTCGACCCACACAGTGCTTTATCTCAGGTGGGATGTCATCATTACTGACATCATCTACTTCAGCTTTAAAGACCCCTTGACTTAGCAGCCACAGTATTTTCTGATTGGGCTCATAGGGATTGTACTTTGTAGCCAACTTGGGCTTGACTCATGATGTCAATGTTTTTAAGGAGCCCACCTCAATCTGGGGCATTTGCAGCACCATTATCAAGATGACATTTCTTAAGTTCTTGCACATTTTCAACATAAGGTCTAAGGGAATTTTCTGGGGCAGGTCGGCTGAATGCAAGACATTATCTAGGCTTCTTTGGATGAGTTTCTCCTCCTCTTGGTTCCCTTCCATCAGCACTATAAACCCAATTTGGCTGATAAAAGCCCTAAGATTTAGTTAATGTTTCACTTTTGGTTTCTCACAGGACTTAGTCTATCTTGTGGGAATCTCCCTGGCACGGCTAAAGCTTTCTTAGAGCGGCTAGGACCTACTGCAAAATGCTGTAAGACCTTTATAGTCATCTCGAATGGATCTTAGAGGGCACAGCAAACTGCATCAGGTAATGAACTGTAGTACTGCTCATCTGTTACCATCCTTCTTTATCAAGTGTTACACACCAGCTCCCTCGTTTCCTAAGCCACCAGCCAAAGTTTTTATGATTTGCCTGTTTTCTGCCCACCGTGGTTAACAATGTCCTCCCTCTCATCCTCCATGTAAGTTAATGTCTCCATAACTATTGTCTAAAAGGAGGCAGACACTTTTGCCCAACTAGGGCAAGTCTTACACTGGTCGTTGCCATGTTATTACAATTGGGCTAACCTGACACTGACCACCAGATTGGCCAGGAATCCATACAAGTCCCAGAGGAGAGTTGGCAACAACCAAGACACTTTGCAGGCAGTGCCAGGGATTTTATTATTCACTCACAGATACTTACTATGTGTCTACTATTGCTTGGCCAGGGCCTAAGAACTGGAGTTTAACAGTAAGCAAAATAGATAAAAATCTATTTGAAGGATCTAAGTTCCAAGTGAGAGAATAACAACCTGAATTAGAAGGCAGTAAATGCTGTGAAAAAGAGAAAATAAAATGAGGAAAAGAAAACAGGAGACTAGGACTCCAATGTAGAATCTAATGTGATGGAAGAGGATGTAGTGTCCAGTTGCACAGTCTGAGTAGGCTTTGTTGAGAAGGTGAGGATTGAGTCAAGACTTGAAGGTTTGATCATATTTTGGGTTCCTGGACCTAATTTCAGTGTTTATATGTGTGTGTTTGGAGACTATCTCAGAATTCAACTCAATTCTGACACTATTTACTTGGAGATAGCATTAAATTCCATAGGTTAAGGGCTCTATCCCACAAAACCAACAACATCCACTCCAGACATAAGTTGCAAGTCTAGGTAGTACCTGTACTTCTGATTGACTGGCATCTATCTATCTATCTATCTATCTATCTATTTATCTATCTATCTATTATCTATCTATCTATCTATCTATCTATCATCTATCTATCTATCTAGTGGCTCACAGAATTCAGGAAATTTGCTAGATTACTGGTTTATTACGAAAAAAAATGTTAAAAGACCTGAGTCAACAGCCTGATGAAGAGATACGTAGGGCAAGGTATGGAGAAAAGGCAGGAAGCTTCCATACTCTCTCTGAAAGGATCACTCTCCCCAAACGGGAAACTCTCTGGACCCCATTTGTTAGGGTTTTTATGGAGGCTTCATTACATAATCATGATTGTTTCAATCATTGGCCCTTGGTGATTTAACTTTGAGGTTCTTTCCTCTTTCTGAAGGTCAGAGGTGGGACTGAAGGTTTCAACCCTCTGATCATGTGTTTGATTCCCCTGGCAACCAACCCCATCCTCAGGTGCAGTCCCAAAGTCATCCATTAATATAACAAAAGACTCATTGGTAACTATCTTCACTTTGGAAGTTCCAAGGGTTTTAGGAGCTCTGTTCCAGGAATGGGTTGAAGACCAAATATGTATGTTTTATTATAAATCACAGTATCGCAGATAGTTAGGCAAACTGACTTCTGCAGGAAGAACATGTGTTCCCTGTTGTAAGCCCACTATTTAGAACAGTGCCTGATACACAGAGAAATTCAATAAAATTTGCTGAGTGAATGGAAATGCAGGCAGCATGTGATGAGTCTATTTCCTTGTTCACAGATTGATGTGAAGATTCTAGATTTGATCTTTGCTCAATCTCCAACCGCCCTGTAGCAAACTGATGAACAAGAACCCATAAACCCAATGATCAAGTAATTTTTAGTTCAAAGAAGAGCATTTAATGATTCAATCTGGGATATTCCAAACTATTAGGCTTCCCATAGGAATAATCAGTGGATTCTTGTCACCTGTGTGACCAAAGAAGCTTGCCAGAGGGATCGCTCTCTGAATAAAGGTGGATCTGTTCCAAAGATAGATTCTATTCTGTAACTTAGAATGCAAAAATTTCTGGCAAACTCCCAAATTGCAGTTTTCTGATGTCAAAAATGTTGTGACAGAGATTTCATTTCATACCGTATCACATCAAACCAATATGTTTCCCTATATTTTACCCATTGTCCCAGTCCTACTTCTTGGATCCATAATGAGTAGAACTCCTCTTTTATATATTGATACTCAAATATTTGAGGCTGACTTATGTTTTCTGAGTTTTCTCTTCTCTTGGATAAATAACTTCATCTTGTAAGAAATGATTTTACTTTGGATATTGGATTTTCTTCACCATCCTATACAGTGTCCTCTGTGAATGTTCTGATTTGCCTTAAATCGTGGTACTTAGAGTTGATTGGGTACACAAGATGTGTTATGAGTAGCACAGAGAAAAAAATATTGCTCTCTTATTTGTCCAAGGTCTATATTTATTAATGCAGCTTAAGATCCCATTAGTTCTTGGCGAGGGATTGGGGGGAGTGGGTGTAGTTCCGTATCATCATCATAGGTACTCATTGAGACTATTGCCAGTTAAAACAACTTTTTTCATCTGAGCTCTGTTAAGATAAATTGTCCTTGTATTTTACTTGTGTAGTTGTTTGGGGGGGGGGTACCACAAAATAAATAATTTTTTCCTTTTGAATATTAACATACTAGATTTCATACAATGCTTCAGTCTGTCAAAATATTTTCCAGTGAATTTGACATTTTCCCCTAGTTTTGTGTCACTCTCATATTTGATGAGTGTGTCTTTCTAATTATTTTCTAAGGTAGCGGATTTAAAATTTACATAAACAGAAAGCTTTTTGAAGTCAATTGTGGCACAGAATCCTAAAATATAAAGAAGACATTTATTTGTCAGTATAATTTTATTCTGCAAGCTAAATTATTAATATTTATTCATTATGAAGACCTTCATATTAGCTAAATGAGGTGCTTATTGTTGAACACAAAATTTCAAATCAGTGTTTATGGATGACAGCTGAAATCGGATCAATGTCTTCACCTAACTTATTGAATATTTTCTTTGTGCAATATTCAGAATATTATGATTGAAGCAGAAGTAGTTGCAATTGTTTGGTTGGTTGTTTTTTAACTCCATTGTCTTTAAAATCTCAAGATACCTTTAGAGTGAAATGAATCAGATGTTTGGGAGAAACAGAGTAGAAAGTTTTTGTTTTAAAACCAAAACATTGACAACTGTCCTTATTCATTTCCTCAATTCAGACTCTACTATATGACCAGTACTCATTTAGATGCTGGGCGTACAGAGATGTGTAAGATAAAACAACAAAGGTAATGGTTCCTGGGTTCTACATTCTAACAAGATGAAGCAAAAAATAAACACACACATAGGTGTATATATACGCATATAAATATTTCAGTGTAGGTGTGTGCGCGTGTACTAAAATCAAAATCTGCATCCATGTTGCTGAAAGGGGCTGGAGGAAAATACTAGGTGCACTGACTTTTCTCACCCTATATTCATTTCCACTAAACTGAAGAAGACTCCTTGCAGTCTGATGTTAATACTATACTTCTTTAGTTCATTCTTCCACCTTTCTAGATTATTTTATACCTCTTCTCTCTTCTCAATTCCTAACACAGTTTTCCTAGCCTCGCTTACAGCCAATGACTGTGCTTCCTATTTCACTGAGAAAATAGGAGCTATGAGAAGAGAATATTTGTCGGGCACCACCAACACATTGACTTACCTGTCAGCCCTCTGTTATCAGTACAATTTGCCCATTTCCAAACCCGAAGTAGCCAGGCTCCTAGGTAAATGCCAACCTTTCCACTTGTGCCCTGAATCCCATCTCTTCTTGCTTATTCCAAGACCTTGCTTCAGCAATTCTCCTTTATTCCTCTTCCGTTTGCTTTCTACTAGGTCAATTTCTGCCATCAATCTTCCTCTTGTGATCATCTCCCCCACCAGCTACTGCCTCATTTTTTTTACTCTCCTCTGAAACAAAATTCCCCTAAAAGTATCATCTGTACTAATCATCTCTAATTTTTCCCCTTGAAAAATTTTTTTATTCTTACCTGATTTTTTTTTTAAATTAAGGCTTGACGTTTGTGTTTAGAGCAGTTTTGATTTATAATAAAACTGAGAGGAAGTTACAGAGATTTCCTATATAACCCCTGCTCTCCAAATTTTTTAAATTGTTTAAAATTTGAAGTCTTTCTAAAGACTTTAGAATTTTTTATTGTGAAATATAACACATGCAAAAATTACCTAAAATGTGAACTGATAGCTTAATAAAGTATTATAAAGAAACTTTCATGAAAACCACCAAGATTAAGAAAGTGGAAACTGCCAGGATCTCTAAAGCCTTTCATATGCTTCTTTCCAATTACTACCTTGTCTCTTCTAATAGGTAATCACTCTCCCGATTTTTGACGTCAATCTCTGTTATATAGATCTCCCAGTTATGTATCTCTAAATAGTCAAGTTTCATATCGTCTGTGTCTGAACTTTGCATAAATGGAATTGTGCCATCTTTGAGCTTATTGTATTCTTTGGGTCTGGCTTCTTTCACTCCACATTATGTTTGTGAGCGGTTACCTGTATGTCGTGTGCAATAGCAGTTTGTTCATGTTCACTGCTGTATATTATGTGAATGTACTGCGGTTTATTTTTCCATTTCTATCATTGATAGGAATCTGGTTTGTTTCTAGATTTGAGTTACTTTGAATAATGCTGTCGCGAACATGCTTGCACATGTCTCTTGATTTTTGTGTGTGCACAGTTCAGAGGGTTATATAACTGCAAGTGGGATTGCTGAGTCATAGAGACATATTTTCAACTTTAGTAAATAACATCGCACTGTTTTCCAAAAGGTGTCAATTTACATTCTTACCATCTGTACGTAAGACTTCCCATTGTTCCACGTCCTTGAGAACACTTGGTATTTTCAGCCATTCTAGGGGCCTGTAGCCATAATCCATGTGTTTTAAGTTTAAATTTCTATTATGACTAATAAGGATGAGCACCTTCTCATTTGGCTACTACCTATTTGGATAGCCTCTTCCGTGAAGTACCTGTTCAAGTCTCTTGTCTTTTGTTTTTTTCTCTTTTGTTGTTGTCATTTCTTTTCTTTTCTTTCCTTTTATTTTATTTTTTTTTAAGATTTTATTTATTTATTCATGAGAGACACAGAGAGAGAGAGAGGCAGAAACACAGGCAGAGGGAGAAGCAGGCTCCATGCAGGGAGCCCGACACGGGACTCAATCCCAGGTCTCCAGGATCAGGCCCTGGACTGAAGGCGGCGCTAAACCGCTGAGCCACCCGGGCTGCCCTGTTGCTGTCATTTCTTACTGATTTATGGAAATCTTTTATATAGGGTAAATATTAGTTTTATGTCAGTTATATATGATGAAAATATACTTTCGCAATCCAACCTTGTCTTTTTATTTTCTTAATGATGATTTTGATGAACAAAATATGTTAGATTAATATTTCCTTTATAATTAGAGCTCTTATGTCCTATTAAAATTTTCCAACCCAATGTTTTGAGGTTATTCTCTTACATTATTTTTTAAAGTATTATTTACTTTGGATTTTATACTTAGATCTTTGTTCCATCAAAAAATTATTTTTGTTTATGGTATGAGGCATGAATTATTATTATTTTTTCCTATATGAGCATCCAATTACCTTTCTACCTGGATATCCCCCTGGCCAACTCCTTTACTTTCAAGTCTCTACTCTCATGTGATCCTCTCAATGAGGCCTGCCCTGACCACTCTAATGAAAATTAAAACCTCCATTCACTATCTCCAACATCCAGCCAGTCTAGAATGCTTTTATTCCTTTATGATAAACCATACAATTGACTACTTATTATCTGTCTCTCCTTTAGTATGTAAGCCCCATAAGGAGAAATTTTTGTCCATTTTTTAACCAATATATCTCAAGTACCTAGATGGTACCTGGCACCTAGTAGGTGCTTAATCAATACTTGTTAAATATAAATTAAGAAAGAACAAAGAAGAAAGAAAGAAAGAAAGAAAGAAAGAAAGAAAGAAAGAAAGAAAGAAAGAAAGAAAGAAAGAAATACTTTATTCAACTCAGCACCTGGACTAGTTCATCTGACTGTATGGTTCATTGTATTGGTGATATCTAATATGTGAACTTTAAAAATACAATGCATTTGAGTATGTGCACAATTTTTATTGCAGCTTTTGATAGAATTCAAATATTTTAAGTAAATAGTTAAATTAATATTAATAAAACATTTTTGAGATCCTGAAGTTGCTCTGTGAAACTACATTTGCTAGGTTTGTATGGAGTGTCCATTCATTCAACACATACTTATAGTGTACTCACTAGGTACCAAGTACTATGTTAAGCTCTGGCGAACAAGATTGAAGTAGTTGTTCCTTCAAAGAACTTGTAGTTCACTAGGAACACAATATAAAACCATAAACCTAAGGCATTTAAATTTAACTCTATCCTTTGGGTTTCAGATTAGGTGACTCTAAAAATATAAGGTTAGTTCCAGAGAAGCTTTGAAGGAACCATCAGTACTTGAGTTGTGGGATCTAGGTTCTTATCAGGCCAGGCTCTATCCAGAACTTGATCTAGTTTCTGGGTCAGCCATTAGCTACATGGCTTGTAAACTGCATGCCCTGAGGGTGGATCTTACAGGACTTGAAGATGTCATAGCTTAATAGAGCCTGAACTTAGAGTCAGAGACTTGTTCTAAGTCTTAGTTCACTTGACTGTTGCATTATTCGTTAACCTACCAGGTATATACATTGGGCAGCTACTATGTGTCCAGCTCTGTTCTGTGTACTTTCTTTGTGTTAGCTGTCCTATCTGCATCTTTTCATGATGACGTAGGTACTGTTATCCCCATGTTTATATGAAGATTCACTCAGAGATGTTAAAAAACTGCCTGAAGTTACAAAATGTTTAAGCAACAGAGGAATGTCTAAGGGGGCTTCATCCTCTTGCAGTCTTGCCAAATATCAAAATCTTGATCTCTCATCCATATATTACCTCATTAACTGAATGGTTCATTTATTTATTTAGCAGCCCCTTATTGAATGCTTGCTATGTTCCAGGTATTACGTTAAAAGCTGGGATACAGGAGTGAAGAGTGACAAGGCTATTCCTATCTTTCAAGAGTTGATAGCCAAGCAGTTATTCACATGCAATGTGGTTTTAGTTATACTTGGACTTTCTTCATCACAGGATCATTTTAAACATTAAATAACAAATGAATTTGAAAGCATTTTTGTAAGCCACAAAGTTCTCTACAAGCAGGAATTTATAATTATTATTATTTATTCAAGGATCAGATGATTAAATAATACATTTAATAATATTTTCTTCTTACAGTTTGGCTTCTCTTCTATCATTCTTCTTTGTTCTCTTTCTTTCTCTTTTATCCAAAAGGGTAAAAAAAATCATTTACAAGGTGACATGCTATAACCAAGCCCAAGTTATGGGAATTTGAATTTCTAAAATGTACTTCAAAAAGTAATTTAAACAGTAGCTCTCTTAGTTCATTTAAAATACCCTTTAATGTACAAACGTATTAGATTTGCACATTTCCAAGAATTTATATATTTGCTTTAACTGGTGGATTGCGTACATTGAAGCCATTTTTAAAAGATGAAACAACAGACAAAAAAACCACTTTGTCTAATCTGAAAGTCAGGCAGTTATATCCAGAGTTTTGATTCATTGATTGCTACCACATTAAAAAATGAAAAAAAAAAAAAAAAGGAGGGGGTATGCCTTCTGGTAAATCACACAATAAGTACATGAAGTCTGGAGACAAATGGAAAGACTATATGGCCTTTGGTGACTCATTCAGCTTCATGAAGGTTTAGTTTTCTTATCTGTAAGATGAAGATAATCAAAGGGAACTACTTCTCAGGGTTCTTGTGAGGCTCAAGTGGGTCAATGTAAGTAAACTGCTTATAGCTGCGTCTGGTGCCTAGCAAGTGGGTTAGTTCATTTCTGCTAAAAAAAGAAACCTTAAATCTTAAAAAGAAATCATTACTAGATTTTAAAAACCTGGCTGTAGTAAATTCTTTTCTGAGTTTTGATTATGAAATGTCATTTCTGTTGTTGGGGAAAAGAGAGAGAAAGAGAGAAAGAATAGCTACATGTGATTATCTGAAGCTGAAAAGTTAAATAGCAGCCGCAAATGCAATGCCCAGTTTTGAAGAGAAGCTTAAAACATAAGTCAGTGTCTGGACACATTTGTTCAATTGTCCTCGGCATTTCCATGTAGATCCTATTATTTCTGCAAATTCCTTCATAATATTGCACTTTTTTGTCATGATGAACACAACCTCTCTTATCTCAGAAGTGGGGTTTTCCAGCTGTTGGACTGAGGATGCTCTATTCTTCTGCATTTCATATGGAAGCCGTGATAAGAGAGACAACACCGCTGTAGTTTAACTAGCTGCTCTGATGAAAAGCTTCTATTGTCAGGTGGTGTAACACCAATTGTTAGTTTTAATCAAAGAGAATCTAATAGCTTAATGAAATCATTGGCATTAGATGTTCCTGGTCCTTTAGCAAATTGCTGACCATATTATAGGAATTTATTTTTCACATATTAGTAATTACCCTGTAGAATCCAGCAAACATATTTATCATTTTTTTTTGTTTTGTATTAAAGAAATTCTTAGTTCCTGTTTCATATGTTGTAAATAGCTGCTTGTAGGTGAGGAAATACTATGTTTTAAGGTCTCCATTGATGTAAATCTTTGGCAAAATGGTCATACTATTCCTTCCATTCTTCTGTTTTTTTTTCTAAAGACTTTATTTATGTATTCATGAGAGACACACACACACAGAGGCAGAGGCATAGCAGAGAGAGAAACAGGCCCCATGCAGGGAGCCCAATGTGGGACTCGATCCCGGGATCACACCCTGAGCCAAAGGCTCAACCACTGAACTACCCAGGTCCCTCATTCTTCTATCTTGAGGGGGCAAAATGCTATTGTTTCCTGATATTAAGCTAATCCTGAGAATTCTTGACCAAATCATCTTCTGTTTCAAATGTTAATTATATAAACTTATCGATTATTGATTGATCACTCTGTTAGCTCTCTTGCTTTTTTTCGCATTTCACAAACCATTCTTAGGATGGTTTCTATAACCCTAAAATGTAAAACAGTACCTAATAAGCCAGAAACCATCTATTAGTTGAACTTTAGGAGATTTTCAAATTCTAATGTAGAAATAAAGGACCTTAATTTTTAAAGTCAATTTAAACTAGTATTTATGTTTATCTGCTCCTACGAACATTATATACCTTTTGGGTATAGCAAATGGTGGGCAGATGTCTTCAGAGCTATTGCTTATATTACACAATTTAGCCTTTGTTAAAAGGCTATCATGCATTGGTCCCAAAGTTAAATAATGATACATTTCTGTGTGTCAACTATATGGAAGGGAATGTTTTTTTTTTTTCATATGTGTTATCATTATCTTTCCAATAAGTTTGTAAGTTCTTTGTAACCAGGAAGATGTCATTTATTATTTTTATAGCCTTCCTTCTAAAAACTATATGCGTATTAAATACATGATTAATATAGTTATTTATTGCTGTGTAACAACTTATCTCAAAATTTGGTAACTTAAAATAGCTATAATCTATAATTTAAAAAGTATAATATACAGTGTCTATAGATCAGGAATTCAGGAATGGCATGGCTGGTGGTCCCAGCTCAGATTTCTCACAAGGTTACAGTAAAAAATATGTTGGATTCCACTGATCTGAATGCTTGACTGAGACTTAATAATCTGCTTCCATAGTGGCTCACTCACAACTGGCAATTTGGCATTGGCTCTTGGTGGTAGGTCTCAGTTTCTCCCCATGTGAGAGAGGAGACCCACTCCTGAGGGTACAGGAGTGTTTAGATATCTCCATGGCATGATGACTATCTTCCCCTAAATGGAGACCTCCAAGAGACTAAATTGGAAGTTTGAATATCTTTTATGATCCAGTCTTGGAAAGTACACACTGTCATTTCTGTGACTGGTCATAGCCAGTCCTGATTCAACCTTGTAGAAGAGTATGTAAACACAGAAGTACTAACAAACAAAAATTATTATTATAATTTGCAGCTCTGCATTGAATTAAACAGATACACATATTCTCCCAAAGTGGGAATAATTTATTTTTCTCTCCTTTCTAAAAATCCCAAGCAAGCCTCTCCTGAATAGAGGAGAAAAATTTAATAAGCTAACACATCAATTCCTGAGAATGGATCTTCATAACATGGTAAGCTCCCTTGGTGTCAGCTATTTGCATATGGAGATTTTGCCACCATTTCACATGAAAGACAAGTAGACTTCAAGTCAAGGTTCAAAGTTTTTGAAACTCTGGGCTGCACTGGAAAGCTTCTTGGCATTTCCAAAAGCTTTCACTGGTGGGGATTGGGTGTTGTAGGGCAAGGAGTGAGATTTAGTTTAGAATACTGGTAAAGAGTAAGCACTTTGAATTTAAATGGGTTTGGTTTGATTATTATTGTTACCCCTTTCTAGCTACATGACCTTGAGCAACTTTACTTCTTGTGTCAGTTATCTTTTACTGCATAACAAATCACCTCAAATTTAATGGCTTAAAACAACATGCATTTATTATTTCACAGTTTCTGTGGGTCAGGAGTTTGGGCGAGTTTTAACAGGGTCCTCTACTTAGTGCTTCACAAGGCTGCAACAAAGGTTTAAATTGGGACTGGTTTCTCGGGAGATGCTCAATTGGGAAAAGATCTAATTCTAACCTCTCTCAGACTGTTTGCAGTCAGTACTTCCTGCAGGTGTAGGATTCATGACAACTTGCTTCTTCAAAGTCACCAATAGAGTGAGTCTGTTAGTAAGATGGACTCTCATATAATGTATTGTAATCATGGGAGTGATTCATCACCTTTGACATATTCTCCTGGTTAAAAACAAGTCACAGATCTTGCTCACACTGGAGAGGAAGGAATTTCTCAGAGAAGCAGGGAACATGAGTCCACCTTAAAGTCTGTCCACTACAGTCTCTATGCTTTCATTTCTTCTTCTGTGTAATGGGTATAAATAGTACCCACCATGTGCAATAATCCATATAAAGCACTCGATGGCAGCTTATATATCGGTACCATCTACTAGTTTCTTATTTGATGAAGGTAAAAATGACTAATAAGCCAGAGTGAGCTATTGAAAATCAAGGTTATTTGGATGTAATTTATCTTCATTGCCCCTATTGCAATTTCCTTAAGCTTATTATATTTCTCCTTTCATTCTGTGGTACTTCCCAACATTGTTGTTATTTTGGTTGCCATAAATCCATTTCTTATGGCATTCTCATTTCAATGAGATGGGCTTGAAATTTATTTCCTCAGCATTAGATTTTCTATGCTAATAAATATTCTGACAAATTAATTAGTGATAATGAGTAAAAGCCAGAGAAAATGCTTCCCCTGTATTTTATCCTTTCTCTGCCTCTTCCTCCCAAATAGGAGGCATATTTTAATCAGTGCCTCATAATGAAATAAGCATTTTTCAGACAGAATTTAGCGACTCACAAATTGTTCTGACCCATTTTACAGATTAGGAAACTGAGACTTTGAGAGGCTGAGTAATCCTCTTAACCCTGAATTCTGGACTTATGCAACTATATTTCTCTTTTTTTTTTTAATTTTTTTTTAAAATTTTTTTTAATGTTTATTTATTTATGATAGTCACAGAGAGAGAAAGAGAGAGAGGCAGAGACACAGGCAGAGGGAGAAGCAGGCTCCATGCACCGGGAGCCCGACGTGGGATTCGATCCCGGGTCTCCAGGATCGCGCCCTGGGCCAAAGGCAGGTGCTAAACCCCTGCGCCACCCAGGGATCCCTGCAACTATATTTCTCAAACACTTATTTGTACCCTCTCAAAAACATGTCCCAAACTGAATTTTAATTGGTGTCTATTGCAGTTATGTCCCTACATTTATTGTAACACTGAAAAAAATTAGTCTAATGGGAATTTTGAACCATGGAAGAAAATATCGGGAGTCTTCCAGGTAGGTGGGTAAAGGATTTAGAGACAAGCTTTCTTGGCATATCTAAATCATATTTATTAGGCAGAATCATTACATTGACTCCTAAGCCCAGACCAGTTTGGGTTGTAAGGGAAGCTAATTAGTTTTATTCATAAGCATGAATAATCTGCATTGAAATTTCTTTACTAAAAAAAACCATTAAAAGTATAATGGAGTATTAGACTAGACTGTTACATTATAATTAACCATAAACAACCATAAAACTGGACAAAACATATGAATCATTGACTTTGAAGCTTTAGACAGTAGACAGCAAAACAGCGATCCCCTAAAAAGGGAAATCTGTGAGGGGAGCCTCATGATTTCCCTGATTCTCTACCTGGGACAAATCCCCAGCTATGGTGCAAGGAACTAGACTCCAAGAAAAAGCATAATGGTTTCTGCTGAGCTGAAGAAGCTACAGTTTTAGTAGGAACTCTCAAAGAAGCTGGAATCTGCAAGACAGCACACTATAGAGAAAGAAGCTCTTTGTGATAGGCGAGTCCAGAATTCTGTGGGACAGAAGTTCCCCTACACAGAATAAGACAACACAGGCTTACAAAGAGAAGCTGCTTTGATGGGTTTGACATGGATTTGATAGCAGAATAGAGATACAAGAGTTTGAATAATGCTGAGAGACATTGGAGTTCTGGCCAAGCTAGAAAAGAAAAAACATTAGAGGTAGAGTGTATAATATTAGAGAGACTGAAGAAGTGTTTGGCTTTCCAAAGTTCTAACAACACACAAAATCAAGTCTCTATAATTTAAAGATGGCCAGCCCATAATTGAAATGTATATTAGAACAAAAGCCCTTGAAGGGTAAAATAGGAGAATCTAGGATCTACATTATTCATAATGGCCAGTATATAATAAAAAATAGCTAGACATGCAAGGAAATAGGAAAATGTAACCCAGATTGTTAAAAAACCCACAAATGAATAAACTAATATTAGATACCAAATCCATGTTACCCTCATATATGAGAGTTAGCAGGAATTTATGTTAGCTGCTAATATAATGTGTTCAAAGAATGTACATTAATTTACATTAACCATAAATGTGTTCAAAGAATTAAAGTATGTTCAAATAACTCATGGAAAATATGGTCTAAATTTATGAAGATAGGAAATCTCAGAAAATGAAAGTACAGGGGGAAAAATCAAATTCCAGAAAGGAAGAATATAATAACTGAAGTGAAAAATTAACTAATGACCATAATAGCAAGTTGGAAACAGCAGAATTCAGAGTCAATAAACTTAAAGACAAATAAATAGAAATCGCACAATTTAAAAAGAAAGGGAAGAAATTGAATTAAATGAAAAGTACAGGGACCTAATGGACAATACTAATTTGTATAATTTACATATAATTGGATTACCAGAAGAAGACAGTGACGGTGATCTAAAAAAAAAAGATTTAAATAAATACTGCCCTAAAGTATCCTAAATATGACAGAAACCCCAGCTTATAGATCAAAAAGGATTAGAACTCCATGGTGAATATACAAAGAAATGACACTGAGGTACATCAGATATGCTAAAATCCAAAGGAAAAGAAAAAATATTAAAACCAGCTAGGAGCAAAGACATATGATATACAGGGGAACAATGATATAAATAATCACAAAATCTCATAAGAAACAATAGAGTCGAGAAGACCATGAGTGACACATTTAAAATGTTAAAAACAAAAGAAAAACTCAATTTAGAAATGAAATAGCAAAGATACGCTTAAAATATGAGAATGAGGCCATTTTTGGATAGATGTAAACTGAGATAATGTGTTACCATCAGTACCAGTGTTTGTACAAAAAACACAAAAGATGTGCTTCAAAGTAAAGGAAAATGATACCAGATGGAAAGTTAAATTTGCAGGTAGGAAGGAAAGAATGAAAAATGGGAAAAAGATATTTTAAAATCTTGTTTTCTTTTTTGTAAGTTCCTTAAAAACTAATGGCTAAAAAAAATTAAAAAAAAAACGAATGGCTATTTAATGTAAAAATAATATCAAGGCAGGGTTAAATTATATGTAGAATTAAAGAAATAACAACAATGGTACAAGGAAAGGCAAAAGATTATTCCATTTGTGAAATGGGAACTATGATGTATAGAATAGTAAATTTGTCGGTAGTGATGTGAAAAATTATGAGTGTGAATTATTAGGTATGAAGTGTGAGGTGATAATATATTGACTCTGAATAGACTTTGATAAGTTACAGATGGGTATTATAAATGCTAGCACACTAATTATAAATAAAAGAAAGGTAGCTAAAATAAGTCAATAGAGGGCATAAAATGGGATAATAAGATATATCCAATTAATCTAAAAGAAGGCCCACAAGAGGAAAACAAAGAACAGGTGAGACAGAAAAATAATTTCAGGAATATAAACTTAAACCTGATCACATTTATGACTACATTAAATACAAGTTGTTTAAATGTTCTATTTAAAAGCGAAGACTGTCAGAAAAGATGAAAAATAATGCAGCTATGTTCTGTCTATCAGATATGCACTTTAAATATAAAGATATACATAGGTTAAAGTGGCAAGATAGGAAAAGATACACTAGAAATACTAATCAAAAGAAAGCTATGGTGGGTTTATATAGATTTAAGGAAAAGAAATATTATTATAGATAAAGAAGGACATTTTATAATGATTAAAGGAGCAATGAATCAGGAAGACATAACAATCCTAAAGATGTATGCATCTAATAATAGAACTTTAAAATTCATGAGACAAAAATTGGCAGAGGCAAAGGGAGAAATAAACAAATCCATAATAATAGTTGGAAAATTTAACAACCTTCTCTCATTAAGATGAAACAAGTAGGAAAAATATCAGTAAGGCTATAGAAGGTTTGATCAACACTATCAACCAAATTAATTGACATTTATAGAGCACTATATTAAACAACTACAGAATAAACATTCGTTTCAAATTAACATAGAGTGTTCATCAAAATATAACATGTATTGGGCCATAAATGAAGTCAATAAATTTCAAAAGATTGAAATCTTTTGGCATTTTTGTTAGACCACAACAGAATTAAATTCAAAACCAATAAAAATGGGATATCAAAACCCCCAAATATTTGGAAATTAAATGACATATTTCTAAATATTTCATGGATGACAGAAGAAATCAGAAGGAAAATAAGAAAATATTTTAAAGTGAATGCTAATAAAAACACCTCAGATTTTGTAGGAAGAATCTAAGCAGTGCTAAGAAGGAAATTTGAAGTATTCAATATCTATATTTGAAGTGAAGAAATTTATAAATCAATGATCTTATTTTATACTTGAAAAGTTAGGAAAATGGAGTAAATTCAACCCATAATAAGATATGAAAAAATGACAGAAATCAATGAATTGTAATAGTAAAATAATAGAGAAGATCAACAAAGTCAAGAGTTTATTCTTTGAAAAGATTACTAAAATTGAGAACCACCTGATTAGAATCATTAAGCCAAGAATGAATAAAATACAAATTAGCAAAACCATAAATTAAAAAGGGAAAATCACTACAGATTCTATAGACATTAAAATGAATTTAAGGAAGAGTATGAACAGCTTTATGTCAATAAAGTTAATAACTTCAATGAAATGGTCACACCTTGAAAAATAGTTTTAACCTAAAATGACACAGGATGATGTAGAAAAACCTGAATGGCACTTTATCTATTTAAGTTTTTGAAGACATAATAAGAAATATAACCTGAAGGAAAATTTGAGATGACTTCACTGGTTATATACTATGAAACATTTCTTGCACAAATAATTTTACAAAAAAGTCTTTCACAAAATAGAGGTGGGTAAAATGCTTTCCAACAAATTTTGTGAGGCAAGCATAACCCTAGTTTTAAAAATAAAAGTACACTCCAATATCATTCACAGACATAGATACAAACATTCCCATATATTATCAAATTAAAAGGAGCAATATATTAAAAAAAGATAACACATTATGGCCAAGTGGTATTCATCCCAGGAACGCAAGGTTGGTTTAAACATTAAAAAGAAAATCGATCAGGGGCACCTGGGTGGCCTAGTGGTTGAACATCTGCCTTCAGCTCAGGTCGTGATCCCGGGGTCCTGGGATTAAGTCCCACATCAGGCTCCCTGCAGGGAGCCTGCTTCTCCCTCTGCCTGTGCCTCTGCCTCTCTCTGTGTGTCTTATCAATAAATAAAATCTTTAAAAATAAATAAATCAGTAAAAAGAAAATCAATCAATACCATTCCCTATATTAACAGAAAAAAAGGAAAAAAATCACGTACTCATATCTACAATTACGGAAGTAACAATTGTTAAAATTCTCCTATTTATATTAAAAAGACTTCATCTAATTAATAATAGAAGAAAATTTCCTGGATTTGATGATGAGCACTTATGAAATTCTAAATTGACATTATACTTAATGATACAAAATACTTTTCATTCCTTCTTAAGAATGAAAACAAAGCCAAGATATCTCCTCTACCTGATTCAATTCAGTGTAACACCTGAGTTCCTTGCCAATATAACAAGAAAAAAAGAGGGAGGGACAGGCAGGCAACATATTGGTAAGGAAGAAGTAAACTTGTCATTATAGACTACATGAAGAAAAAGAAAATCCTGGGGAATATACAGAGAAACTACTGGAATTGATAAGTAAATTTAGTAAGTTTGGGATATAAGATTTATATCAACATCAATCACATGTCTATTATATTTTTAAGTAAAATAACAATAAAACAAGAATAACAATAACATCAAAATATCTATAAATGAACATAATAAGTCACCCAAGAGTAATACATTGAGATTGACAATGAATTACATTATTATTATTGCATAATTATTCTCCATTACAGAATGGAGAGGGTTACCATATTCATGGATAGGAAGAGTCTATATTTTACAGATGTCAGTTCTTCCTAAATTAAGCTCTAAGTATAATGCAAGACCCATCAAAATCCTATGAGCTTTTAATATTTTTATATTATTAGACTGATTTTATAATTTTTATCAAGAAGCTAAACTATAATACTTCTCAGAGAAATTACAGAAGAGAATCTTCACAACATTAGACTAAGCAAAGATTTCTCAGATAGTCACATAAAAAGCACTAATCATAAAACATGATGAGGCTTAATCCATAGTAAAACCTGTTCTTTTCAAAAAAATTTAAGAATAAAAATTAATGGGCACCTGGATGGCCCAGTTGGTTAAGTGTCCGACTCTTGGTTTTATCTCAGGTCATGATCTCAAGACCTTAAGATCAAGCCACACATTGGGTTCCGAGCTCAGCATAGAGTCTGCTTGAGATTCTCTCCTTCTCCATCTTCCCCTCCTGCTCACACACACACACTCTCTATCCCCCCAAAAGTAAAGGAGAAAAGGAAGGAAGGAAGGAAGGAAGGAAGGAAGGAAGGAAGGAAGGAAGGAAGGAAAAGAAAGATGAAAGATGAAAGAAAGAAGAAAGAAAGAAAGAAAGAAAGAAAGAAAGAAAGAAAGAAAGAAAGAAAGAAAGAAAAAAGAAAGAAAGAAAAAAAGAAGAAAGAAAGAAAGAAAGAAAGAAAGAAAGAAAGAAAGAAAGAAAGAAAAGAAAGAAATCTTTAAAAAAAAGAATAAAAATTAAGCTGTAGATTGGGGCAAAATAATCACTGTATATAATTCTTAAAAAAGGAATTTTATCAAGAATATATAAAAATGACTTTAATAACTCATGAATAATAGGCTAACAAATCATTTAAAAAGTGGTAAAAGACTTGAATGAATATTTCACAAAAGAAGGCATACAAATAGCTAATGAACTCATGAAAAGTTGCTGAACATTATTGGGCATCAGAAAACGCAAATTGGTTTAACATTGTGAGATAGTATTTTATACCATTAGAATGGCAACAATTTCCAAAAGATAAGGATATCAAGTGTTGACAAGGATGTAAAGCCAATGGAGTTCTCATAATTTGCAGCTGAGATGGTAAAAGTACTGGGAAACTAGAGAAGAATTTTTTGATTTTTATAAAACAAACCATAAAGTTACTCTGTCACCAATTACACTCTTAGGTATTTATCTAAGAGAATTGAAAGCATATGCCCACAAAAGGAATTATGCTCACGTGTTCACAGTAGTTTTATTCACAGTTGTCAAAAGTGGAAATGACTCTAATATTCATCAGCAGGTAAATACATAGACAAATCATAGCAAAACAACACAACGAGATACTGCCCAGAAGTATACAGCAATAAATGACAGATGAAAGAACTAACTTTCAGAAGGAACGTAGCATCACTTCTGTCTTATTCTATTGGCTACACAGGCTGACCTTGTCACATGTGAATGAGCTACACAGAGCAGGATGCAGAGTGTGAATACCAGAAGGTCAGGATCATTTTGGAGATTGGCTGCCACAGGTATTTTCACAAAGTAGTTAGTTGTCTGGGGGATATCTGGTGGTGAATTGAATTACAGGGTATTTGAAGTGGCATGTACAAGGGGGGCTGGGAGGAAAAGTCGTGGTCAGGTTTTGATAGGAAATTCGACTTGTGTGTAGCAGAAGTAAAACTGGAATTATCCAAAATAAATTTCAAAAGAAACTCATCTGCAGCAATGAGGCTATAAATATTGTTGGATAAAACTCTTTCAAAAGGACTTAGTTTTGGAAGCAAGACTAGGAAACACACCGTCCTCTTGTGTCCAAAGGTATCCAATTGGCTTGGCTCATTGCTGTATGTCTGTTGATGTTGATAGATAATTTGCAAATTGTGTTGTCAACACAACATTTAATCTGCTCTGAGCAGCTCATAAACAACACTTTGATTAATTCTTTCAGTCGGTGTCTTCTGGACAAGATTTACAGAGCTCTGCTTATTTGGATGAAAAATAGAGAGAGACAAGCTGTCAGTATAAGGGGAAGGGGGATGGGAGGGTTTCCTTTCCTCTTTTTCGGTGGCATTTAAGAAGTGTTTTTTAGTTAGGATTTTGAAGGTTTGGTCCCACAAGGGAAGGATTTCTCAGTAGAACTCGGCAATTGGCACGAGGCAAGGTTCCGTGTCAAAATGGAATAAGCCAGGATGGACAAAGGCAGCTTGGCAGTGGAATACTGTAGAGAGGGAAGAGTCAGTCAAGCCGAAGGCAGGAGATGACTTTCTGAATTAGCCAATTAGTTCCAGAAACCTGTTGGACAATTACAACTCAGAAAGCCTGCCATCCATACTCCCTGTGGAATACGGAAATATCAAATACTTGAATAGAATTCGGTTCAACCAGCACATTTCAAAAAAAAAAAAAAAAAAAAAGGATTAGAACTAAAAAAGAAAAAAAACTTTCAGTAGCATGAAATATAAAGGTAAATATGCATTATTATTGAACCAATCTGTGTGTATGTGCGTGTGTGTGTGCGTGTAAGAAAGGGGAGAGAGGAAGGTGGAGAGAGATTGATTTTATTGTTGTCCTTTTCTTGTACTAGTACATGCCAGTCCCCCAAATCTGTTTAGTTGAGTAGTTTCTATTAATTTTGGCTTTGAAATAATTTTCCATTGAAGCATGCCTTTTAATCAGCATCTCTCTACCTTTGTTGATTTATCCCAGCCAAGATGAGTGAATAGAGTTCTAAGCCACAGTTTATGGAGCACTCTTATATCACTGTGAAACATGGGGATCATTCAGCAACTTAGGCATAGAGACCTGGAAATGAATATCATTTGGAATAAGGTCCTTTCGCAGCAATTATGACACAAGATGTACAGACAGTCTGCAGCTGATAGGGAAAAAAGATCCAAGAAAATAGCTATCTAATAATTTCAGGACTATTAGAAATGTAAATAACCCAACACCACAATTCCTCCTTGAATTTGTCCCCTTTTATGCCTGTCTCCTCTCAAAGGGATAAATATGATTTTTATGAGCTGCGTTTTGGAATGCACACATTTCTAGCGATCATGCCAAGTGTTTCTTTTGTTGTTCACATCTGCATCTTTCGATATGATGAAGAGTCAACAAGAAAGTAGATTTGGTTTTGTTCCTTTGACAAATAAAGTTCACTTTGGGACACAATTGGAAAAAGACAAACATTACATCCGTAGCAGAAAACCAAAGCTGAATTTTCCATTCATGGCAGTTGTACATTGTAACTTATATGCAAGGCCCTTGGAAATATTAACCCAGATTCAGAAATTAGTAATTATATTGACCTTGACATCTGTCCTCATTACCTTGTTCCCAGCTCACACAATTAGTTTAGCTGAGAATGTCATCAAAACCTGTGTTTTAGATCTATTTCTAGTAAGGAACTCCTTCAAATCATTGCCCCATGAAAATTACAATATTAAGGACACAAAGGTATACGTGTATGTAATTGCAGTAATTGTGTTGAGAAAGAATTCACGTAAATCTCCTTTAGGGGCTTCATTCTGTTTGATGGCCTTCATGTACTCCCTTAAAACTGAAATGATTTCAAAGCATTGTTCTACAAAAGATGATCAGAAATTATCGTATATGAAAAGAGAAAGGGTGAAAGAGAACAATTTGAGAGGTTCACATTGTGAAATAAACTTCAGGCTTTTAAGTTGAGGAAAGCAGAGGCTAACAAAAGTCCTGTGATTCTGGAACTCTCTATGTCCTCTGCTCACTCCCTCTCCTACTCCCTGGACCACAATTTGTTGGAAGCGTTATTGTTGTATAAGCAATATGCTGACAGAGTCTAAATGTAACACTACCCTCCTGAAAAATGAGGGAATCACGTACTCATACAAAGAGGAAAATACCTAGTGATTTTCATTTTCTGAAAATAGCAATAGTCTATTGGGTTTATTTCATGTTTATAAAAGCCTAATAATCTATGATAGCTGAAAGCAAATGTGATTTATTAAGGTCTCTCACAGACAGAAGATAAACCCATAATGTGCACACATTTTTTTTTTTTAAAGGAGTGTGCTAAAAAGAAAAGAGTCAACAGCTTGCTTACTCCGTAGCTCTAGAAAGTGATGATTTGAGGCTGTGAAATATCAGAGTTGATGAATGGTGGAAGCAAAATTATAACTGTTGTTCTATGGTGAGATAAACTTTCACCTCCGTGAAGAAAATATAGATTACTGAAACTGATTGCAAGCAATCAGCACTGTATATTCTTCTTCCCTAACTGAGCAATGTTTGAATTTGTGCCTTTCAGACAAATGCATTAATAACATTTAGCCACTAGGTATTTGTGGAGGAAATTGGAAATTGTTTTTAATTTGTTGGTTTGGTGAAGCGATAATATATTGAGCCATAAGGGAGGGGGTAAAAAAAAAAAAGAAGCTATTGGTATATGATTTCTATTTGCATATGTAAATATACTAATACATGCAGAGCCATGCTGTTCTTATAAACTCCTCCACACAAAGAGAAGGGTTAATAGACAGGGAGATTGAAAAACCTGCATGACCACGTTGTAAAATATGGATTTAACACATAACTCATTGGAGGCCTCCAATGAGTTATGGGCCTCATTTGCTGCATATTACAGACATTTTTTCCATATTCCTTTTCAACAAGGCATATGGTTTAAATTAGTTTCATATTGGGTTTTCTGGGATCTTTCATGGGCTGTTTTCTTCAACAAACTGTAATGCTCTTGCTCTTTTAATTCTATACTACGATGCCATTAAGTGCAGTTCTTTAATTACTATGTGAGGCGATGCCTCAGGAACACATTCTGTAATAGCCACAGTGGACTATGAGTTTGGATCAAGAATTTCTATTCAGTTGATGAACTTAAAAGAAGCTGCAAATTCCTTCCGGATGAAGGCGAATGGATAAAAGTCTGTGTTAGCGTGAGGTGGGGGGCAGGGAGCAGTTTGGGAGAAAAACATGCAGATGCACCTTCAGTTGAGTCAGGAAAGGAGACTCTGATAGGTAACAACATCCTGAAGGGTTAAGAATATTAAAGGACCCCATTTCCCATAACTTAGCTCATAAATCATATTTTCAGGTACTTTACATGATTTATGAGAGGCTGGCTGTCTGCATGATCAGTAAGTTGCATTAAAATGGCAATTGGTACTTCCAAAACAGAGCCTGATGATAAGAATCCAAATCTCAGAGAAGGCAAACCTCAGCACACAAGTCAGTTGCAAGCTGGGATGGGAAGCAAGGATCTACAGTTCATGCTCAGTCTCTAAAATTCAAGACGTAAAATCAAAATATTAAGTGGGAAAAGCACTGTGCTGGAATAATAACACTTGGGTTTTTGTTTTTTTTCTCACCACTATAAACTTGATTAAGTCATTTATTTTCTGTGGGCCTCGGTTGCTTAGTAAAATAAAGGACTCAGGGATTTCTTATCCCTAAATATGTATTTTGGTTTGCATATGTATGAATCATATATTTCCATTATGTGTAAATATCTATATATTATTTATATATATATATATTTTAAAGATTTTATTTATTTATTTATCTTAGAGAGACAAAAGGAAAACATAGAGGGAGAGAGAGAGGGAGAAGCAGACTCCCCGTTGAGCAGAGAACCCGACCCAGAACTTGGTCTTGGGACCCTGAGATCGTGACCTGAGCCTAAGGCAGATGCTTAACCAATGGAGTCACCCAGAACCTCCTATGTACCATTTATCTATCTGTTTAGATTATTTATCTATGTATCTATAATAGTATACAGTATGTGATATGTCTGTGTACGTATGTATGTACGCATACACATACATTTCTAATATACCTATATACATTTATCTATACCTACACACACACACATACATATATACACACATACATACCTACACACATGAGTTTTCTACGTGTACGTGTATATATAGATACGGTGTTTCATTAAAATTGTGAACGGGAGGGCTTCTAGGTGGCTCAGTTGTGTAAGCATCCACCTCTTGGTTTCAGCTCAGGTCCTGATCTCAGGGTCCTGGGGTTGAGCCCCACATTGGGCTCCATGCTCAGCACAGGGTCTGCTTGAGATTTTCTTTCCCTCTCCCTCTGCCCCTCCTCCCACTTGCACTCTCTTACTATCTCTCTCAAAAATAAATAAAGAAAATCTTTTAAAAATGTGAAACTGGCTGAAGTAAATATGTACATCTTTATGTATACATACATATGTAAGAAATATATATATATATATATATATATATATATATATATATATATATATATATATGCATATATATATGTAGGTGAGCAAATAGATGCACCTGTTAGGAGAACTGGTCACTTATATAGCACCAGCAGCTTATGGGCTCTTGTTATCTAATGTAGCCTATTATTCTGAATATCATAAATGCCGACTCCTAGAAATGTTAAATTTATGAATAGTCTTATAAAGTATAATCAAACATTCTCTTCAATGTTATAGTTGTGTAAGGTACTATGTTTTCCTTTAGAAATAAAAATTTATAGGAAATTGCAGCTTAACATTTATCATGGGCAAATGGAAGATCAAAAAAGTTTATAAAGTATGTCTTGTTACTTTGTATTAGTGAGAACAAATTCCATTTCAAGAGTAAATTAAAATTCATAGTTTTGTTATTAGACCTTTATTCTCATGCAACTCATTTAAATTTTATAGTGGAGGACTGTTAAGTATTTTGAAGCCTCCTTAACAGGAGCAAATTCAGTATAGAGTGACCTCTTTGCAAAAGACTCTGTAACCCATTAGATTATCTCCAAGTTATGTTTTCCTGAACACACCAGACATGAATAAGACCCAATAGATCAAAGATTAGCTGAGAAATAGAACATTTACAAGCTCAGAATGATTTGACACATTGGGTCACCCTAGAATTATGAAAACTAGACTTTTTAATTATTAACAGAAATTTAGATACAGGTTTACCCTAATAAACTGTCTATTGTCCTTGTATGTCAAGAAAGCTGCTGAAAAAAAAAAAGAAAAAAAAAAGAAAAAGAAAGAAAGCTGCTGACCTGTGTGTCTTCGCTCATTAGCTACAGCCCTTACCTCTACCTCAAGCTCTTAATCAGCTACCTTAGATCAGCATTCCTTCGGATTTGGTCATTTGGGCTTGAATTTGTTGCTTCATGCTGCTATAACAAACACACCATAGACTGGGTGGCTTAAACAGCAGAAATTGTGTTTCCACAATTCTGGAGGTGGGAAAGTGCAAGATCAATCAATCAATTCAGTTCCTTGTTTGTTGTGGAGGGACACCTTCTTGCTGTATCTTCATATAGTGGAGAGAGAGAGGGAAGCAAGCTCTCCCACATCTCTTCTTGGAAAGGCACTAATGCCGTGATAGCTGGACCCTCATAACTTAACTACATCCCAAAGCCCCAGTTTCCAAATACCAGTGCGCTGGGAATTAGGGCTTTAGCATGTGCGTGCTGGGGGGGAGGTGGATAAACATGTTATCCATAGCAGGCTGCTGGCCCTTTCCTTGGCGGGGAGGGGGGGGTGGTTACCAACTCAACTATTGCAATAAGGCTCCTTTGCTGGGCAGCACATTTGAGAGCTAAATGTGAGTTTTCTACATGAAACCGGGAGTTATTAAATAAAAAAATATATAGAATTCTTTTCCTAAGTAGAGGACTATTTTTGGAGTTAGTAAGTAGAACTTATTGAATTCATTTAATGAAAGTTTTTACACATAGCCTATCATAATAAAGCATCCAGAATAAGAAATATAATAAATCAGAGGCTGACAAAATACATACAAAAAGGAGATGAGTTATAAATCCCTCAGGTCTTTCAGGCCCTTGGTATTTTCCAAAGTGTAGTTCTTCAATGGGCTGGATCTTGTGCGTGTGTGTGTGTGTGTGTGTGTGTGTGTGTGTTTGTGTGTATAAAGGTGCAAAGTCTGGAAGTAAAACTTCAAATAGTCAATGCTTATCTGAGTTGCAGAGGAAGGATGAGAGGCAAATAAAGCATAAAGTACTACATTTGTTTTTAATCAATATACTTTTATAGTGTTGGGTTTTTAAAAATAAGAATGTATTTGCACGTTACTTGTTGAAATTATTCAAAAGGTTATGTTGAGTTCTCTGTTGAGAATATAGTGATTCATAGAAAAGTTTTGGTTAAATGATCTGGGCAGATCATCTTACGGTAAGTTTTTGATTTTTAGTTTGTCTTTCTTTTTAAGATTTATTTATTTATTTTGGAGAGAGAGAGAGCACATAGTGGGGTGGGACACAGAGACAGGGAGAGAGCATCCCAAGCCAGCTCTGTGCTGAGCACAGAACCCATCCTGGGGCTCAGTCTCATGACCCTGAGATCATGATCTGAGCTGAAACCAAGAATCAGATGCTTAAGCAACTGTGCCAGCCAGGCACCCAAAGCTTATTAATTTGTATTTAAATAGCAGTGTTCTTTATGAACCCTGTGTTTAAACAATTGTAATTTGGGAAATAAATTAAAAATGTATTGATGTATACGTTGATGCATTGATGTATGTAATTGAATATTTATAGCACTCAGACTTATGCTGGCTATCAGGGTTTAGCTGAGTGCTATTTTTGAGACATGATGTATTCATCTGATTCCCACTCAAGTCCTGTCTACTCACAGGAAACACACAAAGAAGTTCTCTGAATCTTTGGTTTTTGTAACAAGGTTGGATAGGATTTATATTTTTGAGTGTGTTTTAATTTTAAAAAAGAGAAATGGGTATAAATATCATTTGTAGTGGTGCTTTCGGTGCCCTACGTATATCCTCCTGGCCCTTTCACATTAGTTATGGTTCTCCAGAGAATCAGAATATATATAGTATAATATGATATATACTCAGGATGCATCTATATCTGTATATCTATGTATTATAGCTCTAGATCTAGAGATGAGAGAGACAGTGGTTGATTGATTTGAAGAAATTGGCTCATGCAGTTGTGAGTCTGGCATCTGAAATCCCTAGGGCAGGCTGGCAGGCTGGAAACTCAGGTAGGATTTGACACTTCAGTCTTGTTTTGTTTTGTTTTTTTTCTGAAGATTTTATTTATTTATTCATGAGAGACACAGAAAGAGGCAGAGACAGAGTCAGTGAAAGAAGCCGACTTCATGCAGGGAGCCCGATGGTGGGACTCAATCCCAGGACTCCAGGATCATGCCCTGGGCTAAAGCAGATGGTCAACCACTGAGCCACCCAGGGATCCCAACACTTCAGTCTTGAGATGAAATGTCTTCTTCTCTGGAAAGCTTTAGTGTGGGCTCTTTAAGCCTTCAACTGATTGGATGAGGCCCAACCCCACTTTCAAGAGTCATCTCTTGTGCTTGAAGTCAACTGATGGTAGACAGTAACCACCTTGACAAATTATCTTCATAGCAACCCCTAGATGAGTGTTTGGTAAAATCACTGGATACTCTAACCTAGCAAAATTGACACCTAAACTCCACCACAGCAGTGTTTCAATGTCCAACTATAAGTGTGTGCAAGTCTTTTCTAAATGCTTCCTATGACCTATAGCCTGCTCTATCTGTGCCTGTGGTTAGAGTTTTGGAGAAAGGACTTTCTGAGAAAGCCCTCTCATTCTATGGCTGATGAGAGTTGATGTGTAAGTCAACTTATCCATGGAGGATACATTCTAAGAATCGCACCCGCCCCCCTGCCCCACCCCATGGGTGCCTGAAACTGGATAGTACCAGACCTTATATATGGTATATATGTATTTATACATCCATACCTATGACAAAGTTTAATTTATAAATTAGGCACAGTAAGAGATTAATAATGACTAATAAAATCAGGCAATTATAATGTATTATAATAAAAGTTATATGAATGTAATCTCTCTCTCTCGAATTATCTTATTGTACTATATTCATCCTTCTTGGGAGAGGTGAGATGACAAAATGCCTATGTGATGAGATGAAGGGAGGTGAATGATGCAGGCACTGTGATGTAATGTTAGGCTACTATAGACCTTCTGATGACACATCAGAAGGAGGATCCTCTGCTTCTGTACTATGGTTGGCCACCTGTAAGGGAAACCACGTAAGGGAAGCTGCATCCTTTGGGGGGCTACTCCAAGCTCCCTCGCATAATTCCGAGGCATATGCTCTTCCTCTGCTGGCGTTTCACAAAAGTGCCTCTCAAATAAATGGTCTTCACCTCAGTCTCAGCAATGTCTGTTTCTGGAATAAGTGGAACTAATACAGCATGATCATTTTAATTGGTGAGAATATTCTGGAATCATTTCTTGAAACCTAGGATGGGGGAATTTGCTAGCCAGAAAACACTGATCTGTATTAATGGTTCTCTTTTCTAGTTGCTTTTGTTATCAGTAAAAACAACTCTTTTTCATGTAAAACCTCTTTTTTCAGTATCTTCAAAAGAGTAGCTATATATTTATATTTACTGAACGAGAAAATACAAGTTCACATCTAGCTTTGAGAATACTTTGTAATAAGTTTATTTTCTTTTCTCTCCTCTCTTTCCTAAAAGTGTTGAAGCTTTATTAGGTTACAGATATTATTTTGTTCACTACTGTATTTCCAGAGGCTAGAATGGGGACTGGCACATAATAAGCATTCAATAAATATTTCTGAGTGAATAAACTATGCAGATGCCCAAGAGTTTTCCTTTGTTTTTGGATTAGCTCCAATGATTTGTAAATATGGTTGAATAGGAATAACCAAGAAATATTTTTAAAAATAAAAATCCTGGATACCATCCCTAAAGATAGTACATCAGACATTGTAGGGTAGGTAGCAGGGTCCAAGAATCTAGCTATACACACGCATACATGTATGTGTATAATCGATTTTATAATTTTTAACAAAAATTCAATTGTCTTAGCATTCAAATATACAATTCATTCTTAAAAATGAATTGCTTATCAAAAGGGAATGCATTTTATGCATTTGCAAAATAAGATATTGTCAAATTTCCTTCCCAAGGTGCCACATAGCTCATTATTGAGAATGTTTGTTTTCAACATTCTAACATTGGATATTTACAACTTTTTTTAACCAGTTGATGGATAAAAATATATATTTTTATTGTTCTATTTTTTTCTAGTTGTTCTAGGACTAGCTAGTTTTCTCTTTTTTGATCATGTATACTTCCTAGTTTATGAATTTTTTATTAAAATGCTTTGTTCATTTTTTAAATTGAATTCTTTGGCTTTATTTTTTCAAAGGCTTATTCTATTTTATTAATATAAAACCTTTGTTACATTTGTTAATATTTTTTGCGTATGTTTTAATTTGATTCTTATCAAATTATTGAGGATGACCATCTTCAATCACACAAAAATTTTAATGAATTAAAATTTACCTCTTTTTCTTTCCTTTCTGGTATATGATTTTACATCTTAAGATTTTTCTATCCCAAAGCATAAGTATATTCTCTCATATTTTTCCCAAATTCTTTTCCTCTAAAATTTCTTATATCTTTATTTTTCATAGTATTTATTTTTATAAGTAAGATATAATTTATTTATTTTGGAATTGGCTAGCTAATTACTTCAATATTATTAACTGTTTATACTGTGCCATTTGGATTTGAAATATATCAATTTTAACACATAACACTTTCAGATACGTACATGGGTCTATTTCCATCTGACTTACCGTTTTTCCTTGATCTATTCCTCCATTCTCACACCAGTATCATACTGTTCTAATTCCTATAGTTGTATAATGTATCTTGTGATCTGGTAAAACAAGACCTCATCATTATTCTGCCTTTTAATTTTTTTTCTAGCACCTCTTATATTTTCTCTTCTAGAAATAGAATCACCTTATCAAATTCTATGAAAAAAAGTTATTGGCTCTTGATAGGTATTTATCTGAAATTCTAGTTTAATATAAGGGGAAGCTAATATCTTTACAATAGTATGTCTTCCCTTCCAGGAACATGGCACAGCTTTGCATGTATTATTCAGATGTTCTTTTATAGCCTACCTGATACTTGAAGATATAGTGACAATTTAATCCAATTTGGCTTTTGATTTATTGGAATAAAGAGTGTTTACATCCTCAGCCTGCTATTTGAAGACTGCTGGCAAAAAACAACTTGGAACATTTATATCCCGTCATGTGGAAAAAAAAAAGAAAAAAGCATAAACAAATTAAAAAAAATAAACCAGTTGTTTCTTTATAATACAGTTTTCAAGACTTCAAATTATAAGTCACCAAAAGTTTTTTTTTGTCTTATATTTTGATGGTATGAGGTGTAGTTAAATTTTAATCCACATTTTAATACCCATTAGTTCTCCGAACAGAAAACAATATGTATAATTTTTGAATTTATTTGTTGACAATTCATGCTTTTTATTACATAATTAATTTAAAGTAAATGAAACAGTATGCATCACTTGTTAAATGGGAAAAGTAAGAATTTGTCTTTATATAGTATGAATATTATCAAAGATTATATTAGCATCTTTATAATATGGAATTTAATAATATATGAATCCCAAACCACTTTTATCCTAAATCACTTTTCACACCCACAGAAAATGAGAATACGATACAAAATAATGAGAGGAGGCTCAGGAGGTGATATGTGGTTGCAATCAGTGGTTTGAAAGATGAGCATGACTGGAATGTGCTTCCAGGAATTTGTTTCCTGTTTCCTAATTTGAAGTTTAGTGCCCAGTGCCCTTTGTTTCTGCTCCTGCCTCTCTTTTGCTTCTCATTCAAGGTCCCCACCCATGATCCTTCTGCTAAGAAACTGGAGAATGTGCTAGGAAGAAATGGAGGAACTTGGCAATCACATACGTGTTTTGTTTTTCATTGAGTGAAGATTGCAATTTTTCTTTCAGAGCTTAAAGCTATTAGGCTGAACATAACAATAACTTAGGCTACTTTACATTTCTATATAGTGGCTTAATTTGAGTGACAGTATTAATATTTTATCAGGAAATCAGCACTGTCTTTTAAATATGTACTTTTAAAGCTTTATTGCACCCAAACATGTGATTTATGGTATCTTGAGGCTCAGATATTTTCTCTTAGAGCCGTGTTCCCATTCTTTCACAAAGTCAGTGGTCAATGGAATTCAAAATACATAACTTTCCTTTAGAGATAGCTAGTGTCCCTGTTGCTCTTTGGAGAGTTCAAAAACTGATCCTCAGATGCAACTGCCTGAAAAACCAACTGCCATCATGAAACCTGCCCCATTATTTGCATTAGGTCACAAAGAAGCCTTGCCCTGAGCCCTTTCAGAAATTTAAGAATAGAACTTTAAACCTTTTATTTTATATCCTACAAGAATTTGAGTTCATTTTCAAAGGAAAGTCAGAGACTCCCTACAGGATGGTGGGCTGAAAATAATTTGATACATTAACTATTTTCTCCCATTTTTCCTTCTTTTTCTTGCCCCACATTCAAGCCCATGCTTTAAAACCCGGTAAGAAGAGGATGGCATATCAGAAAAAAGTAGAAGTCTGCATGACTTCCTGGCTTTTGCTTCTAAAAGGCTAAGTACGTTAAAAAAACAACAAACAAACCCCTCCCAAACAGGGATGGGCTAAGACAGAAGAAGAAGGACTTTCTAAGAGTCGAGAGAGAGGGAGACTGCTGGCCTTGTTCTAGGAAGTAACTTGCTGAGGCTGTGGGGGAGAGAGGCATGTGGGGCCCAGAGCAATACCTTGGCACTTCCCTGAGAATGTGGCATACAGGTGTAGGTACTGAGTTGGTTTCTTAGGCCTGAGGTCTTTCCAAATGCTTGAGCCTCAAAAGTGGCAGCAGTGTCAGATCTGGACGGACCACAGGAGCAGAGCCATTATGCATTTCATTCATAACTGCAGTGGGCCGGTGGCTGAAGATTACAATGACCAACCCAACACTGGTCGTTGCAGTGGATCCTAGGATCTCAGCGTACCCTGGGCGAAGCCTGAAGAACGGCTAAGAGGTTATTTCTGCCAGAATAAAGAGGGAATTAAAGGAAATAAATTGATAAGTTCAGCACATATACCTCTGCAGAGTGCTACGGAAATTAATCCAGTAGACTTTTCCCAACCTACATTATTGTACTTGTCCTCGCGCAAGCCTACAATTTTGATTCCATCTTCCCAAAAACTTAACCTCTGTTCCCGATTATTACAATATTATGTATATGTCTGTGTCAGAGAGAGTTAAAGATGACCCTTACCCCCAGGCATTTTGCACTGTGTTGCAGAGCTTTTAAAATCTGTCCCTTGGGCTCCCAGTAATGGACAACAACTTGAACTACCTTATGCAATAAGGGGCATTCTTTATAAGGATAAAAAAGTGTTGGGGTGGTATTTGAGGGCATGAATGTAACTGAAACTTGGAATGGGGCTAGAAATAGGAATTGGACGGGCATTAGAAATTCTCTGCATGCTTCCTTCGCATGTTTACCCTCCTCTCCTCTCTTTTCTTCTCTGCCTGCCCCCTCATCGGCTCTTTTTGCCTTTCTCTCTCTTTTGCAGAATCTTGCATTACACTTCCTTGTCGTGCATGGTGTAGCTGACTAAAGGAATCTCAGCTCCAAATTTTTAAGAGATAAAATTTGATGGGACAGGAGGCCTTTCTCAGTGTCTAGCACTTATAAGTGCTCATGTTATTCTTCTCATTATCATCCTGAGCAAACAGACCACTCACCGTCCAGCTTTTCATCCTTCTTGACGTGATCAAAATTGCCTGATTTAGCTGTGTATATATACCTAAGGTTTTCACATAAGGCTTCTTATTTGTTGTTGAGTATCACATATAAGCAACACCTCTGTAGCTGAATATGCATCCAGGAGAAACATGTAAGTGTTCATATGAGAGAAACTTATCAAGCAATCAGATTGATGGATTATGCCCACAGAACACCATCTCTTTTATTTCCCTTCCTTTTCCAAATTTCCTTCTATGTAGTACTTAATGGCATGCTTTAACTTTCTTTTCTCTTCAAATATAACCCCTAAATATATTTCCTCTGCTTCCTTCCTTAAAAACAATGCTTTTGTCCTTGCAATTTCACTTTGCAAAATCCCTGCAATGTATTATTCCAACATGGCAATGTAATGATGTCTGACATGAATTCCTGTCCACCTTCCACCTCTACCTCTCTGCCACTTTTCACAATACACAGGAGGCTAACAGAACCATATTTGCTAAATAATGGCTTTGTTAATCTCATTCCTTTACCCCAAATTTCATCCCCTTAACAATTTAAAATGGATCCTGAGTTTCCCACTTCCGACTGATTTGCATTTTTCTTGGTTGTGTGCTGTTGAACAGCTGCTGTTTTCTCCCCAGAAGGGGGCGGGGGATGGTTTCCATGGAGATGGTGATGACTCTGCTCAGATGTGGACATCTCCAATATTCCCACTGCATTTGTAATTTCTAGCATCCAGTCCATGTGGAGCTCCTAAGTAGTTTCATTTCCTTTTGGCAATAAACTCCTTGGAATTCTGACTCCAGAACTTTTTAATTGGCCCTGGTTTGTGGCCACCAATGTATTTAATTGACATCAAGATACATTTATTTGTCATTGAGTCCTTACATGGTTATGTGCTACAGAAAGCAATTAAAACAGGTACAATGCCTGTTATAAATAGGACACCTTGCCATAGTGCTTAAGCCATAGTGGGAATAAAACAAATGCTTATTGATTGATTCGTGGCAATGTAAAGGAAACTTTTAATTCCATTATGTTACTGCAGAAAAAAAAAAGATACTAAATTAGAATCAGTTTGGGAACACTATTAGCAATTTTGTTACTTACATTCTGTTTTAGTTATATTGTAAGTTTTACAAAATACTAATTTTAGAGATGGTCCTGGTGAACCCTATCATGAAAAATAATTCAGTATTTTAGGCAAGACAGTTGGTATTATAGTAAAAGGCTGAATATTAGAGGCCAGACTTGTTGAAACATTGGTTGTTTAGTCAAAAAATATAGAAGTAAAAAAGAAAGGAAATAAAGACCTATATTATAATCAGTCATTTATGCATTCAACAAATATTGAGGACCTACTCTGTATCAGACTATGAATAAAATTGTGAGCAAAATATAGTCTCTTCTTTATGGAACTTAGAGTCTAATGGAAGATATAGACATTAAACTAATACAAACTCACAAATGTATAATAACAAGCAGTAATAATATTTCTGGGAAAAAAAGGATAGGGTGATATGAAAGCTTTTAATAGGAAGGCAGAAGCTAGACTGAGATGTGTGCGGTCAAAAGAAATCTAAGAGCTGGGCAGGAGCTAACTGGACAGGGGTTAGGGTGCTGTTTTAAGCACAGTTAGTACACCAACCAGTGCTTAATAACTTAATAATAGGATATTTGAAGCACGCATCTAAGTACTTTATCATGAGCCAGACTCTATTATAATTACCTCCACAAGTGAAGAAATGGGATGCAAAGAAGCATGAAGTAAGAGAGAAGTGAACCCAAGATTTGAACCTAAATAGTCTGAAACCAAAGCACACATACCTGATAACTACTCTATACTCTCATGTGGTGAGCAAAGACAATAATAGAATTTTTTGTTCAAGCAATCTATTGATTTTCTATGACTGCAGTTATGAGATCTGGGCCCAACTAAAAGAGCTTATAATACTTGTTATTTGCTATATAGACATAAAGCAGGCTGAGTCTATTTATGCCACTGGACAGTGTCCATATTAAAGTTACCATGGAACTATAGAAGGATGTGAAGGGCTGTCACCAACCAGTCTGCAGGAACTGTTGATCTCGCATCATTATTTCCAGGTTTCCTAAGTCTTATTCTCCTTTCACCCTTCCTTTATGGTTGATACAAGTAGAATAATATAGTTTAGCTGTGGTGCTGTATGTGTATAAATTACAACCAGAAACACATGCCAATTTTATTTTTGTCACTGGGAAAGACTTTTTAATTCATCAAAAGCCAGAAAACACTAATAATTATTTTGTGTGCACTATAAATCAGGATGGTAGAATGGGATGTTGCAGTTTAAATTTAGGCTCACGTATATTCAGGACAAATTGGGTCGACCCAAACTGATCTGGGTCGAGCAGAGAGGAACTCCAATTTGATAATAATTTTGTTTATACAGTTTTGGTGGATGAGGTTTCAAGAAAGAAACACATTTTGGTTATAAGTAAACCAAGACACCAATAATTCGTTTAAAAAAATCAATAGGAATAAGATATCTTGAGGCCATTCCTTGAGTATGATGTGGTTATTAGCTATGAGGTATCAACTGAGCTTTTGATGTCCAAAACAACAACAACAACAATAAAATCCCACAAAAAAACCCTAAGAAGTTGCGTTTATCTAGGCATGTATGGGGAGAATAATATGTATGTGGATTTCACTAGAAAGAGTCAATTTGGAAAACTCAAGTGTTCCCATCCTTTTTCTGTTCCCATTGTTGATGTTTTAGGCTATTATGTCCTAAGTGTCTGGATGTTTGCCTGTACTCCCCACTCATTTGGCCCAAGAATAGACATAGCCTAATGTTGCTATTGGTCTCTTTTGGATACACTAATAGTTTAATTGTATTTTAAATCGATTTTTAATGCCTAGAGTTTCCCTAAGTGAGTTTTTTAAATCTAGAAAATAAATACAGGTCTACATTATAGCGGTGAAGGGTTCCCCTTTATAACACTGCTGTGTCAGAGGGCTGTTAAGAAGTCTAATCGTGTAATGTTTATAAAGTGCTTTAAGAACATTAATTACAGGGTTTGGACTGAAAGAAACAAATAGTGACTTCTATTTTTAAATACTTTATGTCCTTTTGAGTTTACTGTGCCAAATATATAAAGTGGTACACCTTCATATTTAAAAATGTTTTTAAAATAATCATAATTGACATTTGGCAAACTGCTGACAGCTTGTTTTATATTTTGTACAATATAGAGATTTTCTACATTATAAAAAATTGTAATCCAATTGAGGCCTCACAATAATCTTGTGAAAAAGGCAAGATTGGTAATAATAATTTACTGGTAAGGAATTGAAGTTCAGAATAGGAGAATGAATTTTGCAAAGGATGTGGCTACAATGTTGGGGATCTTAGGGCTCTCTCACTACACAAAACAGAAAGTAACATATAGTTTGGAAAATTTTGTATTGAATCAATTCTTTACAAGGATCAATTGACTACCATTAGGAATAATCTAGAAATAAAGAACTGACTCTTCAGCTAATGCCACAACTCAGGGGAAACCATGCCTTTTGGATAATATATAAGTCAATACCAGACTAACTATCTAAATAACTTTGGTGGAGTTCTGTTTTATTAGTTGTAAATGACAGAAATCCAACTAAAACTAATTAAGCAGGAAGAGAATTGATTGACTCCCATACCTAATAATTCCAAAGGATGGGAATGTCTTTGGTCATAGTTTCATCCAAGGGTTCAAATGGTGCTGGTAGGACTCTTTGATCCTCTTCTTTTGGTCCAGGCTTCCTCTATATTTGGCTTTATTCTCAAGATGGTTTTCTCTGTATGGAAGCCAAGGTAACTTCTGGCAGAACTAAGACTTTCCTTACCTTTTCAGCATGACATTCCAGAAGAAAGCAGAATTTTTTGGAGGACTTTGGATCACGTGCTTATCACTGAACTAATCACTGTGGTCAGGGAGATCGAGCTCTCTAATTGGGCAGGCTTGGGACTTGTGCAGGATGTTGAGGAGTCATCTCCACACAATCTGAATGGGATTGTGAAAAATAGCCTCAACCAAAGTTCCTCTATTTTTATCTGTTTCAGTTATTGAAACTCTGGATTTTGTTTGAAGAAGGGCTCTGTGGCTCCTAAAGCTTGTAAACTACTGCTTTAGCAGAGTTTTGATTAAAACTAAGTACCATTAATCCTTCTAAGTATTTGATATAATTAAAGATATTTGGAAAATGGGGTTAGAAGACCTGGGCTTGATTTTTGGCTTTTCCATTTATAACCATGTGTCTTTGTGCAGATAACCCGAGTTTCAGATTTTTCACCTGTCACGTAGCCTAAAAATAGAACTGGTTAGAGTGCAATGAAACAATGCATGTGGAAGTGTTTTGTAAAGGTTCATTGGTGCTGTTTCACCTGTTATTTATTTTATTTAAGTTGTATATCATCTCGAGTCCTGAAATAGATGGAAATAGATGGCACAGTCAAAAGGAGTAACTGAAGACAATTTTATTAATAGAGTATTTACAAAGGTATGAGCAGAGCTAGGGGAACCAGCAAGGGAGAAATGCCCTAACAAGCATGAGAAACCATTACTTTCCCCATCTGAAAGGACAAAGAGAAGGAAAAGTTGCCAGAATATAATGAGAACTAGAGCTATAGGAAGGGTGCCAGATAGAATCTGTGGCATTATGTAAAAAAATCTAACCACCAGCCCAAACCTAGCCTAGCAAGAAGAGATGGAAAGATAAAGACCTCAACCTCTCTCTACTCTTTTACTCCAATCTCCAGATGATATTTTTCATCAGCCAAACCCAACTGGTATCTAGAGGGCAAGGGATGCTAGTAACACATTCCTTAGGGGTCATCCTTTTGGGTCATAGAGCTGGGTAGGGGAGGTTAGAGAGAGGATCTAAAGGGAGAAATGAAGAATACCTGGTATAACTCCCTTTCTCTTTACTTGCTTTATTTTAAGAACATCTAATGCTCTTGTATGTCATTTAGTTTAGTTTCTAGTTCAATAGAATTTTAGTGATGGTTAAAAACAAACAAACAAACAAAAAAAGACCCCAGACATTTAAATATAGGCTCAATAAGAACCATAGCTTACTTTAAAACTTGTCTTATTCTGTGGTCTGTATATGTGGACTTAAAGAGTATCCTAAACCTCCTTCAATGTCCTGTGAAATTCCATCTTAGGTGGTTAGGAGCATCTCTCACTTTGCTTCTGAAAGCAATGCAGGGTAAGCTGCGTAATTTTCCATAGTGATATTTTCAGTTGCACTTTAAATTGAGTATTTCAAATAAGGATTTAATTTAGGTTTAATGAGGGAGTTATTATATGTTAATTAAATATCAACTGATTATTATGAATATCTATTGGGGCATAACAACTTTTTTTATTAAGATGAATATCTCTTAAACAATAAAAGCTTAGTAAATATGCTACTTATAATTAGTTTTAAAGTAACATTCAATAGAAAAAATATATTTAAAGGCACTACCTTGAGTATAATGTGGTTATTACCTATTAAATATCAGTGGATTATTGAGAATATGGCTATTGAGTTTTGACTCATAGATCTTAATAAACTGCTAGTTGCACCTAAATAAACCTCCATAAGTCAGCTAGTATTTAATTAGCAGAAGTATTTATAGCATAGCATTTACATTACCATATTTATAATCAAATAAATAATATAATAACTCTTTTATTAAATCTAAATTAAATCCTTGCCAGAGGCATTTAAAGAGCAGTGGAACTACATTGGCTATGTGGTCTTTAATATTTAATTCATTACATCATTTTTAAACTTTAGTAATATGTTAACCAACTCATTAATATACTATATATATTCTAGGGATGTTATGAAATTGCACATAATCTATTTAGGATTAAAAATACTTAGATGGAATTGGACAAAATTCTCTAAGCCTTTCCTTGTGGTCCATTATAACTAGGCAAAAATATGGGGTATGAGTAAAATATGTCATTTTTATTGGCTGTACTTACTGTTGCTAGGGAGATTTAGCCAACACACATAGTTGGCAAGGCTGCCATCGGGGCATGTGAGGTGTCCACATGGGCTTCTGTAAGCAGGAGTTTGGATGTCAAGTTGCCCACAAGAAGAGAAGCCCTGAGTAGGCCCTGTATACAGTTAGTTATATGTTCATAAAAATAACACTCCACAGATGAATTGGCAGTTGTCTTGCACAGTTAAAAATGGAGCATAATTTCCTCTCAAGAGTGAGGAATAAAATCCAAACTAATTTTATTTCAATATTGAAATATCATAATTAAGTTTCCTTTTCACACAAAACAGATGAGGATGCAAAGAGAGTATTTGAGTCAGGCTCATCTCTTCTGAGGGGTCTAGTTAGTTCTTCCCCACCCTTGCTCCAGATGGAGGGCTTGTTTCAGGAAAACTCTAAATTTCATTTTCTCCTGGGAAAAAAGTCTTTGACTCTGCAGACATTTATTTTAATAGCAACAGTAGGAAATGATTCTGTGAAGATGATAGCAATGTGACATTGATTTGTGGATTTGTGCTTATATTGGCCAAAGAAATCAAGGAAAATATACTAAGGGTCCAATGTATGAATGAAGAGTTCCATATTCTGGTGCTGCTGAAATTCCCACCCATCCATGCTCCTGTCCTTAGGTTGTTGTGAAACAAAGGAGACCTGTATGGTGATGGTGATGGTGAAGAAGGTGAAGGAGGAGAGAGGAGGGAGAGGTCATAGTGGTTTACGTGTATGAGGTTACATGACTTTCTATCTGCTAGATCATGTTTTAATTATTTTTATGTGAATTATCTTACTAATTGGCTTTCTTTATAGGATATTAAGATATCTCTTCCTTTCTCTCAGTAATGCCTTCCTCCATGATCAATGGCCATTCAGGAGATCCTTTGCAAATTACCATGCTTTTCTCAATTTGCATCCAAATCATTTTACAAGGCCAAGGTGCATGGCGAGGCAGGAAGATGAATCAGGAAAAGTCCTGGTCTAGAAATATGCTATCTTGATTTCTACTCTCACCTCTGTAGTTAATTAACTGTATAACTCATCAGATTCTTCGTATATGAAATAAAGGGGTTTAGATCTCAAGATCTCAAAATCTAGTGCTGGGCCTTCATCCTTAGGAATGTTAGGGGTTCAGCTGGGACAGCACTTATTGCTAGAATTTGGAATATAAAATGCCTTTAGAAACATTAGTCCAACAATGTGTTGTTATTGGTCTGATGGAAGTTGGTTATATATAGCCTTATTTTTCTGTAACATTAAAACTTATTCTTTATACATGTCCTGAATAGAGAAGTAAAGATGATTATTATTGAATCTGTACAATGACTGTCTCAGAGGGTTTTAATTGCTTTCCATTCCATGGATACGGAAGGAAAGCTATTAGGATAATGAAGGCTCAGCATTTTGAAGGAGGCTAGAATGTAGCAATCATGCTATTCTACTTTTATATGTCATATTTCTAAGATCTATTGATAGAATCTTTCAAAATTTAGCTCCTTCAGAAATAGGGATTTTGATACTGTGGTCCAGCCTTACAGATATTAAGTTTTTCCCTTAACTTTGTCCCTGCTAATGATTTGCTGAAACAGAGTTCTTTAAGAAAGTAAGTAGACCAAGGGTGCTTTCTGAGGTAGTTACACCACTTGGATGAGGGTTCCCGGTGTTAGAATTGTTCCCTATGTAGAAGGGGCAAGATTATCAAGTGAATAGGAAGTCTTGAGATCCTCATACCCAGAAACTGAAGTTTCCTTTTCACACTATATGACAAAGGGAACTGAAAAGGAAAGAGAGAGCTTAAGATGGCTCTTACTGGGAAACAAAGAAAGTAGGCTGCAGTCGAAGTTTCTACCTCAAAATCTGGCTTTTGCATTTTTATTTCTCTCCGTATCTCTATTAAATAACTTCTTTAAGGGGCTTTTTCAGTATCACTGTGCTTTGAGTTATGGCTTCATGTAGTGGTATACAGATAACACTATCATTGTAGATACCTCGTTCAGAAGTCAGGTTAGAGATCTACACATACATTAATTACACTAATATTTCTTTTCAGCTACTTCTTTTCTGGTACTCATTCGGGGTGGTTCTTCAAAATTACAAATCATGGAAAGGGTTGATTTTGCCATTTATATCTCACTTTATAGCATGCTGCTTTCTCTAAGTTTAAGATAAGCTTTGCTTTTCCTTGAACAAAGATATTCAGCCTATAATTTAATTTTAAAACATATATGCTAATATAAGGTTTCTGTAGCTACCATTTCAGTTAAGCATCTAAAATTAACCTACTTTTTTTTTTTTTAATTGCTTGGCTTGAGTCTGTAGCTATCACGGTTTAAATGTACATGCAAGCTTTGCATATGCCATTCTGTGGTGTGAGCATTTGTTTTTGTGGATTGCATGAAATCTGCTGGAATCCTCTTAGAAACAGAACGTAAAAATAGGTGTAAAAGCCACCCTGTCATGTATAACTCCCAAAGAAAATAGGACATTGCGTTTTCTTAGAGGTCAGTCAACAACTATATACTCATTTCCGTTGTAAAACTCTGCTTGATCTCAACAAGTCATATTGCCTATATCTCAAATATGTGATATTAAATGACTTGATCACACAGCTTGTCTAGCAAAATGCAGATAAACCTCTCTCTAAGTGGTGAAGATGAACCTACTTTGAAAATACACTTAGAAATCAACCCACAAGATCAAGGTTATTCCAATGTAGCTGGAGTATAGGAAACAGATAAAGAGAGACTCGAAGAAAGGAGACAAGAAAGCTCTTGGAGTGATTGAGAAGAAAATTAAAACGCCCAAAGTAAAGTACAATCTTGTGTTACATGACTTTGCCTTTGTTAGAAAGGCCTTTTCTTAAAACTATTGCATCCAGATTTCCTTATTTTTCCTAGCATGCTATTTCCAGGATGCATGTGCTTTTTTGCTTTTTTGCTTTTTTGCTCTTACTCATACCTTTTGTATTTTTCCAGAGACAATCAATTATTCTACCTTTCCCCATCTTTTCTGAAGTACGAACACATTTTGATTAACCTCTCTTAACCCATTCAGATCTTGTCTCTTCTGTTTGTCTTACCATGATTTAATTCTTCTTGCCTATGTCCACTTGGATTATGGATACTTTCCTCCACTTGCTATAAGCCAGTTCTCACATTCTACATCTATGAATCATTCACATGCAAGGTTGAAAAGAGATTTATAAGATCTTAATGCAATAATTCAAAAGGTGTACTGCTATCAGATATCTGATTTTCAGGCAAATAACAAGTTCACCTCATTATAAAAGAAAACAAGATAAATGTAGCTTTAATCTTGACTTTAAACCCATTGTTTTGTTGTCACCTTCACAATTATTTTAAAGGTTAGTTCCGTGGTCACTGGGGTTTAGAGAGGGCATCTGGGTGTCTTATATTTAGACCAATATTTGAATTCAGAGAGAATAAATTAGAGAATTTTCCAAATGTATAGGATTTGTTTAGAGAATTTTCCAAATGTATAGGATTTGTTTATTCTACAAAGAATAAACAAATTTTCCAAATGTATAGGATTATTATTCTACAAAGATAAATAGGGTCAGCCTCAGTCTCAAGTTCTTCATGTAATTCCTTCCTAATACATCTCAGCAGAATACAAACAGTTCGATATTTCTCATACAGGCTACATCCCTGCAGATGGTCATTTACGTGTTCTTCATTTTCTCCGTACTCATCACCAGACTTAGCCTAAATCACCATCACTTTATGGTTGCATTTTTTTTTTCACTCACTTACTGTCTAACTCAATAATTCAAATGCTACCTTTGAGGTTGCCAGCACGTGGTGTGTCTTTGTTTTCCACCGTATCCCCAATGCTTGGAACCAATAAATGACCTCTGTTAGGCACAACATAAATTAAAAGAATTTTTAAAAAACGTTGTATTTCTCTTTTAAAAGCTCATTAAAAAGATCATACACAGTCTCCCCAATTTTATTCTCTACCACTTCAGACTTCAAAACTCTGTCATTTTCTTTTTTTCTAGACTTTCACTTCCTTAAATGCTGAAACTGTATTGACCAACATATTTCTCTTTTCGCCTCTGCAATACTCTTCTTCATCCTCTTTCCACTTTGTCAACTTTCACCCAGCCTTCAGGTTGTAAATTAGGAGCTAATTTTCCTCATACCACTACTGAAGTAGATACTCCTTAAATGTTTAACCATTATAATTCCATCCCCCTCTGTTGTTATGTTTGGTATATTTCTCTCTTGGGCATCAAGTGTGTATTTCTGGAGAACAGAGACCATATCTTGTTCTCTGCTATATTCCCAGGCCCTAGTAGTGGTTCAGTAAATATCCATGGAAAGCTTAGTAAATGTTCTCCAATTCACCTCCTTCTATCTATCATGCTGGCCCAGTGTATGTATTGAGCCAAATTTTTGCTTTAATTCTTGCTTCTAGATTTTGGGTTGTACTATTTTGTGTTTACAAGTGTTCCTTATGGGGAACAAAAGCTTTATTTCACACCCAGCAGAGTGATTGGATGTCTGTTCCCTGAGGATATATCTTTAGGATAAGGAAAGTATACCTGCTTGACCTCTGTGCTCAACACACTTACTCAGAAATCCCCATGGCTAACTCATTTTGGAATTGTGCCTGAGGCTAACATGACTTTTATTCTTCCAATGCAGATCTTATGGCTGTAACCATGCTGGTACTTGCTCAAGTCCCAGAGAACAATCCAGAGAGCAGAAAGGAATCTTTATCAGGGAACTCATTAGTTTTCCAACATGGCCGTGCATTTGAATCAATTGGGAAGGTTGAAAGTGTACACATTCTGGTTCTACCATACACCCAATGAATTAGAATTTTTCAAGGGTAGGGCTCAGGAATTTAGTGTTAAAATGTCCCCTAGTGATTTTCATATACAACCAGATTTGGAAATCACGGATTTTTACTTTTACTTTCTACCTGAAGGATCACTCCTCTGAATCCTGAACTAGAAAATCATAATTACATTTCCCCTTGGCTTAAGGGAAAAAATGAAAAGAGGGCCCAATTTTTCTTGAGAAAGAGAGATTAAAAGTACATATAAGATAAAAATCAATCAAGATATACTAGGAAATTAATCAAAACTCAAAACTCAGTAAAGGGACAAGGGTACCCTCCATTTTTTTCTAAATATAAAAACTAAAGTTTCCAGTGGCTTCTCTGTTTACCTCATTTATTCATTCATTTACTAATGATTGTTTATTGAGTGACTACTACTGACCAAGCACTATTCTAGGTGTTAGAAATATGGGAATGAGCAAAAATTGACACAGCTCCTGCTCTTACAAAGCTTAATTTTTAGGGGAGGCAAAGGAGCAATAAATAAAGAAACATACAAGTGATGATTTTATCTTGAAATATGAAGTTCTATGAAGAAGACTAAAGCAATGTGAAGGGACAGAGTGATATACTGTTTTATTTGGGTGATAAGAAGGGAAGCCTCTTAGAAAGTGGCATTTGAGCAGAGAGACCTGGGTGGAGTGAAGAAATATATGTAAGAGATCGCTGAGAAAAGGACTCTCAGTGAAACTGAGACAGCAATGTGCTTGGTATTTTCATGGGAAAGCAACATTAGGTAAGTCATTTATCCCTCTGAGCATCAGTGTTTTCATTTGTCAAATGAGAATGGTAGTTTTGCTTTGCCAATCTTTAGGAGGACTGCTGTATTAAGTTAAGCAGCATACATAAAACTGCTTTGTCAGATCAAAGCACGTCAAAGCATGTCAAATCATGTACAGATCTACATGTCATATGTACATATGGAAATCTATGTACATACAATATGTATAGATTTATAAGGCATGGTCTTACCATAGAAAGGGAATGCGTCAAGTATGAGTAGTCTGATACTGATCAATGTTGCCTTCACAATAAAAAGCATAATTTTAGATATCCTAGAGCTGGAAGGAACTTCAGAAACTCTCACTTTCCCTAGGCTTTAAAGTTAGATTGATGTTATTAACCCATTTTTCAGGTCACACAATTTCATCCAAAAAAGACTGTGACTCACCCAAGGTGACAGTGCTAGTTAGACTAGAAGAGGGCTGACAACTCAGTTTTCTACTTTCTAAGGCAATGCTCTTTCTACTAGATCTTTTTTTGGAAATAATTCTATTTAGCCATGTTGCTTCTGTATGTACTTTCTCACGTGTTTAAGCGTCAAATTCTGGTGAAGAAAATGCAGTTCGGTCTTTCCATAGGCACCATCCAGACTCGGAAGGCAGGAGCCTTCTGGTACCATTGTTAAGGTCATAAATATCTCCCTTGCTGAATTAGCAGTGGGACTGCAATCCTTGACTCCAGAAAATGGCTTCTGCAGCCGGGCCTTCCATCACTGTGAAGTGACATATATCATCATCTAATATGGATTGGCCAACCTAAAAAAGCTCTATGTGCACAAATTTTGAGACATTTTACTGAGAAATGGATCTTGAGAAATTGCCCAATGTCATCTTTCCTCTGGCTCCTCCCCAAGGAATAGATAAACATGACTTAGTCTGAGAAAATTCCATTGGCCTGGGACTAGGAGCGCTGACTGCATGGTTTCAGGGGGATTGAAGTTGGCATTGAAATCCCCACAGGGAAAGGTCCTAGAGGGCAGACATCTACATTGGTTTATCCTGCACAGAGCCTCGTTGAACAAATCACATAGAAAGGGTAGCATAATAATGCAATCTCTTTGTGCAAGAACTGGTCAATTTGGAAAGCTGTCTTAACTCATGCTGGCCACTTTGGGACCTTTGAGTAAATTATTGCCTCTCTGGGAGAAGCTGGCTCATTAGGCTGCCACATATACAGCAAGGATAGCTTTATATTTCCATTCCCAGGAATGTTTGATAGATATTAATGGACTCTATTAAAAACTGGAGGCAGGAAGGATGTCTATTAGAAAGATAGTCCTCTGTTTTATTTCTACTTGCTGTGCTTGCAATCCCTCAACTGTGCAGGAGAAACCAATACATTCACTGAATGCCTACTATGTGCTGGCCACTTTGCGTAGAGTTTTCTCACTGAATTCAACTGATAATATCTCTTTTATAAATTAGGGCACTGGGGCTTTGTATTAGAGTTATCCAGAGAAATAGAACCAATAGAATGTATATGTAATATGTACACATGGAAATCTATGCATAATATGCATAGATTTATAAGAAATGGTCTTACCGAGTTATGGAGGCTAACCAGTCCCAAGATCTGATATCAGCAAACTGGAGACCAGGAGAGCAGATGCTGTAGTTCCAGTCTGAATATGAAGATCTGAGAACTAAGAGAGCGATGGTATAAGTTCCAGTCTGAAAGCCGCCAGGGTTGAGACCTTAGAAGAGCCAATGTTTCTGTCAGAGCCCAAAGGCCAGAAAAGACCAGTGTCCTAGCCTGGCAGTCAGAAGAGTTCCTTCTTACACAGACTTCTTGTTCTATTCAGCTCTTCAGTTGATTGAATGGATCCTACCTACAATGGGGTATAGAGGGGACAGGAAGTCTCCTTTGCTTAGTCTACCCATTCAAATGTTAATCTCACCCAAAAACACTGTCATAGACACACCCAGAATAATGTGTGACCAAATGTCTGGGCCCTCTGTGGCTCAGTCAAGTCAACACCTGAAGTTAATCATGACAGGCTTGGGGGAAGGAAATTTGCTAAAAGACACATGGAGGTGAGTGAACATAGTTCTGTGTCTCAAAGCCTGAATCTCTCCCTCACACTTCATTGCCTCTTACCACTTCTTAAGTTGTCCCTCTGTGTGGAACAATATATATTTTAATAATGTGATTTTTTTAATAAAGACTTCAGGGGTTACTCTGTGACTTTATTTCTTGCCATTCTCTAATGTTCAGCTTCCAACTCATTTAAACTCCTGTCATTGTCAGTTACGTATTTATGATCAATTGTATATACATGACTATGACTCATACCACTTTGACATGCTAGGCAATCTCTACCCTGCTTTTTGGTCTCTCATCCTTCACTCTTCACTGGAACCTTTTAAAAGCACCTATGAAATATGGAAACTGTGGCAAATACTGATAACATAGACATAATAACAATAATCATAATAGTTAATATTTATTGGGCATTACTGTGTGCTAGATATGTTCTAAATATTTATGTGTATTAATTCAAGTTGGCCCTTCCAAATCTGTCATTCTGTTCTCTGTCCTTGGAGACTGACCCGCAGAGACTACATCATCAAGTCTGCCCTCTGCTTCTGGCTGCATAGGAACATTAAGGAGATCTTCTAGAAAGTGGAAGGAGAGAAGAGTGTGAGATCTGAGTGTTAATTTTTTGACTCCATCAAAGGGCACTGCTCTTCATAAGAAGGCAGACTTCCCATGATTCTCCTTTTGGGTTCCAGTAAAAATTCCCTTCTCCCATCTCTTAAGCCAATGAGACTTTCAAGTTCTTTGGGTTCCTCCATATACACATCTTCAATGACAGCCCCTTTGTAAATAGATTCTCCTCGAATTTCCCAAGGGTGAGTATGTCATCATTTCTCTTAGGATCCTGAATGATACATCATGGGACCCTCAAATCAACCCTATCAAGAAAATGCCATTATTACCCCATTTTAAAAATGAGGAAAGCAGATGAGCTTCAGCAGGTTGCTGGAGATTATACATCTTGCAAATAGAGTAGCCAGCATTAGAAAACTCTGGAAGCTCAGCTTTTAAGATCATGTTCTTAAATACCACACTCTACTACCTTAATGAGTAATCCCTGTTCTGAACGAATACTCTACCTACAACAATCTAGTTCAAGTCCTCTTTTCCTCTGAAAACTTTCCATTTATTTTATGGTTCCTAACTCTAAAATTTACTGAGAATTATCCTTAAATCTCCTGCTTATGTACTTATTCTACAGTCACAGAAAGAGCATATTAGTTGTGGGTTGGGGTAGAGACCACTGATTCCCTTTTTCACTCCTGGCCAATTAGCTCAGTCCTGGGGACATCGTACATTCTTAATATTTCCTGATTGATTCAAAGGATTACTTAACACCTTAAAGGTGACACAACAAGGACTATTTTCTTGAACATGCCGTAATATAGAGAGAAGTAGATTGATAAAGTTGAGTGGCAAAATCAAGGGCCTGGAGGCTATTTCAACTATTCTTTTCCAGCTGTGTGACTTTGAAGGAGCATCATAACTTTTTTGTGCCTATTTCCATGAAGGCAACTACCATGTTGTTTCCCTGCATCTAGTGTGGACCTTGGCATCAGTTAGACACTTGGAAAAATCTATTTAAATGGATAAATATATGCGTGTTCTTAAAATAGACTTTACTCTTTAGAAGACTTTTAGATTTACAGAAAAGTTGCAAAGATAGCATGGTTTCCATATTCCATACACCCAGTTTCCCCTATTATTAACATCTTCCATTAGCACGGTACACATGCTACAATTACTAATAACTTATTTATTATTAATGATTAATAATTCATTATGATTATGAACGAACAGCCATACTTTATTAAAATTTCTTTAGTTTTCACTTAATGTAGGTTTTTTTTTTTTTATTGGTTCCAGGTGTCTATCAAGATACCACATTACATTTAGCTGTCATGATTCACATTTTTCTTTTTGTTCTTGAAGACCTTGATTGTTTTGAGTAGTACTAGTCAGATGTTCTGTAGAATGTTGCTCTGTTGGGATTTGCCTAATGTTTTCTTATGATTATACTGGAGCTGTGGTTATTTTCACCACATTGCATGAAGGCTACATACTATCAACATAACTTTTCACTTTTGTTATTGACCTTGATCATTGTTGCTGAGGTAATGTTTGTCAGGTTTCTTCACTGTCAAGTTTTCTACTTTTCCATACTGTTGAAGAGAGTCAGTATTCTCAACACATATCTAATGAATAGGAAGTTATACTATACTTTTCTGAGACGAAGTATCTACATAAATTATTTGGATTTTTCTGCATTATTTGTCTCTTTTTCCCTATTAATTCAATCATTTATTTTTCTCCACATGGACTCCTGGATATTTATTTTATACCTCAGGCTGTAACCCAAAACTACTATATTTTATTGCTAATATTACTCCAGGCTTGACCATTGGATGCTCCTTTGGTTGACTCTTATGTCTCTTTGACATATCCCCATCTTTGTGACTTAATTTTTCCCCCCAGAATTTCTGTGCTTTCTGGCACTTTCCAGTGCTCCAGGCTCATCTTGTATATTTCCTCTTTCAGTCTTAAAATCAACCATTTCTCGGAAGAGCCCTGGATCCTTTTATGGGTAATGGTATCAGAAACCAAGATTTGAACACAGAGTGTACTCAATGAGAGTAAGGAATGGAAGAAAGGAATAAGAAATGTTTGCAAACAAGGACTCCATGCTACTTAAAAAAAAAAAAATTGTGGTGCCTCAAAGGAGCTGACCATTGGATGACATGGAGAAGGTGTTTATGCTTTCACAACTTTTCTCTAATCTTTCTGTTCAAAGAGAAAACTTCAGTGTGATCCTGGTAATCTCAGACTTAGGAATTTACTTTTATAACAAAGTGAGGAGACCTCAGATATTGAACTCCAGGCAAGTGAAAACATCTAACTAGAATCTATCAATATTATTTTGTCTTGCATGTGTTCATTTATGTTATCATCTTTAATTTATAGAAAATTCAATTAGTGTTGAATTTCTAATGCAGTATATACTTTTTCTCTTAAAATGTACTAAATAAAAAATATAAATAAATTTACAGGAAGAAAAGTATGTCAGTGGAGAAAGTGGTGAGTAAATAATTGAGTTTGGAAACAATTGGACGAAATAATCTTGAATATCTCTTGCAGCTCTAGAATTTGATATTCTATGTCCACCAGTATCTACAATATCACACCCATAGCTGTGTGCAATACTTGGGAACAGGAATATTTTGAATCTGAATCAGAGAAGGATAGAGAGGACATTGTTGAGAACACTGAAATGCATACGGTCATTTTCTTGCAGCTGTTCTTAGCCCTAGATCTATCAGCTCTAACAATGAGGCATTGGCAGAGGGTCAGGTGAGAAATGCTGGGTAGTGCCTCAAGGGAGCCAAGGTACTGAGATCAGAGAACTACAAACCAAGGGGAAAGTTGATTCTAATAGCATCAATGGATATCCTCAAAATGTTCATGAAAAATGAAAATATAAAGCAAATAATTGTGACAAGCATATTGTCTAATTAAGATGAATGGGACATGCTTCTTATGCATTTTTAATCTGTTAAATAAACAGCATATTAATAAGGCTTAATTATATCACCACATACTTAAAGTGACTTTCTAAAATAAAGTTTGTTTTGATTTAACATATGCTTTTTTGTGTGTTTTTGTAGCATTTTTACAAGCCTCATACACAAATAACATCTTGAAATAAATCTCTTGGATGTGATTGCCATCTTGATAAAAATTTCTTCCTTTTAATTTCTTGGATAATTCGGGACTGATAAAGCGATTCCCTCTTTTAAGATTAATGTCCTTTCAGTACTTGTGCATGAGCATTGCAGAAATGACCCTCATCTTTGATCAGGTTGTTTCAGGCTTCTATTTTTCCATTTCCATTTCACATTTAGGTGAACAGCATATCCTGTTGATATGCTATGTCAGAAATAGCTCCTCCATCTGCCTCCCATCCTTTACCTATATGGAGGTTGCTCACAGATTCTTTGACCCTCTTCCCTTCAGGGGGTGGGATTAATTTTCTCTCTTTGAATCTGGGCTGGCCTATAACTCTCTTGACCAAGGAGTGTAATGGACACATGACCTCCAGAAAACCAGCAGCTTTTGCCTCAGTCTCTTGAAACCCTGAGATGTCAGTAAGACTACTCATTATGCTCTAGAGGCCACATGAGGGGCTCTGAGGTTCCAGAGAGAGGGAGAGAAGCCCAGCTGAGCCTTACCTTTTAGCCAGTCTTGGCTATGTGATTCCTGGCGAGTGAATAAGCCACTTACAGATTCCAAATTATCCCAGTCTAACTAAGAATCATGAGCTGTTTGTCTCCCCCCACCCTTCCCAGAGAATCATAGCTCACCCACAATTGGGATTAGGTTTTGCAAACCTGATTTATGGTACTCCTCCCTTTGGGGAGATTATAATTCCTCATGTCATTGACATCAGACTTGGCCCTGTGATTTCCTTTGGCCAAGCAGAAATAATAGGTCACTATGGATAGAAGTTTTAAGAGACATCATGTGGTTCCATCCTCCCCCTTCCCTCTCTATCAAAAAAAATAGCAATGTCCCAAATGAAGGATGTTCATTTGGCCTGGCTGCTGGAAGGAGGAGGACATGGAAGAGATGTGGCTGACCCACAACCAACATGTGATATAGGTGGGAAATATCCCTTCGTTGGAAGTCACTGAGATTTTAGGGTTCTAGATGGGGCCACCAGAGTAATCATCCTGAAACATAAGCACTCTGATGTCATTCATCTATTTATTCTTTTAAAATATTTTATTTATTTATTCATGAGACACACACACAGAGAGAGAGAGAGGCAGAGACACAGGTAGAGGGAAAAGCAGGCTCCCTGCAGGGAGCCCAATGTGGGACTCGATCCTGGGTCTCCAGGATCACGCCCTGGGCTGAAGGCAGCACTAAACCACTGAGCCACCCGGGCTGCCCATCATTCATCTATTTAAAAGACACCATGGCCCATGTGGTTGGTCTTTCACAATTTTGTTTCATCTTACCTCTTCAGTCTTGCCATGGGCGTACCCCACAATTCAATGGGCTTGCCTTGGATATGTATGTCATTCTGTTTGGCATGTATTTTCCCATTTTTCTACCTGGAAAACCCACTTTAGGTCTCATTTACTTTGTGAAGATTTTCCTGTTTTTCCTGGACATTAGCTCCTCCCGTTTAAGTGTGTCCATAGTGATAATGGTGGTGGTGATGATGATGATATTGATGATGATAATGATAGTGAAGAGGATGGTGATAACACAAGTCTATGTACCAGGATTATTTTTTTGTATTTTAAAATTTTCAATTCATTTAATCCTTGCTATAACCCCAGGAAGAAATCCTAGCATTTCCATTTTATTAGTGGGGGAGCTGAGGCAAAGAGCCATTACATAAATCACTCAAGATCACACAACTATTAAAGGTTCTAACCAGAATTTGAACTCTTGATGATCTGGCTCTTGGATCAGTGCTCTCTATTGCCACAATACACTACATTTACAGCTCAAATTTACACAATAGCATTTATATATTATATATCTGTTATCTATATTTATAATAGAGTTATCAGTTTTCTTTTTTTTTTTTTTTTTGAGTAGACTATGAGTAGTCATTCTGGGTAGACTGTGAAGTACCATGGGGCCATGGTAGTCAGTCATTTTGTCATTTTTTAAAATATTTTTTTAAAGATTTTATTTATTCATGAGAGACAGAGAGAGAGAGAGAGAGAGGCAGAGACACAGGTAGAAGGAGAAGCAGGCTCCCTGCGGGGAGCCCAATGTGGGACTCAATCCCAGGACCCTGGGATCATGCCCTGAGCCAGGGGCAGATGCTTAATGGCTGAGCCACCCAGGCGTCCCATGGTAATCACTTTTATACCTTTGCATGTAACACAAAGTCTGGCACACAGAAATTCAATACATAATTTTCAATAGCTAAAGCAGGGTTTGAATTTACTTCCTAGAACTTTGAGTCCAATTTTTTTTTTCCTCGCTCACATTAGTCACCTTCATTTTATGTTGCTTTTCATCTTACTATTATAAATGAATTCTGGAAATGCATCTGTTCTATTAGTTGAAATAGTAGCTAAGACATTTATTGAAGAAGACTACTAATTCATTTCAATTATTTCCTTTAATGTTACAATAATTATGATTCAAAAAGGAATGCTAATTTTATGAGAACTTGTTGTGCATGTTAAGATAGAGTCTAACCTCATAGCATCTCCTTCAAGGTCTCACATTTCTTTTCTGGATTGCTCCCCACTTCTCTGTCCCAACTTGTTATAAATCACCTGTGACCTTTTGGTTCAGTTCTTAATTATATTGGTTATAAAGCTCTTCTTTTTACTGACAATCCTTTCCCCCCCTCCCCACTTACGGGTTCTTTTACTTCTTCAGGATTAAATTTCTCTGGAAGTACAAATTCTCCTAATATCTATCCTGTTCTTTGTCCCCAACCTTCTCATCATTATTCAGATATCAGTTGGGATTGGTCTCCTGCCCTTAATATTCAGAAAAGTTAGATTCAAACCATGATCCAAAGAAAATTTAACAACTATCCTAAGGTTTTCATGCTGTAAGGATTTTCATGTTCTACTACTGTGGATCTGAGATTCTATTTTTACTGAATTATCTCAGTTTAGAGAACATCTCACTTCTGGACTTTACTATCCATCAGCTATAAAGCATGGACTCAGAAACAGAACTTAGGCATTTTCTATAATTTCTACTGTAAAAACTACTCACACCAGAATTTTGTGTGTGAAGCAGACTTTCTAGCATATACATGTGTGGGATTTACTCAAGTCAAAATGAGAAGTATAAATCCATCTGAGACTTCTGATGTCCATCATGCTGTTTGGCCATCCTCGTTTTTCTATCTTTTCCCTTCTCTGCTTCACTGGCTTCCAATAAAACATTTCGGTTCAATGTGGTCTAGCTATCTCTTTTGTTGCCTTGGTTCCTCTGAACGTGTGCCTCACCTTCTTCTAACAAGCAACCTTTCAAGGTAATCTCTCTAAACAGAGATAGCTTTGTTTCTACCCTAAGAGACATTATGAGGCTAGCTGTTAAGATATTTTGCTTTGCTTTTCTATAATAATTGTTTTTTATCTCTTATTAGAGATAGGGATGGTAAGCCCAGATATCTTACACGTGTTTAAAATAACAGATTACATATGTGCTGCCATGTTTAAAAATACGAAGCTTATATCAGATAAGACTTAAAGTCCATTTCATATACTTATATGAGAACAAGTCTTAAATTTGAGAGAGAATTCAGAGATCATCTAGTTTTAAGAAGATATCGTATCTCACTTTCACAGGTAAGATTCATGATGCCCAGAGAATTTCAGTGATTTGCTGAATGTGAGAATGAATGGTGAACTGTGGCCGTAGAACTCGTCTCCTACTTCTTGAGTATCACTTTTCCTTATTTTTCTCCAGCAAGCATCTCAGTTCAGTGAAAGTCTGTGTGAAGTGTGGGATGCAATGGTAGGGGAGCAACTGAGCATGCATGTGGTGCCCAGATGAAGGTCACCGGGGCGGAAAGGCTTCATTGGAGAATGTTTAGAAATGCTTCCAAGAAAGTAAATTGTTTATTTAAATATAGATGTAGCATAGGAGAGGAAGTGTCTATGAGAATGAGGATTTGTAGATTTCTACAAATTATTAATGTCTTTATTCAACTTCCTGCTTCTTTTACTTTACTGCCAACATCTTTAGATGGTTAAAGTTACAACAGGAAAAAAAAGGAAGTTATGCTGTCCTATTAAGACATCAGCTCTTATAAAGACAGGCAGCTACATGTTTCACCAAGAGGTACAATCATCTCCATCAACATATATTTATACAATGATGATTTTTTTTTTATTTCTGCAAAGGACTAGGTCAACAAGTTTAGTTTATCAAAGGGAATTCCATTTCCTCATTGACTTTAAACAATAAAGCCCTTGAAACATTCAGTCAATACACATCTCAGGAAAGAACAAAGGAAGCATCTGAAAGGAGGATTAGTAAATTACCTGCCTTCAAAATTCAAATAAAACTGCACAAAAGCAGTTCTCTATATTTGCTAGTAATTCAACAAAGAAAGCCAAACGAAGCCCATAGATCCAGGTTATGCAGAAATGTTCAGCAAGCTGAAGGTTGCACGAAATGGATGTTCAAATAAGGATCATTTTAATGAATACAATTACAAGATGGCTAATATGCAAAATGAATAATTTAAAAAATATGGTGGTTAATGTATGATCTATGCATAATTAGAATAACATGCAATTTGGGACTAGAGAAATAACTGAACTTAAATTGTTGGTTGGAGTGAACTGAAGGAAAAAAAACACAAAATTTATTGAACACCTATTATTTTATGAATGTCCTCAGATAATGTTATTTTTTAACATAGCCAACCAGAGAACACTGTAGATAAGGCCATTATGACTCAGTGGCTAATTAGAGGACCTCATGAACTCTTCACATTCTTCATTTCTAGATTTCATTTTTCACTTTATTGGTACAGGATTTAACAATGGGAAAACCTAGGGATGAAAAGGAAGGCAGGAGCGGGGATAGAAAGAAGAAGAGAGCCAATTATATCATCTGTCTCTTTTCCTACCCCCCCCCCCGCCCACCAAGAGTGATGGAGACTGCCAGAACAATGATCTTCAGGGGAATGCAACTTGAACCAGTTCAAGTAAAACAAAAATAAATATCTGATCCACAGAGGCAAACATCAATTTGTAAGATACACATCCTTATAAGAATTGTGCTGGGTTTCTGTTGAGGTAAAGGATTCTTAAGAAAAAGACCCAAAAAGTTTGTGAGCAGGGTATGGAAATAGATTTGAAGCATGGATTTCATCTTGGCATGGAAACTGAATAATGGGTAGCTATGGCCAGTTGACCTTTCTCTGGCTCAGTCACTATATTTTTTAAAAGGCAATAATAAAATCTTTCTTTACCACCTCTCTTAGGATAAGCAGGTTTCTTGCTTACCTGATGATATATAAATCACATTTCCTTTCCTTTATTATCATTGTCTCTAGGACTAGAAAGAGTAATGAATTGCAGGGGTTGTCATGATCTTATTAAATATGTTAAGATATTATTAGGTTATAAACAATAGAATTGAGACAATTTATAATAGGCTTTAAAATATTAGAACTTAAGAATGAAAAGAAGGCGCAGAGCTGCAAATTTAGCAGACAAATGCAGTCAGTAGAAGGTTAGAAGGGAAAGCCAACATGAGAGTAATGCTGGGTGAAGGATATTGATGGGTCGCAGGGCAGGTACACTGGCTTGATACCGGCCGGCCCAAGCCAGGCATAACCAGGGGCTTGTCGGTAGGAACATGAAAGGAGTAGTGAGGTCAGCAACCTGGTTCACAATGAGGACGTTGTTTGGGGATGGCAACCAAACTGGCTGAAGACAAAACAAACAAACAACAAACAAACACACCAATCCAAGTACAAAGAACAGGCAAAAGGATAGTCAAGGAGCCATAGCCATGTTCCAAACTCTATGACGACACCTGCTATCTTCTAGCAAGTAATAGCGTTGCTTACACAAAAGGCACTCAAATTTTTGGCGGATTCAACAAAAGAGAATCACACTCTATTTTTAAAAGAGAAGGGAGACATTAACGGTTGCGATGGATTGGATTTACCCACTTTATAAAATAACTTGTGCCTCAGAGAAAATGATCCCACTCAACACTTCTTTCTCAGAATTGCTCTCAAAGGCTTAGCACAGAGTAAGAAACTGTTTTTATCTCCAAGCTGCAATGTCTCTTGAATTTGGACATTTCCAGCCGGAGCTTTGGCTCTCATCATCTTTCATCTGTCTCATATTGCAGTGGCCTCCGCATGGTTATGCCCGCTACACGTATTGTCCCTGTTGCCACTGGGGTTATCTTACTAAAAAAAAAAAAAAAAAAAAAAAAAAAAAGAAAGTGCATCTGATCATGTCATTTTCTTGTTTAGGAACCTTCACAGTTCCTTTTCTTCTGAGTTGTTCTCTGTTCAGCCTTAATATTTCTTCAGACCCTCTTTCTATCTTCCAGCGTGCATAGTGACCTGCTAGCTCTGATGAATGTGTATGTATTTTCTCTTCCTTTGTTGAATAAACTCTTCATCATATTTTAAACTTCATATCTCCAAAGAAGGCCTTTCTTTTTAAATACCTTCTTGCTATACCCAGGTGATTCTGAGACTTCAATAAGCTCTTTGGTACTTTTTATTTTGGAGACCCTACCCTACATCATGTCAACATATTCAAAAATGCACCCAAATCCTACATTTAAAATAATATACTTGAAAAATAAAATAAAAATAAAATAAAATAAAATAAAATAAAAATTAAAATAAAATAAAATAAAATAAATAAAATAAAATAAAATAAAATAAAATAAAATAAAATAAAATATTTGGCCAGTATACAGTTTTATGAGGGTTTTTTTTCTTAAGATTTTATTTATTTATTTATTCATGAGAGGCACAGAGAGAGAGAGAGAGGCAGAGACACAGGTAGAGAAAGAAGCAGGCTCCCTGCAGGGAGCCCGATGCAAGACTCCATCCCAGGACCCTGGGGTCATCCCTGAGCCAAAGGCAGATGCCCAACCACTGAGCCATCGCTTGTGACAGTTTCTAAAATAGGCTTCAAAATTATTTGGCCACAAATAACTCATTTGATTTGAAGTCAGCTATGATTTCTCAGCAGTCATTGTCCATAGTTGAGAAAATCTAACCTACAAATTGTATTCAAGTATAATGAAATGTTTATGAATTCTGAATATCACCATGAATGAAGTTGACATATGTTTATAGACATCCAATTAAATCTTTGTGATTTTTGACTTGGCAGTTGATTTCATATTTTAGAGTGAGCAATTTGATTTTTAAATTCAAGATCCAAATATTTTCCTGGGGCATTTGAAAAGCTCATTGGCCTCACCCGGTATGTCTGTCATACCCAATGAGTAAAAGCTTTCTAAGTTTGTATTGCTAATTTTGGGATGGCATTCTTTCTTCTATCTGACTGAGTTCCCCAATGTTCGGTACTATCACCGAACTGGTATTTGACACATAGCAAGTTTTTTTTTTTTTTTTAAAGATTTTGTTATTTATTCATTCATGAGAGACACAGAGAGAGAGAGAGAGATAGAGGCAGAGACACAGGCAGAGGCTGCCTGCAGGGATGTGGACTCAATCCCAGGATTCCAGGATCATGCCCTGGGCTGAAGGCAGGCACTAAACCGCTGAGCCATCCAAGGATCCTCAACACATATCAGTTTGAACATAAATGTGGATAGATACAGATGACATAGGTAGACAGAGGCACAGAGTTAGGTAAAGCCATAGACATATGAACAGACATGTATCATAGACATTTGACACTGACACAGCCCAACATCAGCCAGTCTCGTCTACTGTGTCTGTGGGAACTCAAGGGTTCCTGATTTCCAGTCCCAGGTTGAGAATTCCATTTGTTGTTTCCTCAGGAAGCCTTCATTTTCTCCTGTATTGTGTAGGTTATCTGCGCTATGTCAACCGAAATTGGTTTTGATCAGTCATTTGCCGCTTTAAAATGGGGCAGTGGACTCTGTGGATTTGAATGGATTATTTTCTTTTTAGGTATTATTTCTTCAAGAATTGCCTAAGAAGGCACATTTCGGTACGTTCTACTTGATGAATGCTGTGTCTTATTATCTTTGCACATTGAAAACGCTTCCAGGAAATTCTTCTTTAGGTACCACATGAAACTGATAGCCAGCATATGCGTCCTCCGATTGATTGCCTTACTGCAAAGTGATTCTCTATTAGCATGCTGTGGCCTTTTAGACACTATTGAAGAAGTATCAAAGCTTTCACCATTAGACTATTAGCTTACATTGCTTCTGTATGTGGAGTCACTTGAAAATTTGTCAAATGTTTCCTGCTAATTATTAGCAAAGTCCAAATGACACAATTTGTACTCTGACATCACGTTTGGGAATGAAAAGTCATTGCAAATTGTCTGACATAGAAATTAATTGAGGTACTATTTGTTTTTTCCTATAATTTAAATAGGAATTTTATAGTTTTTATGTGGTTAATTTGCATACCTTTGTCTACTAATATGCAGTTGGCATGGCTTTACACGCTTAAATTTATTTAATTGTGCCAGGCTAAAAAGTATTTGAGATTGAGGGTGCCTGGGTGGCTCAGTGGTGGAGCGTCTGCCTTTGGCTCAGGGTGTGATCCTGGAGACCCGGGATCAAGTCCTGCATCAGCCTCCTGGCATGGATCCTGCTTCTCCTCCCTCTGCGTGTGTCTCTGCCTCTCTTTTCATGTCTCTCATGAATAAATAAATGAAATATATTTTTAAAGTATTTGAGGTTGTATATTAACCCTGTTTTCACCTGCAAGAATCAGGTAAGAATTTGAAGGAAAGAGAATAAAGAATTTAGTATGGATCTTGGTATATTTTATTTTAGAATAGGTTGTGAGCACCTGGGTTGCAACTCCTATTAACAATCCTGGAGTTTGAATATCTAAATTCCTATAATCACTGATAAAATGATGTGCAGACTTGTCCAGAGTATATTATTTAAGACTTAGTAAGCAGGGCCCTTTATTTCCCAAGTTAGCCAATTATGGGCAGGCTTTGGTGCGTTATTGACTGCTGCGCTGCATTTATCAGAACACTCATATCCATTAAGCACAAAAAAGCAAAGGTTAAATAACATTACAGTTCTGACACAAATGAACAGAAGAAATTTGAGATCAAAGTCGATGACCTGTCCCTTTTTGATCTGCTGGTGTAGGAAGAGTGAGTGAATGAAAAGGTAGCTTGAATCGAAGGCAGAATTTCTACTTTGACTTGGTGTTTAGGCCATGAATCGTTCTTTTCAAGGGGAAAATCAGGTACGTAAATGCCATCCTTCCATTTTCTTTATTTATTTTTATTTATTTTTAAGATTTTGTGTATTTATCTGACAGAGAAAGCAAGAGAGCCCAAGCAGGGGGAACGGCAGAGGGGGAGAGAGAAGCAGACTCCCCGCTGAGCAGGGAGCCTGATGTGGGTGGGGTTGGATCCCAGGACCCTGGGATCACGACCTGAGCTGAAGGCAGACACTTAGCTCACTGAGCCACCCAGGCACCCCAGCCATCCTTCCATTTTAAAAAGGCTTTGAACAAATCCCCATAGAAAATGTGGGGTATAGGCTGCAAGATCCATGAGGGCAGGGAATGGGTCTGGCCCAGTCACAGCTCTATTCCCAGCACCTAGCACATGGTAGATTCTCAATTAGTTTTGGTGGATTTACAAATAATTCTGTAAGCAGATCCTTAGCCACAACTCAGCTCATTGCCCATATATTTGAGTGTGTGATATACAGTATTAATTACTAAATGTGGGAAAGAAAGCAATGTATCTCTTCAAAATATCAGAATTATTTCTGCCCTCATCTGGCTTCCAATCTAGTAAGAAGAAAGGAAATAATCATCAGCCCTGTCCTTACAGTTTGTGAGACGCGCACCGTAAACAAAGACTTGGAACTTTCAGAGATAATTACAAGGGGTCCTCATTTTCATGGAAGAATCAAAGCAGACTTCTCTGAGGAAGGATCGTTTAAGCTCAGGCCTAAAGGATAACTAGGGCTCACTCATTGTAGGGTAGAGGCCGGGACATTTCCAACATAGGGGGAGGCCTGTGCAAAGGTCCTGTGGTTGCAAAGAATGTGGTGTGTTCAAGGAATTGAAAGAAATTGAGCCATTGTGGGGGGAGGATACCGAGAGGGAAGGTAGCATGAGTGGATAGGAAGGGGCATGGAGATGTCTGGGACCTACACGGCATGACAAAGTTTGGGGATTTGATTCTAAGGTTTATGAGTAAACATTGAGTGGCCTTATTATGCACATGCATGAGATTGGTAATGACTTTCTTTGGATTTTATAAATAGATTTCCCTACAAGAGGCTGTTTGTTCACCTGAGTAATGGGGTCAGAAGGCATATGCCTTCGAGCAGCAGTAGCTGACCCTCAGGCACCAACATGGAAAGTCAAAGAGAAAGAAATCTTCTGCTAGCAATGGAAGGGGCGGTGTGCCACGCTGCCGCCCTAAAGCTGACCAAGGGACGTGGATCCTTCCTAGGGACCAGGGCCTGGGTTAAAACGCATGAGCCCACAAACCCAACTTTATTTTATATAATCAGGAAAGGAAAACTTTTTTCCCACAGGACAGATGCCTTTTTTTCTCTCTATATTATTCCAATCTTGTTCTGTTTTCACAGAAGAGGTTTTATGTATCTCATTTTGGTTCTTCTCCTGACTCATTTGTTTCCCTAGCTTCTTATATAATAAGCTCTCTTCTTTCCTGTGACATCATTTGTTTGTTTTTCAGGGCTTTGTGGCAAAACTATTTGAAGGGTTTAGACGTGGGTTATGTCCCCTTTCTGCTCCGGTTCATGCCAGTGGCAGGTGGACCCGGAGCCCGCCTGGGAGGGCAGAGGCACCGCAGAGACTGCTCCTTCCACGCACATCATCACTCCCTTTTCCTGTCTCTCCAGACGACTTGGTGCATTTTGTAATCCTGGCCAAACTTGAAGCACGTCCCAAACTCCACTTGTCAACCATCCGCCTCATTGTAAATATTATATAAGGAGCATTTCCAAACGGTTTCTTCCTGAAATAACCTTTGAAAAGTGTTATCTCCTCATCTCCTTTCTCAGCAGGTGGATCTGATCAGCTTTGGAGACGTAGAAAGTGTTTCCAAGAGCCTGTTTTCAGGGCTTGCTCCGGACAGACAGGGGCAGGTGGAGCACCCCTTGCTTGCATCTCGCCCAATCCTCCAGCTCCCATTTATCCCAGCCTCCTGGGTGATGCTCTCTGTTCTAATGAGAAGCAGTGCGGTGTGCTTCTAGCCATTCGGGGAGCTTGGTTCTGAAATGTAGAGTCCTTTGATTCCTTCCCAGGGAAGGCTGTTGTTGGGGGTAGACCTCAGTCTGTCGAGTCCTTGCCTACCCCTGTTCCTTTCCCTCTTCCCTGCCTTGCTAGCTCCGGCGCCCTCATGACTCCTGCCTGTCAATACTACCCGGTGCTGTTTGGTGACCTGCCAGCTGGTGTCCCTGTACCAAGGCCTCTCCCCAGTGCGATGCAGCATGAGGAAGCCCCCCTACTGTTGGGGGCATGGGGGGCAGGGGGTGCAGAGCCCTGAACCTCAGAGCAGAATTCCTGGTTTTAATCCTGAGATGACCAGCTCTGCTGCTTTCAACACATCGCTCTCCTTTTTTTAGCCTGTTTTTTCCTCCACACAATGCATGAATCCCAGGGACTTATGAGACTGCAAATAAAATAAATTGGAGGGATAGCTTGCTTAAAAATGTGAAGTATGGGGGCATCTGGGTGGCTCCGTGGTTGAGCACTTTGGCCCAGGACGTGATCCCAGAGTCCTGGGATCGAGTCCCACATCGGGCTCCCTGCTGGGAGCCTGCTTCTCCCTCTGCCTGTGTCTCTGCCTCTCTCCCTGTGTCTCTCATGAATAAATAAATAAAATATTTAAAAAAAGTAATGTATATAAAGGCTCTATTTTGGCTCAGTTAGTGACAGATTGTCTACTGGAGAGATTCTTTTTTCCCCCCTTAATGGGAAAATAATACGATGGTTTGTTTTTTTTTTTTTTCCCTTTGGCCTATTTAAGAAGGACTTGAATGATATGTTCACTTAACGTATGTGAATTCAGTGATCCTTGTTCAGCGAGGATAGACACGTGGAGAGAGAGATGACACACAGACAAGCAGACAGAGACGGATACATCTCCTTCATCAATGGGAGCAAACAGTAATGCATTTCAGTGCTTGAATGTTGTATTGGCTGAGAAATGGTATGTCAGCAACTTCCTAAAAGAATGTCAAGGGTGGATTTTAGCTCCATGGGATTTTTATCTGCTGTTGTAGTCCATTCAGGCTTCTAGAACAAAATACCACAGACTGAGCAGATTATATGCAGCTGAAATTTATTTTTCCAAGGTTCTGGACGCTGGAGGAGCAAAATCAGGCTGCTGGCATGGTGAGGTTAAGCGTTCCCTTCCTGGCTGCCGATTTCTGGGCGTATCCTCACATGGAGGAAGGGGATGAAAGCGTGAAGCCCATTCATGAGCTAATCAAATGGTCCACCTACAAATACCATGATTTGGGGGGGATTAGGAGTTTAACAAATGGGTTTTGGAGGGACACAAACTTTCAGACCATAGCACCTGCTCCACGTAGGCCCCAGCTCTCTGTCAGGATGCAGGTTCTTGGCACCACATTTGGCACCAGCTGAACCTTGGGGATGCCTGTCTCTTCACTCAGGCTCCCCATAATGTGCTTTAAAAGGATAACGACCATTTTGTTGAATGTCTACTAAATACCACACATTTTGCATGTATGCATATATTACCGCTTGCCCTGTAATGTAAATTTTATTAGTCCCATTTTCCCTTAGTGAAATTGAAACTTAAAGATATTTAGTATCTCGCTCCATGTCATACAGAGCAAAATTCTTGCCCGAGTGGCATGTTTCACACTCGTGTACAGTCATTTTCAGGTCCAGCAGGTTAACGTTCAAGTTCATTAGCATGGCATCCAAGACTCTCCCTGATCTCTCATACCCTGTGCCTCCGTCCCGCTCACCTCCTCCTGCTTCACTCCCGATGCGCCTGGTCCTGGGAAATGCCACCTTCCTCCTCCACCCCGTGCTGTCCCCTACCTCTGTGTCTGGAGCTCATGTTATCCTCGCTGTCTGCAGAGATGTGCCTCACACTGCCCGGGGAACTGTCACGAGTCCTTTAGGGTCTAGGACAGTGTAGACGCGCTTACAGTGATTAAGAGCACAGCCACTCCGCTCTGTCACTTTCTAGCTTTATGCCCTTAGATTTGAGTTGCTGAATTTCCCCATGTGTCTGCTTCCCTATTTGTAAAGCGAGGATAGAATCACACCACAGGATTATGGGGAGGATTTAGTGAGTTAAGATATGCAAGTACCTGGGAGAGCACATGGCACAGGATAAGGCATCAGGCAAGTGTGTGCTCTTCCTAGATTCGCTGCGCTCCTCCAGAGAGCTTTCCTCGACTCCTGCCCTTCTCTACCAAACTGAGTTTGGCGCCTCCTTTACAATCATCTACGATACACACTTGTTTTAGAATCATCAGTTTAGATGTCTGCCTCCACCGTTATATGTGAGTTTCTGGCGGTCAGGGAACAATTTATTTTTGAACAGTCAACACCTTGTGCATTGCCTACTACATAGTAGGCCTTCAAGAATGATCGCCAAATGGATGAAATAATTATTCATAGTAGTATTAGCGGCGGTGTTTACTAACCTTTATGGGCTAGCTACATGTGTTTTGCACAATTTTAAGCACTTTGTGGGCTTTCTCTAATTGTTATGATTGACTCTATTTTACGGAGGAGAATGATTAAGTCGTATGCACAGAGCCAATCACTGGTAATTATGGAAATGAGAATTTAAACCAAGGAATATGATCCCAAAGTCCACATTCCTAGGTACTTTTTAGTGGCCGCTTCCAAATGGGTTTAAAGAGGGGAAGGAAGGCAGGAGGGAAGAGAGAGGGAAAGGGTGATAAAGAGCGTGCCTGGAAGCTCAGAGTCTTGGAGGATGTCATCTGAGTCCTTACGGAATTGCCTTCACTGACTTAGGGATGTGTGTTAAATGTGTGATTTTTCACAGAAGTCACTATAAAAAATAGCCATGTGGAATCTACTTTTCCAATTGCTGTAAAAAATTATTTGTCAGCGTTGCCAATTACATCATTCAATTTTTGTGCATAATACCCCACACAGGAAAAAAAAAAATGTTGAGAGTTTGTTTCTGGTAAGACCTTTGTGACCCTCGAGGCTCTAGCCTGTTTCTCTCTATCTGATCATTAACGTTGTGTCACTAGCTTTGCATTGACTGCTGAGAACTTAGAGCCAGACTTTATGCTTGATCACAGAAACTGTATTGACCCTCTGATTGGAATGTTTGCTTTTCTCCGCTGACCATCTTTCCAACCCAAACTTTTATTTCTATATAATTAATTGTACTATATTTATTTCTTCTGCCAGCTGGTTCATTTTTTCTTTCTTTCTTTCTTTCTTTCTTTCTTTCTTTCTTTCTTTCTTTCTTTCTTTCTTTCTTTCTTTCTTTCTTTCTTTCTTCTTTCTTTCTTTCTTTCTTTCTTTCTTTCTTTCTTTCTTTCTTTCTTTCTTCTTTCTTTTTCTTTCAAGAAAGAGGTACTGTAATTAAATACATTGAGGTAAATATCTGTATGGGATGATAATTTTTACTCTATCACGTATGGCTTGAGGTCATGGAGAGCAATACACACAGCAACCAATATATTCTTTGTAACCATCTTAATAACAATTGAATGATAATAATCTTTTGTAGATAAGGTTCGGAGAATTTCAGGACTTTGCCCCAAATCACAAAACTAATTAATGAGTTGTAGAGTCCGGGGACAAACTGAGAACTTTCAACCCTATGTTGCGACCATGTTTCCATGATGGCCACGATTCCTAGTCTCTTGAGGGCAGTATCAAAGTAGGTGACTATGATTCCTACAACCTGTTAATAAGCCACTGGTATGAGATGGAGTGCTACGTTTGACAGAACAAGATTATGACTTAGCATTGTGAGAGTTAAGCTCTTATATAGTTTAAATATATTAGTTGTCTCATTTAATTCTTCTTTTCAGATTAAAAAACCTTTTTTGTATGTACTGAGATATAATTGACATATAACATTTTGTAAGTTTGAGGAGTATTGGTTTGATACATCTATATGTTGAAATATGATTCTGCTTTCATCTTTTTAAAATAAATGTATATTGCCTCTATCACAAATGTTAGGAATGTCCATTATAGAAGATGTGGAATCCAGTGAAGTAGAAAGAAGAAAGAAAAAATTTACTCAAAGTCTACCATTCAGAATAAACCATTGACATTTAACATTTTATGTTATTTTCTATGCATAATTATTTTTTATACTTTTTGTGGTTGTGATCACACTATTTTCTACTCTCATTTCTTCCTTAAGTTACCATAGATATCTCTTCGTGTTACTATCAGCACTTTGCAACAGAATTTCAAATAGCTACAGACTAATTAAAAAAGTAATTCATGGGGATCCCTGGGTGGCTCAGCGGTTTAGTGCCTGCCTTTGGCCCGGGGCGTGATCCTGGAGTCCCGGGATCGAGTCCCACATTGGGCTCCCTGCATGGAGCCTGCTTCTCCCTCTGCTTCTCATTCTCTCTCTCTCTCTCTCTGTATTTCATGAATAAATAAATAAAATCTTTAAAAAAAAAAAAGAAAAGTAATTCATGATAATCCCCTTAACTTTTTCTCTACTGTTGATCTTTGAGCTTGTCTTTAATACTATTCATAGTGTTGCAATAACTGTCTTGGTGCATGTAGCCTTTTTGTATTCAAAATACTGTATTAGGTTCAATTAGCAAAGATCTAATTACTTAAACAAAAGTTAAAAAACTGATATGGTGGACAAGGTATGGGTTTTGGTGCTAGAGAGATATGGATTGGAATCCCACTTTTGTTTCCCACTAGCTCTGTGGCTTTGACAAATTACTTAACTCACAGATCCATTGGGTTTTCATTTATAAAATGAGAATATACACATATCTGCTTCCTCAGGTCATTGTAAGTATTAAATAGTATAATGTACATACAGCTCTTCAGTGGCGGGTAGGGTTTTCATGCCTGTTGTTGAATTCTTCTCCAGATGGTTGGTTGCTCCAAGTTACATTCTCAGAAGTAAAATTCTTATATCATTACAATCTACCTACCCTTTTTTAAAATATGATTTGATAGATAAGAGGAGTGTCTTGTTATTTTTCACGTCCCAAATGCTTTTCTTCTTCAAAAGAATAAGTATGTCCTCATAGACTGGTTACCATGTTGATTGGAGTCACTTACTGACTTAGGAGAATTTTTTTTCTTCTTCAGAAAAGAAACTTCATGTATGCAAATATTGTTACTCCTGGTGTGCCTTTTCTTTTATTGTGAAGTTTTAAAGGTCTAATCTTTAACCTATTCTGTAGTTTTTCTTCATGTCTTCCCATGAAACCTTGTGATTACAGAATAACGCAAAGAGCTGGTTCTTTTCTACATGTGAGACATTTCACGTCTATGCTTGATGGGACCTGCAGGTGAGATCTACTGAAATCTTGCCTGCATGAGTCCAATCTTATTGGCTTACGAAGAGTAATTCACTATCTGCAAAGTATTCTAATTTTATGCCTGTAGGTATTGTCCTTTTGTTGTGTTTATTCCAGTTTAGCAAATACTTATTGAATGTGTTCTACTTACCAGCCATTGTGTAAGCCTCCAGGTCAGGAGTTCTGTGAATCTCAAACACTGTGGATAAAAACTAATGTGACCTATGAACTTGTGCTGGAAAAATAAATCTTTTTTTCTACCATCTCTTACTAACTAATCACTAATTCTCTTTGTTGCAAATGTTAAGCAGCAAATTTCGGCAGTGTTAGCAGTATCTATGATTTGTGTCACCATTAGAGATCCCAAATATTTCTTATCAAATTATAGTTACTGTTATTACCTAGAAATGCTGCCTTTGTTATTATTTCAAGATTATGTTATTTGTTAGAGTTACTATTAGATTTTATTTCATAATGTACTACTAAATGAGAACACACATTACAATATCATACTTTTTCTTTAACTATTTCTATGACATGTTTATATATAAATATGTAAATGTTTCCATAATTGTAATAATCCAATGAATTTTATTTACCCATGTAAAAACTTTATTCTGAGTTTGTTATTTTCCACAGTTTCTTCAGCTTGGCAATGACATGGCACAGAAATGGATAAAAACTCATTATCTAGTGAATAAAATATTCATAAAATAAGGTCATAGCAATACTTTTTTTTTTTTAATTTTCCACAGATTTTCTGAACCTAATATAGATTTCCTATCAGGGAATGGCACTCCTTGGATATCCTTTACTCTTTACACCCTGACTTTAAAATCATAAATGTGTATTGGACTCTTACCATTTATGTCAGATACTTCACTTTACCCCCATCGTCTCATTTAATTCTTCAGACCATGCTATGAGGTGGATAAGATTACTTCCCTTCTTTATCAGATGATGAAGCTGAGGTTCAGAGAAATTAAGTACCATACTTATTCACAGTGCTGTTGAATAGAGGAGACTGTTTGGGCAGGTTCCAAGGTCCATGATCTTAAATGTGGCCTCATTAAGCCAAGAGTCACTTGACATAATTAATTTTAATCAAAAGCCATTGAATAACATCACCCTTATCCTACTACCATGAGAATCCCAATAATTAATAAGAGAATAACATATTTCCTTTCTTCAGCATGTAGAAGAGTTTCTGTGCTGATCATTCTCCATTTTTTTTTTCAAGTCCTTTTTTTTTTTTCCCTTCCTTTCCCTACACTCTGCTCCAAAAATCTGATCTCTAGAATGGCATCACTTGGGCTCTGATTTTCTCTACTTCTAATTGGGATTTGCTTATGAAAGTTATTGGCAAGAAATCGAAGGAAGGGATGCAGAAAGGCTACCAATATTTTTTCCTCTACTTTCCCCTGCTGGGTAGTCTTTGTAATAATTGTATTATTTTTCCTATAGTTACATCTCCAGTAAGGCACTTCCTCTTCTCTTGCTACAGCTCGCTCCCCCTTCCCTCCTTCCTTCCTTCCTTCCTTCCTTCCTTCCTTCCTTCCTTCCTTCCTTTCTTTTTCTTTCTTTCTTCCTTTCTTTTTCTTTCTTTCTTCTTTCTTTCTTCTTTCTTTCTTTCTTTCTTTCTTTCTTTCTTTCTTTCTTTCTTTCTTTCTTCTTTCTTTCTCTTTCTTTTTTCTTCTTTTTTTTTCACCAGTAGTATCATTCCCTCTCCTACCCCTTCAGACCTCCATTGATGAGAGCTTCCTACTGTTGCAGTTCCCAGATGCTGCATCTTCTCTTGATGATCACCTTGACCCTCTTTTTTTCCTCTGAAACTAATGATTTCATTGAGGTTTCTTCAGTCAACCCTTTGAGTGGATCATCTGATTCTTATCAGTACCTCTACTGATAATTTCCTTTTATAGATGGAATAGCTAATACTTATCCATAGTTTAAGAAAATCAAAAGTAGTTGTTAGTCCTTAAACATTTGCATTCCTCTGCACTAAGATTTTCATATTGGATCAAGCTATGTTTTGATAGATGAGCATTTGGGCAGAGAAGAAAGAACAGTGGAGAGAATATCAGACTAAGTCAGAAAACTTTTGTATCTGTCCATCTGTCTGCTTTTTGTATCTGTCCAACTTACAGAGATAAACCTGAACAAATCCTAAGATCTCAGAGAGAGTTGGCTTCTTTATCATCACAAGGACAGTAAAGATGACTATCAGGAAGCTGTTGTGAAAAACAAATGAGATGATCCAGTGAAAACCTGTATTCTATGAAGACATGTACGAAGCAAGGTACTTAAAATTTGGTTAATTGCTTACACACTAGTTTCATTAAAAATGGATAATAGATATGAAAGCACTATAATAATTGGGCAATGTGATTTTTCTATATATTGTATATTTCAGAAATCTCAGGATCTTCTCATTTACTGCTGTTATTCCAGTGCTCACAGACTGCGTGGCTCATCCTAGTTGCTCAATAAATATTTCAAGAAATATTCACTAAGTGCCTAAGAAGTATTGCCTAGACTCAAGTATTTCATTGTCTTGCAAAAGACTGATACATAGGGGATCCCTGGGTGGCGCAACGGTTTGGCGCCTGCCTTTGAGCCAGGGCGCAATCCTGGAGACCCGGGATCGAATCCCACGTCGGGCTCCCGGTGCATGGAGCCTGCTTCTCCCTCTGCCTGTGTCTCTGCCTCTCTCTCTCTCTCTCTGTGTGACTATCATAAAATTAAAAAAAAAAGACTGATACATACATAAACACATGCATGCAAAAATGAGTTTGCCTAAATAAGAGGGCACTTGACTCTTTCTGACCAGGTGGGAGGAAAGACATGAAACAATAAGAGGGAATGGCAAATGGCAAGTGAGCTGGTGTTACTCTAACAGAGGGTGGTTATGAGAAAGAAATGCTAGAAATAGTGCAAGCTCAGACAAGGCGATTAAGTGGGGACTAGGAATTTAGATACAAGATAGACTTCTAGGTGAAGATGGAAAACTTAGTTTTACTAAATGTAAGGAAGAGACAGAAGGAATAATCAAGGATTAATAATCAAGGACAGGTGCAAAAGTTTTGACTTGTGGTGGTGACATTTGATTGATACCAGGACAAGCTTTGAGGTGGGATGCCATGATCTGGGTTCAGATGTGTAATAGGAAGAACAAGTGTGAGATGTAAACAGAGATGTTTAGCAAACTTTTTCAAATCTGGATTTAGAACTTAGGAGGCAGGTCTGGGCTGCAGATATATGGTATTTTATAAATATGACAAAGAATGAGTCATTTTTAAGAGCTGAATATTTTGAATAGTAAGGGTTTATTACTTTAAGCACTAAAACCTAAAGAAATCATTTGGATGAAGATCTTTTGGAAGTTTTATTGCACATTTTCCTGCCACCTTAAATGATGCATCTGGAACCAAATTTATTTTTTTTTCTTGATGGCTCAGGGTCATCATTATAATCATCTGTTATGATAGCATGCCATAATTCAGTGATGCTGTTGGAATCATTGAGATGCATAGAGTTGTTTCCCTTTATTAAACAACTTAAGATCATTGTTGCTCTTTTTGTTCTCAAGTTTCATTTTTATCATTTCTATGATTTCTCATTTGCTGTCAGCTGTCACTTCCTACAGCTATCAATGTGTCACCATAAGCTGATATACTGTATCCTTTCAATCATTTGCTCCTCCACTGACACTAGTCGGGAAACCAGATAATCATACATGCTGTGGCTATGTGTAAAGTGTGTGCAAACAGTTTCAGAAGGAGGAACAGAGCATATCCCCAAGAGTGAACTATATGGGCTTTAAGAAACACATTTTGGATAACTTTTGACTCTTCAAAGGACATCTGTGTTTATTTTTTTAGTTCTCACCGTGTTTCATAAAGGCAACGTGGCTAGAATTTGGGATTTGGATTGCTAAAATGTTACTGTTTGCAAACCAAATAAGGAGAAGATATACCAATGACTCAGGACAGTAGAGTTTACTGCATTTTTAAAAGATTTCTCAGAATAGACTTTGCTCCAATTTTCATCAGTTACATAGGATTGAGTTTTCAGACTATTTTCTAAAAGTACAATTACTACTTAAAAATAAGAAGGAGGGTCTTTGGTAGTACCTTAGGTGGTGCAAGGTTAGTATTTTAAATTAGAATACTTTGTTAATTTTTTCAAAGTGACTAGATTGAACCCAGTCAGTTGAATACTCCAGTGTTTCTGCAGGTTTTGTCTTCAGTTTTTGGTCCAAGTTCATTTGCTGTGTTTCTAGACAGGTTTTATTGGTGCATGGTCTTGTGTCCCCCTTTGCTAACACCCTGGAATGCGATGCAGTCTCTTTTTCTAGTTGAAGTCATACTTCACCATTTGTCACTGTTTGTCACCACAAATGATGCTTTGAAGCTCTTTTTCTTTCCCACGTGCACATTTGTTAGCAGTTTCTTGGTAGTGTCTACTGGGTTATTTGTCTCTGAGGAATATCATTTTCAGTTTATTTTCTCTGATATTCATTTAACGACTTGTCACTTCAGCTCAAGCTATAATTTCCTGTCAATTATATTGTAAATTTTTCATGTACCAGTCAGCAGGTCTCTTGACGTTTCTCCTGTTATGTCTTGTCTACAGAAATTCTCTTCCCACCATGACCTTTGATTTCCTGAGAGTAGGATCTTGCCCTTTCTGTATCTTAGGACCAGGAATCTCTTTCCTATTTTCATTCCGGCAGTTAAAAAGATAGCAAGAAAAGTGCAAGCATATGAAGCACTCTGTCCACTCTTATCTTTTGTAACTTATGCTATCCAGACAGACATGCATGGACATAGGGAGAACACCATGCAATGACTACAATTAGGCTGTGACCATCCCAGAAGCTGGGATTGAGGGCTGGAGTAGATCCCTCCGAAGAGCCTTCAAAGAGAACATTGTCCTGTAGACACCTTGATCTTGGACCTCTGCTCTCTAGAACTGTGAGACAATAAATTTCTCTTCTTTAGGCCACTAAGTCTATGAGACTTATTAGAACAGTCCTAGATCAATCCAACCCTAACTATCAGACTTAAAAAACAGAAAACAAAAAACTAAGGCATAGATTCATTCAAAGAGAAATATTTTGCCTTGCCCACCTCAAGAGGGAGACTCTATTGTTTCTTTATTAAAACAAAATGAAACAAAACAAACAGAAGACAAACCTGGGAGGGCTTTCTGTTCAGGCTTCAAGGACAACTTTCTAAGATCTGTTTCCCGAACCTGGCCGTAACTGGAGACACTTAGGGCAATCTTAAAAAAATGCAGAGTCTAAGTTTAAATCCCAGAAGATTTAGACTCAGTATGTTTGGGGAAGGACTTGGTTATCTATTTTCAACAATCTTTCTAGGTAATTTTTATGATTGTGTAGGTGTAGGCGGCACCAATCTAGAGGGTTGAGTAATGAAGGAGAGATTTCAATAATGGGGATATCATTCATGGGAAAAGGGATAATCTAATAAAGGTTTGACTCCCTTGTCTCCACTTTCATTGATTTTAAGATGGAATAAGCTAACCAGAAAACCTCTGCCCTAAGCTTCATTCTTGTGAGGCAAAAGAGATGAGGACCTTGGGAGAGAGTGGATGTAATAAACTTCTAGGAGCTTTAACAGCCCAGCAATGGAATTTGGGGTATAGTTGACTACTTTAGGAAATCAGATTTCATTCACTATTTATTCAACAAAGTTATAGGCTACTTACAATGAGCCAGTCAATATAGACTAAGGTAAAGAAGAGACATGCTTCTACGATCAGAGCTTCCAAAAGGAGAGATGGCCTAGGAAGGAATGACAGCTTGCTCTCAAATGTGATTCTGAAAATCTGACCTCAGACAGCTGCAGAAACCAGTACGGCTAGGCGGGGGGGCCCTTTCAGGCATCCAGATTCTGAAAAGCATGTACAAAAGATGGAAGAACTAGAAACAAAATTTACAAAAGAAGAGCATGAAGTGATGAAGTCAGAAATCTAAATCCTCTCGAATAGCTGAGCAGGTAATATGGTTTCCATTTGCAGATCAATAAACTAAAGCCAAGAAGGGTTACACACTTTGGTTCTACCTTTTACCCAGCCAAATGGCACAGGGTCTCTTTCCTTCCTTTCCTCTACCACTCCGCTGCCCACAGACAAACCTACTGGGCCTTGTGGCATTAAGAGTCAAGTTGTTTGGGTTTTCTACAAGAAATAAACCCAGAACTTCCACTTTGCTTTATATACGTAAAGACCTCCTCTCCACAAAGGAAAAGGGAATACTCATAAATCTTAAAAATATATATATATTTTTAGTTGAAACCTGCCATAAGATATACTCTAAGAGGAAAAGGATATCAATGTACCTTTCCTGAAGCCCAAACCCACGATGTATCACTAGGTTTTTGTTATTTCTAAGTCAATTTTTATAACCTTCCATATTTTTTGAATCATTGTAGTGAGCTCCCTGATTTTGAAAGAGTGCCTGAACATCTTTTAATCCCAGGCTTGGGGATCCAGAGATGAATCTCTTTTCATGACAAATTTATGTTACCTCTTTTATGTTCAGATATGGTTATAACTTAGTCTTTTAAAGCCCTTAGTTTAATTTTGAAGAAAATGATGGAAACCTCACTAAATACAACTTTTTGGTTATAAGTGAATCCCAGTCTGGGGTTCTGAAAGACCAGGAGATAGACTGCTACATCATTAGATGACAATGTACATTGGACAAGATCAAAGGGTTTGGTAATTACCTAATCAATCCTTCCAACAAATCTTTGAGGTGGGTGGCTAATACCATTAAACTCATTTTGCCAATGGAAACTGAGGCACTGGAAAGTATATATCGTTGCCTTTTAGTCCTTTGTTCTGAAACAAGAGCAACAACAACCAAGGCCCCATCCGGTTTCCTTTCCTACCTTCTATCTCTAGTCCAGGACATGGTATTTTTCTAGCATATCATGGGAATAAGAATGAGAGACAAAATACTAAATAATAGGAAGCTAATACAGAACCTGTTGGCTTAAGCTTGAATATAGAAATGGATTTTCTTTTCTATCATCACAGATATATTTATAACCCTTGCCAAAAACATCAAAATTGACTGACACGCTGGATTGTTGAATCATAATCTATTTTGGAAGGGAGAGAGAGCACAGTCAAGGTGTTGAGGGAAACAGTGGGTATGCTGTCCTATTTGAAAGGAACAATGAGGGTCATGACCCACAACTTACAGAGAGTTCTGTGCACCTTTGGAAGAACTAACTGGCCAAAAGGACATCAGAAACAGATCATGGGATTGCTGGGCAAAGAGCAAAGGAGCCATGTGCACAAAGTGGCCTTTCTTAGGAGATCAGAGGCATAAACCTAGTCAAGGGAGTCAAAGGGGAGATGTGGGTGAGGTTGAAGAACTGTAAGGAAGTAATGAGAGCTTGAGTCCTTAGCGTTCCATTGTATTTCACTGCCTGCCTTAGTCAGTTTCAAGGGTGCATAATAATGCCGGGGCGAGGTCTGATATTCACTGCCATCTATTTCAGGTGGCATGAAATCACTTAGAATCCTCTATGTGGGATCCCTCGGGGACCTTAAAGGTCATTTAGTTAAACACCGCCATGATATAGATGATGAAACCAGACACAGAGAGGTGAAGTGGCTTGCAAAAGGTCATGTAGTTCATTAGCAAGAGCCTGTTGCTCAAGCAGGGGCATTGAGTTTTATTCATGAAAACTATATTGTCCCTACTTTTTGTCAATTCATTCCTTCATTAAACAAACATTTCCTAAGTGACCAATCTGTTCTAGACACTCTCCTCAATGCTAGAGATTAAAAGAAGGAAAAGAAAGCAGGTTCTGACCTAAGACCTCACAGTCCAGTGGAAGAATTTTGTGTGTGCTGATACACTGGAAACGAAATGATAAATATCATGAGAGTAGCTGTGGGAACAGAGGTGAGGAGTGAGTTTAGAATGACACAGAAGTGCCTTTATTTATAGGTTTGGTGTCCCAAAATCAATTAGGGACTTTGGAATGCCAACTCAGATCATTGCTCAGAAATGAGAACATTTAAGAAAACATAAGCTTCAATTTATTTTTCTTATGAATGAAAATTAAAAGCCATCACATTTTTGGACGTAAGTTTTTTTTCCTAGAAGTTTGATTTTTTAACACTTCTATTGTGGGTTGAATTGTATTTCCCAAATAAGGTATGTTGGAGTCCTAACCCCCATTATCTCAAAATGTGACCTTATTTGGAAATAAGACCTCTGTAGAGACAATTAGTTAAAATGAGGTCATTAGGATGGGCTCTATTCCAATATTACTGGTGTGCTTATGAAAAGCGAGACATGCACAAAGGGAAGAGGATGCAAAGACATGCAGGGGGAAGATGGCCATGTGACTGGAGTGACACATCGGCAAGTCAGGAAATGCCAAGAGTCCCTCCCTGGAATTTCAGACTTCTTTGATTTTAGATTTCTAGCTTCCAGAACTGTGAGGAAATAAACATATTTATGTTATGTTGAGCCAACATCTTTTTTTTTTTTTTTTTTAACTTTGTTACTGCAGCCCTGGGAAACTGATACAGGCTCCTTGGACAGTGATCAATGAGGTGGACTGATTTCTGTTCCTAATACTTTGCTCCAAGATTGTTTACAAAATAAATGGCAGCTGTATAGCCTTGTTGTGACTGGACCAAGTGGACTTTTGGCTCTAGACCTAGCAAGATTGGATACTTGCTCAGGGTTCTCTGCAGGCTGAGTTGGGACTTGGAGACCATTTGCGTCTCCTCACTGTCCTCAAATCACCATAACTGTTCCTTTGGTGAACTTCCAGTGTTGAGCTCTTAATGTGGTCTCACAACTGTCTCGGTTATTTTTTAAGATTTTATTTATTTATTCATGAGAGACACACAGAGAGAGGTGGAGACAGAGGCAGAGGGAGAAGCAGGCTCCCTGTGGGGAGCCCAATCCCAGGACCCCAGGATCATGACCTGAGCCAAAGGCAGACACTCAACCACTGAGCCACCCAGGGGCCCAACTGTCTCAGTTATAAACAGCTGACTATGCTCATCACAAGAGCTCCTCAGCTCTCTGGAGTTAGAATGCCAGGCTTTTCAAGTTACTGCTTCCAAATTTCCATTGAAAATCTCTAATATGGCAATTGTCATCAAAGTAAGCTGATGTTTTAAAGATTACTTTAATGACCCTAAATGCAGTATAAGGTATACTGCATTTTAAAACCATAAACTTGTGACTGCAAGTGGCATTTCAAAGATACACTCTTTCAACATAAAAAAAAATTCATGGAAGTTATTAAGCAGCATTTTTAGAATTCTAGAATTCTACATGGAAGAATGTTGTAATAGTTTAAGGGCTAAGGTGCTGGCGGGTCAGATTAAGAATATTTGCTCCCTTTCCCTTCTGTAGTTGACCAACTTGTGCACCTTATCTGATGCACTCATACTCTGTAGGCTGCCATTTCATGGAGCAGAAAACCTGGGCAATGATATGTAATTTCTCCCACAGTAGAGTATGGTGAAGTTATAGACATTTGTGTCAGGGTTCTTTTGGAATCCAACAAGTGAAAAACAAAAACCTTTTTATAATTTTCGAGGCTTCCTCATACAGATTTATTTTTAACTGATAAGGGAGTGACACCCCTGCTGTATAGAAAGGAATTCTGTTCTCAAAAGCCTATTGCATACATCATCATACATGTCACAAACCTAGGGTGGAGAGTTCTGGCAAGTAGTGAGTCACAATGAGCTCATAAGAATGGCCTGGGATCTGAAGCCTTTGTTCCCAGGTACGGCCAAAAATTGTGCATGGCTAGTTCTAGAGCTGGGGGACTCAAGCCTCATGTTATAGTATGATCACGTGATGAAGTAGAATCAGAATATAAGGTTAACACAATAGGCTATGGATGGGAATACAAAGCAAATCTCAGAATGCAAGCAGAGGGATCACTATTGAAGTTTTTGGCTATACACAACCACAGGTGATAGACTTATTAGAAAATTCTTGAAGAGCAACTACCCATTTCTCACACAGAGAACATCAGAATCTTGATTTCCACCTTCAGGTAGAGGTCATCCTTTCCAGGTGTATGTTTATTTCTACAGATAATTATTTAGATAGGTGTGCTAACTTGAGACTTCATAAAGAGAATGCTTTGGTGAGAATGACTGAATCCATCTCTATGGTGGGAACAGTATACAGTTGATTCCATATACACAGAGTAAACCATATGGGGTGTTTCCAAATGTTCTCATGTAGGTCTCTACTTCCTCTTCACTAACAATCTGGTGACATTGTTTACCCAGTATAAGCAAGAATATCATCTCTCTTTGGTTCTGCCCAAGTCTCCACCCTCTTGTGGGCGTTCCAAACCACTCTTGCCTTGTGCTCTCTACCACAGGGCACTGTTCTTCAGTTCTCTTGGTACTAATCTCCAAAGCTTCTAGAGTTGGAGAGAGATGGCTCCTGAGTCTGCCAGATGCTGCAGCTCTCTGCTTCTTTAACCAGACTGCACTAGGTTGTGTTCTCTGGGGGCAGATAAACTTTTTGGGTAGGAACGCCATTTTCTCTGAGTTTAGAGGTATTACAACGGAGGCAATCAATGTTTTTTTATGGTAGAATCATTCAGTTTCTAATGCTGTTCAGTTGTTGGTACCATGCCATTCCCTGTGCAACACTATTAAATTTCCACCTTATACCCTCAACAGCTAAGGCAATGACTGCTGTAGCTCAATTCCATGTTGCATTATAGCTTCAATAAACAATCTTTCCTAAGGAATCCCCTTTCTTTTCTTTCCTTCCTCCCTTCTTTTCCTTTTCTTCCTTCCTTTAATCCTCACTGAACTTTCAGTACATGCCAAACCCTGTGTTAAACATTTGGTGTACAAAGATGAAAGAACTATGCTCATTGCATCCCACTCCAACCTCAAAGTCTAGTAGGAAGATAGTCAAGGAAACAAGTAAACAAAAAGCTAGAAAAAAATGCTGAATGAGAGGTCTAAATGAACTAATTAATAACGTTGAGAAATCAGGGACTCTTCATGGGGGAAGGTGTTACATGAACTGAATCTTGAAGAGAGACTGTACTTTTCAGTACATGGAAAGTTTCAGATTGAATAAGAATGATAGAGGAATCTCTGTATATGACATGCTAGCCACTGCTGCTTTTCTGTCCAGGCCATCCTAAATCATAGTTATAGCACATGACTAAACATTGTGTGTAGTGGTCACACCTACTTCAGGTCAGAAATTCTCTAAATATTCATGTTACATTGTCTAACCTCCAGGGTAATCATTCCCAATATTTTCATCTCTTCTGGACATGATAGTTTGTATCCTCCCTTACCCCCTTAACTGTATTGGTATACATACATTCTCATCATGCTCTCAGTGACCATGTTCATGTTTGTCACCAGCCTTAGTCTGAGGATGTCTGTGAAACCAAGAGAAGAAGACTTCTCTTCCTCAGCCCACAGGGAAAAACAAAACAAAACAAAACAAAACAAAAAAGGCCTTCTTCAGGAGTCTCCAGATATATATTGATGGATCCTACAGGTCAGTACAATCCATTGTTCCAGGGTGTAAATGAATGGATTCATGAACTCTTACTGGACAAAACCATTGAGAGCACAAAGGATGTACTCTGCAAAATTGCCATATCTTGCTTACTACTACAATAATCTCTCTGGCTCTCCACGCTCCAGTGCTTTCAGGTCCTTAAGGTGAGAATGCAGGGAGGGGACCACTGTGAAGGGTCTCTGTAGTTCTCCATAATTATGGTTTTTAAATCAGTTTTAAAGTTCTTTTTGTTCAAAATAGAGTATAACACAATTAAATATCCCATTTTTGGTCTTGGAAATAATTGAAGCAGGAATCATTTGGCAAGATGCCTCAGATCATCACAAACCTTCCTATAATAACTAATTCAATGTAATTCAACAAATATTGGAAAATCTGTCATATAGATAGTTACTGTGTTTGGCTCTGAGGAAAGAGGTAGGGGAATGTAACAGTGAAAAAGGCATGGAACCTACTATCCAATGGCAAAAGTAGATATTCACACAGCAGACTATATTGCACGTATGCAAAGAGCTTCCTATGGGAAACAAGGAGGCAGGAACTTTATCACTCTTACTTAGTAAAGATATACAGGCATCAATAAAATTACACATTTGAATTGAGCACATCTTAGAAAACTAATACTCATATTATGACCCTAATGGTTTGTGTATATACATGCCTAAAAATAGAGAATCTGAACCCTGACTTGACCACTTACTGACCTCATACAAATTGTTCCACCTCTGTAGGTCTTGTTTTTGTTTTGTTGCTTTTTCTAAACTTCTAATGTGGAAAAATAGTATTAACCTCATTGGTTATTGAAGGGATTAAGTAGGATGTAGGGGGGAAGACTTTGCCAACTAGAGAGGAATTAGCATCATTAGATGACCGAAATGAGAAGTATCTTCTTATAAAATACTAGAAACAACATACTTATTTTAGAAGTAGAATTCATAGACTTGTAGTTCCTACCTGGACCAATGCCTTCTCCATGACTTGTCCAATTCTAGAACAAAGGTTAAGCCTGAGTGATCCAGTTCCTGGCTGTTCTGATAGAGTGATATAAAAGCAATCAGCTCAGACACCTTGATGGCTCAGTGGTTGAGCATCTGCCTTCAGCTTAGGGCATGATCCCATCGTCCTAGGATCGAGTCCCACTTTGGGCTCCCTGTAAGGAGCCTGCTTCTCCCTTTGCTTCTGTCTCTGCCTCTCTCTGTGTGTTTCTCATGAATAAATAAAATCTTTAAAAGAGAAAAAGCAATTGGCTGCATTTTGTCATTTCCGTGTGTCTGAGGTTAGGTGTATTATTTGGAAAGCACAAGTGCAGAAGGGCAAGGTATAACTTGGTTCTAAATATATTTCACATAACATCTTCCAGAGTTTACAAAGTGCTCCACAGTGACTAAGAATGAACACCATGTTCCTAATTGCTAACTGAGATGTCCAGGCTGGTCTTTGCCCACTTCTCATTTTATCAGCTAAACCAGAGCTCTTTTTATTTTCTCTATGACCATGAGAAACGAAAGCCTTCAGTAGCTCTGCTGAAGATTTGTGACTGCACATATTACTGAAGCTTGCTTCTCTTCCAAAGTGAGCCTATGGTGTTGCTCTGGAGTCTCAATTATCTCCTCTTGCTATAGAACAGAGATGCCAGGTAACATTTCATTGCTTCTTGCCATCTCTCAACCAAATGAAGAGTCAGCATAGGAAGAAGGAGCATCAAACTTATTAGCAGTCTTTGAGGGTCACCAGTTGAAATACTTCCTAAAACAGCTGGAGGATGAAGAGGGTGAATTATAAGAAGTGAAATGACATTCTAGCAAGAATCCCATCTCCATGAAAACAGATGATTCTGTAGGTGTCTGAACAGATGGACATTCATCTTATATTTTCCTGAGGCTATTGGCAAGTGACTCTGGCTGAACAGTTTAAAATAAAAGTGAAAAATCATTCTGGTTCAGTAAAGTCTCTGCACCAACTTTTCTTGGTCCTTTGTAAAGAAACACTTGGTGAAAATACAGAGTATCAGTCTCCTTGGATCTTGGACCACTGAAGATTGGGAATAACCCAGGAGGGCCTGGATCCCAGGAAATTGTACCTACCTGTGAATACCTGCCCTGTGTTTTGTTTCTTTAGCTTTAGGCTTGTGGAGTTCAAATCAGCATTGTAGAAATTTCCATTCTTCTCTCTTTACCCCCATACATGCCAGTCCATTACGGCTCTTTCTCCTTGCTAGATGCGGATAGTTCTAGTTAAAAGAGATAATTTGGTGCCCTCCAGTGGCTCAACCTGACAGCCTCTCTCTTGACCTCTCACAGCTCTTAATGCCTGTGGGAAGGGTACAGCTCAATATATCTTTTGAGGCTCCTTGGTTGCTGTCATTTAACCACCAGTCTTAGGAAAGGAATCCATCACACTCTTAATATTGTGTAATTCTCAGGGGAGAAGGAATTGGAGAATAAAGAAAAAAATTATCTGTCTTTTCTTTGTACAAAGACCTAAACACAATGAAAACCAAGTATAAAAGCCCCAGCACTATTACCATTCCTTTAAATCAGATGGTCTTGGAAAAGCCACTCGCCATCTGGGCCCACTTCTATTTGCTCTGGAATGAAAGTGTGGAGCTAGATGATCTTTTGGGGTTCCCAATAGATTCTATCATCTTCAGATTCTGAAATTCCAGGAAAGGGAGAAATGTTTCCAGATGCTTTTACACTTCAATACTTGATCATATGGCTTTTATCATTTTGACCACTAGATTCACTTTAAGAGTTTAGAAGTTACAGTAAAATGCCCATATAAGTCATGCATGGTATTAGTAAGTATGCATCTAGCATAACTAAATATTTTCATTGCTTCTGCCATTTAAGATAATTAGATGATGCCTTGAAAAGCCATCTGGAGAAAGCATTCTAATGCCCTTTTATGAAGAATATGGAGAACATCTAACTATATTTTTATAGCACTTAGTTAGTGTTTGATAAACTAATGAACAAATGAATAGGAAAAGAAAAGCAATGAGAGACTCCTAACTCTGGGAAACGAACAAGGGGTGGTAGAAAGGGAAGTGGGTGGGGAGTGGGGATGATTGGGTGATGGGCACTGAGGGAGGCACTTGATGGGATGAGCACTGGGTGTTATTCTATATGTTGGCAAATTGAGCACCAATAAAAAAAGAAAAAAAAGAAAAGGAACATCAATCTTAACTCTTATAATGCATAAGAAGAGAAGGAGGCTATATTTATGATAGAGGGAACAAGATAAAAAATCCACCTATGCCTTAAATTATCCTTTTTCTTTCTTGCTCTAATCCCTAATTCAACCGTAACTTCATGATGAATCTTACCATTAGAGATCTATTTATCCCTTTGGGTAACAGTAGGCTTCCTCCAGCATTTCTTCTTAAGGGAGCAGTTGTCTAGGAGTTTAACACTTTATGACTGGTAGCAGAATCTCAATAAAATATTGTTGAATAAATAAAGGCATGTATCAAAATGCTTCTTTTGAGCACTTTTGTAAGAATTGATTTGGAAATTAGCAGATCAGTCCCAAGAAGACTGGTAGTGGTGGGAGCTTGGTGATGGGGGTGGAAGAGGTAGTGGGGGTGGTGGGGGTAACCCCTTAGAACAAGATACCTCATTGAAGGCAAGCAACTCTATTTGGAACATTAAAATGTGGATGCTGGCACTTTTACTCTAGACTTGTGCTCTACAATACAAGAGCCACTAGTCACATGTCACTCTTGAGTACTTGAAAAATGGCTGGTCTATGGGGCACCTGGGTGGCTAAGTGGGTTGAGCATCTGACTCTTGGTTTTAGCTCGTCATGACCTCAGGGTTGTGGGATCAGCCCCAAATTGGGCTCCACTCTCAGCAGGGGGACTGCTTCTCCCTCTCTCTCCCTCTGCCCCCTCCCCCATGCATTCTCTCTCTATATATAATTTTTTTTAAAAGAAACATGGCTTCTCTAAATTGAGATGATAGTCCAAACGGAGATGCACTCTTGGTATAAAATACACATTGGGTTCTGAAAACAGGATGTGGAAATGGTGGCTGGATTATGAATACATTTTGAAGTTAGAACCCACAGGATTTGCTGACGGATTGAATATGGGGTGTGAGAGGTAGGAGTCAAGGATGGCTCCAAGGGTGCATTTGCTATTAATTGAGATGAGGGAGTATACAGGAGGAGACATGAAGAAAGTCAGCCTTGAAGACATTAAGCGAATCACCCAAGGTCACACTGTAAAGTCAGAGAGAAGCAGAGTTACTTGAGCTGATAGAGAACTCAGAGGTCTGCTGGTTCATCTTTCTTTTTTTTTTATAGATGAAGAATTTGGGTCTAGTGAGGAGAAGTGATTTGCTCAATGTCACATAGCAAATGAAGAATAGAACCTCTAAGATGGATTTCCTGACTGGTAGACTAATGGTTCTCTTTTGCTATTACACTACAGCTGTAAAGATGAAAATGACACCAGGTTTAACTATGCCTTTAAATATACTATGGAAAGAAGAATCACTGGAGATACTTTTGGGGAGAACCTTCAAAACCTCCATTTAAGCATATTTAGACGTTTCTCTATAAGTACTAACTAGATAACTGGCTGCCCCACTTTAATTTGGGATAAACAAATTACTCCTTCTTTAACACTTGTTTAAAGCCAAAATGAGCTATGGTTAATGGTCCCTCATGGAGAAAGTCTCCATCAAAAGCCACAAACTTTATCCTTAGCCCTAAGAATTCTCATGGCTTAGGTCAAAGCAAGGAAGACGTAGGTAACATGTCAAATATAATAAATTATATAATATGCAGTCATCTTAACATTTTTTTTTGATCAAGGATAGGTCAGTATATTTTAAAGTGATTGTGGTTATTTGTTTGAATGTAGATTCAAACCCAGATGTATGATTGTTCCCCTATTCCTGTTGATATTTTTCATAACAAATTCAAACCATCATGGCATTTAATGATTGTGTGTGTGTGTGTGTGTGTGTGTGTGTGTGGTAGACATTTGGTTTAAGTTGGCTACTACCACAATAATCACGCATAACAAACGACCACAAAGATTCAGCGTTTACTATACAATAAAGAATATGGCCGGCCTTTGTTCCCAGTTCCTAGAAAGTAGCTTCTAAATCTTTGTAATTTCCTGAGTGATAGGAGGGTCTTTGCTTTTCCTGATGGGTCCTGATCAGTTATGCTAACTCAGGACAGGGGCTGGTCATGCTAAAAAAACAAATCATGTGATGAGAGTATTGGGGTGAAGAGAGTGTTATATGAGATCAGCCTAACCTCTAGGGAAAGGAGGGAGACTAGAGATTGAGCCACATGGATGATGATTCAGCCAATCGTGACTATGTAGACACCAAAGTTTGGGGTAACTCCCCTGGTTGGTAATATCTTTAGTATTGTCAAATGTCAATGTACCAGGAAGTTAATGCATCTTGACTCCATGGGGAGAGAGGACAATGCAAATTTCATGTTTGGAAGCCTATTATACCTTCCACTATGTGTCGATCCTTTAGGCTGAGTCAGATTTGAATCCTTTTGCTCTCATGGAACTAATCACAAGTCTAGTGCTTTCTTTGGTTCTGTGAGGAATTTTAGTAAATTACTGTACCTGAAGGGAAAGTGAGAAGCCTCAAATTTATAACCAGTGTATCAGAAATGTGGGTGAGCTAGAGACCCCCCAGACTTGTAGCTGATGTCTGAAGTAGTCTTATAAGAAGGATTGTGTCCCTAACCTGTGAAGTTTGCCTAACTATAGGAAATTGGTACTTAGGAACATGAGCATTTTTATTTCTTGTCAATCATGCATCTGATGGTCAGCAGGGTTACCTCTACTTTATACTGTAGATTGACAGGGCTCAGATCCAAGGTGGCATGTCAGATCCATGTGTCTCATTCTGGATCCCAGGCTGGAGGGCGGTAGACACCTAGAGTTTGTTCTTGCCAAAAGCACAAGAGAATAAGCCAATTACAAGTACATTTAAAATATGTACTCACATCACACCTAACAACACCTCATTGGCCAAAACAATATGGATAATCTAAAAGATAATGAGACCATGGCAAAGATGTGGATATATAATTCTGCTATGAGGAGAATTATTCAATATTGTACAATATTGTGCACATTATTAAAGATGTCATAGGAAGAGGAAACTTACATTGCATACTCAGAGCAAACTGTCTCCAATACTGTGTCATCTGATACCTCTGATCTCACATTTACTCCCTTCCAAAGAATCATATGTACCCTTTCTTAGGACTTCCCCACAGACGTCAGTGTCTCACTGGCTGTCCTGAGCAATTCTATTTTTACTTGAATCATGCATACTGGCACACCTCGGAGATGTCGTAGATTTGACTCCAGATTATCACAGTGACTATCATAATAAAGGAAGTCAAATAATTTTTTTTTGTTTCATCATGGTGAATATGAGAGTTATGTTTATACTGTGATTAAGTGTGCAAGAGCATTATGTCTAAAACCCAATGTACATACCTTAATTAAAAAATACTCAATTGCTAAAAATGCTAACTATCATCTGAGCTTTTGGCAAGTTGTAATTACTATCAATAACAAATATAATAATAATAATATAATAATAATAATAATAATAATAATAAAAAGTTTGAAGTAGTGTGAGAATTACCAAAATGTGACACCAAGACATGAAGTGAGCAGATGCTGTTGGAAAAATAGTGCCAATAAACTTGTTTGACACAGGGTTGCCACAGCCTTCAATTTGTGAAAAACACCAACTCTGCCAAGTGCAGTAAGTGAAGAACATAAAACAAGGTTGCCTGTATTCCAAAATAACAACAAATGCCCTAAACCCTGTGCTTACCAGGACCCATCTTTCTTCACATTCCCTTTAGTGATCATTTTGTGATAGTTGTTGACTACCGATTGTTGTCCACATGACCTCAAACAAGTATATAATACTTCTGTGCCTTGGTTTTCTTATCTGTACAAAGGACAGACTATTACCTGCCTCACAGGATTGAGATGATGATATGATGAGAAAGTCCATTTAAACTCTCAGAATAATGACTGGAAAAGAGTCATTACTTAATAAATGCAAAAAAAAAAAAAGGCAAAGTTTCCATAGAACTTATTATGTGTCAGTCTTCTAAGTATTTTATATGCATTAATTCACTTAATCTTTAAAAAACCCTATAAGGATTGCATTTTGATTTTTCATCCTCATTTTATACAGGATGGAATTGAAGGCCAGAGAGATTTAGTGATTGGCTTAAGTCACATAGTCTGTAGGAGACACAGATGGAATTCGAACCCAGGCAGTTAGGCACCTGTCTCCACACTCAGCCTGCATACTCGATGCGGTCATCTCCAGAGCTCATAAATGCTTGTTGTTGTTGCTGTTTTTATTGGAGCATGTCCTTTGGATCTTGCCCCTGCACCAAGAGGCTTATAAAAGGTTTTCTTTCAAGCATATTGAATAATACTCACAAGAACACTTTAAGTAAATACAGTTATTCACATCTGTTTCCATTTATTTCTAGTCCATTTAGTTACAATTGTGGTTTCATGCCTTTGGAAAGAAACACATGCAATACAATAGGAAAAAAAAATCAAAGAATGCTGGCTTAGAATGGGACTATTTTTTTTCCTAGTGATAAACTCAACTACAGTTCTTCCGTGGGCCCTCAGAAGTAGGATGCGGTGTGAGATCATGTAACATGCTGTCATTGACATGGCAGTAACAGCTACAGTGGCAAGTGGTGGTTGAACTTTTCCTACGGTGTCTCTCCCCCCAACCTGGGGGCAGAGTGTCAAACATGGTACTGGAAGAACAAGTTCATGTGATACCAACTCAAAGTGGAGGGTTATGATACCCAGTAATCCAGCTTGAAGCACCAAGCAACAATTCTCCTCAAGTTCCAAGTGTAATTATAAAGTAGCATGATTGATTGTTTAATAAGGATATTGGAACTCTGCATCCAAATGAGTGCTATCATTCCAAGTCATCACCTTGGGAGGTTGTGAATCTAAGCTAATGATACTACTGTGGCTCAAAACTACATTTTTGGAAATATGCATTCAGTGCCAACTTAAGGAATCAAATAAAACCAACAGACTTGCTATTTTATAGTTAGAAATTGTGTCACCCAATTCTGCCACTAGCCACTTGGCCCACCACACTCACCTCACCCAAAGAGTTACCAAGTATCTTTGGCTCTTTCAAAATATAAAGACAACTTCAAAGAAGGTAAATTTGCTGCCATCAAAGAGTCTCAAAATAATATGGTTGGATTTTCAGGATGCCAATATATATAGAACATGCCCATTTTTCTGTGCTGAATTTGGAGCCAATTCAGAGATGGATTAGGAGTTACATAATTATACAGCAACGCACCATGTTTATAGTGTTAATACTGATTGAAATATGTGACTTGAGATCTTTGGAAATGTAGCCTTGCTAATCCATCAGCCCTGGAACGAGACAGACTGACCCACTCAATCACTAACTGCTAGAATGCCAGTAGGGTGCAGGGCAGGCCGGCATGCACGTCCTGGGCAGGCCAAGGTTGCTGCCCTACAATAATCAATGGAGGAGAGAAAAGAATGGGAAGATAGTCCCCAGGGCCTCCAGGTTTTTATTAGATTCATTACAACCAAATGAAGAACATGGACAAATTAATGGCACCTAACAAACAAGGAACTCCCCGTCCTCCTTAACAGACACTGCATTGCAGTTAGCGACTAGGACTTTTACTCTGGCTGATGCTGCCCCATGGGAACATGAGACCAAGGGAAAGAAGGAGATCCCCTAACTAATACCCCAAGGGGTCTGACTGCAGAGCGGTTGCGAGAAAAGTCTCTAGTTCTGGGGAAAAGTGTAGATAACTCAGTTCTAAAGGGGATATGTTTATCTGGTTGGATATAGTTTGGGAATTTAGTGAAGCAAAAATTGCTTGGCTTTATGGAATCTGGTTACCAAACTTAACACATTGTAGATATTTACCATCCATGTATGGAAGAAGATTATGCACGAGGTTTGCTTGTAAAGCTTCTTGGGCTGTGGGTGTCCAGGATTTAAAACAATATTCCAACAGTGATGGGTTCTGATCACATGCAAAAGTCTCAGTTGTGTCCTCAGATGCCTGCTGGGCCAATTACATCAGGGCACATCCCCATGACTCTAGGGTGTGTTGGAGACACACAGGAAGGCTCTCTAGCTTGGTAAAATCAGTAATGGGAGGCCTAAAGGTCCCCTGTGGACAAGGTCATTGCACATGATGCAATTATTTATAAATATTCAAAATACAATTATAAAAGTAAAGATATAGGGGGAGGAAGCAAACATAAGAAATTATGAGCAAATGTTCCATTTCTTTTGTATAAAATTTTTAATGCATCTCAAATGAATAAACACATCTGATAACCCCAGCAAATACTTCTCTCTACAAACACACAGTGCAGGAAAAAAATGTAATTCTTGAATTAGATATTGTTTAATAAATGAAGCACATGAAATACATGTTTTAAAGTAGCTTCTGGCAATTTATTTAAGATATCTCTCAGTGTTGACAAACATCATAGCACTTATGAGTATTTGGAGGTTGGCTGTGAGGTTTAAGGATCATCTTCTAATTATTGTCTATTCCTTGCTCCACCTTGTTTCCGTCTATTTCCAGCCTTGTCTGTTTTCATCTAAGCCCATGTATATGATCTCCTTTCCATTGTTAGTTTAGTCATTTATGGGCAGATACGGTGTTTCACCATTTATTTAGGTGATATAAACCTAACTCAGAAACAAGGATTTTACTTAATGAGATAATAATCTAGAAAGAGAGAAAAGCATTGCTATTACATAAATGTGCTATGGGAATTCTGAGATGAAAACGATTATCCCCATCTGGCAATATCAAGGAGGGTTTCATGGAGGAAGTCACATTTGAACTGGCTCTTTGAATGAGCAGAGTTAGAGCATGAACAGATGGGGAGAGGGAGGCCAAGCAAACGGAATAGACTCAGGTTTGGAAATGGAACACCTCAGGGCATTCCCTAATATTAGGGAATTATTGGTTTGCCGGGAGATAAAATTAGAAAGAATAAATAACATTAGAAAGAGGAGGTAGGGTCGGGTTTTAGATGATTTAGAATGCTTAGTAAATAACCAGAAATAACAAGAACCATTGAGCATAATCCAGTAGGAGAACAGTGGGGTCAGACCAGACCCATGGTCCAGGTAGAGCAATCAAGCATCAACCAGAAAAAAGCATGAGCTATCAAAAGACTGGAAAAGGAAGGGGACTATCTAAATGTCCAGTTGAAGATGATATTCTTCTTGATTTTGAGTCAGAGCTCTTTCTCTCCTTTTAGGGCTTGCTTTACTTTATACACGTTAACATTCAGAACTCCTCCTCTGACTCAACTCGCTGTGTCTCTCCTTCAACATAATTCAGATCTTCACTGGCTTCGAGGTTATCAGCCAGTTCGTGTACTGAGATCCCCCACGCCTAAACCCCCACCGCCAGCACCCCCACAGCCATGCACGTACCCACTTTCCTTCTAGTCCTATGGATGTCTGCAGGAAAACAGGCAACTGCTTATTTTGTTAAAACATGATTTGAATCAGACCTACATTCTTGTTTGTTTCACTCTTTATAAATTACAAAGTTCACCTCTCACCATATATTTTTTTATCCTATACCCCTTCTTTCCTCTGCGTTTGAAACCCATGACACAGGCGGGTTGCACAGAATGCCAAGTATAGGTCAAAAGATCTCATTATGAAAGATGAGATATGAGAGTCTGCTGTTTAACAGCATAGCGAACACATTCAAGTAACTCATTTTTAAATTTTTTTAGTGGAAAAGCCATATGAAATGACTCTTTAATTTATTTCTATTCAAGATTTGATCATAATCTGAGTGTCCAGTTCTGGATTTCTTGAAGAAAAGGTCATCACTATTCATCTTCATATTTCCAGTGGAAATGGAACACTTTAGGGCATTCCGTAATATGAGGGAATTATTGGTTTGCCAAGGGATAAAACGAGAAAGAATAAATAAATAACGTTGGAAAGAGAAAGGAGGGTCAGGTCTTAGATGATCTAGAATGCTTAGTAAATAACCAGAAATAACAGGAGCCATTGAATATAATCAAGTAGGAGAATGGTGTGGTCAGACCAGACCTATGACTCAGGTAGAGCAAACAAGCATCAACCAGAAAAATGCATGGAATATCAAAAGGGACTGGTGCACGGTAGGTACCCTCCGAACACTGGTTGAATGACTGAATGAATAGATGGATGGACTGATTATTGTTTTTCTGGAAGTATGTTATAACATTATAAGAATGGCGTTTTTTTGGACTGTTGGTACTTTGACCTTGGCCTTCCAGTCTCTCCAGCGATCTCCACTGCTCTGTGTTCCGTTGATTATCTCAAGCCATGTACTCACTCCTTTCCTTGGCTTTTCTGTCTCTCTCAATTTCCCACTTCCTCTTTAGAGAGCATGATGAATACTAATTATGTTTTAATATACAAAAATAGCACCCTCATTGCCTCCGATTTTTCTTTGAGTTGTCCTCACTGTTTTCCTGGCTCTCTTTTGATTTCTTATTATTTTATGTGAAGCTAAATCAAGGAGCACCCTTTTCTCATTTTATCTTCTCACTTCTTTCCTTTGCAAGTGCTCTTTCTTTCACTCTGCTTTAAGTATTTTTTTTTCATTGTCTTCAAATTGTTTATGGTCATAGCCATCGCTTTGTACAGGTAGCATCTAAATGCAAATATTCTCCCAGAAAAATTACAGAGTGGCAGGGGAAAATAATGCTTTGAAATAAACACTGTATATTCAATTGGTTTCCAAATCAGCACCAGCTAAACAAATGCCTAATAGCAGTCCTTAGAGAGACAAGATTAGTGTGTTTTGAAATCAGAAGTTATCTGTTTTTTTTTTTTTTTTTTTTTTTGCTTTCTATAACTTCTCTTTCCTTTTTCTTTCCTTTAAAATATCATAAAGGATTCTTGCAAACAACAAAGGAGACTTTTGGTTGAAACTTTTGGCTTCTTATCACAGGGTGCATGTGTGATATTAGACAAACAGATAATGCAAGTGGAACCTGGGAGGGGAAACACTAATTTGAGTTGCAACTAAGGCATTTCAAACCAAAGAAATGAAGATTTCTGTATGCTATCTAGTCCCTTTGTGATGTGTGTGCCTTATGAAAATATTCCTAAAAGATTCAAAACCATGAGAATAATCAGCTGTACTTTATTTAGGTGACCCTCTGGGTAGTTTATGATGGAGCCAGTGTTGAGGGAAGCCGGACTGGAAGTCTGTCTGTGGAAGGAACGCAGGTTTAGATGCACTAAACAAATCTGAATTCCCGTTTAGGCCTCACTAGCCATGTGGCTTTGGGCAAGATACAACCTGTTTGAGTCTCCGTTTACTCATCTGGGAGATGAGTGCTTATAATTAAACCTCAAAGGGTTATGTAAGAGTGAAATGAAGCATTGTCTACAGAGGGCTTAGAAGAGTATCTCATGTTCTCAGAGGCTATAACTTACAACGATTGCAGATTTACTGATAATATACATATAATAATTCTATATAGATACTCTTCTTGAATATACAGTGACCATTCTCACACTTTTGCCTTTGAACATGTTGCTCTCTTTTCTTAAACTGCTCTCCCTCCAGTTCATCATTTAACAAAATGAACTTATATTCGTCCTTCAAAACCCATCTGTTCAGGAAGTTTTCCCTGACTTTCTTGAGGAGAACTGATTACTTCATTCAATGAGACATTCAACTGGTATTTACCCAGTGCCTTCCACATGTCAGGCACAGATCTAGGAACTGCAGAAATGATTGTGAACAAAACATTAAAAAAAATCCCTGTATCTTGGAGCTTGCATTCCAGTAGGGGATATGAACTATAATCAAAATAAATAAGCAAAATATATAGATGGTCATCAGTGCTATAGAAAAAAGAAAACAGCACCAAGATTATGGGATGTGAAGGCAAGGAAGAGGGGTGGTTTGAATTAAACAGGTTGATCAGCAAAGGTATTTGAGCAAAGATGTGAAGGATGAGAAAGAGTGAACCACTGAGAAACTAGGGGAAGAATGTTCTAAGCAGAGGAACAGTAAAGGCAAAGGCTCTGGAGAACCACCGTTTACATGACCTCTGTGCCATGTCTACTTCTATTGACATTTTAATCAAAATATTTTATAGTCATTAATCATTAAAATTTTAAAATCAAACACATTTTATGTTATATAAAGTATCTGTATCTTAAATCTTGCACCGGAGTGTTGAAGACTATGAAGGCAGGGATTGTGCCCTATGTATCTCTGTATTCTTGTTAGGTTAGTGCAGCGTGTGGTCTTCAGCAGGTGTTCAAACATGTTCATTCAAATGAAATTTAACGATGATGTTAATCTTCCTGGACAGAGTGGGTGCAGTTTCAATTGCTAAAATAGTTGGTCAGGTCAGGGAGTTTTACAGGGGGTAGTCTTCTGCTTTGGGTTACTAAGCAGCGGACTTGCATCTTGCGTTCCTTCCTTTCTTTTGTGAAACAGCTTCCACAGATGTTATTCTCTGATCAGAAGAAAGGTGTCTGCAATGCTCTGGCACCGACAGGCAGTTAGACAATAGCATAAGCAATTGGTAGATTCCAGCCTTTTCTAGCAGCTCTCACTAGTTTGGTTCCTTGAGGTAATTACATTGGAACCCTCGGCAAAAATAACAGCAACAACAACAAATGGCTAAAACTAATGTTAGGTTGTATATCAACGATTACAAAAAAAAAAAAAAAGACAAAAAAGAAATTGAGTCACGGCATCTTGAGGATGGAAGGGACCTAGTAGCAGCTAGTTCAGGTGTCATGAATTCTCATGTCTACAGAGCCAGGCAGGTGACATTTAGGAATGGGGGTTGTGGCTAACGAAGAGTGACGCCTTGTCTAAATAATGCAACTGTAACTCAAACCCAGCCATTTGGTCTCATGCTCAAATGAAGATTGATTATCTGCAAGGTGTTCTGAAGCAGCTATAAACCTCTATGTTGAGAAAAATCTCTTGATTTTTCAGTGTTGGCAACCTATTTAATTTTTTTTAACCGACAACAACAAAAAATGCCAAACAAAATATGCCTGGGTCCTGAATCCTGTCATTTCCGAGTCTCATACTCTGTTAACATCCCCCACCCCCGCTCAGCGCCCACACAATTCATTGGTGGAGAAAATGAGATCTAGAAAAACGAAGTGCTTCGCCCAATCGCAGAACTGGGGCAGAGGCAGAAGCAAACCTAGAAGCTCCAAAACTCCAGACGGTTGTGGACAATGATTTCATACCCCCAAATGCAGAGCATGTCTACTTGCTTTAAAATAAACATGCAGCTCTGATATTCAAATGCGCTCACAAACATCACACGGCCTTTTGCTTTTCAGTCTGTTTGAAGGCTTCGTGTAGAAACAGCTTCTGTTACATCAAAGATCAAAACATCAGGATTTGGAACATTGTGTGCTCATTAGAGTCAGTGTCAAACGTATCTCCCAGGCTCACACCTACCTGCCGTTGAAGGGAAAAACGTCTCATCAACTATTTATGGAAGACCCCAGGGCTTCCTCTTGAGAGATCCTGAACATGTAATTTTCACCACTGCGTGGCAACTGCCACATTTCCTCCACCTCTGCCTCTGCTCACAAACAGACCTTTAATCGTCCCTGGTATTAACTTTGCTGGGTTTCACCTACTGAATTCATGATGCTTAAATTGGCTCCCTTAAGTTTGCTCCAGGCCAGCGCCTTTACACTAAAGAGCACCCTGTGGAAAAGAGGAGAATCCAGCCTGTACTCACACAAATCTCTGGCGTGTCATTTTTTGTCAGGGTGATCCCACGGAAATCTTGGTTGCCTTCCCCAGGGTTCCAGAAAACCCGGTGTGTGTGCATCTGTGTGTGTATGTGCTCGTAGGGGTGTGTAACAGAGAGAGACGGAGATCCTTCCATTTGAATTTACAGACTACCTTGTTCTCAAAAGATTTCTGATGATTTGAGAAAATAATAATGACGCAATACCGAATACTTCTTGAACATTTTTTTCGATGATTTCCATCTCCATAATCTGAAAACATTTATTAGCAGTTAATTGTGTGATTGATATATTGATTGGGTTGTATTTCTTGATCCATTTTTAGAAGTTAGGTTTATTGAAATAGAATTTTCATTATTAAAGTGAACAGTTTGAAGTGTTTTGATACGTGCAAACAATCCTGGGATCACAATCATAATCAAGATACAGAACAACTTTTTTCCCAGAAACCTTCCCGTGAATCCTTTTGTAGTTTATTGGCTCCTCTCACCTCAGTCCCTGGCAACCAGTGGGATGTTTCTTATTTTTATAGTCCTGTCTTTTCTAGAATGTCAGATAAATGGGCTCTACAGCATATGGTCTTTTACAGATGACTTTTCTCCCACAGTATGACAGTTTAGAGATCCATCCACAATGTTGCATCATCCCTAGTTTGCTCCTTTTTACTGTTGAGTGGTGCTTCATTATATTAACATGCCACCATGTATTTACCCATTTACCAGTTAGTAGAAAGCCAAGTTGTTTCCAATATTTTGGCTCTTAGGAATGTCATTATTATGCACATTTGCATGCAGGTCTTTGTGTGGGCACATATTTCCACGTCTCTTAGAGTAGAATTGCTGGGTTATATATGATAAAAGTATGTTTAACTTAAAAGAAACAGCCATACCCTTTGCAAAGTGGCTGTGCCATTTCACATCCCCACCGACAATGTATGTGACCTACAATCGCTTCATTCACTTACCCCCTTTTGGTATTATTAGCCTTTTAAAATTTCAGTTATTTGTGATGGTTGATTTTTATGTGTCACATTGATTGACGGGGCCACGCTGCCCTGCTATGTGGTCACACGTTATTCTGCGTGTTTCTGTGAGTGTGTTTTCATTGAGACTTACATTTAACTTGATAGACCTTAAGTAAAACAGATTGTCCTCTGAAATATGAATGGGCCTCATTCAATCAACTGAAGGTGGGAATAGAAAGAAAGGCTGACCTCCACTGAGCCAGAGGGAATCCTTCTAGCAGACTTTCTCAATCTGCAACATTAGTTCTTGTTTTTTTAGCAGACTGGCTTTAAACTCAAACTGCAACTCCTTGCTGAATCTCCAGCCTGTTAACCTCCCCATCAGATTTTGGGTTTGCCAAACCTCCATGACCATGACATCCGTTCATCAAAATAAATCTTCGTGTATGTATGCATATCCTACGGATTCTGTTTATCGGGAGAACCCTGACTGATAAGAATGTTCTAGTAGGTGCGTGATGGTATCTCATTCTGGTTTTAGTTTGTATGTCTAATGATTTCTGGTGATGTTGAGGTGCTGCTCATGGTTATTTGTATATCATCTTTTGCAAAGTGTCCGTTCAAATATTTACCCAGGTGGGTTTTTGTTTTGTTTTGTTTTGTTTTGTGTTAATCTGGTGGGAGCAGGATTATTTGTCTTTTCATTATTGAGTCATAAGAATTCTTTACATTACATGTGACTTCCATTCATTTTCTGTCAGTGGCTTATATTTTCATTTTCTTAATAATGTCTTTCAAAGAGAAGACATTCTAAATTTTGATGAGCCCCAGTATATCAGTTTTCTTCCATGACTTGTTTTTGGGTCCTATCTAAAAAATTGTTAGCTAATTCAAGTATGCGAAGATCCTAGAAGTAATTTGTAATTCTAGCTCTTACATATAGGTCTAAAATTCTTTTCTTTTCTTTTTTCAGTTCTATGATTCATTTAGAGATAATTTCTGTAAGGTAAGGGTTGAGATTCATTTGTGCGCACATAGTTATCCAATTGTTCTGATACTATTATTGTAAAGGTTTCTTTTCCCAATGAATTTACATGTTACCTTTTTCTTAAACAAAACAAAACAATTAACTGTATATTTGCAATTCTATTTATGAATTTTCTTTTCTGTTCCACTGATCTATATTTCTCTTCTTATATCAATGATATTGAGATTTAAAATGAATCTTGAGGGAAGGTAATATAACTCTTCCACTTCTGTTTCTTTTTAAAATCATTTTGTGTATGATAAGTCTTTTGTATTTCCAAATGCATTTTATAATCAGCCTGCAATTTCTGCAAAAATATACAATGATTATTACTGAAACTGTGCTAAGTGTGTGGATTAATTTGGGGGAAATTGATGCCTTAACAGTAGTGAATCTTCCAGTTCATGAACTCTGCATTTTTCTCCATTTCTCTAGGATTTCTTTAATTTCTCTCAGCATGATTTGTAGTTTTCGGTGCATAGATCAGACACATATTTTGGTAAATCTATTCATAAATACTTCATGTTTTTTAATGCTGTTATAAATTGTATTTTAAAAATCAATTTTCAAATGTTTGCTTCTAATGTGGAGAAACACAATTGATTTTTGAATATAGATTCTCTATTATGCAACCTTGCTAAACTCATCAATTAGTTTTAATAACTTTTAAATATCTAAATATTTTCTATATATGTGATTTTATTGTCTACAAGTGACAATAGTTTAAAACAATTCTTTAAATATTTAATTAATTATTTAAGTCTTTCACCATTAGGTATATCAATATGCATAACCGTGTGTTTATGTTCCTTATCAGGTCAAATACTCCTGTATTCTTAGATCACTGTGAGTCCTTATGATAATGAGTGCTAGATTTTATCAAGTGCTTTTTCTGCATTTATTAATATGATCATATAGTTTTTCTCTTCATCTGTTGATAAAATGGTTCACATTGATTACCTTTCAAATATTAAACCAAATTTTACTCTTAGGATAAACCTCACTCATTTACTTGTTCATGATATATTGTCTTTTTTATGTATTGCTGGAGTCAATTGCTATTTTTTTGTTAATGATGGTTGTGTCTATATCCATAAGATATGTTTGTCTGTAGGTGTTTTCCCCCCCTTGAATTATCTTTCTCTGCTTTTGTATTAGGGTAATATTAACTTTATTTAAATATTGATTGATTGATTTTTTGAGAAAGGTGGGGGGGGTGAGGAGGAGCAGAGGGAGAGGGAGCTAGAGAATCTCAAGCAGACTCCCTGCTGAGCACTGAGATGACTCAGAGCTCCATCTCATGATCCTGAGGTCATGACCTAAGCTGAAATCAAGAGTCAGATGTTTAACAGACTGAGCAACCCAGATGCCCCAGGGGTCATATTAACTTTATAATATGAGTTGGAAAGTGTTCTATTTGCAGAAAGAGTTTGTATAAAATTTGTATTATTTTTTCCTTAAATATTGATAGATTGCATCAATGAAACCATCTAGGCCAGGATCCACCAGCCTCTTTACATCCCTATCTATTTAAAGACTTTTAATTGTAAGTTTGCTTTCTTTAACAGGTATAGGGCTATCTGTGTCATCTATTTCCTCTTGAATAAACTTTGGTCATTTGTGTCTTTCAAGGAATTTGTTCATTATATCTAAGTTGTGGTTGTATGATTGTCATAATATTCTCTTGTTACCCTATTAATGGCTATAGAATCATAGTAATGTTCTTTTTTTTTATTTCTGAACTTGGAAATTTGTGTTTTCTTTCTCCCTCTCTCCTTTTTTTTTTTTTTTTTAAGATTTATTTATTTATTTTAGAGAAAGAAAGAAAGAGAGCACAGGAGGAGAAGGGTCAGGCAGAGAGAGAGTCTTAAGTTCAGACCTCTACCATGGGCTAGATCTCATTATCCTGAGATCAGGACCTGAATTGAAACCAAGAGTCAGATGCTCAACTGACTGTCCTATCTAGGCATCCCTCTCTTTTCTTTTTTTGGAAAAAAAAAAAAGCATTTGTATATTTAGAGGGTTATTAGCTGCATTAAACTTTTTTAAAAATAGCTTTTGGTTTTATTTTTCTTTTTCCTAGTTCACTGATATATCAATACTCTTATCTCTACTAGTTCCTTCCTTTTACTTTGGACTTAGTTTGCTTTTCTTTTCATAGTTTCTTAAGGTAGAAAATTATAGTATTGATTAGAAATTTTTCTTCTTTTCTAATATAAATCTAATTTCTAAATATAAATCTAATTTCATGCTCTGAAATTCTCTTTGAGCACTGCTTTAGATGCATTCCTACAAAATTTGATATGTTTTCAGTTTCATTTAGTTAAAAATGTTTTATAAAGTTCACTGTGATTTCTTCTTTGACCCATGTATTATTAGAATTGTGTTGTTTATTTTCTAACCATTTGGAGACTTTTCTTGTATTTTCTGGTATTGATTTTTAGTTAATCCCATGTGGTCAGAGAACACTTTTTTTCCCTAGAGGACGCTTTTTTAATGATTTAAGTTCATTTATATTTATTGAGATTTGTTTCATTTTTCAGAATATCGTCTATCTGATTGTCTATGGAATATCTATTTACAGTGGAAAAGAATGTATATTCTCCTGTTATTGAGTAGCATGTCCTATAAATGTCAATTAGTTCAAGTAATTTCATAGTATGGTTCACATCTTTTATACCTTTACTGATTCTTTGTCTACTTGTTCTTGCAGACACTGAGAGAGGATTGTTGAAATTTCCAAACACTATGGTTCAATTGTCTATTTTTTTCTTTCAAGTCTGTTTTGCTTTATGTATGCTAAGCTCTCAATATATATTGTATTACTATTCTTTAAAATAATTCCTTTCATAAGTCTACTATAATAAGTACTATTATTATCTATACTTTGCAGATAAGAAAACATATGGATAGAAAGGTTTAATAACTTGTCAAAATGACATATAGTGTGTAAGTGGTCTAGCTGGGATTTGAACTTAGGCACTCTGACTTCAGAACTGATTTCTATGGTAAATTATTAAGTAAAATTAGAAAGCTAAATAACTATATCAGAATTGTTTAAAAGAGAATAAGAAAGAACTAGGAAGCCAATATTGGATATCACTCTGTGATGAAAATGGGTGATTTTTTTTCTTTATTTTACAGCTCTGTATTTTATAAGCTTTCTATATATAACTGTATATATATAAAAGTGAAAATGTATCTACAGCATTATTTTATTTGTTTTTATTCCCTAGAATCATTAAATAGAAGGCAAGCCATTGAGTATATGCAGTTTTAATAGATTACCATGATATTTATCTGCCCAATAATTTGCCATAATCCACTTAACTATATCCTTAATTTACTTTTTTAGAATGCATCAAATTTTATTTTTAAATAATATGCTAAATACTATTGCATATTTGACTGTATTTCCCATTATTTCCTTAGCATAAATTCCTATAAATGTATTACTGCCTCAAATGTTCAGACTATCACATAGATTTCTTAAGGAATATTTAATTGAGCCAGAGCAAGGAACAGATACACAGAATATTTCACTATCTCAAACACCAGAAATTACATAGAATTTTTGTAGTTTAAACTAAGATACCTGGATATATCTCTCTCTATATATATAGGTGGAAAAGGGGGAAAAAGATTTTGAGATCTCATTGTCTCTTAAATATTTAGCTAGTAGCTATACTTTGAGAATTATACAAGTATCTAAAATATTTTTTACAACACTTGACATCATACTGATATAGGGTTAGATTAAATTATTTTGAAAACATATAAAAAATGACTCTATACACATTAGTAATCACTCATCTCCTTGAGCCTTGAGGACAGGTAGACCAGGGCTTATACACGAGGGCATACAGCAATACTGAGTCTACGAAAACAAGATTTGAAATTTCTTTGTTCATAAGTTACTCAAAATATTCAAATCTAGGTCACTTATTGCATCGCCTTTGGATTAATGTTTCTGAGATGTCTTCAGATTTTTCCTTTCATTTATGCAGATTTCATTCTTAAAGAGAGACTCCTATTTCTTGTTTTATATTTATTCTTCTTAGAAAGGAAGCTTATGTTATCCTGTTTGTTAAAGGAATAGTTGAAAAGAATTGGCTAATTTTCTAATTGTAGTGTTATCTAGACAGACACACCCAGAATCTGCCATCTTTCCTTCCACCTTGCTCCCATCCTTATCCATCTTCTACACCTGGCCACACTTCATCTGTTTGGTTTTCATAAATAGCAATAATGCCATTTATTAGTATTTCTGAATCTGATGCTAAAAGAGAGAAATTTTAGAAGTCTGCGTCCTTTTATTCAGTATAGACCATTCTTACAAAAGACAGTGGATCAAAAAAAAAATTCTTTTCATATAGACTTTTGCCAAATGGTATTGTGAAATAACAGCACTCCTCGATAATCTTAGAAATTCATTATTGGTGCCAATTCAATCAAATTTATTTTACAAACTGATTCTCCGTCTTAGGACTTTGTGGTAAGTTGGTTAGCTTTTGAACCAGTGCATATTCATACAAGGAAACCACACCTTTTTATATCATACCCACTGTTGAGGTGTTAATTTTGCTCAATTTTAGGTTGGCTGATACATATGTTAGCTCAGGTTGCTATAATAAAATATCATAGATTTGGTGGCTTAAACCGTAGACATTTATTTCTCGTAGTTCTGGAGGCTGGTAAGTCTGAATGGTCAGGTTCTAGTGAGAACCCTCCTGTTGGCTCAGATGGTTGCCTTCTTGCTATATATGCTCACAAGGCAGAGGAGAGAGAGAATAAGCCCTCTGATCTCTTCCTATGAGAAAACCAATTTCATTATGAGGATCCCACCCTCAACATCTCTTCTAAACACAATTATCTCCCAAAGGCATCACCTCCAAATAGCATCCCATTTTGGGTTAGGCCTTGAACATACAAATTTTGAGGGACATAGACATTCAGTACATGACACACACAGCCATATATTAAGATCTGTGTGTTTGTGTGTGTAGAAGCATATTTATAAAAACATATCAATAACTAGGTACATAGAGGAAAATACAAGAACTCAGGAACCATTATATACATATAATGCATCTATTTATATGTATCTCCATGTATACATTTATGTGTTTATCTAGATATACACATATTTGTATATTTTACACACACACACACATATTAGCCAATCCAAAGTCAAAAAAGTATACACACACACACACATAAATAAAAATATTATGGTTTCTGAGTTCTCATATACCTAAGAATGTATTTTTCTTTCAAGCATGAAAAATGTGATAGAAAAAGCTCCTTATAAAAACTCTTTTTCTCCAGCTCTGTAGATGTTGCCACACTGCCCTTAGACTTCCAGTGTTTCAAATAAGAAGTCTGAGGTAAATTTTTTTAAATAACTAAATATGATTTTTGTTCCTATAGAAACAGTTCTTTTTTTTCCTGGTTTTGTCATTGTAGGACTTTTTTTAAAAAAATGATAATTGTAATACAAAATATCTGCCAGGAAATATACAAAAATTTTGCCAGAATAAATATGTTTATTCTTTTCATTTCTCATTTGTTTTACCAGAAACCTATAAGCCTCTTACCTTTGCATTACTTATCTCTTGCTGCCTAACTAATTACAAACCTAGCATCTTATAACAATATCCATTTATTATCTCATGGTGTCTGTGGGTCAGGAGTCTTGGCACAGTTGGACTGGGTCTCACAAGGTTACAATCAAGGGTTGACCAGGCTGCATTCTCATCTGGACACTTGCCCATGGAAGAATCTGCTTCCAAGCTCACTGAGGTTGCCAGCAGAATCCGTTTTCCTATAGCAGGGTCTCTTTTTACTGAAAGCTCAGGGTCTCTTCTGTAGGCTGTAGGCTGGAGTTTGCCCTCTATGCCTAGAAGACGCTTGGTTTCATAGGCTCCCTTGCAACATGGCAGCTTCCTTCTTCAAATTGGCAAGGAGAATCTCTATCTGTTAAGACAGAGTTTTATATGTTGAAATGTAATCATGAGAGTGACAGCCCATCACTGCTGCCATGCTCTTTTGGTTACAAGTGAGTGATAGTTTCTACCAGGAGAAGAGAAGAGTCACCTAAGGGTACACGCCCACCACAAATCCACTCCCTTGGAGTTCAGGAACCTAATAACAATGGTAATCTGGTTTTCTTAAAGTGTGATTCTATATTTAGGAGATGCTAGACCAGTGTAAGCAAAACCAGGAACTTAGTGGAAAGGTCCTGGGTAGTTTAAGAAGCACTGGCTAGAAAAGAACAATGGAAATGACAAAGGTCCACCTTTCCCATGTCCCTGTCTTATATCTGCCATCCTGTACATATGCCTGTTTCTCTCTCTAGCTACATACTGGCTTCCTTTGCCTCAGTCCACATGCTGGACGCCAAAGGAATAAATGAGTCCACATGCATAAAGCTGTTAGAACAGTGTTGGGACATGGCAAGAGTCTAGCAAAGGTAAGCTATTGTTACTGCTATTTTATTGTTAGCTTTATTATTGTTGTGTTTTGTATATTCCTATTATGGGGTGGGGAAGAGGGTGGCGGCTGCATTGCTAAATAAATTTGGGGGATGCTGGGGAGGCCATCTCATAGCCCTTCGATAGAATTTCATGGTTTTCCTTTTCAGCAAATTTTATTGTTTTGTCTTTTTTTCATGCATTCTCTAAGATCTCAAATTTTCTTCTGTAATACTCATTCTATTTTCTGCTATAGCAATTGTACTCTTTACTCATTTCAGTGCCAGAATTTGACTCTGCAATTAACTCCATTTTTCTTTCTCCCCAAATTTTCTTTCCCACCTCTTTACATCCCATTGGTCTCTTCAACACAATCTATTCTCTCCCCTGGTTTTCTGCTTTGGCTCGAGAGGCTGCACTGTTTGTATCCTCCTCAGAATAGAAACCGTTTCCAAAACACTTTTCTGGTTATTATAGTAAATGTTTTTCAGAGATTTGTGTGTGTGTGTGTTCTCAAGCTGAATTTTTTTCTAATTCCAAAATCCCCCCACCTCCATGAAGTGATGATTCTATGTTAGATTTCTTGTCGTCTAATGAAAAGAAATCTCTTCAAACCAGATACATAGTCGATCTATCTCTGGGCAGGCTAATAGCTTCCCCCTGCAGACATCTGGGGTTCTACACCTGAAGGTTTCTCTGGCCTGCTTGGGTACAGGACAGAAGTGCTGGAGAGTTGGCAACCCGGGGAGTAGATCTCACTGTGTTAGCCCAATGGGGAATACGAATTCCCCAGTTTCTTAACCTCTCTGTGTGGACAACTTCAAAGCATGTCCTAAGTACTCCCAGAGGTCTGCAGTGGGTCTGAGCACCTGTTTCTCTCAATGAGCTTGTTGGCTTCCTTCCCTTCTACGTATTGCTTCCTTACTCCCAGATCAAAGTTTCCTGGAATGTCCTCCCATTAACCTACTTGCACTCCAGCCGTATCTCAAGGCTTTCTTCTACAGGGTCCCATCGTCAGTCAAGTCAAGTCAACAAATCAGGTGAATGATTTCCTCTTGGGTGCTGATTAGATCATTGTTTTGGATTTAGAGCTAGCAAGAAAGGAATATACGTTGTTTGCAATTCTAAGCAGATTTTGAATTGGCTCTCCTTTGGCTTGAGATGGGCTCATCCCTAATCATTACTCCCTGCTGTGAAGAGAAAAGCTGTAATCACCAATGCACTCTGTTTTCCAGGTTTTTCCCACTTTGGCTCACTCACAGTCCTTTACTTGGAGGGCTTATAAGTTGGGCCGTTTATCTTCATGTTACTTTTCAGTTGTTTTCTGAAATTCTCTATCTAGGACTAGATGCAGAGTAAGAGGCATTGCTGATGTTTAAGTGGAAATAGCACTCCATCCCAAAAGGCAGCATTCACACAGAAGATAGTCTGAGATCCAGTTTTCTTACACATTAAATTTTTTATTAAAAATGCTGTGTTCCAAAAATAAAAAGAAAAAAAATAATAATGCTGTGTTCCATAGACATTATGGTCAAGGAAAAGGCAACAACAGCAAACAACAACAACAGCCATCTTTTTTCCTCAGGAAACGCATAATCTACTATTTCTTAGCATATGGTCCATAGACAGCTTCATCAAAATGACTTGAAAAATAGATTCCCAGACCTACTAATTCATAGTTTCAGAAACCCAGCTACTTATAAGTTCTAAAGTTTGTAAGTGACTGATCTAGTGATTAGTGTAGACCTTTTATTTATTAATTTAAAAGAAACTCAGAAAAATAGAAAAATTATCTTCTAAGCAAATGACTTTTTAATCCACTGTACATTAATGTTAATTTAAGTTTTTAAATTAAATATTTTAATTAAGAAAGAGCAATAATCTCCATTCTCACCCCATCTTTGAAAAGATCATTTGGATATTGTTTTTTCTTAGCATATTTTTGCTGCAATATATTCTCATGTATCTCCTAAAAATAGTGTGTGCAAAGCACTTTCTGATTCCTTATTGAAAATCTTTAACTTCTAAATTTTATAGATAACTTGGCTGGGTATAATAATCTGGATTGAGAACAATTTTTCCTTACTATATTTATGGCACTATTCTATTGCCTTCTCACTTCTGAAGTTGCTGGAAAAATACCAGTCTGATTTGGCTTATTTTGGAGTGATCAGTTTTTTTCTCTAGAAGCTTTTAGGAACTTTCTCTTATCTTGAGGAGTTTCAAGTTTTACAGTGATGCTTGGTATGGTTTTCTTTTTATTCATTGTGCTGAAACTCAGTAAGCCTTTTTTTTTTTTTTTTTTTATTTATGATAGTTACAGAGAGACAGAGAGAGGCAGAGACACAGGCAGAGGGAGAAGCAGACTCCATGCACCGGGAGCCCGATGTGGGATTCGATCCCGGGTCTCCAGGATCGCGCCCTGGGCCAAAGGCAGGCGCCAAACCGCAGCGCCACCCAGGGATCCCCTCAGTAAGCCTTTTGAGCTGAATGCCATATGCCCTTTTTGTGTCTCTGGGGATTTGGCTACTTATTGCTCTAATAATTAATCTATTTTTGTCTTTTTGAAAATTTTATTATTTTGGATGTTGGAACATGTCTACTGGTATTCTAGACATCAGATCTTTTCTCATATATTTTCTCTTTTTTTTTCTTCTCTATATTCTGGTAGATTTCAGGATTTTACTGGTCATTCCTTATACAGGATTTTTTTTTTTTTTTTTAGCCATTTATTTTTCATGCTGCTAGTTTAGAAACTTTTGATGATTAATGTATTTTTTAAGCCCTGTTAATCATTGTGCACTTATTTTTAATCTATTGTAGAGTTTGTATTCCCACTGACTTTATTTATAGTATTAATTCTTCCAAGAGTCTAGCAATAAGTTGACTGTAGTTTTAAATTTTGGTAACCTTGTGAGTCTATTTTGATCTCTATTTTGATCTCCATTTGACCACATTTTTGTGGAAAACTTGGAGTGGGTCTGTCGGGAGCCACTAGTCATATGCCAATTAAAATCAGAATTGGAACCTCTGTTTCTCAAATTAAGTTTACAAACGTGCCTCTTAAGTTCATAAACTATGTAATAACATTGGCAGTGTATCAATTCCTACCAACCTGTGTTAAGAACTCCCCCATTGGTAATTTTCTGGTATACATATTGGCCATAATTGAAAAAAAAAAATCTGCCTAACAAATGTAATAGGCTGATACTTCTAGGCCATTATATGCACATCTTCCAGAGGGTGGGAAGATTTTTAAGGCAGAAGCTTCAAGCCAAATGGTTTTAATCACCTGAAAAGCAAGTTACCCTGGGGTAATTTATTAAGTGTGTGCATGTGTGTATTTTAATCGATTTTTGTCCACTGGAATCCTTAAATAGAAGAGAAACCATCTGAGACAGGTATTTTTCAGGCTAGAATACCACGGCGCACATCTGCCTAATAAAGTTGTTGTTGAAGCCCTTCCTGTTGACTTTTAACCTCAGGGTCTTTGTAAAGCCCCTCATTCATTAAGCAGTTGATTCCATTAGCAGCAGGCTGTGTCTGGGATCCTGGGGACCCTGCACCTGGTCTGCTTTATTCCTGACAAATCATCTGATTTTATTGATAGCCACCTGGAAAATTACATTTGGGGAGGTGGGGAGGACAAAGGCACACAGCTTAGAACCCACACCTCAAAAGGAACAGCAAGAGACAACCCACCCTGGTCACGACCTCTGCAGCCAGTCCATAGAAAGAGGCATTTTTGGAGGAGTGATTCAATATTACTTTGCCAAGTTCCTGCTGCTATTTCTTTCTCTAAGGGGTATTTTAAATGAGGCAAGTTTCTCTTCCAGTTCGCATTGCAGAAGGGGCAAGGACAGCTCCCAGCCTATCATCAAAAGCCTTCAGCAGCCCCGTTACCAGAGTCTCTTGTCAACTCCTATATTATTCTGTCTCCCAGGCCTCACATGATGCTTGTGGGGTGGTGCCTAGCAGTTTGGGAATAGCAATGCTTCTGACCCCATAGCAAGTCTTCCTTCTGGCTGCCACATTAGATCAAAAACTGTGTGGGATTATCCCTTCAGGAGGCAGTTCTCCTTTTTCAGTTGTTAGCAGGTGTTGCTGAACAGATTCACACTCTCTGGGGAGATGGGAAGCGCGTGGTGTCAGAGGAAGAGATTTGCTTTGGGTTAACGGTGATGATGCCACACCTACACACACTTCATGCAGTTCCCAGAATTTCATCCAGAGCTCTAAAGCAGCAGAGGCAAAATTGGTGAAAAATGTTTTCCTTTTGGGGAAGAAGGAGCAGAAACCTCCTAATTACTATAGGAAAAAGAAGAGGTTTTGTCAATTATTTTTCCAAGAAGATGGAAAGCTTGAGGGCACTCCCTCAAGTTGAGTCAGGAAACTTATTTTGAACAAAGAGAAAAAAAAAAAAAGAAAGAAAGAAAAGATTGCACATAGTCTTAGAAATGAAACCATCTGTGACCCTATTTCTTCAAATTTGAGAAATATGGAGCTTGAAGTTTCTGTGACTTTTCTAGTCACTGAGATCTTATGAGTTCAGTTCTCAAAAGAGCCATTCTCTATAGAAATGTACAGTTGCACATATCTGATCATTACTGATTGGAGGGGATGGTGACTTCAAGGAAAATTAGAATGGTTAAATATGATGATCAAAAAATAGTAGCTGTTGTATAGATTATGCAGCCCTCCTGTGTTCAAGAGCAAGCAATTATTCAAACCAGACCAAGTGAAGTATTGCAAAGCAGATCTCCTTGGGAAACCTGTTTTAACAGAGAACTTGAAAAACATTTATAATTCGCATGGCAATTAGCAAATATAAATGGGTGTGATGGTTTTTTTGCATGGCATGGCCCCTTGTAAGAGTGTGGAATAGAGGAAATGAAACTTTCTTTGGAGTGAATGGACCTGGGTATAGATTCCTTTCACACCGCCTATTAATTGTTAGATTTTGAGTTATTTATTTATTTATTTACTTATTTATTTATTTATTTGTTTATGATTTTTTATTTCTTTATTCATGAGAGACACACACACACACAGAGGCAGAGGCACAGGCAGAGGGAGAAGCAGGTTCCATGCAGGGAGCCCGATGCAGGACTTGATCCTAGGACTCCAGGATCACGCCCCGGGCCAAAGGCAGGCACCAAACCGCTAAGCCACCCAGGGATTCCCCGAGATTTTGAGCCATTTAAATGGTGCTTAAAACCACAGTTATTTATATCTCACTTTGATAAAAATGTAACTGCATTGCAGGGTTTTTAATAGGAGTTAATTTTTAAAAATGCATCCACCATGGCTGAACACTTAAAAATGTAAGTCAGATTGTCACTGTGTTTGGAATAAAATCTCAACTCCTGGCCAGGACCTTCAGGACCCTACTGCCTCCCTTTTTGTCTGTCTCATCCAACCACCCTTTGCTCAGCTCCCTTCCCTCCTGGCTTGGCTGACTCCCACTATGTATATCCATCAGATGTCAGCACCAGTGATATCTTCTTATAGATATTGAGATATTGTGACTTATAAGAAACATATATTTGGTCATTTAGAGAACCAAAGTGTATTACTCACACATATTTGATTATAGTCCATTGTTCCTGGCCCACTGCTCCTGGAACCCTTGGAATTTCCTATGATAAGAGAGCTCAGTGTGTCTCCCATTATGTGAATAAAGTGACCTTTGGACCACCTAAGGATGGGGCTATTTGCCAGAAGAATCAACTAGGTGATTAGAGGGTTAGATGTTTCAGTCACACACCCAGACATCTGGGGAGATGAGTGGGGCTGGAAGTAGAATCAATTGCCAGTGGCCAGTGATTTAATCAATCATGCCTATGTAATGAACCCTCTGTAAAAACTCAAAAGGATAGAGTTCAGAAAGTTTCTGGATTTATGAGCATGTGGAGATTTGAGGACAGAGGTGCTCTCTGAGAGGGCATGAAAGCTCCAGGCCCTTTGCCCATACCTTACCCTATGCATCTCTTCTATCTGGCTGTGCCTGAGTTATGTCATTCTCTAATAAACCAGTGATCTAGTAAGAGAAAAATTTATCTATGTTCTGTGAGCAACTCTAGAAAATTAATTGAACCTAAGAAGAGGGTCGTGGGAACCTCTGATTTGTAGCTAGTCAGTCAGAAGTACAGAAAATGACCTGGACTTACGACTGGCATCTGGAGTCCAAGGAGGAATCCAATGGAGGCTCCTATCTATAGTTCATTGGTCAGAAGCACAGGTGATAAAAACCTGGATTTGTGACTGGCATCCGAAGTGGGTAGGGGGCAGCCCTGTTGAATCTGACTCCATTTCCTGTAGTGTTAGAACTGAGTTGGATCGTAGAACACTCAGTGGATATCTGAGCATTGCTTGTTGGTGTAGGGGAACCTCCACACACAAATGTTGAAATTGGGGACCAGAACCCAAATTAGATACCTTTCCTTATCACTTTTCTCTGCATAATATAGTGCCCACCAGCACTACATCATTCCTTCATTCATTTAGCAATTGTTACTGAGCGCTTCCTACATGTCAGGCATTGGTCTAATATAGTACTAAACATCCCTGGGTAGGTCCTCGCTCTCCTGGAACTCTCATTCTCATGGGGAAGACATGATAAACACGTAAATAGCAGTATGATAGTAAAAAGAACTATTAAGAAAAAGAGACATTAAAACAGAATGAAAGGTTGAATGGGGCTATCATAGTTGGGTAGACAATGTCTCCAATGAGGAGGTGATTTTGAGCTGACACCCCAAGTTCAAGCCAGAATCTTATAGCAAAAAAAAAAAAAAAAAAGGACATAAGTTCCTGTAAATAGAAGGTTTTCCCATCCTGCTATATGTTAAAGGAGCGGGAGGTTTTGTGACTAAAATAAGCCTGGATAAAAATGTACTTCTGCAAAACAATCTTGAGCTGTCACATCAGTCTTTCCCACTGAGTTCCTTGACTTTAGGTGGGCAATAAAACTTTCCCAGGAAACCATCCTGACTGCTGGGAGAGACGGCCTATAATTGGGTCCAAATTTATGAGGTGTTACTATATACCATTTCAAAAGGGGAGCCTTTGAAAACACAAAGTTGGATATGTGGCTGTTCTTTATCACCATAGAGAAAGTTGCACTTTTCCCCTGCTCCTCTTCCCTTGGATTCCATGTCTCCAAAGCAGCCATTGCATGGCCAGCAGCAGAGTCCTCCTTGCTGAATATATGGATGGACTATGAAGTCCAAGGCTGGTACAGAATTCTAGTTTCATTGGATATCTATTCATTGGAGCCATCCTAGTTCTGACTCCTTCAGACGACTGGGACAGTCCACTGTGATTTCTTCTCCCTTTCCCCTCCCTGCTTGAATATGACTTCAGGGATTTCCTTCTTTCCTCAGTGTGATTCTGGGAGAATGTTTTTCTTGAGTCCTTACTTGAAGAGAATTATGAACCACTGGGGAAAAGCTCTTCTGTTGATTAGGCTTTTTTTCTCCATTTGGGGGAAATCAAATGACTGAAATATAAATTTGATTTGAACAGTTCTTAAATATCTTTTTTTCAACATTGACAGGAATTTTGCCTTTGCATTTTGATTTTGTGCATTTAAAAAGTGAGCCAGAAAGACTCTTAACCACTAAAAGTAGAAATTGCAAGAAGCAATCTAAATACAAACCAGTAGAAATGATTATGATAAAATGTCTTTTGCATGTCTGATCTATAAACACATTTAATGGCCCACTCAGAGGATGACGGTATTATTATTGCAAGGAACATATTCATGGAAAGTGAATCCCAAATTTAATTTTTAAGCATCCCAAGAATTTGAAAAGGCTGGCAAATATGGTTTTAAAAATTGCAACACTCACATAGACCTGTATTATATGTATTCAGAGAGATTTGGAGAAAATGGAGACAGAGGAAGGTATTTATACTTTTGCTAATGGGCTGAAGATGCATCAATACTCACATATTTCATAAAAAGCATAACATGGGCTGCTATAGATTAGTGGTGTGTTTCAAAGTTGTTTTGTCTAGTCCTACACTCTTCAGGAATAAGAGTATTTTTCTGTGTCATTGTTCCTAAAGTTTTCTAAATTCACTCATGCTCTGAGTAGTCCATTGGTTCTTTTCCACACAAGTTAGCTTGCAGAGAGCCCTGTGTAGGTGTCAAAGCAAAGCAACATCACCCCAGATACGGTGATCATCATGAGATGGACTCCAGAGATGGAATTGTCTTGTCTTAAAGTCAATGGGAAGAATAACTAGCTGATGACTCAGAATGCAGCCAGTTCCTTTGAACTGTTGTCAAATTCTCTGCAGAAAGCTGTTTTCCAGTGTCATCCTTTCCTGCCTGGGTGGTTCTTCTTGTCTATTCTTCTCTCCTATACAACATCTTAATATCGAGACAGTAGGAGTGAGGGAAACTGGCTCTGCCAGAGCACTTGGAAATCTTTTATCTCCCTCACACAGGCACAGACTGAACCTCATAGCAGAGTTTCTGGTCTTTGTTTCTGATTCTAAACTGTGGCACTCACGTGGAGCTGTTGAGGTTCAGTGGCTAGAGCTAAACAGAAAGAGGCTCCAGCTGAGTCTCTAGCTGAACGTAGATGTCACCAGGCACAGACCAGATCTTTTGGCACAGACCTGAAAAGACACCAAAATGACACTTGACTTTCAACAATGCGGGATGGTTTATTATTTGGAAAGATCCAATGGGCAGATGTCTCTCTTAGGATTTCTATGTTGGCTTACTTATAAACCCAAAGGCTCCCCAAAGTGAGATGCTTACTGCTGGATGGGTCAAAGGATGTGGGTACATCAGACTACACAGTTCAAGCCAAAGGCAAAAAGGGGAAGGAAAGACTATCCCTGGAGTGCCAATAGTCCAATTTTTGCTTTCCTAAGCACTCGACAGTCACCAGCCTACATATTTGGGCGTAGAGAAGATTTGGAGCTGTCTATGTGAAGAATGTCCTAATGAAGCCCATGGTGGTAGTGTCTTGAGTTTTGGTAAATTTAGAATAATTACAAATAAAAAGCTTCTTACCTATGAGGTTTAACACATTGTAGGCTCCCCAGTGATACTGGGCAAGCATTGCTATTCTGTGTGAAAATCGGAATAGATAATTTGGGATCTATAGCCAGGGGCTCACATACAAAAGTAGTGAATTAGATTCATTTGTCTCAGTCTATTTAGCCACACTTCTGATGGTAATATTGCTATTTGATACATTATTTCTCTTCTTTAAAATTCTAAACTGTCACCTTTAAAACCTGACTATTTATTATTACATGTCATTCTTCAAGTCCAGAACAATCACAAAAGGAGACATATGAGATATTCTTTTAATGCCAGGACTTATTATAAATCACAATTTCTTCTTTTCTCTGAAAAAAAGCAAGAGGTAGAAGACAAAGATGACAGGGGGGGCCCTGTGCTTAGTTACATATGATTTGAGACTAGAGTTAATAGCATGAAATATATTCATACAGTGAACTTCTGCAAATGTGAAGTTTCTGTGCTTCACGATCGAAATTCATTACCAATGGAAAGGTTTAAAACCAGAGAAAATGACTGGGGAAAACTGCTTGAAAACATAACAGGCTTGAAAAAACAAGAGAAACAGGAGATAAAGCTAAAGAGAATGATTTGGCATTGAGACTTTTTAGTGAAATTTTATGTACGTACCTATATATAATCTTCACTGATGATCACAAATGTATGGAAGAAACTGATAGGTAAACTTAGGGCTGAAATTGTACACATACCCAGACAGAATGATGGCAGTATTTGTGGAAGAAAAAGACTATAGAAGTTCACATTTATGTTGAATCTAGCCATCACACCTTTTTCCTTCTGCAAATGTCACCACATAAATAATAATAATACAAAAAATCTTGGTTCAAGTTTGTATCGCTTCAATTCTGACATGGAAACTAGTAAAACAAAACAACCTCTTGCCTTGGTAAATTTTGCAAGTGAGCTAAATTAAAGAAATGAGGTACAGTAGAAAAAGGGCAATTTTGTGACTTTTAAATTCACAGCAATGAGAGTCAGGCTAGCATGTGTCAATCCTTGGCCCTCTTTCATTTAAAGACATTAAGGTGTTTGGACTATGTCACATGCTCACTCATTCACTCGGATGTTTATTCCATATATTCCAATTGTCTCTGTCCTCATGGAGAAACAATCTAATAGAGGTGATGGAGAGCAATTAGAAATTAGAATGGTGGTATATACTGTGAAGAGAGGAGGAGCATAACTGTGCAAGATTATAGTAGGACTTGACGTGAGAAATCGAGGAAGGCTTCCCCAAGGAAATGGTTTCCTCCAGGAAAAGAGGAGTTAATTCCTGCAGGGGAAGTGTGGGCAAAGGGAAGAGCATCTCAGGTTCAGAGGACATCACTTATAAAAGCCGGTCTTGAGATAGCAGGGAGAGTTTTGCAGATGATGCATTAAAAGGAGAGTGTGGTTGCCACTTGGGTGTTCACTAAGATCATAGAGTCATAAGATGTTAAGGCTGGAAGGGCGCTAGTTCAATCTCTTCATTTTACAGGTGATGAAACAGACTCAGAGGGGTTAAGTGACTTGGCCAAGGTGACACTGCTAATGAGTGGTGGAGCTGGGATCAGAGCCCAGGGCTCCTAATTACCCTTTTAATGCTTTTCTACCACACCATGCTGATTCTTTGTATCTGTGTTAATGAGTAGATCAAGATGCTGTGAAATTAGCATAATAATTATTTGTATATAAATACTGCATTTAAAGTGCTGCTATATAACCCAGCTTATCCTTCACAATCCATATCTGCAAACTGTCAATGTATTACTCCTAAAGAAGTAAGTAAAAATTGGCTTTTTTATCATAAAAGGGTGCAGATCGAAACCCAAGCTCAAGACTTGTGTGAGTTAACACAAATCCTATATTAAAGAATTTTGAATTAATGACATTTACTATATCTAGTAACTATAGTGTTGGGTTCTAGGCATTGTGTTCTAGGCATTTTAGTGAACAGGATACAGTTGCTTCTTTCAAGGAGGTTGCAACCCAGTGATAATACTTATGCACATTTTTTTTTTTTTAACTGAAAGCTGACATTAGTGTTGTGAGGTGAGGCCTGACACAAAAAGGATGAAATTTCTGGGCAGAATTTTAAAAGATACTTTCCAAAGGAGCATTGAGCTCAGGTAACCATTCAAAGATGAAGAAGCTTCCAGCATGGCGGAAGGTGATGGGAGGACATTGCAGTTGTTGCTTAATTAGACCTTGGTTAGGTCTTCAAATCGAAATTACCAATTGTATTCCTATGATAGATTGTACTACTTTGGAGAGCTGGTGATGAAATCCGGCCATTGAATTACACTGAACTATAAACTTCATTTGTTCTTAGGTGCATAGTGATTTGCTATAATAATGATCATCCATTTGCTGGACAGCTGAGATTTTTTAAAAGCTTGATTGCTTTTGGCATTGTGTTATTAGTCCTGGAAGAATGCAACACATTTGTAGCAATTCTCAGCTTGTACAAGCTAGAATATCCATCTTTTACAAATGCAGGCCACTTAAGACCTATGTGTTGGACCTCTGTTTTTTTCTGGCAGTCCTGCAACAGAGTATACATTTTTGTTTTTCATTAGCACTGTCATGAGTGCACCCATCTCTAAAACTATAAGGGAGCTAATTTGAGGTCACTGTGTTTTATGGACACAAGGGTCAAGAAAAGTCCCCAAGAAGGGGACATGCTGTCAATTTTTGTTGGTGAATGAAAACCTAACAATTCCAGACAATCCCCTTTCTAAGAAATACACTGCATATCTCGATCCAAATACTCATCTGATGAGAATCTAAAACCCCTACTGAATTACACTGGACGAGAACCTGGTGATGTTGATTCTTTCAAGATCACTGAAGAAATCGACTCTCATCTCTGATTCTGATACCTTTTAGTCCATCCATCTTGAAAATGTCTATGGAATGATTCTGTTGTACCTTCAGAAATGAAATTCATAGGCATGGATTTTCTCACACAGCAACTTTATATACAAAGATGAGAATAGCAGAAAGGTCATTTCCAAAGAAAGTGACATTTATTCTGTATTCACTGAAAAGCCAAAAGAGTTTTCTCATTCACCCATACCGACCGAGCCCTGCATCTCCCTCAGAAGACGTCAAAGAGACCTCTCCTATCTGCTCTCGCATCGAACTTCACGCACAAGACCTGTCCAGACAAAGTGGCTTCTTTTAAGGATGAACCTGCTGTGCTCATCAGAGGCTTTATTTTGTTTATAGTTCAGGTTTGTCTGGCAGGTTTTGTTTATTTTGTTCAATACCACTAAGCAAATGCCTGCCTCCTTTCAAATTAGTTTTTCATACGGGCATTCTCCAGTATCTTCTCTTCTAAAGTACGGTGTTAGCTGTGCAGATTTACATATACGTATATGTGCATCATGTATACATACACACATGCGTGTGTTTCATGTACGTATACATATGTGGGTATGTATAGTGTATATTGTGTATAGGGATGTATATGTATTATTCAAAGTCAGCAGTTTCAAAAGAAATGCAGCCAGGCATCAATTATTGATGCTAATGGAGACCAAGACCAGGAACAGTTGAGTAAAGTCAAATCAACAAAGACTTGCCCAAATTTCATATTAACAATGGTTTTGACCTCATTTGCAACAAGTTGTTTTCCCCCAAGCTCTTGCTAAGCAGACTACCAGCACTGAGTTTGGAACAGCAAATGCTACAGAGAAGTCATACAGCTGTTTTACATAAACTTGAGAGAGAGAAGGTTCTATTCATTCTCATCATGCTGTTATGGATAAGGGCTGTCGATGCTACAGCAGAGAAAGGAGGGAGAAGGCCAGTAGGACAGAAAGATTTCCCTGCATCCTAGTTTTCCCTAGGTTGGACTTTTCTGACTGCCCTCCCATGTAGTGAATAATTAGGAGTCTATTATCTTTTCCTCAAATAAAACTTCTTTTGTTGGAAGACAGTATTGCAGAATGACTGAGAATACCGACTCTGAGTAAATCATGGCTGTGCCACCTACTAGCTGTCCAACTTTGGGTAAATTACACAGCCTCGGTGTGCTTTTGAATCCCGATCTGTAAAGCAAATTTCATAACAGTCCTTACCCTATTAGGTTGTTGTGATGATTAAATGAATGAATACATGTGAAACAACTATAACAAATCTTGGCACGTAGGAAGTGCTCAAAATTGTGAATCACTAAGGAATGTCCCATCAGAGACAACTTAGGTCATCAGGAAATGGAAAAGTTTGGAAGGAGAGACCATGTCGTTAAAATGAGGGCTAACTGGAACTGCAAATCTGGCTGTTGAAATAATAAACAGAATAATTATTGGAGAATTAACAGCAACTCATATACCATTACATTTAAGACTTGAACCTTGCTCGAACTACTTTTAACTTCTTTAATGTTTAAGACCTATAAATGTCAGAGCTCACTAATTCTTTGGCTTTCAATAAATGCCAGTGACTTTGAGAATTGTTATCCCTTCAGCTTTTCCGGCAGGAGCACAAGCTTAAAGGGTATCCAAGAAGGCAGTGGTTACAGTGATGACCCATTCTCTTCCCAGTAGAAAATGCAAGTTGTTGAGGTCAACCAGCCTCTTGGGACTCCATCTTTCTGGGGACTTTTTGTGTGGAGTCACCTGAACTCAATGCTGAACAGGATTTCCAAAGACAGAGAAGACAGAGACCCTTCTGTTAAAAAGTACCCTACTCATCAGGGGGAAATATGTTGACAAACATATACTAATGTCTAATTTCTCTGCAATCCTCAGAGAGTGAGCTCATTTTATCAAGTCGAATGTTCCAAGTAACCAAAGTTTTTCCCATTTGGGCCCCCCAAAAAGCGATTTTAAATCTTTCAAATGGAACTCTTTCTGATAAAAGTTGAACATACTTGAGCAGAGACTCTGGAGAAGAATTTTGCATTTACTTAATAATGCAGGATCATCATTACGGATATCAATTATTAAACTGTGCGGAAGTATAAGGGGCTACTGGGGCATGAAGGACTGTTTGCCCTTGTCTGAAATGACCCCAGATGGACATACGTTTTATAATTCCTCTGTTTCTTTCCTTATGGATAGGCAGTTAGCTTCCTTTCAATAATACAGGCATCTCCCTTTTAGTGTGTTGGACATCCAGAAAAAAAAGCAGATTATCAAAATTCTGCCCACCTAAAAGTAATTAGGTCTACATCATTTTCCTTAAAGGTAAATGCAAGGAAAACATTATCTCTTGAGTACCTCCTATGTGCTAAGTATTTCTGCATACATCATTATCATTTGGCCTCTTAACAATTTTGCAATATAAAGGAAGTTACTGGGGCTTAGAGGGTTTTCTAATTTGACCCAGATCAGTGCTTCTCAAAGTTTAGTGTGCCTAAGAATCATAAGAAGAGCTCTGTAGAGCAGTTTTGTGGGCCCCCTCTCCAGAGATTCTGATTCAGCAGGTCAGGAGGGCCCAAACATTTGCATTTTTAACAAGTTCCCATGTGATGCTAATGTTGATGGTCAGTGAATCTGCCCTGGATGATTTGGGTAGGGAGGAGACCAATGGAATTCCAATCAAAGAGCATCTCATATCAGAGTGCACGATGTTCCTGAAATCACACTGTCTTGAATATGTGGCATAAATTTTGGCTAGTGGAGACCTACTTTTTGCTTATTTATAGAGCCTGAATTATGCTCCAGAAAAGTCCGTAGCTCCAGATTCAGCAACGTTGGCTACCCAATTAGCTCCTATGCTATCTATGCATAGATAGGTATTTATTTCATTTTTATAAATATTACAGGCCAGGTATTGCTGTACATGCTGATGATACAGCAAGAAACACTGTTTTTCCTCCTGGAGCTTACATTCTATAAAGAGGAATTAGGCATAAAAATACAAGCAAATAACAGAACCAGATAATTTCAGAAACTAGTAAGTGCTATGAAGAAACTAATCAGGGCTGCCATGATAGAGCATGGTAACTGTGGGAAGTTACTCTGGACAGGGCAGATAGCAGAGGTCTCTCAAAGGGAGGGATATTTGAGCCCATATCTTAGTGACATGAAAGAACCAAAACATTTGTCTGAAAGGATTTGCTCACAGATTTTCAAAGTGAAATTTTTCTGATTTGGAGAATTAGCTTAGTGTGTTCAAGAGAGAAAAAGCCATCCACTGTGTTTGTGGTCTGTGAAGGTCGTCAAGGGAGCTGTAGGAGACCTGGATAGAGCTAGAAAGATGGCACAACAGAATTGGAAAACTATTTGTACAAGTGTTAGACAGTGGGAAGGAAGGAAAATAAAGCCATGAATATGAGCAGAGTAACAAAAACTTTGGGAGAAAGGCTTTGAGAATGGCTGATAATGAGTGTGAGGACCTGAAGATAGTATAGCATGTACTTGGTTGGTGTGGGGAGGGTATGAACACTGCTTGGGCATACTTTGGAGGCCAAAAACAAAACAAAACAAAACAAAACAAAACAAGACAAAAACCTTTTATAATGGAATGAGCCAAATATTAAAGGTATTAATTCCATTAGATATTAAAATCTGTCTGTGGTCAGCCCTTATTAATATTTAGAGGCCTGGCAAGAGTTAAGGACAATAGGAATGGACTGGAATTTAGTTTGGTTATCTATATGCATATATGTAAACATGGGTTAACCATAACCATGAATTAGAATCACCTGATGCTTAAAGAGACAGCTGCCTGGCCCCCATTCCAGATGAATTAAATTAGAATCTGTAGGTAGTTGGGCCTAAGGTGATGTGTTTAGTTTTGATGGGCACACCACCCCTAGCTGAGAATCATTACCCTAGAGCAGGTGTTAGCAACCTTGACTGCACATTAGAATCACTTGGTTAAGCTTCAAAAAATAACCCAGGTCCAGGCCTCACCTTGGATCAATTAACTCAGAATCTTTGAGAGTTGGAGGGCATTTAATGAAAACAAAAATACAAAAACAACAACAACAAGCTTTCCAGGTGATTCTAACATGATGCTGCCCTTAACGAATACTGCCTAGGGCTACACAGGTAGATGAAGCCCCATCCCTGCCCCCTGATTTTACACTCTAATCGGGGAAACTGTGAATAAATGCGATGCAGTGTGCCACTCAGAGTCACATTAAAAATACAAAGTGTAGGAAAATTAGAGAGACAGATTAATTCTGTCAGTGAGAGGTCAAGTAGGGTGACCAACTTGTCCCAGCTTGCTTGGATTTTTCCTGGTTTTAACACTCAAATTCCAAATCCCTGGAAACTCCTCAACTCCATGCAAACTGAGATGGTTGGTCCCAGTCGGTGGTAGCAGAAGTTTCACATGAGGGATTTGAATGGTAAAAGGAGCTTGCCAAGTGGGCCTCATGGAGGTGGAGGAGGGGGTGGGAGCCCATTTCAGGCCGTGAGAACAACATGCAAAAAAGGCACAGCATCGGGTGAGAGCGAGTTTGGTCTCACTGATAGAAAAGCATGATCAGGGTGTGACAGGTGAGTCTGAAGAGTTAGCACTAGCTCACAAAGGGTCTGCCTAGTATGCCCAGAGCTTTTGCATTTTCTCCCCAGGCTTCGAGGCGATGGTTGATAATGTTGGTGGCGGGACATAACCGTAGTTTCTGATTTTTGGTTATCGTTTTAGAAAGATCACTGGAAGAAGCTCTGGGGTCCTATGCTTAGTTTCCTTGACCACTGCTGACTCATTGAGGCACTAACTCCTTCAACTCTTCTCTATATGCAGACTTATGAGGAAAATGCAGGTGTGACACTTTCAGGGTGCAACATTCAGCCAGAAGAAAATCTCCTTCCTTCTGTACATTGTTCAGGGGGAATACCCTAGGAAGTTGCTGAATCTTCAGAGCCTGGAGGCATGAGTTGGGTCCGGAGCCCATCTTGGCCTTGCCACACACTCTAATTAAGGTTCATTAAACTGAGGCTTGAGGTAGCAGCTCTAAAGAACAGAGTTTGCCCCTTGCCACAGCTGGTGCTGGGAAGATTAATGAAGTTTAGTTGGAAAGGGTGCTACACTCTTGAAGGAAATAGCCCATATAGATGTTTCTTCTATTGTAGGAATAATAGTGGAACCACAGAAAAATAAAACATAACTAATTTTACAAGTCAGTGTATTTCCTTGCTGGGGAAGTCCACACCAGTTGACAATCCCATTTTGATACCTGAAGCATCATGGAGCAGTATTAGTGTCTAATGCATGATAAAATTTCGATGTCACTATTTTACCAGTAATTTCCCTCTTCCTTCTCCACACATGGGCCCATTTAATTGGATGGGTCTCAAATAATATTTCCTGTTGACTTTCGTCCATATCTCTTGGCTCTCTTACCCCTAATTTAAAACAAAATAAATCAAGAATATGCCAAGTCTTAGCAATATCACAAATAGCAAAAACAGCAATAATAAAAATAACTAAATAAACTAAAAGTAAAAGAAACTGCAAACTTTAATCCTTGAAGGTGATGGGCCTATATATGTGATTAGAAATTCTTCTCTATGGGAGATATGTTTCTTCTCCCCATTCATTCATTTACTTATTCAACTACTTATTTATTTCGTAGTGGACACGTGGATATTTATTTTATACTTTGAGCTATAATCCAATACCATGTTATTTACTTTCTTTGCTCTGAATGTTCCAGCTTGGCCAATGGGAACTCTATCAGTTGGCTCCTGTCCTCCTTTGAGACGACCCCATCATTTTGTTTTCTGAGCACTTGATTACTTAATGACCTGATGTTCCAAACTTATCTGGTATTTTTCCTGTCTTTACTTGGAGAATGGCATTAGAAAATAAGATCTGGGTGCTTGTGTACCACCTTTGTTTTTGAGAGTTAGACTTAGCCAGACGAAAATATTAAACTTTTGTCTGCATCTGCGATGCTGATTTACTGTTAACTGTGCTTTTCAAATTTTACTGAATGCAAATTCTTTTCAGCTTTTTGGGATACAGATAGTATCATTCTTAAGTGCAGCTGTAAGACCTACATAGATGGTTTTCAGCAGCTACCCAATTATCTGCTTGAGATTTGATTTCCCACTTTTGGGCTCTTCCTCTTGTTTTCTGTGTTCTGGTACATTTTTCAAAATTCCCTATTTAGGCCTGGGCTCCGTGTTTGACTTGTCTTATGACCCACTCAAGACTCTTCTTTCTAACATCTGAGCTCATTGAAGAGAGTAAGTGCCTATCTTGGCCTGCTATGATGTCCCCCAGTTCCCTCTATCTTTTCTGGAAGAGTGAGCACTTGATACCTATTTGACAAGTGAAAGATCTAATTAATATTCTGATAATTGGATCCATGCCAAGCTATTACTGATTGAGAACAGCTTAACATGGTCTCCTTTCGAGATAGGATAGGTGGAAATAGCAAATGAAAGCCGAGGAGATGCTGCATTAAAGGGATAACAGCTGTCAAGGTGTTTAATCCCGGAGCACTTAGTTACTTAATCACTTTGGTCAGAAGACCTCTGGGTTAGAGGAGATCTGGAAGGTCTTTAAGCTTAAGAAAGCTTGCATCTTCTCTGTCTTGCATCTTCTCCATCCGACACTTGGTTCATCTGTGATCTAGAATAACTGACCCTTCACGTAAGGTGGGAACGTAGATGGTCCAAGGAAGCCTTGCTCCGTGGAAGGAACCAGCAGGTACTGTGGTGTGGTGGACAAGAGAGGGGCACTTTCTTTTGTCTTGTGAGGAATCAGCAAAAGAAAGGGAGGGGAGCTCATGGGTATTAAATGCCTGTTGTATGCTTGATACTGTGATGGGTCACTTTTTCCTTTTCCTTCTGGTGCTCCTTTTACTTCTTCCTTCTCTTTCCCTCTCTCTCCTTCTCTGCTTCCCTATGTCCTTTATGTCCTCCTACATCCTTTTATATTCCCTTCTTTCTTTTTATACCCTTTGCAATCAACCTGCTTCTCTCCTCTTTTTCATCATGTAATTTCATAACTTAATACGATGTGGACTTCCCATTTTTGGTCTGGTATGTTAGGAGCTTGGAAGTTGTCCATCTATCCTAACAACAGTGAAAAGGCAAACCAACTGAAAGAGAACTCTTAGATTCATCAGAGAGCAGAGCTCACAAGTGGCTGTCCTCCCACCTGGAGAGCCTGACAGGTATACACAGAGAATCACAACTTCCTGGAGCAGAAACCTATGAGGGAATCAGTGCCAGGGCAGGAGGGCCTGAACTGTAATTGATGAGTCACTGGAGGCTCAGTGGAGACAACTCTGAGAGTCAAAAAGTCCAGGGTGGCCCAGGTATGGGGAAACCTACACTTTTGTGAGTTTTACACACAAAAGTTTTCAAAGGCTTGACCAGATCCTCATAGAATATCAGAGAAAAAAACCCTTCATGCTTCTAACAGATGGAGAGGAAAACTAGCTATTTTGAAACAAGCCAGAGTACTCTGTTCTTTGTATAATAGAAACTATTTTGCCAGAGCTTAGGGTCTTTATCAACCCCTAACTGACCTGGGAGAAAGGAAATACTCAACTTCAGCCCACTGTAGCCCTTTTCCCCACCTAAGACAGTAGAGGGGAGGACCGTGAAGCTCATATGAAAGTTCACAGTTTACAAACACAGCTCAGTGAAGACTAAGACCTAATCATAGGGCCATACAGCACTTCTCCCCCACGCTTCACCATCATACTACCAAAGACTCATTTATCACAATTTTGAAGAAATAGAGTGAACATCAGAACCAGGCTCAGATATGGCAGGGATATTGGAATACTATGTGTGAGGCTCTAGGCACTAACCTACAAGAACTAAATACTGTTGTAGGCACTTTGTAGACAAAGGTTCTGAGGCTCTGAGAGGTTGAATAAGTTGTTCAAGGTCCCACAGCCTCTCAGGGAAGGTACTGAGATGATCTCAGTATCATGTGGTCCAGCAAGCATCTTTGTAACGATGCTTATCTCTTACAGTCATGCTGTACAATAAGGCAACCACTACAATGGTAGTTATTTAAATGTAAATTATAATCATATAAAATTAAAAATTAATTTTCCTTGGGGAATGAACAAGAATTCCTGGCCTTATTAGCCAGGTGAGACTAGTGGCCATCATACTGGACTGAACAGATAAAGAATCATGGCACTATTGCAGAAAATTCTACTGGGCAGGATTTGCTAGAGTATTACCAGTCTCAGAAATAAACAGTTTCCTTCACACCCAAGTTGGAAGGCATTGTGCAGAGCAGCTTGTATATCCTCCTTCCTTCCTGCCGACCCTGTGTCTTGTCTTCTTAGTATCACTGGACACCTCCTGGAGGGAGATATAGCTCTTACCAATAATTGCCATGGTCTCCCAAGGGTGCCCCCATTATGCCTTCTTATACAAGGAGAAAAAGCAGCCAATGCAGCCCATTTTGCTCTATCTTTTCCTTCAGCAGCAACTTAGAGTGAATGAATCCTGCTTTCCATTCTTGTCTCAGAATTCTTTCTTGTTAGTTGTAATGTTGAAGCTTATCCAATTTACATCTGCCCTTCAAGGGCTTACATTTGGTTCAATTTTTTTTTTCTAATCTCTAATTTGATCTGGGACTAATGTCAGGTCTTTTTCCCAGAGCTCTGGTATACACTTCTCATAAACGCATATCATCCACATCTGAAGACTGAGATGGCCTGTGCCCTCTTGGACAATGCAGATGAAAGGTGCTCGTGCAATTGTTAGAGACCAGAGCTATCTTTTGAGGAGAAGGTGTTCAGTTCTGGAGTTAGACCTTGTGTAAACCTGGGGCTTATTCAGATACCCAATGGAATTCTGAAATGCGTTCTGACTTTCTAAATAAAAACTGTTGCCACAGAGCTGTCCTTTGAGACGTATAAGTAGAGGGATCAAAAACATTATGTGGGGTGTGTGTGTGTGTGTGTGTGTGTGTGTGTGATCACATCTCCAGGATCCAGGACGCAGGCAGGGGGCAAGGAGCCATGTGAGTCACTCTTGTTGTTGTTTTTCTTTTGTTTCCTACATTTCATTTTAAGCAGCTTTGTGGTCAGAAGGCTGTGTGCTTATGTAGGGAATAGTTAGCACAGCAGAGAGTGGGCAGTGCTTTAGAGGGCCTTTCATGTTATGGGAAGTAGGAGGAGCAGGAGTGATGGATGAACTTGAGGTATGCTAGTGAAATGCCCTTGGAAGCTGAAAATGTTCAAACCAGTTGCTTACTACACCTATCTTTAGGCTTAGTATAACTACACAGATTTCCCTGACATGATCGTCAAATACAAAGTGATTATAAGCAAAGAAGAAACAAAAAGGATGGACTGCCTCAAGGAACTTAAACAGAACAATGAAGAAAGTCTCAAATATCGGATCATAGACCTTGGTTTTTGAATGCCCTTAAAGCAACAGTTACCTAAGATGAGAAAGACCGAGACCAAGGGGATTCTTATTAACAACTTAAAGCAGAAGCTCAGACCCCTTTATAAAGTTTCAATTCACTCAGGGCTTTGACTCAGAGATGGAGTCCTGTCCAATTCCTTCCCCCGTTAGTACTGAAGAAGACCTGATTTGGAAACATCACAATAAAACGAACTCAAATTCCCGAAGCACAAAATGTAGAAGCAGACATTTATTTCTTCCTCCGTATAGTGGAGATTTTCTATAAATTTAACTTCTGATTAGAAAACTTCTTACATTGGAAAATTTCAGCAATGAAATTTCAGTAATAAGCCAAATGCAGGTCTGCTTGAGGTCGAATGAAATTTAGATGAAAAGTCCAGGATTATCAAAAAGAATGAGGGAACTTCAAGTTTCTGTACATTCAAGGTCAACGGGTTGGATTCTTTCATTTTTGATTTTTATGGCAGCACATAATTTCTGTTCCTACTTGGCTCCTTGCTTTTTTTAAAGCAATAAATTTCAGGTTATGATAGTAAACCTTGTAATGAAGCTTGCATGTCTCCCTATCTGAATATTTCTATAGCACCTGTCACTTTTGCATGCTGGAGATTATTTCCTTTTATAGAAAATAACAACGCATGTAACCTGATCGTTTGATTCTCTGGTGATATTTTACAACAAGATGTATGAATCCAGTCATTTAACTATTGAGAAACTGAGGCATACTGAAATGAATCAATAGTAAACAATTCACATTGATCTCTTCCTCTTCTAAAATAGGAAAGAATGCAATGCTCATTAAGCATCTATTTCCGTATGTATTTTCTCAGTTAATTCATGGCACGTACTCTTTCCACCAACTGTTGGGCAATCACCTCAGCACTGCCTCTCCCTCTCTGTATTGTTGCCTTACGTTCTGATATCATTGCTGTACTTCATCATCTGCTCTTTCCAATAAGATCGTGAATTATTTAAAGGCAGAAACAGTGCTTTGAACTTGTGTTTCTCTGTCATAATACCCAGCATCACTACTTGACACAGTCCAACCCAAATGACAATTGTGACAAAAGATCGCCACCAGATCAGTTGCTGGAGACCTGTGTGTGTGTTAGTCAAGGGGCATCACTGTTCTGTGCCTTTGTGATGGAGTGGATGGGCACTGAGGGAATTTGGGAGAAACCAGAGAGAATTGTCATCCTGTCAGATTTTCCTGAGATGGATGCTGTCTCCATAGTTCCTCTTGTGGGACTCTTACCCTTTATTCATTCCATATTGAACAGAGGGAAGGACTCTACGGAAGGGATTTATGGCTGAAAGCTTTCTTAATTATAGGCTAGAGTAATAAGTCCTTCTAGTATCCTAATGATTGGGGAATTAAGAAGCTCCTTAATAGAAATTGACAGGATCCATTGTCATTGCAAAGAAGTTTCTGTTATGGTCTGGAGTATCCTGCCAACCATCCCAGGATTTAGGGTTCCCCAAAGGCTCATTAACATCTCAGACCATAAGGTCTCCAAAGAAGGCACTAATGGTCCACCTCGTTATGATCTGAGGATAATGACTGCATGACATCCGTATCCATTGAGATGATAATAGCTCTGTAAAAACTGTTATGATGTCAGCAGAAGAAAAAAAAATCTCATTTGCACTTTATAATCTTTGGTTTCTAATATGCCATAGTATCTAAATTATACTAGAATTATTTCTCAAATCTGGCTTAATAGAGGCAATGCATATGATGCTCTGGAAAAAAAAATCCTCTCTTAAAACAGCTGTTATCACCCTTATATTACTGCATAAATGAAGGATAAGATTAGTAATGCTCTCATAGTACTGAAATACTTATGAGTAATGGAATAAAAAACAAAGACTAAATTTTCCTAATTTACATACTCATTTACTCCTGAGAGTGAAGAGAAGTTCTGTTTTTAGACTGCCCCAAAACAGCAAAGAGAAAAGCTCATAGTAATAATAATACTGATACTGAGTACTTATTATGCATCATATCTTATGCTAAGTAATTTTCCAGCAACATCTCATTTGAATGCCTACAAGCCATCTCTGAGGTGGGCATCCCCAACATCCTCACCATAGGGATAAAAAGGATTTGTGCATGATTTCCCAGACAAGCCACAGCCAAAGTGGGATTCAACTTGTTCAGTGTGACTTCAGACTTGCGCCACCATGACTGGGATTGTGTGCTAGGAAGGGTTACACATTTCCACATTGGGAGAAATGGGCTCCAGCTTGGCCACTAACTAACTGTGTGATCTTGGGCAGATTATTTCACCTCTCAGGACTTCTGGCCTAGTAAATCTTGAAGGCATTTTTCAGTGAGTGCACACATTAACTGACAAGAACAAGACAACAGCAGAGCTGAAATCAGAATTTTGACATCATTTCCACAATAGCGACCAATATTCATTGGTAGTAATAGCACTATTTTCCCACTGTAACCCAGTTTAGTTGAACAGTTTTTCCATTTGGTGCTGAGTTGTGGATTTTAACATAAACCTCATTGTTTATAGGAAGCATACGGGGGAAAAAAAGACATCCTCTATTATTGCTTAACTCAGTAAAGTACACAAAAAAACATTCTTCCAATCAATTTCTATTTGACTCTAAACAAGGGAAAAGTGGAGATGAGTGTAAACAAAAATGTATTAGTGTTAATACTGCCTGTTTATAGCTTGAAGCATTTCCCTGTGTATAAACATAAGCAAGTAAAGGAACATTTTAAAGAGATTTCTTTATTGAGTTATATTTAATAACAAACCAGCATAAAAAGGGGAATCTTATATATAAAAAAGTCTGTAGTTACTCTTTCAGCCATAAACTTAGCTATTTGTTGGAGCTTGAGCTGCAGTACTCACATCCTCCCACTAGAGGGGTGAATTGTTCCTAATGAATACACCTGCAGTGTTTGGGGAGGGGACAGCTGAGGGCTGATAACTTAGCAATGATACTGTGGACTCTAAAAATGGGGTGACCTTTACCATAGAGAGATTTTAAACATCCGGGATTCATGGAAATACAATCTATTTTGACATGAAATGATTTAGGCTATGAATGGGAAAAACAAAATTCACCATTGTACCCAAGAGGTAGCAAAAGGTAACGACTTGGCTGCATGATGACACACGAAGACAGAGCAAACAGGGAGGACTCAGTGGTAATTCTGAGTATCAGAGGAGAAGCTCACTGAGAGCCTCAAAACACTAACGGCTTCTACAATTGTTTTGCAGCAAAAGAGTCATCATAATTTTTATACAAAACAGGATTAATTAAGAAAAAAATAGACCTAGGAGTACAGCAGGAGATTTTCTACTAAGTTTGGGTAAGAGGAGGCACTGCTGCAAATTCTTTTTTGCTGTGAGCTCATACCCTATTTGCTACTGTCTTCTCCAATGACAGTAAGTCTGACTGCAGCAGAGCAACCTGTTGAGGGAACAGGAATGCCATAAGCTGCAGGACTGGCCAAAAAAAAAAAAAAAAAATGTATATGAGTGTATCCTGACCACCAATGTTTAAGAAAGAAAAGCCAAAAATTAGTTTTTCACATTCTGGCAAAAGGAGAAATGCTTTAAACACATCTCAAGGTATTTCCGGTCCAGTGCCTTGCATTGGCTTCATGGGCACAGCATGTAGACATCATTTTTGATATTCTGATATTGAAAGAGATGCAAAGATATACAAATTAACAGAAAGGAAGCAGTTCAAAGGAGGCATATTATTAAAGGAAAAAGCTGTTCCAATGTGAGAGTTTGTTCTCCAGTAGTTTCCAGACTTCACAAATGTGTCTAAGGGTCCCTTTCTTAGGAGACTCCACATAGAACTCGTCATCAATAGACAGTCCTTTCAGTGTGTGGCAGGGGACAGTTTCTGATACATAAAGAAATACTCACTGATATTCAGAATAGCATTTTAATTTGTGAAAAGCACAGATATGCACCTATGCGCGCGCACACACACACACAGAATCGATCTTCTTTATTCAGATTTTGCCCATGTGAATTCACTGACTTGTTAAAACTGATTTAAAACCCCCAAATCAAAACTCATGGGATTTTTAAAACTATTTTTGGTGAAGATTTGAGGTGTTGATGTTTCTGGCTGAAGCCCAACAGGATGATACTGCCTTATTGTTCTCATACTGTATACACATTTGTTTTTCACACCTTTGTTATTTTTTGGTGATTTCACCATTTAAAATGGTTCCCTGGCACAATGCTGAAATCCCAGCTAGTGTTCTTAAGTGAAAGTTCTTAAGTGCGGTTACTGTGTGCTATGAGAAAATAAGTGTATCAGATAAGCTTCATTTGGGCAGGATTCAGAATGCTTCTCGCCCTGAGTTCAATGTTGGCATGTCAAAAATAATATTACATAAGGCGTTTTTAAGCAGAGACACATAAAACATTATTTTGCATTGATGGTTTTATAAAAAACATTGGGACCAGAGGCTCATAGGAACCTAACTCTGTATTTCCCCTAGGAGCAATGGTTCAATATTTGTTAATTCGGTGTTGGTGGAGGCTTTCTAGAACATAACTACTGTGAATATTGAGAATCACACAGATAGGTAGATGAATGGCTGGATGGATGGTAGGTGGCTAGCTAGCTAGACAGACAGATAAGCAGAGGGAGGGAGGGAGAGTAAGAACAGATAAAATAATTGTAAATGTGAATATTAAAGTGTTCTTTGTTCTGGAATAATCATCTCGACTAACAAGGGATTTATCTTAATATTTGCATTAAAATAAATTTTAATTGAAGTAGAGTAGATCAAATAATCCACAAAGACATGAGAAACAGCAACTGCAACAAAATAATAAAGGCTGCTTTGAGATTATTATGAGTTGTTCAGTGTCTATTTCTTGGTTCAATTTAAAAGATCCCCTTAGATATTAGCAGTGAAATGTCAACAGAGAACAGAGAGAAAGAAGCTAAAACACATAAGAAATCATGTTTTGAGAACAGAGATTTGGTGTGATGAAGATGTATCTGCCCATAGCACACACTTGAGCTCTAGGCCCTGGAGTCTATTCCGGGTCTGCCTATTATTACAAAAGTGATCTTGAGTGATTTATAAAAAAAACAAACAAATGAACAAAAAAACTTCAGCCTCAGTTTCTTCATCTGAAAAACGGAAATAATAATATCCATTCATATAGTTTCCATGAAGCTTATATAACTTATGCAACACACATAGCATAATGATTATTTTTTCCATGAGCATTATTTTACTTTATTCTTTTTTTCTAATGTAGTGAGTTTTTTTTTTTCTCCTGTCTCATGCTCAAAGGAAAATGAGACTGATTCTCCTGATTTCATTGATTTGTTCTATTGTGTGTTGTTTTGTTTGAGTTTCTACATCATTTATTTATGCCCTAATCTTTATTATTTCCTTTCTTTCACTGGTTATGGGTTTTTTGTTGTTGTTTTATGATTAAAACTTTCTATTTATGATCATCATTTATGGTTCCGGACACATTCCTGATCCTCAGAAGTTCTGGACAATTCCCATGTGGGTCCTTTGCCAGCTTCTGTACTCATTTCCTACACTAGCTATCTGGAACAATCTCCAGTTTTCTCATGCTTCCACCCTATCACTTCCTCTACTCCTCTTTATACATGGCCCAGATGCCTACTCAGAGAAAATAAGGACTTTCAGAAGAGAATTCCCTCAGCTTCCTTCCCCTGCCCTCTAGCACAGAATTACATGCCTCCACCTCTATGGTTTGACATGTATCTTTTATTAGGTTCTTACCAATTTGTGGGATGTGCTAAGTGCTTTACATATTTATCTTATTTAATCTATACGACAGCTCTTTGACGTAGTTATGACCCTTGCTGCTCCAAATGTGCTAAGTTGAAGATTTTAAGGCTAAATTGGGGCCCAAAGTACAAGAAGTCTGTGATAAATTCCTACATGTGCTGTGGGCACAAGAATGGGCTTTGGGCATCTCTGTCCTTGCCAGTCTCCTAATGAAGCTCTTTATTCTCTAGTAGTCCCTTGAATATTGGCATTCCCGTGCTACATAGTAATGTCATGTGTTTCCCCTTTACATGTTTCTCCAAGGTTGACTCCATCTACTCCTAGGGCATCACTTTCTTGTGTGACAGTGATTTTAATTTCTACACCTTTGGACCTAGCTTCTTTTCCTCTTAGGCCAGACCTCTGGTTTCATGTGACTTTCCCAAGCATATGACCCTCATCATATCAAAAACTGTATTCACTATTTGACTTTCTGGACTTACCTCTCCCCCTTGACTGCCAGTTCTTTGGGTAGCATGACCATCATTTGATGCCATCACTGATGCTGGACATGTGGACTCATTCTTAAATTCTATGCCTCCATTGTCAATTCCTCAGAAAGTCCTGTTGGTCTGACCCAGCAATAACTCTGAGATCTGTCCTCTCTTTTCTATTTCTCTACTATTAACTTACTTTAGATTCATGTCATTTCTTACCTGGATTATTACCATGGGCTTCCAATGAGCCTACCAGCTTTTTATCTTGATGCCTGCAGTCCATTCTTCCCAGTGCTGTCAAATGTGAATCTTTTTTATAACAGAAATCTGATCATATCACTGCTCTGCTTAACTTCCCACAATGCCTCTTTATTGCTCTTGCATAAAGGAACATCTCTTTGCCTTAGCAAACAAACGACTTTCTGATCTGTCCCTTGCCTACCTGTCCAGACTTTCTTCTCATCATTTGCCCTGTATGCTCACTCTTTTATTTTGGGTGCACTAAACCACTTCCAGCTACTTAAATGTGATGACATACTGTCTCTTGCCTCTAAGACTTTATACTTGCAATTCCCACCTTCAGGGACCCCTCTTCATACTTTAAAATATCAACTTGAATACTGCTTACTCCAGGAAATCCTCTTTGAATAAAGCCCCTTACAATCTGTGTTAGGCATATCCACAATATCCCATTCTTAACATTCTTATAGCACTCACATCTTATAATGACCTATTCACTTGTCTGTATCTCTCCACTTGAGTTCATGTAGAAGCAGCTACAAGGATTCAGCTGTAAATAGTTTAATAAGGATCTGAGTCCAGGAAACTCTGATAAGGGAGTGAAGAAATGAGTCAGGGGATGGAAGGAAGCCGATAAAGTATACATCATTAGACAAGTTACCATTGTTGGCAAAAGGAACATAAATCAGCTGAGGAACCCTAGAAGTCATTGTCAAATATATGTCTCAGAGTTATTTCATGGAAGAGTGAGGGAGCTGGTTTATTTATATACCAATGCCCACTTGTCACTGGTTTGAGGGGCTGTTGCTAATGGATTGAAGGTGTGGGGGGAAAGAAGATAATTCTCAGGCGCCTCTGGCTTGCTATACACACAAGACCTCAGCAAAAAGATAAAGGTGCTATGAGCAAGAGGTCAGGCTGGTGCACACAGAAATATAAGACCTGAAAGCATAGAGACAGACAGCTGACAGCCAAAGCCATCTTCCCACCAGGTATGTGATAATCTACCTGAGAACTGGGGCCAGATAACCGAATGTTCAATGCTGCAATATTACCTTCCCCTAAGATAGCACATGCGGTAAAACTTAAGTGTGGATTTTAATCCAGTTTTGTCTGACTTCAGATTCTGAACTCCTTTGCCCACCCTAGGCAGCCACCCTTCCCAGAACAGAATGAAAATGAGGAGTGGAAACTCAAGCTCACAGAATAAAATGGGTATTCTGTGTGCTTTAGGGATGCTGAGATATGCTTAGAGAATTTCAGCACAGCTTAATTACGTGGAAGGAACTAGGTTCTTTCCTGTGGGATCACAAGAAAATAGGAAACTGGATCGTCTTCCAATATCTTGCAATCATCTACGCATGTTTGTATTTGTATGTGTGTGTGTGTGTGTGTGCGCAGGCACATGTGGTGGTAGGGTAGGCAGATACCCTACTTCAAGAAAATTTTCGATAAAATGATGCCCATTCTATCAACCCTATTTCTTTTGTCTTTTGCCAACTTTACCATGACCATAAACATTTTTCTGGAATGAAATTGCTTATCAGAAGGGAATAAACCATAGTTTAGGGAAAAGAGCAATCAATCCATGGTGTCAAAGGCATGGGTTCTATACCTGACGGCATCGAAGTCGCTGTGTGATTTTTGGATTGGGACTGATTTTTTTCCTGGCCTCAGTCTCCTTATCTACAGAATGGACAGGTTATCTAGGGACTTGATTATATGAGAAGCTGTCAGGTTCCTTCTAGATTTATGACTGCCATGCCTTAAAACAAATGTACGCAGGCAGTTGCAAATGAATATTCTTTTATTTCTTTTTCTCCAAATGAATTCTGTGACAGTTTAGTATTTACTTTTTAAAAGAATCTTTGCATTTTCTTTGTGATGACTAAAAGTAACTCATTGATATTCCAAACAGGCCAGTTGTTAAGCCTTTATTTCACAATATGACCCCTTGCACATTAATAGTCAGAAAACTAAGACTTAAATAAATAGAAATTACTGTTTGTCCCAAGGATTAAAGGAGAACAAGTTTGTTATTGTCAAATAGTTTTCACAAAGAATATTAGAAGGCCATGCATAGGCTTTATATTGGAACAGAAGAAATTTAATTTTCAAAATTAAGGTCTCAGAAGAGAATGCTGAATGGTGGGAAAAGTACATATATTAATTTATAATTATATATATATTTATATAGTATATAAAGTATTTAAATAAAAGAATACTCATATGTAAAGAAATATACCCAATGAAGTGAATATTCTGGGGGTTCAGATATGACATCTTTTATTTGTCTCATTTATTTTTAGACTGTAGAATAGTAATGAATATTTAGGAGACTCACAAAAATTATTGTTGATTATTGATTGATTTTGTCTGATGCTGAGACCAAAAAAAAGTTTCTGTAATAAGTCTACAGATTTTTAATTTCAGTGTATTGAATTAAAAACAACTCAAAAGTAATAAAATATAAATTTAGTCCCTAGAATAAGCAAGGACATACATGTTAGATTAAAAATATTGAAATGCAATGCCAATTAGAGAAAACCCTTCCATTTTCATTATTATCCTTTTATTTACTTCATGTATTAGAGATGCTAAGTTTGCTCTTAGGTAAGACCCAATCTTCTGCAAGGTCCACTTCCCCGTATTGTTTTCTTAAGTTTGCATTCCTTTCTCAGAAATACTCAATAACTATTATGTTTTAAATGCAGTAGGAGTTCCCAGCTAGACATTACATGCGTTCTTGCTTGGTAAACTGATGTGTAGGATCCATCATTTGAAGCTGATATGTCTTTGGGTTCTTTTGGCAGAGGGGAGCCCTCCCTGGGAGAAAGAAAGATAGGGAGAACATGAAGATGGCTGTTTGAGGCACTAATTTCTGCCTTGGACCCTAGAATCTGTTTAAGTGTTGAAAGAGAAGAAATATAGACAGAAGTCTAAGGCAATATCCTCTATCAGGAAGACCTCTTCCACTAAATCTGCAGTTTTCCCACTCTTGGGTAAAATTATGCCTAAAGCAAGTTTAAGTGTTTGGGATCCTTCCTGTAGGAAGCATTCCCCTACATCATCCCCATCTTCTGACCAGAAGAGGTATTTCTGTTATTCACTCTATAATGTCCTACACTTATTCATGGCATTTATTACATTAATAATTGACTATCAGGGTCTTGCTCCAAGACAGCAGCAACCATACTTATCTTGTTTCCTGGTATATTCTCAATAACCAACATGATCCTAAATTATGTTTGTTGAATGAATGATGAATGGCCTCATCTCTTGCCCAGAGAAGAAAGCCTATCAGGTGAATGTTTAATTAATCTTTAAACATTTCAAAAGCAGAGAACTCACTTAACTTGTAAATAGGCCATTTTGATATTGAATATTTTATCATATTAGAAAGCAAAGAAAGGTATAAAATGACCACAAGGAAGTAAGTTTTATAATATTTTCATGCTTTTATGGCTCTAGTAGTGCTTTTCCTACATATGGACATGAGAGAAATATTTTCACATTTACCATAAAGTACAAGTACAAGGATGTTCATGAGAAACACTATTCATAAAAGCAAAAGACTAGAAACAACCAAATGTCCACTAATAGGATAAATAAATAAATAATGACATATTTATATAATGAAATATTAAACAGCAGCAAAATAAATAGACTCAGCTACATACAAAAACATGAATTAATTTCAATAATGGGATATTGAGCAAAAGAAGTCCCAGATGACAACGTGCCGAATAACACTCTTATAGTAAAGTTAAGGACTAAAGTAAAAACATATAATTGAGGTATATCTGTGTACATAATAATAGAATTTTGGAAAAGAAAAAACAATAATAAACACAGGACCAAGGGAAGTTCTTTTTTTTTTTAAAGATTTTTTTTTATTTATTCATGAGAGACAAGAGAGAGAGGCAGAGACACAAGCAGAGGGAGAAGCAGGCTTCCTGCAGGGAGTCTGATGTGGGACTCAATCCCAGGACCCCGGGATCACTCCCTGAGCTGAAGGCAGGTGCTCAACCACTGAGCCACCCAGGCATCCCCCAAGGGCAGTTCTTACATCAGAGAGTGGGGCAAGAGGGCATGGGGAGTTCTTTAATTCTTAGGTTGGATAGTGTGTTCACAAGTGCTCATTTTAATACTGCTAGAGTTAGATGAATGAATATATCATGAAAGATGAATAAATGAACAAATGAAAAAACAAGCAAATTAATAAATGAGGACCATATGTATACTAAGTGGTAGAATCTACAATGAACCAGGTTTTGTGATATGCAAAATTTTGCATATCTAAGGCCCATTGGGTGGAGAAAGAATTGGAGGCAGAGTAGGAATGTAGGATGGACAAACCAGTCAGGAGGCTTTTTCAGTGTTTCACACTGAAAATTAGAGTGAATTAGGGATGATGAGGTTTTTGCTTTTTTTTTAACTTTATTTGCCAATATTTGATTATTTTTCTGATGGACACCAAGATCAAGTACCAGTCCAGTATTCAATAACCATCTTTAAAATAAGCAGAAATTTCCTGAAACATGGCCTTACTCTGCATTCTTTTGGTTCATTCATTTATTCATTCATTTGCTTAACTTTATTCTAGAAATATTTACTGAGCATCTACTACGCCCTATACTTAGTATACTGTCACAAAGAAATTTATAAACCTAACTCCTATGAAATGAACTAAGCTTCAATCTCAAAATAGGAAGAAATCAACCATTATTGTCATGGTAAATGCTTCAAAAGTAGAAGTAGGGCATATCTACTCTGGGACAATTTTGAATGCTTCCAAGTAGAAGCTAGAGATTAAAACTAATCTTTGTTACCTGAGGAAGCTTCTCTGGTGAAAGGATGCTAAAAGATATGTAAGTGAAAATGAATATATTCCAGATAATCAAACAATGTTAGAACACCTAGAAATGAGAGAATAACTCATTAAATGAAATAAAATAAGTCTGGCATGGCTAAAGACAGAATAACAAGAGACGAAATTGGTGAGGTAGGCATGGTCATATTGATGAAAGTCTTGGAAATTATGCTATGAAGTCTAAACCATATTTCAAAAGAAATGGAATTCCATTCAAGTTTTATGGCAGAAGTATGATAATGATGGATTTCCACTTCTTAAAGATCACTCTTTCTGACAGGTGGAAAAAGAATTAGAGGCAGAGTAGGAATGTAGGATGGAGAGACCAGTCAGGAGGCTTTTTCAGTATTTCACTAAAAAGATAATGGACACTTTGACTTCGGTATTTGTGATGGAGACAGGAAAAAGCAGTCAACTTTAAGAGATACATTAGAGGAAGAATATATAGAACTTAATTTCTATTGTTTTTATTCCTCTTGTTATGCTCTTATTATCTTATCTGATACATGTAAATACTTCTTATCATGCTTAAGATTCACGGGGTTTCCTGAGTCTCTGTGTATTGGTTAGGGTCATTAATACTAGCTGCTATAACAAAAAGGCCCCAAAGTCATTGGTTTAACACACTGTTTATTTTATTTCTTCCCTCTTGCTCATGCAAACTTGAGTGCAGGTGTTCCTGGCTTACTGGCTTTCCTGGGCTATTGTCCTCACAACAAGAACTGAGGGATCCAGGTTTCTTTGAGCTTAACATGCCATCATCAATTTATCATATTTGGTGGGGAAAGAGAGAGGGAGGCATAGGAAGGGGTTGAGAGAGACTGACGGAAAAAGAGAATGGAGGGAGGGAAGTTGACAATGGGAACTGCCCATCTATTCTTCACTATAATAAACGGTGACCATCTCCTCCTTTTACATTCATTTGCTGAGAACTTGTTGCATGGCATGGGAAGACCGCCTGTGTGGCAATAGCAACTGACCATGAAAGTGTGAGCGTTTCACAGCTATTAACCCTTCAAATACTCTCTTTCACTCTCTCTCTTTGTATTCTCTCATTTCCTTTATATTTATATGACCTCATTATTGTCCATTATTTTTAAAACTGTCTTTCATATTTGAAAACTCTTCCTTTTTGTGCTGAATTTTAGGTAATTTTTTTCAGATTCCTTCTAATTTACTAATCCTCACTTCAGTTGTAATTAATCTTATATGTAATACCTTTGTTGCCTTTTTGTATTTCAAGACTGTATTTTTATCTTGGGAATTTCTATTTTTTCAGTTCAGATTGTTTTTTATTTTTATGTGGTATTTTAATTTTGTGTCTTATATCTTTAAGAAATACTTATTTAAATTTTGTTTCTGAGGATTTCAGTATCAGAAGTCCCTGGGAAGTCTACTTCTACTGCTTGTTGGTTCTTCTGACGTTCATTCTGGGAGCTTGTTTCTCTTAGTATTATTAATTTTGGATTACGGACTCTTGTTCAAATGGTTGGGTTTTATTTTTAGAAATTCTACAAGCCTTGTATTAGGGCAAATTTCTCCTGAGAATATCTATGTTTGCTTCTGCTTAGCATTGTAGGATTCTACTCACTTGATATCATTTAATTCGAAATGTGTGTAGTTTGTAAGATCATATAAATTATACAAATAATAATTCCAATTTCTCTTTAGGGATAGCTTGATTTGTATAAATTCTTAGGAGAAACTTTTGTTTTTATATAAGTCTGGGCTAAAATATATATGTTGCTCTTTGCTTTCAGGCAGACTTTTTTATGGTCTACACTTTCACCGAACAAATGGCTCTTTGAGGTCTCTGGGTTCCAGCTACAAATCCTTACCTTGAGAGGACCCAACATCATTGACATACAAGTTTCTGGGTGACAAGAAATTCATACATGCCGTCAACATGATTTCATCATCCACTTGTTTCCTTGTTTTCAGCTTCCTTTAAGACCTTGTACCCCTACAGGCACTCTTTTTACTTGTAAAATTAGCTGCGTACTTCCAGATAACTGTTATATTATAATTCAATACTCCTAGATGTTTCATAACAGAAAAAAAATTTCTAGTATTTAGTTAACCATGTTTTCAGGTATGGTATTTCTTTGTAATTTATCAGCTATATAGAATACTCTCATAAATGTACTCCCGTCACTTTATTTGTGTTGCTGGCTGCTGAATCTGAGTGTTTTTTCTCCTGTTCTAAATCACTGAGCAGTGTTTCCCTTTTCATGCTCATCACAGTACCTCAAACTCATTATGTTTAAAATAGTATGCCTCATGTTCCTCTCTTCCCACCTTGATGTTCCCTCATCTGTTTTCTGCCTCATTCTCATACCTAGGTCCAGTAATACAAGCTCAGTTCTGCTATGGTCTTTGAGGTTATCTAGACCAAGACACTATGCATTGCCAGAAATCTAAGCCCCACTATCCAATGGAAATTAGAATTAAGGTATATTTCCCAGTCTTAGGATCAATAATAGGTCATTGCTAATGAAGGGACATTAAAGGCACTCCTGTGAGCTAGCCGAAAACATTGAGTTGCATTTTCTCCTAGTATTCTTTGGTAACACTGAGGAGGGGATAGGTAGAAGGACCTCCTTTACCTCAACTAAGAGCCTTGGTACTGCCAGAAGGAGTGATAGCAATATGGGAAGTGCTAGCAATGTCACATTCTAGCAACAATGTCAAGGTCAAGTTGCAAGGCAGAAAGGCAGCAGATTCAGGGTAGCAGGTAGGGATGAGATTGGCACTAGTAGCTTTATCAGAACTTGAGTGGATGCCAAGAAAATCACATGAGATACTTGGGATGCTGCCTGAAGAAGAGAGGGAGTTAGAATGCTTTTATCTTTAGAAATTATGTTGAATGGAAATTCAGAGTCACAGACCATATTTATGACCATTGCAGATGTTCTCTTTCAGTCTGGAATAGTAAGAGTTATCCAAATATTACTAAAGTACACTTTGAGAGGAAAAATGGAATGTAAATAAATAGAATAATACAAATAACTGCTATAAGAATATCCAGGGCTGGAAATGTAGTCTATGGGTCTCTAGGAACAGAGAAAATTGATATATTTTATCCATTTCAAGATGTAATATGAAGAATTAAATTACCTGCATATGAAGGAACTTGATTTGGGATTCCTCACACTGAGACAATTTGAAATGATAGTCAAAGTAAGATTTTCCTAAAACAACAGTCTGAGGACAGAAATGATGGTTCTGTAGTGGCAAAAAAGAAATCTAAAATATCAGTGACTAACTCAACAAAGTTTATTTCTTACTCAGGCAAAGTCCACTGCAAGTCTGGCAACATTGTAGGGCAGCCTTTCACAACTCAACTATTTTTTCAATTATGCCAAGGACATTACATATTATTATCATTCTAGATACAAGGAGAGAGGTCTATTTGCCTTCATAGATTAAAGCTTAATTGTCTCTTGGGGCTTCAGCTGAAGGGCAAATGTCCTGTTACTAAAGCAGCCATCAGGCTGAGGAAGATTCCATCATCTTATGCCTTTATCATCTGGAATACATGACCCGTTCAGCCAACATAGTAGAGAAAGAGATAGCTGGAAAGGTATTGACCAGTTCTTTTATACTTCTCATGTCATATCTGACCACAACCACTGGCCAGATGTAGTCTCATGAATCCCTCCAGTTGCAAGAAGGCTGAAATTTAGAATTGAAGAAGAACCAGATATTGATGCACATTAGTAATGTCTATCAAAACAAATTATGGAGGTTGCCAAGGAATAATGAGGTCTGTTTTGATTTAAGAAGGGAAAAGTGTCAGATATTGAATGCTTTTTGAAAGAATCATAGGAAGGTAATTCTTTAAAGATAAGGTAATTTTCCAACCAAAAAAAAAGAAAGCAGTCTTAGGTTTCAGTTGTATACTAGGAATAGGTAATATTGCTGAAAACTATTAAAAAATAGTCTATAAAACCAAATTTTTAGTTATGAGTATATAAAATATCAGTTTAAAAATATATTCCTTGGGGAGTTACTAATCAAAGAGCATACATTTTCAAGAAGTAAGTAGAATAAGTTCTAGAGATCTGCTATACAGCATCATACCTATAATCAACAATATTATATTGTATACTTAGAATTTGTGGATCTTATGGTAAAAGAGTAGATCTCATGTAGTGTTCTTGCAACAATAAAGAAAAAGAAAAAAATAACAAGATACATACAAAAATATTATCAACAGTTATTTCTTAAATGATAGAATTATTTTTTCCTTCGTTTCTCCATATTTTTTAAAATGTGCATGTACTAGTACATATACGATATACCACCATATGCAATACTATAATATATATACATCTAATAATATACATTACTTTCACAAAGTAAAAAATATATATTCAGAATACATATATACATATATTCTTGACCTGTATGTTAGAAGTGTGCAATAATCTTTTAAAATGTGGTTTAAAGTTGGTTTTATTTTAAAACTTTAAAAATTGCATTAATATTTATGCATTAGGAGGCACCTGGGTGGCTCATTTTTTTGAGTGTCAGCCTTCGGATCAGGTAGTGACCCCAGGGTTCTGGGATGGCCCTGCATCAGGCTCCCTGCTCCCTGGGAAGCCTGCCTCTCCCTCTGCCTCCCTCTCACTCTGCCTCCCATGAACAAATAAATAAAATCTTTAAAAATATATTTATGTATTAGAAAACATAAGTATAAAATATAAAGTGAAGATACATTTATATTTGATCTTATTATGTGAAAATTCAATTTTTAAAACGTGGAAAGTTTAGATTTGTATATATAATTTACCCAGGATCATACAATGGTTACGTGACAAAACCTGATGAGAACCTCATTTAATTCTGGCACAAGAATCTTTGCTCTTTCCATTATACCACATATGTGTATAAAACTTATGGAAATATATAATTTCCTTTAGTAATAAAGAAACTGTGCTGCTCAAGTGAAATCATGGAAATAAATTGCTTCAATAATGTTTAACACTGTATTAAAGGCAAATATTACTCACATATTCACATATCCCGTTATGATAAGTGGCCTAATGGGATGCATAGGGGTCAGACACAAGCCATTCTGTTTGTTTGCTGAGTTAGCATTTTTAGAAGAGGATGCTTCAGTGAGAGACAATGAGAAAAGAAAGGAGAGAGGAAGACAAAACTAATCTTTTCAAAAACAGCATAAAAAGGTTTTTCTTTTTCTTTTTCTTTCTTTTCTTTTCTTTTTCTTTTTTCTTTTCTTTTTTTTTTTTTTTTTTTTTTTAAGAATTGTGAGCACAGAGGTACCTGGGTGGCTCAGTCAGTTAAGGGTCTGCCTTTGGCTCAGATCATGACCCTCTTCCTGGGATGAAGCCCCACACCAGCTCCCCTACTGGGTGAGGAGCCTACTTCTTTCCCCCCTCCCTCTACTTGTGCCCTCTTCCTCTCTCTCTTTCTCTTTCTCTTCTGCTCACTCTCTCTTTCAAATAAATAAATAAAAACTTAAAAAAAAATGTGAGCACATTAGCTTGTTTTGAACAAACAATCTAGTCATGAGAGCCAAAATGTGGTGAGATAGGAATCTGGGGATCTTTGGTGAAACAGTGAGGGGAGTGCCTATGACCCACAAAGAAGAGGAATAAAATGTTGCAGGAGACTTATTCCAGCAAAGATGTGAAAATAGATAGGAAACAGAGCAAGGTAGATTGACTATATGAATTAGGATATTTTCGGTCATATGTAATAAAAATCTCAATATTAACCCATTTAAATGAAACAGAAATCTTTGGATCACATAGCTGGCTTCTTTCAAGTCTTCCTCTGGCTACTCAGTGAATGACCAAGACTTGGTTTCTCTCTATTTCTTTTCTCCACTTAATCAGTCTTAAGTTCATGTTCACAAATGCTATTTCCTTATGGTTCTAGATGGGTGCCTGCACCTCCAGGGGCTGCACAGTGTGTGCATGCAGAAAAGCAGAGGACATCTCTTCTCTCAGTGGTGGAACTGAAGTCTAGGACTTCATTTTGATTGGATCTTAAGTCCTGTACTCATCCCTGAAACAATATTGCTGTGGCCAGATGACTGAGGTTTCACAAGGCCCACTTCTAGAATCAGGAAGGAAGTCAGCTTCCCTAAAGCATTGGGCTGTGAAGTGGAGAAATAAATATCTGAGCCCAAACTAGGCTACTGTACCAAGAACAGGGATGAATGCTTAGCAGTCCAAAATGTCAAATGTTAACAATATGGGAGCCCTGGGATGAGGACCTGGACCATGATAAAGAAAGCGGAAGATGGAGTTCCATAATGCACCAATCTAGATGATGGCTTGAAATAGGCAGTGACAAAAACACTGGAGGTAGTGAAGGTAGTGATTGATAAAGAGCATTCGGAAGCAGAAAGGGTACAGAAGATAACCATGTCCATTTGGAGACTGTCAGATATGTCACCTTGAAGAATATTGAACAACAGTGAGAGCAGGTAGCAATAATGCTTCCATTGGCCTACCCTTTTTAAAGTTAAATGTCAATTTTCTAAGTAAGTGAAGTTTTCAAGTGACAGATTTTGTAAACTTTTTTTTTTTTTTTAAAAACATTATACAAATGAATTACCCACCTCTCTGACTTCCCAAGAAAAGTGTATTTGGATGTAATTTAAACTTTTCTCCATGATTCAGGGCTACCAATTCTAAGAAAATAGGATATTCTCTCTCTAAGAGATAAGATGTTCTCCATCTGGTGTTTGTTTTCCTGTGATTCCTTCTACCTCATTACCAAGCATCAGCTTTCTCTTTTTGCACCTGTCTTGTTCAGTGTCCTTCTCTATTTTTCTGTCTCTATTCTGGCACACTGGGAAAAATTAATAGCCATGCTTGTGGAAATTTTCTGTTAAACGCTGTCAATAGTGAAAAAGGGTCACAAGAATGGGGTTTAGGACAATGAGACAGTTACTGTGAATACTCTAAGAAATATACTAGCCTCCTTCAGATTCAAACCTGTCATTGAAGACTGAGATCCCATAACATTTGTGGCCAGAGAAGAGAGACATCGAACTGGGGTAATAATGATATATTTTTCACTGAGGATATTGCTTCTTTCGATAACTATATTGGATATGAGGAGGGCAATCATGCCAAGGATGGCATATAGGGTTTAGGGGAAGAAACGAAACAAAGGACCATCTGGAAGAAAGAGGCACCCCACATTTCAAACATGGCTTTGCTGCTTGCAAACTGTGTGACCTTAGACTAGTCACTCATCTTCCCTAAGCCTGTTTTCCTCATCTGTAATATGGGGAAAATAACCAGGGCTGCCTCGTGGGAGTGTCAGGGAGATACAGCGTATACAAAGACATTTTTAAAACTCATAGCCCAGGGATGCCTGGGTGGCTTAGTGGTTGAGTGTCTGCCTTTGGCTCAGGGTGTGATCCCAGGATCTGGGATTGAGTCCCACATCGGGCTCCTTGTGGGGAGCCTGCTTTTCCCTCTGCCTGTGTCTCCACCTCTCTCTCTCTCTCTCAAATAAATAAATAAATAAATAAATAAATAAATAAATAATAAAAAAAACTAAAATAAAACTCATAGTCCATAAAAATGTGAGGCACGATGTATACTCTGTCACCAAGACAGCACAGTGGTTCATGGCACAGACACAGTATGACACAGACGTGTTAACATCATCAACTTGATTTTCCTTACCCATCAAATGGGATTGAAATAGAAACTCTCTATTAGGGGAACGGGGGTGGCTCAGTAGTTGAGCGTCTGCCTTTGGCTCAGGGTGTGACCCCAGGGCCCTGGGGTAGAGTCCCACATGGGGCTCTACATGGGGAACCTGCTTCTCCCTCTGCCTGTGTCTCTAATGATTAAATAAATCTTGAAAAAAGGGAAACTATTGGAATTGAGGTGAGGATTATTTGAGTTAATACATGTAAAATGTAAAGCTTTCCTAGTATTTCTACTTCTTTATTGTCTCACACGTGATATCAAGTGGTACTTTTGGCTCTTCCAAGTGAAGCAACAGACCTAAATCCATAGCAGCAGGTGCGTGTTCTTTTCGGTTTCCTTCTTTTCTACTTACAGACTCCTCCCCATGTTTCAGAGATCAGAATCCACCAGCTATTATGATTTAAGAGTAGAAAGAAGTGGCTAATCAATTTGTTTGTAATTTGCATGTTTTCAAATCCATACTTAGCTGGGAATTGAATGTAATGTTGTTTAGTCTTGTATTTTTCACCCACTTGTGAATATCCTGATTTAAGAAGATGCATTTCAGTGGCCCTTTGCAGAGATGAAGTAGCCAGGAATCAGATAACCCCATCCAGAGTGCTGGTTGGGAGATGAGTGGAAAAGTAAATTACTCAGGAGCAGTTAATTCTGCCTCTACTGCTTCAAGAGGGAGGGAAGACAGGGCCTTAAAGGATGGTTTCCAAGGCCAAGGATAACATGTAGGCTGTAGGGGAAAAAACAAAACAAAGATACGCTATAGTATCTGTCAGACTATTTCCATTATCCTGCTTTCATCTGATCGGTCTTTCACTTAGGGGCTTAAGTTCAATTGTCTCCATCTTCTTATTAGGGGGGTCCACATAATGACTCGTCTCTGGCCTGATGTCCCAGCATCTGCTACACGTTTCCTTCAACTCCAGGAAGCTGCACATCAAGAAGGCATCATCATTATGGTAAGGTCTGTGCTGCTGCTGCAGCTGTGTGACATGACTACCCACATTCCTCTATTTATACAGTCAAGCTACTATTCAGGATCCATCTCCAGTTATTCCTTCCCCTGTGTATCCATTCATCACATACTGTTGAGAGTCAGTTATATACCAGACACTGTTCCAGGTTAACAGAAACACAGCAGTCAATGAATGCCCCTCATAAAGTTTACATTCTCAAGTAGAAAATAGACATAAGTAACAAACACTGATCAAAAAGCCAACAACTGTTGGTATGGATGTGGAGAAACCGGAACTCCAGCACACTTTTGACGGGAATACAAAATGGTGCAGCTGCTATAGAAAGCATGATAGAGGTTCCTCAAAGAATTAAAAGTGGTCATTGAAATCAGCGTCTTGAAAAATTTTGCACTCCTTTGATCACTACAACACTATTCATGATAGCCAAGATGTGGCAATAACCTAAATGTCCACCAGTAGGTGAATGGATAAAGAAAATGTGATATATACATGCAACAGAATATACTTTTCAGCTTAAAAAAAGAAATTCTGCAGTATGTAACATGGATGAGTCAGAAGGTAGGTTCCAAGTGGATAGTCCTAGGAAGACAGATACTGCATGACTCCCTTTGTGTGAGATATCTAAAATTATCAAATGCATAGAAGAAAAGAGTGGAATAGGGATTTCCAGAGATGAGGGGGAAGGAGAACTGGGGAGTTACTAATCAATAAGCATGAAGTTTTACTCAAGCAAGATGAATAAACTCTAGATATCTACTGTACAACATTATAGTATAATGAACAATATTGTACATTTAACACTACTGTACACTTAAAAATTGTTAAGAGGGTAGACCTCATGTTAAGTGTACTTATCAGAATAAAATAAAATTTAAAAGTAATAAACAGATCTAAATATAATTATAAATTGTGATAACTGCTATGAAATGTTAGGTTTTCTATAAAATATTATCTTAGGATCAGGTGGGCATGAAAAATTGTACGAAAGACATGCTAATTTGAAGAAACCTATGAGGCCTCCAAGTTAAGATATAATAATGTTCCATAGAAAATGAAAAGAGGGATCCCTGGGTGGCGCAGCGGTTTGGCGCCTGCCTTTGGCCCAGGGCGTGATCCTGGAGACCCGGGATCGAATCCCACATCGGGCTCCCTGCATGGAGCCTGCTTCTCCCTCTGCCTATGTCTCTGCCTCTCTCTCTCTCTCTCTGTGTGACTATCATGAATAAATAAATAAAATCTTTAAAAAAAAAAAAAAAAAAAAAAAAAAGAAAATGAAAAGAAAGAAACTGTTATAAATGTGAAAGAAAAATGTCAAGATGCAGAAATTCACCTTTAAAATTTGTTATACCGAAGGCCCTATTTTCTTCGATCTATAGAAATGTAAAAATCACAATTCATTAAGATAGAAGTTAAAGGCAGGGTATGGGTTGCTTTATGGAGAGATTCGGTGCAAGTGCACGTTAAGTCCTTTCTCCCAACTACATTTCCATAAAACCCCATACCCTTTACCTGGTTTTCTATGCTTACTCTACCCACCAGCCCTGTCACACAATTCTTGAACTTCAAAGTGTATCATAATCATCTGGAGAGCTTGTTAATACATGACTCAGCGCCCACTTTAGAGGTACTCTGGGGCTGGGCATGGATATTATACTTTACAAAGCTTCTCAGGAAGGGTGCCTGGGTAGCTCAGTCCTGAAGTGTCTCCCTCCAGCTCCAGTCATGACCTCAGGGTTCCTGGATCCAGCCCTACATCAAGCTCCCCGCTCAGCAAGGGGTCTGCTTTTCCCTCTGCCTCTCCCTTTGGCTTATGCTCTCTCTTTCTCTCTGTCCAATAAATAAATAAAATATATTTTTTTAAAAAAAGGCTTCTCAGGAGCGTCTAATTAATTTGTCAAATCATTCACTCATTTATTCAACAAATATTTTTGGAGTCTTTGATGTGTGCCAGGCTTTGTCATAAACAAAGCAGACAAAACTCTTTGCTTTAACCTAAGTGTCCAACAATAGATGGATGGATAAAAAGTCGTAGTATATATATGCAATGGAACATTATCCAGCTATAAAAAATGAATGAGATCTTATCATTTGCAACAACATGGATGGAACTAGAGGGTATTATGCTAAGTGAAATAAGTCATACAGAGAAAGACAAATGCAATATGATATTACTTATATGTGGAATCTAAGAAGCAAAGCAAATGAACGAAGAAGCCAAAAACAGAGTCATAAGGACAGAGAACAACGTGGTGGTTGTCAGAGCAGAGCACGGTGATGGAATGGGCAAAATAGGTGATAGGGATCTAGAGGTACAAACTTCCAGTTATAAAATAAATGAGTCAAAGGGATAAAAAGTACAGCACAGGGAATATAAATAATATTATAGTAGCATTGTATGGTGACAGATGGTGACTCATTTATTGTGATCATTGTGTAATATATATAATTGTCAAATCACCATGTCATACACCTGAAATCTGAAATTTGATTTAAAAAAAAAAAAAAAAAAAAGGAAGGAAGGATCCAGCTCAAGATGGTGTCCTAGGAAGACCCGGAACTCACTTCCTCCAGGGAACACACCAAATTATACCTATTTATAGAATAATTCCTCCTGAAGAAGAAATGAGGGCCCTGGGAACAGCTTCTGCATGACAAAAGATGGAAAGAATGGCTAAAGAGAACAGCAGGAGAGAGGAAGACACAACACACTGTGGGGAAGCCAGCCCTGCTGGAGCCTGGGAAGGGCAGTGGGGGGGGGGGGGCGGGACGTGATAGTGATGAGGGTCAGGGACAGATCCCTCTTTCCTTTTGGACAAAAAAAAAAAAAAGAAAATAAAGAAAAAAGGCTGTGGTTTAAAAGGGCAACTAGCATATTAAAGAGACAGCACTAGAACTCCACTAAATGGAGCTGCCAGGAAAGCTCTCCCGCGGGAGTAGGAGAGGTGTGCATTCCCTGGCCCCTTAAAAATGCAGCCTGGAACAGGGTCCTGTGGCCATAGCTTTCTGCCTCAGTGAGTGCCACCAGCCCCTGAGTGCTGGGGCACAGGGTAAAAAGAAAATAAAGTAAAAACTTTCAGGTTTCACAGGGTTGATTCCTGGGGTGGGAGTGGGGTGACCGGTGATAAAAAAAAATATACAAAAGTAATACAAAGCTTAAATGTGATTGCCTTGCAATCAAGTCTGCTCCCGTTAAATAGTATTTTGCTGTCATTGGGTCTGTCCTAAGCCAGAATTTTATATTCTCGCGTAACAAATATAAAGTTTACTGTCACAATATTCTCTAAATGCAAAGTGCAAAGATATTTTTATGTCTCTATAACTGAAAAAAAAAGCCTAGTTCTCAAGGCCCTATTTCTCCTGTTGATGAAAGCTGAAATTTGTCAATTCATGATCAACCTGGAAGCTTCCATTTTAGATGAAGTCTTTAATGCAGGATTCTTCTCTCCTCCTCTTTCCTTAAGCTCTGTAGCAGAATTTACCTATCATCTTGGCAGAAAAAAGGGTAGTTTGGTCTTGGTGGCTTCTGGGTTGGGCCCTCTGCTAGTGAATTTTCTCTGTTCCCATTGTTTGGGCAACACTGGGCCAGGAGCTCGCTGTCTGCACCTGCTGTCTGCGCTCCAGCTCTAGCTGACACTGGTTGTCAGAGATGCAATAAAAATCCCTGGGAATTTGATGGGGCACCATGCTTAAGTAGTTCTTCCCAAACCTATCACAGCACCTGCGTGGGAGATCCACTGAATCTCCGTTTTAACCATTATCTCTGCCACCCTGGACACGTGGGCACTTTTGTTAAGTCTCTCCCCTGGGGAAGGTATCCTTATTAAAAAAGTAGGGAGGTGATCATTTTTGAAGGCTAATTTAAAAAAAAAATATCTTAAGTTTTCTGAGTCCAAGATATTGATTCTCAGATGTCCTCTGGGATGTTTCATAAAGTAGGTCAGGCTCTCCTTTGTGAGGAGAACGCCCACAAGTTTGGTGCTGTTAGTGAGACAGTGCAATTACAACATCATCTTTGCAGGTGGGATCTCCCAATGCTGTTGGAGAGAGTTTAGATCTAAAGTTTATTTTATGTGGCAGGTATGAGTAATTCCCAGACCTTACTCAAAAGAGAGAAAAATACATTCATGTTATATTATTGTGACCTATCAATAACTATAGATTGTATGCCAATATAACTGAACAAAATTATATTTATTATTTTTCCTCAGATAAATATAGCTAATGAATAGAGTATAATAGGAAAGACGAATGGATTTAGACATATGTTAAATCAAATTACTTACAGCCAGACAGGCTATTTTAACCCCTTCGCCCTATTAAATTGATTGTTTATTTGAGCTGAGAGTTTTTGGAAAGGTTTATGCTCATACGCAATTGCCTGAAATGGAAGTTCCCATGTGAGAAGTTAATTCAAGTTTGTAATTTTGAAGGCCCCTCAGATATAAAGTAATACTAGGTACTGGCCACCTAGCTTAGCAGTTTTCAGAGTATTGTCCGGTAATGCCTTTGGGTTTCTGACCCTTAAGAGAGCACAGTGAAGTGAAAACTATTTCCATAATAATAGTAACATTATTTACTTTTTTTCCTCTCTTATTTTCTCATAACAGTTGCAGAGTTTTCTAGAAGCTGCATGAAATGCGATGATGTCATTGCTTTGATGGTTAAAGGAATGAACACATATATTTTAGTGTTTGAAAGTTTCTGTTTTAATTTCTAGTATAGTAAATATTGATAGATATAATGCACATAAACAAAATGTTTTGGAATTCTCATTAATTTTTAAAAGTTTAAAGGGGTTCTGAGATTAAAATGTTTGAGAAATGATGACCTAATTCACTGAGTTGACACTTATCTTCTCCCCTTAAATTAATGGTGGTCATATATTTTCTGCGGAGCTGGTAAACTCAGGGCTTGTTGTTGAGAGCTATCTTTCCTTTCTTTCCTTTTCCATGCCTCTTCTGGACTGCATTGTTTTTCCCCAGCTTTTCGCCTATTGCTTGGAGCTTCCAAATACAAAATAAAAGTGGGATCTGAGGAAGAAATATTTTTCTGAAGAAGAAAATACGTTAATTAAAAAGAAATTTTAAAGATGCTAAATTGTTAAAACAGATATTTTGGTTAAGGTCTGTACAGATCAGGTAATAAAGTGAGATGTGGGACAGACCAGCAAAGAGAACTTTGGTAGTGTTCAGGGAGCAACTAGCAAACTATTCCACCCTTCACTTGAAATGTGCAGAAGGCTCGGGAGAATCAGGGAGATGGGAGCAAGATGGCTTTGGGAAGTACTGCGTTACAGTCCCATGAAATCCCCAAGGGTGAGAGGTGGGGTTACTTCACTCTTCACCTCAAGTCAAGAGAGAGAACCTTCAATGAACTGCTATGAGCCTCATGTGCTTTTTGAAGAGGATTTAATTAATGATTTGGTTTTCATCTGAAAAATCATCTGAGCTGGATTAAATCACTGCTGTCTCAGTGAATGGATGAAAGCAGAGATGTTAGAGAAGGAGATAAGACTTCACACCCCAGGGCAAAGAATGTGTAAGTGATTCTAATGGGCCAAACATGGACATGTGGATATCATACACACACACACATATACATGATATACTATATTATGAACAAAACAAATCTGGATGATAGAGAGTGGGTTTGATGTATGGAATCTTACTTCAAACCAGGTGGTAAGACAAGGACAGTCTGAGAAGGTGACATTTCATTTAAAGTATGAATAATAAGGAGTGAGCCATGCAAACATCTATGCTAAGAACTTTTAAGCAGAATGCGTATCCAGGATGTGAATGGGTTCTGCATGCTTAAAGACCAGACAGTAACCCAGTGAGGCTGGAAACTAGACTGACTGGTCCAAGATAAGATTGGAAATGGAGGCGGGGACCAAATCATGCAGGGTCTTATAAGCCAAGGTAAGACCCGTACAGCTCTACCGATGTGGTCTTCATGCTCTTTAGGCTTTATGGTAATTTTCCAAGCCATCAATGAATTTGAGGTTCCATATACTTTTTTGTTTTGGATTTTTCAGGGGAAGTCATGGAATCTATAATTTGATGGGGTTAGAGAAGGCTGAGTATGTCTGGCTCTTAAGTTTTATAAATATCCAGCTAATACCAAAAGTCCCTTAATAATGGTCCAAAACATTAATTTTAGCAAAAGCTATATTTACTAAATGAATGCCCTGAGTAGCAGTAGTGAGTTTTGGTCAAGGTTTTATAATTCCTACTCTGTTTTTATTTTTCTGATCACCATATTAGTTCTTGATTTTAGAAATTTTAGTATAATTTCTTACACTAGAAAGCATCCAATAGATTCCACCATGATTTAGAAAAATTAATGCAAATCAATCAGTTTCCTTGGTGATATCCTGATTATAACTTGACTTTTTACATTGGAGTTATTTTATCTAATCTTTTTGAAGGATTCGAGGCATTCTTCAGTAGGTATTATTTTAATCAATCAGCAAATATTTATTATGTATTCTTTCAGGTGATTTCTTTTTCCTTCTGGTGCTGCAAGGATGAGGACATGAAAAATAAATGACTCTGCCCCAGTTCTTTAGAGGATCTCTCTCATTCTGTTTGTAGGTCTTACATATATACATGTATGTATATATGTATGTATATATGTAAAATACATATAATACTTAATATATTCATATACTTTGTGTATTTATATATTACATATAAGCTAAAATAATTAAGTATAAGGATGTAAAGATCAAGGGTACCATGGTCAATAACATCCGTAGAACTTAGGAGAGAGAGATTTGAATAGACTGAAGAGACAATGGAACATCTTCTTTGAGAAGGTAAAATGTGGAACAGGACCTTGAAGGATGCTAGGCATTGAATAGATTGTGAGAGGGCGGAAGCATGCAATCATGAGTTGAGGTAAAGGATGAAGATCAAGTCATGTGGAGCTTATTTTGGAACACTCAAAAATTCAATTTGGAAAGGTGAATATATAGGTGAGAAAAAATGTGAGTAATAAAATTGGAGTAGGGGTTTCAAGCCAAAAAAATGTTGTCTTCACTGCTGTAACTATGAATATGACAGGATACCTAGAAGTTACCCTGAAGAAATAGTTTGATTCTGGTTGGAAATTCTTCCTTTCAGTAATATATCAGTCACTGTGAACAGCCTTTAAAATGATCAATCAGGATTTTCCATTTACCCGTGACCTTTCTGAGAAGCATGTTCACAAAATAACCTTTCACAGATTATGGGCCATCCTGAAGGACTGGCTAAATTTCATGGGATGTGCATTGTGGCCCAACCATCATAAAGTAATGATTCAGCTTTGGAATTCTTCAGGATTGTTTATTAGTGCCACAGATATTAATATCTGCTCCCATGGCAACCCATCCATCATTAAATCATGCATGAGGAGAAGGATGAAAAAAATTTTCTTCTTTAAAGTCAACTTATATCTCTTTAAACTCACATTTGCCAATGGACGAAAAACTCTGTAACGTGGTCACAGATTACAGGTAAATGATGCTCTTAAATCTACCTGAGAGGTAGATTTGAGGTGTGCCTTGCCCTGATTCTTGGTATTGCAAGTTCAGGCACTATGGTTTTCTTCTAATTTTCCTGCTGAAAATTAATTCCACTTGTCTTATCTTATGAAGAAGATTAATTTAGCCTCTAGTCTTGCTCTCCCTCAACCTTTTCTCTATTCTTTCAGCAGAATGGTCTTTCTCATATCTGATACAAATGCAAATATGTATGCTACCTCCTGTTTAAAATCTTCCCACAATTCTTGATTCTTTTCAGAATGGAGGTTAGATTGACCATGGCAAACAAGATCACCTCAGCAGCTTTCACATCTTGACTTAGTTTTACATCCACATGGAAGATTTCCCTGACCTCTTTGGTCAAGTGAATTTCATAGCACGATGCATTTTTCACAGTTTTAGCAGTGACCACAATTGTAAATTTACAACTGGTGCCATTATTGATAAATAATGACAGATAAAGTGAACAGATAAAGTGTCTATGTCTAGCACTAGATTGCAAATTCTACGAGGGCAGTGCTTTGAAAACCTATTCTCTTCTCAGTTACTGACACAGAATTCGACAAATAAGGATATAATATGGAGTTGTTGATATTGTTTATGATGTTGCATGCATGAATGGATCTATGACTTGTGCAGAAAATGTAGTCATCATCTATTATATTCATTGGATCATGGAAAAGTACCTTTGAAATTCTGTATTATAAATGTTTTTTGATTGATTGATTGATTATTTAGTTATGTGAGAGAGAGAGCATGAGTGGGGGCAAGGGCAGAGAGAAAGTGAGAGAGAGAGAGGCAGACTCCCCACTGAGCACAGACACCCACACTAGTCTCCATCCTAGCACTCCGAGATCATGACCTGAGCTGAAGTCAGACACTTAACCAAATGAGCCACCCAAGTGCCCCAAAAATCTCTCATTATTTAGATAGAAATTGAAACCTAGAAACCAAATGACTTGTTTAAGATCACACAGCTAATCACAGTGACAGAGCTAGACTTAGACTCCAGGTCTCCAGTAGTACTCTGATCTCTTTTTGTTATGTTAGAGCTCCTCTCAGCCAACCTCCTCTTTCCAGAAGTGCAAGCTGAGGGCCAGAATCACAGTGAAGTAGTGCAGGAGTTGGGTACCTTTGGTATTGGGTAAGTGTCTCCAACCTCCTTTATACTCAGGGGCCATCAAACAAATAGCCAAGTGTCAAGGGTCTGTGAAATTGTATTTGGTTCAATTCCTTCATGGTTCCATAAATTTTTAGTCCATGGTCTCAGGCTAGCCATTTCTAATGGACACATCATGGTCATGGAAGAACTTGGAAACTGAATCTGATTGGAAAATGGAATTATCCATCAGTCCCAATGATGGTAATCCAAGTCCAGCCTGCTCACAGAACAACAGCCACACATGAGAGCTTGAGGCTACTAATCGACATTTTCAGCTTTAGTTTATCCATCTCTGAAGCCATTACAGATGTTCTTAATTCTAAAATGTTTTGATTCTCTAAATGTTTCAAGGAATTATTCTCTTCCTTTACATTTCCTTTAAAATTTTTTTTAATATTCCTTTTTTTGGTCAATTTCCATAAACGTGTTGCTTCTTAATTATAGCAGTGGAGCTCAGTATGAACCAAACACCACTCAACGAGTCCCCCATTCATCACAATGTCCCATTACAGAGAGGGTCAGATCACCTAATGTCTTCACTCCGTTGGGTAGCTTGGGGTTACCCTTAGGTAGTCAGGTAGAGTAGCAGGTTGGCCATTTAATCTCCCCCCATTCTCAATTTCACTCCCTTTCTTGTGAACACAAAAGAACTTTAAGTGCTCTGTCCGCAGCATTGAAATGCCAACCTTAGTTGGTACTTTGAAAACTCAAAGCCTTTTACAAGATGAATAGCAAACTGTGGATGACAGCTCCTGTGGAGCTATTATTGAATTGCAGCCCTGATGACTGCATTACTTTGGATTTAGATAAAAGACTCCATACAAGACAAATGGTAGGAGGACATCAAACAAGACTGTGTCCATACAGTGACAGAAGCAATCCAATTGAAGAAGCTGTTGATTTCCCCAAGGCTACATACTATTTCTTCCTGAGTAATTTATATTAAGGAACTAAAGATTGTATATTCATCTTCTATTTATACTTTTCTCTAAAAATATGAATGTCCAGTTGTCAAATCAAAGTCTTACATTCTGCTCTTGCCTGGAAGAGAAATAGCGATATGGGAACATGTTAATTATTTTGTATTGTGTTTTATTTAACCACAATAGCAGTGTGTGTAAAGGTTATAGACTGAGAGTTACAATCTATAATGATCAGATAAAAAGATTAGTCAGCAAATCGATAGTTCCTGTACCAACAGGAAGCTCGGTATATTCAAGGCAACAATGAGTACAAAGGGTACAGATAAACATCTGGCACCTTTATTTAGATGAAAACTCATTCTAGAGAACTTCCACTACCTCATTAATTATGTACCAAGCTTCAGGAGGCTGAACTGGGTGAAGTATCATTAGTGGCTTTTGGAACGTGTTGGAAATGCTTCTGGCTCTAGACAAACTGTGTGAAATGAGAGCTTTTCTTTCTGTTGGGCTGGCAGATGTTCACACAAATCCAGTTCCTCAAAATGGAAAGGGTTTCATGTATAGAACTTGCATGAATTTTTTTTTTTTTTGTCTCCTAAATCTTGGGAACAAGAATGCAGCCTGCTCTAGCTTCAGAAGCACCATCAAAATTGTTTAAAACATGGACTTCAATGTTAATCTATTTAATAGGGAAATAGCTCCCTTCATATAAGTTTTATCTTAAGACAGCTCTCTATGTTGACATCTTTTTTTTTTTTTTAATGTAGTTTTATGCTTTTGCGATGTCACTGCTCTCATGAACTTCCATTCTAAGGTCTTTGCTTTTCTTGCTTTACTTCTCATGGTCCACCTATTCCTATACAAAATCTAATGCACTGAACGCGGATTTGAGTTTGCCAAATTGTGAACTTGGAATACAATCTTCAGGATGTACTGGGGAGAATTGTTTAAATTAAGATCTCTTCTGGAAGTACATGCAACTTTGTTCATTTGCATAACCATGTCTTTTGAAGGGGACTCCCTTTTAGCATCTTTGACTTTGAACATTTTCCGAAATCAGACTTAGTCTCTTCTGGACGATTATTCAATTATCCAGGAATTCATCTAAATGAAAGCAAAATGTCATTTGTTTGGAACAGAGTCACATAAAAGAACAAGTTTCAATAAGCTCAAAGCCCTTAAAAATTGCTTCAAGAGTGTCTAATAGGTGATTCCCGCTTGACACCAATAATTAATATCAAAGAAAAGAAGAAATAAAGGAAAAGAAAAAAAACAACTAAAGAAAACTGACATAATTGAGCTCACTAAAAACAGTTTGGTTCTCTTGAAGCCATCCTCAGATATTTCTTTGCATGATTGCTTTTAGAATTTTTTTTCTCATTTGCATGTTTTTGTGTGTATTGATTTACTACTTCTGGGTCAGATTAGACCTTTAGATGTGCTCCTGCAATTCTCCTTTACTGAATTTAATATAAACATAGCCTATATTATGTTTCTTAAATACAAAACTCCAGCAGTGCATATGTGTGCATGTGTGTGTGTGTGTGTGTGCGCGCGCGCGCGCGCCTATGGGTATGTGAGGTGTCAGTCTCTGGGAATTTCTTGTAAACAAACCAAGCTCTTGCTGCCTGTCAAAAAAGAAATTGTGCCACCTTTCCTGTTGCCTTTTGGAAGCAGACTTGGCAAAGCTTCTGTTCACTGAGCTCGCCTTGGCTGTGGCTATTTGTGCAGCAATTGAACCACTGAAGAAGGGCTCTGATTAGTTTTCAGTAGAACCAATCAGCGGCCATCTGGCTGATTGCCTGAGACCTGGTGCACTGGTAATCCTATCACACCTCCGGGGTAGACTAACAGTTGTGATTGTAGTTTAATGAAACACTTTGACTTCAAATGTCTGCTTAGCTGAAGACTACAATTCCTCTATGTCTCCTTCTTTCCCTTAAGATCTTCCTTCTGTTCCCCTCCTTTCCTTTCCTACCTCCCTCTCTTCTTCCTTCTCTCCTTCCTTCTTTATTTCCCCCCTCCTTCTCTCAACTCCAGAGTGGCCTTTTACATTTTACAAAGTGATTTCATATTTCACCACTGCCATGGTTCAGGCCCTCACCATTGCTTGCCTGGATTGCTGACATAGACTCATAACCACTCTTAGAGGGCTCCCCTGACCACCTCCCACCACCCCTACAATTGCTTCACCATAATAATCCACTATCCATAATGCAGTCAGAGCGATCTTTCTAAAACACATATCTGATGATAGCAGAAGCTAAAAATACCTGTGTGGCTCCATACCACATCGGGTATAATGCTCAGATTCCTTCACTGGCCCTTGATCACCTCCCTGATCTCATGTCCCACACTTTGCATGTATACCCGGGCTCTGGCCATACAGTTTCCCAGGTACACCAGCCTTCTCCCACTGCCCTGCTACCACACCTACTGCTCCATGACCATCTCCCCTCTCTCATATCTTACCCCTCACCTGGACTCCTATCTTTGACCTGGCTAATTTTCATCTTCTCTTCAAAGCTAAACTAAAGCATTATTTCCATTTGAAATTTTCTAGGACTAACCCCCCATGACTTGCTGTCCCCAACACCCCCACTGTACACACACCTACACACTGATCCAAATTGAGATTCCATAACAGCCCTACCAGGTTATCTGTACCACTGCAAAAACATTAATTATATCGCATTGCAATTGTTGACTTAAATACTACCTCTTCTAGAACCAGGATTCTGAACCCTATTATACCATGGACCCATTCTCTGAATCATGTTTTTTGTTGTTGTTGTTTTTTTAAGTAATCTCTATGCCCAACATGGGGCTCAAACTCATGATGAGTTTCAAGAGATGAAGAGTCACGTGCTCTACCAACTCAGCCAGCCTGGTGCCCCATGTTTTTAAACACATAAAATACATATGATTACAAAGAAAATAAATTATAATGACAGTTACCAGAATATTAAACATGTGTTATAATACAGTATGACATGTAAATATGTTTATTTATTAAAGCATCAGCTAAGAAATTCAAGGAGCAAGCCCACTAACTTGTAATTCAGAGGTTGTGGTGAGTGAAAACAGTATTTCAGGATATCTTCTACTGGTCTGACATGATATCTATGGCTTCCACTTGTGATAAAGTATTACCATGGTTTGTTGCATGTATTCATAATTTTTTTAAATGCTAAATTTTTAGGGGGGGGGGGGTGCCTGGGTGGCTCCGTCGGTGAAGTGTCAGCCTTCAGCTCAGATCATGATCCCAACCTGGGATCAAATGCCGGGTCAGGCTCTCTGCTCAGCCATGCACCTGCTTCTCCCTGTCCTTTCTTTTCCCTTTACTCATGCTCTGTCTCTGTGTCTCAAATAAATAAAGAAAATCTTAAAAAAATAAAACTAAAAATACATAAAAATGTTGAATTGTAGTTACAGCTAAGTGAAAATAAGGGTATGGTTATTACTTCAAACCAAGTTCATGGAGAACCTGAATTCTAGAAACTTTTGAGTTTTAGACCGTACGATCTTTGAGGCTTTCATTGTAATATAGCTATGCCTGTAGAGTATTGGAACATAGGAAACACTTAAAGTGTTTATTGGCCCAATTTACAAAGGAAGAGATGGTTTAATATTTCATCTACCTTAAGACTTCACACCTACTCCCCCTTGTGAATCAGGCTTTACTATTCTGATCACATATTAAGAGATTGAAATTCAGAAAGGTTAAGAACATTTTTCTAGTCCGTAGGGTTTTAAAATGTGTATTCTATCACATGGTTGCTTCCCAGAATATTGTGTCCAGCCTATCAAATAATCAAGAGAAAGGGAGCAAATATGGAAAATTGATGTTATCAGTCTCTACAAGGAGAAGTTCTTTTATTGCTTTGGTAAACCCTTGGCTTCCGTTATATTAACAATGTTCCATCAATATTGGCCAGCGTGCTATTTGGCATTCATCTGGACTTTAAGAGAAGAGCTGGGAACTTGGAGTAAGTGATCCTGTCATCCACAAGGGCTTGTCTCACCAAGAGGAATGCTCCCTCTGACTCAGAAGCACTCTGGGAAAGGGCGGAATAAGGAAATGCCACTTCCTCAACAGCCTGCTCAGGGAGCAGCCACTGTATAGACGGGAGCTTTTTGTTTCCTGAGCCCCCTTTGAGGGAAAGAATAAAAGAACATGACCACAACTAGGACAAGCCTTTTCACATCTCAGGATGTGAGTGAAGGAAGGGTTGGTGCACTTGATTTCGCCTTCTTGTGCATTGAAATGCCCAGACCATTGTGTGGCACAATGACTCCCTTTCAGGAAGGTGGCGACTATTGTGTCTTGCTGTTGTTCTCTGTCGCTCTGTCCCTTTGCCTTCTTTAGTTTTTCCCACTGTCTGGTCTACAAAGAAACCACTCAGTAGCAGTGCCTGGGCAGGCTTCTTAAGGAGAGGAGAGAGCCTCCCCCCTCCTCCACTTCCCAACACACACACACAGATGGAGAAAGAAAGCAAAGCAGTGTCAGCCTTGGGACTTAGAAGCTCTGTTGAGTCACTTTAAATACTCTGAACCCTTGTTTCCCTTGGCAGTGAGAAATCAAGCCAAACAGGGCACAACTTACATTGTCAAGCTCTGGGAAGTTGCTGTAAGGATCGTTAAACTCTTGACATCTGAAATGTCTGGTTTTGGGACTTCTTGATCTCCTATTTTACACCTGTATATTTGATGAATCAAAGTGTGCATATCAGGAATCACACAATGGTTCCTGGGGGCCCCAGAAATGTGACGTGCTATATATTATAATTTATATAAGCGTGAGAACTTGCACAAGTAAGACACTTGAGAATGGACACTTTAATGGTGAGGCCCTAAGATTACTCTTCTTAGTATCCTCCTGTGCTATTACATTAAAAAAATACTTTAACATTTTTTTCTACTCTATTACTCAGAGAATAGTGACTATATTTGTCTGTTTGTTTTTAATTTCAAGGTATCTCCCTGTAACTCATTGAGCCTCATTTTTGCTCAGCAATCGTGGAGCTATAGACTAAGACTTAGATAAAGTTATGATGTTAGAGAATCTGGTGGAAATTGTTTTTTTTTTTCTTCTCCCCAAGAAGGAATTGTGTTGAAGAGAGAAAACACTCAAAGTCACACAGTTCTCAGTGTGAATCACAAGGATGGGACTTAATATCTCCGTGTCCTTCAACAATTTGTTTAACTTCTTTCATCTACTTTACTCTTTCAAAAAAATGTGGTTGTACAACTCTACAGCCTTTTTAAAACAGGATTATTTGGAGAATTAAATAGGATAATGTATGTAATATCCTTAACCCTGTGTCTGACACACAATAAAATCTAATACATAGAGAGGGATATGACCCCAGTCCTGATGTAAATTTGTTTCATTGTGATCTGTCTTCAAAATGGTGTGTGCAGTAAGGATTATTTAATATTAAGTACAACTAACATTGTCTACACTTTATTATTTACAAAATGTATTTAAATGCATCATTACCTTTATGTCTTGAAAATTTCGAGAGGTAGGTACCCTTATCTTTCTCATTTTACCAACTGGGTGGCTGAGTCTTGAACAGGTTGTGACTTCCTGAAGGTCCAAGGTAATACCCAGCAGGATAAGAACACAAACAAATAGTCCTCAGGATTCCACTTAGTTGGTTTTCATTAACAAATTTTACCTTTGATGCAATTGGGTCTTTGATAAATAGAATTGTTTTTCTTTTCTCTTTCTTGTAGTCACTTGTATGGTTCATTAAGGGGTATATAGCTTCAGTGTGCAAAACAGCTATTTGGAAAGCTTATTAAAACGTAGAGATCAGGGATCCCTGGGTGGCGCAGCGGTTTGGCACCTGCCTTTGGCCCAGGGCGCGATCCTGGAGACCCGGGATCGAATCCCATGTCGGGCTCCTGGTGCATGGAGCCTGCTTCTCCCTCTGCCTATGTCTCTGCCTCTCTCTCTCTCTCTCTCTCTCTCTCTCTGACTATCATAAATAAATAAAAATTAAAAAAAAATAAAACATAGAGATCTCCCCTCCTCCCCACCCTCCACCACCTTCTTGGACCAAGAAATTCTGATTCAAGAGATCTGGGGTGGGGCAGAAAATCTGCATTCCTGAGAAGCTCTCAGGAGATGGTGAAGCTGCTAGTTTAGAGACCACATTTTTAGCAGCACTGCTTCAGCCGGTTTCATCAACAGTGGTTATCCTGAGATATGTTTGTCACAATGCAATAATCCATTTGCAGAAGAAACTTCGCAGACGTGCTGTATTGTATATATTTTTTTCTTTTTGTATATTATGATGTTTTGCCATCTTAAACTTTTCTGGCTGAGGAGAGACTGTTCCTCCCACCCTCACCCCCACTAGCCAATTCTTAGAGGTAGCAAAGGACTCAGCTGGCAGCCTGCCTTTGATATGCAAACTAACCAGTCCAGACACAGAAACTTCTCTATCTGGCCAGGACACCCCAGGAAGCAATATGCCTCTGCTGAATCATCCCAGGGTCGGATACCAGGACCACCTCTATAAAGCCCTCTGGAATTATTCAAGCTAGCCAATCCTAAACCATCACTTGGCCTGCTTTGCTTCTTTGGAAATGCCAATCAGGGTTTTTGGCCTACACTTTGCCTTTGTTGCCATCTTCCGCCCCTTGACCAAAACCTAGCACTTCCCCCATGATCTTGTGTGGCATGTGGAGATCCCCGGGCTCGGACCTGTGACTATAATAAACTTGTTTCCTTCTGTCCCCTCTGTGGCTCTACCTCACAGACCACCAGCTAAAAGCACACAGGAACACATGTTTCCTTCAGACAAAAAGGAAGGGGCATCTCTTTTTCTCCAAATGAGTTGTCCTGAGTCAGACATTTTTGGCAATCACTGTGCCCCACGCCTAATTGGGACCGGATAGAATAATGGCATTAGGGACACTGGTCATCAGGGCATCCTTGCAAATTTCCGGCGGGTTTGGGCACATAGAGCTTTTCATTGTCTTCTGACAGCAATTTCAACCTCCCGCTGCCCAACCTATGACTCTCTCTCGTTAAACCTCGGTGAGTGGCCCTGCTGCAGCCATGAATCATACACTGAGGGCTTCACACAGCCTGGGTTTATGGAGCCGCATTACAGGAGACCATATCTCAGATGGCCCCAGTGCAGCCAAAACAATCTGTCACTTTTAATTCTTCCTGTCACCTCATTAAGTATATGGAAACGTTGACAATAAAGCACATTTTCACACAAACACGCAACACTCACGCCACCCCAAAATGCAACATTTCCTCCTCTTGTATTCAGATGTGGTTGTAAATATTACAGTCATTGAAAGATTCACTGAGCAAACATATGTGCCGGGGTACTGTATATAACTGACAGAGGCAAAGAACAGTCTCCATGGACACATAAAGCAATTAAAAATAACTGTGCTTCAAAGCAGGCTACTATAATACAAAGGTCAGGACCATAAATATGAACAGGATGGCAGTAATGTCTCTATCCAAATATACCCCCAAACACACAACTACAACAGGTCGGATCTCAAAGGTTAATGTTAAAAAAAAAAAAAAAAAAAAAAGGCTTTGAAATTATGCCATATTCCACCCATGCTTTTTTTTTTCCTTCTTGGGTCTTTTCATCAAAGGTTAATATATGTGGATACAGTGGAAAATTTTATCAAGGCCAAATATGTGTCATCAGCCACTATTTTATTCAATGCAAAATATTTAGCCTTGGACATATGATACAATGAAGGCGCTCTATCAGATATTCTGTGAAAGGAAAATGTCTGTTGCTTCTCCCCCTTTTGCTTCCTAGGTTGCTTGTTTTTATATTAACTGCACGGAAGTTTGAATTCCACTCAAAGCTGTAGAGAGACCGTTCTGAGGGCCGGGATAATTTTTGCAGTAACACACTGAGTGTGATAATAAGGTTTATGCATGGTTGTAAAGAATGTGCTGACAGATGGAAAAGGAGCCACCTCGGTCTGCACAGCATTCATTTTTATATATATTAAAAAAATCATACTACACCTGACTCTGATTCAAACAGCAGTTCTTTCTCCCGCTGTCTTCTAGGAACAGAAATATTTTAGAGTATATAGAAAAATTCCAACCCCCAGTGGACTGATTCGCTAAAATTTCAAGTTCTGTGCACATCAGAGTATCATAGGCTCCTGTATTACCATTCAGGGTGTCATGTGCAATGAAAAACTTATTCCCTCCAAACATGAATCTCTATGTAGTAAGTGCCTTAGATAGTGAGCAAGTAAATGCAGCACGGAAAAAAGATGTGAACGGAGTGGCTCCCACAATGGAGAGGCACTTCCCATCTCTTCCTCTGAAAAGCAAAATGCCAGCTAATTTGCTGAGGATTCATTTTCATCCAAGGAAATTAAAATATGAGTGCAGATGGAATGAAAACATTGAGGTCATCTCTGCACATCTTCATGATGTGATATTTGAGAGCAGATTGATTCAAGAAAAAGAGCACTGGGAGGTAAATTCCTTACCCTTAACAACAGGAAGCAACAAGGACCAACCCATCCAGCACCAGCAGCTGGATTTTCGGAGCCATGGTGTCAGCTTCCTGGGGGAGAGCAACAAGCTCCTGACATCTGCTCTCTCCCACATCTATTACCATATTCTTAGAAAAGCCCATCCTATGCTAAAGTGACTGACTGAATGAATGAAATAGAACAAATAAAAAAAAAAAAAAAACACTTCTTTTCATCTTCAACCTTCTGATCAAATGAATCTATATTAATTTGCTAAGCCTGGGGTTACCAAGCACCACAAACTGAGCACCACAAACAACAGAAATGTCTTGACCTTCATAGTTCTGGAGGTCAGAGTTGGTTCCTTCCCAGGGCCACGAGAAAGGACGTGTTCTGAGCCCCTCCCATTGGCTTCCCCAAATCTTTCCTCATTGCCTTTACATGTGTCTCCAAGTCCAAATTTCCCTTTTTCTCTATAGATATGAGTCGTATTGGATTAGTGTCTGTCCTGATAACCTCATTGAACCTAAAGACCCTATATCCAAATAATCTCACATTCTGAGGTACTGGGAGGTTAGATCTTCAACAGAGGAATTTCGGAGAGACACAATTCAACCCATAACAGCATCGTTTACTGAAACAACACAGAGCTTCCATTTATCCACTGCTGTTATTTTCTCTTCCTCTGCTAATAAGCACGGTCTCTCACATTCCTGCCATCCTCAGAGCGCAGCTTCCAGGGAGAAGAGTAAATTTTTTCAACATTGCTAAAGAAGTTCCTGAATTATTATGTTTGTTAACTTTTTCTTCTTACAAAGAACAAGCCATGCACCTTCAACTTCTCTACAATATTCTCTTCAATCAGCTTCACCATTAGTCCCAACATTCAAACACTATTTTGGCATCTGGCTCACAGATACTATTCCCACATCATAGGTTACTTCTCTATCCATGATAGCGAACCACTCACAACCTACCCCATTTGCTCTTGAATTCTTCAACTCAAGTCACCTTCAACTGCAGCTCGCTTACACTGCTTGCTCATTTACGTACTCTATCTATCCTGTTCCTTTTATGTGTGTATTAGCTCTGGAAATTTAAATTCAAATGCTCCTTCTTTGACTACTATCTGCTCATTCCAATTTTTCTCATTTCCCTACTTCATTTATAGTATCAGTTACCAAATTATGGTATTACATGGAAAATTAGTGTTTCGGTATGTCAATAAGATCACACAGAGGAAGATAAAATGGAGCGTAGTCAAATAAATTTAGGAGAATGGTGTTAATAAAAGTTGAAATAGTTCTTTACTGAAAGACTTTAGTACACCACCATTTGTTCTGAATAACCAAGATTTTGTGACTGCTTTCACCAAACTAATGTCAGCAATTAAAAATATAATAATGAAGCCTAGTGAGCCACAGGACACCAATCTGGGAATCATCAGATTATACTGTTCTTTAATTCATAACTCCTATTCCCACTTTCCCCTCTCATTCTAGTTATCCACCCTTTCCTTAGGATTTTTGGCTATATCCCGTAGGCCATTCTTTTGCTAGATAGTTCTTCCACTCAGTCTTATTTCTATGTCTACTCTGCAACTCTCTGTCCTTTCTAGTCCCACAAACGAGCTCATGTTCTGCAACTCTCAGTAGGCCTTCAGAACCGCAAGCAAAAATACCCATGCTAATCATTTTCCAATTTAACCTAGCATATAATAAGTTATGACTATTTTCTAGATTACTTGTTCACCTACCTCACTCCATCTCTTTTCTCTTTTTTTCTCCTATGTCTTCAACCCTTCTCTACCAGTTCTTTCTCCTACAGTAGTAAATCTGTTCAAAGGAGTCTCATTTCAATTTTCTTTTCCTTTTTCACAACTTCCTTCTTGAAGTTTTGGCCTTCTCATCCTTTTCAAATTAAGTTCCATGAGAATAGAATATCTTTCCACTTATCTGTGCCTCTTCAATTTCTTTCCTCAATGTCTTATAGTTTTCAGGGTACACATCTTTTACCTCATTGGTTAAATTTATCCCAAGGTATTTTATTCTTTTTGATGCAATTGTGAATGGGATTCTTTTATTTTCTTTTAAGATTTTATTTATTTATTTGACAGAGAGAGAGAGAGAGAGAGAGAGAGAGATCAAGCAGGGTGAGGAGCAGAGGGAGAGGGAGAAGCAGGCTCCCCTACAGCTCAGGGAGCCTGATATGGAGCTCTATCTCCTATGGAGCTTGATCCCCGGACCCTGGCCTCATGACCTAAGCCAAAGACAGATGCTCAACTGACTGAGCCACCTGGGTGCCCCTGGGATTGTTTTGTTAATTTACTAATAGTTCATTATTAATGTATAGAAATACAACAGATTTTTGTACATTGATTTTGTATCCTGCAATTTTGCTAAATTCTTTTTTTTTTTTTAAGATTTTATTTATTTATTCACAGGGGACACACAGAGAGAGGCAGAGACATAGGCAAAGGGAGGAGATGCAGACTCCATGCAGGGAACCTGATGCGGGACTTGATCCCTGGACTCCAGGATGATGCCCTGAGCCAAAGGCAGACACTCAACTGCTGAGCCACCCAGGCATCACAATTTTGCTAAATTCATTGGTTAGTTAAACAGGGATTTTTGTTTTGTTTTATTTTCTTGGGAAAGTAATTCTTGAGAGAGACAATGCAAATACTTAAATTTCAAATAATAATTATGATATAAATACTAGATTACAAGATAGAAGTAGAAGATAATAAAAAAAGGTAAATGTATTTGAATTATCAAGGGACAGTGATTAGATATATACCATTTAAAAATAGATATTTTATTTTAGAATAGTTTGTATTTATTGAAAAAAATATATAGTAAGAGGGCTTTCATAGAACCTATATGGTTTCCTCTGTTATTAGCACATTTAATGGTATATTTGTGGCAACTCGTGAACCGATATTATATTTTATCATTTATGTCCATACTTTATTCAGATTTCCTTGGGCATTACCTAATGCCCTTTTTTTGTTGTCGTTGCTCAAATGTACCATATTACATTTATTCATGTCTCCTTATACTCCTCTTGACTGTGATAGCTTCCATGATTTTCCTTGGTTTTGATGAACATGACAGTTTTGAGGAATATTGGTCAGTAACTTTGTAAAATGCCCCTCAAATGGATTTATTGGATGTTTTTCACATGATTAGACTGCAGTTATGGGTGTTTGGGAGGAAGGTCACAGTTGGAAGTGTTATTTTCATCACATTCCATCAAAAGTTTATACTACTAATGGGACTTATCCCTGTTGATGTTAATTTTGATCACATGACTGAGGTCGTCTTTGTTAGGTGTTAGGTGTTTCTACCATAAAGTTACTTTCTTCATTCCATCATTCAATAATATATTCTTTGGAAGGAAATTTCCACAGGATTTTCAGGATTTTCACAGGATTTTCACAGGATTTTATACAGGAGTGTATAGCCTACACTCAAGATGTGGGCAGTTATGCTCCATTTTTTTAAGGGTGAGTTCTACATAGTATATATAAATTTTAAAAAATCATTTGGATGGTTGAGAAACCCCAAGATATAATGCAGAATATGACAAAACAATCTAACTAATATTAAAAATTTAGGAAATAGCATCACTAAAGGTGATGAGGGAAAATGTGCTGATCTAAGTAACTTTAGAAATTAGTGGAATCTATAAAGCTAAAGGCAAAACAGTACATAATTACTGTAATTTAGTTGATAATGTTGTTTTCCACAGGGATATTAGTTAAAAATTATCATATTGCTATACATATATACAGGAATTGAACAATTAAGTAAATGGATGGTAGATGGGGAGAGCCAGGTGGGAAGTGAGATTTTGCAGACAACCAAGGGGAAAAGGAACATCACTATGAAATACTGTTTAGTTTAATACATTTGTGTGTGTGTGTGTGTGTGTGTGTGTGTGTGTAAATACACAGGTCAGTTTATATACAAAACTTTTCTTGCTTTGTCAGCTGAGACCGCCTAGAAGTGATGACATCCCATTATAAACAAGTACATGTGGTACCCAGATATTAGTTCCTAAGTACCATCCTTCAGTAAAAGGATCAAGGGCTCCTTGGAGAAATGACTAATTCACAGGCTGGGGCAGGAAGTAGAAAAGGTGAGTCTGGAGTATTTTGTAGTGCCAGAGGTAATGAATGCTGAGAAATAAAAAATTTAAAAGCCCTATTATGATGGGGCCATGTCAAAAGATACAAGAGACGTTAATAGAGCTCCCAATGGCCAATGCCGGAATAATGTGAACAAACAAAAGAAATGAAGTAATATTGGACTATGAAACAAATATCCATGAGTACATATGGGTATAAATAAATTATTGAATAAATAAATAAATGAGGGAGAAGAGACAAGTCTCTCATGAGAAGAATTCCAAGTAATATATGTGTTACTTTGACATATATAATTTTATAAAGAAAAGACCAATAGTTTTTTCAAATATAGAATAAAACAGGATTTCCAAATTCCTTATCAGGACAAAAAATAAGAAAGAGATAGACCATGGATAAACAGAACAAAACAAGGTATTCATAAAATTACATTAAATTAAAATGGAAGACAAAGATTAAATGGAATATTTATTTTCTCTTCCCTTATAAAAAATGTTTCTTTACCAATTCTGTGGTTGGGCTCAGACAAGTTTATATTGAAAAATTATCCAGGCTATTACAAACTATATTAGATGTTCTAAGGTACTAATCATAAGAAAATTTTGGCAAAATTAATGAAGAAAAAGAGATAATGCAGCTATGCTACATTAGAAGGTAAAATAAATGCAGCATCAAATATGGAGGACATTAAAGCTTTTCAAATATTTATAGATTTATAGAATTTATTTTACGTTCTATATATTTTTGAAAGAATTAATGACACGGACAAATTTCCAGAAAAAAATTATTATAAAAATTGATACTTAAAAAAAAATTGATACTTTATGTTGAAGCTCAAAAAATAAAACATCAAAGATAAGAAACATTATCTGGGAAATAATTACCAAAAGGTCATTTTTATCAAATGATTTCATGCTGAGTTCTTTGAAACCAGTTGTAAAATATGTCTGATGATAGTAATTGATGAAGTTTCCCAATTCAGTGATGAACTAAGCAACATCCTATACTAAAACATGAGAAAAATGGAACACTAAAAAAAGAAAAACTGACTAAAGATCTTTAGAACTATAACGCAAAATATTAGCAAATCAAATGTAGCAGTTTATTAAAAGATAACACACCATGACCAAATAGGTTTTTATTCCAGGAATGCACGAACAATTCAATATTAAGAAACCAAGTAATAATTCATCACAACAATCGATCAAAGGAGAAGAAAGAAAAATTTATCTTGATAGACGCTGAAAAAGCATTTTAAAATAATTCAACATCAATTATTGATAAAAAACGTTAGTCAACTAGGAATAGGAGATAAGAACAAATCCCCAAGATGATGAAGGTGATCTATTTCAAACTATCAACCAACATTGACTCTTATCATAAAACATTAGACAACGATCATTATTACCATTTTTTCAGCTAATTTTTTAAAAACATTTTATTTATTTATTCATGAGAGACACACAGAGAGAGACAGAGACACAGGCAGAGGGAGAAGCAGGCTCCATGCAGGGAGCCTGATGCAAGACTCGATCCCAGGACCCCCGGGCCACGCCCTGAGCCGAAGGCAGACGCTCAACGGCTGAGCCACCCAGGTGCCCTCAGTTATCTTTTAAGACTTTAATATTGATATATGTTTTATAAATAATAAAATTCACTCTGTTAAGTGTATAATTTGAGGACTTTAGATAAATGTAGTTATATAATCATCAGAATAATAAAAACAGAATATTTTCTTCATCTCATAATGTTTCCTCTTGCTCTTTTCCCTTCTCCCTCTGCTCCCAGACCTACTGAATACACTTCCAATGTATGTCCCTGTATATTAATCTTTTCCAGAATTTCCTGTAAATTGAAGCTTGTAGTATATAGGTCCTAATCATAATGCATATGCTCTTAAAATTCATCCATATTTTTGCATATATCATTAGTTTGTCCTTTTTTATTTCTGGGTTCCATTCTACTAGATAAATGTATTATAAATTATTTTTTTTATTCATAAGATACATATTTAGTTTATTTCTAGTGTCTGGTTATTATAAATAAAACTGCTATAACCATTTCTGTACATGTCTGTGCGTGAACATATGTTTTCATTCCTCTTTCCTAAATATCCAAAAGTAGGATTGCTGCATTATATGATCAGTATATATTCAGTATGTGTGTGTTTATATATATATGTATCAGTAATATATTACATGATCCATATATATCAGTACTATATTACATGATCAGCATATATAAAGTTCCATATAACTTTATTAAAAATTTGTTAAACTATTTTCTAAAGTGGTGTGCAATCTTACATTTCACAACCAATGGATGAGGAGTTCTAGTTTTCCATATCATCGACACTTAGTATTGTCAGTCTTTTTAGATTTAGCTATTTTAATAGGTATTAGTGGTATCTTATGGTGTTTTTCATTTGTATTTCCACAATGATTAATGATATTGAGCACCTTTCCATGTGTATATCTGCCCTCTGTGATTCTCTGTGTTCACAATTATATGTCAATAATGATAGTTTTTCTTTTTTTTTTTTTTTTACTGTGTGTTTATCTTGAAGTATTGAAATTAGGTAGTAGGAATTCTCTTTTTCTTCTCTTCACATTTCTGACTCAATTTTAGAACCATATTCTTAATTTTTAAAAGTGACACAAAGTAAAAACAAACCTGACAGAATTTGAATCGAAATTGCCTTGAATCTATGGATCAATTTGGTGAGAATTGACATCTTAACAATATTCAGTCTTTAGACATATGTATGGTATATTTTTTCTTTATTTATTTCATTTTCCCCATAATATAGTTTGCAATAGATAGGCATTGTACATATTTTATTACATTTATCCCTAAGTATATGACATGTTATGATACTATAATAACAAGTATTTTTTTAATTTTTCAATTGTCAGTTCTAGGTTGTGGGTATATAGAAATACAGCTTTGTTCCTATTGACCTTGTATCCTATATTTTGCTGAAGTAACTCATTCGTTCTTGACTCTATTTTTTTTTTTTTTAGATTTATTGTGACTTTGTCTATAGGCAATTATGCTATTTGTGAATGAAAATAGTGGTTTTATTTTCCCTTTCCAAAATCCTTCCTCAGCATTTTGTTTCTTCTTTTCCTTTACAGGCTTTGCTAGAACTTTCTGATTCAATGTTAAATAGAAGTAGTGAGGGCAGACATACTTGCCTTGTCCCTGATCTTACGGTGAAATCTATCTTTCACCATTAATAAAATGTTAGCTATAGATTTTTAATAAAGGCCTATTTTCAGTGTTAAACTCTCCAATACAAATCATGGATTCAAATATATTTTCTTATATGATTTTTATTTATTTACTTTAAATACTTTTATTAGGCGCAGACACATGTTAGAGTTCTATATTTTTGATAAATTTATCCCATTACTTTTATATAATGTAATATTTCTTTTTTCTCAAGTCTAGTTTGTCTGATATTAATATAGCCACTTCAGTTCATTTTGGATTAGAGTTTGTGTGGTATATTTATTCATTCTTTTGTTTTCAACAGATCTACGTCTTTATACTTAACATCAATCTCTTTGTAGGCAACATTATTAGATCCTGCTTGTTAATCTTATCTACAGTTTGTGTCTTTTAATTTAGTTTAAACAATTAGCATTTAAAATAATGATTATTGAAATCTATGTTTCAAATTGTTTTCTATCTGTCCCATTTTTTTTATTTCTTATTTTCACTTTTGACTTATTTTAGACTGAATACTTTATTTCTTTTTATCTTCAATATAAATCTACTAATTATACTTCTTTTATATGAGTTGCTATCATGTTTACAATATATATATTTAACTTATCACAGTGTACTGCCAAATGATATTATGTAACTTTCTGTAAAACATAAGAAAGTTAAGTTGGAACACTGCCATTTATTTCCTCCCATACTTTATACTATTTTTTGTCATACTGTTATTTCTACATATGTTATGAACTCCATAATACTTTAGTACTACTTTTGTCTTGGATAATCACTTATCACTTAAAAAGATTAAAACTAATGGATAATGTATTTTATGTTTACCCACATCTGTATCCCTTCACAGATGTTTTCCTTCCTTTTTTTTTTTTTTAAGATTTTATTTATTTATTCATGAGAGATACAGAGAAAAGCAGAGACATAGGTGGAAGGAGAGGCAGGCTCCCCAGAGGGAGCCTGATGTGAGACTCGATCCCAGGACCCTGGGTTCACGACATGAGCCAAAGGCAGATGCTCAACCACTGAACCACTCAGGGGTCCCAGATGTTTTCCTTCTTTGTGTGGATACATATATTCATTTGATACCATAATTCTTCTGCCTGAGAACTTTCTTTGATGTTTCTTGTAGCACAGGTCTGTGATAAATTCCTTTAGCTTGTGTGTTCCTCAATGACTTTATTTCACTTTTATTTTAAATATTTTACTCAAAAGCTTTATTTCTAGAACAGTTTTAGACTTACAGAAAGCTTTAGACTTACAGAACAATTGAGTGACCAGCACAGAGATTTCCCATGTAGTCCTATACAATTTCCCCCATTATTCGCACCTACATCAATATGGTATGTGTGCTATAATTCATGACTCAATACCAGTACACTTGTTTTTAGTTTTTTCAGATTTCCTTAGTTTGTAGTCTACTATCCTTTTCTATTCCAGCATCCCATTACATTTAGTTGTCATGTCTTTTTACATTCCTCCTCATTGTGACAGTCCCAAATTTGCCTTGCTTTTGATGACCGTGATGATTTTCAGAACTACTGGTCAAGTGTTTTGTAAATTTTTTTCAATTGGTGTTTATCTAATTTTTTTTTCTCATGATGATACTGAGGTTGTGAGATTTGGAAGGAAGATCACAGAGGGAAAGTGCCATTTCATCACATCAGATCAGGAATACATACTATCAGCATGACTTTTTTTTTTTTTTATGATAGTCACACAGAGAGAGAGAGAGAGAGAGAGAGAGAGAGGCAGAGACACAGGCAGAGGGAGAAGCAGGCTCCATGCACCGGGAGCCCGATGTGGGATTCGATCCCGGGTCTCCAGGATCGCGCCCTGGGCCAAAGGCAGGCGCCAAACCACTGCGCCACCCAGGGATCCCTCAGCATGACTTCTTATCATTGTTGATGTTAATTATGATCACCTAACAGAGATAGTGTTTTTAAGGTTTCTCTGCTGTGAAGCCACTTTTTTCTTCCTTTGTTTTCATATTGTCCTCTTTCCAAAGGCAGTCACTGCACAATCTACATTTAAGGAGTGAGGAATTATGCTCCATCTTCTTTAGAATAGCTTATTTATGTAATTTACTAGGAATTCTGCATGAGAGATTTTTTCTTCATTTATTAATTTATTCAATCACTTATTTATATAAGTATGGATGCATTGATAATTATTTTATGCTTTGGTTTAAATCTAATACTACCTTATCTTCTTATTAAAATTATTCCAGATTTACCTAGTAGGAGCTCTTTCAGATAGCTCTTGTGCCCTTTTGACATAGTCACATTACTATTTAAAATTTTTAAGAACTTTTTTACTTTCTGCCATTATAAAATGTTCCAGGCCCTTTTAGCACATTCCCTACCCATCAATGAATCAACTGTTTCTTCAAGAAGTTCTGATTATTTTTATTGGATAATGGCATTAGAAACCAATATCTGGCCTCATACAATGAGTTTGGAAGTTTTCCTTCCATTTCTATTTTTGAAATAGCTTCCGAATAGGTATTAATTCTCTTTAAATGTTTGAAAGAATTCCTCTGGTAAGCCATCCAGCTCTGGACTCTTGTTTGTTGGGAGACTTTTGATTGCTACTTTAATTTCCTTGCGGGTTATAGATCTGTTCATGTTTTCTAATTCTTCATGTTTTAGTTTTGGTAGTTTATACATCTCTAGGAATGCAATCATTTCTCCCAGATTGCCTAATATGTTGCCAAATAGTTGCTCATAATAAGTTTTATAATTGTTTGTATTTCTTCAGTGTTGGTTGTGGTCTCTCCCTCCTTTCATTCATGATTTTAGTGATTTGGTTCCTTCTCTCTCTCTTTTCTTCTTCTTCTTTCTTCTTCTTTCTTCTTTCTTCTTTCTTGTTTCTTCTTCTTTCTTCTTCTTTCTTCTTCTTCTTGTCTGGCCGAGGGCTTATCAATCTTATTAATTCTGTCAAAGAACCAGCTCCTAGTTTTGTTGATCTGTTCTCTTGTTTTTGTTTGTTTGTTTGTTTGTTTTTTGGCTTCTATTTCGTTGATTTCTGTTCTAATCTTTATTAATTATCTTCTGCTGGGTTTAAGCTTTATTTGCTGTTCTTTCTCTAGCTCCTTTAGGTGTAGGGTTAGGTTGTGTATTTGAGACCTGTCTTGTTCCTTGAGAAAGGCTTGTATTGCAGTATATTTCCCTCTTAGAATGCTTTTGCTGCATTCCAAAAGTTTTGAACAGTTGTGTTTTCATTTTTATTTGTTTCCATGAATTTTTCTCATTCTTCTTTAATATCCTGGCTGATTCATTCATTCTTTAGTAGGATGTTCTTTAGTCTCCATGTATTTGAGTTCTTTCCAAATTTTCCCTTGTGATTGAGTTCCAGTTTCAAAGCATTGTGGTCTGAAAATATGCATGGAATGATCTCCATCTTTTGATACCAGTTGAGACCTGATTTGTGGCCCAGGATGTAATCTATTCTAGAGAATGTTCCGTGTGCACTCAGGAAGAATGTGTATTCTGTTGTTTTAGGATGGAATGCTCTGAATTTATCTGTGAAGTCCATCTGGTCCAGTGTATCATTCAAAGCTCTTGTTTCCTTGTTGATTTTTTGCTTAGATGATCTGTCCATTGCAGTTTGTGGAAGATTAAAGTCCCCTAATATTATTGTATTATTATCAATGTGTTTCTTTAATTTGGTTATTAATTAGTTTATATAATTGGCTGCTCCGATGTTGGGGCATAGACATTACAATTGTTAGTTAGGTCTTCTTGTTGGATAGACCCTTTAATTATGATACAGTGCCCAGACTTCAACCTCTATACAAAGCTGTACTCATCAAGACAGCATGAACTGACACAAAAACAGACACATAGATCAATGGAACAGAATAGAGAAACCAGAAATGGACCCTCAACTCTATGGTCAACTAATCTTTGACAAAGCAGGAAAGACTATCCAATGGGAAAAAGACAATCTCTTCAACATATGATGTTGGGAAAATTGGACAGCCACATGCAGAAGAATGAAACTGGATTCTTTTCTTTTGTTTTCTTCTTTTTTAAGATTTTATTTATTTATTCATAAGAGACACACAGAGACAGGCAGAGACATAGGCAGAGGTAGAAACAGGATCCCTGCCAGGAGCCTGATGTGGGATTCAATCCCAGGACCCCAGGATCATGACCTAAGCCAAAGGCAGATATTCAATCACTGAGCCACCCAGGTGTCCTTATTTTCTCACACCATACACAAAAATAGACTCAAAATGGATGAAAAACCTAAATGTTAGACAGGAATCCATCAGAATCCTAGAGAACACAGGCAGCAGCCTCTGTGACCTCAGCCACAGCAACTTCTTGCTAGACATGTCTCCAAAGGCAAGGCAAACAAAGGCAAAAATGAACTATTAGGACTTCATCAAGATCAAAAGCTTCTGCACAGCAAAAGAAACAGTTAAAAAAACCAGAAGACAACCTACAGAATGGAAGAAGATCTATGCAAATGTCTTGTCCGATTATAGTATCTAAAATCTATAAAGAACTTATCAGGGGGCACCTGGGTGGCTCAGCGGTCCTTGGGATGGGGTCCTGCATTGGGCTCCTAACAGGGAGTCTGCTTCTCCCTCTGCCTGTGTCTTTGCCTCTTTCTGAGTGTCTTTCATGAAGAAATAAATAAAATCTTAAAAAAAAAAAAACTTCTCAAATTCAACACCTAAAGAGCAAATGATCCAACCAAGAAATGGGCAGAAGATATGAACAGACATTTTTCCAAAAAAGGCCCAAAAGACCAATGAAAAAATGACACATGAAAAAATGCTCCACATCACTTGGCATCAGGGAAATACAAATCAAAACCACAATGTGATACCACCTTACACCAGTCAGAATGGCTGAAATTAACAAGTCAGGAAACTTCAAATGTTGGCAAGGATGCAGAGAAAGGGGAGCCCTCTTTCACTGTTGGTGGGAATGCAAGCTGGTGCAGCCACTCTGGAGAACAGTGTGGAGGTTCCTCAAGAAGCTGAAAATAGGGGCAGCCTGGGTGGCTCAGCGGTTTAGCGCTGCCTTCAGCCCAGGGCCTGATCCTGGGGACCAGGGATTGAGTCCCATGTCAGGCTCCCTGCGTGGAGCCTGTTTCTCCCTCTGCCTGTGTCTCTGCCTCTCTCTCTCTCTCTCTCTCTCTCTCTCTCTGTGTCTTCCATGATAAATAAAATCTTTAAAAAAAAAAAAAAGTTGAAAATGAAGCTACCCTATGACCCAGAAATTGCACTACTGGGTATATGCCCCTAAAATATAAATGTCTTTGTATTGTACCTGCACCCCAATGTGTATAGCGGAAATGGCCACAGTAGCCAAACTATGGAAAGAGTCCAGATGTCCATTGACAGATGAATGGATAAAGAAGATGTAATATATGTGTGTGTGTGTGTGTGTGTGTGTGAGAGTGTGTGTGTTTGGCTCTGAGGAAAGAGGTAGGGGAATGTAACAGTGAAAAAAGCATGGAACCTACTATCCAATGGCAAAAGTAGATATTCACACAACAAACCATATTGCACGTATGCAAAGAGCTTCCTATGGGAAACAAGAAGGCAGGAACTTTATCACTCTTACTTAGTAAAGATGTACAGGCATCAATAAAATTACACATTTGAATTGAGCACATCTTAGAAAACTAATACTCATATTATGGCCCCAACGGTTTGTGTATATACATGCCTAAAAATAGAGAATTTGAACCCTGACTTGACCACTTCTTGACCTCATACAAATTGTTCTACCTCTGTATGTCTTGTTTTTGTTTTGTTGCTTTTTCTAAACTTCTAATGTGGAAAAATAGTATTAACCTCATGGGTTATTGAAGGGATTAAGTAGGATGTAGGAGGAAAGTACTTTGTGTACTTATGTACACATGTCTATACTTATGTATAGACATATGTGTACTCACATATATACACACACGATGGAATACTACTCATCTATCAAAAATGAAATCTTGCCATTTGTAACAACATGGATGGAACTATGCTAAGCAAAATAAGTCAACCAGAAAGACAATATCATATGATCTCACTCATATTTGCAATTTAAGAAACAAAACAGGATCATAGGGGAAGGGAGGGAAAAATAAAACAAAATCAGAGAGGAGAGACTTAATCATAAGAAACAAACTGAGGTTTGCTGGAGGGAAGAGGATGGGGGGATGTGGTAACTGGGTGATGGGCATTAAGGAGGATTTGTGATGTAATGAGCACTGGGCGTTATATAAGATTGATGAGTCACTGAACTCTACCTGTGAAACTAATAATACATTATTAGTATTCCTTCCTTCCTTCCTTCCTTCCTTCCTTCCTTCCTTCCTCCCTTCCTCCCTTCCTCCCTTCCTCCCTCCCTTCCTTCCCTCCTTCCTTCCCTCCTTTCTTCCTTCTTTCCCTTTTCCTCCCCTCTCAGCTGACAAAGCAAGGACATATATGTGTGCATGCAAATCTGCATATATACACCTATCTAAATATTTCTGTACGTAGCCATCTGTATCTATATTAAATATGAATTCATACTGACGACTCCAACTCTAACCCATCAAAATATGGATCTCACCAAGCTTTCTTCCTTTGCAGTCTGTAAATTTCCATTCCAACAGTTGCAAATCTGGTTTCTGTCATCACCCTTCATTTCCTTAGTGGTTCAATTCCAATATGCCTTTATAGAAGTATCATATTTAGTAACTTTTACCCTCATGGACTTGATCTACTAAAATAGAGGACTTATGTACAGTTTCCTGTGCCTGTAGTTATATAGAATCCACTCATTTCCACTATTACTTAGTTCAGCACCTTTCCCCTACCCATTTTATTGAGGTCATTTCATACACTTGTAATCCAATTAAATCCTCGTGTAACAGTCTGCATTTTTTTCCTAGAATTCTCTGACTCGTTAAATGACTTTTTAAAAATTTGCATACATTAAAGTTTGCTCTTTTGTGTTTTAATGTATTATAGATTTTGGTAATGTATAATGTCATGTGTCTATGATCATATTATGCAGTTCTACTATCCTAAAAATCCCCTGTGCTTCACCTAGTCATCTCAAACTCTTGTCAACCACTGATCTTTTTATCAACTACGTATTTTTACCTTTCCCAGAATGTCATATATTTGGAAACCTGAAGGATGTAGCCTTTTCAGACTGACTGATTTCACTTAATATGAATTTAAGGTTGTTCCATGTCTTTTTTGTTTGTTTTCGGGCTTAATAGATTTTTCTTTTATCATTTAACAATATCTTATTTTGTGGATATACCAATTTGTTTATCCATTTACTCACAGAAGGAATATTATTTACACTTAGTTTTTAGCAATTATGATTAAAGCTGCTGTTCATGTGCAGGTTTCTTTGTGGACATAAAATTTCAACACATTTGTGCAAATATCTAGGAACATGATTCTTGGATTTTATGATAAGACTGTGTTGGAGTGGCTTCCAAAGTGGCTATACTATTTTGCATTGCCACCACCAATGAATAATAATTCCTGTTGTACCATATCCTTATGAACATTTGATATTGTCAGGTTTTTTTTGGATGTTAGCCATTTTAATAAGTGTGTAGTGGTATCTCATCATTATATTAATTTGCAATTTCATAATAAAAATGGTATGAAGCATATTTTCACATGCTTATTTTTCATCTATATATCTATTTTGTTGAGATGTCTGTTCAGATCTTTTGTGCATTTTAAAATTGGATTATTTGTGGGGGTTTTTTATTGTTCAATTTCAGAGCTCTTTGTATATTTTGGACATCAGGCCTTTGTAAAACATAGGTATTGCTAATATTTTTTTCACAATCTGTAGCTTGTCTTTTCATTCTCTTAGTAGTGTCCTTTGTAGAAAAGAATTTAAAATTTTGATGAAGTCTAACATCAATTTTTCTATCATAGATCATAGTAAGATCACCTAGATGTTATCCAATGTTTTTCTCTAAAAGTTTTATGATTTTTCATTTTTTTAAGCCTATGATTAATTTTGAGCTAGTTTTTGTGAAAGTAAGTTGTGTGGCCAAATTCTTTTCTTTTACATATGGAAATCCAGCACCTTATTGAAAAGACTGAACTCAATCTTTAGTAAGATGAGTTATGGGTTGAATTCTAGGCTTTTATGTGGGTTGAATTCTAGGCTCCTTATTCTGTTCTCTTCTTTTGTTAATACCATGCTATCTTTATCACTGTAGCTTTATAACATGTTTAAAGTATCCACAAAATAATTTGTTGATATTAGATGAATTGTGTTGAATCTATGTTAGGAAGAATCAACACCTGAAAAATACTGAGGCTTCCAACCCATAAACATGGAATATCATTCCATATATTTAAATTAAAAATATTTTTAATCAGAATTTTATAGTTTTCTGTATGTATCTATATGTACATATGATCCTATATGTACTTTGTTAGATGTGTACCCAAATACTTAATTTTTATGTTAATTTAAATAGCGTTGCTTTTTATTTTCAGATTCAAATTGTTCATTGGTAGCATAAAGGAAAGTAACTTACTTTGTGTATTAACCTTGTATTCTATGATCTGGCTATAATCACTTACTGCCGATTTTTTTGGCAGTTTATTGGGATTTTCTCCATAGACAATTCATCATTTGTGAAAAAGAGAGAATCTTATTTTTTCTTTCCAATCTGTATATCCTTATTACCATTCCTTGTCTTGTTCTACTAAGTAAGATTTCCACTATGATTTTGAAAATGAGTGGGGAGAAGGGAGCATCCTTGTCTTGTTCAGGATCTTAGTGGGGAGGTACCCAGGTACATAATAAGATGTTAGCTGTGGGTAGTTTGTAAATGTTCTTTATAAAGATGAAGATATCATTTTCCGTTTCTACTTTTTTGAGAGTTTGTACCATGATTTTGCCTAATGCATTTTCTGCATCAATTAATGTGATTTTTCTTTAGCCTGTTGATATTGTAGATTACATAAATTTATTTTCAAATGTGGAACCAGCCTTGCATACCTGGAATAAATCCCACTTTGTCATTTTGTATAATTTTTGTCCATTGTTGGATTTAGTGTGATAATATATTTTGTAGATTTTAAAAATCTATGTTCAGAAGAGAAATTGGCATACAGTTTTCTTTTTTTATAATGTCTGTATCTGGTTTGATATTAATCCAATGCTGGCATCATAGAATGAGTTAGAAAATGTTTCTTCAATTTCTGTTTTCTGCAACAGATTACAAAATTCAGTATTTTTTCTTTATTAAGTGTTTGGTAGAGTTCCACTAGTGAAACTATCTTGGTCTAGTGCTCTCTTTTTAGAAGCTCATTAATTATTTGTTCAATTTCTTTAATAATTATAGGCCTATTCAAATTATTATTTCTCTTTTTGTGATAATTTTGATAGTTTGTGTCTTTCAAAGCATCAATCCACTTTATCTAAGTAATCAAATGTGTGCACCTAGAGCTGCTCACAATATTTCTTTATTATCCTCTTACCATCCATGGAATTTGTGATGATGGCACTTCTTTCATTTATGGTATTAGTAATGTATATTTTCTCTCTTTTTTCATCATTAGTCTAACCAGATCAATGTTATTGATCTTTCCCAAACCCAGCATTTTGTTTTGTTGACTGTCTCTATTGCATTTTTGGATTGTAATTTTATTGATTTCTGCTTTAATTTTTACTATTTATTTTCTTCCATTTGCATTAGGAATAAATTTCTCTTCTTCCTTTAATTTCCTAGGTGAAAACAGATTATTGATTTTAGATATTTCTTATTTTCTAATATATGCATTCAATGCTATAAATTTTCCTCTAGACATTGCTTTTGCTACATCCCACAAATCTTGGTAATTTATATTTTTATTTACCTAGTTCAAATTATTTAAAAATTTCTCTTGAGATTTTGTTGTTGTTGCTATTTAGAATTGTGTTGTTTGAACTCTAAATATTTTGGGACTTTCCATTTGTCTTTTTGTTATTGAATCCTAGTTTAATTCCATTGTGGTCTAAGAATATAGCTTGCATGATTTCTATTCTTTTAAATTAGTAAGGGTCTTTTAATGGCCAAAATGCTATCAGTTTTGGGAGTATTCCATTTGAGCTTGAGAAAAAATGTGTATTCCACTATTGTTCAGTAAAATACATCCAGTTGATTAATAGTGGTGTTTATTTCAACTATACCATCAGTGATTTTCTGCTTGCTATATCCATCAATAACTGAAAGAGTTGTATTGAAGTCTTGAATTACACTTGTGGATTTGTCTAGTTCTTTTTGTTTTTCTATCAGTTTTTACCTCATGTATATTAATGCTTGTCTTTAGACTTATACACATTAAAGATTATTTTATCTTCTTGGAGGATTAATCTTTTTACCACTATGTAATATCCTGATAATTTTTCTTGTTCTGAAATTTGCTTTGTCTGAAGCTAATATAGCCACTTCCACTTTCTTTTGATTAGTGTTAGCATGATATCCCTTTTTCCATCACTTTCCTTATAACTTGTGTTTTTATATTTAAAGTGTGTTCTTACAGACTACTTACAGTTGGGCCCTTTAAAAGAAAAATAAGTCTGACTTATTTTTGTCTGTCTTTTGTCTGTCTTTTAATTTTATTTTGGACCATTTTATGTTTAAAGTGACTATGCATATCCATGTCTATAATTGTTTTATATTCATTGTATTTGTCTTTTATTTCTATCCAAAGATTTTCCCCTCTATTGCTTTCTCTGGTTTTAATTGAGCATTATATTTTCACTTTTTTCTTCTCTTAGCATATCAATTATACTTAAAAAAATATTTTAGTAGCTGACCTAGAATTTGCAATATGTATTTACAATTAATCTAAGTCCACTTTCAAATAACACTATACCACTTTATGGATAGTGGAGTACCTTATAACAGATTATTTTTTTTATTTCTTTCTTCTGTCCCTTACAACATTCTTATCATTCATTTTACCTAACCATATGTTATGATCACCCAATATAATGTTACTTATATTTCTTTGAAGAAACAATGATTTATTAGACTAATTAAAAATAAGAAAATTGTTTTACTTAAATGTATTTTTTTGCACTGTGCCTCCTTTATGCAGTTCCCAGTTTCTACATCATTTTCCTTCTCTCTGAAGAATTTCTTTTAACATTTCTTGCAGGGCATTTCTTCCAACAATGAATTCCTTCTTTTTTTGGCTGAGAAATTCTTTATGTGTCTTTCACTTTTGAAGGATAATTTCACTGGAAAGGTGAAATTCTGGGTTGTGCTTATGTTTTTCTTTCTACGCTTTAAATATTTCTCTTCACTCTCTTCTTGTTTACATAGTTTCTGACAAGAAGTCCTCTGTAATTCTTATACGTATTTCTCTATAGATAAAGCGTATTTTTCCCCTCTATGGCTTTTGGCTTCTTTGACTATTTTTTCTTTGTCTTTGATTTCTCACAGTTTGAATATAATTAGCTTATGTTCTAGGGGTTTTTGTTTGTTTTTGTTTTGTTTTGTTTTTGGTGTTTATCTTTCTAGGTGTTATCTGAACTTCCTGAATCTGTTGTTTGTTTTTTGTTGTTAATCTGGAAAGTGTTCAGACATTATTAATTTGGATAATTCTTCTGGTCCTTTTTATCATTCTTCTTCTCTTACACAACAATCATACATATGTAACACTTTTAATTATTCCACAGTTCTTATACATCCTGTTTTGTTTTTCATTTCTACTTTACTTTGCATTTCATTTGGGAAATTTCTTTTCACATACTTCAAGCTTACTGGTTCTTTCCTTGGCCATGTCTAGTCTACTGATGAGCCCATCAAAGGCAGTATTCATTTCTGTTACAGTTCTTTTTCTCTACATTACAACCCATCTTTACATGTTGTATACTTTTTCCACTAGAGCAATTAAGATATTAATCATTAGTATTTTAATTCTCTCTGATAATTTGAAAATCTGTTCATGTCTGAGTCTGGTTCTGATGTTTATTTTGAGACTTTAGATGTGTTTTTCTTACCCTTAGCATACTTTGTACTTTTTTATTAAAACTGGCTATGATATATTGGATAATAAGAACTGAGATAAAGAAATCTTTATTGTGACATTTTATATTAAGCTATCTCTGAGCTAGAATATGGTTAGTTTTCTTGTATGTCTACTATGGCTAAATGATGCTGGAGGAAACAGTTTCCTTCAGTGTCCTTGGTTATGTTTTTCTTTCCCTGTTCCCTCTAGGTTTCCCTAAGAACAGTTTCCTAGGGAGATTCTATGTCTTCCTCTCTTTAATAATCCACTGTTATTATACTGGGGCTCTACTGATGTAGCGATAAGCATTAGGGGAGAGTAAGCATCCTATGGTATTATGATCAATTCTTAGTCTTTTTGTTGGACTGAATCTCAGGGTTTTGACTTTCAGAAGTGTTTATGAACCTTTTTTTTTTTTTTTCTTTAAATGAGTTAGGAAAGCTAGAGGTGGGTGAAGTTGGTTAATTACCTTTACAATTGGAAGACAAGGCTCCTATATACAGATTTCCTTGGAGAGCAGAGCATTGTTATGGAGAATGCTCTGGATATATTTCAAATGGTTACTTTTCTCTTCCTTTTGCCTGAAACACAAAGGGGTGTTTCATTCTCAGCCTTCAGCAACTCATCAAAATTACCTTTTAAGCATTCCTACCACTTTCTGGTTCCAGTGGCTTTTGTTGCAGTTTAGGTGATCTTGGCTATGATATTTTTGTATTCTTCTCTACAGTTTTGGGGGTTGTGGTTTGCTCTGTCACCTCAATTCTCTAATGGGTCTAAGAAAAGTCATTGATTTTTACTTTGTTCTGCTTTTTTTCTTGTTGTAAGGATGAGAGTGATGACTTCCAAGCTCTTTACATGTTGAAACTGAAACCGGAAGTCTTGCCTTTGTTTTTCAAAGGTATTTTCATGGGATATAAAATTCCAAGCTGACAGTTTTCTCTCTTAGTACTTTAAAGATGTTGTTCTATTATCCTCTCACTTGATTTGTTTCCAATGAGAAATATACCCTCATCCTTATCTTTGAACATATAAGGAGAAATAAAACAAGCTGTGGTCTGAGAAGAGGGAGAAAAAGCTTTAAAATCACATGAAACATTTATTTAAAGATGAATTACCACATCTGGAACAAGAAAGATGGGATAATATGTCATTTTGAGGAGGAGAACTCTGGCAGATAAGCTCCTAGGCTTATGATGGTTTTGTCACCTTAGATACATTTTGGGTCCACAGAACTGAGAGTAAAAAGTGAGGCTTAAGCAGAATTTTGTTCCCAAACCCTCATGAATAAGATGGTGAGAATCAATGTTACCTGGGGAAATAGAACACTCTTCCAAGAGAAGTGATAAAGAAATGTATAATAAAACATGGCCAGCTTTGGAAGCAGTCTCAATAAATCAATATCTAGGCCCTAAGTTCAAGAACATGGCAGTAGAAATGACAGACATGACAGTGGTTTTAAAAACTCTGGTTTTTCTAGAGAGAGGAAAAGCAGCATCCTATAAATCAAGCATAAAATAGTACTTAATCACACTTGAAATTTGGGACATAAGTGGAGGTGCCTCAAAGAACTTAAGATAGTGTTTTTCTTTTGTTCTTGCATTTTAAATTGTATTTCTCATGATTTACCTATAAATGAATTTCTGTTAATCTGGAATTATAGGAGTAATTATATAATTATATAATTATAATCTCAATTATAGGAGTCCTAGGTACTTAAACTCCTAAGTATAGTCATTTATTTTATAGACCAATGATATCTAAGGGGCATTACATGTTTGGTCTTACCATTAGTGGCCATTTTCTTGAGTAAAAGGCACATAATATAGAATGAACTCATGATATGCTTAATTTGATATAACATTTTACCTGATGGCAGAGAAAGTTTGATATAGTCTCCACTTTTGCCTCTCAAAACCTAAACACTAAGAGCAAACAAAACTGACACAGAAAACCTAAAAACTTTGGAAGCATAACACATGCATTACACCAATTTAAACCTGAAAGCAGAGTAATGTAGGTCTTGTTGCCTGAAAGTGTCCAAATGAAAAATAAATTCAGAATATAGCATAACTCAAGAGGGAAAAATATCTAAGTGCTTGAATAGGGGTAGGAAAACCATGATTCTTTTTGTAGGTAATTTTATTTACTCAAAGTTATTGTGAATTTTATATATATATATATATATATATATATATATATATATATATATGATCTATCTCACATTCTAGATGAATAGATAGACAATGTATTATTACATTCTAAAGGAATAGATAGACTAAATAAATAGGTAGTTAAGTGCAGAAGGTCATGTTCCCTAGCAGGGATTGTTGCAGGCTGCCACAAAAGTGAATCAGAAAACCTATGGGAAAATGAGGAGGGGAAGGAAGGTCATCCAAGTAGGAGAACAGATGCTGAGATGAGCACTAACACTTTCCTCGGACATTTCAGAGTGAAGAGAAAGAGTTTTATGAAGACTGTCTAGTATTTCCCAAAATCCATCATTATCATATCACCTTTTCAAATTTGGTCAAGTCCTATACCAACGCATCATTACATAGATTGTTCTTCATATTGATTTATTTTTTTACTGAAATAATTCTATATGAAAAAGGAAGTTAATGATACCAGCATAAATGGAAGCCATTTATACAAAAAGTAATCATATAAAAGATAAAATGAAAATACAGTGTTTTAACCACAGATGCCTAAAACAATTCTGAGCACAGGAAGATGGGTAAGAATTTAAGATGTAGGGATCCCTGGGTGGCGCAGCGGTTTGGCGCCTGCCTTTGGCCCAGGGCGCGATCCTGGAGACCTGGGATCGAATCCCACATCGGGCTCCCGGTGCATGGAGCCTGCTTCTCCCTCTGCCTGTGTCTCTGCCTCTCTCTCTCTCTCTCTCTGTGTGTGACTGTCATAAATAAATAAAAAAAAAATTATTAAAAAAAAAAAGAATTTAAGATGTATTAAGATTTGAGAAGATTATATCTTTCTTTCTTTTTTAAAAAATATTTTATTTATTCATGAGAGGCACACACAGAGATAGAGGCAGAGACACAGACAGAGGGAGAAGCAGGCTCCATGCAGGGAGCCTGATGCGAGACTCAATTCTGGGACTCCAGGATCATGCCCTGGGCCAAAGGCAGGTGCTAAACCACTGAGAAACCCAGGGCAGATTATATCTTTCTATTTGATTTGAAGTTTTTGTACCATCAACTAAATCCATTGCATATACCTGCTACAATAATATGTAAAATCGTATTATGCCACATGATATATATTCCGTGGTTCAGGAAGGGCTGGGCTGTATGCAACAAATATTTATAAGAAGTAAGGTGAATCCTAGAGCTAAGAGAAGGAGAGAAAGTCTGAAAATGTAATTTTTTTCTATAAAAATTATTTTATTGAAAGGAAAGGTATCACTGAGGCCAACCACATATTGAGTATCAGAATCTATCTAACGGTATTTATATTTTCAGGTTACATTCTGACCTTTTCACTATTAGATCCCATATCATTATACTGAATTGAAGTCAGGCTGTATGTAATTCTCAGACAGTGGTTCCACCTTCCAGAGTGGTTCAGAGTCCCCTGAGGATTACTGAGTTTATGTGTAATTTCTCTTATACTAGATATAAATTCACCGGTATCTCTCTCAATAAAGAATGAACAAAAGTGATGTTATAGGAATAGCCCCAGTCTCCTCTAGTTTGTAATAAGTGAGACTCAATCCCAGATCTGTGGTCTTTAATTGTTTTTAGTAAGACATCCTCTGGGATTCACCGAACTACTGAAAAGCAGCGTGTCCCACGGGGATATGTATGGGAGAACTATAGCTCCCTGGCACAAAGTAAATCTATTTTTGGCTTCGTGTTGCTTTATAAGGTCTAGGCATCACTAGCATTTTTCCTAGGTTTCTCTTTTCCAGTTCAAACATCCTCAGATACTTCAAGCTCTGATTTGGAATTTGTTTTTATTACCCATATCTCTTGGGTTGCCCAGATCTGAATGGACCTTGATTTGCCAGTATCTTTCATTATGTGTGGCCCCAGGATGAATACCTAGGCTGCATTTGTTGTAGGGCCAGTGCAGAGCATGGAATAGTGACCCCTTCTTTGGTTACTATGGGCTGATATTACATGTGATCATTTGAGCTGCCACATTGCATTGTTGGCTCATACGGAAATTATGGTCAGTGAAAACTTTAAATCTTTTCTCTTTTTTTCCCTTATATGCCTTTCTAGTTTTCACCAGTTCTTTTTAAATAAACTTTGCTCTGTGTTTGCTGGGATTCCCAAACAAGGAATAGGAAAAAAGGTGGAGGGGGCTGACAAAGGGGCTGTGGATGCAAGAAAATAGAGTAGTGAGTTTCAAGTGTGACATATATCAAATGTTATATTTATTTAATATGCACTAAGATGTAGCCAACAGAGACCTTTTTACTTTGGATGCCTAGATATTTTTACTTAGGATAAGTCTGTTTAAAGGAGAGTTGATTAAAAAAAAAAAAATTAAAGGAGAGTTGAGTATTAGGAATCAGAGAAATTCAAATCAAAACCACAACAAGATAGTACTTTACACTTGCTAGGATGGCTATAATTTAAACAATACAGATATTTATTTTAGAAAGAGATAGAGACAGTGCTACTGTGTGAAGATGGGGAGAGGGGTAGAGGGAGACAATCTCAAGCGGACTTGGTGCTGAGTATGGAGCCTGGTGTGGGGCTTGATCTCATAACCCTGAGATCATGACCTAATGTGTTGGGAGCTCATCCTAAAGTTTGCTAAGCTACTGAGCCTGCAAGTTTGAATGTTCTCCATGCCATCACAGCCTTCTTTGACCAATATAGCACAGGAAACATAAATAGGTGTTCCTGCCTGGACTGGGCTCCTTAGTGTCATGGGCATTTGCTTTGCCAAAACTTTACCACTGTGGTCACTAAGAGGACTACTTTTTTTTTTTTTTCTTTATGGAATAATAAAGAGCTCAAAGCTTGCTTTTTATACTTCTCCTCACTTTATATTTCTCAGGCTTTATCTTTCTTTATTCAGAGAGTCTAGCTATTAGAACATTGCCTGGAATGTAGGACACATACAATAAGCAAATGATGGAAGAAAGAAGTGATACTAAAAAAAAAAAAAAAAAAAAAAAAAAAAGAAGAAGAAGAAGAAAAAAAGAAAGAAAGAAGTGATACTAAGGGGTGGGTTGAGGATCCCAGGAATGGTCAAGAGCACCATGTTATGGTGGTCAGGAGCACCAACTCTGGAGCCAGGTTGTTTGGGTTCAAAATCTAGTTCTTATTAACTGTTTTGCCTAGAATAATCAACCTCTTCATGCTTTTGCTTCCTCATCTTTAAAATAGTGAAAATAACAGTGCCTGCTTTAGGTTTAGCACCAGTTTCAGCCCAGGGAATGATACTGGGGACCCAAGGTCAAGTCCCACATGGGGCTCCCTGCATGGAGCCTGCTTCTCCCTCTGCCTGTGTCTCTTCCTCTCTTCTCTCTCTCTCTCTCTCATGAATAGGTAAATAAAATCTTAAAAAAAAAAAAACAGTGCCTGCTTTATAGGTTATTTAAAGGAAGTGATTACATGTAACATGCTTGGAACAAAACTTTGCATGTACCATGTACCACTGTCGTGATGTGAAACCCAGGAGTATTCTTCTTGACCTAGCATTAATAGTATACTCCATTGGGTTTCTTGTAAATCAATCTGTCCTCTTATTATACTAATAAATCTGCATTTATAAAATAAAGAAAATAGTATTTCTCAAATTCTAATCCATGTATGGTCATTATACATAAGCTTATTTTCCTTTCTTTATCCTATCTGCAATTAAACTGAGTTGTTAGGTTTAGGGCATCCAGGAGGGAAAGAGAATAAATAAGATAAAAGTTACTGCCAAAGTGAGAGAAAAAGGAAAACTGATTCTTCCAGCCTGGTGATTTGTGCAAAGAAGATGGAAGAATTAGGAGGAAAAGTCTCTTGACTTCTCTCCAGAGGTGAAGAGATCTCATACTCGAAAGATAAAAGCAAGAGTTTTGATGAGCTTCTCTTCATACTCCTGGGAGAAATAGTCTGTGTTGTGTGGTCCTTCTCCAGCATGAAAAGGTAGAATGAGCAGTGGTGGTGAGGTGTGAGCCCAAGTTAATAATCCAGAGCTGCTGGGCCCTGAGCACCTGAGTGTGTGATGGGCCAGTAATGAATAAAAGTGCTGATGGGAGTGGCTGGAAAACCTAACAGGGAGTATTGTTCTAACAAGAGGATATGACTTCATACTGAAGGCAACTGAGCAGCCCCCAGACCAGGGACTGGCCAGTTGTAACAGTCCAGTCCCTGGAGGAACCCACAGCACTGGTGAGAAGTAAGGCTGGGTGGACAACCCAGACCGAGTGGAGTGGATGCACACAGGACCCCAGGGGCAGACAGCAGCAGCACACCCCAACCGGAAATCCAGAGGCGGGGCCAGATGTACATTTCAAAAGATGTGCCCAACAGTGCTCTCTCAGGGACCAGCTGCCTGACGTGGAGAGCATGAGCCAGAGGTTAGATATCACCTCTTTACCAGTACGCAAAGGCTGAAAGCTTTCTCCTACTCTCAGATATCATCTTGGTAAGGAGCAAAGGAAGGGAGGACGCTCTTGATGGAATATTTGCAAGACAGAGACTGGGTGAAATTGAAAGAGAGGGGTGTATCCATAACTGGTAATTTTTGTAAACCTTCCTGACCATCTATTGGGCAGGGACCCCTAAAGAAGTTTAGATAGTTACAGAAAAATAAAAGTTAACTTATCATCCACCCTTTTGTTTGTTTAATCTCTGGGTAATAATGTGGTCAATTTAAAGGCCTTAATTCACATGCTTGTGTTTAACCTTCAGACTGATGTTATTGAAGGCCAATAGACCAACGTTATAACATTCCTCCATTCAGAAATTAGATTTCTCATCATCAAATGTAATCAAAGGTTAAAATTTAGTAGAAAGGTGGATAAATATACATATACTTCTGACAATCCCCTATAATATTTTTTATAGCTGAGTTTTGATAACTGTTGGTTAGCAGAAAATTCTCTTTATATTTTTCCTGGTGTGTCTGGATAGTTTTATCTTTTTATCACTGAAGGAGAAACATGCCTGCTCTGAGGTCAGAGCCAGCAAAACCTCCTTAGGGAAACCGAAGGTAATGCTGTCTGTGTGCTGCCCTGGGAGGCAGGAAGAGGGCTTGTCCCACTTTGAGAGGAAGCGGTAGTTCCCAGAGAAGACCTAAGAATGGAATCCTTTCCTTTCCAAATAAGACTGGAGTAGATCTAGAGTACTGAGATATGGTGGAAATGGTAATGAGGGCCTAGTCATCAGGAACCAAGAGTGGTGGCCCCACAGGACAGACCTGGGGTGGGAGCGTTGGAGAGAACAGAAATGGTGGAAGCCACCATTAAGTAAGTAAGAAGCCATTTACTTCTCTGGATGCCTAGAGTGAGCCTGGGCCATAGATCTGAACTCTAGGAATGTTACTTGAGGGAGATTTTCACTTTTTGAGGTAATCTACAGATTTAATATTTGTTGTGTTATATTCTACTGATTAACCCTCCGTGATAAATTTGCAGCTCGTGTGTTTGCGAGCAGAGAACTTCGAGATAACCCAGTAGATTTTATTTTCCCAGCTTGGCTTGGTGGGGGCTTATGCAAATCGAACTGCAAAAAATCTCTCTTAAAAAGCAACACATTTCAAAATTTCCATAATCTTAGAACATAGTTCTTATTCAAAATATTACACTATTGATATAGCATTACCACTGATTAATCCAAATGAATGCTGGAGGATATGCCACTTGGGTGCATAGCAGCTAAATATTAGATTGCCTTGGATTCAGTGTGTCCACATTTTGAAGTCAACTTTAAGATTACAATATAAATTAAGATAAAAGTTTGTGATATATACAGCACGATTGATAAAAGAGAAAAAGTTGGGAGCAATTTAGTAAATCATATATAAACACATGCATGTTAGCTATTTATATGTCCATATTTCACACACCCATGTTGCATATGTCATATATATTCATTTATATGTATTTTATGAATATATTTTCATATTTATAAATATGCATGTTTTAAAATATATTATATATGTGTGTGTGTTTATATATACATATATGGTTGTCTTTCTATTCATCTATATGTATGTAGGTGTGTATGGACACAGAGACTGGCAGGTGGATAGAAAAACAGACCAGAAAGAAATATATCAGAATGTTAACAATAAACTGTGGAATTACCATTACTATCGTTATTCTTTATACTTTCCTTTTTTTCCCCCACCCTAACTAACAATATTAAGTAAGCAATAACTTTATAATCAGAAAGACAACAACAACAGCACAGGTTATTTTAAGAACTAACCCAGAATACTACGGTAGGGGTTTCTTCAATCTATACCTGTACCAAGAGTATGAAAACTAAGACATTAAAGAATTCAATTCTAAAGCCAGAAATGGAATCATTCCCAGTGATGAGCTAGACCTGTACTATCCACTCCTGTAATTTCTCACCCCAACACACATCTTTGTTTTGCCAAAACCAAGTCATGATGAATGTCAAAGTGTGACAGAGTGAGGTATCACAACAAACAGAAAGCAGAACCAGAGCAATTATTAAGCTCCACCTGTGTGCTATGTCCAGCACTGCAGCCGAGGAGCTCCTATTTGCTGATTTGTTTCACTTTCACCACCTCTCAAGAGACAGGCATTTCTCATAGAATGTGAAATAAACTGCACAACGCCACATGGCAGAGTAAATACAGAGATGTGATTCCGTTTCACTTGGGGCAGTAAGAAAGGGGAGCAGCCGATGCACTTCTGGCTTTGGTGCAATGGGATAGAGTTTGCACCCACTGTGTGCATTCTCTTCCATTCCCTTTTAACACCCCTTGAATCGTGTCCTTCTCTGATTCCAGAATCCCCTCTGTCTGAGCAGAAATATTATGAGCAGAGTATTATGTATTGATATTCTAACACATTTATGTATGAATTTGTACTTACCATCTGAAAATGAATGAAATAAGACAAGATGCACTTGTTATAGGATGTAATTTCCTGTACTTGGCATATGACTTATTGATTCCAATTAAATTTTGACTGAGGCTTATATGAGAAATAAATGTATATATTTTTTAAATCAGTTTTCCTCCTAATCTGATTGCATTATTTATTAAATGCCTAATGGTTAATAACTCAGATACTCAAAAGATTCACATATTTAAAGTTCTAAAATTTGTCTGGCTGGATTTAATTCCAAATACCTTGTTCTTTCTGATGGCATTTCCCTAATATTAATGCTGAACTGAAACCAAAAATAGCAAGGGGGTAAGAACTCGGAATAGCAGGAACTGAGACGATCAGTCTAATCAGCAAATTAGGGCTATGTACAAATCATGCAATTGGCATCATGGGAGCAGCAAGGACCACGCCATGTGGAGAAGAGAACACTCGACGTTGATAACTTTGATTAGCATTAACATTGATCACATAATTCAGTTACTTGCAGGATGTTTCATGATGCTAATAAATAAAAGATGACGCTCTTTAAGAATGGTGGCTTCCATAGTATTGTAGCCAAAGACAGCTAAAATGTGGGGTGGGGGCATAATTTATTTCTCCAGCATTCTCTCGACTGAGCTATAACTGGGAAACCCAGATAGGGCTATTTCTCAAAAAAGGGAGGCAGAGTTGTTGCTGGAGACCTCAAGGAGATTTATGCAGCAACCGGCTTTGCTTTTAAATCTGGCTCCTCCTCCCTTCTGTGCTTTCCTCTTTGGTTTAAGGCAACATCTCCAGCAAACCAGAGTCCTCCTGAATCTCTGCTTCTTTAGCTCTAGACCCGCCTGCATGATGTTCCATACTCTAGGTCTGCATTGATTCCTTCCCCCTAGAATTAAATGCGACCCTCATCTCTAGCTTTTTGTAGGTTCTAAGTACCTTTCATGTGCACTACATTCCAGCACTGCCTCCCCTACCCTTTCCTTAGATTCAAAACAGTTAAGGAATTTCCCCAAAGTCACAAGGTCAAATGCTCAGCTGCCTCAAGCCTGTGTCTTTTTCCACGGTACCTCACTGTTCTAGCGCCTTTATTTCTTCTTCGTTCTTACACGCTCATTGGCAGTAAGGCACTCACCTTTGACAAAAATGATGAAGGGTAATCATGGGAATAGAAAACCTCTGAATTAGAAGCCAGTTTAGAGTGGACTGGTCTGACAGCGATCCAGGGAATAAATAGACCTTGCAGATTCCTTACCAAACCCCAGTGCCTTGGATGCCTCTATTAAGAGGAGCTCATTTCTCCTAGTTCTATCTTTGGACAGTCTTTTGAATAAGTTCTATTTTGTGAGTTGAAATCTGTTCACAGAAACTTCCCCTTTTGATTCTAGCTCTGCATAATGGAGCCAAATGATAATATTAACTAACCTATACATTGCTGACTCCGTCAGGGTTATATTTTAAACACATTAACTTGCATTAATTCAGAGAAATCTATGAGAAGGTACTGCACTAGTAGGCCTGCTGGAAGATAAGGAAGCTGAGCTGGAACCCAGAAGTCATTGCTAAGAATTGGTAGAACTGGATTTGAAGCCAAGCATTGAACCAACACACTCACCACCAGTCCTATTCTCTTGATCACTTTTAATGTTTGCTGAAACCAGAGTCGCACTTTTGACACATAAAACACAACTACTTTTGTTCACACGTTGAAGACACTCAAATCACTGACATAGTTATGCTATTCTTTTTCTTTTATAGACACATCAACGTTCAGATTAGAGGCGGGTTAGGGGATGGGGATAAAACACTCTTTGGTGACTTTGAGCAATAACAGGATCTATACCTGACTCAGACCGTCCAGGTTCCTGATCTGACTTTGTTGTTTACTAGCAATATAACATTGGACAAATTAGCCTTATTTATTGTGCATCTGTGCCAATTATTCATTTATTGTACCTCTGATTCCTGATTTTTAAAAGTGGATGTCACAATGTATCTACGTCAAAGGATTTTTTTTTTTTTGAGCTTAAATCAAGCATCTGGAATGTTGACTGTATATTGTCAGCACTCAGTAAATATTAGGTACTATTTTTAATACTGACATAATTAAATGAGATCATAGAGTTAAGTATTATGACAGCCTCTGCTCCCTAGAAATGACTCAATCTATATTAACGATGATCATCTAATTTACTATTATTATTTTGCTGTTTTCACACATGTTCTTCAATATCCAAGGGCGTGGGGAATATGACTTTGGGATCTCAAGGTCCATAGCACACTCAGTGGGTAGATGGTTTTAGAGATTAAAGGCCTGTATTCCCCTTGTCTTTTCTTTCTGAAGGTGTTGAAAACTGCCTCTGTGCTCCAGAACCAAAATCTGTAAGGCGAAGACAGAGTTTGGGTATTGAGAGGAAGAAGCTTTATTGCTTTTCCAGGCAAAGGAGGCCGCAGCAGGCTCTGGCCTTCAAAACCACAAGCCTGCCTGAAGGAAGGGGCTGGGGCTTTTATAGGGAAACACAGGATCTAGCCGATTTTGACAGGCACTGTGTAGGTGCTGCCGGCCTCCTTTGTCATGTCTTCAGGGTGGTAACCCGGTTCCCCAAACAAAAGGCTAGGAAGGGAGAAGGGGAAATTTGCAGAAGAGAGGGAAAAGGTTACCTAGGTTAAAACCCAGCCGGTAGGAGTCAAGCCAATGAACTTCAGCATCCAGATTCTGAACCGTGAATACGTCACATTTCCACCTACCATCGGGAAAGCAGCTCTCAGGGCCCACCTGAGCTAGAATTCCAGAGACTGCACCCCCAGTCCTGCAGAAGTAGTGACCAGATGCAGGTGAATCCATCCGGAGCTTCTGCAGTCTAGTGGGAGGCACTTAGTGAATCCAAGAACAAAGAGACAGCAAAATAAAGACACAATATGGAATAAGAATACAGTGTGTCCTGTATGACAGAAACTGGGAGATGCTTCTGTTTCCACCGAATGAGTGGGCATTTTTATCACCAATGGATGAGACCAGATTTCAAGTCTAGGAGGAGTCTGTTCACTGGGCAGTGGAACTTAAGGAATGACCCACGGTGGTAAGAGAGGTAGGCTTGTTTGGGCCTTCTCCCTGCCAAGTATTTGCAAGTGAGAACAGTTAAGCTGTAAAGACCCCAAATAACAATTTGGAGAGCAAATTAAATGAAATTGAAAGGCTTTTCAGTAGCTCCCAGATTTACATAAATTCCAAACATGTGTTAGAAGGATACTGAAAGTTAATGGCTGGTTTAGCAAAATAATAATAAATAATAATAATCATAATGTGATGAGAAATTTCTGCGTGCCTGACAGAGAGGTACTGGATCTTTACCCATCGCATTTGTGATTAGGGATGCGTGTCCACACACTCGCACACACACACACACACATTAAAGTGTATTAAATCTTCTCGAGGCATGTTGTTGTCACATTGCTCCAAGAACAGCGTTTAAATACCAACTCCCTTGATTCCCTCAGAGATTTGAAAATGACTCCCTTATATTTGATAATGGACCTGTACTTAGAAGTTCTTTTGTACCCTGAGCATCTCAGGCGATACCATTAATGCTGCATAAAACACCACAAAATACCAGGAGATCAGACCAAGTAGCAATTACCGAAAACATTTTTCTGATATCTCCCCAGATTTTCCTTTGGGGAGTGCTAACTCAGTAAGTGTTCACTATACATAAACAAAGCATAAGCTATAACTCTGCAAAGAACTTACAATCTTTTCTAAAGTGTTTTGCTTTGTTTGATAAAATGGTCTTTGGGGGAAACTCTAATGGACAAAAGCTAAAGATCCAGAGAAAGGAAACCTGATCCATTTGAAAGTGAATAGGGGGCTGCAGAGCGAAGTAAAAAAATATGCTGGTGCTTACTCAAAAAGTGCTGACTTCCTCGGGTAGGTCATCTTAGAGGTCCACCTTACACCACATAATAGTGTAATTAAAAAGCGCTGATGTTGTGTACCAGGAAGAAGCTGCCCTCTTCAACCCGTGTGGAAGCAGCAGTCTAACTTCGGCGGGAGGCATGCGTTGAATCTGGGGCATGGCAATTTTATCAATAGCCTGGGATACAATCGAACCTCATTAACGCGGACCCCACTAATTCTGAATTTACAGAAATTCAGATATGACTTAAGAATGGATTCTCGCTGAGCCAACAAACCAACCAAAAACCCCCAGATAAGTTCTTCTTTTGTGAGTATCAGGGTCTTATTCACAAGACCTACAGCAGAGTCCAACTCTGTAGTGGGTGCATCAACAAAGCTTGCTGTTCAGAGTGCGGCTCCAGCGCTGGAAGCCTCCTTTCCCACAGGAACGTATTGCTCTGCGAAGTGGGACTGTTAGGAAAGCAGACTTATTTCCAGCACAAAAATAGGTGTTGTTGCAAGAATAGCATCCGATACACCACAAGGTAAATATGGTGTTTGCGTTTTTTGAGGGACAGGAGTGGAGGGGCAATGGTAGAGGGTGAGAGAGAGAGAGAGAGAGAGAGAGAGAGAGAGAACCTTCTTAGGACCTCTGTTCATCTCACGACCCCGAGATCATGACCTGAGCCGAAATCAAGAGTCAGGACAATTAACTGACTGAGCCACCCAGGTGCCCCTAATCTTTAGATGCTGGGATTAGGGATAATATTAGGGGCCACTCTTTCTTTCTTTTTCTTTCTTTCTTTCTTTCTTTCTTTCTTTCTTTCTTTCTTTCTTTCTTTCTTTCTTTCTTTCTTTCTTTCTTTCTCTTTCTTTCTTTCTTTCTTTCTTTCTTTCTTTCTTTCTTTCTTTCTTTCTTTCTTTCTTCTTTCTTTCTTTCTTTCTTTCTTTCTTCTTTCATTTATTTATATTTTTTATAGCAAGTAGCACTCTATAATGTGTAAAATTATCAGAAAGAATTCTGAGGAGCTGCAAAATCGTGGACATTGTACAAAAATTACTCATTAGTGTTGTGGGTCCCTCCTGCCTCAGTTCAATAAACATATGTCCATTTCATCTATGTTTATAATAAAAAATACTTTTTTTTAAAGAGAAAATACATTTCTTTATTCACTTTTGAAATATATCATAAACAGGGCAGCCCGGGTGGCTCAGCGGTTTAGCACCACTTTCAACCCAGGGCGTGATCCTGGAGACCGGAGATGGAGTCCCATGTCGGGCTCCCTGTATGGAGCCTGCTTCCCCCTCTGCCTCTCTCTTTCTCTCTGTGTCTCTCATGAATAAATAAATAAAAAATCTTTAAATATATATATGTATATATGCATACATATATGTATATATCTCATAAACACATTTGTTAAATTTGCCTTTCCATTATAAAAGATGGCCAAGGGGATATGATCTGGCTTGACATGTTGATAATCTTTGGGATCAAAGTGAGTAAACTGTAAAAACAACATTAACTTTCCCCAGCAAAGTGATTAGCAGATTTTCTCTTTCAGGATACTACATTGTTACCCCCTAGTTACCGTTATCATTGATCCCCTTACCCTCCTGCCGACTAGAAATCTAAGTATTTCCCATTTATTTTCCTATCTGAGCGATCTGTAAGGGCAAACTGAGAACCGCTTCCCTCAGCTCTACCCCACAACAGCTGCAGAGCTTTTCCATCTGGATTCTCTGCATTGGATCCAGTGGAGCTGAACGATAGAGCACTTTATTTGCTGGGAATGTAAATGTCCATTAGTGATCTCAGTAAGAACAGGGTGCAAGTAATATGCTGTGTATCTAATACACGGGCCATTAAAATGGAGAGCTGATTTCTCCTTCTTCCTCCCCATCTTCCCATCTTTTGTAATAGCTTCTATGAACATGGTAGGTTTATACCTGAGTTATTGTACCTATAGCACGGCCCCTTGCCACGTGATCTATGGACTGGAGTTGATACACACACTGTTTGTTGCTGGTGTACAAATGAAAGGTGTCTAGAAACTTTTATTGCAATTTGCCATCACTGTGACATCCCATAGTCAACAGACAGGTGTCATGACGCTGCTTATGATTGGTTTTAGTGTCATTGGTTGTATGTGGTAGATTGTGTATACCGTGAGCTGCCTGTTAGTATCAGTGCAATGCATTAGGGAAAAAAAAGTTTCAGTCCTCCAGCCCCTTTCTAGTTGTATGTTTTTTTCACGTACTCATTTTTTTGTCTAATGACACCCATTGTCTTGATAAAGTCCCGTGTTAAAACACCTCTCAGAGTGCTATAATAAATAGCTATAAAAATCTAGTGAACATTAAGTAAGTCTACTTCTGACCTCTCCTTATGGGTAGCCATGAGGCATGTAGCTGTTTACATTAATTAAAATTAAATACATCAAAAATTTACTTCTAGGGGTGGCTGAGTGGCTCAATGGCTTCAGAGTCTGACTTTGGTTCAGGTTATGATCCCAGGATCCAGGGATCAATCCAGCATCAAGCCCCACACCATGGCCACATCGGGGTCTCTGGTCAGTGAAGAATCTGCTTCCCCTTTTCCCTCTGCTCCTCCCCCAGCTCACACGTGCACTTTCTCTCTCTGTTTATCTGTCTCAAATGAATAAATAAAATTAAAAAAAAACAAAAACTTAGTTCTTTAGTCACACTGGCTACATTGCAAGGGGTCAATAGCCAAATGTGGTTAGTGACTGCCAGACTTTGGACAGATTCCTCATGTTGGACACCTGGATATAGAATATTTCTATCATTGTAGAAAGTTCTATTGGGGCAGCTCTGTTCTGGTTGCTTCTGACCAAAGTGACCAAAGCCAGTAAACTGTGTCCTTTGTATGATGTAGTGTTTTTTTTTTCAGGCTTGTTGCATTCTGATATGCCAAGGATATGATATGCCGAGGATACTTGTGTCTAAACCTGTTGTCCTGTCAAAAATATTAATGGCGATGCTTTCAGTCTCAAAATTTTCCCAATTTTGTCAATAAACTATGCCCATCTCAACTGCCTCATTGTACATTAGACATGATATTCATTTCCTTCCTTTCAGACTGTTAATATGTGGCATCTTATTTTACTCTCTTAGGTTTCTCTCCACTCGTGTAAAATGAGGGTAGTAGCAGCTACCTCTTTGGGCTCTATCTTGTACTGCTTTTTTTCCTCCTACTTCCTGCAATGATTCATGTCTGAAAGAGATTCCTGAAAGGTGGAGCTTTTGCATGCTAGCGCTTTCTAGAGTATTTTTAAAATATATTATTATGGTACGTGTTATGTTACATATTACTACATAATAGATAAATTATCTCTGATATGATTATACCTATAATTTGATTATGTAATAAGCATCAGAAAGCATATACCTCCTGAGGAAAGATTCAAGGAACATATTCTACCCCTCCCTGTTCTGTGCAATGAGGGGTGCACATTCACCTCATCATCAGTCCATCAGGGGTTCTCTCCCGGTAGTTTGGCTTCTGAGTGAGTGGTAGACACTAATTAGAAAATGTGTCTTCCAACGGAAATGACAGCGCATTGTTCACTTTGTTCCTGCTGCCTGGGCCTTCTCATTTTTCAAATCCTTTCCTCAAACCCCCCAGTAATGCTGTGAGCTTCTTGTGTCCCTCCTTTAAATTTTATTTTTGCCTTAAAGTAGACAGCCTCTCTTTCTATTATTCGCACCCAAGACCCTAAAGAGTACAACAACCTTGAAGAGAACTTTTAGTGCTACTATCTGCACTGAGCAACTGTACACATTTTTACTGCAATTTGCTCAATGCTGAGGCTCCCAGCGACATCACGCTAACTCCACGCCAGATGTACATAATAACATCTACGTAATCATATGTTCCTCCACAAATTAAGATTGTAAGGTTAAGATTAGAGAGTTCCCTCCTTCAGAAGATTCCTCTTCGGATATTATCACAGTTTCTCCAGATGTTTATTAAACATACATTCCCTTTATAATCTGCTTCCAACTGCAAGCCAGCTTCTGTCTTTGCTGAGGCTCAGCTGTATTATTATGTGGGTCACAGCCAACTCTCCACATTGCCACTATCTAATTATTGTTTATGGTTTTACTTTGGATCCTGTACTTCAATTACCTACTCTATATTGAACAAACATACTAAATTTCCCTCTATTTATTATATCTTCCATAAATTGTATCGCCCATCTAGGATAATGGGTATTGCTTGCACATTTGTAACATTTCAAATAGCCTAAATTTCTTGATAGCTTAAGTGTAGGGTGTGCAACTGTGGGGTTTGAATACTGCATATTGGAAAAATGATAGACTTCTTGAGTTCTCCTAGCTGCGTGTTTTTATATTAAAGTTAATTTCCTCCTTGGTAGAGACTGCCACACAGCCATGACTGTATCATTGAAACGTCTATGAAATAAAGGCATACTATCCTCTCAACTTAAAACTCTTAAACATTTCCATTTTACAGAAAAATAAAACCACAGAAGAAGCTAAATTTGCAAAGAGAAATTCCATTAGCATCTGGAGGGCCGTTTCTTTGTTTGAAGGGACAGCGAAACACGGTTATGAAGATTCAGAGCATGGCATCCTCCTCCCGATTCTTGGGATTGTAAAGGCAGATCTGTAACCGCCAGGAAGTCCCTGTGCTGCCTATTATAAACCGTAATCAGTTGGAACTGATTGCTCAACTCTGGTCATTTTCATCTACAAACAAATTCACAAGTTTTCCAGACAAATATGGATGGGCTGGTAAATTTAAATTTCAAATGAAAAAATATCTTCCTGTAATGAGTTCACATACCTTTTATTTAGACTTCCAAATGCCAGCATAATGTGATTAGTTTTGATGTTGTTTCTTTCCACCACTTATGAGAAATCACATCATCAATCATATTATCAAAATTAGATGTGGAGAAGACCTAGCATGTCACCAGGACCCTCCCCTGTGCCTGTATAGACTTGTTTTAGCCAGTGTCTGTACTTTTTAATATTTTCTTCAATCTAATATTAAACTTCCCTTGTGATCAAGCATCTACCATTTCCATTGTAATGACATAAAAATAAAAAATGAGAGTTTGTTTTCTTAAGAGGGTGTATCTGTGTTTATCTTCTCGGGCTTTTCAATAAAGAAAGCTCATGGCAAACATCTAAGAAATAAAGATAAATCCAATATCTTGTGATCAATAATTTCAATTATGGACATTTGCATAGAATTTCACATATGTTACCCATTATAGTAGCGAATGATACACATTACAGTAATTATTGTTATATCAGCAAATATTATTCTTTTAACAAAAATTTATTGGGTGCCCTTGTGAGCCTCCAATTTGCAATGTATATGTTATATGTGTGTACCATTTATCATATATACTATACTTTTAAAATCAGCTTATTGAGAGTTTATTGAGCAGCTAACTTGGTACGGTATACATATGCAATGCTTTTATTTTCCTTCGATCTCTGTCTTCAAACTTATTCTGTCAAATTGTCTTCTCATGTCCTTCAATGAAAATTTGTATACATTTTGAATATTAGAATCTCAGCCCATATTACAATTCTAAACTGCAGTTTAGGAGTGCAAATATTAGAGCCAGACTCTATTAATTTCAATCCAAGAGCCCCATCTATTAGCTCTGGTTTCTTGGGTTAGTCACTCACACTCAAATGAGCTCCATTTTCTCAGCAGTGAAATGGAGATAGGAAAATAGGTTACATCATATGGCTCTTGTGATTTTCTATACATGAAGAACCTGGAATGTTGCCTGGTATAGAATGAAAGAGATAGAAGTGCTAGCTATCATTATAATAATTATTATTTTCATTATTATCATTCATCATTTCCCTCAGCACACAGTTAACCTGTGGCTTAAAGAGATCTGAGGTTGAAAAGGGCCTTCGTTTTCATTTTTCATCCTATTCTAGTATCTGTTCCCTTTTAAAGCTTCTTGTGTGAAGGATGGGAAGGGAAATAGGTGAGGAAGACATCATTTTTTTCAAGCTTGTTAGTTGTGGGGAGGCATCCCTAATCTAACTCTGGCTTGGTCTGTTCTGTTCGTTGTTGGTATCTCTGCCAGCAGATTGGCTTCCACATGGTTAGTTCATGTAGCTTTGTTGAGGCAGTGATCAGCCTTAATTTAGCATTCTCTACTACAGTTAACCCATTTAGAGAGAGCAGTCATGCTTCTCTTCAGCTCTTACTAGTGATCCATGCCTCCAACATGCTCTCAGTTTTTAAGACTTGGCCAGCATAAGGTACCTCAAAGCGCTTGGGCTCTCTGGAATCAGGAATAACTGGTTTCCTTATCAATGTCCTTTAAGGGTTGCAGGAAACTGGGATGAGGTGGGAAGTTGCTCCATCTTTTCCCTAAGCAGACGATATTGTGATCCCTTTTTGTCCTGTTGTTGTCAGAAGCAAGTCTCTCATATTCAGCAATCTCCTGACAATACCTGGACCCCAGGCTCTATGTTCTTATAAACTCCTAGTCTTCAGAAAATGCAAGTCATTCTCTCCAACAACTCTTACTTTCACTTTCATTGCTTCTGTGGTTTCTCAGTCATTTAGCAGGAAATGGAGATGCAAGTCTTTCCTCCTTTAGGACAACACTAGTCTCTAGGAAGAGTGCTTCTAACATTGTGACAGTTTCACAAAGGAGTGGAGGAGCACCTCCTTTCTAACCATAAACACTACAGTCTCTAGGATGCCAGTCATTCTCAGCTAACTTTGTCTTCTTGGTCTTAGTTTCTAAGACCCAGAAAGCTGTTAGTGGAACATTCCTTTTGGGCACCTGAAAGTAGGGCCAGTTCTTTACCCCAAAATATGACTCAGTAGATGATGTCAGGACACAATTACTACAAGTTCTCTTTTTACATGTAGGCAACACAGTACCAATTTGTCTTCAACTTTGGGCCTCAAGCACTAAATCCAGGGCAAAAAGAAAAGCCCAGGGACGACTGGGTGGCTCAGTGGTTGAGTATCTGCCTTTGGCTCAGGGCATGATCCTGCAGTTCTGGGATCGAGTCCCACGTCAGGCTCCCTACATGGAGCCTGCTTCTCTCTCTGCTTATGTCTCTGCTTCTCTCTCTGTGTGTATCTCTCATGAATAAATAAATAGAAATCTTTAAAAAAAGGTCCCACTCAGTTTTGTGTTATATATTTGATGTGTCATATAAATTTTAGTATGTAAACATTAAGCTATGTCATATATTTTTACAGATTGATATCAACATTTTAAAGACTATTAGGTGGCTGACATTGTGGTGGACTCTAAATATGTTCCATATTTAATCATCAAAATAAATTGTAAGTTAATTATTATTCCTTTTTTATACAGAAAAGAGAGCTGCAACTCCAGAGGTTTAGTGCTTGTTCTCAATCACATAATCGATAAGTGATAGAACAAAGGCTTTAACCCAGAGTTCCCTGTTCCAAAGTTCAGATGTGTAAAGCACTTCTGCATGCCTGTAGGAAGTTAACAAGAACCATATATGGTGATAAATTAAAGAAATTCTATAGTTAATGCCCCATAACTGATATTTGTATTTTGAAATTTGCATAAAGGAATCAAGTCAATAGATCAAATCCAGGTACTTGGTTCTGCTCAGTTTCTCAGTGGCCTTTAATAAGCTCGTTGGCAGCAGCCTCATAGGTCTTGAAAATTGAAGATAAAGTACCTGCATTCTCAGATGCCATAATCATTATAAAAACCAACATAAGACATGATCCCTCCCTTCTCAGAACAGGAAGTAGGAAGGTCTCTTCTTCTTAATCAACCATATCAAATCAGCTGTACTGGGAGAGGCAAAGAGGGGGAAATGTTCCATTTGGCAAGATGGAAACACTATCAGGAAATTCATTGAGGATGAGGGAGTGAAGGGGATTTTTTTCTCATTGTTAGAGAATGTGCCACTTTTATAAACAAACACATATGTACTTATAGCCAATGTATATGTCACATGTTATGGTTTAGGAATGTGATAAGACAAAAAAATGGAGATCCAAAGCTTTGCAAACCAGATGATTTTCAATAAATCATATTAACACAGATAAATTCATGAGTAAATTGTAGGTAAGCAATAAAGCAGCAAATAATCTTGTGTATGTAATGGAATGCTCAAAGAGAGGACAGCGAACCCTAGCTGAGGACCAAATACTTGTTTGCAGGCTCTTGTCAAGGTAAGAGTTAATTTCATTTCTCATGGGCCCACCTGCTGGAAATGCTGGCATGTTGTCAGTGTGCAATCGTGTGCCCGATTAGGCATGCAATTGCCAGCTTTGCCCAGTTGCAGTGCAGGTGCATCTTCTTGAAAACAGAGCATTTAAGCAGTTTACTCACATCACAGTGATGGAATTTAGTAGAATGAATGAAGAGGGTAGGGGAGGCTATCTGAAGGCCAGGTTTTTAAAATGTAAGGATTAGAAATAGTGTACATTGCACACCTAGTGTATTGTAGTTCCTCAAAAAGTGACGGCTATATTACCATCTCATGAATTGTTCTACTTAAGCTTATAAACCTAGGTGACATAAACATATATTCTCATTTTAAAAGAAACAATTATAAAAGTCCCCATTACTGTCCTCTTGGATAATCTAGAAGTAAACCACAGGGTAAACCACCCTCTCAAAGAGGCACTGCTTTTTTCATTTGATGGGTTAGAAAATTAAATAGGGGTCTGTCTCAGTTGGTTTGAGTTGCTGTAACAAATTGCCACAGAATGGGTAGCTTATAAACAATGCAAATGTATTTCTCACAGTTCTGGAGACTATAAGTTTTAGATCAGGGTGCTAGTGTGCTCAGGTACTGGTGAAGGCTCTCTCTGGATTGTGGACTGCTAACTTCTCACTCTGTCCTCCTATGATGGAAGGCATGAGGGGGATATTGTGGGGTCTCGTTTATTAATTTGTAATTTTATTATTTATTCACTTATTTAAATTTTAGTTAACATACAATGCGATATTGATTTCAGGAGTAGAATTCAGTGATTCATCAGGTACATACCACACCCAGTGCTCATCACAAGTGCCTTCCTTAATCCCCATCACCCATCTAGCCCATCCCCCACCCACCTCCTTCCATCAGTCCTCAGTTTGTTGTCTATCAGTAAGAGTCTCTTATGGTTTGTTTCCCTCTCCTCTTTTTCTTTGCCCCTTCCTCCTATGTTCATCAGTTTCCTTTCTTAAATTCCACCTGTGAGTGAGATCATCGGGGATTTGTCTTTCTCTGACTGACTTATTTCACTTAGCAAAATCCACTCCAGCTCCATCTGGGGTCTCTTTTGTAAGAAAACTAATCTCTTTCAGTGGCTCCCAATATGTGTAGAATTAATAGTTAGGGTGATGTACAAAACTCTTCATCCTCTGGCCTATCCAACCTCCTAAAATATTCCCTATACGTCTTTTATGCCACATTCATAACCCTCTGTATTTCTCACCTGGTGTCTCTGTGGCAGAGTAACTGGCTGTCCACTTAAGTTCATATTCCTTCTTCTATAGTATACAGTTATCGCTAGGGTGTAGCTTTTCAGGTACGATCTACATCTTCAGTCCATTTGCATCGAGTTTCTACCCACGGAACAAAGGATGAAGTGACTGGTATCACTCTCAGCTAAGGCTGTTAGAAGCAAATGTGTGTTCTCCAAGCTCTTTTCCTTCTACTTGCTGGATGCAGAGTTTTTGAAGTCCTAGGAGATGTTAAAGTCACCAGTTGGAAAGGACCCTTCATTCTAGAAACATCAGTTAAGGATAGTTGATTCCTGACCAGGAACAGCCACTGTGGACTGTTGTGTAGTGAGAAATTAATTTCTATTTCATTAAGCTATTGAACATTTAGGAGGTATATTTAGTTATAATAGCTGGTATTATCAAACTGATATATCATCCCAGCCATCCAATCTATCTAGCACGTTCTTCCCACTACGGGTATCTATTGTTCAAAGATGAGCTTAAATGCAACCTCCTTCATAGCTCCTCCTGAACCCCTCAGTCATAGTTAATATCTTCCTCCATTGCATTTCCCTTGCTGTTTGTCTTATGTTATAATTAATCCTGTCCATGGAAGTATTCACCACTAAATTATGAGCTTCTGTGGGCAGGAACTCTATCTTAATCACTTTGTACTCTCCAGAGTGTCAAGCACAGTATCTCACAAACAGTAGGTGCTCAATAAATGTCTGTTACATTAAATCGAATGAAATCGAATTCATATATCTGAATGATTAATATGTTTCTTTCATTCAAGATCTTAGGGCTGGTATGAAAAAAAAATCTATTACTTCAGTCTGACTCTTTAACTTGGCAGATTAGAGTGGAATAAAAATGTGTCCTGGATAAAATGAAAATGCATTGTTTTACATAGATATAGCAATTTTGAGAAATACATTGATTTAATGTACTTAGGCCAGTGAAAAATCTGTTGGTTTAAGCTAACTGCCATTAGTTTCAATTAAAATGTATCGATTTGGGTAAATGTTGGTTAGGATAAATGTTGCCTGACTGTGGAAAAAAAAAAAAAGAAAAACGTTTGCTTAAGTTTGCCTTGGAGCACAGTCAGAGAGAGAGAGGTGGGGTAGTGGTTGGGGGAGCGCAAAAGTGCGCGTTTAAGGCAACCACGCAGATTTTTCTCCCTGTGCATGCTCCACTGGAAGACGCCAAAAGGGAGCACCAATTAGTGGGTCACTGGCCTTTGAGTTTATATTAACTACACTCCGTATGTGAGTAAAGTAGCATTGAAACTAAAGTTTGCTTAAATTAAAATGCTTCTATGGAAGGCCCAAGCAGGTCAGTTCCATTAATTCATTTAAAAAGTGAAGTAATTCAGTTATCTCATTTCATGGTGAAAGAACAGCTGGGTTTAGTTTGGGGATGACATTTTTTTTTCCTTTTTGACAAATGGTTTCGATGCTTTGATTAGGTTAAATATTATGGCAAAGCCATTTTTTTCCTTATGTGGTCATAAACCATTGAATATTGACAATTTCATATAGTTCAGTTCAGTGGATACTGCCTAAGGGTCATTAGAGAAAGAAATAGATTGTACTTTGTTTTCATTGATATTTTAAATTATAATTATTTGTTTCTCTTTCTGATCTTTGAGGACAGGCACTACACGCATACACGGAAGCACACAATACATGCACAGATACTCACAAATGTACACTCCGTGTATGTATGTATTTATCTACATATCTCTCACCATCATCTTGTCTCTTTGTTTACAATCCCAAGGAGGTAAAAACCCAAGACGTACAGCTACTCTGTAAATATTTGAGAGAGGGCAGAAATATAGTCCTGAAGATATTAGGTGGTAGTGGATAAGTCAGAACAAAGGGAACAAAAAGTAATGGAGAATTTCTATTAATGAATTTACTTAACCATTTAAGTGGTTTTCATTGGAGAAATGAATATTTTTTCTTTCTACATGTTTCTAATGACTGGAAGGGAGCAGATGTCTTGGTAGTGAATATTGTATAAAAACATACGTAAATTAAGGAAGTGCATAACAAGGAAGTCTCATTGTTAAGGACGCAGAGAAGATGCCAATAGAAATTGGGGAAAGTGATGAAGAAATTTGGGTAATGGAGAGGTAAGAAGTGAGAGGGTAGTAATTGCAAGAACCTATATGTGGAGTATCAGGAAAGGCAAAGATCATTCAGAAGGAGGAGGCAGTAAACACTCAAAGCATGTGAAATAAAATAGCTGCAAATTAGCGTGAAGATATTTCAAAATACAAATTGGAAAAGAAAAAAAATAAAGTCAAAATGTGTCAAAAAAAAAAAAAGAGAGAGAGAGAGGAAGGCCCATCATAAGAGACTCTCTTAACTATAGAGAACAAACAGGGTTTCTGGAGTGGAGGTAGACGGTGATGGGATAAACTGGTGAGAGGGATTAAGGAAGGCACTTGCTGTGATGAGCACAGGGTATTATGGGTAAGTGATGAATCACTAAATTTTACTCCTGAAACCAAAATAAAATAAAATAGAATAAAAAATAAAATACTGGAGACTAAAAAAGTGTGTCAGCAAATTCCAGTTCTTACCTTCTTCTCCTGTTTCTGGAATGGGATACAGTTATTGTTTTAGTTTGCTTATTTGTTATTGTTTTGTTTAATTCCAGAGGCTATTTTACTTTCAAATCTTTCAAACCTAGAGAAAAGGTATTATCTCAGCTGATTAGAAATGTCAAAATGGTTCATTGGGCCTAATGTTTAGCTCCATTGTTATTAAACAGTGACATCTCTCTCTTTTCTGAACTCTGATAAGACTCAGGTTGCAGTATTTTAAGTTCTGACCACATGTTCCTCATTAAAAATAATTATACAGTGGAGTAGAAATCAGGAGAACTGATTTTATCATGAGTTCTGTTGTTAATTCCTGGGAAATGTTAACAAGCCCCTTAAACTCTCTGAGACTTATGATCTATGAAATAGAGATATGGGAATAACTCTTTTGTTGTTTGGCTAATTGTTTGGCTATTGTAAAAATAAAATAAAATAGTGTTACATGTTATACCACAAAAAGAAAAGTCATCATTGAAAGCCTACAATGAACAAGTGATATGCAGGGCAATTTCACATACTTTATCTTGTTTTTAGCACAATGGTAGTCATGTGATACAGATATTAACTTCACATTTAAAGAAATGAGGCTTACCAGCCAGAAGTTAAGCAATTTGTCCAAATGTAGGAATGGCACTTAGCAACTATTTTATGAATCAATTGATGAATTAGTCTTTAGCCCTCTCCTTTGGTATTCCTTATATTTAATTATTTACATAAAGTAGAACCTTGCCAATATAACATAGTGTGGGGGGGGGGCAGGGAGGGATCTAAGCTAAATAGGAAAAAACCTGAATTATGAAATATTTGATAAATATAAATTCACCCAAAATTTCTTACAACTTGAGAGTTCTGCTTATTTGATCAATGTTGTGGTATATATTGTCATAGAAAGTGATATCAAAAGGAGCTTTTATTATAATTTTTACCATTATCTAAGAATGTCTGACATTCATTTATTCATTTATTTAGTCAACCAACAAATATTTAAAGGGAACTGTGCTAGGTAGTGGGAATTCAGTGAAGAAAAAAACAAGATAGCCCAGGACTTCAGAGGGTTTCTAGAATAGTGAAGAGATGGATAGTAAGTAGTCAAATCATTAGAAAAAAATTGTGAACTTGCCATGTAGTAAGCATTGATCCTGCAGTCTATAAAAGGAGGATTTGCCTCGGTGAAAAAGAAAAGGAAGAAAGAACTTGAACTGAAATATAGGAAGTGATAAGTGAAGAGAAGTATGTCCAGAGCAAAGGGAGAACCATGGAGAAAAGTCTCTGGCAGAAGCGAGAAAGCTGGAATGGTGAAAATAAAGACAATTCTGCTGTAGTGGTTGGTGGTCAATGTTGAATGCCTGTTTCTTTCTCGGAGGAGCACAGAACCAATCAAGAGAGGTGGAGGTGGCAGGTAAATGGAGACTGGAATGAGCAAGGGTAGACAACACGCTAGTGGTGTTACTCAAAGCAGAGGACTCTTCACAAGGAAAAGGCAGCATAGGGGTTAAGTAATCCTCTCTCCCAAAAGATAGACAGAGTGTTTTCAGGTAGAGGATGTAGGCAGGACTAGACGACGACAAAGTTGATTTTGTCGGTGACTTTAAATAACTCTATCTTTATCTTAGGAGTAATAAGAAGTGAATAAAGGATTTAAGAGGTATAGGTTGGGAATGACATTCTGAAAAGCAATTTCTAGCCACTGTGAGACAAAAGGATTGGAAAGGAGAGTAGTTGGGAGATTACTGTGGAAATATAGGCAAAAAGATAATAGTTGGACTAGGGGGCGATGATGGTAGTGGAGAAGAGGAGACCTACACAGGCATGAGAACTCTTTAGTACGTAAAACAGACAGGATTTGTTAAAGGGGATCTGTTTGGGGAGTAGTGGGGATGTCAACAATGATTTCTGTCATAAAGAATGATAGATCGTGGTTTAATTTAACAAATTGAAAAAACTGAGAGAACCAGGTTTGGAGAGGGAAGATTACAAGCTAGTGCTTGAGCCTATTGAACAATAGATGCCTTTGAAGTTGGCCAATGACTTGCCTCCATATTAATATTTCAAAATTAATTCCTATGCTAGATTTATCTAAACCATATTATTTATACCACATAATTACATGGAAACTTTTTTTTTTCAAAGATCTACCTGTCAAGTAATCATTTAAAATTTCATAATAGTGGAATATAAATCAATGCAGCTTTAGTGTGCTTGTGACTCTCTTAAACTGCTGCTCTATTCAGTGATTATTTTAGACTTCTGAAAGTTGATTTTTTTTCCTTTCTTATGTGTTGTGTTTTTGTGATGTAATCGTGAGGGCTTCTGAACAGCTTTTATGGAAACTCCATTGTAAATAGTGTACTGGGATTTGATGGCAATCTTTCTTGAATCTAAACAGAAGTGACTTTTTTTATGCTATCACGCATGTGAAGATTAATAAGCAATATCATAAAGATTTCTCAAAGGCAGGAAATCATGTGCAAGCAACTTTTTAAACAAAACGGGTTTGAAATGATTTGCATAGGACCACTGAGTTTAGAAAGAGCCATGATTTCACCTGGCTCACCTTGCCTTCCAGTAAGACCACAAGAAAAACAGCTCATTGAAAAGAATGTGCCCTGTGTTTAAATAAAGCTTAGAAGAAAATTTCTTTACTCATTTTCTTAGGTTTTCCCCAAAATGTAGCTACTATTTACCACCCCAAAAGTTCTTCTTTACTTCATACCTAAAATCTATCTGCTGGTGGTAAAATTCTTCTCTTCCTTCTTCCATTTACTTTGTTTTCCCTGAATGAGTGGTTTTATAGATGCCACTAAGTTCAAATCTACCGACTACTTAAGGCAAATACGCAAGGCTAAACAATATTGCATTTTAAGTGGAATCTAAAGAAAATCTTCTACTCACAGGTAATAGCCTAAAATATTTTCACAGATTTTTTTGAATATTCAAGTGCAAATAAACATCATAACTTCTAAAGTGGCTTATGGAACTCATACATAGATAACTCTCAATTATACCTAATGGAGGAAAGTCTGCAAGGAGATATGAAACCTCCAACTAGTAATTTCAAATGTCTTCACTAAAATTTTATGAGGGCAATAGCTGAACTGATTTTCACAACTGTTCTTTTCTTTAGCCTCTGCCCTTCTGGTTAAGGAGCTTCTAACAATCAAATTGACATGGTTAAAAGAGGGAAAGTGAGAGAAGACACAGGCAGCCTATAGCAGGTATTCAACCCACAAATTGAATTATAGACAAAAATCAATCTTCAGATCTCTTTACAAAGTACTTAAAATGCAATTTTGTATTTTTGTGTTAATACAAGACGTATTACCAAATATTTCTCTATCACAGACTTTACTGTAAGCGCGGATCTTATTGGACCTAGTAATTCTCATCCGGTAATGTGAAACCTAAAAAAAAATAAAGACATAAAAATAATTCTACATGAGTTCATATGGTACTTCCTCATGAAATCTTCCAGGACTAAAAAATCATGGTATCTCTATTATTCCATTGGGATAGACACGTTCTGTTGGTAAAACACTTTAGCTTTATTTTTGTTTTGGCAAAACAAGAACAGCAAACAAAAACAAGGTGTGAGTACAAGATTACTCAGGATCAAATGAATCCGGTTGTTATTTCAAGTGCTAAAATAAATGATCTGCAGTTGCATGGAGACTATATATGGCTGCATGGACCAAAAGATTTGGGCTGTCAGAAAAGATACACTATAAATTTGTACTGAAAGCCATTGCCATGACAATTTTAATGGAACAGTACTGTTTTACTCTACTGATACTGATTAATGTGCATCATATATCACCTTTGAGTTCCATCAAAATTTGAAACCCATGAAATCTAAGATTTCAAGCTTTCACAACACAGAATCATGATATCTTAGAAGCAGAGAAGACCAGTCTCTTTCCTTGTGCTCTTAAGATTGTTTCAGTTTGGACAATGATTTATTTGGTCACTCCAGCTAATCAGGGACTATGGTGTGACCTATTCCCTAATGGAGGTGATAAAAGGGTCATGACTACAAGTAGCAGGAACAATTTAAGGGCAGAAGGCACACAGCAGGCCATATCATCCAGATATGCTACTTAGAGGAATAGTTTCTGGAAGCTGTCTCCAATGATTCACATGTGTTAGAAACAGCTGAACAAATTACTATCCCATTTATGTCATTAAGAGTCATCACTATCAGAAATGCAACTAGAATGAACAAACAGTCTAAGACTGGAGATTCCTTAATAACTACAGCTCTTTGTGAGTTTCCAGCTTGGACAAGTTACCATATGGAAAGTGTGTTATCCATGCTGCATAACAAATGACCAAAACCAAGGCATTACCTTGCAGTTTCTGCAGGTCAGGAGTCCAGGCACGGTTAGCTGGGGTTTCTGCTTCAGGGTTTTAACTGGGCTATAACCAAAGTGCCTACAGATTGCCTTCTTATCTGAAGGCTCAATCATAGAAGGATTCAGTTCCAAGTTCATCCAGATTATTGGCAGAATTCATTTCCTCGCACTGTAGAATGTGAACTTTCTGGTTTAGTTTTTGTTTTTGTTTTGTTTCGTTTGTTGCATATTGACGGGAGGCCACTATCTCCAAGAGACTGTCCACAGTTCTCTGCCGTGTGGTCTGCCCTGTAGGCAGTTTACAACATGACAGCTTGATTCTTCAGGGCCAGCAGGGAGGCAAGAGCTCGTTGGCTAACAAGATGAAGTGTTATATTATGTAAACATAATATAGGAGTGACATGTCAACATCTTTGTCATATTTTACTGTTAAGGCAAGTCACAGGTGCCACTCACGCTCAAGGGAAGAGATTACATAAAGACATGAATTCCAGAAGATGGGAAATCATGGGGCCACCATAGAATCAGTCTTCCTCCACATGCCACAAGATTATTTTAACAGGGCATTAGAAATTATTAAATTTTGACTTATATTTTCTAGAAAAGCATAACACTCTTCCAGAAAGAAAGCTAACTGGAGTGAAGTCTTGAGTTATCTATTATAAATTTAATTTTAATCAGAAGCTTAGTTTCTCAAGTGATCTATCTACCATCTACCTTTAGTTTTTCTTTTTTTTTTTTTTTTTTTTTTTTTTTTTTTTTTTTTTTAAATTTTTTATTTATTTATGATAGTCACAGAGAGAGAGAGAGGCAGAGACACAGGCAGAGGGAGAAGCAGGCTCCATGCACCGGGAGCCTGATGTGGGATTCGATCCTGGGTCTCCAGGATCGCACCCTGGGCCAAAGGCAGGCGCCAAACCGCTGCGCCACCCAGGGATCCCCTACCTTTAGTTTTTCATACTTAGTTCCATGCATAGTCTTCTAGAATGCCTTCTCTGTATCTTACTTCTATTAGACCATTCTCAGGTTGCATAAAATTAAGCTTTCCTTAATTACCCTAGTTCACAGGGATTTCCCTCTCCTCTTCAAGTCAGATATGTATCAGTTTGAATTTTGACTTTATCACTTATTAGATTTTATGAGCTAGGGCAGGGTATTTAACCTTCCTGAGTATTAGCCTCTTTATTGTTGATGTGAGAATAGTAGTATTTGCTTCACTTCTTTATTGAAAAATTGAAATGTAATTATATACAAATAGCCTGGCTCACAGAACATCCTACTCAAACGTTGTTTCTTTTATTCTGCTACTTTTCTTGCCTTTTTTTACTCTTTATGTCATTCTTTTGACACCCAATATATATTCGTCTACATAGTTCATTTCGTTATGTGTATGAGTACATATATCTGGGAGATAAATGTGAGTAATGATTACACATTGCAATCTGTTGAGTGGGAACCTGAAGTTGGTTTTCCAAGTGTGGTGATGGATGTATAATGATCCATCTGTATTCTCTTTCCCAATCTCTGGAATAAATTGCAGTACATCAGTGAGATGACCAGTCAGATTATGTTTATCCAATATTTGATTATTTTATTATAGAATTAATTTATAGTGCCTATCCTTATTATCCTGAGCTGTTATAATCTAATCCCTGGGCCTCTTTTCTTGTTTTTTTTTTTTTTTTTTTTTTTTTCTTATACTTCCTAATTGCCTTTTGGAGCTCTCCAGGGAGGAAAATATTCAGAGTCCTCGCTCATAGTTTTAGGGAGCAGATAGCTTTTTTATGATACCTGCCAGAAAATTTTAATTATGAAAATTCCTCATTTTATAATTTCAGTGAGAAAATACACACACACACACACACACACACACACACACATATTTTAAAGTAAAGTAAGTCCTATGCCCAACACAGGACTTGAACTTAGCACCCTGAGATCAAGAGTTACATGCTCTACTGACTGAGCTAGCCAAGATGCCCCAAGAATATTCTTTAAGGAATATCCTGGCATTGGTTTTGAAGGTTACTTCCCTAAGATTAATAGTAAGTAGCATAAGATATTTCCTCCTAAAAGAGTAACTTTCATAATTTTTTCTTAAAAGTATTAAAAAAATTTGTTATTACATAAATAAAGGCATAGACTTGACCTCACGATTTTATAATTTCAAATGGAATAAATAAGTTACACAGACTTGAATTCTAATTCTGATTTTATCACTAAGTAGCCAGCTGGCTATGAGCAGGCTATTTTTATCATCTTGAGCCCAGGTTCTTTGTTTAACTGAAGGATTTGGATAAAATGATTCTGAAGTTCCTATCAGCTCTATAATTCTATAATTTTGGAGAGTTAGTTGCATTTCCATTTGTTTATTCCTTTTTATAAAGTTGCATTCATCCACACTTTATTGTAACTTTCATTTTTCTCTTTCTTTATTCCCAAGTTTATATATATGCTGGTTTGGGAACAGGATATGTTTTCTGTTAAAGTCTCATCCATTTTCACATAAATTTATGCTGGTCAGGAGGTAAAGTAAGATACCGATTTCCAACTAAGAGAAGATAATTAGGGGTCCTTTTGAACACATTTACTTCAAAGAGCTAGAACTTCTTTCTGTTATCAACACCAAGGATACAAATGAGGACATCAATATCAATCAGCACAAATTTCAAGACTGAATCTAAGCAAAAAGTTTTAAGTTGTTTGTTCAGAAGTAGAAAGAGATGGGCCCAGGGGAGGACCATAGGTATCTTTTAACATTCAAGTAGTAGAAGTTTGCATTTGAACAGAAAAACTGTGTTGCAAAATCTAAGCACATCCAGTAACTGACTTCTGAATTCTTGATCTACAAGACATTCTTCCTAAATGTCTAGAATATTAACGGATGGGAAAGATGGCCAGCATATGTCTATCACTGTTCTCGACACTGAGCACAGACACATCTGACAAGGCTGCTATCCAGTCATTCAAGTGTGGCTAAAGGGGCTCATTTCTGACCTACAGTCTGTTCCATGCTGACTACAAATACGGTTTGTCTTCCCAGGGCCAGCAGAGCCACCCAGGGAGCCCGTCACTCAGGAATTGACAGAGACACAGTCACTTTGCCTTCAAAGTTACATCACGTCTTTATTCAAATTTACATTCTCCACTTCTGGGAAACTCGTGGTCCCTCGACCAATCATCTCTAAATGTCAGATGGGATTCTTGCTGTCTTTGTTTTTTTCTGAATAATAAACATCAGTAAAATCTTCAAGCCTAAGGACACTGGCACCTGGGTGACCATCTTCCATAATACCCTTATTTCACAGAGCAAAAGAAGAAAGGCTCACACAAGGAAGTGATTTGCTCAAAGCCAAATAGGAAAAGGCAGAGCTGGAATGGTATCTTACGTTTCTTGACTTTCAGTTCCAAAAAAATTTCTCTGACTTCATGCCACATCAATGAGATTCCTTGGGTGTGTTTCATACTGATATATTTTTTTATGTGCATCTGCTATGATTAGCCCGGTATGACCTTCACAGCTTATTATTATCATTAATATCCTCATAAGTTGAGCTTGATAATAAGCGACAAATAAGGTAAATAATTATGGTTAGACTTGCAATCTCAGTATACTGATTCTATTAAAAGAACTAATCTTATATGGAAAGAGTACTTCATAGACTTAAAAAGTACACTTATATATTTGACCACTTCCATATATATTTTTCCCATTTAAGACAACCCTGTGAATTCAGCAAAATGATTGGACCCAAAGGCTGACAATGACTATGGTAGCAGGTTCACTTTGTCATATAGAAATACTTACTCATCCAAGTGTAGAAGTGAAACAGTTAATACAAGCATCCTGATTAATAGTGATGCCTTAGATACACTATCTAGACTTTTTTTTTAACTGCATTTAAAAAAAAATTTATTCAAAGCCACTTCAAACAGGATTTCATTCTACTTCTCATCCCACTTTATAATTCAGTTATCAAAGGTTGATGGTGCAGTAACAGTTTACATTGAACTGAAATGCCAGACATTTAAGTTAATTTAGTATACACTTTAGTTATCTCATAAAGAATTTTAAGCCACTTACAACACAAATAAAATATAAGTAGAAAATCAACAACATGTAAACATAAAAAAATATAGGTCATAAAAACAAATTTAGATGTTAATTGGATTTCCCATTCACCTCTCAACTTCCAAGAAACAAAAGAAAAAGAAAAATCATGTATACATTATACAATACTTATAAAATATCAAGAAGAATCTGGCAATATTAAAAGTATCTAGACTTCTGAAGACAAGAATGCACCGAAACTGAACACAAGTACACATTGGGATCCCTGGGTGGCGCAGCGGTTTAGCGCCTGCCTTTGGCCCAGGGCGCGATCCTGGAGACCCGGGATCGAATCCCACGTCAGGCTCCCGGTGCATGGAGCCTGCTTCTCCCTCTGCCTGTGTCTCTGCCTCTCTCTCTCTCTCTCTCTCTCATGAATAAATAAATTAAAAATCTTTAAAAAAAAAAAAAAAAAAAAAAAAAAAACAAGTACACTGTAAATGGTTTGTTCTTTCTTCAGTCATTGAAAGGGCATTTGGGGTATGGTGAGCCCTTGGCATGTGGTGTTGAATATCTCCTGTAGAGCTGCAATATGAAAGATGCGGAACTTGAATGCCCAATTGCCCGATATACTGGCCTCATTGAAAGACTAGGATTGATTATCTCTACTGTCTCTTTTAGCTCTAATTTCATTGACTCTGATTCACATGGAAGCTGTACATGAGCAACATCTGTGAATTTCAGATTTAAATCTTCTATTCCAGGCCTCCAAACAGGGCCAGACAACCAATAGCAAATATCCATTAAATAGTTACATGATTGATTTTAGTGACCTCTCTGGATGGCTCTTGCTTTATGATGTTGAATTCAGTGAAATCAGGGTCCTCTCGTTTAGAATGTCTTCCTTTCTGGCAATTCCTGAGGCCTTTTGTCCGTATGTCCCTAGGTGTGCTTTTCTTCATTGTTTCAGAGGGCAAGCTACTAAATAAGTGCTTCCCAGAGGGAGGGGAAAGTTATTTGGAAGAGCTGGACTCTGTCAGATAAGTGAAAACTTTTATAAATAACTGACTTGAAACTGAGAGAGAAAAAGGTTTTTAAATCAAACTGCTAAATTAAGAAGCTTAATTTTGGCACTTCGGCTGACTGAGTTGTTTATGGGAGTGTTTATGCTAACAATTTCCCTGCATCCACAGGGCATCAGGAGTGGGAACTGATAAGATAGTTTCAGGGGAAGCAAGGACTGTTGCACTCCAGTAGCTGTGTCTTCAAAAAGCAAGTAGGGAGTGCTCAGTCTAGGTCTGTTCAGTCCCCTGCTGGCACCAGATAGCTACAGGATACTGACTTCCTCCAGTGTGCACCCTCCTTGGACGGACAGAGCCAGTGCCTCTACTTCTTGTGGACTTCTCCAGTTTACCACTAAAAATAAAAATAGTGAGAACCCTTTGTTGGGGAAAAGGAGAAAGACATTATTGTTGGACATAAGGCCGCTAAATTGGGGTATAGACTATGACTCTAACCTCAGGTTCTAACAATAACGTGGGTGAAAAAATTGTTGACTCTGGAGCTTTTTTTGCCATCTAGAAATGGGAGTATGATCTTTTCTGTGGACTCCATAACGCTCTGCACCTCTAGAATTTTCTTAGTTCATCATTTTAATGTTAAATATATTTCAATGATTTATGTTTTGATGACCTAAAAATTACTTTTGGTACTAGGCCTAGTAATTTCATTTGGGGAAGTTTACGTATGAAAATAATGAGACATTTGCAAAAGTATTTATCTATCAGAATGTTTATTTTACCATTATTTGTGGTGGCAAAATTTGGGAATAAATTAACTTCACAGTATAAAATGATTGAATACATGCATCATTGTTTATCCCTATAGTACAAAGATACATCTATTTAAATTCTATTGTTGAAAAATATTTAATGGCATTAGAACAAGTATCAGGTGAATTCCAAAGAATAAAATCAGATTACAAACAGTAAGGAGATACCTCAATTTTGTTAAAGACAAAGACTGAGTGTGTTAAAGATATATGTGTATAAGATGGAATATAAAAATGACTGGAGAATTCTGTTTCAAAATTTCAAGGGTTATTTCTCTTTGATAGTTATTAGTGATTTTTATTTATTATTATTCTATAATTTTTAATGCTTTTGGCAAAAATCGATTACATTTGTAATAAGACATAAACATGATTAATTTTATTTAAAGATCACAAGAAAAACCCCACAATATGTACACATCCTCACTTTCCTTCATGCTTCTGCTTCCCAACAGCTCAGGAGCATGAAGGATTTTTACGTCTTGTGACAAATGATATGCCATTACAACAAGTTTCCAATAGTTAGTCACTTCCATTTATTTTGTGTATGAACCATAGATGTCAGGGCTAGTGGAGACTCCAGAAGTCCTCTGATTTTCTCAAGTTATGTTCCTGAGTCTCAGAAAGGCTAAGGATTTGTCAACTGTTATAAAACAATGATAGAAAAAATAAGAATATGAGCTGTCCTTTTTCTTTTGTTGTCCCCTTGCACCTCAGAAATTTGAAGGAGTTCCAGGAATCATTCATTGGCACTTTTTAATCTTTTTCTCCAAGTAGTTACAAATATTAAGAATAAAAAATTTCCAGACCTGATTCACAATTAGGTATGTAGCACAAACATATCTGAAAGGAATGTAGTGATGTAAATAAAGAGAAACCCTTAAGTGATCTAAGACATTATGATTCTTAAAAGTTGGGGGCTATTCCCACCAATGTCAAGGGCAAAGGCTCAAGTACCTTTCCAATTGCAAAGAGTACAAATAGAATATTTTTGTTGCATAGCCCTTGAGGAATATGAGGCAGTCCTTTCCTCTAGATTTCTGCAGAAGCGTACCTGGACATCATGGGACCTGAAAAGTATTGCATTAAATCGTTTAGTAATTGAACTTAAAAGGTAGCTTTTCACTATGGAGTGTGAGCAAGTATATGCATTTACCTCTATTCCTCATCTCAAAGAGCATTTGCTGATCATGTGATATTGCAGCTCAATGACCAAAATCGCTTTGACGATTTGTGGCCAGTGTTTGTCCCCAGGATGTAAGTCACAAGGGATACAACATGGCTGACATCCAGGAAGATCACGAGAACCACACAACCACTTTGGCACCCCTTCAAGAATTGCTTAGCAAGGAGCTCGTGATTGCTGACCATCTGGTTGGAAACCCTGACAATAATTTGTTTAATATTAGAGCTAATATGATGTCTGTCAGTAGGAAGCATTTTGTGGGATTGTAATCACCATGGTAGTCCATGTTAGGTAGACTCTTATTATTGTCTTTGTTTTCACTCACTCCTTCGTTTCTGGAAATTAATTCTAGGCTATCATCTTCCATAGTCAATATTTTCTTATTGGAAATTAGAATTCAATGTAACTAATTGTTTATGATCTTAAATGTTACAGGAATAGATAGGTGGAGAAGATTATATAGGACTCTGGAATTTAGTGCTTCTGAGGATGATAGACACTGTAGGAACTATTAGCCATGATTTTGTCAACATGATTCTAAATGTGAAAAGTTCTATCTAAGCCTAAATATTTCAGGATACATTTATTCATTATAGTTTGTAGAAATATGCACACCTCAATTAGATGTTATATAGGCTTACATTTCATGCCAAAAATAAAGAAATGAGGCTTAAGGAGATGAAGGAACATTCTGAAGGTCATAGTGGCAGAATGAGACCTAGCACTTCATTTTGACTCCAATTCCATGTGTTTTCTTTTAAGCTGACCAAACTGGCTCACACTTCTTAAAAGCTTCCAATATGGCTCTTGGGGGTTGGGGGAAATACAAAAACCTTTTAAATATCAATTGTATAGGGGCACCAGGATAGTGCAGTCTGCTAAGCATCTGACTCTTGGTTCCGGCTCAGGTTGTGACATGGATTTTCCTCTTAATCATCTCCAAACAAGAATAGAAGTGGTGGTGCTGGAAATAGTCTGTATATTCTCTTTCATTCTAATGGATTCTTTCAACATAGGTAGAGGCACCATGACCAGACTCTGACAGAGTTAATAATGTCTGGGTGTGGAGAAGAGATGTGATCTTTCCATAGTGCTGAAGTGTCATTTAAATTATGTCCTGAAGTAGTGAGTGACTAAAAACTTTTCTCAAGAAATCTGAATAATGTGAGGAATGAATTTCATGTGGAGGAGAATAGAGGAAGCACAAAATGGGATGAAGGGAAAGACCGTGGTAGATAGGCATGGCCTCTCACTGACTACAGAGAGAAAAACAAGAGATTTTCTTTTGATGTGGTGGTCAGCCTTTGCAGTTTGAAGAAAAGATTATTTTCTCTCTAGTAAGTTAGTAGGCAAATGGTACTCATATCCCCACCCAAGTGTGTCTACCTCTCCCTGATGGTAGGCTTAGGTCTTAGACATCCAGAAATATTTTCTCCAGATAAAACCTCGGGAAAACTTACACAGTCCTCTAGATGTTAATTTTAAAATAATCATAGACTTTCTGATCAGTTCTTCTGGAATAGAAGCACAAAACAGAATAAGGAATGACATGAGTAATTAAAATCCTTCATATTTGAGACAGGCACCATGAAAAGGTGCTGGAGACACAAAACTGAATGAGATTTTTATTGCACAATTTAGTGAGAAAATTTTTCTTTCTTTGTTTCAAAGTTTTCATTCTTTGTTTCTATTTATTTATTTATTTATTTATTTATTTATTTATTTAGATTTTATTTATTTGTGAAAAAAAAAAAACAGAGAGAGGCAGAGACATAGGCAGAGAGAGAAGCAGACTCCCTGCAGAAGCTTTATGCAGAACTTGATCCCAGGATCATGACCTGAGCCAAAGGCTGATTGATGCTCAACCACTGAGCCACTCAGGTGTCCCTCACAATTAGTTTTCATTGACTTCTAGGTATTGCAGTAAACAATTTCTGTCCATTTTTTCACTTGATCCTCAGAACAGTCTTATGAGCTTGACATTAGTTTCACTATTGTTTTAGGTGAGGAAACTAAGACTAACAGAAGTTTTAAAAGATATCCAGAGATGCCTGGCTTACGGCAGAGCTGAAATCCAAATCTCTCTGATTCCACGGTCATATTCTTCACAATTCACCGATATAGGGGGGTATGTGTGACAAGTGAAGTATGGAAAAATGCTGGCTGGGTTTCAGGAAATAACAAAACTTCCAAGCCTCTTTCAAGTCTAAATAAGGTGATCTATAGTAGTGAATTGAGGTAGAAGAGATGGAAGGAGCAAACAATGACATCACACCTGATCTTTGAAGTACAAGAAGAAGATCATCAAGCATTACATATAGAGTCAAGGGCATTTGCAAAGTTCTAAATGATCAGTTTTCAATATAACTTTTCTTATAGGATGTGTGCTGAGAACATGGTAAACAGTGAGGTGAAGGGATAAGAAAAGACACTTGAAGGGTAGATATTAATTACCATGGAAACTTCTTATTTACTATTAAAGTAGTTATATCCCATGGGCAATGGCAAATAAATTACTGTGAGATTTTACATAAGGTAGTAACATTTATGTTGTAAGATAATTCTAATGGAAATGTGGAATTTATAAAATCATTCTTCCCATTAGAGATTGATGCCAGCCCATAGTACTGCATGCAGGTTTTGTGAGATGTAGCGCGGTCAGGCTATGACCTTTTTTGCTTTTGTTTTGCCCTGTGTTATTTCTTAGATCAAGTAAACTCTAAGAAAGCTAATATTTTATAGATTGGCTTTCATGGGGTTAATCCCAGAATATATATAATATATTATATATATATAATATCATATATATCACTTTCCTTCTTTTCTGAGGAAGACAGTATCATTGGCAATCTACTCAGTTACTCTGGTTCTCATTAGCCTATTTATAGATTGCTTTGGTCCTCCACTTTTTCACTGTCTCTGTTCTATTACCAACCAGGTAACCATTTTATTGCTCATTTACACCTTCACTAGAGAAAAAAGATGTGACAGACAAACAGTCAACATTTTATTTGCTTGCAACTCTTGTAAAAAGTTTAGTAAAGGGATAGCATAAAAAAAGTAATGAATATAATAAGATCTGAGGATGTTCTGTACATTTCATTTCTCTATGCTGTTTCTTCTAACTTTGTACAATCTAGAGTTTGATTTAATTATTTTATTTATTTTTAAAGATTTTATTTTTCTATTCATGAGACACACACACACACAGAGGCAGAGACACAGGCAGAGGGAGAAGCAGGCTCCATGCAGGGACCCCGATGTGGGACTCGATCCTGGGTCTCCAGGATCACGCCCTGGGCAGAAGGCAGCGCTAAACCACTGAGCCACCCTGGCTGCCTGATTTCATTTTTTTTTTATCTTTTTTTTTTTTATAAATTTATTTTTTATTGGTGTTCAATTTGCCAACATATAGAATAACACCCAGTGCTCATCCCATCAAGTGCCATGGATTGGAAGAATTAATATTGTGAAAATGTCAATGTTACCCAGGTCAATGTACACGTTTAATGCAATCCCTATCAAAATACCATGGACTTTTGTTTTTTAAATTTTAAACTATATCATACTATTTTACCTCCTTCCCCTATTACATTTTCCAGATAATATAGCTGAAGTAAATTCAATGTTAAGTGGATTCCAATGAATATTACATCAAGTTAGTGGCAAGTCTTCAAGTAGAATCCAAATCTCCTAATTCCTTGATATTGTGGTTCCAAATTCAATCTATTCTATACTCTCTAAATATTCACATGGATTAGACACTTTAGGCTAACAGGAAATGACTGGAGTTTCAGGATCCACAGAATAATACTGTTGGAAGTGAAAAGGGCACAAATAATAATTATACCAGGACAACAGGCATAAACCATATTTAGTGAGGCAATCCAACATGTATTTCAATGAAATAAAAGGACACCTTAGTATATGGCCCAAAAAATACTGATTAGAGAGTCTCCAGGGCACACTATTTGGCTGACTTTAACATTTGGTATTACTCAATCAGCTTATAAAAAAAATGACAGGTGACATGTCAAATCACTCTAAGGGAGTCCATGGACCTCTGGTAATCAGTGCTTTTGAAGGCTGGAGAAGTTGGCCTCTGATTCTTTTATACTTCATAAAAAAAATTCCATTTATTTATTTGTTGATTGATTGATTTGTTCATTCTCACAAAATGAGCGCCTGATATGTTTCAGGCTCTGTGCTACAACTTTAACAATGGACCACGTATAATCTCTGTCTTAGAGTCATTCACAATCTAGTGAGGACAGATTAATGAAGAAATATTTACTGTGCTCAGGGGTAAATTCCATTAGAATAATTAACAATGGTTTGGGAAACAAAACCTTACTATTCCTTAAGAAATTGTCCAAAACTGCACTAATGAATCCTCCGGGTAGATGGAGTAAAATAAAAACACAGAGATTGAAGCAACTCTTGTTAGGTATATTAGGTCTAACTATGCCAGTTTGGGGTTTATCCTGGGAATAATAAAAATCCATCAGTGCTTTTGTTCTTCTTTAAAGCAGGTAAAGGATACAAACACACCTTTGTTTAAAAATGCAATTCTGCTGGTAGTATTAAGGGAAGTTGACCCTATATAATGTTTTTCCCTTGCTTACTTTTTTTTTTGAAACCTAAGTATAATAAAATGATACATATTTAAACTACATACTTAACTATACTTAAATTAGGTATTTGCTTTTGTTACAGAGATATTGTCCAGCCTTTCTCTTCTCATTTTACTCCCTTACTCTTTAATGCTCATATCTTTATCTTAAACATTTTTTTCCCAAAATCCTATATTATAGTGCCTTTTTTATAAGGTTAAATCAGCATTCTCTTTATCCTTCTACTTTCTCAGAAACTATTCTTGAGATTTTTCTTGCTTTGGTTTATTTTTACTGACAAGATGAAGCCAAATAAATATTTTTTCCTCCTGTAATCTTTTATTTTGATTGATATTCATTCATTCTTATAGTCTTTGATCAGAAAGAAGAGAGAGCTGCTTGCATTATCATTAAATGTGCTGAGTCATTTGTAATTTTCTTTGAATGCTGAGGGCTCCAATGTCAGAGACGAGGTCCAAGTCTGGTTGGTTTTTGAATATAATTGAGTCAAATTACATATTCTTATTGTACATCCTAATTTTTAATGAAGCTGAAATAAGAAGGGGTTGTAAGGGGGCATGTAGTTACAAAATCTTTCATGAGGTAATAGAGAAATAGTGATTTATATCTTTCAATATTGTATTCTTAAGTAGAAAAGCTACTTTAAAAAGAAACCAGAGGAAAAATAGAAATTGAAAGAAATATGGAAAAACTCTGGTTTTAAAAGAAATGGTCTAATTTCAAAAGATGAACTAAAAGAGTTCTTTTTTCAAATGAATTTTAGAATCATTATTTGCTTTTCAGAAGTAGAGTATATCTGTGTGGTATGGTGATGCTGTTCCCAGTGGCCTTTCTTATCCTGTTTGAATGACTTTAAATTTCTAGTAGGTGTGGCAGATTTAAAATGTGGTTACAATATCTTTAACTCCTACCATTAGGAATATATTTCTCCACTTCTTGAATCTTGGGTTGGACATGTTGCTTGCTTTGACTGAAAGGAAATTAGGAAACATGATAGAACCCAGGGGTGAAAAGGTGCTTTCCATTCCTCTTGCTGCTTTTAGAACCCAGCTACCTTGTGAAGAAGACTGGTACAGCCTTCTAGATTTTGGAGAATGGTAGCATTGTTGCCAATCACCAGAAATGTGAATGAGATCATCCAGGACCAGTGAGCCCCAAGTCAATCCAGCGGCTCACTGCAGTTGTATGAGTAAATCCAGATGAGCTGATCAGAGCTGCCCAACTGAGCCCAGCCCAAACTGCCAACTCATAGAATCTAGAAGTGAATCATCAATTATTATTAAGTCACTAAGTTTGAGGTTGACCTATAAGCATCAAAGCTAACATCATGGGTTACTGTGTCTCCACTTGTGATAGGTTGAATTCTAAATTGGTTCCCAAGATTCTTACCCCTGCACACCTTATATAATCTGGGAATATTAAGGGTATCACTCCCGTGATTAGGCAAAGTTGAATGGATTCTACAGATGTAACTAAGGTCTCTGATTAGTTGACTTTGAGATAGTCAAGAGGAGATGGTTGTGAGTGGGTCTGATCTAATAATATATACCCTTAAGAGATCAGAGGGACTTCAAGCAGAAGCCCTTGAAAAAAGAATCTGCAGTATTGTAGAGATGTTCACATGACAGGGAATGGTGAGCAGGTTTCAGAGCCCCCAGGTGACAGCCAGCAAGGAAATGGGAATCTTACTTTTCCTGCTGAAAATTTTCAACCATCAGTAGCTGGAAAGAAGACCCTGAGCCACAGATGAAATCACAGCTCTGTTCAGCTCCTATGTTTCAATCTGATGAGACTTTGAGAAAAACACCTGGATTCCTGGACTCCTGGCTCGTTGAAATGGTGAGATAATTTGTGTTACTTTAAGCTAACTTTGTGGTAATTTGTGATACACCAAGAGAAGATAAATATGCCAACCTAGCCCTTCAACTATTAGGTATGGTCAGAACTGATGATCCGTTTACAGGTTTCTTTGCCAGGTTGTATATCTTGGCAAATGAGAGTAGTGAGATTCCTTGGCTTGGAGAAAGCCATTTTCTCTTCCTCTAGGCTCATAGAAAATGTAGCTTCCTTCAATGTCATGTGAATATAAAGCAAAAAAGGAAGATTTTATCTATAAGTGATGAGCTCTTCAAAAGCTAATGTTCAATTGGAGTCAGAGGATTAGATTATATGACCTCTTGAGGGAATTTCTTGCCCCCGTAATGTTGTGGCTCAGAATAATGTCATCTTTTCTTGGTCCTAAAAGTGCTGAAAGGCACTCAAAATTATAAGTCAAAGTGCATGACTGATGGGCTTGTTAATGTTGAAAAGGAAATGGCTTGTTCTCTATTATAACACAAACAAAAGGAGCATAACTTCCACCAAGCAAAACAAAGACTAGAGGAAAACTGTCTACTGATAAAATAAATGGCATAATGAAGCCAGTAAAAGTCCCAGCTGGTTACAAACACGATAGAGCCTAGCCAGATCTCCATGTGGCAGAATGGATGCAGAGCTTTCTCTGACAGAACAATGACAAGAGATTTCAGTGAATATGCATTGATTTAGCAGGGCCTCGGACAAATCCATCTTTACTGAGTGGCATATACAAGTTCCCTGTCATTAAGTACAAATCAAAGCATTTAAAATGCATGCAAGAAAAATTTTTCAATCCTGCAAGACTTAGCACCATGCAGAGAGCACCATAGGACATCAAATTTTTATAGTGTTATTCCTGTACCGCTTGCCTGGATCCATCTCACTCTCCACTCCCTAATTTGCACTTGATTCTTCTAACTTCTGACCCTTTGATGTGTTCACCCTGGCACTTTTGTAGTTATAGCCTTTGCTTCCTTTCTTGAATCTGATTTACATTTCCCACTGAATATGCTGTCTCTATCCCATAATGCTTAATGCTGAGATCGTCTACTTGTTTAGGTGGCCATCTTCTTCATTGGGAATGCTTTAGACTGAGACGGATTTTTGGCACAATCACTCCCCATGTAAATATCATTGTCACGAAACCATTCTAATGCTTGAAATGTTTCCGGTTGTCTTTATGGAGAGTGAGGATTTTGAAGTAGGACTAGTGGGAGGAGTCATTTATTCATTCAACAGATTTTAATTAAGCACCTACTATATTTTTGGCACGATTTTAGGATCTCAGAATATATTGGGAAAGAAAGCAAAGATCCCTGCCGTTTTAAATTATTAAGGTGTAATATTTATAGGCCTACTATTACTAGAAAATTGGTAGCAAGAAAGGGGAGATTGGAATCCATGTAAGAATTTAGGTACAGAATTGAGGCCTTATGAAGTATAATCGATCAGACTAGGAACTTTATCTACATTATGTATATCTTTTAATCTTTCCAAAAATCACTTGAAGTGGGTATTATTATCTCTAAAACCGCACACACATTAAATGGTGACATTTGAATTTGAACCTATGAATAAGGTCTTGATTAACCATGAATAAATATTGTGATAGAAGTTAAAGAACATGAAGTTTCAAGGCAAAAAGACCTGAATTTAATATTTTTCTCTATTAGCTACTGAGATTGTGACTTTTGTGTCCTCTCAGGTAATATATCCAGTTATCCATGATCTTTCATGGCCTAAACAGCATAGATATGAGGTAGTTATGCTGGTCTTTCCCATACTTTTATTTTTGTAGGTAGTATAAACCTAAAAGAGCCTATCCACATCGCACCCATCTCTAGTGGCAATACTGACTCACAGAACCTTAAAGGACATTTTCTGCCAAAGGTTCTCACTTCTAAAATAAGGGGTTAATGGGGCACCTGAGTGGCTCAGTCAGTTAAGCATCTGCCTTCAGCTCAAGTCGTATTCCAGTGTCCTGAGATTGAGCCCTGCATTGGGCTCCCTGCTCATTTGGGAATCTGCTTCTCCCTCTCCCTTTGCCCCTCCTCTCTGCTCATGCTCTCTTTCTCTCCTGCACTCTCTCTCTCTCTCTCTCTCAAATAAATAAGTAAAATCTTAAAAAAATAAATAAATAAAATAAGAGATTTGCCCTCATTCAAATCCTACTCTCTACCTTGTCACTCCCTATCATCTCTATTACTGGTTCCCAAACTTATAGTATGAGACTCACTTGGAGAACTTATTAAAACATGGCTAGGCCCCATTCCTGGAGTTTCTGATTCAATCAGTCTGGGATGGGTCTTAGATTTGTACTTATAACAAGTTTCCAGACAATGTCAATGCTTCTGGTCTGTTGACTATTCTTTGAGGACCACTGTCCTATTCATTTACATTTTCTTCCCATGTAATTCCCTTCTATATAACTCTTGACTCCTTATCCATAATTGTGTATATGAAAACAGTTTTCCCTTTGATGGTTCCAATATGCATGAACTTTGGGTACCTTGTTTAGTTAAATAATGCCAGTCCTCTTCAGTGTGGTTCAAATTTCAGTTATCATGATATATTAACTGTGAGTAATTGCTTAAAGTACAAACTTTCATGGTTAATTCTTTAGTCCAAAATCACTGGGTAAATAACAGATGTGTATAATGACCAATGGTGTCAATTATTTGAAAATTTGCTGATGATTATTGCTGTGTGCATTGTTAGTTGTTTTACCTGCAAATAACAAAACATGTAGTTGTTTTGCCTCTTTGTCTCCTTGTAATAAAGCAATGTGACATTGTACAAAAGTGGATAATCAAAAGAGAAAATTGGCCACAAAGATAAAAATACAGCAAATAAGTGAAAAGTGATAACAGTGGAAGAAGGGAAATTACAATAAAATGTAAATGGAGTAATAGAAGAAATTGCTGACTATGGAATATAGACACTCACTATTTGAAAGACTCTAGATAAGAATCCAAAGGAAATTAGTGAAGGTGAATTTATCAACATACATGAAGAAAGTAGTTATGATGAAAAAAAATGACATATCCTAGTAGAAATAATGCCAGCAAAAGCTTTACATTAAAGAAAATTTCAAAGATATTTAATGACATTAGAAGTGCAAAAGATAACATTTTAGAAAGTGATCCAAACTTAGAAAGTTTTATAGCAATTTGCCAAGGCATAGAAAAGATGTTCACTTCATATTTTTAAGCTATAGGACAAGAGGAAGGCAAGCACTGTTCAAATTATTTTTGAATACAAAGAAACAATGACTAATTCTGTTTTTCCAATGTTTTAAATTATGGTGCAGTAAGTATTAGTTTTATTGTGCATTTTTTCCATTTGTCTGTATATCTACACTAGTCAGTCAAAGACTTTTTAATGTTTTGATAAAAATTTTTAAAGGTCACAGAATAATCATGATTCTTCCTTGATTAAGTTTGTTCTGTAGGATTTCAACTTTTATGACCATTTTTGCAATCCTGCACTGCCATACAAATTGAGAAGTATCTGTACCTGTTTCTCTCTTCTTAAATATAGAAAGTCCCCCCTTTTTGGTTACAGTAGACCAACTAGGAGCAACATTAGCATCTTTACCAGAGTGCCTGTCTTTACTTCTTAATTATCCTCCCCTAGATCAGTTCTAGTTTCCAGAAATACTATATGGTCAGAATTTACTGCTGTGTTCTAACCAGTGACCTGACATTGGTAACCTAGAGTAATACCTTTCTTACCCAGTTTCCAGCCTTGAATTCACCTTATAGGGAGTGCACAGTCTAGAGAACACACTTCCCACTATGCCATGCTTATATGTCCCTAACTTCCTATAATAGCTTCCTGGAACTGCCATAGTATATTTGGAATATTAATTCCTAGTCACAGAGTAGTTATAAGGATTAATTAAACATATTTGTAATGCATGTGTTAAAGGTTCATGGCTCCTTAAATATTAGTTCCTTCTGAGCACCTCCCCACCCAAGCACTTATAAATTAAATCACTCATTGAACACTTGACATTTACTGTCTTATATTACTGATAAATGCCACTGTCTATGTTAGATCACCTAACTAGATTGCAAAAATACCAAAATCATTATGTGTTGTATATGACTTTGTATCTCCAAAGAACCTAGAACTTGGCTGAATACAATAGAGATGTTTTTAAAAGCTTTATAGGCTATCCCAGCACTGAATAAAGTTAACTGCATATGAATGCATATTATAACTCTGGTTCCTAAAATAATTAGATCAAGATAAAAATCAGACTTCATAATTGAAATTTGAAAGAAGAAATAGAAACTAGCAGAATTATTGCATACACAACTGTTTTACTTTTTTTTTTTTTTTCCTTTCAGGGTAATATGGGCATATGATTATTAAAACTAACAACATTTTTTTCCTGCAAAACTCTTTCTATTCAGGTAAAAGTAAACAGATTATTACAGCTTTGAAAAGAGATAAGTAGCTTACAATTGAATGATTTTGGGTAAAAATGTGAGAAATTCTGATATTGGATTTTTCTGGCCATAAGCTTCTCAAACAGTGGATTTTCTTATAAAGAGAAAGTGTAGAATTATTTCCTGGGACATTTTAAAAGTTTAATGATAGAATATCTAGGAAAAGATATAGGATATATCAATGAAACTAGATAAGAGAACTCAAAAAAGGGCAGCCCAAGCGGCTCAGCAGTTTAGCGCCGCCTTCAGCCCAGGGCCTGATCCTGGGCACCCAGGACTGAGTCCCACGTCAGGCTCCCTGCATTGAGCCTGCTTCTCCCTCTGCCTGTCTCCGCCTCTCTCTCTCTCTCTGTCTCTCATAAATAAATAAAAACTTAAAAATAAAAAAAAAGAACTCAAAAAATAACTTTAAGTATATATAAGCAATCAATATACAAGAAGAGCGCTACTTAAACTCATTGGGGAAAAGAATGATTTTCATAAAAAATAGTGCTGCTGAAATTTGCTATCCATCTGAAAGACAACAAAGGAAGACTGCGCTCTTACACTATTTTGGAATAAAGATTAGGTTTAAAATTTCACTGAAAATATAAAACTGTAACAGTATTAGAAAAATTTAGGAGGATCTTTGCTTAAACCAATTTTAAATATAAGTACATTAAAAGTAAAAATATGGAGAAAATTGTATCATGCAAACACCCAAAAGAAAATAGCTGGATTAATATCAGATAAAGCAGACTTCAGAATAAGAAATATTATTCTGGAAAAAGAGGAATACTATATAATTATGTCATAAATTATGACATAGACAATTTTTCAAAAACACATAATTTTTTTTAAACTTTTATTTATTTATTTATGATAGTCACACAGAGAGAGAGAGAGAGAGAGGCAGAGACACAGGCAGAGGGAGAAGCAGGCTCCATGCAGGGAGCCCGACGTGGGATTCGATTCCGGGTCTCCAGAATCGCGCCCTGGGCCAAAGGCAGGCGCTAAACCGCTGCGCCACCCAGGGATCTCAAAACACATAAAATTTTTAAACACATATGTACTCAGCAGAGTGCTAAAGCACATAGTGAAAAACATAGAACTATAAGGAAAAATAGAAAAATTCAAAAAGAGAAAATAAAGATATAAAAGATACAAATTACCCTATAACCAATAGCTCTATTTCACTTTTATAAAAAATTTCGCTCAACAAGTTTAGAATACATTTGACTTTCAAATGTACCTGGTCTATTCATTAAGACAGGCCATATTCTGGGCCATAAAACAAATCTTGACAAATTTAAATATTAGAAATAATATGAAGTATGTTCATTCACCATAATGGAATGAAAGTAGAAGTAAATAACAAAAAGATAGCTGGAAAATCTCCAAGTACTTGGAAATTAAACAACTCGTGTCTAAGTAATCGATGACTCAAATAGGAGGTCTCAAGAAATATTGAAAAAAATATTTTAGACTGAATAAAAATAAAAATACAACGTATCTGAATTTGTGGGATGCATCAATAGCAGTGTTCACTGTTAAACCTGTGGGTTAATTCTTAGAACTGAATAAGTTTCAAATAACTGTAAGTAGAAAATGAAACTAAAGAACAAACTAAACCCAAAGCAAGCAGAAGATTAAATAATAAATATAAATAATAATAAAAATAGAAAAACAGGGCAGCCCCGGTGGCTCAGGGGTTAAGCACCACTTTCAGCCCAGGCGTGATCCTGGAGTCCCGGGATTGAGTCTCACATCAGGCTCCCTGCATGGAGCCTGCTTCTCCCTCTGCCTGTGTCTCTGACTCTGTGTCTCTTATGAATAAATAAATAAATCTTTAAAAAAAAAATAGAAAAACATCAGATAAAAAAATGAACAATTAATAAAATTAATAAACCTCTAGCCAGACAGATGAAGGAAGTAAGTGTGAAGACATAATTTACCATGTCAACATTAAAAGAAAGGATATCACTACAGACCCTAGAGACATTAATATAATTAAAGGAACAAAACTAAAAGCTCACAACATAGACATGACAGATATTAATAGGACATACTATAAATGGACATTACAATAAAATAATGAAGTAAAACAGAATAACAAAAGAGATAATATAAATAACTATATTCCTATAAAGTTGCAACTTAGGGGTAATGTATCAATTCCTGAAAAACACAAACAACCAAAACTCAAGGAAAAATACATAATGCATTAATCATATATCAAATAAATTGAATTCATAGTTAAATTTTCAAAAAAGTAAAATCCAGTTCCAGATGTTTTCTCTTATGACTTTACCAAATATTTAAGAAAAAAATTTCTGCAAAATGATTCTAGATAATATGAGGGAGCACTTCCCAACTCATTTTATGAGGCAATATAAGCATTACTTTATTACCAAAACCAGATAAAGGTATTGTGAAAAGTATAGAACAGTATCATTTATGAATTAAAAAAAGCCTCAAGAAAAATATTAACCAACTTGAATCTAGAAGCATATAAAAAAGATTTATCATGAAAAAGTGGGGTTTATCCCAAGAATGCTGGTTCATAATTCAAAAATTAATTATGTACTTTTTTATATTAACTGATGAATAAAGAAAAATCATTTAATTATCCCAATGAAGAAAAACATTTCAGAAAATCCAATAGCTATTCCTGATTTTAAAAACTTCTAGCAAACTTGGAAGATAAGGAATCTATCTTAACTTGATAGAGAACAGCTATACAAAGCCAAAACAACTAAAACCAACCAGAGGGAAAAAATGCAGCTAACATCATACTTAATAATGGTGAAAAATTGAAATTCCCTCCCCACACCAACATAGGGGAACATGCCAAAGATGTTTTTATATTCCCCATTGTGCTAGGTGTTCTAGCCTGGGCAATAAAGCAAGAAAAAGAAATAAAAGTCATTTAGATTTGAAAGATAGCAGTATTGCAGACATCATGGTTGTCTACATTTAAAATCCCCAATAAACTACAAACACACTCCTAGAGGCTAATGTGGTTATAGAAACAAAGTCAAAGCCTAAAAATCAAATCTATTTCTATGTTCTAGCAGTGAACAAAAGGAATTTGAAATTAAAAAGCAAACTGTTGATGGGACTCCCAGTTTCTGATCTGAGAATATAAGGAGCATGGAAGTCATAACTCTTGTCTCAAACAACAACAACAACAACAAAAACAACAAAAACAAAATAAGTTGAAATAACTCTTTGTAGGTTCATCAGAGAATTAAGGTCACAGGGAACACTGCTGTCCTGAAAATTGAAGACCGACGTGGTTTCAAAGAATCCCAGCTTAATGGAGCAGAAGCCCATGAAGCAGGAGAAAAATTGCTATTAAGATCAGTCAGGGTAGGAAAACTTAAACTCTAACAAATTGCTGGAAACTCTATGTGGATAAATTTGATATTTGTATACTTCTAGGAGACCTTGTGTTAGGGATTCTCCTACACTTCCATGAATTTTACCTCCAGGAGCCCTACCAGATTGGCACAGTGAAGGTCAGTGAAAAATCTCCTTGTGCTTCTGGCACTGGGAGGGCAAAAGTGGTCCTTTTGAAATATATCCAGAATATTTTGTTCTTCTTAGTAAGACCATCCCACAAGGAAAATTATTTTACCAGAGGCTAACTGACCTAATGGAAGGAAAGTACTCAGTTCTAGGCCCCAATAAATATCCTGTCCTATCCAGGGTTAAGGAAGACCGGGAAGCATTTGTAAAGTTCACAGCCCATAGGCACAGGTTGACTAAAAGACAGACCCAGTCATAGGACTTCAGAACAGTTCCACCCAAAGCTTACCACCACATTGATAAATAAAAAAGGGATACGATGGAAAGAATTTTATACTGAAGACATTACTTAAAGATAGATGACAGATGATAGATAGATAGATAGATAGATAGATAGATAGATGATAGATTAGATAGATAGATAGATAGATAGATAGATAGATATAGATATCTTTAGGGAAACACAAAGACAACAGGGAGAATAAAAATAAAGACATTAGAGGAAAGTTTAGCCTCTGACAACTATAGGTAAAACAGTAAATGTAGTCTCCTAGTCATATAAACATAACCCCTCATGCTTACTTTACCTTTACCCAGCATATCACATCTAATTTACAGTTAAAAATTACAAACATACCAAAAGACAATACAGTTTGAAGAGAAAGAGCAAGGCTAATAACCAGTCCCAGATGTGACAATAATTTTGGAATCATCAGAACAACAATTTAAAACTATGATTAAGAACTATGCTAAGAACTCTCATGGGGAAAGTGGACAATATGCAAAAACAGACCGATAAAGTAATCAGGAGATGGAAACTCTAAGAAGGTAACAAAAAGAAAAACTAGAAATAATAACACTGAAGGAAATGAAGAATGGCTTTGATAGGTTTATTAACAGACTAGATGAGTTAAAGAAGAAACCCATGGGGGATCCCTAGGTGACTCAGCGGTTTGGCATCTGCCTTTGGCCCAGGGTGTGATACTGGAGTCCTGGGATCGAGTCCTGTGTCAGGTTCCCTGCATGGAGCCTGCTTATCCCTCTGCCTGTGTCTCTGCCTCCCTCCCTCTCTCTTTATCTCCCTCTCTCTGTGTATGTATCTCTCATGGATAAATAAATAAAATCTTTAAAAAAAAGAAGAAACCCATGAACCTAAAAAAAAATATCAATAGAAACTTCCAAAACCAAAATGCAAAGAAAAAAATGAAAAAGGTGGAACAGGGTATACAAAACCTGTGAGACAATGACAAAGGCAGACACACATGTAATGGAATGATAGAATGAGAAGAAAGAAGGAACCAAATAGAAGAAATGTTTGAAATAATAATGATGGTTAATTTTCTAAAATTAATGTCAATGATAGATACCAAACCCCCACATATCCAGGAAACTCAGAGAACACCAAACAGAACAAATACAAAAACAAAAAAACATAAAACCCAAAAATCAAAGACAAAGAGAAAATCTTAAAAGAAGCCAGAGAAGAAAGCCACTTTACCCTGTGATGGGCAAGGGTAAGAATTAATAAAATGTCTCTTCAGAAACCAAATAAACAAAAAGAGAGTGGACTGAAGTATTTAAAATGTTAAAAGTAAAGAAAAAAAAAAAAACAAAACAAAAACAAAAGCCCCATCAGTCTAGAATTCTTTATCCATTGAAATTATCCTTCCAAAGGAGAAATACTTTCTCAGACAAATAAAAGTTGTGGGTTTTTTTTCACCAGTAGACCTTTTGCTTTGCAAAATTGCTAAAATAAATTCTTCAGAGACAAGAAAAATTATATAGATCAGAAAACCAAATCTACATTTAAAAAGAAACAGTATTAGAAAAGGAAAAAATAAAGGTAAAATAAAACCTTTTGTTTCTCTTACTCTTAGGTTGATGTAGCACATAACAGTTTGGTCAAAATAATAGCAGTAATCTAATTATTATAGTTTATGGAAAAATGAAATGAATGATAGCAATGTTCTAAGGAACAGGAGAGGAGAATCAGGATTACTTCATTATAAGGTGTTTGTACTACTTGTAAAATGATCTAGTTTTATTTGAAAATGGATTTGGTAGGTTGGAAATGTATACTTCAAACTCTAAGGCAACCACTTAAACATAAAAGAAAAAGTATAACTTAAGTAAGAGATAAGAGAAAATGGAATAATATAAAATGCTTAATTAATACCAGAGAAGTCTGAAAAGGAATGGAAGACAGAAGAAGGGAAATGAGGAGGAGAAAGAGAAAGGAAAAAAGTCAGGAACGAAGGAAAGAAAAGGAATGAGGGAGAAAAGGAGGGAAGAAAGGAAGGAAGAACAAAAGGCAAAGAAAAGAGAGCAATAAAAATATATAGTATATATGAATCCAACTATATCAAAGTCACTCTAAACATCAATGGTCTAAATATACCAATTAAAAGATAAAGATTGTCAGACTGTTTAAAGGAATAATGCCCAACTATTTGTTGTCTACACAAAACCCACTTTAAATATAAAAACACAGATAATTTAAAAGTAATGGAAAATACATCATGTTGATTCTTGGCAAAAGAAACCTAGAGCAGCTATATTAATTTCAGACAAACTCTAGAACATGAATAATTACCAGGGATGTATTGGAACATTACATAATGATAAAAGGTTTAATTCTCTAAGACATAACAATTCTTAGTATGTGTGCACCTAACAGAAGATCACTAAAATACCTTAAACAAACAAACAAACAAACAAAAACGAGATAGAAATGCAAGAAGAAATAGACAAATTCACTCTTGTAGTTGGAGATTTCAACATCCCTCTTAAGGTAATTGACAGATACAACAGGCAGAAAATCAGTAAGGACATAGTTGAACTGAGCAGCAGCATCCATCAGCTAGATCTAATTGACATTTATAGAAAACTTTATTCAACAAGAGCAGAGTACACATTCTTCTTAAGTTCACATGAAACATCCACCAAGATAGACAATATTCTGTGCCATAAAATACACCTTAATAAATTTAAAAGAATGGAAATCATGTAAAGTATAGTCTCAGAAAACTAGAAATCAATAACAGAAAGCTGTAAGACACCTAAATGCATGGAAATTAAATAACATATGTCAAAGAACTCTAACAAGAAATTTTAAAATATTTTAAGCTAAAAAGAAATTAACATACAACCTATCAAGTTTTTGTGTGATGCAGCAAAAGCAGTGTTTAGAAGGGAATTTATAGCTTTGAATGTGTACATTAGAAAATAAGCAAGATCTAAAATCAGTCATATAAGTTTTTCCACCTTAGGAAACTAAGATCACATTAAAAGAGCAAACATTAAGAAAGAAGAAGAGTAAATTAAGTCCAAAGGAAGAAGAAGAAAAGAAATAATAAAAATCAGAGTAGAAATCAATGAAATTGAAAATAGGAAATTGATAGAGAAAATCAAGGAAAACAAAAGCTCTCTCTGTGTCTCTCACAAATAAATAAATAAAACCTTCCAGAACAGAATGCTCAAGGCCAGATAGGATCACTGGTGGATTCAACCAGCATTTTAGAAAGAAGTTCTTTCAATTCTCTACAACTTCTTCCAGAAAAACAGAAGCAGAGAGATTACTTCCTAACTCTATGAGACCAGCATTTCCCTTATACCAAAACCTGAGAAAGACGTAACAAGAAAGGGAAGCTATGGACCAATAACTTTCATGGATATCAATTCAAAAATACTCAGAGAATATTATCAAGTAGACTACAATAATAATACATAAAAATATATAAAAATAATTATACCTTACAAGCATATATTCTAGGTATACAAGGCTGATTCAACATTTGAAAATCAATTAATGTAATCCATCACAGATGAGTTTTCAACAGGATCCAGACCCATTCAAAACAAAAATTTTCAGCAAACTGGGAATGGAGGAGCACTTCTTCAACTTGATAAAGAACACTTGCAAAAAACCTACAGTTAACATCATACTTAGTGATGAGAAAGATTCTTTCCCAGTAAAAGCAGGAACTGTACTAGGAACAACTCTCTCTTTCTCTCTCTTCCTATTTGGCAGTGTAGCAGGAGTCCCAGCTAATGCAATAAGACAAAAAAGAGGTATACAGATAGAGAAGGGATATGTAGAACTTTGTTTGCAGATGACATGGTTTTTGATGTGGGAAGGGCTATCATGAGGGAATTTTGAAGATGATAAAACTGTTTTCATGGAGGTGTGGTGCTGGATCTACCTTTGTCAAAGCCCACAAAACTGTATCAACCAAGAATGAATTTGACTCTATGTAATTAAATCAGCCAGGATGCAGAAGGAAGATGAAATGCAGATGGAAACAAGCAAATCCAGGTGTATTACATATGAATCACATCATCACACTTAAGGGGTTGGTGGGGAGGCTATCTAAGGATGCTGGTAATAATGTTTTGAGTGGATACTACAGGGCTAAAGACAAAAATGATTGTACACAGGTATTGTGCTTTTATTCGTAAGTTTCTTTCTCACAAGGATATAGATAAGCCCATATGAAACTATTCTATTTGTAAATTAAGGTTTAACCAATGAGCAGATACAATGTAGATAATGAGAAACCTTTTCTTTAGTTGAAGGAATAAAATAAAATTAAGATGAAAGGGATAGAATGAGCTCTGTGGTACTGTGTTGGAATCAACTGAATCACTAGGGACACACTTTTTTGTAAATATATATGCAAATGAAAATAAATGATGTTTGCATATATACCTGAGGGAGTATATATGCATATATTTTCTAGACTAAAAGTGATGACATACCCAGCAGTACTGAGCACACCTACTGCTCACATCTTGGTTTCTAAATACCATTTAATAGTATTTTCTAAATACCATTCTCCATTAAACACACACACACACACACACACACACACACACACACACAAAGCAAACAGGGACCTTGAAATACTAGTGAATTATAGGGATAAAATAGGAAAAATGCAAGATATGCTTAGTATCTTGCAATATTGAAACATATGCGGGCATGCCAAAGTCCACATGTGGCAACCTGAATGAGCTCTGCATGCCCAAAGTTCAAACAATTTGATAACAAAGTCATTGATAGTACTGAATTAAAATTAAAAGGTTAAAATAATTATCAAAGATTCCATACTGGTATAAATAATTGAGTATAAAAATCGATGAGGGAGAGGATCAACTTTTCCTTACAGAATAATTACATTAGTAAATGTTGAGGGAATGAGAGAAAGAAAATTACTCTATTAGGACACACCAACAGTAATTGCCACAAGCATTATTTTCAATGATTCTGAAAATTAGTAGCAAAAGTAGGATATATGCATTGTCTCCAGTTATTCACCTCAGAATATTTAGAGCTTACAAACTAAAAATAGTAACTTAAGAATCCTAGCAGATACAACCTTGAATGAGTAAACAATGTTAGCATTGATCCTAAGGCATATCAACACAATATAACCTCTGAAATGATGCACTGTGAAAAACACATCATTTCTTGGATATTATTTCCCAAAATACAAGATCCCAATTAAATCATGGGATATTATCAGATAAAACCAAATGGAGGAACATTGTCCAATATAAATGACCATATTCTTCAATGTGTCAAGGTTATGGAAAGACTTTGGAACTGTCACAGACTGAAGGGGACTAAGAATGTGACAACTAAATGTGGAATCCTGCATTAGATCCTTGAATGGAAAAACCATACTAGTGGGAAAACTGAGAAAATACAAATAAGTCTTTGGGTTAGCTGAGTATAGTACTGAAGTTCAGTGCCTATGTAAGATGTTAGCAGAAGCCTACATACAGCAACTGTCTGTATTATATTTGCAATCTTTCTGTGCTTCTGGAATTATCTCTAAAAATACCTTTAAAATAATCAGAGGGTCCAATTAGGTAAATTTTAAAAATATCATATACAAATGGTGAAAGAGACTTATGAAAAAACAAAAAAGTAAACTAAACAGTCAGGACAATGCAAATTAAGTTAACAATGCGATGCTCTGTTTCACCTATTGGGTTGGCCAAGACTTACAAGCATATGGGCAAACATCCTTTTATACATTTCTGACTGGAGCTTGACCTATTACAGAATTTTGGGGTGAATAATCTTTTTTTTAAGATTTTATTTATTTATTCATGAGAGACACAGAGAGAGAGGCAGACACACAGGCAGAGGGAGAAGCAGACTCCCCACACAGAGCCTGATTCAGGACTCGATCCCAGGACTCTAGGATCATGACCTGAGCCAAAGGCAGATACTCAACTGCTGAGCCACCAGGGGTGAATAATCTTCCATTATCTTTTTTTTTTTAAATTTTTAAATGTTTCCATTATCTTTTACAACTAGAAAGATACATACTCTTAGGCCCTGCATCTCTTTTTGAGGAATTTATGCTACAGGAATAAAATTATTGGTGTATATACATGAACATGGATTTTCATTGCTATAGTATAGTGGTAAAACAAACAAAGTAAATAACAATATAAAAGCCTGGAAGCAACCTGAAAATTTATCAATAGAGAAATGTTACTTGTGGCCAACTCTGTACTATGGGATATTTTGCATTTCTTATGAGTTAGATCCATTCCATAGTATCTGATGTGGGCAGGTATGCTCCAGTGTTTGTGTTTTTATATATATATACGCATATATATATATATATATATATATGCGTATATATATAATTTTATGATCCCATGTTCATAATTACAAACAATGGCAACAGATATTCCCATATATAAAAGTGTATAGGTACCTTTGTATGAATTCAGAGAAAGGAGTAGAAGAATACAGTCCATCTCAGGGAATGCCCATCTCAGGGAAATAAGAAAGACATGATAAGTGGGTGGGGATGTGGTGCTAGTGGTTTTTCTATTGACACATTGTTACATTGTTTTGCAAGTTATAACAAACACATATTACTTTCATAAGAAAAAATAATTAATTTTATAAGAGCAAAATCTCTCCATTCTCTCCCCTTTTCTTTCTTTTCCTCAACCTTCTCTAATCTTTATCCTCTAAGAATGAAGTGTGAACTATGAAAAAAAAAAAAGAACTATTAAGGTCCCATAAAGAGCCATGATTGCTCTCTTGGGGACATTTTGAGACTTCTATTTTTCAAATGTCTCTTCTTTGGAATATCTATCCTCAATCATGATCTGCTGGCACAGGTTACAGCCACCCCTCAGGAGTTGGGAGCCCTTTTTGTAAGTTTCATTTAATAAAGACCATAGACAGTGATTCACATGAGGTAGGGAGACTCGTGTGACTGGGTCTTAATAGACCCTTTCCCCTGTAAGATTCCTGAACTGCAAGCATTATTCAAAATATGACACAGCATATTCAAAATACACTGAGAGTGAGAATACTTTGTATTTTGTACTATAAAACCATCAACATCAACAACAATAATAATACAAACAACTAATTTTTCTTAGCACATCCTACTGTTTTCCAACTTCTTTTTGCTGATGGAGAAAATGAGATCTGAGGAAGTAAAACAACACATCCAAAGTCACAACATGTGGATGGTTAGGATTTGAACATAAGAAGTGTCAGCAGCCCTTGTTCTTTTGTAATATAACACATTGCTTTCCAAAATACCTTTGTTTCTGAAAGTGAAATAGGGTACTCTAGGCTTAAATTTTCTTTCTTAATTTATTATGCTATATAACTTGCTTTCTTTTGATTTTGCCATGAGTGAATAGAATTATAAACAGAATATTGAGTGGAGGCATCAAGTTCATTAACAGTGGACACGTATTGATAACTTACCATCTAAAAAAAGCACATCACTTGTATTTTGTGCTAACATCAAACTACTCTGAATTTTCCACAAATATACACCAACTAATCATGGCTCATTTCAGGCTTTGTGTTTTTGATGACTTTAGATAAATTATTTGGTGATGGATTTAGTGTCTCTAGGCATCAGGACAGTGTTAGCATTAAACATCACGGTGTAATTTCCTTTAGGTCTCATTCATAAAACTAAATTTTTAAAGTCACAAGAATCAGGAATGAAAGTTAACAAAGTTGGCAAAAAAACAAAACAAAACAGAAAGAATAAAAAAAAATGTGGCATTTATGTAGTATTTCACCATTCAGAAAGGGCTTTCCTGAACAGTCCCTAAAATATAAATTCTTTGTTAGGATTTTGATTTATTTGATTTATATCTGATTTATTTCAAGAATCTGGAATAGTACCTAAAATTAGAGTAATTGCTAAATAAAAATTTGTTGCATGAGTGTTTTGAAATACATGATATTATTGCCATTTTTCAAATAAGAAAAAAGAGAGGCCCTGACAATTGAAATGATTTGCCCATAATTTGAAAGTTAGGGAGCCAGAGTTTGATATTGGTCTTTATTGCTGAATCCATTACATATTTTTTCTGCCCCTCCCACTATGACAAACCAAGCAAAAAGCACATTCTTGCCTCAACCAATATTTTAAATCACCTACCACCTGTTACCTGAAAATAGTAACAACAAATAACTATGTTTTTGATATTTGGTAAGGGCAAGACAATATTTTTTCTTCTGTTCTTTGAGATGGTTCTGAGAGAGTTGAGATATTAGAAATAACTTCATATTTGAAATACTTTTATGTTGATGAATAAAATAATATCAAAGGTTTCTTTTTTCATGAAGGTAGAAATTTCTTTTATTATTTCACCGTGTCTGCAGCAAAATGACTCCTTCCATTGAAACCAATAACCACAGTTACTGAGAAATCCCGAAGAATTTTCTCAACAATAGAAACTCTCAAATGAATGTGTAGTGTTAAATATATTTTTTTATCAAATACTGTTGAAATTTGGCTATAGAGTATATGATTCTCTATTCATTCATTCAACAAGTATTTACTAAGTGCATGTTAAGTGCCGGGCTCTATGCTACAGGCTTCTGCCTGCATGGAACTCACAATCTACCAGAGAAGGCAAACTCTGAACAAAAATCCATATGCATTAGATATTAAGATAGTAGAAATACATGATGTTCTGGCCTCCAAACACAAATTCAGATCTAGAAACAAGGAATAGCTTAGAGAAAGAGCAAGGTTTAAATAGAGGCCTGAAGGTTAAGTGGGGAGGTGCTAGGGAATAGGGTGGCAGAGGAGAAAGTTCCAGGCAAACCAACAGTGTATGTGAAGGTCTAGAGGTGAGAGAGAACTTGGCACCTCAAGGAACCGGGGCTCACTCAGAATGCCTGGCATATAGAGAGACCGCGGGAAACTGAAGATGGGAGGCCAAAGAGAAGAAGCTAGCACATGAAGGCCACATTAGCAATGTTAAGGACTTGGGACTTCACTGAATGTTTCTAACTTGGTTAATGGATGTAATTAAATATGCATATTTGAAAAATATTTCTTGCTGCATTTTTGAAATCTCTAGTAGGTATGCTATCAACAGACTTAGCTTTGCCCTTTGCATTTTATAGATGGTCAATGTATTTTAGTTGAGTTGAATATTTCATGGATAATTCTATGAACAGCCTCCTCTGTTTTATATTTATGTCCTGCCTACTTCCAAAAGGATTTGGGGCATAGGGTAGATTACGTATTTATGGTAATGTTTCCTCCCAAAGCTCATTGGTTTATAGAACCAGAAGAGATATGAGAAAGTGGGATTTGCGTATCCCTAAATAACGATGGGTCTCTGCTAATTGTGAGTTCTCTGAATCTAGGGATGATGCCTAGTAGATGTTCAATTAGTGTTTGGGTAAAAGTGAATAAACAAATTAATGTTTTATTGAAGATGTAAAAGATATGGATAACTTGCATGCCATGACACGTACTGGGGCACTGAGCAAAATGAAGAGTGGTACAGGAAACAGTCTCTTTCTAAAGACCCTTGTGCTCATATAGGGAAGATCATATACCCCACAGACATGCAATAAGATTCACATCACCACACATGCCCCTCAGACTGAAGGCTGAATGTGCTAAACCCCGTATGAGAGGTACAGGGTATGCATTCCCTAATGCAAAACACAATACCTTTATTTTTCCTCAAATCACCCCAATTTGCAAAAGTTCAGAGGCTTATTCAAACCAAATTCAAACTCTAAAGCCTTGGGGGGTTTTCCCCGTCACTGCTTGTATTATAGTTTTGAAAAATAACTGCAGGATGACTTAATTAATTGTCCCTTCTTTCAGGTTTCCATCTAAAGTAGATGAATACCTATGCGTCCCACAAATCAATGAACCCTGGAACTTCCTAACAGATAGATTAGCACATCTGTAGTTTAAAGCTGGTTTGTATTAGAAGGGAAAAATATATTCCCATGAGGAATGTTTAAGGGATCAATTCATAAGCAAAGAAAACATGCTATTCTCAGCAAGGAAACAATATATTTTGCTTCTGTTGCTGTGATTAATTACACCCCACAACACAGAGAGTGTTTTTAAAGGGCCACAGTCAATCTTTTAAGACCCACAAGCTGACCTGCATCAGAAGCTGAGGAGGAATTGCACACTAATTCTGAGCAGCTTTGTATAACAGGCCTGTTGTGTGAGAAATTATGGATAATAATAAAAATGCACAGCCTTTGTATAACACTTAAAGTAGGCAGTGTTGCCCCACCTCCTGTGACTGATCCACTAATGAATCACACTTAAAACAATCAAACCTCTTTCCTGAGAGTCTCGCCAATTATACTGCAGTGAAAATGAGGATGAACTGGCTTCAGTAAAATTTCAGTGAGGCTCATGCCCTTCCAGATTCCTCCTCCTGGCCAATACACTCACAAATGAATTTCTAAGAGGAAATTCTGAGAGAAGATACTCATTTTAAGTCATATTGCTGTTTTGCTGATTCTGTGTTTAAGATCTTAGTCAATCATTTCCATTCAGTGGAAATGTGACAAAAAAAGAGAAAGAGAGGGAAAAAATGAAGGAAAAAAAAGCATAGTCTTTCAAAGTCAGGACCTGTGTGCAATCTATCTCTTTTCCCTTCCTTCTATCTGAGCCTTCCCATCTCCATCCTGCTGATCTTTCCACTCTCAGGTAAGGAAGGAGACAAGCTCTCCTCCGAGTGCCACACCCTGTCCTGAAGCAACCTGAGGATCCTTCACACCAACAATACTGTCTTCACATTTTGCAAAACAAAGGATTCCAGCTGCACCCCTCCAGTGAAGTGTTCTGCTTACTGTGACCTCCTCCCTACTCCATGTCATTTTATTTCATTTGTTCTTTATTATTCTGTCCTTGCAGGACAAGGATGTGGACACTTGCTGCTCATTTTCCACCTCTTGTCTCTGAACAACTTTCCCCTACTGTATAAAGCTATGTACTCCTACCTGGGACTGTATAAATAATAGTCAATTTGGTTTCAATTTCAGGCAGATGACCCCTGCCTTTACACAGTGACCCCTGGCAATCATAAGAAATGAAGCATGTGCTCTGCCCACCCATATGTGGAGAAAGGTTGGAGACCAATTCCGTCAGTTTTTTCCCCCATCTTTCAAGCTCTGTTGCCACTGGTATATTCTCCGCAATGACCTGGAATGGGACCTTGAAAAAAAAATGTAGAATCAATTCCAGTTTGTCCACTGCAGACATCTGGATAAAGGGAAATTACTTGAAAACCCATGAGTTTGAAGACCTACAACCCTACTACTATAGAAGCGTTAAAGACTTCATTTCTGATGCTTCAAACCTACCACACTGGGGCAGTGTGGGAGGCTGCTGAGAATATGAATTGTTCGCCTGAGGAAATATCCTCTCCGTGGTATGGAATGTTTCAGGATTTTAAATTCCTAGTACCCTAATATCTCAGTACCAGGCATTCAACAGCTTCTCGGTGCTTGTGAAGTTTTGTTCTGTTACTGAGATAATGGAAATGGTCCTTGATTTTTAAAAACTTAGAATCAAAAGGAAAAAAAATGGCAGAGAAGCATACAAATACGTAAAATAGCTCAGATTATCTGTCTAATGTTAACATGAGTCAAACAGAGTTGGACAGGGCTAATATTGAAGAATAACTAAACAGTGGCAAGGTTTCTATGAATAATTTCATTCTCTTTTGGCTCACGGACTTTGCAAGTATGTCTACTAGGTCATTTTGGTCGGCTCATCCTCCAGGAAGTATCTTGGCTCTGTCCAGCTTTTAGGATTTTTTCACCTAGATCAACTTTCTGTTTGTAAATTTTGTTTAAGTGGCGCTTGTCCCCATAGCTGCCTGTACTTATGCCCAGTTGCATATCCCATATTATACTATAGGTGCCTGATTCTATGTTGGTTTCAAACCACAGACTGGAAGACCTTGAGAAACTATCTACCGTCTTTTCTTCTCCTCTTTTTTTCCTTAATAAAGAGTATCTATTTCCATGTCTGTTCCATTAATGAGTATTAGTTGAGAGTGTACGATGAAGCCATGTAATAAGAATATGATATAGTAACTACATGAGGCTAGAGTAGGTTAGAAGTGGGAACTGATGGAGAAATCACTAGAAATGCAGATTTCTAGTGAAGAACATTCTAGAGAAGAATGTTGCTATGCCAATCAATGTAGGAGAGGTGTCTTCCCTTATGGGATTGCCGTTTTGCTTTTTTCCCTCATTTGAGACTATAATTCTTTAGTGCAAAGGTGAAAACAGGACATGATGTCATATTGGCTTTCCTGATTATAAAATCTCAGAAAACTGAAAAAAGAAGAAGAAAAAGAAGAAGGAGGAGGAGGAGGAGGAGAAAGAGGAGGAGGAGGAAGAGGAGGAGGAGGAGGAGGAGGAGGAGGAAGAGGAGGAGGAGGAGGAGGAGGAGGAAGAGGAGGAGGAGGAGGAGGAGGAGGAGGAGGAGGAGGAGGAGGAGGAAAGCCAAGGAGAATGTGAAGAAATAAACCAGAAGCCACTCTTACCCTGAGAATGCAAGGGAAAAGACCATTTGCCATGTAATTTGTCAGCGTTAAAAAAAAAAAAAAAAAAAAGTATTGGTCATGCAATTAGTTAGGCTGTTGGGTTAAATATTCACCTTGATTAACAGAAGCACGGACGGGGCATTATATGGTGAAATTATACAACATATTTACCAAATGTAATGGGCTGATTCTATCACCATATTTTGTAGAACATAATAAAATGTGTCCTTGACTAACAGGTATTTTTACCTTAAAGTGCTTTTCTTAGTGTTATGAACTTATTTTCTGACACTGGTTATTACTTATTTCTACAGCCTTTATTATAGGAGCCGTTAAAGAGTAACTTCTACTCTTAAAAAGGTTGATTTGTTTTGCTCCGGGAAGGAGTTTGGTGTGAAATGTTGAGACAAGCTTTAGTTAAGGGCAGCTGCCACATAACAGTGGAAATCATTCATCTCCTTCACATGCTATCTGACCTGTTATTTGCTCATCTTTCTAACACTGCAAGTCATGGGTTACACAGTTGGCGTTCTCTGTTCCCTATTTGCGGTGCTCTTTACTTAATTATTATTTTTAATGTCATCAATTCAAGAGCTAGCCAATGGTTGGCACGGCCATGCGTATCTACAAATGGGAGAACGAAAGAGGGTCATGACACAATGGCTTTACCCCCAGCGTCGAAGATTGGATAGACCCCTCTTACGCATTAGAAAGTTGGGATAAGTTATTTAATTGTTTGATAATCATTAAAACACTTACCTTGTAAGCACGTTCATTATCAGTTCTGAGAAATTTTTGAGTTTATAGACGAAGAGGCTTTCATCCTCAATGCTTTTATATATTTAAAAATATTTTAGTTATTGAGGGTTCTTGTACTTAATCCAGTCTTTTACTTATTCTTTCATGGGAAAAAAAGGGCAGGTCTAAATGCAAATTAACATTACTGTTTAAATATCACAGACCATTTTCTCTGAGCCCAGTTACAATAACTAGTAATTATAAAAATTGCTTGCCTTCGGCTTCCGGCTAAGCCAGTGCTAAACTTGTCCTTTTATTAGATCTGTCAGACTGAGTTAATTATCTTTATGATAATAGATGTGCCTTACCTCCAACAAAACAAATACACTTATAATTAGCTTTTTAGTTAGAATTTTAATTTATTTATAAAGACTGTTTGTTTTTCTTCCTTTTTTCCTGCTTTAAAAGAAAGAAGATGGAGAGTGGGGGTTTCCAGTTTATCAGGTTACCAGTCTGCTCACTAGTTTATAAAGGGGGGGGGTGGGGGGGGGGAAGGATTCATTTTGTTTAATCACCAAGTCCAGTGTTTAATAGTGCATCACGCCTCTTCTGTGTTATATCCACTCAACTCCAAGGCATTTTATTTTACTCCACATACACAAAAAGAGGCCCTTTTTATCTGCCTTCTCAACAGAGTAGTGTTATAAAAGCTATTACATGGAAATACTAACAAGTATGAATTGAAAAGCTTTCTGTACCATAGCACAGCTGCCTTAAAAGTCAAATCATCTTATACTGTCCCCACATTTTTGTGGCACTTGCTCCTCTTTCATCTATACCCAGCATGTTTCAGAATATTACACAAATGCCTGCATTGAATTCTTGGAGAGTGTCTGTGCTGAAACAGCAGAGCACAAAGGAAAAACATATGTTTTGGTGTCATGTCAAAGAGGGATTTCGTGTTAGTCCTGCCCACTCATTAGCTGTGTCATTTAGGCAAATTACCTAACCTCTCTGAGCCTTGATTTCCTCATCATTACACTGAGAATAATGCCTATGTTAGTAGCAGATGTAAAGAGACTCGAAAAGAAGGTGTAGGGGCACCTGGGTGACTCAGTTGGTTAAGTGTCTGTCTTAGCTCAGGTCATGATCCCAGGGGCCTGGGGACCCAGCTCTGCATCTGGTTTCCTGCTCAGTGGGGAGCCTGCTTCTCCCTCTCCCTCTGCCTGCCACACCCCTTGCTTGTGCTCTCTCTCTCTCTCTTTGTGTGTGTTAAATAAATAAATAAAATCTTTTTTAAATTTTTTAATTTTTATTTTTTAATTTTTATTTATTTTTTTATGTTTTTTAAATAAATAAAATCTTAAAAGAAAATTAAAAAAAGGTATAAAGAGGACTCAGAAGAGTGCCTTCACAATGTAAAGACATAGGAAGGGGTGGTTGCTGTTTTCAGTAGTAGAATTATGGAAGAATATAGATGCCTGGAGAATTCAAAATTAATATTACAACCTAATAATCATTTTATGGGTTTTGTTTTACAGAGAAATAGGTTTTCTACTAATTTGTGAAAACAGACGTCTCTGATCATCTAGAAATTAACTGTAATTTGAATTAAATAATGAAAACATGCTGTAGACAAATGATTCTCCAAAGTCGCCATGATGAACTTCTTCTATCTGTTCTGTGCTGGAAATGGGCTGTCACATCTGTCAGCCTTATTTATAACAGAAGACAACCCTTTTATTTTTCTTTCTGCAAACGTACTGATGTACTCATTTTACTTTGAACATTTCCACTGATTTAAAGTTCTCCTCCAATTTCAACCTGCCAAATCCAGAGATCTTGGTTAGGATAGCAAAAGGCTTAGTCAATGTGGGTCCCCGGAAGTCTATAATGTGAAATCAGATGTGCCGAGAATCATGTTCAGTTTCCATGCAAGTCATCAATAGTGAGTGCTCGTTATGCTGATTTCTGGCTGGAAGAGGGATGTGCCCGGGAGGTGATGAATGGCACCTTGGCCATGTGGCCAAAGGCTTACACAACACCTCAAGAGAAAGTATGGGTGGGATGAGAGAGTGATGGATGGACAGAGGGCAGTAGAGAGGCTCCTAACCTCTTCTCAAGTCAAGCATGCTGGCTTCTGATACCAGATAGATTTGTATCCAGAGCTGCCTTAAGACTTCGGGTGTCAGGAGGCTGGATATATTAATTCAGAGACAGCCAAGGCCCTTTGCTTTCAGAGTTCCATGACTTTCACACCCAGGTTCACACTCAACAAATACTGATTAAGATGTTACTATATCACAGCTATTTCTAGCCACTGGGTATTACTAGAGAACAAGGAATTCTAACTGCTGCTGGATCGTCATAGAGCCACTTGTTATATCTACATATAGGGGGAGGTAATACAGAAAAGGCTCTCTCAGACCTGTCTCAACCCGATCAACTTGCCAGATTAACCAGCATTTCCAGTTCCCCTCTGAAACATTCTGACTACTGCCCTCATTACCCTGAACGCTCACAACAGCTCTCACCCGATTGAAGTATTAGTTTATGAAGAACCAGTTGTTAGGTTTTTGGGAGGAGAAGGATTGTTGTGCTTTTTAGTGTAATTACATGAGTTATCTAAATAGGTAACCTGATAAAATGAGAATATAAAAAGGGAATTGTAGGTTCTATACAACTAATCGAAATTCTTTAAAAACTCAACAAGGAATCACTAACGTGTTTGTCGTTGAAATCAATTCATGTACAACAAATGCTCATATATCTGCACATGTATCTGGTGATGAGGGATGTCCTCCGGGTGTTTGTGATGGCTGGGCCTAGGGATTGCTGAGGACTGGAAAGTACAGTGGAGATCATAGAGCATTTGAAATATGGAAGCCTTCTTCAAAGTAATTTTGATGAATATCCTAAAAACTGAAAAGTAATAATTCACATTCTTAGTTTCACAAGAAATTAAAAATGTCTTCATTTATCCCTCATGAATTAATTCATGAATTAAATATTTTGGTGAAAAGAATTTTTTAATAGCTGCTAGTAAGACTAAGTGAAGGAAATGTGGCTGAATGTAAAAAAAAAAAAAAGCCAATCTTGCCTTCCTTTTCTTTCTTCTGTGTAAATCATTTGGGGCTTTTCTTTGCTACTGCTGTGCTCCAGTGAGCCAATCTGATCTCTGAGTCATTATTACCTCTTTTTTGCCTGAATGGCAGGGCTACATACAAATAGAACTTGTAGTGTAATTCTACACTTGTATTAACACTCATTCCTCTCCATTTTATTTAAAAGTAATGGTGCAGAGAGGTCCAAAAATAATATTAAACTCTAGTAGCTTGCCTGAAAATTACCATTCATTTCTTTGTATCCTGCATTTCCTTAGCTGTCATTCCCATTGGCTTCAACGGAGGCTCTAGCTCCTGCAGCCAGTCCTAACACCCATGCATTTCAGAGATTTATTCACTGGAGGTGGGGGATGGTCTGTGCACTTTTAAGCAGGTCCCATCTCCTGGTTTGTACGGTGTCCTACCCAAAGGTAGGCCTGGCATCTTCTCTTAGGCACCTGCTGCATATTTTCTGGCCACCATTTCTTCATTTTATATCCTCTCCTAAAGGGCACTGCTCAGACACCTTTACAAATCTGTGGGACAACTTAGGGAGTTTTCTGGAAAACCTCATTAAGCAGGAGCTGTGGTCCAGGCAGTAGTGGGGAGATAAATTCTTCCCCTTTAATTAAAGGTACACATTGATACATGGGTATTCATTGAGAGTTCTTTGTGCCCCAGGCACATTCTGGATTGATACCAACCCCTTTAGATTTAGTTTCAGTCCCTGACTCTCCCTGAGTCTCTGATAGGAGCCAGATAAGATGAACCCAGAGACACATGCAAGTAAAAAGGCATGCATCATTCATCAGTCTCCTTTAGAAAACTGTAGCCTTCTAACTGAGGAAAGCTTGTCTGTTTGACTTTCTTTCTGTGGGCTAAGAGTTGCAAGGGCCCACAAAGGCTAAGAGGGTGGATAAACTATTGAATCAGGCTGCGGGGAGGTGCTCCAGGCAAAGAAAGAAATCACATTCTCTATTTAAAGGGAATATCCTTCACCTTGAGCCAATTTCACGCTAGGATGTAGGCCAAATATAATCAGGTCTAATTTTTCTGGTAAAGTCCAAATCTAGACTTTTACGTGAACCCTCTTGATTTTTGAATCTTGGCAACTAATTCAAAAATTAAGTACTAGCCAGATATAATGCATCTCAATTTGGTTCCTAAGTATCTGGTATATGATACCTGACTTAGATCATTACTATTTAAATGTTTGTACCCAAACATCCCTTGAATAGAGGAACAGGGGAGTTTTTCTCTGGAAGAGTATACAGTGATCATCATCCCCCCAAATTTTCAAGTAAAATAAAGATGTTATAGAAAGTTTATCTCATGACCCTATACACACCTCTACGTAGAAGTCTTAGCTCTCTTTTCTCTTAGGAAACTCTCAGTTCCCCTACAACTAGATTTCTACAATTGGTTAATTTTGCTGCTGCATGAAAAAAACATGTCCGTGCCTAAGATGTCTTAGAACCGTAGGATCAGTTTAGGCTTAAGTTAGATGTTAATACACTCAATAAATATTTCTTGAATAACTTCTTTGTACAAGTCACAAAATTTAGTTAGAAAGTCTACTCCTAATGGAATTCGTAGTCTGGTAGAATATTTAAGGAAGGTAGTGTTAAAAAGGAAGGAGATGAAACTTTGTTATACTACACACAACAGGTATTTTGCCATTTTATTTAATCTTAGGAACCATCTTTTTTTTTTTTTTTTTTTTTTCTTAGGAACCATCTTATAAAATAGATAAGATGAAGCCCTTGTAAAGATAAGCCAAGTTCTAAGCATATTCAACTGGTATCAGGCAAAGCTGTAATTGGAACTCCCAAATTGTCAGTGTCCAAAATCTGCTGCTTGATCATATATATATAAATATATATATTTATATATATATATACTCAGATATACCATATCTATCTATCTATAATCCGATAGATGATAGATAGAGAGATAGATAGATAGATAGATGATAGATAGATTCAATTTTATGTCCTTTAGGGATATGCAGAAAGGATCAATTACAGCTTGAATAAAACATAACAAGCCTTTTCTCTTCTCCCCCCTACCCCCCGCCCCTTTCCTTCTTTCCTTCCTTCCTTCCTTCCTGTTCTGGATTAGGGATATTTGAGAAGCTACAGTCACTAAATATCCTTAGCTTGATTACCGTGTGTAGTAATGTTTACCCAAAATATATCTTTTGCATTTACTGCAGTAGACTGTTGTGACTTTATAAGATTTAGATGTCAGAGCATTTTCATCAGACTCCCAATTCCATTCTCTGCAGGACTACTTCAGCGGCCACATTAATTTTGGCAGTTCTCATTTACCAGTTCTTAAAACAAAATTATATATATCTGGTCGACTTACAGAATATCTTTATATCTGGATTTGTTTCCACATAGTGATCTTCCAAGTGTGTAGTGGAAATATTATTGAAATTACTAGATTTTCCAAAAGCACTGATAATGCTAGTATCCAGGTAGGTAAGATGTGGTGGGTTCAATTTGCTGGTAGGTGAGATTTAAGGATGTTGATTTGTAGCTGTGGCTGTTTTTATTCTCTTGGTGAAAATGACATTTGCCTCTGATGTTTGCTGATTTTTTATATGTCCCTCATGGATAAATAGCTCCTGGGAATTAATTACGGGAAGTAAAATGGATGGTGAGAGAAATTATTATTTTTCCTCCTGCTCCAATATCATACCCAAAATCTAAGTACAGTTTATATTTTTAGGCAATCTTTTGTCATAATGAGCCTCATCTTGTTCTTGCTCAAAGATTCCAGGCCACTTTCGTGTACCAGAAGATATCATTCATTCACTTGTATCTTTGCCTTTCTACGGCATTTAAGTAAGAAAGGATACAGAGTGACTTAGGAAGAATCCCTTAAAATCTGGTTTTTGAGATTAAAATCTGGCTTTGGGCTGAAGACTCATCATTCCTCCTTCCCTCCATGTCACAAAAATAGAGGATACACACAAGGATCACTAGCTAAATGTGACAAGATATTAGCTTTGCTAATGGCTAATCAGGTGCCCAATTGTCCTCCTACTGCAGGCCTCCTGATAAAATATGTTAGAGAAAGTAGCTTAGAACTAAAGCCTAATGAAAACTTTTTATTTTCATTTCAAAATAAGGCCTGCAGGGAGAGCTGGGTCAGCAAAACAGACTCCAACGATACACGGCCAGCCTGCGGAAAGAACTTCAGGCCTCACACATGGTTACTGGAGAGTGAGAGAGAAAGACAGGAGAGATGGCAGGTCTCCTCCAGGGCACTTATCTCAGGGGAACAGAGAACAGAGAAGGAAAGCTCACTCCCCGTAAGTGTGAGTAGTTCCAAGAGAGCAAGAGCCTGTGCCAGGCATGAGCAGTGATCTGCACAGTGCCCACACCCACCAGTGAAAGCATGGTCTTGCGAACGTTAGGTTCTCACTAATCAGAGTTAGCTGTCCCCGCTCTGTGGAGGAAGGAGGGCATAAAAATGAGGAAACTCTAAAGAGAAATGAGAAGATTTATAGGAGTAAATGCATTTGCTGCACATACCTTTATGTAGATAGTAGGGTCTTTTCTTGGAAGGCCTCAAAACTCCTTTGTCTTCAGCAGGAAAAAAAATGTAATTAGGAAGAAAAAAACATAATATAAGAGTGGGGCCACTTAATTCCTGTGGCTTTTAAAGGATTCTGTTATTCATAGGGTAGTGGGACTGGGGCCAGCAGATTGATATGCGTTCCTAAAGGTTACATTGACTGAAGTTGTCCAAAGTCAAATTCCCACAGGGTCTTACTTTCATGGGTTGGTGAATGATGTCTTTATCCCGATCTGGGGCTCAGTCTCCTGGATTCTTCTCCATCTCTGCTCCAGCCCCTGCCTTCTCAAGGCCATGGAACATAGAACTTGAAGTTGAGGACTCCCAGTTGTCACTGACTGATGAGTAGGGAGGGTTTGGGGGAAGGGAAAGACCCAAATTCTGCCACAGGGAGATGGGTTGTCTAAGGAGAACTTAATCATTTGCTTATTCAACCAACATTTATCAAGTAGAGTGTAATGATCCTCAGGGGTCTGCAGATGCCAGTTTGTGAAACACTGCAGTAAAAGTTAAAGGCTGTCATGTTAGTTGTTCCCTTGATACCTATGTTGTTGAAAACAAACTCAAATGTGAGCCCTTGAAACATTATAATAGGACCGAGTTATAAGGCGATCAAGAATATGTTCATATTTATTTTTAATGTTGTCTTCAAACTCAGACAAAAAAAAAAAAATTCACAGAGATCGTGTGGTCCTGGAAAAATTTATCTTAAGAATCCCGAAGACCATATTCTGCAGTTTTTGAAATGCTAGCATGGAGGGAAAATGAATAGTTTTGAGATTCAAACAGACCAGAATTCTAATCTTGGCTCTGGAACTTACAGGATATTTTATTTTAGCCAAATTAGATGACTAGATATCTTTATATTTAATGAGAAAACACTGCCTGTATAATGGTGCTTTTATGAGGACGCCATAGCATGATGTATACAATATATGTCACATAATGTTTTTCACATAGTAAACTCCTAATTAATATGGATTTCTTTTTATGCCATAATACCCATCTCTTCCCATTGTGTACAAAAAAACTATACTAGGGGATACAATGATGAATTACATATTATCTGCAGAATATCTCTGAGACAATAGGCTTGTAAACACGATTACAAATACTGTGATATGTACCATACTAGAGAAATGTAAAACATAGAGGAAAAAAGGTAGAATATGTAGCAATTTTTTTTTCCTGATGATCTTAAAAAGAAACTGAGAATTACTTCCCAAAGAAACATATTCCTGGTGAATATTCAGTTAATGACAATAGTGATGAGGATGATGTTGATGATGATGGAAATGAAGTTTATGATGATTATAAAAATGATGAAGATAGTTTACATTTATTGCATATTTGCTATGTTGTAGGAACTCAATTTGCATATATTACTTGATCCTCACAACACTCTAGTGAGGTAGAAATATAATTTCCATATTGTAGAAAATCATGAGGTTACACAGGTAGCATGGGGAAAATCTGCAACTTGACCCAGTTCTGTCCGATTAAAAAACTCAAATCCTTAACCACTATAATGCATGCTCTTTCCATAAATTAATTAATGCATTGTAATTAGGTTCTGTTTGAACTATAGTTCATTTGAATTTAAATAGGCTTTAGAGGTATATTGAGCACCTTTCCCTACTCTATCCCATTTACCAATTCCCTGGTTTTTGCACTGTAAATGGGATTTGGGCAAACAACACTCCAAAACTCAGTATGTGCCCTTTAAGAAATGAGCACGTAACCATCACTGACTCCAGATGTGGACTCTTTGGCACAAACCTAGCGAGCGAGAACATTACCCGCTTTTGTCACAGAAAGTGGTTCAAGGATGGACAGGCACACAACTCAACCCAAAAGAGTCAAACCCAGTCAGAAACAATCCCAGAGATTTTGTTAGTGTGATCATAAAAGTGGTAATTGTCTCTCTGCTGGACTTGAACCTGAGAGCCTATAAAATTGGAGCTACGGCAGCTTTCCTACTACCACAGAGACTGACAGCGAAGCCTGTGGTGTGGAGAAAGCAAGAACCAGCAAAGAGATCACATCTCAAGAACTTCATTTTAAACAAACCATCATCTTTAGCCTGAAATTTCAGCGACTTGAACCAATGTGTGTAATAATATCTGATTGTTGTTTTAATTTGCATTTTCTTGGTGATATATGATGGGGAGCATTTTCATTTGCTTATTTGCCATCTGTATACCTTCTTTGGTGAAGTATCTTTAAGGTTTTTGGCCCATTTTTTAATGGGGTTGTTTTCTTATTGTGTTTTTCTCTTTCTTTCTTTCTTTCTTTCTTTCTTTCTTTCTTTCTTTCTTTCTTTCTTTCTTTCTTTCTTCTTTCTTTCTTTCTTTCTTTCTTTCTTTCTTTCTTTCTTCTTCTCTTTCTTTTTCTTTCTTCTGTATTTCTTTCATCCTTTCTTTCTTCTTTCAATGTGTTTGCATGTGTGTGTTGAGACCACTTGACATGAGATCTACCCTTTTAAGTTTTTAAGGGCTCAGCACCATATTGTTAACTATAATCACGGCAGCGTACAGTGGATATTTGGAATGTGTTCATCTTATACTCATTGAACTTTGCTGATTTTTACACTTGATTTAACAATTACTGAATGATGTGTGTTAAACACTTTTACTAGGATGGTGCTTTCTTAGTTTGCCCTCTTAATATTGCAAATTTTTATTTTTACATTATGACACTGCTATAAGATTTCTGTCAGTCTAGAACTATCATATAGTTTTTCTAAGTTGAAACTTTTATTCTTATCAAGAGAGAGATACCTTTTATTTCTAGCAATGCCTTCGGGCTTCATGTCTACATTCCTTTATATCAATATGGCTACACTTTCTATAATTTGGTTAGTAAATGCCTGAACTCTTTAGATAATTTTTCACTGAAACTTCTTGTTTTACTTTGATTTAGGTATGTCTTTTATCAGCTGCATATCATTGAATTGTTTCATGTATGTATCGTGAAAACTTTTATGCTTTTAACTATCAAGATTGGGGTACATTTTGAGTGATTATTCAGCTTTTCCTAGTATCTTATATTTGAGTATTTGTTTTCAACCACTTTTAGATATTTTATGCTTTCTTGCCTTTTTAGGATGCATTAAAAAAATCTTATTTGTCAGTATGTATTTGGAAGTTATGTTACCTATTTTAACATGTTACCTATGTTAGTGATTATTCTAAATGCCTTAGGAGATATTTAATCCTGAATAATATGAGGACCTTAGAGAACTTTTGAGCAAATTACCCCATAGTTAAGATATACATCAAGAAACTTAGTTCTGTCTTCTGTCTCCAAATATTATTGATTATTATTGTTGTTCATGACATTAAAGGGTATTTAGATTTATTATTTTCCTTATCATTTTCTTTATTTTATTTTATTTTTTATGTATTTATTTATTTTTTTTTAAATTTATTTTTTATTGGTGTTCAATTTACTAACATACAGAATAACACCCAGTGCCCGTCACCCATTCACTCCCACCCCCCGCCCTCCTCCCCTTCTACCACCCCTAGTTCGTTTCCCAGAGTTAGCAATCTTTACGTTCTGTCTCCCTTTCTGATATTTCCCACACATTTCTTCTCCCTTCCCTTATATTCCCTTTCACTATTATTTATATTCCCCAAATGAATGAGAACATATAATGTTTGTCCTTCTCCGACTGACTTACTTCACTCAGCATAATACCCTCCAGTTCCATCCACGTTGAAGCAAATGGTGGGTATTTGTCATTTCTAATAGCTGAGTAATATTCCATTGTATACATAAACCACATCTTCTTTATCCATTCATCTTTCGTTGGACACCGAGGCTCCTTCCACAGTTTGGCTATCGTGGCCATTGCTGCTAGAAACATCGGGGTGCAGGTGTCCCGGCGTTTCATTGCATCTGTATCTTTGGGGTAAATCCCCAACAGTGCAATTGCTGGGTCGTAGGGCAGGTCTATTTTTAACTGTTTGAGGAACCTCCACACAGTTTTCCAGAGTGGCTGCACCAGTTTACATTCCCACCAACAGTGTAAGAGGGTTCCCTTTTCTCCGCATCCTCTCCAACATTTGTTGTTTCCTGCCTTGTTAATTTTCCCCATTCTCACTGGTGTGAGGTGGTATCTCATTGTAGTTTTGATTTGTATTTCCCTGATGGCAAGTGATGCAGAGCATTTTCTCATATGCATGTTGGCCATGTCTATGATTCATGGAAACTAATGAGAATGAAGATACAACAATTCAAAATCTTTGGGATGCAGCAAAAGCAGTCCTAAGGGGGAAATACATCGCAATACAAGCATCCATTCAAAAACTGGAAAGAACTCAAATACAAAAGCTAACCTTACACATAAAGGAGCTAGAGAAAAAACAGCAAATAGATCCGACACCCAAGAGAAGAAGGGAGTTAATAAAGATTCGAGCAGAACTCAACGAAATCGAGACCAGAAGAACTGTGGAACAGATCAACAGAACCAGGAGTTGGTTCTTTGAAAGAATTAATAAGATAGATAAACCATTAGCCAGCCTTATTAAAAAGAAGAGAGAGAAGACTCAAATTAATAAAATCATGAATGAGAAAGGAGAGATCACTACCAACACCAAGGAAATACAAACGATTTTAAAAACATATTATGAACAGCTATACGCCAATAAATTAGGCAATCTAGAAGAAATGGATGCATTCCTGGAAAGCCACAAACTACCAAAACTGGAACAGGAAGAAATAGAAAACCTGAACAGGCCAATAACCAGGGAGGAAATTGAAGCAGTCATCAAAAACCTCCCAAGACACAAGAGTCCAGGGCCAGATGGCTTCCCAGGGGAATTTTATCAAACGTTTAAAGAAGAAACCATACCTATTCTCCTAAAGCTGTTTGGAAAGATAGAAAGAGATGGAGTACTTCCAAATTCATTCTATGAGGCCAGCATCACCTTAATTCCAAAGCCAGACAAAGACCCCACCAAAAAGGAGAATTACAGACCAATATCCCTGATAAACATGGATGCAAAAATTCTCAACAAGATACTGGCCAATAGGATCCAACAGTACATTAAGAAAATTATTCACCATGACCAAGTAGGATTTATCCCTGGGACACAAGGCTGGTTCAACACCCGTAAAACAATCAATGTGATTTATCATATCAGCAAGAGAAAAACCAAGAACCATATGATCCTCTCATTGGATGCAGAGAAAGCATTTGACAAAATACAGCATCCATTCCTGATCAAAACTCTTCAGAGTGTAGGGATAGAGGGAACATTCCTCGACATCTTAAAAGCCATCTATGAAAAGCCCACAGCAAATATCATTCTCAATGGGGAAGCACTAGGAGCCTTTCCCCTAAGATCAGGAACACGACAGGGATGTCCACTCTCACCACTGCTGTTCAACATAGTACTGGAAGTCCTAGCCTCAGCAATCAGACAACAAAAAGACATTAAAGGCATTCAAATTGGCAAAGAAGAAGTCAAACTCTCCCTCTTCGCCGATGACATGATACTCTACATAGAAAACCCAAAAGTCTCCACCCCAAGATTGCTAGAACTCATACAGCAATTCGGTAGCGTGGCAGGATACAAAATCAATGCCCAGAAGTCAGTGGCATTTCTATACACTAACAATGAGACTGAAGAAAGAGAAATTAAGGAGTCAATCCCATTTACAATTGCACCCAAAAGCATAAGATACCTAGGAATAAACCTAACCAAAGATGTAAAGGATCTATACCCTCAAAACTATAGAACACTTCTGAAAGAAATTGAGGAAGACACAAAGAGATGGAAAAATATTCCATGCTCATGGATTGGCAGAATTAATATTGTGAAAATGTCAATGTTACCCAGGGCAATATACACATTTAATGCAATCCCTATCAAAATACCATGGACTTTCTTCAGAGAGTTAGAACAAATTATTTTAAGATTTGTGTGGAATCAGAAAAGACCCCGAATAGCCAGGGGAATTTTAAAAAAGAAAACCATATCTGGGGGCATCACAATGCCAGATTTCAGGTTGTACTACAAAGCTGTGGTCATCAAGACAGTGTGGTACTGGCACAAAAACAGACACATAGATCAGTGGAACAGAATAGAGAATCCAGAAGTGGACCCTGAACTTTATGGGCAACTAATATTCGATAAAGGAGGAAAGACTATCCATTGGAAGAAAGACAGTCTCTTCAATAAATGGTGCTGGGAAAATTGGACATCCACATGCAGAAGAATGAAACTAGACCACTCTCTTTCACCAGACACAAAGATAAACTCAAAATGGATGAAAGATCTAAATGTGAGACAAGATTCCATCAAAATCCTAGAGGAGAACACAGGCAACACCCTTTTTGAACTCGGCCATAGTAACTTCTTGCAAGATACATCCACGAAGGCAAAAGAAACAAAAGCAAAAATGAACTATTGGGACTTCATCAAGATAAGAAGCTTTTGCACAGCAAAGGAGACAGTCAACAAAACTCAAAGACAACCTACAGAATGGGAGAAGATATTTGCAAATGACATATCCTTATCATTTTCTTGGCTTATCATTTCTCCTTGCATTTTAGCTATTTATTTGTAATTATTTTCCTTCTTGAAATAGGCTTTTAGAGATTCCTGTAGTGATGGTTTGTTGATAGTAAATTCTCTCATTTTTTTTGTTTGAAAATGTCACTTTTTAAGCTTAGTTTACAATTTTAAGTTGATAGTTATTTTCTCTCAGCACTTTAAAGTTATGATTGCAATCTTATTGTACTATCATCTAAATACCAATTCTGCTCTTGGAAGTTGATGTAATTTTCATTTCTTTGAGGTACTTTGAGGTACTTTTTTCTGGCTATGTTTAATATCCTATATTCTAAAGACTCACTAGAGGATGAGTGGATATGGATTTTCTTTTCTTTTCTTTTTTTAAAATTCATCCTGATTTGGCTTCACTATCTTTCCTAATTTGTTTTTTGAAGTTGTCATTTTAAGGAAGTTCTGAGCCATAATGACTTCAAATATACAAATCCTCTGTATTATTTTCTTGTGAAAATCTGAGTAGATTTTTGGTAGGTGTTATCATTCTGTTCTCTGTATCATTTAATATCTCTTCATATCTTAGTGCTTCATTCTGGGTAATTTTATTAGATCCATCTTCTGGCTCACTAATTTTCTCTTTAGCTAAATCAAGACTATTATTTAGCACATCCATTGAAATTTAAATTTGAAGCATAAATTTATTTATGGAACAGTTACTTGGTTCTTGTCAAAATGTGCCTCATCTAAGAAGGGCACTTGATGGGATAAGCACTGAGTATTATACCATATGTTGGCAAATGGAATTTAAATAATTTTTTTAAGTTTATAAATAACTTTAATGATATAAAGGCTGCAAAGCACATCTATAAATAATTATGAAATTAACAATATTCTTTACTGTAAATTCACACAATCAATTGACTTTCAATAAATGATTTTGTCAAACTCTAAAAAAAGTGCCTCATCATGTCTTATAGTATAATTTGTTAATCTTATGTGTCTGTTTCTTTATTTAAAAAATTCTACCCTATTTCCTGGATCTTTGGGGTATTTTATGCTGTCTGGGTTTATAGAAGGTTCCTAAAGAAGTTATTTGCATTTGGTTTTGCTAGGTTTCTGGGAGAATTATCAAATCAGTACCATTATAAACTATTTTCTTAATTTGGGCATTTTTGGCAAATTAGAAAATAAGAATTTAAACTTGGTAATGAGGATTGCTTCTTGGCCTTTTGGCTAAGATCAAGTGTGGTAATGAGGGATGCCTGGGTGGCTTAGTGGTTGAGCATCTGCCTTCAACTCAGGGCATGATTCCGGGGTCCCGGGATTGAGTTCCCAACCCCGTGATTGGATTCCCTGCAGGTAGCCTGCTTCTCCCTCTGCCTGTGTCTCTGCCTCTGTCTCTTATAAATAAATAAGTAAACAAATAAATAAATAAAATATTTAAAAAATAAATGAATAAGCTTGGTTATGAATTTAGACTTGTTTTATACATACACATATGCATTGATTTTTTTTCCCCTTTGCCATCATAACAATGGTAAACAGACAATATTATCTGTCATTTCCTTTTATAGACTTTCTTTTTTTTTTTTTTTTTTTTTAGTACTCCTTCCTTGAGCACATAGGCTTTGGGGTGTTGTAGCTTCCTGCAAGGGTTTCTATTCCAGTTCCTATGTTGAGCAGACCCAAGTATGTTTTTTATTTCACCTGTGTGATGATTAAAGGCTGAAGCTCTAGATTACTATGCTTGCATAAGGCACAAAGAAAGCCACTTAGCATCTATTCCCCATTCTAGATTTTCTTCTGTTTGGGGTCTTAACTTCTGAGGATTTCTCCTATTTTCTCATGATGTTAGCTATGTACTGAGAAGGAATTTTAAAGCAGAATTATATGAGCATATTTAGATGTTTTGTAGCTGGAACATTTGAGAATAACTGGAATTTCATAATGCTAAATGCCATTTTCAACTTCTTTTTTGGCTGTGACATTTTAATGTAAAGTATAAACAATTAAGCAAACAAGGTAAAACTTATTCTGGTTGTTATGGAATTGGTTGGCCTCAACTTCCATTTGCTCATCACTAACATCCCACATATTTTAGAATAAACTAACAGAGACTGCCAAAGTAGAACAATAGATCAATAGGAAAATGTCCCCAACTTCCAAAAATTCACACTACCGAGACATTTGGAAAATATCTCATTTTAAAGTGTGGGACTACCCATCTTCATTTGTGAATATCACAGATTTACTTGTTCTGGAACATTTTACCATGAATGTGAATAGCTCAACAAGAGATGTTAGTTAGCTTCATGGATGTTAGCAAATCTTGTTTGCAAGTTTGAAGGGGAAAGCCAATTCCATTTTGAGGAGGTGTACCTTACAGAATATCTGGGAATTGGAAACCACCACCACCACCAACAGCAACAACAGTGTTTTGCAAGGGACTGAACCACTTTAAAAGGCAAATGAATATCTGCTTTCTGCAGTATAAATAGCTTTCCATCGCGATGAAACAACAACATGGATATCAAGATTTACCTGCGTTTTATACCCATCAAATCAATATAGAAAGATGAGGTTAAAAATTCTGCTGCTTCTGTGGAATGAGAATGAACCATGTTTTACAGTAATGCCAATAAGATGAGCAAAAGAGCAAATGCTGAGGGCTTTTATTTAGGAGCTCTATCCTAAATGGGGTGTGCATAAGATATCAAGTATTAAGATGCATTGCAGTTGTAAGAAAATCTGGTTTGTACGAGACACAGAAGGGGTCTTTTACTCCTAAAGAGATTGGCATGCCATAAAGTCAAAAGTAATCTGACCTACTTAGCACATATTTTAAGCAGCAAAAATAAGGTATCATTTAGTATAGTACTGAAACCTCTGGGCTCATCTTAAAACTTACTTAATGAACGTCAAGGAGTAATAGATAGATGACTGAAATATAAAAAAATATGGCAGCCCTCAACAGAAGGACAGCTTGGCAACTGCAGGAAAACTGTCCAAGAGAACAAACTTACTTTTTGCTACCTTTCGTCTGTGGGGATCTTCATCTTTTTTTGGCTCTTGGACCTGTATATTGCTTAATGTTTTTTCTCGATTACCAAAATTGCCTGCACATCCCAACATGCACTACCTTCTCCCTCATTCTCACTTCATTTTTCCTTAGTATCTGTTTTTCAGTTTGAGCAAGGACTTGAAGGTTTAACTAAAGCAATAGGTCATCCACGAAGCTTAAATCCAAGGGAATTTTCTCAAGAGAAATTAAATATATAGGGAATCTATTATAAGAACTTTTTAAAAGATTTTATTTATTTATTTGACAGAGAGAGAGCAAGAGTGAACATAAGCAGGGGGAGCAGCAAGCAGAGGGAGAGGGAGAAGCAGGCTCTATGCTGAGCAAGGATCCAGGTGTGGGGCTCCATCCCAGGACCCGGGGATCATGACCTGAGGTGAAGGGAGACACTGAACAGACTGAGCCCTGAGAATTTAAAATAGCAGAGTATTTTTTGATAAATCACATTAATAGGAAGAATAAACAGGTTATAGAAAATAGTTAATAAACAATATAAATATTAAATATAATATTTAATGTAATATATTTAACATAAGAAAATGTATATTAAACTGATAAAATAGTCAGTGACAATAGATGATTTATGCTAGAATGGCCTTAGCTAATAACCACCAGCTCCGTTTTTCTTCATCTTCTCCATTTCTGGAATTCAGCCCTAAAAATACTTTGTCACATCAGTTATATTCTAGACATTACCTTGCTTTTAATCCTTGTGGTATTGTCACACATGTCTTCTGTTGAATTGCTTTCACTGTGCCCCTCCTTCTGAGTATTCACAGCTTGTGAGCACCTCTATTTTGACTCAGTGAGGCTTTTCCATGCCTCTTCTTTTCAGAATCCTTCCTTGGTATTTACTGCCATGTTTCTCTCCCGGGTGAACTTAGAAGTAAAATAGAACAACAAACCAACAAATGAAATACCAACTGGAAAACACAGACGTTCACAGAGTATCACCAAATCCTATCAGAATAGCATGGTTTACACTGTCCCTCTCGGAGTGTTAGTTTCTCTGCGACATTTGTCATTTCCTCAACTGGCATCTTTTACTTGCTGGCCTGTTTGTGGTCTGTGAAATCCTGCTAGAATGTAAGCTCCAAGAGAGCTGGAGCTTTGTCTGGTTTCTTTTCTTTCTGGAATACCTGTGCCAATAACAGGACCCATCCGAAGGCAGGTGCTCAAAGACTTTTGTTGAGTGAATGAATGGCTAGAGGAAGATGGATGTAGGTCAGGAACTTACTTTAAATAATTCCATGAAATATGGGAGACTTGGCAGTATTACTGAATTGTGCAGCCAGTGGAAGATACCAAACACTCTTTGGGAGTTTAAACAATTTTATTTTGAAATTAGTGAATGTACATTTTTTTTAATTTTTTATTTATTTATGATAGTCACACAGAGAGAGAGAGAGAGAGGCAGAGACATAGGCAGAGGGAGAAGCAGGCTCCATGCACCGGGAGCCCGATGTGGGATTTGATCCCGGGTCTCCAGGATCGCGCCCTGGGCCAAAGGCAGGCGCCAAACCGCTGCGCCACCCAGGGATCCCAGTGAATGTACATTTTAAAACGTGTTGATATTTGTCACCTTCCTCTGAAATTATGTAAATAATTGAGCAGGAAAGGAAAGGTAGCTGCATTTCCTGTAATGATCTTAGGCTCTGTAGATATGCTTTATAGAAATCATAAACATGATAAATTTCTCTCTTTTAAATCATGTTTGAATAATTGGCACTCAGACCAAGTTCTTAAGTAAAGGGAGAAATAAATGGAAAAAGAACTGAAAAGTACAAAGCAAAAAGTAATTATACACACACATGATACCTCCATAATGTGCATTTTCACCTGTTAATTCTTGCAATGTAAATTTTAGGATGTGTATATGCCATGCTGCCTTAAATATGATAATAATAATAATAGTAATAATAATCATAATAAGATTAGCACGCACAAATTACATTTCACATACATCAATTTATGCTAGATATTACATACACATTTTGCAGGAAAAGTAATAGATTAGAGGAGGTATAGCACCATCACACCTTGTAAACCTAATCGTTAGGGCTCCACTTAACCGCATGCTTTATATTTTAAAAACTCCTAAAAAAAAAAAAAAAAAAAAAAAAAAAAACATCTGGACCATAATCTTTTGCATATGGTCTTTTTTGTTACATGTTGTGTTACATATTGTGAACTTCCCTTATGTATTAAAACTGTAAAAACATTTTTCTTCTAAAATTATGGAGGTCATATATCTTTTGGGGTCTATCCTTAGACACCTTCTCTCTGCTCATTCATGATAAATTGATTTCTTTTCTTTTTTTTTAAGATTTTATTTATTTATTTATTCATGAGAGACAGAGAGAGAGAGAGAGAGAGGCAGAGACACAGGCAGAGGGAGAAGCAGGCTCCATGCAGGGAGCCTGTTGTGGAACTGGGTCTCCAGGATCAGGCTCTGGGCTGAAAGCAACGCTAAACTGCTGAACCACCCAGGCTGCCCTTGATTTGCTTTTCTAACCCCCACCAACCCCTACTGTTTGAAGAGTCCCCAATGTTAAATTTAGACCTCCCTCCAAATTTCTTGAATCAGAATAGAAGTGGATTTCTGGGAGAAGATAATGCTTAAGTTTAAGAAATATGCAGTAGGGGCACCTGGGTGGCTCAGTGGTTGAGTGTCTGCCTTCAGCTCAGGTTGTGATCCCAGAGTCCTAGGTCCCACATCAGGCTCTCAGCAGGGAAGCCTGCCTCTAACCTCTGCCTATGTCTCTGCCCTCTCTCTCCATGTCTGTCATGAATCAATAAATAAAAATCTTTATAAAAAGAAAAGGAAATATGCAGTATTTTAGTTAGAACTAGTATATGGACCTGGAGCTTTTTTTTTTTTTTCTCAATCATATCAGAATTATTAGAGAAATATGTGAATAAATTCCTAGTAACCTTAAAATGTTAGAAGTGGCACGAGCACACCAGAATGGTAAGGGTTTCTGGAGATTGACAGAGAAGCCTAGCAGATATGACGGCTCTGTTACACCATCAGATGTCAGAGGGGACTTAGAAAATAAGTGTTTATCAGGAATGATGTAAAGATAATGCTAAGAGATCTGAAGGGACAGAATCTGGAAGAAGAATCTGGACACGGGCAAAATTCAACTGGGAATTATTTCAGAAACCTTGTGCATCAGTTTCCCAAGCATCCGATTCCAACATTTTCTTACAGAAAAGAATCTTGAAGTAACTGTATAGGCCTAAAAATGATAAAGGCAGACAGAAATGACAGGAGAACTTCCCTACTCAAGAAGCAGTCGCCACATGCCCTGTCTGGACACTTAACACATCCTGTTTGAGGACATTAAACATTGTTTTCAGAGCTAACAAAAGACTTTAAAAGCCCACCAAGTGCCAGAAAGAAGAAAAGATATTCTAAAACCAAAAAGGGAGAACACAGTGTGCGTAAAATGCAATGAGGATCCACCAGCATCACCAACAAAGAGGGCTTGAAATAAGGAAGAATGTCCCAGTGTTCTGAGGAAAGAATGCCTTGAATCCTGTTTTCTGTACTTTGCCAAAACGACATTCAAGTATGAGGACATGATAAAGACAGTTTTACATATATAGGAAAGAAACATTTTCATCCTCAAACTTTTTCATAATGCATTATTTGAGAATATATTTCTACAAAACAAAACATAAATCCCGGGGGGGGGGGAAAGAAAGCTATGGGCTTCAAGGAATATTATGGAATAAGGCATCTGTAAATGTTACGACCATTGAAATAATTATAAACACAGCGGTTGTCAATCTTCAGATAACCATTAGAGAATGATTTGTAAAAATGTGGAGACATAAACAAAATTATTGCAAGATGAAAGTAAAAGTCCCAGGTGATTTCAACAACATGGAATAGCATTGGACACGGGAGAGAAAATAAGAGCAAGTCAAGAATTTGTATTGGTTTGAGGGAGGAAATGAAAAACTCTTAAACACTGTAAATGTGTGTGCTAGTTTCATAAGGCTTCCGTGATAGTTACCACAAACTGGATGGTTTAAAACGATAGAAGTTTATTCTCTCACAGTTTCTGCAGGCCAGAAGTCCAAAATCAAGATGTTGACAGGGTTGGTTCCTTTTGGACATTCTGAGGGAGAATCAATTCCATGACTCCTTGATTGCTTTTCGCGGCAACCATTAGTTCTGGGTGTTCTTTGGCTTGCCCATGGATTGCTTCAGTCTCTACGTTCATCTTTATAAATCCTTCCCTCTGTGTCTCGGTCTCTTGTAAAGATTCCCTTCATTGGAATTTAGAGTTCACCCAATCTAGAATGATGTCATCTTGGTATTCTTACATAAACTACACCTACAAAGACCCTTTTTCCAAATAAGGTTATATTCATAGGTATGTATATTCATAGGTATGGATATGCCTTGACCCACTACAATGCCTTCACATCTATTAAAAAACAAGAATAGAGATCCCTGGGTGACTCAGCAGCTTAGTGTCTGCCTTTGGCCGGGGCGTGATCCTTGAGTCTAGGGATCAACTCCCACATCAGGCTCCCTGTATGGAACCTGCTTCTCCCTCTACTGTGTCTCTGCTTCTCTCTCTTTCTGTGTCTCTCATGAATAAATGAATAAAATGTTTAAAAACAAATCAAACAAAAAAACAAAAATTAACTCTTGTAGTACTTATATCAAACACTTCTAGCTTTAGATGTATTAACTGATGTAACTTTCCCAATAACCCTATGAACTATGTACTATTATTTCTAGTTTATTGATAAGGAAACTGAGGCACAGAGAGTTTAAGTAATTTACCCAAGACCACATGGCTGACAAGTGGTAAAGCAAGGGTTAGAATCTGTGTCTAGCTCTAGAATTTATGCTCTTAACCACTATGTTTGTTAAATTTCGATGCTACAAATTAATTACATACAAGAAGAGAAGTGAAATGTGTGATATCCAAACTACGAGGCGAAACAGAACTGCAACAAAGAGTGCTCCAACAATTCTAGAGAAGGTGGAAAAGTTCGGAGAGATATCTCCAGGAAAAGAGATAGCATGGAGAAGAAATCAAAATAAGATGGCTGTTATCAATTTAAGTAAAATATAGAAATTTTAAGGAAAACAAAAAATAAAGTGAATTCCTACAACACACCAGTCAAGAGACAGCTGAAACAAGTGCTGTATGAATATGGGAGGTAAAGTAATGAAAAGAGATTAATAGTCACATTTTTAAGAAAAATGAATAGTTGCAGAATTCTTCACAGATTGGCCAGAGAATATTTTTAAAGTGCAGATGGGATGGTGTAATTCTCAGTTTCAGAACCCTCCAATGACTTGGTTCTACATTTTGAATGAGGTATCTACTCCTTCTTCAATGGCCTACAAAGTCACAAATCATCTAATTGGTCCATCTGACTTTATATCTTGTCTCTTCCTCTCCCAATTTCCCTTGCTTACTATGTTCTCAGTTCACTGAGATTTTCGTTCCTCAAACTTGGCTGTGCAATCTCTCTTCTCTCTTGCTCTGGCACTCCCTTGATGTGGTTCCTATTCATCATTCGGATCTAAGGTCACAGATCACTTCTTCAGAGCTGTCCTCCCCACATTATCTAAAGTGACCTGTTGTTATGCTCTAGCACTTTGCCTTAATTATTTTCTTCCCAATTATTTTAACGGCTTGATATTACTTGTTTGGAAAAGTCATTTACAATTGCTCACAAAGTCATCAACTTTACACCATAATTATCTATTAAATGAGTCCTCCTTCAGTGGTACCACAATAATCCAGGCCTCCAAGAATCCAGGGAGTGTTGTATACGAAGGTATTTGAGGTCAGTGTTAGAAGATGAGCATGGATTAGGCTTTATTTTGGTAAATAGTGGTAATTTGTGAGCAAATACTAAAGAATTTTAAATATATAGAGAACGTGGAGAATAGATGGAGTGTCAGTGATTCTCTTGCAGTCAGTCATACTATTACACATCAGCACTCTTATTCTGAATATCATCTATTTGGCCCTTTCGGTGCACTCTACATTCTTCTCCCAGTTGCTTGATGCCTGGGTGGCTGACCACGTCAAAGGGCTCTCTTGTTTTCCTTGTGGGAGCATGGCAGGGATTGACAATGATTCTGGCTTGGGGGACAAAACACTCTCCTATGTGGTTTCTCTACACTCTGACCTCACCTTCGTAAATAGTTATTTTATTAAATTCTGCTCACATTAGTTTGAATGTGCCATTTGTTTCTTGCTGAGACACTGACTAATACATATGTATTTCCTTTGAGTATTTCCAATTGCCAAGAGTACATACTTCATTTTCTCCCTTACAATTATTAATTGAGTGCTTACCATGTGCCAAGCACTGTGACAGACCACGGGGACTTTGCAGTGAACAAAATAGATGAAAACCATTGCCCTTGTGAAGCTTACATCCCAGTTGATAATTACAATGAATAAAATAAATGTGCAAAATTATGTGAGATATAGCGATACAGATTATGAAGAAAAATAAAGCAGAGGAGGAGGAGAGCAATTTTGGAGGAGGCTGAAATTTAAAATGGGGTGGCCAGGGAAGGTTCCACAGAAAAAGTTCCATTTGAGTGAAGAAATGAAAGAGGTAAGGAAGCCAACCGTGAAGATTTCTGGTAATGAACATAACTAGGCAGAGAAAATAGCAAATGGTCCAGTCACATGTGGGCCTGATATTTTCAAGGATCTATCAGAAGGCCAGGGTGATAGATAGAATGGGATAAGTCAGGGAGAAGAGGAGATGACCTGAGTGAGGATGGATCCCGTAGGATCCCAAAGGCCACTGTAAAGACTTTGGATTTCACTCAGAGTGAAAAAAAAGTGGGTGTCGGAAGGTTTGGAGCTATGGTACAAGTTGACTCTCATTTTACATTGGTTGTTGTATTTGTTTTTTTTCAAAATGTATGTATGTGCATGGGTGCATATTTTAGAATAAAGGAGAGACAGCAAAGATATAAATAAAAGTTATTTATAGATTATCTGGCTGGCACAGTCAGTAGAGCATGTGACTCTTGATCTCGGGGTTGTGAATTCAAGCCCCATGTTGGGTGTAGAGATTACTTAAAAATAGAAAAAGAATCTTTTAAAAAAATTTAAGAACTTAATATCATTCTAGAAGAAGGGTAACAATGACCAAAACTATGTCAGTGGCAATGGAATTGTTGATAATGAGATATGAAATAGACTCAAGACAGATTTTGAAACTGGAATCAGCATGATTTTCTAATGGATTCAATCATTCAGCATGTATTTGTTGAAGGCTTACCATGGGCTAAGAATTTTGTTAGGTGCCTGGGATAGCAGAGTGAGAACAAAGATTCCTACTCTTACAGAACTTAAAATAGAACGATGATATGCAGGCAATAAACAGTGAGCCAAATAAATAAAGCATATAGTACGTTATCTGTTATTAAGTGCTATTTGAAAAAAAGGTCTTGAGTGAAGAAAGACAATAGTGGTGAGTTAAGTTAATAGGGCATGACTCCTTGAGTGGGTGATATTTCAATAAACAGTTGAGGGAAGAGTGGAAATCAGCAAACTTAAGGAAAGACTTCTTTAGGAAGAAAGAACAACTAAAGCAAAGCCATAATGTAGGCACACCAGGAACCACAAGAAGGCTGTGGAGCTGAAGTGCATCAGTGAGGGACAATGTATTAAGACTGGATGTTAGAGGAGTAACAGGCTACAGACTTTAGAATGCTCCATAAGCCATTGTAAGGATTTGGGCTCATACTCTGCAGTAAGGATAGTTGCAAGGTTTGTGTGGAGGAGTGACAAGATCTACCCTTTATTTTTTAATAGGATTATTGAAGTTGCAAGATTAAGAATAGGCTCTCAATGTCAAGTTTGAAGCAGGAAGACCTGCTCTGAATTGGGATATATGAAAAAAAAAAAAAAAAGAACCAGATAGAAATGCCATTTAACAATATGCAAAACTGTGGAGGAAATTAAGTTATAGGGAGGATTGTGGGAAGATTCAGATCTCGGTATTGGACATATTAAGAGCAAAACACTCTCAGATATTCATTCTTCATTTTTTTTCATGAGGAAGAACTTCTAATTTCTATCATTTCAAAGCAGTAAGTTACTTAACAGACGGATTTAGGAAAAGCAAGTGGACACGCCCAGCTTAGCCAGCTCTTTTGCTCTTTTATTTTGCAGGGGAAAAATGCATTCTCCAACTCTCTGCCACGTAAGTTTTAAAGATTCAAGGCCTAGTGGAGGTGTCTATGTTTAGTAAGCAATTGTGCTTGACTAGATGAGTAAACTTAAATCTTTAGTGAAGTGTTAGTAAGCCTTATTTGCTGTAGGTCTTCTCCAAAGACCTTTATAGGGAATGAAAGTAATCATTTGAATTTCTGTATGATAGTCTTCATGTCAATCTACTGGTCCTTTTGAATACTGGGCATGGGAGAAAATTGGCATGATTTCTGTTCTTCAATCTCAAGTTTTAAAAAAATGAATATAGAGTGAATTTTACACTAAAGATTATTATTAAGAAGCAACCTTCATATCCAAGTCTTCTCAATTTTGAAGGTAAAATTGAATTTGACCTTTAACTAAAGATCAATTCCACTGGGTAACCAATTTGGACTGATTCCACTGGCGATCACCTAAGAGTATCCTGGCATTGTAAATGGCCATTAAAAGCCATCAGTGCTATAATTCTTTTAGAAACAGATAGTTATGTGAGAGTCATATGATGGTTATTGCTTTATGATTTAGATATTATTTAATGAACAGTTGGAAATATCTATCAAGTCTAACTTGACACAAGAGGACAGAGAGGATCTCCATCTCAGCCAAGAATACTTGGGAAAAATGCTGTAATTTCCAAAAGCATACCCTTCAAACTGACAATAATAGCATATTATCCATTTGCTTTACATCTTTCACTTAAAATTATCAAAACAGTTTGCAGTACTTGACTTCAGTCTTATGTGTTAACTAGAGTCATAGCTATAAATCATTAGAACTGCCCATCACCGTCATCACAGGTCATGCTAGGTGAGGAGTTTTAACATTTTTTTGTGCCATTTGGGCAGTATTTTGAAACCTTCCCAGAGTAATAGTTTTAAATATATAGAAGCCCAAGGTAAAAATCATATTGAAATATATTGCAGGGTACCTTTCAAGGGTACCCACTTTCCTTGTTTTGCTTAAACATTGCACCTATTCACAAGTTTGAAGACTTTTTTTTTTCAATGAGAATAGCATTATTTTATTAGATTCTTGCCATTGGTTTATCGTTTTCACTGCATCTATATTGCTCATAAAGTGTTACAAAAATTACCTTCATTGTAAACATGTTATGATTTATATAAACATGTGGCTCTTTGTTTAGATTTCTTTTTGGTCTTGGGGTGCCTGGGTGGCTCAGTGGTTGAGCTCTCCTATTGGTTCAGGGTGTGATCCCAGGTTCCAGGTATTGAGTCCCTCATCAGGCTCCCTGCATGGAGCCTGCTTCTCCCTTTGCCTATGTCTCTGTGTCTCTCATGAATAAATAAAATAAAATCTTAAAAAAAGATTTATTTTTGTTCCTAATGACCCAAACCCTTATAAAGCAATGTTATTGAAACTTCATAATTTACATAAAACATACTTGTATCTTTTTTAAACACATTTTTTTTAAATTTATTTATGATAGTCACAGAGAGAGAGAGAGGCAGAGACACAGGCAGAGGGAGAAGCAGGCTCCATGCACTGGGAGCCCGATGTGGGACTCAATCCCGGGTCTCCAGGATCGAGCCCTGAGCCAAAGGCAGGCGCCAAACCGCTGAGCCACCCAGGGATCCCAACATACTTGTATTTTATATCTTCCTTCAAATATATGAACATCTACATCTGTTTTCTAATGTAACCCAAGTTTCTTGAGCCAATGCTCGTGGACCCAGACAATCTTCAAGATGCTAGGAATTCAGCTCTGAATAAGATAGAGAAAATAAGACAAAAAAAAAAAAATAAAGCAACAAAGGAAGAAAGGAAGGAACAAACTAAAGAGGGGAGAGAGAGAGAAAGAGGAAGGATAGGGAAAGAAAGGGAGGAAATATGATATTAAATAAGGTGTAACAAAGAAATAAAAAATGACAGGAACACACACACACAATGGAATATTATTCTGCCGTTAAGAAGAATTAAATCTTGTCATTTGCATTGTCTTTTCCAATACAGATCTCGTTTCAGCAACTAGAGGTGACTAGAGGGTATTATGCTAACTGAAATCAGTCAGTCAGAGAAAGACAAATACCATATGATTTAACTCATATGCAGAATTTAAGAAACGAAAGAGATCGACCTAAGGGGAAAGGAAGGAAAAATAAAATAAGATAAAAACAGAGATGGAGGCAAATTATAAGAGACTCATAACTAGAGGAAACAAACAGGGTTGCTGGAAAGGAATGGGTGGGGGGGTGGGGCAATTGACTGATGGACAATAAAGAGGGCACTTGAAGTAATGAGCACTGTTGAATCACTAAATTCTACTTCTGAAACTAATAATATACTATATGTCAACTAATTTGAATTTAAATAAAAAGGAAAAATAAATAAATAAAACCAAGTAGAAAGAGTACGGAATGTAGACAGCTAATTATTTGAACTTTGGCATTATTATTTGTTGTTTTGTTTATCTTAGGAAGGTTACTAAAAATGTCTAGACTCAGTTTTCTCATCCATAAAATGGGTGAGCTCACCTACTTTGCAGAACTGTTGTAAAGACAGAAATAATATAAATAAAATGGGAGTACATAGAAACTCAAATTCTTATTCAGTTGTTCTTATAAATTTTCTCGGTAGTCAAAAACTAATTATCAGACTAAATAAAAAGGTATTGCAAGTTATCATCCAACCTTAGGAAAAAATAGGAATTCTGAGTCAAAAATTTTTGCTTAAATTAAAACAAGAAATAGATATATTTTCCTATTTTAAGCTCAGGACTCCATAGTAAGATGTTTCCACATACACTCCACAGAAAGTTGAATTGAGTCAATCCCATTAATGACATAAACAGTTCAAGAATCACTAGGAAAGGCAGCCTGAGTGGCTCAGCAGTTTAGCTCCACCTTCAGCCCAGGGCGCAATCCGAGTCCTGGAATGGAGTCCCACATTGGGCTCCCTGCATGGAGCCTGCTTCTCCCTCTGCCTATGTCTCTGCCTCTCTCTCTCTTTCTCTCTGTGTGTCTCTCGTGAATAAGTAAATAAAATCTTTAAAAAAAAAGAATCACTAGAAAAATTTTTAAAAAATTATTCTAGTGGATGACCTGAAGGATAGTAGTCACCACAGTTGCCAAAACGAGATCAGTATTTTCCAAAGAATTACTTGTCTTGAAGTTAAAGCCGTGGCCTGTAATTAAGAACATACTTTTCAGCAAGGCCTGTACTGACGCTCAATATAAATTATGTCCACTTTCCGTAGTCTACTATAGCAGTTTGTTCTTGGCTTTATAGCATCTATAAAGCAAGTGGCATCTATAGAGCATATCACAATTTATAATTATATATTTAAGTTTGTGTTTACTTGTCCACTGTCTGTTTTATACACTAGATCTTAAGTGTCTAGAGAATAGAGACTAAGCCTCAACCCTCTAGCACAGTGACTTGTCACATAGTAAAGGCTCAATAAATATCAATTTAATGAATAAATGGATTGGTGAGTTTATTGAGAAATAAAAACATTATTACTCTCTCCAGACATTCTCATCTGACAGATTTGCCTTCAGCAAAGACAACACAATAAATTGTATATTTATTTACTTGTCCATTACATAGAGGTACTGGATAAATCCATGGAATATTGTTGGCAAAACACTTTAAAATTTCCAGCAACAACATATTTTGAATATCAAGTATGACATCTTACTTTTTATAGCTTTTTTATATCCAAGGAAAAGAAGGCATCAGAGCTTTGGAGATGGAATATTGAGGAAGCAGGAAAGCAAAACAAATACACAAACAACAAAAACAGGATATAGCAGAAGAAAGTGAAAATGAGTAAGAAAAAGTCAAACAAATATATAGGTATATATAGGTGCAAGTGAGAGGTAAATTGAAACAAACTCTTAAAAAAAAAAGGATCAAATTCACATCAGTATATAAGTAGGCTAGGTTATAAAGCTATGTGACATTTCACATTTTCATAATTTGGCCCAGGTAAAATGTTCTACACTATTTTCCATTGCTTAGCTTTTTTGGTTAATATTCCCAGTGAATTACTACCTCTCAGTAGTTGTTTCTGCCTTCCATTCTGCCTGGAACACCTCCACCTGCCTATCATTAGATTTCTCCTTGTATTCATCTCTCAACACTCCATCAAGATCCCAATTTCTCTGTTACAGACTTACCATTATGTCTGTTGAAGAAGCTAAAACTTAGGGGTAAGAAGACAATGTAAGTTTACACAATTGGTGAAGCATTCGGGTTAGAATATAGAAGACTGTTTCCATAGCATCACAAAGTCTGTGACTCATAGCATGCTTTGCTCCAGGATAGAGAACAACCTTATCCATCACGAATGCCAGAACATGCATAACCTGGTCAACATAAGGAACAAGAATAGTTAGTAGAGACCCATTAGATTATAGTTACTATCAAACCAGAGGCAAACGTTATAGGGCCGTCTGCTATATTTATGTTTTCCCAAGTATGCTGAATGAAGTAGATGGAAGAAAACCCCATAGCAGTTGGCTAATGCAGAGATAGCCTAAAAGTGCATAATATATGATAATTCTTAATATTAAATGATACATTTGCAGGTATGTAAGGAAATTGGATGATCAAATTCCTATTCAACTATGAAGTGATTTGCAAAATATTATGAAAGGCATAATCTTAAGTAGGTGATTTCCTTTTTCCCTTTAATACTGAATATAACCTCATTAATTTTAATATGTACCTGTTAAGGGAAAACATATCCATGGGCATCTCAGAGAGAGCTCAACGGTATTTTTAACTTAGGAGTATAGTTACACAATATAAAATCAGTATCTATTGGTTATTAAAATGTTTCATTCTTGTTTGATGTTTACACTGTTTGGTTGGCATTTTTCTTCATTTCCTTTATTTAAAGATCTGAACAGGTGAATATAAACTATAGGAACTTGCTGAGGTTCTAATTGCATAAGACTTAGGGCAATAAGTTAAATTTAATGAGTTGGCAATAAGGATATATTTTTCCTCCCATGTGATTGAAGTAACCTGAAGTAACCATAAATGGCTTAGAAAATAATAAAGCAGAGCATGTTTATAAGTTGACATTTAAGAAAAAAAATATCTGTTTCTCTAGAAAACAAGAATAAGAGGATTAACGGGAATATTATAAGAAACAAAAAGAGATTCCTGATAATTTGGTTCTCTAAGACATAAAAGAAAACTTTTCACTATACAAATATTTCTGTCTTCTCTTAAGGTTCTTTGGGTTTGAAAGCACCTTAGATACATACAGAAATATATATTCTCCCTCTCTTTCTATGCATGTATATGCATATACACATATATGTATATATATATAATATGTATTCTATATTACATGTATGTATTCATAAAATGAGGAACACATATATAAATAAAGTAAATATTGATATATGTGTTTCTCATTTTATATATATAGAATCCAGTTACTCATTCATTATTGGAATACCTCTTCTGAGAGCAAAAATCTCATCATTTCCTGATATTGCCTATAGACACCATCTACTCATTTATTCCTTCGTTTCTTTTATAAGCATTTATTGGCATCTGTTGTTGGGTGCTTCCGATAAAAGCAACAACAATTCACGATTCCTGTCTTCAAGGAAAACAGAGCTACTGTGGGAAGGCAAATGGAAAACTATGAATGCAATAAAATATATTACTTGAGAAAAATGTTACTGAAGTAGAGAGAACACAATTGAGGGCCGACTAGACAAAATTAAATCTTGCCAAGAAAGCTCACCTTATGGAAGAATCTCAAAAAGTGATATTGTAGACCAAAGAGGCAGCAGGGCAAAGGCTTGGAGCCTTGGTACTGCATGGGTCATGGTAGAACTGCAAGACCTGCCCCATGATTTAAATTTAAAATAAAATATTTAGAGATAAGTGAAACTAAGTGATAAGCAAATATGTTTTCAGATAAGTGTAAATTTCAAGGAAACAGAGTTTGCACTAGGAATATTTAGTCGAATAAAATTCAAGGCAAAAAGCATTTTATAATACAAAATACTTATTTGTAGAAATAATGAATTATAGTAATAGAAGTTCACAATAATATAAATATCTGGTAGTAAATGAAGTTATCTCAAAATTTATATGAGAAGTTAAAATATATGAATGGGAGTTAGCATACTTATCTATATCTTTAACAAATCTCATTAGCAAAAGTTACTGAGGATATGAAAGCCATGAATTTATAATGTACACTATGTACTACCTGTTATTTTGTTATATTACATAACTCATGTTGTGTTTATATAATTAATTATATGTTACTATATATTATTTCATTATATTGTATGATAAAATCATTATATGCTATTTTATTATATATATATCTTATATACACATACCACACATTCCAACCTATAAAAAGAAAATACACCTTGTTAAGCATCAGAGTTTCATGAAAACTGAACATGTAGTAGGTCGCCAAAAAATAAAAAAATAAAAACCTCAATAAATTCAAAAAGAAGTTAGTTAATGGGCCATACTGTTGGATAATAATACAAAGACACTAGATATTATCAAGAAAAGTTTGTGTTAAAAAACGCTTGGAAAATAAACAAAAATATCATAAATAACTTTGAGGTCAAAGCAGAAATTAAATTTGTCATAGCAGCTAGAGAATACAATGTAAGTGAGAGTACCACATATTATATTAATGGAATGCAGCCAAATATCCACCTAGATGAGAATTTATAAATCTAAATGCACATATTTTATGCAAGAAACACTAGGTGTGAAAGAACTCAACATGCAGCTCAAGTATTCACAACAAAGTAAAACAAACATTAAGGAGTAGAGCAGGATAAAGGAATTAATAAATAAGAAATACAAACAGAAAAGAAGAGTTAGAAAGCCAAAAGGTAGCAGAATGGGAACATAAATATAAAAGATGATTAAAAAAATAAAACAATCAAACCTGGCAATGTCAGTTGAAAAAGAGGAAATGGACGTGGAAGAAATCACAACTATGAAACATTAGGGATAAAAGAGAATTATATTAAAATTACAGACGGTATTTTTAAAAAGGATTTATTTGTTTATTAGAGAGAGAGAGTGAGCATGAGCAGGGAGGAGTTGCAGAGGGAGAAGGAGACTCTCCACAGAGCAGGGAGGCAGATGCAGGGCTCGATCTCAGGACCCTGGAATCATGACCTGAGCCGAAGGTGGACACTTAATAGACTGAGCCACCCAGACGCAGTTATTTTTAAAGTAAAATCATTATGAGCCAAAAATTGGAAACATGAAGTGTCATAGAATATGAAAATACATTAATTATCAAGATTAAGTTAAATCACATGAAGACAAATAATTATAAAACTTAAAAACAAAAACCAAACATATCTCAAAAAAGTGTGCTACAGAAATATGATTCAGATGAATTTATGGGAAAGGTATGTCAGGATCATTTTTATGTTATTTAGACTGTTTCAGAACATAGAAAATAGTTTTTGAAGTGGACAAAAGATGGATTCCAAAACTTTCAAAACACCATGTGGCTGCTGTGCTTAAGATTATAGATTTGAAAAAAAAAAAAAAAAAGATTATAGATTTGAAGATCCTCAAGGAAACACTACCAACTTGGGCCTAGTGATATGTTAAAAATGGAATATAAGAAGAGAAATGCACTGGACCCCCAAAATTCAAGGGCTTATATTGCATTGCTTATATAGGATTATATTGCTTATATTAATATATACATATATAATCAGTTATTCAAAAAATGCTTTGAAATTTGCTCAAAACACATTTGATAAAATTAAGTGTTCACTTTTTATAAGCATTTTGAATAGAAGACTACTTTTTTTATACAGTAAGGAAAAATCTATATCAAAAATACCTTAATAGTGAAACAACATGAAGAGAAATGGATGCACAAATACTGGCAAAGAAGAAACATCATTTTTTTTGTTTTTTTGTTTTTTTTTAAGAAGAAACATCTTAATTACAACATGGCCCTTCCTAAAGGGTTCCACTTTCTTAAGTGGTAGGTGCTACAAAACACGCCAACAAAGCATCTCAAGCTATGGATTCAGAGTGCAACTACCTCTAATATACTTCTTCTGACTCCATAGAGAAGAAAAAAAAAACAAAAACAAAAAAAAACAGAACAAAACCAAAACCTCCTACTTCAAAGCAAGTGTCATCTGGCTAAATCATTCTATACTCCTCTTCCTTGCTATCATCCGCAAACATCTGGGCTAATCCTCTTATTCAACTACAGACTTTGGCCCTTGTTCTCATTGCCTTTCCATCTGAAATCCTACCATGATCCAGGGTAACTTCTAGGCCACGTGGAGAATGCACCCAATACTGGCCAAAAGCGCAACAGGGCTGCTACTTGGACTTTGTCCTCATCAGGGAAAACCTTATCTCTGCAATAATTAACTTAGTGCCTTCAATCTGTCTCCCCGACCCCTCCCATACTTCCAGCTCCTAATCTCAACTCTTTTTAGATCTCTTCTTCCACCCAACTGGAACACCCAAGGCTGTGACTGTGACTGGCTGCACATTCAAATCACCCAGGGGGCTTTAAGGAAGTGTGGATGCCATTGTTTCAGAACCTCTGGGCGTTGGTGTTACCAAAGCAGCCTAAGTACTGTGCAGGCAGGTTATAAGAACCACCCCCCTAGGGTACTTATGTGTCTACTTCTTTTCTCTCTTCACAGCCTTTCCTATCCAGTTTAGATTCCAAGTGTCATCACGTGAAATTACTCTTTTGTCAATCGCTTCGACTCCCTTCTTCTGGATCCCTTTTGTTGTTTCTACCTGGTAAAGTTTAACCTTTACTGAAAACTAATGCCCTGAGCTTCTACACAGTGCTAAGAGGGAAAATGCACAATCTTACTCACTGGTATCAGTCACTAATCTGTAGTCACCAATATACACCTGCACCTATACAGGCTGCTCTGCAGTCTCACTGTGTCCACAATAAGCTCATTTTTTTCCTTTTCTCTGTGATACAATGTGGAGCCATCTCCATCTTTCTTTTTTTTTTCCACACCTCTAATCCCATGGCCTCACCCATCTTTCATTGATGTCCTTAAATGACAACCTGACAGTAAGAACAGAATCCTTTCCATGGAAACTCCCTGAACTACCACAACATCATAATATGCTTCTGCACAAGATTGCCTCTTTCCTCCTATTGCAATTAAAATGTGTCCTATCCAAGGCTCACCTCTCAAGTTCTTTGCTAAATCCCTCTGGTTTCTTCTCAATGGCTTTGCTGTTCTACTTATCCTTAGCTGATTAATCTAATGGAGCAGTTGCAGCTTGGGTTTAACTATGGCTCCTCACTAATTGCCTAAGTGACCATAAGCATTTGACCTAACTTTTCATACTCAATTTTTAACTGTAAAATGGAGGAATAGAAATATTCCTATTGCATAGAGTGGTGGTGAGAAACTAAAAGTTAATATTTATAAAGACTTTAGAAGAAAAAGCACAATAACAGTGTTTGATGAACTATCCTCTCATTCTTATATATTTAATTTCTATGATTATATTCACTTCTTCTATTCAGCATCTACAGTCTTTAGAAAACGATAGCATCTCCATGTTCTCCTTCACTAACCAATGTATTTTTTTTCTCCCCATTCAGAGCCAAACATATCAGAAAAGTCTGAATTCCGTCCCCACATCTGTTTCTCCTTTTCACTCCACAACCTTCTGAAATCTGGATTCGACTTCCCCCACTCTGCTGAACCTGCTCTTGTCAATGTCAACAATGATGGCCTTGTAGTTAAATCCAATAAATAATTTCCAGGCCTTATCTACCTGAACACTTGGCAGAGTTTGACACTATTGACTGCTTCTTCTTTCTTGAAATGCCCTCTTCTTATGACTTATCTCTTACTGCACTCTCCTGTTTGCCTTATACCTCTCTGACCATTTCATTTTCGTCTCTTTTGTGAGCTTCTCTTTCTCCTTGGTCTACCCTTTAATTATTGGCAATCTTCAGAATTCTGCCCTAAGCCCTTTTACTTTCTTATTTTAAAATATCTCTCTGGCTAATATTTTCTGCTTCTAGGGCATCAGTTTCCATGTATAACATGATGGATCCCAGTTTATCAATCTCCAGCTCAGATGAGGGAGTATTAGACAGTATTTAAGAACATGAATTCTGGAGATAGTAGACTTATGTTCAAAGTGTATATTCTTACTCTGCCAGTTACTACATATGTGATGGAGAAATCACTTAACTTGTCTAAGTTTCGGATCAATTCTTTGTAAAATGATGTTAAGAATAATTTGCTTTATATACTAAATAAGAAAACATGTATACATTGCTTAAAAGAATTGATGATGTCTAAAAAATATTTAACGTTTTTCATCTATTGCTGATTACCTCTACCTTTAGATTTTTATTTACTTATCTATTTATTTGGTACCTTTAGGTCTTTCTATTAGCCTGTATGACAACTGGCTATTTGACAAAACCATTAGATTTCCCATGAAGTCCTCGAATGCTAAGTCTGGATATATTTTCCCAAGCTCTCTTTTCTTTGTGCATTTCCTAACTCATTGGGTGGCATAGTTCTCAATAAGAACTTTATTCCCAACATTATCCTCTTATTTGGTATCTTTTTAACATCTGTGCATTTCTAGTTATGTTGCCCTTTCCATTTCTCATACTGTTTATTTTTTCTTCTCTCTTTTACTTTGAACAATCCTCACAGATATTTGTCTATTAATGTATTCAAAGAACCAACTTTTATGTGTTTTAAAAATAATTTTATAATTGTTTTGCATTTTTTGATTCTGCTCTTAAGTTTATTATGTCCTTTTTTTTCTGTTAGGGCTTCTGTTCTATTTTCTTTAGTTGCACACTTAACTCATTAATATTCAGCTTTTTAAAATATAAGAACTTAGCAAATTTCCTTCTAAATAAAAGTTTTAATATGTAGTATTTTTGTTATAATTAAATTATAACAATTTTAGAATAATACATGAATTTTATGTGTGTGTGTATGTGTCTGTCGGTGTGTGTGTAATGTCTTTTTTCAATTAATAGCCTTATACTGACCATAGTTTGGAATTTGTTAAAATCTACCTAATTATCCATATATAATCTTTATAAATTTTTTAGATGCTTAAAAAGTTCATATTCCATTATTTTCAGATGCAGGACTCCATAGAAGTTTATCTCTAGATTATAATTTTGTCCAAGTGTTTACATTTTTATTTATTACCTTTTCCAGGTTAATGTGGCAAGAATTAAAAGAAATATGTTAAATTTGTTGCAGGGATGAAGGATTTATTAACTTTTCTTACTAGCTTTATCAACATTATATTTATTCTGAAATAGTTTTATTTGGAGCATACAAATATATAATTATTAGAGGATCTGAATATATTTAGTCTTATCATTCTGTGATAACCATTTATATCCCTAAAAATATTTTTTGATCTTAAGATATATTTTTCCCCTATTAAGATAGTTATGTCAGTTTTCTTTTGGTTAGTATTTGTTTTATATATCTTTTTTATCATTTTACTTTAAGCCTTTCCAAGTCTTTAGCTTTTAGCTATTTCTCTATAAACAGCATATAGCTTCACTTTAAAATCCAGTTTGTTAATTTGTTTCTTGATAAGTATAATACACATATTTATTTCTATGATTATCATATATTATGCCTGTTTCCATTATCTTACTTTTTAATTTTTAGTTGTTTCTCTTTTACCATTTTTCTTACTATTTTAAAATTTGAGTTCATTATTTTTTCCTCATTTTTTAAATTAAAAATACCCTTGGAATTTTATCATTCAAATTTAGTTTTAGAGTTCAAAATTACTACCATAGAACATGTTAAATTGATCATTCTCCTGACTTGCATAATATGTGCATGTTGTGTTTTAGTTTGACTTTCTATCTTGCTTCAATGTATTCTAAAGAACTATTTAAAATTCTTTAGAATTTTCTTTAATTCTGTTTCCTTGTGTTGACTTCTCAGATTTATTCATCTTCACATGGATTATTTTTATATAGTGTTCTCTAAGGTAGATTTTGCTGGTTATACCATTATAAGTTAGCAGTTATTTCTCTTGGCATGTTGAAGATATCTTCCAACTACCTTCTGGCTTCCAATGATGTTCTAATTATTCATTTGTTGATCATCTGTTCTTCCTCTTTGGCTGTTTTTGAATTATTTAAATTATTTTTATTTCATAGTTATACAAGAATTATATTCTACTTTTTGAGTTGAAGATATTCTAATGTAAGACACACTAAAATAAGGAAGAAAAGAGCAGTCACAATGGACAGTGTTCAGAGGAAAATGGATCTGAAATCAGAAGTCTAGGATTTGTGTCCCTGCTTTGTCACTTCTTAGCTGTGTGATGTTGGACAAGTCACAAAACCTCCCTGAGTCCCAGAATCCCCCTCATTCAAGTAAGGATAACAATATCAACCTCAGAGGGTTGTTAAGAAGACCAGATGAGACAGCATGTAGACACAATGAGCTCAGTGCCTAGTTCAAAGAAGTACCCAAGAGATTATGCCAAGTCAAGAAAAGTACACTAAAGTACACTTCCTTAACCTCTAATTTAGATTGTCAGTCGTGCACCATCTGTGAGCTGCTAGAGTTGTAAAAGTCCAGGAAAGCAGTCTGATAAGGTTATAAATCAATCACCAAAATAGCTAACATTGTTGGATACTTACTATGTTCTTCAAATTGTTTTTAAGGGATTTTTGTCTTTATTCTTCTGTAATTTTACTGCAACTTGCTTGTTTCAATTTCTTTATGTTTATCCTATTTGAGGATGAGGATGTTTCCTGAATTTGTGGATCTTTATTTTCATCAATCCTGAAAAAATCTATAATCTCTTTAAATATTGCCTCTCTTCTATTCTCCCCATTTGCGACTGATTTATATGCATGCTGAGACTACTTCTATTATCCTTTATATCTTTCATACTTTAGATTTTTTGTCCTTTTCTTTGGTCTTTCTGGTTCCTATGGACTATTTTTGGACAAATATTCTAGTTCACTAATTCTCTCTTCAGCTGTAATCATTCTGTTTAATTTAGTCAACTGAAGTTTTTATTTCAACCACTGTATGTTTAGTTTTAGAAGTTATATAGTTAAAAATGTATCTGTCCATTTCTAACAAAGTTTTAATTGAGAACATTTAAGACTGAAGTGTCTAATTATGTTTCAAGTACATGAACTTCTGTATTCAGTGTCTAAAATTTCCATCAACTGCAGGAATTTTTTGGTTTAATTTCTTGTATTTGCCTTTTTGCTGATACTCAGGCATGGGAAGCATTTCAGCCCCTTCTGAAGCCCTAGGCTCAGCACTACAGACTCAAATCCCCTTTTCCAATATCTTAAAATTCCCCAATGGCATTGTTGCTATTGTTGATTTCTGAGGAGTCCAAAATCACTGATCTTCCAGCAGAGCTAGTCTCCTCTGCCTTTTGAGCCTCAGCTCTGTCTTCAGTCTCAGTTTATAAATGCTCTTGGTTTCTTGCATCTTCTATCTTCCTTGATTCCTGTGTTTCTTTGTAATAAAGAAAGAAGAAATAGGGAATTTAGGAACTGTCTCTACCTCTTGAAAAACTGGAGATGCCTTAAATATATTCATTGCAGGCTTTAGTTGTTTTGCTGCAGTCATTTTGACTCTTCCTTAATCCCCAGATCCAATCAACCATATATATATATATATATATATATATATATATGTGTGTGTGTATGTATGTATATATATATATATCTTTTCTTTTTTCTAAAGATTTTATTTATTTATTTATGAGAGATACACAGGGAGAGGCAGAGACACAGGCAGAGAAAGAAGCAGGCGCCATGCAAGGAGCCCGATGTGGGACTCCATCCCAGGAATCCATGATCATGCCCTGAGCCAAAGGCAGATGCTCAACTGCTGAGCTACCCAGGCATCCCCATATATGTATCTTCCAAAAAAATTAACAAACAAAAGGTCAAAAGCCACAAACCTCTAAAATCTACTATTTCTTCCCATTCCTAATCCTCATATTCTTGTTAAGATTACCACCATTTCCTGCCTGCATTGCTTTAACAGTGTCCTAACTTTCTTCCTAGTCCCAATCCGGTTTATATCCAATCCATTGTCTTCCATGCAATTAGAATTGCCTTACTAAACTGCAAGTTTAAACATATATATTTGCTACTTAAAACCATTCAACACCCTCTCTTTCCTTCAGACACAAGTTCTTCATGGTTTTCTCCTGTGGTCCCTGATTAAATGACCATTGCTTACACTTTGATATTATCTGTCTCATTAGCATCCATCTCACATTCTACACTACCATCAACTAAACACTTTGCCTTGTTTTCTTGTCTTATGCATTCTCTAGCCTTTTGACCTCTGACTAAACTATTTCAGCTTCCTGATATCCTCCCTCCTTCCAGACCCCTAACCCCATCTCAGTTTCCCATTATTGACTAGCCACTCCTGAATAGACTGTATGCATCCTCCATGGATGAACTTAGTCTTTTAGTATAGTATTACCACACTTTATAGTAATTTCTTTTTACTTGTTTGCATTCCCAACTGGACTATATCCCCCATGAAAACAAGTACTATCCACTTTGTTTATTCTTGTGTACCAGATATTTAGTCAAGTGCCTTGCTTTTGGATACTTGATAAATATTTATTGAATGAATGAAGAAAGTAAGGAGAGTTTTACAAACAGTAAGAGAGGAGCTCTGAAAAGGAACAGAAATGAAATTTCCAGCTAAAATCAAACAGTCTCTAATTCATACTCTCTTCTTTACCAAATATAAACCTTAATAAAGATTTCTTAAATAAATGCCCTACGTGTAATAAAGGCTCAATATTTTATTCAAGAAATAAAATATTCACTAGTTACAATTACTAATATTCTTGCATTTCTCTAAATAAAGCTTATAGTAAGAATTAAATGATGACAACCCTTGGTTACTTGATCTATTGAAGTATTTTTTCCTTACCATTTAAATATAGCATAGTCATCATTATTTTATCTTAGGTCTGTTTTCACACAAATTATCCTAATTGGTATTTGAATCCTACAATTTTCACTTAGCCAGAGTCCAGCTTAGCCACAGTTTCCCACATTCTATACCACCCACTGTCTCTATCCATTTTGTGCTGTCAGAGGCACATCAAGCAGCCTCTGAGTGTAATCACATCAAAATCGATTTTCATGGCTGAGAGAAAAATAATGGAAATTTCTCTAATGTAGTAAATGTATGTGTTCCTTTTGGTTAACCAAAATAGACTATATATCAGACCTGTCAAAATTAAGTTTTCTTGATTCAGTGCTCTTGCACCAACTTGTATACAAATTATAAAGGCATGCTGTGGAGCACCATGACGCAATCTTCCTGCTTCCCTGGTCTGCTTCTGCATATATCTCAAATGAATAATCTCACCAATTTATCAAGCTACAACCTGACCTACAGTCTAAATTCCTAAGCAACATGCTCAATGTTAGAATACTACCTTAAGCTTATCCTTCTTAGACCAGTTAATTTTCCTATTATGAGATGTTCCCAAACAGTAGTGATGGTGACATTTGGGAGGGGTAGGAACCAAATTCAAATACCATTGTTTTGGACCTTTTCCTTTTTTCTTTAATTTTCCTTTTCTATAATCATTTGGCCCAAGGAATCACATATTTAGAATTTTATTAGTGTTCAGTTCTCTGAAACCATTCAAAGTGATTAAACATGTTCAAATAATAAGATCCCAAAGAAGTGATCATCCTACATATACTTTTTATATCATGTTCTCTCAAAGCAGATGTATCTTGAAAACACTTAGAAAATTTATCTTTTTTTTTTTCTTGGTAGGTATAGTCACAGCTGTGTGATGATGTTGGGAGTGAATTTTAATCTGAATGATTCAGGCTAACAGTCTACCTTCTTTTAAGTATAATAGTTTTCTACTAAATTTTGAGTACCCAAAAATTGCTAAAAGATGATTTATAATAATTGGTAATGTTTGCCTTACTAAGGATGGAAAAGAGATTCAATACGTTAAAAAATTGACTCATGATATGTTCCTGAAAGTTCCTGACTAATCAACCAGATCTTTTATTAGCATCTGGAAGCCATTTATAATCAACAAGTATTAAACCAAAAATGACTTCAAGTTTACTATCTTTAATGTATTTTGCTGAAATTCCAGGTTTTTATTTCTTTTGCCTAAAAGAAGTAAGAATGCATGTACACTAAAATGTGCATCTTATAAAAAAATGCCAACATGTGTTCCAAAGAAACTTCGGGCAGTATGAATAGTCTCATAAAAACAGAACAAAACAAAGTAAGATAAAATTAAGTTAAAAAAATATTTTCTAATGCCTATCTTTTTAAAATCATGATTTATTTCTTAGTTCTATTTTCTTCATTTAAAATTAATTATTTTGAGGCTTATATGAAAATAAAATCAATTCTTAGAGTTTGGTAGTCATAAACAGTAATGAGAAGTTAGTTTGCATGTCTGGTAACGGAAACCTTTTTATTTTTTTATTTTATTTTTTAAATATTTTATTTATTTTAGAGAAAGAGTGGGGGAGGGGTAGAGGAAGAAAGAGAGAGAGAGAGAGAGAATCTCCAATAAACTCCCTGCTGAGCATACAGCCCCACCTGGGACTTGATCCGATGCCCCATGAGATCATGACCTGAGCCAAAACCAGAATCAGAGGCTTCACCAACTGAGCCACCCAGGTGCCCCAATAGAAACCCTTTTAAAAGCCAGATTGCCATTTTAAACCCTTGGGATTTTTGAACAAGGTATCATGGAGACACATATGGGTAGGCAGTGACAGTGTTATTTATTTAATATCTAATTTTATTCATCTTTAATCATTTGTGCAATTAATAAAATTTAGAAAGACTTTTCTAAATAGCAGGTGATATGGCATTATAGAAAAAAAAAACATGAGACTTAGAACTGAGAGTTTTGTGTTTCAACTTATACTTTCTAACTCTGGTGCACCAAGCAACTCTTAATATACAAGCCCTTTTCAGCACTTCTTTTGAAATCTTAAAAAAAAAGAAAAACACATTTCTTTTTAAGATTTTTATTAATTTATTCATGAGAGACACAGTGAGAGAGTGAGAGAGAGAGAGAGAGAGGCCGAGACATAGGCAGAGGGAGAAGCAGGCTCCCTGCAAGGAGCCTGATAGGGGACTCGATCCTAGATCCCAGGATCGCACCCTGGGCCAAAGGCAGAGAGAGGCTCAACCGCTGAACCCACGCATCCTGAACAACACAGTATTTTTGAGCTTTGAATTCTATATGTAGCTAACAAAGTATTCCTTGAATATTTTTATATCTTCAAAAATCTTTAATTTGGGGGGCCATTCTTTGAAACCTCTTGGAAGCATTTAAGATTTTAAATACCTGATGACAGAACTGTTTATATGTATAATAGTTAACTACAGACTGAAATGAAGTCTGAATTTGGTAACATTCTCCTTCAAAGATTGATGAAATGTTGTAGAAGGCTAACCTAACCAGAGTGATAAGAAATCCATTCATACTCTTTCACAGACTTCCCCTTCTACACATTCTCCCTTTTGGGTAGCAAGTCCGATGTAATGCACTTTAGCATAACTGATAGGAAAACTGATCCAGTACAAAAATGAGAAGGAAGAACTGACAGAGGAAGGTTTCCTTCTTGAAACAGATTCGAAAAATATAATTCCTGGCTAGTATTTAAAGTAGAAATTTCTTTACCTGCCCAAACATCATAATGAAAAATGTCCCTTATGATCTGCAAATATTTTTAAACCAAGGTAACTATATAAATTAATAGTAAAGCATCATTATAGTATAATTTATTTATTTGTAGATCTTTTGGTGGCCGTATGGCTATATATTTCAGTCCAAGTGGCCCAATCATACACTAAAACTCTAGTAATGCCTGAATAACTACTGTGTGGGTTCAATACATCAGCATTATAAAATGGATCACATGTGTTTTATGCATTTAATGAAATTGTTAAGTGAACATTTACTCATTCATTTACAAATATTTATTGCACTTATTCCTGCAAGCTCAGTGCTGGGTGCTCTCATTTAAATTATTTACAATGGCAAGAGTTGGGGATATTTCTAGTAAGATCAAATTCCACTTGATATAAATGGAATATAAATCAATGATTTATAATATTAACCTGGCCAATTACTTAACCTTCCTGTGTCCTTCTTTACCCATATATAAAATGGGATAGTAAGAACATGAAAAGTCATGGGAACTCTGTGATACTTAAATGTAATAATGTATTCAAGTGTTTCTCAAGGCAAAGTGTTATACTCAGTAACTGCTGTTCTTTTTGCTGCACTGTATATACACAAAACTGAGGCTATGAAAGAAAAATACCTCACTTTTCATCAAATAGGTAATCAATAGAGGAGTGGGGATATAGACTGTATTTCTCTAAGTTGAAAGTCTCTTATCTTTAAAAAAAAATTTTAAAGATTTTATTTATTTATTTATTTATTTATTTATTTATTTATTTATTATTTATTTGAGAGAGAGAGATGGAACAGGAGGAGGGGCAGAGGGAGGGGGGAAGCAGACTCCTCACTGAGCAGGGAGCCAGACTCAGGACGTTGGGATCATGACCTGAGTCAAAGGCAGACGCTTAACAGACTGAGCCACCCTGGTGCTCCTTAAAAATTATTTTTACCCACATAATAGCTCTACATCTTTTTTAAAATTTAAGTAGTACTATAAAACTTAAAATAATGTGAAATACAGTAACCTTTTTCCTTTTCCTCCTCACTCATAATTCCAATAACATGCTAACATGCCTCTTACTTGATTATTAACTTCAAACATTATTTATTGCCTTCCTATCATGAAATAGGAAGACAACACCCAAATGTCCCCACCACCTACTTTGCATTCTTTCCGTCTTCCAATAGTTTTATCAAAATTTTTCAGATAAGGCAATTTTCAGTGTTTATATTATAGTTGCTAAGTAATTATTTTTCACTCCTGAGCCAAGTCAAGCACTATATTTCAATTACCTTTCCTGTGCAATATTTTGTTTTTTTCCAGATTTAAATAATTTTCTTGAATTAATTTTTGCTTAACTTTCTATGTCCCTGTCATTAATTTTTCATTAACTCTTCAAAAAATATCAAACTACTTTCTAATTCTCTTTTCTGTGTGATCAAACATTGTATTACCTGTTTTTCCCTCTGTTCCCCCTGGAGAATATTCCCAAAACCTCCACTCTCCTACTCCCTTCTCAATTTGCATCTCAGAACTGCTGTGCCGCTCTCATCAGGGACTACCTTTCTTCCCTCTTTATGGTGGATCCATGCTTTCCTTGATTCAGGTTTTTCTTTCTTGGTTACTTCTTATTTTGATGGAACATAGTTTAAGATGCTAGAATAGTTACCCAAAAAGGAGGTGACTGGTGATAAACAGTTTGAAAGCTTACCTGTTCAAAATTGTTGTCTACTCTCAAATTTGATTGATAGTTGGCTACAGATAGAATTCTCTGTTGAAAAAGAAAAATACATTGTTTTCTAGATTTTAAATCATTACTCCTCTGTTGTTCAGTTTCTAGTTTTGAGATTTCAATTGCCATGCTCTGTTTCCATCCTTGAGAAATGACTTGTTTGTTTTCTTCATAGAGTATTTGGATATTAATTTATTTTAGTTTCAGAAATTTTATGATAATAGGCCTTAGTGTGGGTGTTTTATTTTCCTTCCTTTTCCCTCCTCATTATTCTGCACACCAGTGGGTCTTTAATTCTGACAAGTTTCCTTGCACTATTTCTTTGATGATTTCCTTTTTTTTTTTTTTTTCAATTTCTCTCTGTTCTTTTTTTTCCCTGGCATTTATATTAGTCAGATGACGGACCTACTGATTTATCATTTGTCATTTAAAAAATCCCCTTTCTTATCTACTTCTTGAAAATCTTGGCCATTTGATTCTATTTTCTTAAAGATTTTCGTTGAGGCCAAAGGTATATTAAAAAAAATGCTCAATAACAGTGCTAACCAGGGAAATGAAAATCAAAACCACAATGAGATATCAGTTTACACCTCTTAGTATGGTTTTTATTTAAAAGAAGACAAATATTAGTCAAAATGGAATCCCTTGCCCACTGTTTTTGGGAATGCAAAATGGTGCAAAATGGTGCTGTTGATAAGGAAAACAGTATGGAGCTTCCTCAAAATTAGAGAATGTCCAATGATCCAGAAATATCACTTCTAGGTATTTTTCCAAAAGAATGGAAATCAGGATCTCAAAGATATATTAACCTTCTCATGTTCACTACAGCACTATTCACAATATCTAAGATGTAGAAATAACCTAAGTGTCCATTAGTGGATGAATAGATAAAGAAAATATAAGATCTATCTATCTATCTATCTATCTATCTATAATGGAAAATTATCCTGCCTTAAAAAAGAAGGAAATCCTATAATATATGACTACATGGATGGACTTTGAAGACATCTTAAGTGAAAAAAAGCAATCACAGAAAAGCAAACACTTCATGATTCCACTTATATGAGGTTTCTAAAATAGTCAAACTCATAGAATTAAAAAAATTGAATGGTAATTGCCAAGTTGGAGAGAGAGAAATTGGAAGTTGCTAATTAATATGTATAAAATTTCAATTATGAAAGATGAATAGTTCTAGAGATCTGTATAACAGATCCTATAACATTGTATAACATTGTGCCTCTAGACAATAATGTTATATTGCACACCTAAAATTCTATTAGGAGGGTAGGATCTTATGTTAAGTATGCTCATCAAAGTAATAAAAAAAAGATTTCTGCTGAATTTTTAATTGAAACTATCTTTTCAAATCATTTATTATTCTCTATCCCCTTCCACTTTTTTAAATTCCCCTTTGCTATAACTCTGTTCTCATTTCAGGAATGCACTCTTTTTAAAACCTCTAAGGTTAAAAATTTAGGGTAATTTGTGTGCTTTAAGATTTATTTGGATCCCTGTTTTTCTCTACTTATGGCAAGTTCCCTCTCACTGTTATTTGCCTCAATCTCCTTCTTTCGTGCTGAGGTTCTCCATACATGTCTGATCATTCTTGACTACTGACTCATACTTTTTTTTTTTCATCCATAAAGCACTAAAAAAAAATGATTGGAAGATCCATGTGTAAGACTTCATTGGGATGATAGCACTCCTTGTCCCAACAACTTAAATGTCTATTTCTGTATATCCTCTGTGCACTTTCTAAGCCCATTACTTGCTTTGTAGCCATCCTCATAGTGCCAGGGAAGAACATTTCAATTTTCAAATCTATCACCTATAACGGTAGAGGGGAAAGGATGAAGAATAAATCTCTTTGCCAAAGTTCTTGAAAGTAACAAGGAGAAGGATGAGGATCTTAGGTCCTACAGGTAGACTTTTAAAAATACCTCTATTTTCAAAACTGTGCTTCTTATATGCCAGATCTTGAGAATCTTGGCTGAATTTCTCCACGTAGCAAGTTATCTCCTGCCAGGAGAGAGAGGGATGCTTACCCAGCTATAGAGCGTGAAGAAAGAGACATAAGAACTAGTTGCTCTTTATCCAAACTGTTCTTTATCCAAACCAAAAGGTCATAAAGAAACCTTTTAAGGTATCTGATGCCTCAAATTCCTGAGCTTTCTAAAGTTCTACAACATGGACTTACTTGCTTCTCCTTTGATATCTCAATTCTAGATAGTTACCATATTTATTGATTCTAGGATATTTTTTTTTCTCATTTTAATATTTTTGCATGTGGGGGAACCACATTATAGTCAATCACATTATGGAAGATTGTCTTTTCCAAAGATGGCTGTAATGATATCTTCATCCAACATGCTCTTTTTTTTTTTATTAAGATTTTATTTGTTTATTCATGAGAGACGCAGAGAGAGAGAGAGACAGAGATACAGGCAGAGGGAGAAGCAGGCTCCATGCAGGGAGCCCAATGCGGGACTCAATCCTGGGACTCCAGGATCACGTCCTGGGCCGAAGGCAGCCGCTCAACCACTGAGCCATCTGGGTGCCCCCATGCTCTTTTTTTCATGGTGACCTTTCCATTCTTCCATCAAGGTAATGAATATACCTCTTTTCCCTATATATGTTGAAGTTGGTTGAACCTCTGTGGCTGCCTCATTCAATAATGTGGAGTGTAAGTGAAGCTGTGTGATTTGAAGATAGGTCCTAAAGAGCAGTATGACTCTGCCCAGCTATCTCTCTTGGGATATCTGCTCTTGTAAAAGTTACTATGCTCTGCGGAAGCCCAGGCTACATGTGAGGCTGTGTATACATGTTTCAGCCAATAGGCCCAGTTGAAGTCCCTGAGGACAACTAACAGTAACCATCATCCACGTAAGTGAAGAAGACTGAGAGGGTGCCAATGCCTGCAAGCATGTGGTCACAATTGCATGAGATGCCCGGATCCAACCAGACCCAGTCAACCCCTACAAGTGTGAGACTTAATAATGATATTATTATTGTTTATTTAAGCTACTAAATTTGGGATGGATTATTACATAGCAATAGATAAGTGGACATTTATAATCATAAATTTATAATTATATTTGACAGTGATTTTTCTTTCTCAATGAAACAAACTAATGGTGCATCTTATAATAAATGGCAACTCAGATTAAGAAAATATATTAGTATTCTACTTTTTTTGTCTTGTTAACTCCTCTTATGCTTTCTATGTTCCAAAAATATGTTGTCCTGTAAGGATTACTGGTAGCTCCACTGGAGATTTTATACCCTTCCTTTATTTTCATTTCAGTGAGATTATTAGGAGGAGTGGTGGGATATGTTCAATCTGCTATGTATAGCTGTACTCATCATACTGTGGCTGAGGTTCTATAGGTGTAGTTTCAGCCCTAATCTTAAAGACAGTGTTGTGCAGTTTTGGTTCGCTTGCTTACTTGCTTTTGCATTATTATCCAGGTCTTACTTCTTTACTTAGTGTTACAAGGTTAATGCTTCGAAATAATTAGTTCAACGAAGACACTCTGCCCAAATAACAGAAATATAACCAAAATGGACCAAAATTACTTGTGGAGTAACAATAAAGAAGTCAACATAACTTTTCAATCCTCAGTTTTCATAACCACAAGGTAGAAATGTTAGTTCTGACAGGAATTTCAGGTGGTAATTTAATGAGATAATACATATGAATCTTATACCTAATGCACAGTATATCTCTCATAAATATTGGCTCAATATCAATGCATTTAACATAATTTCCTTCATTATTTTTAATGTAGCAGTTATAAATTAAATTTTAAAAGACAAATTATCCATAGAACTATTAGTCATGTTGAGTTTTTCATACTATTTTAAATGGTAATCTCTTCCCATGAATGTATTGAAGTCTAGGATTGTTTTTTGTCTTCCCAACATCCAATTTCTTTCCTTCCAGTAACAGAAGTTCTATTCCCTTCATTGGCTACAGTCTTGATAAACTGACCAATCATGTCACTCAGCTTTACCATTGGCAAAGGGCACATAAATGATCTAAATGAAGCCATAACCAAGTTCCCTTCCAGGAATTTGAATATCAAGCTGAGCAATCCAGGGATTGAAAATGGTCAGATGTCAACCATCCCAACGCTAACACTTTGAACAAACTGCCCACTAATTCTTGTTGCTTAGATTTCTATAACTGCCTTAATGTCTCTTGCTGGTATGTTTCTTCAACTCTTCCTTCGAATCACAGAGCAATTCTGTTTTCTTCTTAATAATTATTTCCAGTTTTGCTCAAATTAATCAGGATTTATCTCTGTTGCATGCACCCAAAGAATATCAGTTGATACACTGATATTCTGAGAAGTCGTTTCTAATAAAAAGAGATGCCATATTTGAAGCTGGATCTGACTTGAAATAAATGAGGGTAGTTTAACCAGCTTATAATTTTCCATACCATTTCCATTAACCATCTCCTTATTCTCAGAATAGGCTGTTCTTATGTACATTAAAGCCAAGATTATTCACTTCCCATGTCTTTAAGATTTCAACAAACACAAGGATACATAAAGATGTGCTTGGGAATATTTGAAAGTAAAGTCTAAAATAGAGTAAGATCAAAAAGCTATACCTTGAAAGCAAGAATTATTTCAAATATGTTAAAATAACCAAACTTGCTTTCACAGGACAAATAAACATATTAAGTACACTTATTTAGAATTATGATTGGAGAATTTGCTGTAATAAATCAACTTATAATTTAAAATTCACCCATTACTTGGTGGCTTTCTCCTTTCATAAACATTTAGTTGGTATGGTGGTAAACTGAAACAAGTCCTTTGTGAGCTGTTGTTTAAGTAAAACGCAGGAGACACATTCATATATGGGCCTCTGAACACTTTGCCAAATTATAATTATCCATAAACAAAGACCAGAAACCCAGAAAAAAATCTATTTGTGTTGCCATGCCCTCTTAAAGCTCTTTCTTTGATTATTTCTATTGCTACCCAGAGTCATATTATTACCAGCTGATGGGTGGCACAGATGGCTCAGAGCAGAGAGGTTTGTTTCTGTCATGGTTTACACTATTTCTTCATGTCTTTTCTTATAGAGTTTTGGTGGATTTCAATTTATTTTATTTCTCATGTAATTGTTTCACTGTTTTTGTTGTTCTTTTTACTTAATTAGTCAGGATGTGGTTATGTGTATAGGGCCCTTGACTGGCTTGCATTGAACTCATGGTAACTGAAGATGGCTCTGTTTATTGTCCTTCTGCTGTTTGGAAGATGCCCTGAACTGTCTGGCTTTCACCATGGGGCAAGAAGCTGGCCCTGAGTTCTGAGATTCTCAGCCCATATCTAAGCATGTGTGCATATGGTGTCTGGCTTTCTAAGGCTTTTACAGCTTTGGTCTTTATCCTCTCTCTCCTGCTTTCTCCCTTCCTCCTTCCCTTTCTCCCCAACCCCCGCTTACTCACATGTGATTCTCTCTCTCTTTCTTTCTCTCTCTCTCTCTCTCTCTTTCCACACACACACACACAGTTTTCACCATTCATTGCCATTTTGATCATTACTATGTATAAGAGAAATTCAGTAATAAACAGCAAATCTATTACCCCAAACTTTCCTACTTAAGATTACTTTCACACACATACAAAAGATTACTTTCCAATTTCTACATGTGCTATTTCTGTATGTTCTCTTTTCTGCTCTCATTAGCCTTATGAATTCCTTCGCACTACTACAAATCTCCAGCTTGCCTAGGAATTTGACTGCAGAAAATCATAACAGAAGCTTCAGGCCTCTCCTGCCTTCATGAATCCATGGAAGGCATTAGGGAGACTTCAATGACTCCATCTTTGCCCTGTTTCCATGATCTCTGATAGAAATTTTCTAATGCCAGCTAGCAATTCAGTCTGATTTCTCTCTCCACAGACTTTCATCTCTTTTACACTTTAAGAATCAATTTTAGGTCCTAGGATTATTTTATTTCACCTTCCTGAAAGTTTCATTTAATATACTCTGCTTTTTAAACTTTATATGTATTCAAAAGTTCATAGGCAATGAATCTGTAGAACATATGCATATACAGTATTTCCATGTAGTTTCCACCATATCCTTTATATGTGAGTGTCAGAATTATATTTCAGAGTAAGGACCAAAGGGGCTTTTAGGAGAATGGTATTTCATTAACTTACCTTCTGGCATTTTAACTGTTATCAGCTGTACAGTTTAGTTTTATTACAACAGACATTATTGTGATAACTTTTCCTACTTTATCTTTGCAATTTATTGGAGCAGTTAATTTCTCAAAAAGTAAGAGCATTTTTTCTCATTAGAAATTCCTTCATGGCCTCTTTGATACATGTTCCTTGCTATTTAGAAGAACTGCTGATAAGTGATTTTGACTTGTATCCTCAATAATGTGAGATGTTTAACAGAAACTTGGCAAACCACTTAGGGGCTGAAGCCATTTCTTAAAACCAGCCCCAACTGAATAATTTCTGTCCCATTACTGCCACGAACATTCAAAAAGTTCCCATATAGCAATGGACAGCCAAATATACTTATGAACTTCCTAAGGACAAAGTTTTTACTTTGTTTAATGAATCACTTTTTTTTCTAAGATTATTGTTTCTCCTTTTAGTTCTATGACTCCAGTATTTGACAGCATTAAGCTTTAAGGATGGAATCTATTAGCTCAAAGTAAGTGGGAGAGATTTCAATTATCCAATAAATATGTGCTCTGTATAACTCCAAACCATGCAACTCAATCATCCAAATTATCCTCTTTGACCAAATGAGCCAGCAAAAGCCAATCTCCCTTTCTCTTTGTCACATTAAAACTATTCCATCTGTACATTTTTTATCTCTGGCCTCTCTTTTGTACTTATTTCTATATTTTTTTATATATTTTCCTCTTTTTTGAACTTTGATTTTCTTGTGTTTACTTGTCTAGTTGCTTCCTCACAGAACTCTATCAAGATAAAGGAGGAGAATTTACATTTGAAAACATGACCCAAATGCAGTAGCCTTCAGGGATTCTAGTAAGTGGTAAATAGAAGGCAAGGATAGACAGGAATCCAGTGATATGAGTAGGACAGGTACTAAGGAAAGAAAAGGAAAGAAAATGTTGATATTGACTGTGATGAAAAGATGAGAGACAATTTTAACTGGCCAAACATAAAAGCTGTTTGTAGACATTCCTCTTCAGATTTCTGTTATGTTTCTCTTCCACAGGGAACATTTCTCTTATAAATCCACAGAGTGAATGGTCCACATGCAGAGCTCTGAGATTCCATCCCTTTCCTTCTGGGTTTATAAACAGTTCTCACTAATGAATCTTTATGTCCAGTTGGGTAAATCAATGTTAATTAACTATATGAGATTAATAATAACTCCAGCATTCCTGGATGTCTACCATAGGCCTACACAACTATTTTCTATACGTTATTATCTTCATTCCCTTCTGCAGTCCTTTAAGGTAACTGTTATCTTTGAGTTTATAATTGAGGAAACTAAGGTGAGAGAGGTAAAGTAACTTTTTCAAGATTACCCAGGTAACTTGTTACCTACAGGTTTTTGGATTTGGATCTTTTTCACTCTGTTCTACCTAAATGTTTTAAAATAGTTTCTGTACCTCCTCTACTATCTTTGTCATATGTTCACTATCTACCAAAATTGTATCAAGATTGTACTTGATGCTTTCCAATTTTGACAAAAATAATAGTTTAGGTGCTTTATTTAATTGAAGTTATAACTTATCTTTATTTCACTGAAAGCTCATTTTAGGCTATCACTCAGATTTATAGTACAAACTCATTTATTAATAACATTACTTTTTTCTAATCTAAATATTCCTTAAGGTTTAGTAATTGTGTAATTTTTACATGTATTACAGTGTTATGTCCAAGGAATTGGGTGGTAAACAAGATCCACAGAGGTCTGCTTCAACTAGCTGACATACTAAAATCTGAATGTAGAGAAGCAACAGAACCTGAAGTAAGTCATCAGCTGAGCACTGGTGAGTTTTGCGAGCTCTTTCAAAAAAGATGAGCTTCAAGAATACTTCTTGAATATTAAGCAGGAAAATGAACCTGGACTTTGGGAAGGTATGAAACAACACCAAAAAACAGAGTTTACATGACACAAAAAATTTCGGATGGACAGGGGAAAGAAAATACAGAAAATCAGAAGGGTTATAAATAAAATATCCAAGAATCACCCCATTTATGCAAGGTAATGCAAAGGGGGGTCCTGCAAATTTAGGAAGAACAAATGATTGATTGGCAGAATGGAGACAAAAGCAGCCTTGATAACATTATTCTGAATTGCTAATGAAAAGGCTATATGACATCCAAAGCCGGAGCATTCTTAAGTGGCTCCTACACTGATGCTGTCTGAGTATTGGGAGGAAGAATAAGGAGTGGTTCAGCTCTAATTCCACATATCAAATCACGAGGCACTTGGATAAATCTCTATGTCTTCAAAAAGTTTGAAGGTCAAAGCTAAAAGACTCTTTAAGGATTAGTATATTATGACTCCATCATTTAGCAGACAAGGAAACTGTTTCATTAAATCAAATGACTTGACTGAAATCACAATGGGTGTGTATTTTTAGATGGAGCACTTTACTATTTAGGCTACTCTCTAAGCTGCTATAACAAAAAATCTCTAAAACATACTGACTCAATTAACACTCTAGGGAGGGGAGATCACAAGGTCATCTGGCACCTTCAACAAATGGCTTCCAAAACTTTTCTCATCTCACCATGTCTAACCAATGGGAAGTACAACGTTGAACTTTACCCAAGCCCCATGATTCTGGAAAACAGTGAAAGTTAAGAAATCCCCCTCACACTTCTGTGTTCTGAGAAATGACAGACTGGAAAGAATGACCTTTCCAATATGACTTACATAGGACTTATGAATACCCCTTGGTTTACCTATGAAACAGGTAAAGAAGGGCTAGACACAGAATCTAAAGTCTTATTCTTTGCCTCATAGATAACTAGTTGAATTCCTTATTCCCAGTGATCAATTGGAACAAAGTATTTGCTAATCCAATTTTGAGTTTCTCTCCTCCCCTCCCCCGCCTGGATTTTGAGCCACCCTCAGCCTGAGCCAACATACATCCTCCTCCTGGGAATAGGCTGGCCTCAGATGAAAACATTCTCTACTCTGTTATCAAATCACACAACCCATAGTATTCCACACTATGTTCCTTTTAGCCCTGCGATTTGAATCTGGGTCTGCTACAGAGCTGTATTATCTACATCAAAATTTACCTTATTTATAATATCGGTTTCCTCATTTTAAAATAATGATTAAAGCAGAATCTGCTTCATAGAGTTTGGAGAAATATTAAATGAGAAAATGCAGGCAGAAGGCACTGTACCACCTCCATATAATAATCACCACGAATGATAGTTTTCCACATACTAGAACATGGATGGTATTTTGATATCCGCTTCACAATGACATAGTAACAATATAAGAAGGCTATTATTAATTATTATTATTATTTTATACAAAGGAGATCTGAGACTCACCAAGATTAAGGAATTTGTCTCAGATCAAAGAGAATAATAGAGTATCTGAGATTCAAAACTTAGTTTCTCTGACTGTAAACTGTAATTCCCACCTCTGTCATCTTCATCTTACATCATGCGATTTCCTAACTTCTAGACTACACTATATCATTAACATTCCATGATTTTAAGAGGGAAAACATTCTTTGTTTTATTGAATCACTTTACTCAAATGAAATATAAAGATGTGCTTCTCCATAATGCATGGGAATATAAGAAATATCTTACCTATTTTCTCAAAATAAGTTGTTGAGCAACAGATGTCTGTGTAGACAGTTCCATTGCAGTTTTTAAATTCGTTATACATGGTCCACCAGATCAATGTCCATGGCATGAAGCAGTCAAAAAAGATATCCCGAATATGCTGAAAGGAAAGAGGAAAATATGGCAGGACTTTTGGGAAAATGACAATCACATAGGACCACCGAATAGGAGAGTTGGAAATTATGCTAATGCTCTTATGTGCAATAGAGAAGAGGCATACTTCTCTATTGTTGTTAGATTAATGATGACTGCAGACATTCTTTAAAATTTCAATTATGTTATCCACTTCAATTACATCTAACTTATAGGAAATAAACAGCATGTTAAAATGGCTTTGTGAGGGATTTGGGGGTGCTTTTTCAATGAATTTTAAGAGAAAACTTACAAATTGGTACTCTGGGGGACTTAAAAATCAAACTTAACATAGAAGAGATAAACACTTAAACTCTAAGTATCCTATAGAGCTCTTTCATGGTATCTTTAGGATCATGGTAAGACTGTGACACTACTACAGTAAACATAAATTGAAAAGAGATTATGATTTGGATATTGAAAAATATTTCTAATTAACTATGCATACTTGATCTGCATTAAACTGTAGGAATCATGAAGACAGGAAAAAGTTTATATTCATGTCTGTCTCCATCCATTTATCCACCCAACTACCCATTCATCCATCTATTTATCCATTAATTCATTCATTTAGCAACCATTTATAGAATCCCTATTATATCTGTGCCATTAGCTAAATACAATATAGGGGGACGCCTGGGAGGCTCAGCGGTTGAGTGTCTGCCTTTGGCTCAGGGTGTGACCTTGGAGTCCTGGGATCGAGTCCAGCATCATGCTTCCTGAATGGAGCCTGTTTCTCCCTCTGCCTATGTCTCTGCCTCTCTTTCTGTGTCTCTCATGAATAACTAAAAATAAAATCTTAAAAAAAAATAAAATTAAATAAATAAATAAATAGATAGATAGATAGATAGATAGATAGATAGATAGATAGGACATAGGAATGATAACATAATTCTTTCCTTCAGAATGCCACAATCTACCTGTAGATACTTATATACACAACACACAGTGACAGAAACAAACTATAAATGCATTATAAAGAGGTATAGGAAAATTAGGATAAGCATTTAGGGAATAATTAATTATAACCAAAGGATTGGATAAAGTAAATGCTTAGTACATTGGGTTCCATGGTTCTGATAAACAACAAATAATTACTAAATAATTGAGTGAATAAATGAACACTAAAAGCCATACTCATTCAAGGTGCTTATTTCAGGCTTGACTGAATTATTCATATTTGGTTTTTTTTTTTTTTTAAAGTCAGACCAGATGATTTCCAGGTCTATGAAGAGAGCCAATTCAGTTCAACAGAATTTGCTTTCATAAGGCCCTTGTTCATAATGCTTCATTGGTTCTCCTGCAAGTTGACTGATGGTCAGACCCTCTCTGCAGGATGAAACAGTCAGGAACCCTGTGCACATAACTGAGGTTATTAAGAATGTAGGTGGTTGGAAAGCGAATAACCCCACATCAAGTTCCCAAAGCATATTTTCCCCTGGGAGCCTTTTCATATATTGACCCTCCTACCCAGTAAACCTATACCCTCCCCCGACGCACACACACAAATACACACGATTTGAAGCTACTTTATATGCGAATTTTTGTTCGTTTGTTTTAGTTGTTTTTAATCCCAATGCTAGAGAAGGTACTCCTAGGTGCTACTGTATACTTCCTCTCTTATAGTATTGGTGACACTATTCAGTTTTATGTTTAACTTTCATAGTTATAAACTATGAAAGCAGAAAGTGAGTCATTCATTATTATATCCCCATTGCCTCATATAGGTCTTGGCACATGTAATAAGACAGTAATTATTCATCAGTGCAGTAATCAAAAAAAAAAGTATAAATGAGTGTAATGTATTGCTGGACTAATCTTCCTTAAGAGAGCTCTGACCATATTATACCTTCACTACAAAACTCTACTGAATTCCAAATACAGTTTAAACTCCTTTGAAAGACAGTGAAAGTATTGTGTAATTGAGTCCATATTATTGCTTATCCATATGTCAAAAATTCCAACAACATGGCACCCCGAGACACTATTCTTGACGACATTGCACATTACTATTTCTCTTAGGCCTCATATCTATCTAACTGTTGAAACTTTATCTACCTTCTAAACCCAATGGAACTGCTTCTTCCTTAAGGAGACTTCCTGATCCTTTCCCAAGTTCTAGGAATTGTTTTCTTTTTTCTAACTACCCAAAGCTTTGAACACACTGTCTTACAGTTTACTACAAACTGCCATGAATTATATTTGGATTTTTAGTGCACATTTCATTTCTTTTTAAGACTGTGAGTCCCTGGAGGGCAGGGTTGTATCTTTTTCATCCTTATAATTACCACAGTGAAAGACAAACACATTTTTATCAGTCTACAAAAGGAATGCAAACTTCAAATAGATGGAATTTATAATACATTTTGATTCATTGCCATAGATTAATGTATAATGAAATATTTTAAAAAAATACTTTACTAATTTTTAAAAGATTTTATTTATGTATTTGAAAGAGAGAGATCAGGAGCATAGGGGAAAGGGAGGGGGAAAAGCAGACTCCCTGGTGAGAAGAGAGCCCAATGTAGGACTCCATCCCAAGACCCTGGGATCATGACCTGAGCTGAAGACAGACCCTTAATTGACTGACCCACCCAGGAGCCCTTCTTTAAAGATTTTATTTATTTACTTAAGATAGAGAGAAAGAGAGAGAGCATGAATGGAGGGGAAGGGTAATGGAAGAGGGAGAAGGACAAGCGGACTCTCTCTGAGCATGGAGCCTGAGGCGGGGCTCAAGGCGGGGCTCCAGGTGGGGCCATTCCAGGACGCTGGGATCATGACCTGAGCTGAAGTCAGACACTTAACCGAATGAACCACCCAGGTATCCCTGTAATGAAATATTTTAATCCATCTTAAATATATTTTTTGTCTTGACACGTTGATCTTCCTTAAGTCTATTCTAAAAATATAACTAATACTAATAACTAATACTAATACTAATCAAGTCACATAATTCTTGAGAGAATCAAATGAAATGATGCATATAAAGTATTTAGCAAGTGTCTGGTCTATAGTAAGCAGTAATTAAATGTTATTTCTACTTATTACTATCTTTATTACTATTATTATTGTATCATCAACATTAATTTATTATAATGCATTTAGGTTGACATTTCAAAGAGAATTTAAATATGAACACATTAGATTTTCAGTATTTCCATTTTGTATTAATTTTTTCAAAGACTCATACGTTCTATGAAGTTATTATCATCAAATCCAGGGCCCCATGTCTTACTAGGGGAACTGTATGATTCTTGACTTCATAATACTTGGGAGATGCATGCTTCACTGAAGTGCCATTGATTTTCAACTAAAGTGAAATGCTTTCATTTAATGCTTTCTTAAGAGAATTACAGCGGAGGTTGAAGAGAGTTTGGCTTTAGAGAAATCCATTATTAATTTTACATGGCAAAATTGGGATTTATATATCGAAATTTAAATTCAAAGATCCTTTACAGATGCTAAATCAAAATGTTGTTCTAAAATTATTTGTCTTTTCTTTCTATGAAATAAAAAGGCTGTTTTGTCCTAGACTTGTAAATTGCCTGCTTCTCTCAAACAAGTCTTAGTGGTTGCTCTGAGAACTACCTTTTTGTTTAGCATATTGGGTATAACCTCAGGTTTCTCATCTTTGTAATTTTTTTCTGAAGAATCTTAAAGAGCTTTTATCAGCTTAAAAAATCCTTATCTCTAGCCCTCCCTTCATGGCAAGAGACACATTAAGCTAAGCCAGACATAGAAATAGATTCATAGTCCACCTTGAGTGGGCCCCATTAATTCAGTTTGTCTTAACTAAACACTAGCCTTAACTCCAATGACTTTCATCCTGAAGGTTTCTTTTTTAAAAATATTTTATTTATTTATTTATTCATGAAATACACAGAGAGAGAGAGAGAGAAAGAGAGAGAGAGAGAGAGACAGGCAAGGGAGAAGCAGGCTCCATGCAGGGAACCCAATGTGGGACTCGATCCCAGGACTCCAGGATCATGCCCTGGGCTGAAGGAGGCACTAAACCTCTGAGCCCCCCAGGGATCCCACCTTGAAGGTTTCTAACATGAATTGGTGCATCCTCAGAAGTATACAGAAGAAGCTTTAGTACAGTGCAACCCCTTTCCACCAGGAAGAAAGAATTTAAAAACATTACAACTTTAAAACAAAAACCAAAACTTACCCTTGTCTGTCCATTGGCTTATATGGTAGTGACTATACCATTAAGCTGGAGTTTTCATTGTTAGGCTCTTTCTAAGTAATAGGATTTTTTCTTAAAAAAATATTTCAGTTGAATGCGATATATTTTGTCCATGTGTGCATGGCTTAAAGGCAGAAGGAATTCTGTACAGACTACTCTCTCCCGTCTTAGTCCCCAAAACTTTCCCTCGGGCTAAATCAAGCATAGAAAATTTTTGCTTAAATGCATTTTTTAAAGGAAAAGTCATAATCAATTGGGAAAAAAAGGCATCTGATAATGAAAATGGTTTTTTCAAGCATAGCGATAACATTTGCTGCTGTGCATTCTATAAAAAGCCTTTGGATTCCTATAACAGGGACAGTGGTATTGCTCTGCTTCCTGCTGCTGATTATAATTTTAAAGATGGAAAATCTAGATGTTCTATTTTGTCCTATGAAACAATCTCTGACTCTGTGGTCAGCCTGGTGTCATATTTATCCGGGACCATAATTTTCCTAGGCAACAAGAAAATGTGCATCATTTCTTTCTTCAAATATTACTATGCAACTTCTATTCTTGGTTCTGGGATACAGTAATTAAAAAATTCTGGCTACTTGAAAGTTGGGTTTATAAGCAAACAGTTAAAATATCATGTGTTTAGAATTACATTTGATGTTATACACAGAGCTATGGGGATGTAAAGAAGAGAGATCCACATCCATCTTGAAAAGGAATTTCAATCTTGTAGAGTCTTCTAAAAGATAGAATTCTTGGCTATGGTTATTCATTGCCTTCCTGCCTAGAATGCAGGATGATCAGACTGGTTGATGCTCTTTGGGGTTAAAAAAAAAAGTTGTCTATAGTGTCAGCAGGCTGCTCCCTTTGTGTGCATCAATAAATTTGAATCTGAAGGCAATTTTAAATGGCAGCAAAAAAATATTTTGAGCTGAAGAGGCATCACCAGGCTTTAGGCTTTAATGATTAAAGATCGGTAGCATGGCATAGATATTATGTGTATGTTTTTGGGTTCACACATTTTGGATCCTATCCTGTCTAACCCAAGTTAGCCATTACGTAGGCCAGTTACTTAACCTTAAGACTGTTTCTCATATATAAAATAGGGATTATATTACCCACCTTAAACCATTGTGAACATTGGAGAAGATTGAATACATGTGAAGCCTTACATCATATCTGGCACATAGTAAATCATTAACATGTGGTAGTTAATGTAATTCTGACATCAGTATATATTCAGGATACTTTATAGTTTACAAAGCATATCCAATTACTACTTTCGTTTATTTAATTTTTACCACAACCCCTCTATATTATTATTCCCACATTATAGATGAGTAAAGTGGAGGTCAAGGATAAATGGGCAGCAAGAGACCACACAGCTAGAAGGCACTAAGGAGGGAACTGAGTCCAGTCTTTGTTGGCTGTATCGGGCCATGCACTTTCCTCCCAGTATGTCAAGGCTGAGCCCATGTGGATCATGACCACAAGAGAAAAGTAGGTTTGCATTAGAGATTATTCTTGTCTTTCCTAGCCATTATGTTTTTCATTAACAAAGACGAAGCCTGACTCATGGCAAAAGGTAGGGATGGGCCTTTTTAAAGTAAGTCATAAGTATTAATGCAACAGCTTTCAATAAATTACTGTTATTTAAAATTCTTTCTGTGTACCTCCAGGATGTGTAATAGCTTGCCTCATTTATGTTTTTTCTTATTCATTCATTCTCAATGGACAAAAATTCTAATTCATTCAGTCTCTCCTGACACATTGTACTTGGCAGGTAATTCGTAATAAGCTTTAATTTTGAAAATGAACATTTGTCATTTGGGACCGTCATTTAGATAGTTTAAAAACACTGAACCCGCTGTGCAAACATCTGGAAAACTTGATGGTAGGGGATTGTTTGCTGCACTCAACATGTCTACCAAGTAGATGATAGAATCAGACATAGAAAGGTCTGTTATCAGAGATCACCAGTAATGGTAATTTGTCTGGGAAGAGGTGTTGGTGGAGGTAAAAAAAGAAAAAAGTCATTTTCCAACAGTTTGGCAAATGCATTTGCTATTTTGGACTAGTTACTAATTGATGCTTTAAACCTGTGATCCAATGTACTATTAAATATGAAATCAGTACACAGAGTCTCATACCCATGTAAAGACAGACATCTGAAGTAAATTTAAAGATGAGAAAATTAATGCAAAAATGCCATACTTTGAAAGTAAATCCTCTGGGAATTGTCAAATGCCAGTCAGTTACTTGTCTAAGTCAGCATTTTTGTGAAGACTCTAAAACCAAGAACAAGGCTTTAAGAATTTTGACCAGTTTCTTTAGTAATATATGCAGATAATCAGAGAAGAAACATGAAGGAAAATTATGATTTTAGTTTTAAAATATGATAATCTATTCTTCTTTAAAAAAATAATTGATATCACAGGACCTAAAGCCATCTCGTTCACCATATTCTCTGATAAGCTTCATTTTTTAAAAGACTAAAAACTTAAGGGAGATTTACGAGGGAGATTCTGGACTTTAAATACATAAGTATCAGAGACTAGTTTTTATAGTAACTGAAAGAGGTCAACAATGTCTCTGCAAAGCATTCTGAGACTTATCTTAAAATGGGAGGTTAGATAGGCTGCAGAATCATATGAGAGCATGGCTCATAGATCATTGTAAGATAAACTAGGTCTACCTAAATTATGGATGCTTTTACTTTGTGGAGAGGGACATACATTTAAGCAGACATTTTACAAATTATAATACACACCTGCTTCCAAAGTCACAGTTAAAAAACTAAGGACAGAGTATCCAACTGCCAAGTAGAACTACAGTATTCATCGAGAAGCTGGCATTTTGACGTGGTCTTGAAGACAACACAGAAAGTTGCCTAGGGAAAGTTTTTTCTGGGAAAGTGGATAGTATATGCAAACATGGTGGGCAGTAATTTGAAGAATGGGGAAGTTTTCTCTGGATGTGAGTCTAATGGGATTACTAGAGATCTACTAATTCCTTTTGGTAGTGAATAAAACAGATCCCAAATTTTACGGATTTAGTGACTCAAGGGGATTGCCTTATTAGTTATCATTGTACGTGTAGTTGATGGAGTGTGTATAGAGCAGGGATGCTTTTGCCATTTCTCAGAGGCCAACTACCCGATATTGGAACTCTCTAGTCAAAGTAAAATTGAGAAACGAATGTGAGAGATAGTGAGAATAAAAGTGGAAAGGCAAATGAAAGAGTTATATATTTGAAAATAGATATTTTCTGTACCTTTTCCCTCTAAAAATGCTGGAATAGTCACCCCTTCAGAAGAATTAATATATGTTTCAGTGGAAGAGGTTTTTGCAAATGTTTAATTCATCACTCCATTTTCTTAAATGAGGAAACCAAGGTCCAGAGGAGTTGAAGAGCTTGTTCCAGACCACAGCTATTTGCAGGTGTAAAGGAGAATAGAACTTAAATGCTTTGACTCCTGCTACAAAATTCTTTCCTTTAAACCAATACAGCTTTTAGACAAATCACCACTGTATGAATTAATTGGTCAACAAATATTTATTGATTGCATTACAGTGGCTCCATATTGTGCTGGATTCTACAAGGAATGAAAAATAAAAAGAATACATAATATGGAGACAATGCATTAAAATACTAGAAAAATATAGTAATCAAGCCATGGAGAATGAGAACTTGTATTAATACGTGGCTATTGCAGAACCTAGTGTTCCCAAACTTTCATTCAGGTAAGGGTGGACACTTGAAGATCATAGCCTTGATTTTTAGGTTTTCTGATGTAAGCTGTGAATGAAAAGTAGATTTAATTTCCCATTATCATTCTAGTTGATTTGCTATATCTTCCTAGAGCACTCTACCGAGAAGGATTTTGATCCTATTTGATGCCAACAGAAAGACACACTATGATCAATTAGTAATGACTGTCATGACATAGTAATGAAAATTAGGTGACATATTCTCACACATGGTCTAGATATCCCAGAGCATCTCTAAATAATTTTAAGAAAAGCATCAAAGATACAGCCAGTATAGTAATAAACATCTCACATTGTAGTTTTCTTCAGAGAGCAAAGGTTTCTCCAAACTAGAACAGTGATACTGAAACAGAAAACTATACTTCTTACCCCAGAGAATGAGTCAATGCCAAAAGATTATGTAAGCATCACTAATGTGCTTACATGGGAAGATATTGCTGCCAATTATATTTCTATCCTGACTATATTACTCAGATCTTAAGATGATGTCACTCTGTGTGTTTGTGTATATCTTATGACATGAGACCAGGAAAGAAAAAGAAAAGATCTAGGCTGATCTGAATAGAGGCTTTGGCATCTATATGCCACTCACCTGAATCATTTTTAAATCAGACTGTCCTTCAATCTTATGATTCAATCTAATAGCTAAATAGCTAAATGCATTTCGTCAATGCCATGGATACTCTCAAAGTCTTATAAAAAATAGTCTGGGCTCATGAAGACTGAATTAAAAGACATTCACTTGTGGTGGCTTTAAACCACATAGGATGACTCATCATATCGGTTACATCTACTTGTGCTGAAGTTTGTCTTGAGTAACTATTGTGTTAAGTGCTCTCCATAAGTAGCATTCATGCAAATCTATTTTTTTCCAGATCATTAAGGCACTTTAACACAAAGGAGTAGAACTCTACCTTGTAACCACATCCTGAGTTTGTTTCTCTATAGGAAGATTGCTTTGTGCCTGAAAGCTATACAGGATATTTAAAGACTTGCACAAATGATTAAAATTACCCACACTTATTTTTCCTGGCAGCCTCAGCCCTGTGCTTTACCTGTCATTCAACCCATCTAAAAGCCAAAGAGAAGGGCTGAGACAGAGTAGAAATCCTGTCACATGACATCGCCCTCCCTCCAATCTCCTTTTTAAGATCCCCTGCAATTGTCATTTACATTGAAGCTCTGTACTCTGGCCTGCAGGTAGAGAATTGCTCTTTTGTTGAGAGTTTAATTTCTGTTCCAGGTCAGAAAACAAAGATTTTGCAGACATCAGACTGCTTCGAAAGCATTTCATTGCCAGGACTTTCTAAACAGAAGAAAGCCAGAAAGCAAGGCACTCCCTGAAATGTTAAATATAAAGGTGCCCTTAAGGAAATGAACAGTTTGGTTCTTTTGTAGTCCAGAGTTTAAGAATTGAACAGCACCCTCACTTATGTCATCTAAAGAGAATTGGGGAGCAAATAGCGGCAATTCAACAAATTCTACAAGCACTAATAGGGCAGGCACTATATAGGTACCAGGGATATGGAATTCAGTTAGAATGTCTCAGGTTTCATGGAGCCCAATGGCTGGTAAGAACAATTGATGTGTTAGTGACTATAACTAAAGTACACTCTCAGTACAGTTGGAAGGGATTGAAGGGCAGTTCAGAGCAGAAAGAGACAAAGGGAATAGAAAATCATGTCTCCTCATATTCAAGTCTATTTTGATGATGTGAGTATAGACAGTACACATTCTGTAACAAGTACACAGTCAATTTCCCATCTGTATGATGTTGGGTTGGGAAATGTTTAGGCAATAACTATAAGATACTTTCTATTTTTTTTTTAACTAGAGTCCATTGTCTTAAGACAGCGGGAAATATCTGGGTGCCTGGGTGGCTCAGTCTGTTGAGTATCCAATTCCTGATTTCAGCTCAGGTCATGATGTCAGGGTCATGGGGTTAAGCCCTGTATCAGGCTCCACACTCAGCAGGGAATCTGCTTGGGATTCTTTACATTTCCCTCTGCCCTTTCCCCCACTCACTCTCTCCTTCTCTAAAAGAAAGAAAGAAATCCTTTAAAAACAAACAAATAAACAAACAAACAAAACAAGGAAGATACCAGGATTTAGCTGAAAATGTCACCCATATTTTAATCTAGGGATATATCTTGTTAAATTATATAATCTGTCATTCTCTTTGAATTTATTTCATAGTGATTGTGAATCTCCTTATTTTCTTTAATCTTGCTTATAATTAATTTACTTTATTGGATTCTAAAACAAAAGAATATTTTCTTGAGATGTTCAGAAAATATAGAAAAATTCAAAGAAGGAAATTAAAGTAATCCATAATCTACCAGCCTACTATGCAGACTTGCTGTTAGTATTTTGAAACATTTTCTTCCATAATATTTTTTATAATCTACTGTATTTTTATAAAATTGATCATATGGTTCATTGTATAACCTGATTTTTTTTCAGATTTTATTTATTTATTCATGAGAGACAGAGAGAGAGAGAGAGAGGTAGAGACACAGGCAGAGGGAGAAGCAGGCTCCATGCAGGGATCCCAATGCAGGCCTTGATCCTGAATCCCAGAATCATGACCTGAGCCGAAGGCAGGCGCCCAACCGCTGAGGCACCTGGGCTGCCCGAACCTGATTTTTACTGGTAGATGTATTCATGCTTATAATCTGTTTTACCAATTTCATATGGTTGATTCATTGTTTTTTTTTCCTTCAAATTTTTTCACCGTATTATCATTTCTCATGAAAGAATAAGAACTGATATGGCATGAGAGGAGCCAATTCTGTGCATTCCAGAAAAAGAGCTACAAACAAACTGTATAACACCCTCAAATAATGGGAATATACTTGAATCCAAGACTGTGTCCTACATTTCATATTCTCTGCAATGCAAACTGCAGACCAGGTAGCCATGGAGGAGCTCATCTAAATTACTTAGAAATTTCAGAAAGGAAATTATAGGATATGAAATGAACTACTTAGCAGTCACTATGCTAAACCTCATTAGGGATTCAAGTGCATATCATGCTGAAAAATATGACAATGACTTTACTTTGAAAATGGAATAAAATATAAGGGTTTTAATAGGGGAAATAATATTAATAATAAGATGATATAGTGGCAGTTATTGAATGTTTTCATGTATAAGACATTCTGATTTATATACATTAACTTATTTACTACTAAAACCTATTATTCTTATCCTCAGATAGTAACTAGAGAAATCAAGACTTAGAAAGAACAAGCACATTGGTAGAAACGGATGGGGTGCTTGGAATTTTCTCCATTGAGATCTTATTGTCTTTTAGGTCTCACATTAAATGTTATAAACCTCTGTTATAGAGGCCTTTATTATAAGACCCTGGTTTCTTTTCCTCAAAGTAATTATCACCAATACTATTATTTTCTCCCTAATTTGTTTATTTCCTATTCTGTTGACTGAAATGTAACCTCTATAAAGGCATGGGCATCTCTTATGCTTATCCTATATCCTCAGCACCTTGAACAATATCTAGTAACTATCTGGTGATCCATAAATATCTTCTTCAGAGAAAGAATACATGGGATAAAGGGCATGGTGTCTGCCCTCAAAGAATAGACAACCTGCTCAATTCTAAGATAGGCACAGAAGTTGAGTTTGGTAAATGGTAAATTTCGAGAGTCCCTGAGAAATTGTAGTTCTATGAAGCAAAGGGGAGCCAGAGTTCATACCCACCTGTGGGTGCTTAGCAAAGGGCCCAGGCAGAGGCCATGATTAAGGGAGGCCCTGGACCTATAAATTGCTTGAAAGAGTATCTTCAACTTTGTCCCAGTTATTTAAGCCCAGCCCTGGCGATTCAAGAAATGAAAGAGCGCCCCTTCAAAGAGAGAGCTAGGAAACCCCATAGCCTTGATAAAAACACATCAAATGAGATGCTAACGCCCTACATTGATCACACTCAGAAAGTCTGACTGAAGATGTTTATCCTAATCCTCCAATCCAGACATTTCCTGAGATATGGTCAGGAGGGCTAATTACTCCAATACATAAAAACGGAAATGCTCTCAACCCAAACAGCCAGAGAGATCTCCATTAGCAGCAACAGCAGTAAACCCTGATGCTTCATCCTTGGTGAAAGAATAAAGCAATGTCGGACCAGTGACAGCAGCATCTATAAAATCCAAATTGGATTCCTCCCTTGAAAATGAGCCACAGACTTCATCTCTCCCCCGATTGCTGCATATTAACAAACATGTAAAAAAAAAAAAAATCCAACCGGGAGAAGAGATTTTCCCTGCTTTATTAGACTTTAAAATCACCCTGGACTCACTCTGGCTCCAGAAGTGAATCCACAACTGCTACAAAGGGAATGGATGGAAAACAAATGACGTATTTAAGTTTCTATATCAATCCATCAATTGAAGGATGAAAATAAGCATAAACGGATGCCTTCAAGCGGGAAAGTGAGACAAGGACTCACATCTCATAGCTTAATAGGTACTAGGATAAGTTACTCCCAGAGCTGGAGCCATGCCCAAGCTCAGGGTCTCTGATAAACCAAAGAGAACCAGACTATTGAGATGCCACATTGGGCTGAATTTCTTTGTGGTATTTAGATCATTCATGTGGGGACTAAAGGAAAGAGGTTAGTCACACATTACTGACCCACCTCTCTAGATCCATCTGCAGAGTAGTTCTTAGACTATTTTATTGATGGTCTGATAGAGTGCTGATTGATAATAACACACAATATAGAAAACAACATGCCTGGTTGATCATTAGAATGTGAATGCCAAGGAATAAAGAATTGCAATGTACTTAATTCAATTATTTTTTTTTTCTGTTACCAGAAATATATGGCACAGGTTCTAGCCTTGAAAGAGCATACAATATTTTAGTAAAGAAAAATATAAATGGGCAAATCTTAACAATCTCCTTAATCTTCTTAACAAAGAGATCCTTGATATTTCTGAGGAATGCCTCTAGAGTTTTCTCCAAATCAGGAATACCACTGAAGCATATAAAGCTATCCAATTCACTTGAGTACAATGAAATAACTCTGACCTGCAGCGTCTTAAATCCAGAGTTGCACAAAACTTGCATGGCATCTCCATAAAATGAACCATGATGTCATCAGTGTGCCAAAGTTTGGACTACAGGTTCTTATATGTGTCCCTTAATGGCCTACCATTTAAAGAAGAGTTTTTAAAAATCCAGATTCAATTATAAAGGTTGCCATATGCTCACAAAGTATAACAGTTAATATGTACTTAACTACCTTATCCTTGCCCTTCCTGGATAAATGTTTTCATGAAAACAATTTTATTCCAATACAGATCTGATTTGTTTTTAATGAACACTTATTTTCCAGCTTATACTCTTCATCTCAATGCACCTCTTAAGTTTAAGAGGAAACACTCCAGGAACAACATGAATTCAGTTAAAAAATATTGAGCTCCTACGACCTTCCAGGTATTGTAAAGAATAAAGAGACAAACACTTTCTGTTCTTATAGAAATGTTGCTCCATTGGGGAGAGAGCCAGCCTTTAAACAAGTAAATAAAGAAATACACAAAAATTGCACACAGTGATAAATGCTTAACTGAGACACAGAATACATGACATGTTAGAGAAGGACCGGAAGGCTGTTTTTATGAATGGTCAGAGAAGACTTCTCTAAGGAGTTGACATTAAGATCTGAATTACCAGGTGGACTGAGCCATCTTCAAAGGAAGGATAAGAGCATCTAAAGCTGAGAGAAGAGCAAGTGCAAAGACCAAAGGGAGGGACAGCCTTTAGCTTCCTTTACAAAAGAAAAGAAGCCCATTGAGAGAATGGGAAGAATGGTGCAAGAAAAAGTTAAGGATTTAAGCAGGGATTTAGACAGGGATCCTTCAGGGTTTTAATCAGAATAGGGGAATCGGGCTATACTTTAAGTGATAGGAGAAGCCATTGGAGATTTTTTTCACAGGGAAATTACATGATCTGACTCACGATTTTTAAGAGTCACTCTGGCTTCTATGTTGAGAATTCATGGCATGGAAACATATGTAGAAGGCAGCACTTGCAAGGGTCCGGGAAAGAGATAATGAAGGTTTGGAGCAGGGTGAAAATGGCAGAAGTGGTGATAAGGAGTCATATGCAGGATATATCCCAGAGGTAGAAAACAGGCATTTCTGGTGACTTCATGTTATTGAAAATAATCTTTGAAATCTTAAATATTAAGTCAAATTTTACGTGTGATAAGGGTTCAACTTTTAGAAATCTATCTAAATTGGGTTAGTCCAGAGAGATGTGTACATGAACAAAAATATTCATCAGTTTCAAGATAAAAATAGGTTGGGAAACAAATGGGGAATTTTTAGATATCCCTCAAGATGAAGGTACTTCAATAAACTGGAAGGTAAAATATGATACAATTATTATTACGGGGGGCTTAGTGGCTGAGCATCTGCATGGGTGATCCTGGGTCCTGGGATCAAATCTGGCATCAGGCTCCTCATGGGAAGCCTACTTCTCTCTCTCTGCCTGTGTCTCTGCCTCTATCTCTGTCTTTCATGAATAAATAAATAAAATCTTTAAAAACAAAATTGAATATACATGCATGCAGCACGTGCACAGGAAAATGTGGAAGGAAATACACAAAACTATTTCTTATTGACACTTTTTATGAGTGCATGTTAAACTTATCATTTAAAAATATCAACAATAAATATATTTCTATTGGGGGAAAATGGGTTTCCAGTACCTTCATTATCAGTGGTTTTGTTTAAACTATTTGTGTAGACTTCTGATTATCTAGATATCAGTTCTTTGTCAATTTAAATTTTCTTAACTTCCATGTGTCTGCTAAGTAGTTAGTAATTTGTCAACTTATACCAGTGCCCTTAAAAGCATGCTTTAGAAACAGAAGTACCAACAAAACAGCATCTGACAAGACTCCTTAATGATATTTAATGGTGAAAAAGTGAGCACTAAATTTTTATTTCTTCAGTATGACACCTTATGTTTTCATCAAGGACTTTTCACAAAATGAGGCCACCAAGATTGTCATCTGTGGACTTTGGGACTTTCGTTCAGCAGCCTATGCTTTAACTTTGCTTTACTGACATTGTCAGATTACACTAAAATCATCCTATCCACGAACATTTATACTGTTTAGTACTTTGCTACTCAACAATATACAGAAATAGAATATTATAAATTCTAATTATTTAGATTGCAAGATTAAATTATTCCTGATACTTCACAAAAGTCCTTGTGGTAATTATCCCCAAACTATAACAAATTATTTTCTGAGATCCTTTAATTTATTCATTGATATAATTTTTCTCCTTTTTTCCTCCATTATTTTACCCCTTCTTTTCTTTCTTGCTTCTTTCTTTCCTTCCTCATTAATTGCTCAATCACTCATTTATTTATTCACTTGATAAAGAGTTATTGAGTCTTACAATGTACCAGACATTGCTAAATGCTGATGATACAAGATGAGTATGACAGAAAATTTTTCCTCAAGGAACCTAGAGCCTATCAAATGCATAAGACAGACACATAAGGCTGTAAAAACAATCATGATGAGGGTATGATTTTTAATATTGCTAATGTTGATTTTTAAAAGATAAAACAGGAAATCTTAAGAAAAAAAAATAAAGAAGCAGAATTCACCCTTGTGGGCCTGTATCCTAGGTCTTTAGAACTATGGTCAGTTTGCTTTGGGTTAAAGGAATTTGTTTCAAAAATTTGAGAAGTTCTCGAATTTGGGATAGGACCTACATAATATCTGGAAAGCTGAATAGGGATCACCCAGGCAGAGGTGTAGCATGGACCAGAGGCAAGAGAGAAAGGAGGGCCTCAGATGAATTAGCATTTCCTGCAAGGATAGAATACTAAGAAATATCCTGGCACCTTTAGACATTGCTTACGCTGGCAACAGCTGAAGCATAAGGAAGGTTGAAAACTTGGTGGGATAAAACTAGAGAGCATATTAGAAATTATTCCTAAGATTAGACAGGGCTCCTCTAGAACATGTAGGAATCTCAGTTTCTTCTCACAGGTCCTACTGCCACATTTAAGGAGTTCCAGGCTACCTAATGTTGCTGCGGCTCTCATAACTCAGAAAGTCTTATCACTGGCTAATCAGATGCTCAAGTTGATTAATCAATATTGTAGAGAGCATTTGTGCCTGGAGATTTATGGAATAGTGCCTGAGGTTTATTGCTCTCGGGGCCTTAGTCTCAGTCTCAGATTCAGGCAAGGGGACACTGCCCTGGGTCCAACCTTTAAAAACCTCTTCTCTGACCATCCTGAGTCAGACTTTTCTCCATGAAGTGAGATATCCATAGGACCTAGGGAGCATCATGACTGCACAAGAGCCCATAATACCACCACTCTCACCAAAAAAAAATCACAAGTACCTCAAGTCCTGGGATTTCCTTCCAAGTGGTCCCAAATCCTTGTTTCAGGATGCATGTGTGCTTTCAACAAGAGGTGTCCAAGGGGCAGCCGTTTGCAGGAAAGGGGGCTGCATAGGATCAGTGCAGATGAAGCATAGGGATATGTCTGGGTTGTCAACATATAACATGTAGGACTCCTCACTGTAAAAGATGGACCCAGGTGTGGAAGAAGAAGGGGCAGATCATTTCTGGACATAAGGTGTATTGCCAGAGGCCAGTGGTAGAAGGGGCCCATTTTTCTGGTATAGAATTATCAGAAGTTCATGACCCAAAAAATTTGAACTTGGCATTAGAGGTTGCTGTGAAGGTATGTCCATTAAGGAAGGAAGATGGATTCAGCGGTATGCCAGAAGCAGTTTACAAAGTTTCAGAGGAAGTGACTACTACCACCGTTTCTAAGCCCCATGTTCAGTGGTGTCATGTTGGGTCATTGAAACTGGCTACAATGGGAATATCTACAGCATAGAAATGAGCAAATGCTACAGATCAACGTCCCTGTCACTTCTACATCCCCTTGAGAGAGCCAGTTGTTAAACATGCATTCTCATACCACTGCACTAAATATACTTTATTTAATGGCTTATGAGTTTAACATAAAACTTTTGAACATTTAGATTTGTGAATGTAGGTCTCTATACTCGATGAATGTTCAGGGTAAGATTGCCCAGAGTTAAGGCTGGGTTGTTGCAAGCTGCTTAAACTCAATGGAAATATTGGTTACCTCTGGGTGAAAATTATGACTTGATATTACATGCTGACCACTAGTCTATGATAAGACTCATCCTCCATTTCTTCTATTCCTGTAACTTAACCATTTGGATTATTGGAAGGTTGTCAGGATATATGATATTGAATGGATTAATAATCAGATATTATTTTTATGAGTTTAGACCCTTCCTCCTTTTGAGACATGAAAGGAAGATGCCCTTTGGAGCTTTCTAAAACTCAGAGGTAACCAAGACCTGATTATCAGATTTTAAGTGATATGGCATACCATGATAAGGAACTTATTTTGTATGGGGTGCATTCTGGAAGTCTTAATATATAAATCCAGACATATCCAGGCCTGTAGTCTATGATTCATATTTCTATTTTGTGTCCTAGGAACATTTTTTTTTACTAATATCTTGAAATTCAAAACTAACTGAACCTAGAATAATCTATCCATAGTTGGTTTTCCATATTTTGAAATATAATTTTATAAATATCTGGGTAAGTAATTTAAAAGAATAATTTCTTTCCCTAAGTCACAAGAGATTGATTCAGCAGGTATTGAGTGAGGTCCAGAAACTTGAATTTTTAGCAAATTTCTCAGTAGTTTTGGTGAACATGGGCAGTATTTTGAAAATATTAACTGGATCAAAAGTATCTAACTAATATCAAATTAGTAGAATAAGTTATTTTGGCATCATAGAAATAAACTGACCTAGGGGTGCCTGGGTGGCTCAGTCAGTTAAGCATCCAACCCTTGGCTTCAGTTCAAGTCATGATCTCAGCATGGAATCTGCTTGGGATTATCTCTCTCTCTTTCTCCCTTTGCCCCTCCCACTCATACTATCTCTTTTTCTCTAATAAATAAATAAATAAATAAATAAATAAATAAATAAATAAATAAATAAGAAATAAACTGACCTAAATGATTTGGGCCAACTCACACAGATATCACAGTTTATATAATACATGAAATTAATTATGTTTCCCTAAATTCACATGTTGAAGGTTGAACTCCCAATGTGACTATATTTTGAGATAAACCCTTTAATGAGATAATAAAGATTAAGGAAGTGTCCTTATAAAAAGAGGAGGAAATACCAGGAGTGTGTGTGTAGGAAGAAAAGGCCATGTAAGGATACAGTGAGAAGGTAGCCTCCTACAAGCCAGCAAGGGAGGTCTCACCAAAACCAACCTTGCTGGAACCTTGACCTTTGGACTTTTTAGTCTCCAGAACTCAGAAAATAAATCTTTGTTGTTTAAGCCACACAGTCTGTGGCATTCTATATAGTAGCCTGAGCAGACTACCAAACAAGCTAAAATATTTTTAAAAGAAGTGGCAAGTAACCAATAAAATCAATATGGTGGTCTTTAGTATGAGGAAAATATTTTCTCCAGAAACTGGGCTTCATCACTACAATAAGACCAATGTCTAATTTCATCATGCTCTGTGAAGAGGACTATTCAGACTGGCCAAACCAAGTGTTCTGATTTTGAAGGTTTTTATATGGATACTTCCAAAGATTGACTCACTGACTCCTTTTCCTTTGCTTCTGTGATTGACCAATTTTTCTTTTGGTAGATTCATTCTTTATCTTTTTAAATATAATTTACAGGGTTATAGTTTGGTTTTACCAACCAGAGACCCACTATATTTTTCTAAGATGACCTGGTATGTCTCTATTCAAATACATCCTATATAAGTTGCACAGTTCAATTTGCAGAGAAAGATCTCATTTCTGTGTGTATATTGGGCAGTCAGGAGTTCAGGGTTGGGAGAGGGGCTACTATGTACCTACCAAAGTAAATTCTCCTCTAAGTTGGGGTCCCATAACAAATCAAAGATAGGACAAGGGAATGAATGGTATAGAAAACCGTCTTTCTTAGGAAAATTAGTGGCAGATAAAGAGTATTTTCTCAATAGGTGGAATAGTTGATTAAGAGGGAAACTGGACCTCATGACCATAATGGGTAACTGAATGTTTATACTTATTAAAATAGATGTACTAGGATCAGTACGATATGGTTCAACATCCTCTTCTGAATTCAGATTATTTTTTCCCTAGTCACTTTTCAATTGTAAGTATCTATTATAAATAAGTTAGTTTTAAATAAGCTATTTCTAAAAGCCCGAGGAAGTATATTTTTCACATTTCTTTTTATTTGCTATGGTAAAAAAGGAAACCTCTGTCTCAGTCACCGTGATTATTAAGTCATTTCTCCACAGGTTTCCAGGGACCCTCTGCTAACTAATTTCCATTTTCAGTTGCTGATGACTATATTCATTCAACTAGAGTGATGGAGTTTCTTTTCATTGGTTTTAAAATAGGGTCTTTTATGGAAGGTTTCTGCATATCATCATTGAAGGAGCAGCATGTCATTTGTTTTTGTTAAAAGTTTCATTCAGGTCGTACGTAACTAAAAACACCTGGATAGTGAGTTCTCTCTGAATTCCTTGGTTTTATTATGAGGGGAATGTAGTCTTCAAGAATGTAGAGTGGAGGGAAATAATATTTACTACTAATAATTATCATTTCTCTATGCGAAATTCTTTGCACAAGATTCATTATAATATTATTCCCATTTTCTAGATGAATAAACTGAGAACCAAATAGGTGAAGCATATTAGTTTCGGTATGGAATGGCATGAAGAGAAGGATTATACTAGATCCCTCCATTAGGAAATGGAGATACCAGGTTTTAGTCCCAGATCTATCTGATATAAATCCAGGGTGGTCAGTTTTCCAGAGCTTTCCATTTTGACACTGAAAGTCTTGCATCCTGTCAATCCTGGGAAAACTGGGAGAGTTGATCCCCTTATTAAATTCTAGGCTCTTTCTACAATACCGTATTGTGGTTCATGCAATGGCTTTCTCAATAGATTTGTGTTAAATATTAAATATTAAATATTTTAAAAGGAAATTTTAGTATGAAGTAGATATTATTTTTTAAGTTTACCATTTTCCCCTTTGTGTTTGCTTATATACAGTGGTCTTTCTTACAATTAGTCAGGTATGCTGATTCTCATTGTTCCCGAGGGAGTGTTCAATAGGGAATAACATATTTCTTTGTCTATTTCAGGTTTAGTTCCTCTAAGCAATTGCAAAGTCTTTTAAAAACACAATATTTTTGATGCTATACCTGATTATGTATAAATACAAGTTTATGTTCTCAAAAATGACGGGATGATGATAGCTAAAATATGTTGGGCACTTGCTAGATTGCAGACACACTTCTAAGTATTTTCTGAAGATTGTCTTACAATTTCTGTATGAATTGTGTACTGCTTATTTTATAGACGGGAAAATTAAGGCACAGAGAGACATTCCAAGTTCACACATGCACTAAATGGCAGATCCAGTATTCAACCTTGGCAGTCTGACCCCATACCATATGCTCTTAAGTACCTGCACCCTGAAGAATAGAAAATGATAACATTGGTTGTAGACAGAGAGGGTCGATTGCAGAGGAAGGAATAAGGAATTGTATGCCAGTATTTCCTTGAGAAGGTGGCCAATAGCTACTCAGTCTTTCAGGGACCATGCCTTAGGAAGAACACATTTTAAAAAACAAAGACAAAACAAGGTATATTTTAAAAAAATCTGAGAGAAGGGGCATTTGTGCTCCATTCCTAAGTAGATCCAAGATAAGACAAGATCTCAGAGTAAAAATCATCTCATGGTAGGTCTAAGAGTTTATTCCTAAGAAACAGAGGTCAATTAGAATTTAATTCATCTGTATATTACAAAATGCCAAAATAAGGGAGATTTAGACAAATTAGAGAGTTTTGTTTGTTTGTTTGTTTGTTTACTCAAGAAGTTGAATTATAGTAGCCCCATGATCATTGGGTCAAGTTTCTTTATCACCATCCTTGTCAGGTTTTTTTTGTGCTCCAAAATGACTGCATGAAGCATCAGATTCATATTTTTAAAAACAAAGGAGATAAGAAAAGAACATGTCCCCTTTCAAAGTCCCATCCAACAACTTCCACATATATCTTAATTGGCCAGGATTTAGTCACATCACTACATTTGGTTGCAAGGATGGGAAGTATATTCTATTGTTAGGCATCCTAAACAAAATGTTCTTTAACATTGATAGGAAGAAAATCAGTATTGTGCATGAACTAAAAGTTTCAATCAGTAGTTCCCAAGAAACAGCATGACCCAATAATATTGGGATTCCTGAATGCCAGATGATCCAATATTAGCTGAAAAATATTCAGACTCAGAAGATCCAAAAGCCAGGAGGGAGGTACAATATAGTAGCAATCTTCATAACAGATGAAAATGAACATGTTGAGAAATGATCTTCTCTTCTCTGTAATACTGTATAAGCCCACCCATCACCAAATACCTCTTAAATCCCTGAAAAATTGATACAATTCTAGGGAAAGGGTACAGGAGCCCCAGCTGGGCTGAAATTCATTTTATTCCATCATAACCAAATGAGGTGGAGAGATTCATTTCAATTTAAGAATAAAGGTAAATTTTTTTTCACATCTAGGATTGTAGACCAGGATTCGTAAAAATTACACGTGTAAGTGAAAGGAGGAATGTATCATTACATGTCAGTATCAAGACTGTGCATAGAGACAGATGAATATTTATGGAGCCTGATACTGTTTGATTATATTCCAGCCTCTTCAGACCTCATGAGTGTTACCTTAAGCACTTTGGCATGTAAATAAGCATTTTTATTATGAATTAGAATGCATACCTTTGAGTTCAACTGTGTCAATTGAGCAGTTGAATTGTGTTAGTTGGCTGGAGCTGCCATGACAAAGAACCACAGCCTGGGTGGCTTAAACAACAGACATTCATTTTCTCACAGTTCTGGAGACTTAGAAGTCTGAGATCTAGGTGTTGGCAGACTTGGTGTCTTGTGAGGCCTTTCTGCTTAATTTGTAGATGGCTATCTCTTCTGTGTGTCTTCCCATGATCTTTCCTCTGTGTGCATCTGTGTTCTAATTTCCTCTCCTTATAAGGACACCAATTATATTAGATTAAGGCCACTCTAATGACTTCATTGTAATTTAATTACCTCTTTAAAAAAACCTATCTCCAAATATGGGCACATTCTGAAGTCCTGGGGGTTGGGACTTTGATGTATGAATTTAAAGGGGACCCAGTTCAGTTCTTAACACCAACTTTGAACCCAAATGATCTGGTGCTTATTGCATTATCGGGTGGCACTTTATGACCATGGAAACCCCAGGGTTATCTTCATCAGCAAGGATTATTGAGCACTCTCTCTGTGCCCTCTGTTAGGAGTTGTAGGATCATAAGACCCCAGCAATGTGCAGAGCTTCTAATTAACTGTGGTTTCTGGATATTGAAATTCTGCACTAGGCAATCTGTTCTATCTGCTCTCATTGAAATTTATTCTTCTGTAGACATAGGGAAGGACCCAAATACTTAAATTATAAATGAGCCCAGTACTTAAACATAGCAAGTATGTAATAAATATATGTGTATGAGTAACTATGAGAACAAAATATTGCTGTTAAAATCCCTTGTAATTGAGTCTAGTTTATGATTTTTAGTAGTTGTACAACCCTGGTTGCTCATGTTACATATTTTTTTTAAAATGAGGATAATCATTATTTATAAAACTTTATTAAATAACATTTCATATGACAAGAGCAATCTTTAAGCTCTATTCATACTATACAGTAGTCATTTATGGAAACTATATTAATATTAATTATGTATTGTGATTTATGGGAAAAAGCAACATCCTCCATTACTTCCATGCATGTTCATTTCACTCACAAAAGCCTCCCAAATACATCAGAGATATCTGCACAGCTCTGTCTGATATTACTTTCATCTTTCTAGGTGGGATTAAGAAGGACAAGAATGATATTCCTTTAGACTCTATAGTGCTGGCTAAGTTCTCTCTTTGTCTAATTGATTTAAAGAAAACAGGGTGAAGGCTTTCCTAGCTCTGCTTTCTAAGTAGTATATACACATTTTCAGGCCCCTGAAATATCAGAGGATTACTGGGGTAGCATATAGGGAGGATGCTCTATATATGAAGAAATATTAAAAATGTTCCTGTATCAGTTAGGTTTAGGTTAAGTTATGCTGCTGGAACAAAATAATCCCAAATCACAGTTGCTAAAAATAGTTTATTTCTTGCTCAAACTACATGTCCTATGTAATCAGGCAAGAAATTTCTTCAATAGTCATTCAGAGATAACCTAAGGGGCTTTCCTTTGATATACATATCCACCAAAAAAGTATGGCGAATTGCATAAATTGCACACTGTATCTTAGAATCTCTGCCAAGAAGAGACATATGCTACTTCTGCTTACATTTCCTGTGTGAAAGCAAATCCCATAGTCATCCCTAACTCCTAACCATGTGCCTGGAAGGGAAATGGAAATAGTTGGTGAACAGTAATAATATGTATTACTTATTAGTTGATTTCATCCCCTCCACATGAGAAAAGCCTACTGTGTATAAAGAAATGGCTTATGCACTTAGGACATAGGAGTTAATAGATATATCTCTATTTTCATAATGTTGTAATATCCTAATGCTTATAAAGTATGTCATAGATATGCATGTAATGGATAATATCAAGACAAGAAACATGGATGGAGATAGGCATGAGCATTCCTATTATTCTTACAGAACACTAAGTAAAATGTGGCTGGAGAAGATTGGTAAGGTGTAAGGCTAGAAAGGTCATGGGTAGGAAGAACATATATAGGGCCTGGTCAATCAATAGGAAGATTATGATTATGAGTGAGATAGGAGGAAAGATGATATCATCAAACTCACATTTTAAATGGTCAAGACTTGGGAAGAGAGCAAGACAGAAGCAGAGAGACCAGTTAGAATCTCATTGTTCAGGGTGAGAAAGGACAGGAGCATGGACCAAGACAGTACCATTGGAAGTGGTAAGGAGAGATTAGATTCTTGATATTTGAAGATAGGCCCAATAAGATTTGTTATAGCTTAGCTTTCAAATAAGAATTTTAATTGGGTCTTGGAATAAAAAATAAAGACTGACAAAAGACACTGCTGTGCCACAGGAAAACTTAAATGATGTGGACAGGGTTCTCCCTCAGTAGTAGGAGAAATCAAGATAATCTAAAGCTTATTTTCTCCTTTGCCCTTCCACTCTTTTGTTACTTCTATGTTAATCATTACATTACTTAACTTCCTCCACAAGTAAATAGAGAATATCAGAGGCAGCAGTTATCTCTTTCCTTCTCTACTTCCTTCAAAGTCTAGAATTTTGCTTCTCACAGAGTATGTGCTCAATTGAAGATATCAACTGAAGAGACTACCAAAAGTGGAATTAGAGAGAAAAAAAGATATCACATTATTGCTTCTTGGTTCATTATGAAATATAGTAGAATGCTTTGCTTACTCTGTCTTACACTCTTTCCTGTTCATGGTTATATTGCAACTGTTTTATGAACTATTGCTTTTGAACCATAGATCCTTTAAAAATTAGATTAGTTGCTAATATCCACCTTTTTTCTTCAACTCTTGGCTAAACTTTCAAGGGGGTACAAAACAAAAAGCCTAGGAACCATATACAATTCTATCTATCCTAGGAATGCTTCTGGATAGAGAAAAGTAAAAACAGACCCATTATGTATTCCCAGTGTCCTAGGGCACACTTTTAGTCTTGAGTGATGTACTTTACCTTCTAGGTCCTATAATAGTACATATACCCAGTAACTAATTTTTTCCACAAATATTTATGATGTACCAACTAGATCCTAGGGTCTAGGATCAGACACAAACAATCCAGATACTGGTCAAGTAATTTACAAGTGTTATTCATGTTACCAAAGTGAATGTAAAAATAAACATATAGGAGTTCAAAATGTGGTTCAGGCGATAAAAAAGTGAAAAATTTATAAAGTTCTTAGACCAATTTATGATGGAAGATCTATAACAGGAGTTCACAAACTATAGCTTATGGGTCAGTTGTACATTTTTGTAAATAGATTTTTATTGAAACACATTTTTGTCCATTCTTTAAAGTTTTCTCTATGAGTATTTTCCTACCATAATGGCAGAATTGAATAGTTGTGCTAGAAACTATAAAGATTCTCAAGGTTAAGTATTACTATGTGGTTCCCTACAAAATGTTTCCTCACCTCAGGTCTATGCAATGGCAGCAACAGCCACAGGAATACTCATAACTTTTAAGTGTGATATGCATGAAAATCTCTTCTTCCTGGTCATAGGGTTGGCAATGGCAACAAAATCTGTATCTGATTGGCCCATGAAAGCAAACCTAACATATGAGAGCATTTCTCTATGCTGGCCTATAGGAGAGAATTCACCTTAATGCAGTATTTTTATACAAGGCTAAAAGAGTTTTTCTAAATATGTGTCAATTGGTCTATCCCTCATTTAAAATTGTGAGAAAAACCATACAGAGGCTTTCTCCAGACCCAAATGTTGATTTATTGACTTTGGCAACTCTTGAGCTCATGTTTACTTTGTCATGACAATAAAGTTATTGAAATTGAAGTTGAATCAAATTGACAGATACCAAGAACTACAGCTAAACTGGCCCAAGTACATTTTTTATTTATAGGATTCCACATAGTGTATTATATTGGCATTTAATGAAGGCCAAAAATATTCCCAAACTGAGAGACAACCTAAAACAGCAAATTGACTAGTAGTTGTCTACTCATGATGGTTTTACATAGAAAGCAGTATCAATGGTATACCTCGGAGGTGGTAATGCAATGACATAGTGACTATTATGGGACAAAGAACAATTTCCTCCAAAATAAAGTATTTGTAGACCTTCTGTCCAAACACAGGATTTTAAAGAAAATGTCACTGACCATATAATTCCATTATTTTCAGATTTCTAAGGGTTTCTGTAATCGTTCCCACACAAGTTGTGCATCCTTATTTTTCTTTTAATTCACAATAAATTTGGACCCTTTTATTCTCTTTCAGTATTCAACCACATTTACTGAATACTCAGCAGCGTAATGGATTTATTATATGAGCAATCTCCGTAAATGTAGGAAGACAGGCCCTATGTCCTTAAAGATACAACCTAAAAAGAAAAATAGTAAGTTATAAAATATTTTGTAAAGCAGGCAATAAAATAATACACAGATAAACTCACAAAAAATGTTTATAAAACATGTGAGAGTGTGAACATTTTTGACCTATTGGGCTGATTATTAGTTATAGCTGCTTAGAGGACATTTGGTGGAAGTGAGCTTCAAATGGAATTTGGAAGGAAAGAACTTAGGACATTTGCAAGAGACCATAGATCAAAGGTTGATAAGCTATAGTCAAGTCTGGCTTGCTGGCTGTTTTTGTAAAAAAAAAAAAAAAAAAAAAAAAAAGTTTTATTGGAGCATCGTCATGTCCATTTGCTTATGAATTGTCAATTGCTGCTTTCATGCCACAGTCGCAAAACTGAGTGGTTGCAACAGTTAGTATAGTCTACATACCTTAAAATAATTTATAATATGGCTGTTTAAAATGGCCTTGACATGGTTTGCTGCTGTGCCTCAGAGGAGTAAGAAGCTAGAGGCTGAGACACTGACTAGTGAGAACTCTTTTTTTTTTTAAATTTTTTTTAAATTTATTTATGATAGTCACAGAGAGAGAGAGAGAAGCAGAGACACAGGCAGAGGGAGAAGCAGGCTCCATGCACCGGGAGCCCGACGTGGGACTCGATCCTGGGTCTCCAGGATCGCGCCCTGGGCCAAAGGCAGGCGCCAAACTGCTGCGCCACCCAGGGATCCCGAGAACTCTTATATTTTATCATTTGTAAAATAATTAGGACACAGATATTTGTATTTATTTAGCTGCTTTCAGTTATTTCATCTGCAAGGATGGATATAAATTAAAATGATATCAAAGATGATAATCACATAACTGAACCTTGATTTTCTTATTTGAAAAATAGAAACGATATCACCTACAAACAGATCTTTGAGAGGATTATATGGGAAAAAAAAACCCTTTCTCATGAAACCGGGCAGGGTTATCACCCTGAAACTGGCCTCCCCACTGTCACTGAGTTCTGAATCTCAACCTGTCATTTGGCTGAATCAGGGTTTACTTACAGAAGTATTTTTAACTTTCCCAAATGTTTGAGAACCTTCTTCTGAATAAGGAACTAGATTGTTCTCTCACACCATTCTTCAGGACTTCACTTCTGGACCCTTCACATTAGCCTAAGTGTGAATTGGAGTTTAAATCTGTGAAGGTCTCATTGTAAATGTAAAAGGGAACCTAAGACATTTAGCATTACTTGAAATATGTCCTAAACCAACTTAGGATTTGTTGGAAATAGAAAACTCATATTTTGATCATCTTTTTTTTTTTCAGAATTTAAGGAGAGAAAACTTTAAGAGAACTACATTATCCACAAAAATATTCTAAGTACTGCCATGCTATAAAGTCCAGCTGCGAAACTAGTCCTACCTCATGTATAATGCACCAAATACCAAGCTGCAGAATTTAAAGTAATTTTAAGAATTATGGGTGGAGATGAACACATTTCTCTTTAAAGGTTCTACTAAGTTGAAACTCATGCAAATATGCTATAGACATTTACATTCTTACATTCGAATCCTCTAACCCCTAAGATCTGAAATGTGTTGCCTGTTTCCAAGTACTTTCACATTATGGGTTTTATCCTTTAATCTGGTTTGGGAGACAAGGTGAAAGAAGTTCTTCTTCTTGTTCTTGTTCTTATTCTTGTTCTTGTTCTTCTTCTTCTTCTTCTTTCTTCTTCTTTTTTACCTTATAGAAAGGTTGAAGTTTAGCAGGTTAAAGAACTATTTTAGATACACATCAGAATTACCATTAATGCTCAAAACTTTGGCAATGATTCTGCGGTTCTGGGGAAGGCAAATTTTAGCTTGCATAAAAACTTTTCTGAATGTCTAAGTCTATATCTATATCTTTATATCTATATATGTCTGTCAAGAGAGGGAGATAAAGAGAGTTATAGAAATCACATCACTCTCTGCCATGCTAATGGTTATGCTCATAATATCCTTTAAAAGGATATTTCATGGATTATGCTTCTCTTTTGCAGTCATAGCAGATGTAGGACTCAGTGCTTGTGTTGAGAAGGATGTTACATGTTCCTCAATTCATGGAAACTTCAAGTTTGGAAAAGAGAGGACTCTGGTTAATATCTCCAGAGACCCACAGGGAATGTCACGCTCCATAAAATTGTTTATGCATTTGTATACAGTGCGTGATCATCATCTCTTGGCAAGAGGACACAAGTTAAGCACCTTCCATATGCAGCAGGGAAAACCCCTTCGGCAAGGAAGTCTACCCGTTGGCATGCACAAATTATACTAGCTTTAGTTTTACTATGTCAAAAGGAACATTCACCATACTTAATGAGAGGCATTGGATTAGTGCTGAGTGTTTTCAGCAGGGGAAGGAATGCTCAGGTGCTTGGGAAAACAAGTCACCTGGAGGGTACAGTGAAGGTCACTTACTCATATTGAAAAATCAATTACTTTGATGGCAGCAAATAGAATCTCCAGTATGCATATGGGGGTGCATGTACTCATACATGTGTGTTGAATACAAACATATATTTTATGTACTTTTACTGCCACTCATGTTTAATTTATAAAGCTGAGAAAGCAACACTATCTTGCCAGATGACCAGTCAATTATTCAAGTAGTCCTTTCCTCCCTTTCAAAGAGGGCGGCTTGAGAACGTGATTGTGTCCCAGGACCCCCCACTTTGTGTGCCAATTTGATTGTTCTTCCTATTAATTTTTTAGACATTTACTATGGAGTGTTCTGAATTGACAACTAAGACGGGCCAAACAACAAGCCATTGATTTCATGTTCCAGATATTCTTATTTTATAAACTTAGGCAATACAGGAAATATTCTTGTCTTAGAGAACATTTTTGAAAGTACCTATTAAGGGGAATTTTATGGTCAAATTCCAAAATTGACTTAAAGATATATTTATGTTCAGAAAAATCCATTTCTTTGTCCATTCTTCCATGATGCCTATAATTTCCACCCTGAGCATTATCATCCCTTTAGGTTGTAGCAGTTTTTAGAATGCCTAACAATATATGTCTTGGATAAAGTGAAGACATTAAGAGTTGTGTCTTTGTGGACGCTATTGAGTAAATTGGTATATCTAAATAGTCTGTTCACTAAAGAAATTGCACAGGGCATGTAAGTTTTGATTGATAGCAGGGAGGATGCATTTATTCAACCACTTATTTATTCAAGCATTCCCTATTTCTTTATCGAACATGATTTATTGATTTTCCACTGTGGAGGTTGAATGTTCATAGGAGAAGCTAATTGCTAATCTTAGGCCTCGTGAAGGCAGCAGCACCATATGAGGCATACCAGTGCACAAAGCGCAATCAAGTCTAGTCAGGAATAGAATGGTGAGAATCATGAAATGAAATATTGTTATTAGTCAAAGAGTCAAGGTCGTGTCCCACCTCTGTCTTTCCTGTGGTTTATCTTGACTACTGCTTGTGTCACTCAGCCAAAGTGTCATTAGGAGACTGTCCAATGTCTTGAGACAACTTTCATGGTGGTGAGGCACCAACTGGAGCACTGTTGCCCACCCGGGAATGCACACAGGGCCTCTTGCACAGTGGTTGCCTTCTATGGTCCTCCAATACCCCTTAAGGGTTCTGGGTTATAGACCCTTGAGCCAGAATCTAAACATTAAAGCCAATAAGATGATTCTTTAAAGAAAAAAAAAAACAAAAGATGTCAAGAAAATTAACATACCTTTAAAACAAGTACAGAGGTCCTATAGGTGGCATTCTCCTAAGTCAAAGCCAAGATCCTCACAGTAGCCCACAAGATTCTCATGATCCATATGCTCCACGCTCTCACACTCCTCGTCCTCGTACCTCTTTGAACTCAGCTCTCCACTCACTACCAAATAAGCGCTATGAAAACAGGAGGTGGGGTGTTTCTAGTACTTAGAATAGTATCTGGCAAAGAGTAGGCTCTGAGTACATATTCCTTTAAAGCAAAGCGTGAGCAGTTTATATGTCTAGCCTCTCTCTCTGTTTAACTGTTTAATTCTTTCAGCCTCAGATCCCTTGTTTATAAAGATAAGAACCATACTGCCCATCCTCCAGAGAAGCTGAGAGAATAAAAAAGAATAACCCACATAAAGGATCTGGCACAGTGGCCTACATGAAGTCAGTAGTCAATAAATTTTTGTTTTGCTTCCTGTCCTCTTTTATTCTCTATGTGTAATAATAGTAGTTAATATTTACTGTATTGTTACCATACGCCAGGTTCTATGCTGAGCACTGTATAAGCATTGTCTCATTGAATTTCTCAGCCCTGTGAGCTAGGAACTATTACTACTCTCATTTTATAAATAAAGATTAGAAAAGTTAAATTATTTTTTCCAAGATCACACAGTCAGTAAGCAGTCAAATCAAGATGTAAATTAGGTTTACCTGACACCATAATCCCTTACTTTGCCATACATAGTGAATGCAGTAGGAAATACTTAATTGCTCTCTTGAGCTTGAATCATGCATGTATAGATGACTAATATATTGTTCATGCTCCAAAAGCTGGAGTATATTGGTGTCCCTTACCAATGGACATCGTGGTCCATTTACATGTTTGCTTGTTTGTTTAATCTCAAGATAGCTTAAATTGCCTGGCTCACTTGATAAATTTGTCTGGACCATCTTCATAAAATTCCATCTCTGACTCTAGAGAGTTCATGTGCAGGTCTTCATAATATATAAAATAGATTTGCCACCTACTGTTGATTACTTACTTGCAAGGAGCTGTAATATAAAATATATTTACATGTATTATTTTGCATATAGTATATTTTTGAATTCTCAAACCAACCCTATTATATAGACATTATTATACCCATTTTTACCAACAGGGTCATTGGAGAGGTTAGGTTTGTCTGAAGCCACACAGTCAGTAAGTAGCAAAGCCCTTAAGAAACTATGGAACCTGAATTTCAGCAACTGATTTTCATAGGAGTTAACATAACTCAAAAACCTAATTCAGTCTGACTCCAGTGCCTGTGCTCTTAACTATTGTATTAAACTATAAAGTACTATATAAATGTGAGGATTTATTATACCTTTTCTTATACCATTATTCCCCATGGAAATTTCTGCTCTGGAATGCCTTCATAAGAACTTTAAGTTCCATCTACAGGAACCCTCTTTGCAATCAATTATTCAAGGAACTGAGTTGACAATTGCTCTCACAAGTATCCAAAAACGAAGGCCAAAAATGACTTTGGCATAACAACCCAAATGCTCATCAAGTGTCTATCTGACCACTTTGGCTGAATGGAGAGGCCCTTAGCCATGAAGTAATAGGCAGTTCAGATAAAGCATTTATATGGGCTGCCTAAAACTCGAAATTGGCAATCTTCCCAAAGTGGAGTGCCAAGGTTCTGACCTGTTCCTGGGCAGAGGGGAAGGTTGCAGGCTCTTCTCTCATTGCTGATGTCTCAGTTGCCAAGGATGCATGCCTGCCAGCTTCCAAATCAACTTCTGGTTGAGATTTGAGATGGAGACCACTTCTGTGGAGTGAATTAGGCATCTGGAGAAACAGCATTAATTTCGTTAAGCTGCTCAAAAATAAGTTAGGAGCTCTTGAACATCCCATAAACTGTGTATGCGATCACTCAGCTGCACCTTATAGCCAATGCTATCCTTCCCTTAAAACATTTTCCCAACATAGTTGGAAGACTTCTTGCTTCTCCCGAATGATCATTTTCTGTTATAATCTCTGAATGAATGACTCATTGACTTTATTCCCATTGTCTTCTATGTTTGCTAGCAATGCCATCCACATTCTATGATTGTAGAACAATTTAAAGTCCTTACTGAGTTTGGTGTGACTCTGGAATGTATTCATCGTTATCTGTTTCAGCTTGTAATGCAGGTCATCTTTATGGGATGTGTCCACCTGCATAGACACCAGTTTTCCCTCCCAAGCCCATAAGTGCTTCTACACTGTGTCTCACAGCCCCACCACAGAGAGTAGTACTTCTTTGGGGTACACCAACAGCAAGATCAAAGACATGATGAAGTGACATAAAGCTGTAAGCCACCAGATTCATGATAGCATCCAAAAGTTTGGCAGGAGGGTATCATTAATATTTGAGAAGATTCCCTGCTTTTTGGCAGGAAGTCTGCCCACAGCTTTCCAATTAGCATGCTTTATGGCTGGAGAGAAGCTGGTTTCTCAATTGTAAGTACCTTGTCTGACTGAAATCTTACTCTGCCAGATAAATTACAAAGGAATTTCTACCACTTTACCCAGACTCCAACTTAACCACAAGATTAATATGAAAACAGGGCCCTCCCTCAAGTCTTCCTCGAGTTCTTTTGAGAATTTTCTTCATTATGTCTTCCAAATGTTCTGCTTCACTAATGGAACATTAAATGGTATTCTTACCAAGAGGTGAGGAATGGAAGTTTCAACTAAATCTTCTCAGAAGAAAGATCTAGATTGTGACATTGCATTAGGGAATGGGAGCAAATTACTTACCATGACACATCTTTCTTAATTTCTGCTTGCTATGAGTTGAAATATAATTAATAGAAGTTAAGCTGAGCAGGACTAAGCCTTAACTTAAGACACAAAACATTGACACTGTCTCTTCAGTTTTATGATTTGTGCCTTCTGGGGAAAATCCCCAAACATCAATAGTGAACTTTTCTGGGGATATTATGTTGTTTGGAAATATTTTTTTTTTAAAGATTTGTTTGAGTGGGGGAAGGGACAGAGGAAGAGAGAATCTCAAGCAGACTCTGAACTGAGCATAGAGGATGACCCAGGGCTCAATCCTATGACCCTGAGATCATGACCTGAGGCTGAAATCAAGAACTGGATGCTTAGCTGACTGCACCACCCATTTTCCCCTGGAAATATTTTAAATCTGTGTCTGAGACTCTGCAAGATCACATCTGGAATGGCTTATGGCTTAATGATGTTCTTGACTTCTTGTTGCATGAAAGGTCTCCCAAACACCTCCCATTAGAGAAAATTTTGTTCAGTTTAATGAGATTTTTCACCACTAAAGTGTTTTTAGTGAAAATCTAGAGCCAAATACTAGTCAATCTACATTGACAATATGTTGGTAGAAAATATTATTTCCCGTGTAATATTTATGGTTTAATTAAAAAATCAGAAGCAAAAGCATTTTTATGCATTAACACCATGTACGTACACAAAAATTTCCTGAGGAGCCCACAAAAACAAGTATCTTTCATTCTGTGATTAACAGCTTTAACACATACATATCATGCTTCAAAACTGAGATGTTATATCTAATAGCTCACTTAATTTTCTAGTTAACCTTGAGTAGAGATAAACTGGTTGTTATATAAAACACATAAAACTTCAAAGTATATAGGGTTCATAATAATTATCATATTGTGTTTCTACCAGTGTCTTATTATTAATGATTGTTATAACTTTTTCACATGAGAAAACAAGGTGCATTATAACAATAGTAAGCAAGCCAATATCTCCTTGACAGACGTGATGCCAAAGTAACATTTTTTTTCTAGACTGTTTCCATCCTTTCAGTTATAAATCCTTCAGAATCAGGACTAGTTAGACTCTTAGCCAAGGCACAAAACTTAACGGGGCTCCAAAAAAAACTCAGTAATCAAGATAAATAATATCTTATGCTTATTTTAAAAAATAAATATTATGTCATAGGTACTATGGAAAATGGTATGCAGGATTCTCAAAAAGTTAAAATAGAACTATCTAGCAATCCACTTCTGGGTAAATATCCTAGGGAATTTAAATCAGGATCTCAGAATGGTATCTATGCTCTCGTGTTTACTGCAGCATTATATACAATAGCCAAAATATGGAAACTACCTAACTGTTTGTCAAAAGATGAATGGATGAAGAAGATGTGCATAAATATATGTGTGTATGTGTTTGTATTCATACATGTAACATACAGATGTGTGAATAGACATAACGGAGTATTATTCAGCTGTGAGAAAGAAGGAAATCCTGCCATTTGTAATATAGACAGACCTTGAGAACATTATATTAACTGAAATAAATCAGACAAAAACAGATAGTGTATGAAGTCTCTTATATTTAGAATCTAAAACAACCAAACTCGAGATAGAGACTAGAATGGTCGTTACCAGGGGTTGGAGGTTGATGGAGCTGAGAAAATATTGGTCAAAGAGTACACACTTCCAGTTTGAAGATGAATAGCTTCTGGGGATCTAATGTACCTCATGGTGATTCTAATTAATAATATTCTAGGGCATCCTGGGTGGCTCAGCAGTTTAGTGCCACCTTCGACCCAGGGCATGATCCTGGAGTCCCAGGATGGAGTCCCATGTCGGGCTCCCTGCATGGAGCCTGCTTCTCCCTCTGCCTCTGTGTGTGTGTGTGTGTGTGTGTCTCATGAATAAATAAAATAAAATCTTTTTTTTTTTTTTTTTAATTTTTTTTTTTTTTTTATTTATTTATGATAGTCACAGAGAGAGAGAGAGAGGCACAGACACAGGCAGAGGGAGAAGCAGGCTGCATGCACCGGGAGCCCGACGTGGGATTCGATCCCGGGTCTCCAGGATCGCGCCCTGGGCCAAAGGCAGACGCCAAACCGCTGCGCCACCCAGGGATCCCAAAATAAAATCTTAAAAAATAATTATAATATTCTAGTATATACTTGAAAGTTGCTAAGAGAGTAGATCTTAAATGTTCTCACCATAAAAAAGAAGAGATAGTATGTGGGGCACCCGGGTGTTTGGGTCAGTTAAGTCCCTGACTCTGGCTCAGGTCATGATCTCAGGGCTCTAGGATCGAGATCCACATTGGCAAGGCGGAGTGCGGGGCTGGGGGTGGGGCATGCTCAGCAGGGAGTCTGCTTGTTCCTTCTGTTTCTGCCCTTCTCCTTGCTTGTGCTCTTTGTCTGTCTCTCTCTCAAGTAAACAAATAAAATCTTTAAACAAAAGAAGGAGGAGGAGGAGGAGGAGGAGACCTGATAAAGGTGTTAGTAATGCTATGGTGGTAACTATTGTGCAATAAATAAATATCAAATCAATACATTGTACACCTTAAACTTACATACTCTTATATGTCAATTATCTCTCTATTTTATAAGGCTGGAAAATGTATTTCCATAGCAAAGAAGTCAAAATTAATGCAAAAAAATATACTGAACAAAATTTCAAAATTTTAAATCAAGACAGGATTAGAATTACTAATTTTTCCTCGACTCCTGCGTTTCTTCATAGATCAATGTCAAATGTCTACTTCTATTACTTGGTCTTGATGTTGCACTAATTTTTAAGTGTTAATTCTCTTTAATATGTGATTCTCTCTCTTCACTGAAATAGTAAGCTACAAGCAGTCAGGAATTCTTGGTGTGCTTCTCTACTCAGTAGGTTGCTGATCATTGAGAACTACTTACTTCTATTTAAAATTACATTTGGACAAAGAGAAGAACAGCCCTCCTCTTAAGATGCTATTTATTAAAATGAAAAAGTCACAGAGGCCACAAAATATAGAGAACAGAGCAGTAGTTTGATGAGTAGTTCTTCTTATGTGACCTCAGGCAAGTTACTTAACTTCTCTGGTCCTCCATTTCCTTACCTGTGATGTAAGCATTTTAATACTTCCCTTGTTGGGTGACTAAGAGCTAAATGGGATAACCAATGTGAAATACTCAACCTATTGCAGACATTGAAGATTTTTTTTTTCCCTTCCTACTTATCATCCTCTCTGTCCCATTTCTGGATAATTTAAGTCCTTGACTCCAAGACCCCAAACACATAGGTGACCATTCTTGTCTACAGAGTACCTTTGCAATATGTTACACTCAAGTGTTAGCTCTGCCTCCTTACCTTTCCTGACCCTGAGCAACATCCCTTCCCTGGCTGTCTAACTTGGGGTATACACCAGATGGCAGTGTCCCATTGAGGACAGGATCCTCCTGGCCTTTCAGCTCACTGACCAAGTGACCAGTTGCTTGGCCATATCTCTATGCGTGTTACAGGTCAATAGCATTAGCCTTGGGGCCTAGTTGATGTTCAATGTAAAAATAAACACTGGAAAATCTCTGTACACATTCTATTCCCCTTCAGCTGCAGAGCATTTCATTTACAAGGTCAGTTGAAAGAGGTACATATGGGATGTTGGAGTAAACATACACTTCAAATAGGTTGTCAATATTCACATTTCCATGCACTTTAATCAGGACATAATCATCTCTACAGTGTATCTGACACACATTGCTAGGCACCAGGGCTACAAACACAAGTGCTACAGATCTAGTACCTTCAAGTAGTCACTGTTTAGTGGAAGAGATAGTTTAAGGCAAGTAATAATAGAATTATGTGATCCTTGTCATGTTATTCAACACAGAGGACTTTGCAATTTTTAATCAATATACATATCTGCCTTGGAGTTAATGCATTTCATAGGTTTTACTAAGTTCACCAGCCTTCAGCTAAGAGTTCTCAGTTCTCAGATCTCATGGATGCCTAGGGTTCTCCATTTAAAAGTACGATAAACATTTCTACCGAGCTACAATCCATTATGATTTTGAAAGCTTTTATCATATTCACCTTTCAGTACTAAGAAGTAATATACCTGATAGTTGCTGCTACATCTATTAATTTACCTTACAAACATTTGCCACAGGATGCCAGGCACTATGCTTGGAGAAATATAACCAGGAGTAAACTATACTTCTTGGCCCAAAGACTGAGTCTAATAAAAGGTTAAAAATTGGTTAGAATTTGAGGTTCTGCTCGGTGAATGTGCTGCAAGTACATGAGTGTATGTGTGTGTGTGTGTGTGTGTGTGTGTTTACATACACATGCAATTTTTAGTTGCTGCTGCTACTTTGGGCTAGTTTCATGACTGACAGCTGAGTCATTTACCCAAGGGGTGTGTGTATTTGTGTGTGTGTGTGTATGTGTGTGTTACCCTTGGTGTGTGAATGTGCTTGTTGAAGCTGAAGACCACTCTCTCTGTTAAGTACTCATAGACATATACCCTATCTAGGATTGCCAAACTGGAAAATTAATAACTGGAGTCAATTTCTTCTGGTCACATTTCATTCCTTTTTTGTCCTATTCACTTCCTGAGCCACCCTGCCTCTGACTGGGACCAGTCACCCTCCCATGACCTCTAAGGACTCACAGGAATCTGATTTTCCTACAGACCTGCCAGCTGGAGACTTGGGAATCTGATCTACTCTTGGACCTTTCACAGGCTCAGCAGTGGCATTTCAGAGTAGGCGCCACACAGATCCCTGCCTCACTTGTTCCCCAATATGTGTAAGGACACTGCCCATGGCATTTCAAGGATCTCAGAGACCCACTCTGTGCCTGGGAGGCTTGCTGTCTTCAGAAACTTTGCAGCCAACACCACTGGAAGCTCAGCAAGGAGGCATTGGGATGCTTGGCCAAGTAGAGCCCCCAAGGTGCCTGTCAGAGCTGTGCATGGCTAACAGACCACAGTTCCAGTTCAACAAGATAGTTATCTGAGATTTAAGATGAAAAGGGATTGTTAAGCCTTCTCTTCTCCTTTCTCAAAGTGTTGATATGATGCTATCCCCTTGGTAAAAGAGGGAGGAAATGAAATAATCCCTGAATTCTTCAGTTATCTGTGGCGTATTGGAACTGCCATCTGCTATTTTGACTGTTGGTGATACATACAATTGGGGACCATCGTAGAGGGTATCTGTTTCTTCCTATGATTATCAAGGCCTGAGATGGAGCCTGGGAATCTGAATTTTAAAAGTGCACCATGTTTTTTGTGCTGCAGACCAAATGGAAACCACTGCTTAAAGTTTCCTCCTAACACACGGTAGTGTGATTGAAGTATTTCCAGAATACAAAAAAGTAAGTGTATGATACAAGGTCAGATAAGTAGACAGAGATAAGGTCAAGATTAGAACTTGGGTTTCCTGACACCTGGTCGACTGCTCACTCTGCGCCCTGCATGGGCCCAGCCTGTGTTTTAAATGATGATTATGATACATATGGAAAAAGGCAGATGGGTGCTTTCACAGCTTCCATGGTGTTCTCCAAAAGTACAAAACAAAACAAAACAAAATCATTGTTTAAGGCTGTGGAAGGAGAACCAGAGGAAAAAGAGGTCATGCTCCCTAGCAATGAGATGATAAAATAATTTGCATTTCTAAAAATGGAGGAAGGAGAGCAGTGAGGGTGAGTGGGGGTGGGGGTGGGTTTTCTGAAGACAGCAATGAAGTCTAGAATGACCCATGGCTCTCATCTTGAAACATGTATTTCTGAGTCACTGTGGAGATGCCTTAAAGCCAAAAAAAATAATCATGATTACTAGCTAATCAGCACGTGTGCTGTACCAGACGCAGGTCTCTTGCTAGCACAATGCACTGTGGCAAGCAGAAATGGTTCTGTGAAGATAGTGAAACTTACCCTCTGGGGCCCTCACTTGCCTAGGCCCCATCCATGATCCTGAGAGAGGCCTTGGAAGCGTGTTCATATAATCACGTTTTATAAAATGTGTAAAGTGGATATTTTTTTCTAATTTATACAGAATTAACCTCTGGAGCCCCCAAATCTGTAACCTCTGGTGAGCTATTGCCAATGATTTTGGCATTGAGGCTACTACTAACCAGCTGTAACATTTTAGACAGTATTCTGAGGCTCACTTTTTTCACCTGTAAAATGGACTTATCCCTACCACCCAACTTTATAAAGTAGCTCAGTATCGAATTACATCATAGCAGGTGGAGAACTCTAAGAAGTATTAATTGTGGTTTTATTTAAGGACTCTGGAAACTGTAAAATCTACGGAAAGAAACGTTTAGTCTCAAACACAACATAATATTCTCCAGTGAAATCATTAATATACATGCAAGGACCCACTTAGCTGTGCACTTGGATGGGCCTGGGTCTAGCTCTGGAATAGAACACTTACTGACAGAAAGTTCTTTAAATTGGAAAAGAAATAGTCTGTCCCATTTGCTTTGCACAGATTGCTTATGGCTTAGGATCAATGGTGAAGTCACTGCTCACAAAGCCACTCAGGTCACCAAAGCCCTTCCCAGACATGCAATGAGATGAGTGCAGATGTCTCAGCCCCACTCAGCAGAGGGAAGATCATCTGGCCTTCTTCAGTGCAGTGCTTTGAAGATACAGCAAGACGTGTCTTCTCCCAGCACAAACCTTAGTGCACAGCTGTTTCCCTCAGCTCAGGTCCATATAGATCCCTTTCTCCCATCCTTGAGAATGTTTATCCCTGGCAGGAAGGCGTTAGCTGTATAACTGACACATTCTCATTTTCCCATGGCTTCTGCCTCCTGTTGCCCCGGGAAAGCCCAGCACCACCAGCTTCCTGTAATGCAGCAGGTACTTCACGCATATCATCTCACTTAATCCGTCCTAGCAGAGCGAGAGGAAGATGTTATGCGACCCATTTTGCAGAAGAGGGGTTAGAATTTCAAGGACAAGAAGTGACTTTCCGGAGGTCAACAATGAATGAGAGAGAAAGCCAATATGAGATCTTCGTCTTTCAGAATTCAAAGCTCATGCACCTTCTCCTCCTCTCTGCCACTTCCTTGAAAGGAAAGAAGAAAGACGGTATTTTTCTTGCCCTCACATTATAAATTGGATTGCACCAAGTGGAATGAAATGCAGTCAGATTTCATGGCCATTTCTTTTTTGTTTTTTTTTGTTTGTTTGTTTGTTTTAATTCCACATAAGGGTAATGGCTGCAGCCTTTTTAATCCCCTGAATGACAGTAGCATATATTGCTGGTTCTGTGCCAATCCCCAGAGCTCAGACACTCTCTAACGCAAACAAAGTGTCTCACAGGCTCTGAAAGGTGCCTTCACTTCTCCTGATGGGGACTGGATATTAGGGTTCATTCTCAAGAAGTATCGTCTCGGATGGGAGAGGATGCCCTGAGCTGCAGATTGAACAGCAGTATTGACACTTAAGCCTCTGCACAAAGCTTTATTTGTGTGGCTCCGTGGCCCCTTGTCAGTAACAACTGACTGTGTATGCAGTACTGTGAGGGGATCCGGAGAGTTGCCAGGCGTGCCAGCTGGAATGTTCTGAGTACTTGGGGTTGATGAGGAAGGAGCTCGGAGAGCGGAGTTAGTTTTCTGTGAAGTGGGCCACAGTGAGTGCATTTTGTGGAAGGGGCAGTGCCAGAGCACTTTCCTCCCTTTGAGTTGTGTGTTTTCTGAAATGCTAAGTGAATATTTCACAGTCACCTATACCAAATTGGATTTTTTTTTCTCTCCTTTGTTTTTATTGACCCATCATTCATGTAATAAATATTTATTGAGCAACTACTATAATTCACGCTCTATGATAGGAACATGGGAAACAAAGATGAATAAAGTGTCATCTGTGCGCTCTGTAACTTACAGTTCAGATAGGGTGATATGCACGCAAACAAATGTGAGTGGTAAAGTGCTCTGTACAGTGTGCCAAAAGTATATTTGGGGCTTAAGGGAGAATGTGTTCCATAGGATGTAGGGAGGAAAATAAAAGAGGAGTATTCAGAACAACATGGTAGAAAAGACCTTCCCTGCAAGACAGCATTTTCAGCAAGAAGAACACAGGCTGTTAAATTAGATAAATATGAAATTAAGTCCTAGTTCTGCTAACTTTGAGCTATGCAACCCTAACTCTGATTTCACCTTTCTGAGCATCACTGTAAAGAGAGGATGACACGACTATGCCCACCCCAGAGAGTGGTGAACCTCGTTCGACAGTTCAAAGACAAACTTGTACCATTGCGTATAATTCAGTGATTTTCCAGGGAGAGAGTCTCTCTGGGTTAGAGGGTGACTTTCCCCAGTCATGCTATTTGAACTTTGGTATGTGAATGTTTCCCTTCACCCACCTAAGATGTGCCAAGAATAGAGAACCTTGACCTTAAAGATTGGAAATGTGAGCTGACAAATGGAAGACCTTAACCCCACCCACGTACAATGCCCATCACTCCTTGAGGGATGATGATTTGGTTTCGTTTACCACGTAGAAGAATGTGTTAGGTGTGACCTCATGCTGTCCTTCTGGAATAATGAGAGTGGCAGATATTGTCAGGCATTCATATTTGTATATGGAGGCCTGATAGAGGCTAAACAGAGATGACCTTTTCTGAAATCCTTGTCTTTTCATACTAGTCAATTTTCTGTTATGTTGGGGAAGCTGAGGCAGCTTAATAGACATATCAAATAATCAAATGTAGTAAAACTTATTATTACTGTGTGAGTCAGGGTTCTATCTTTCAAGCAACAAACGCTGTCTCTCTTATTAAGAAACAGAGTTTACTGAAACAATATTGGGATTGGGTAGCCCGCAGAGTCGTTGAGCAAGCTGGAGAACCAGGCCTGCCAATCATGCAGGAACTGGTCTGATGAGGAAGGCAAGGAGATGACTGGCACTGCCATCGATTGACAAGGGCTACTGTCTCCATGGACCTGCCATTTCTAAGGAACTTGAATTCATGGCAGGTGACTCCAGCACCAGTGCCTCTTCTTGCCAGGAACTCAACATGTAGGTATTGCCACTGTACCACCACCAGAGAGGAAAGGAATTCCCCAATCCTTCCTTTCTCCAGCACCAGGATTTAAGTCTTTTTTTTTTTTTTTTTAATTCATGAGAGACACAGGGAGAGAGAGAGAGAGGCAGAGACACAGGCAGAGGGAGAAGCAGACTCCCTATAGGGAGCCCAATGTGGGACTTGATCCCAGGACCTCGGGATCATGCCCTGAGCCGAAGGCAGATGCTCAACCACTGAGCCCCCCAGGTGCCCCACCAGGTTTGAAGTCTTCTGATTGGAAGAGCCATGCACTAGCTTTAGGAACTTTAAGGAACTCCCAGACTTAGAAAGAAAGTAGAAGAATTGCCATAGAACCACAAACCAGACAAATATGCACCATAAAATAATATTATCACTATCACTATTACTGCCTCTAGTCATTCAACAAGCATTGATTAATTCATTAACAAGTGTGAGGCATTATGTGGAAGAATTGCTCGGAATAAAGGCAGGAATGCTTGTCCTCAGCTGTC